>NW_027466519.1:0-1285000 GCF_050575085.1 Anarhichas minor | reverse complement strand
CTCCTTTCTGTTCTGCTGACAGTGCTACTATACTGGCTCCAAAAATCTCAGCGTACATCAACAACCTGTTCCAAAATATGCTCACCTCGGGGGGGGAAAAGAAAGTCGGTTACACCAGAGGAACCTCTGCTTTCCATCCGATATTGTTGAACCACATCCACGCAATCAACTGGAGTCAGAATCCAAATCATTCACATCTTGTTGCAGAGCAATATCAATAGTTCTGCACGGAACAAAACCCCCCACTGTCCATTAATACATTAAACATCACTTCACGCATGCATGCATGCTCGCAAACTTCTCTTTGACAGCAGCCAAAAGGAGAAGTTGACCCTTCCCATTGGCCCAAAATTTAAGGGGAGTAAAAGGTATCATGTTGAGATATATGGCTATGGGTAAACGATACACAAATATTTCAGGTAAAACACACATTTTTAAACTAGCACTGCAAATCAACCGGTCACTTTTCAAAACAAACATAACGGCAACCCACTAACTACTCTGAAACCGAACACGGCACAGTCAACGCAAGTCATTTTTCAGTGTAAAGCAATTTGTTTTTTGTATTTTTCCTTTTTCTTCTCAAAGAAATCTTTCTACGGTTTCATAGCTTATACCATCTCTCTTCGTCAGCATCCTCACATCTAACACACGTTGCCTTTTTGACAGCAAATATAATGCAACTGAACTGCAATTAAAAGCGAGGAACAGAATTCTCTAAATAAGCAAATATGTCTCTAGGGTATATAGAACAACTGGACACGTTTTAACGTGTTCCACTCAACATCATCCCCGTACAGTACTTCAACAGTGCAAAAACATTCAGACGTTAACCCCGGGATCCATCTTAGCAACATCGGGTTGTTCCTCTCCTGTCACAGCTCTACATTCAAATTTTGATTAAACTTGCTCGACTGCAACATGATCGGTTGATAACATATGATCGGACAGAATATGGAATCATGTGAAGACATTACCAGACAACTGCAGCCCCCCGAGCTTCTGTATCACTGAGGAATACATCCCAGGTTATTGCAGCATATTCAACATAATTGCAACCAGGGATGCTCACGGACCGGTTTCAGGGCCTGTTGAATAAAAAGCTATATTTTTGCATTTAGCAGTGGGTTAGTGAGTGTTTTCTGGACCCATTTTCTGTCTGCTGCTTTAATACCAGCCACCATTTAAAAACACAAAACCCCTCCTCCACCACGGGTTCAATGATGGAACGCGGTCTTTAACATTAAGCAAGTTTAGAATCAGTAAAGTGACAAACACAGGGATCTGTTTTTTTTTTTAGCTACAGTAATCTAAAATAAAACAAAACACAACAACAAAACTAAATAGAATTTTGGCAACAGTTTGTTTTTGTAATAGTGCTTACATGTGCTTCCAAACAAGCTGGAGCATTGCTTTTTTTAAACTTCTTTTCAGCGAGGAAGTAACAATTCGGTAAATACCAAGAAATAAAGAAACTCAGGAAAGCAAACAACGGGGTTTAGACGAACATATAGTTGATGAGATTGATACTTGGACATTCCCGCCCCTTCATCAGCACACGTCCTTACTGTATGCAAGTGTACATATCTTGGTAAAAGATAACATTTTGTCTACAAGCGGATATTCGTCCATCTTACGCTATCTGTTTATGTTTAGTTAGGTATTTTATGTGGGTATGTGACTACTTGGCGATATCTACTCCTGCAGGTGCTACGCCTGGTGAGAGGAATCTTCCTTCTTGGCAAAAATATGTCCTTTTCAGTGCCAGGAGCAAAGTCCTACTCGCATAGACGAGAGCGCAGACATTCTTTTCACAGCACAAGTGCTTCGTGTACAACACTGGCACGAGTTCAGTGCCGGAGAAGTCGCTGCCACTGTCCAGAACTCGGGATGAACGGCAAGCCGTTTGGAGAGCACAAGCCCCGACGGGTTAAAGTTCAAACTGCAAAAAGCCTTGTGGTTTCCTAGTGTTAAAGTTAAAACCATGAGATGTGGGTGGAGATTTGGTTTGTTGGAAATGTGCAGGGTGCAGATGACTGACATCATAGCCACACTCAAGGAGCGGTGCAGGAACTGTCAAACGCAGAGACCCGACTGCAAAGCTGTGAGGCGGCGTTCAATGCACTCTTTACCTGCATACAAAAAGAGGAAAAGAGAAGTGGGTGGGTGAGCATAACAAGTCATATCCATGCTGTGTTAGCATGGGCTTAGCTTTAGTGCATTAGCTCTGTGATGAACTGGCAGAAACATACATTTGAATATCACTGTATAGATGGAAAATACTGGGAAATCTAAATATTACATATATACATTTTTTTTTTAGCTGAAGGAACATCGCACAACGAACTGTGCTGCTGGTGCTGAGTGGAGACGTCCCTTCTCTTTGTGAGATGAGCTGACCCACATACTTACATTTGCTCACACTGAGGAGGTCGTCCTGTTCAGTGAGCAGCAGAGACAGGCCCTCCATCAGCAGGAGAGCTTTATGGTACCGCAGGACGGACGCTTCGCCCTGGTGGAACATCTCGTCCAGTGCAGCAGCCTGAACCTGAGACGACACCAGGAGGCTCAAGTCAATATATAATGTGTTATATTTTAGCTTTTGATTGAAACACCAACATCCTTTAATAGCTTTAGTTTCCCTTGCTTTGTGTGGTACTCTTTCCTGAGCAAGCATACAAATAAAAACATGACCTTTAAGCTATTTACATAAATACTCTAATTAGCTTACAGTTACTTTAGTGGCCTTACAATATTGCTGTGGCCATAAAGCAACAATTTGAGAGCAACTGCTTGGAGCCTAAGTTTATAAATGTTGCCATATATGTGCTCAGGTTGTTTAATGGTTTGCTGGATGTGTGGAGGGTTGAATCTCCCCCACCGAGAGAAGGCCGGAGAGCACGCTCCACTGTTATTTTACAGTAGAGTTGCTTCTTAATAAATCTACCATAAACTGGTTTACAATTAAAAAGTATTTAATCCTACTGAAGCTTATACAATTACAGAATGAAGTACACTACTAACAGAATATATAATATATGATCCGCGCGGAAAAGCTATTCACTCGCGACTCAGCCTGGAAACACAGATGTTTCCAGGCTGAGAGCCGAGAAGAAAGAGAGTGAATTCCTTTCCAGCACTTCCTCTTACAGTTTGAAATCCCCTCCCTTTTGTCCATCTTAATTCCTATTGGCTAATTTCGGTTGCCTCCTCCTGGCGTCAGGCTTCCGAAAACCCTCGCGCGGGCACAACCTGCAAATGTCTGTCTAGAAATCTGACTTTCCCTTGGCTATTCTTCACAGTTTAATACATTCAATGACTGTCTTTTATGGCTTAACACTTCTATGGTAAACATTCTATATAAAGATAAGGATTTGCAACTTTTGGCAAAAACCTTCACAAGTTTCACAAGCAAATATAAAGGTGCTACAAATTCTACTAAGATACACTTCTAATTATGTATTCCAAAACACTTCTAATTATGATTTCTTAATTATGAATCATTAAACACTTCTATTATAATTTCTTAAAACACACTTCTAAACCCCAAATTTCCTACAGATGCCCACACGTACAGTATCTGAACGATTACTCTTTGGCCTGCTGGTCAATATCCGTCATCTGCTCCTCTGCATCCCAACTGTCTAATTCCCCCCCCCTGGCTTACCATCTGCACAGTGTGGCTGAACAGCAGCCGCTCAGCTGTGATGGAGGTGATTTGGTCCATTAAGCGGTGCTTCCTGGAAAAGAAGCGCTCCAGACGGGTGCTGAGTGAGCGACAGGACGCCACACTGGACTTGTACAGCTCGTTCAGCCTCCTCACTACTGTATGCAGACAGAAATGTATTTTCATATGCTGCCAGGAAACTCATTATGCATTCTGTTTCATATGCGTATTAGACGCCTTAACAAGACCATCCTCATTAAAAAAAAAGGAAATGGCTCATACTTTGTTTGACTGTCGAGGATGGGTAGAGTTTTCCCTGTTTAACTCGCTCCATGGCTGTGTGTAAGGCAGAGGACAAGAGTTCTGCAGTCTTAAGGTAGAGAACCAGCTGTTCTGCATGACTGAGGAGAGAGAGACACAGAGACACACACACACACACACACACTACTTAAAACTCAAATTTAAATTGAAAAATGAGACTACAAACAATACAATGTTGGTGTTTAATTGTGAAAGTTAGCGAAACATCTGTACGATCGATTTGTATAGCAGGTTTATGGCCAATTATGCATCAAAAAAGTCACAAGTCTAACCCTAACCCACTGGCGGTGGTGCAGCAAACATCTCCCGAGGACCAGAGATGAGATCAAAGTCTTTCTCATTAAATACCACACTCCCCATTATCAAACTCATCTGCAGTGTGTTTCCCCGAATGTTAGAAGGCGTGAAATCTCCTCCTCTTCTCCCTGACTTATCATATTTATGTCTTGTGCAAAAAAAAAAAAAAAGTGCATTCAAGCATACAAATCTTGTTTCATACGAAGCAGCATGAATGTTGACATATTTAAGTCAATACCCATGAGCAGGTTCTACACATCTGCGAGCTGAAAGTCTGACTTGAAAAACTAAAAAAGGTTATTTTTTAAATGTTTAATAGCTGATCGATACGGCCTTACCTCCACTCTCGGCTCAGCGAGCTTATCTGATCCGCTACCAGGCTCTGCTGCTGAAAGAGGGAGGGATGAGAAATGTCTTCCTGCTCCCCCAAGGCCGCGACCCCACAGGCTCCGGCGACCTCCATCAGACAGCGTGCGAAATCCAACGTGAAGCGCAGGCTTTGCACAGTGTCTGTATGCTCCTGCTGCCCTCCGACAGAGTCGGGAAGAAAGAGAGACAGAGAAAAGGGAATTGTTTAGTGATGCGATTTAGAAGAAGCACCAGACTGTAATTTCCCATTTAGGCTGCATTAGTGAAATGAACGCAAGCATTAACAGAATCCACGTTAGGCTAATTTGCCACGATGACTTGATCTTAGGCCCTCTCAAATACACTATGCTCTCTTGTTACATTTTTTCTTACAGTCTACACTGTCAAGAGGGATTATTCATATCGAGGTTTTGTGAGAATGAACCCCTGACTGATGTACACAACAAAGAAGTAATTGCTGCAGAAATACACAGGTTCTAAGGGACGACTCCTTTTTCCATTGCTTTCTCGAGCCGCGCATTAAAACCTGCTTCTCACCTCCATCAGCGTCTCCTCGGGCAGCTCAGGAGCCTCAAAGGTTACACGGCCGCCCATGTTGGCTGTGATGGGATCAGTGAAACTGTAGCGAGGACTGGAAGGAGCCTCAAAGCCATCCAGATAGGTGGCTGTCTGGGGGTAGCGGCTCGTGAAGGAGCCTGCGGGGCTGATTGAAGTGAACGAGCCTGCAGGAGTCAGAAAAAGAGAAAATGTATTTAATACATACATATTTTGTTTTGCATCAAATGCTATGCTTTTCGCTTCCGGCTTTCACCCTAATGACCACTGTATTGAGCAGAGATTCGTTCCAGTTAATGCTCAACATCTGCCAGCAGCTACATGAATTCTTCTCTTCTCTAAACTCCAATTACCAATTGGAAAATTGTGTGTTTGATAAAAATGTAATTTGGGTTATTACTCCCTAAATGTAGCTACATCTCTCCACAGATGGGTTTAATGAAAAAGTAAAATAAAATAAACCTTTTATGCTCGCCTCCATAACTTTTAATGAAGTTTCCACATCATGGAAAATGAAAGCAATATCTTCCCAGTGCTCTATGTTTTATGATGTGCAGAGCGTAACGCTGCTGCGTAAGTGGAATTTGATTCCGGCCAGCTTGCAGACGGGATGTGGAGACCAATGACTTGCATTTGTTTGTGTTAGAATGTGCATGAGCTACCTGAGTATTTCCTCTGTCTGGAGGTATGAGGTGGGGTTCTGCCGCTGGGAGGAGAGCCCACAGTGAAAACCACCTGAGCAGGGCTGATCGAGCCAGGGGCAAGACCTCCCCCACCACCCGGGGGCACTAGAGGGCAGAAAAGAGCGATGAGTGGACCTTTTTTATTTTCCAATAAATACCAAGAACTACTAAACTGTATTTCAAAAGGAGCTCTCCCTGTAAATGACAGACTTCTATATTAATGACACGTTGTCGGCATGAGCCACGTAAACGAACAGAAATCCTAAATATCAGACATAATGTTTGTTAATTCCCACCTGTTATGCCTATGGTTTTCTCAGACGCCAAGTTCTCCGTGCTGCCTCGGTCACCCACGGGTCCACCTGGTCCAAACGCAGCCATCAGCAGCATGTCCGACAGACGACTTGCACTCTGAGACCTGCTCCGAAGAGACAGGAAACAAAGACAGAGCAGAGAACATGGAAGGAGAGAAAGTGATATGAATTAGGCGCACATCCTTGTTTAATATATATATATATATGGCACTCCAGTCTATCCTGTATCTGACGGTAAACAATTCCTCCTCGATACACAGCATCAGCGTGATAAACACAACACACAGAAAACAAAAACAATCATCTAACCTTCCAAAGCTCTTGGTATCGTCGCTCAGTCTGTGGATGCAGTGGGCCGGCTGGATAACCTGTGTCAGCGCTTGTTGTCCTGCGTCTCTGAGCTCCACCTGAGCAGTCCTGCTGCCGATGACCAATCCTTGTTGTTTCAGGAAGGTCATGAGGTTTGGAGAGCTAGGAGGCTTAGGGAATTCAAACGGAGGGATGGCCTGAGGAGAGCGACAAGAGGGAGAGGAGGAGAAGTACCACAGGTTTGTTGAAACTGCTTTGGTAGTCTTTTCTTGCTCTGTGTATCTCCAGAGGATTAAGCGCGCACACACACACACACACGTTTTTCTCACTCGGCTGACTCACCCTGGAAGGGGAGCCGAGGATTGTGGGGAGGGGGCTACGCTGCATCAGCTCACTGAGTCTAGGGGAAGAGTGTAGAGGGCGGAGAGCCTTCAGACCTGCTGAGGGGGCCACCACCGGGTCCGAGTGCTGCTTCCTGATCTTTTGCTTGCCGCCGCCACTGGCGCACTCCGACAAGCAGGGGGCACTGTGGAGCCGTGTGCCCAGGCCCGTCGGCTGTGGGTGCTGCTGAGCAGTCGGCCGTGATTCACCGTGCTGAGGAGCTGTGTAGGACAGAAGACAGAGGTCACATTGTTTCTGCTTTTAGACAGCAGGTGGCATCCACGAAATTCAATGTCAGACAAGACAACAGGACAAGAGATCCACCAAAGAGACTGCAGAGAAGTCCTGCCTAACTCCCACGCTGCCATGCTGGACGTCCAGACAGCTAAGGGACTGTGCCAGCACGAGGCACAGACGAGTAGAGAGCAACCGGTGGTGAGAAGGAGAGTGTTTGTGTACGTAGGAGGTTGGTTCATTGTCTCAACCCATGACTTTCAACAGTAATGAGCTGGCTGACTCAGAGAAACATTGGCAAATACTAACCACAAAAGTAGTTCCCTCTTTGTGACAAGCCAATTGACTTTATAGGGCTGCACCGAATTACTTTATAATAATTTGTTCCGTTTGATTAATAAATATATTTTTAAATATATATACACAATCCCTCTTTGGTTAAATTGTATAGAGAGTAGTATAGAGAAAGCTGGGATGTGCATTTGTGAAAGTGGTTTACAAAGTGAAGAGCAGCCTCTGAAGATACCTTGAGGGGAGAGCTGGAAAGGTCTGGCGCCCCCCAGGGAAAGCCTACGATTGGTGGTGACTGCCCCCTGCCCATAGAAGGGGGAAAGCCCGGTCCGACCGAAGCCTAACGAGCTCCCGCTGCTGCAACGCCGCACAGGTGTGGACAGCCTAATAACAGAATATTCATGAGTCACCGCAGTCAATTAAAGAAATGTAAAAAAAAAAAAAAAAAATACAGATTTACACTAGCAACAGTGACACAGACCGGGGTGAGCCATCCGGTTTGGTACAGTGGAGATTCTGCTCCATGCGCTGGTAGTTGTGGACCTGGGACGGGACTGGGATGGGCAACGACTGTGCGTGGTTTCCATAGCTACCCCCATCGTTACTTCCCGAGAATTCACTGGGCCTGCCAACAAGAGTGAGAAGAAAAGAGTGTGCCAATGCAAACAGTAGAGCGATGAGAGGCATAGTGTGTGTGTGTGTGTGTACACAGACAAGCTTAACACTTTCAACATGAATGAGTACTCCACATATTTTGCAATAGAGACATTCTGTTAATACTGCCAAGACATTGGCAGTTACAACATTACATAGCATGTGTGAACTGAGGTTAATCAAAGACATGTATTAATTTAGCAGATATCAATTACTTTAATCGACCGTACCAGCTACTTTGGCAATTTCTGCTATTTCTTCTTCTCCTACCACCAACCAATTTCTATATCGTTCACCACAACCAGACACATAGCTTTGAGGGCGTTACCTGACAGGACTTGGAGACCCACTGCAGGAAGGCGAGTGTGGTGGGGTTTTGACTTGGCTGCACAGACCAGCAGAAGCCAGTAGAGAGCTGATTAAAGAGGAGACACGCCATGAGGACTTTATCGAGCTGCCATTTTGAAAAGGAATACAACATGCTCTCACTTTTACTGTAAATTGAATTAGGGATAGTCGGTTATCCTCCTCTACTAGCGGTGTTCTGTAACACTGTTACACAACTACATTAAATTAGTGTAATACAGGTAATGGCAATCTATGAATAACCAATCCTTGCGTCTTACCTGCTGTTCATCAGGCTGTCCTGCAGCACTTTACTCTCACATGTCAGCTCACCCGCTGCAAAACCAGGAGAAATAAATCAGAAAAGAGACTGAAAAAAGGATCTTATGCAGCTTATGAAATGCTATTAATGCCACATAAAACTATGAAAAAAAATCTAAAATAAAATATGACTTCAGTAATCCTACAGAGCGGGAGCCAAGGAGAGGACTGTGCACGGAGGCATTTAATATTTAGGTAGAAAAAAACGTTTTCTTACTGGTGATGTGAGCAGGCACCATGACAAAGTCATCTGTGTCACAGGAGGAGGAGTTCTTGCTGCTGCCACCCCCGCCAGAGGAGTCCTTGAGAAGTAAACCAGCAGCCTCCTGGGTAGGGGAGGCCAGAGCTTTGGCACGCAAGTGCTGACCCTCGGCAAGAGACTGCTGCGGAGACGGGGAGAGAGAAAGCAGTCGGTAAACCAAGAAAGAAAGCACAAAGGAAATAGCGAAATAGATATTGACTTGGTCGGTTTTCTAAAACACGGCCTCGATACTTCGGTACGTACAGAGAAACAGAGGAAATAATACAGGAATAATGAACACAAACCGGTGGAGAGGCGAGGTGAGAGGTGGAGGAGCTGCTGCAAGAGCTGGCTGATGCAGAGCTTGGGAGGCAGGTCATGGATGCAGTAGGAGTCGCTGCAGCCAAATGCAATGCACTTGTTAAGACAACTCAAGGATACGCACAAGGCGGTTTGAGAAAAGCCCAACACACATCATGTCATAAGTCTATGGTATATATATATATATAAATACCATATATATATATATATACACGCATCATATACAATAGAGCTATAGTCCTGCACTTATGTATTACTGACAATTATCCAACCTAGCTTTATTAAGAAGTGTACCGTTTATTCTTACTTACTCTTTTTCAGGGATGAGCTAGCCTCCAGGAACGGATGACAAAAAAACTCATCTACCAACAGCAGCAGAAGAAGAAACAGAATCAGTACACAATATACTTGTTACATCTGTTGTCTGGGTAATGGGACTACATAAGCATTTATAAAATGCTACATTAGTAAGTTAGCAGTGTAGGTCTGCATCAACGCCACATAGTCAACCGTTTCATACGTTTTCCTGTACTTTATGTTCACTGACCGAAGTCCATGCGGTCCTTGTGGTTGCGCTGCAGCAGACCCAACAGCAGGTGCCTCAAATGGCTAGAAGTCTCTCTGGGGATGCTGCCAATACAGAACAGATACAACACTTTGAGCTGCACTTGGTTTACTTTTTTTATGTTCATACTGTAACCAAATAAAAGATCTATCTAAAATTCCCGTGAGATAATTAATGAATTAATGAAAACCTTAGTGTGGTTTCAGTAGGCGGCTGTGAGAAACGGAAATGTGAAGCCTTACAGACGTTAATTAGGTTCGGATGTTGGGGATTTGTTTGGGGCTTTTCATCTCTAACAATGTTGTGAATCAACTGCTGTTCAACTGTTAAAACAACCCAGCTGGCATGGCCGTTTTTAATAGCACTGTAGCAACACATTGTCAAATATAATTGGGTCTCTCTGAAGAGTTTAGGTCAGGGCTTCACTTTTTAAATCGGGGAATCTGTTCGGAAGATGTACCGCAGCAAAGTTTCTAATTTCTTAGAAGTAAAATCCATAAAACTAATACAGAACAAAGCGATTAACTTCACTAATGTTTTGCCTTTTACCATAACATTGGCTGATCACATTAAAAAGAACATGCTGTCATTGTAACTCCTTACTTGGGGCTGAGCGTCTTGTTTTTTTCATAGAACAGCCGGAGGTCCTGGGGACTGCTAGCCTAGAAATGATGAAAGGTCAGAGAGATGGTTGAAAACATGTAAATGTATGTACATCTGCACACACACACACACAGTCGTACACGCTTATGGCACAGTGTGCTGCCATTGCACGGATAGGATGATGTCATTAGCAGTGCCTGGCTCTGGGTTCCATCACCTGTGTAACGACACAATAACACACGCTTTGACACGCCTGTCAATGAAGCTACTCTAATAGTTTCAGAAATGCTACTAGGCCAGATTAGATGAGGTCGTTATGAAAGAAGTTATGTGTTTGATCTTTCACGGCATCATTTTACTGGGTTTTTGGGTTCTTCCTCATCTTTCACATGATCTGGAGAGAAGAGACAGTCTGTTTGAATACTTACAACAAACACACTGAACTGATGTTTCTAAGAAAAAAACATGTTAAAGGATCATTCAGCATAGTTTTGTGTTAATGAACTATTTTTAATTACTGCGTGCGTTTTCCATATTTTTGATCGCATTAAAATATCTGCTTCAATTCCATTATCTTGTGCAAAATGACAAGCAAACTAATTGTTATAATATTACGCAATGGCCATTCAAATATTCAATTATTGTTTTACTTTTCAGTGTTCTGTACACACATGCTTGTGTTCTTAAAAGCCATGGATAACAGTAAATTGTTAATTTATGTCTTTGGTCGGTGGAGTTTCGATGCAGGCTCATCCCTAAGTGACGTTGTAGGTATGAGGGAAGCGGGTCATATTGCAAAAAACAAACAAAAAACATGCATTGTCATAACGTGTTTACCTGAAAAGGAGCCTTTCCAATCAGACACTGAAACACTATGGTTCCTATACTCCACAAGTCAGCCTTGGCGTCATAGTTTTGGGACATAATGACTTCAGGCGCCTAGAGAGGAAAAGAATATGGTCAGATTGCAACACTTCAGTGGAACTCTTTGATGAACAATCAATGAGGCGATTAAGTTAGCATTACTCATGCCGTATCATGTGTTAGAGACTGCGATATTAAAAGAACTCGCTCCTAGCTCTGCTTTTTTCACGTGAGCAACGATAAGAGAAGCATCAGAAGCAACAGCCATCATCGGGTTTAAGGATGCGTACCATGTACATGGGGGACCCACAGAGTGTTGCCGCCATCATGTTGGTCTGGAGGTACCGGGCAAAGCCAAAGTCCGCTGTGGAGAGAAAATGTGCAAATGCTCAGACTCAAACGGATGAAATCAGAAAAATAGAAAAGAACTCCCAGAAGAAAAACTGCAGACGGTTGCAGAAAAAAAAAAAAATCCATAGTGCTCTAAAAATTACATTATTTTGTCTCCTAAAGGTTCCCAACTGAACAGTATCTATTTTTAAAACCAATACAACTATAAATCATAATAGCAATAATGCTTCACTGTGATTACAGGTATGATGACAACGCAGCATTATCACCCCCCCCGCAGGGAGTTATGGTTTAATAAAACACTTGCCAATTACAAAGCACTATTGTTTTGTGCATATACATATATATATATATATAATTAAATACTCCAAATAATCTCTGTGTAGCTCATTATATTACTCCTATTATTAGATTTTAACAACTCAACAAATCTACCTAATATCCTTGAGCACACAGCCTTTTGTAACGAGTCAACATGTTTCAGTAATCCCTTAAGCACCGTGTGGATGTGCTCGTGTGCCAGCACCTGCATCCACGTCGGTACAATGAGTGTGAACGGGCCGTTCGTTAGTGTGACTGTGACAGTTTTCCCGGAGTGGTGAGGATAATAGCGTTCTGCAGGGACTGGGAGCCTCACTCCCACGAGGCAATCAATTCTCTCCAGAGTGAACAGGAATTAATAGGCTTAAGGATTAGCGGAGTTTCCAAACAGCTGAACAACACAAACTCACTCTCAGTACTTGGTCATGACACTTTCCAAAACGGCCATTATTTGTTGTGAAACCAACTTCATTGTTTATGGTCAAATGAGCCAGACTCGAAACATACTTCAAGTGTATCTATGGATAGGGTTCTTACTTTCTTGGTATTTTTTCTTTCTGACTCTATCTCTATAAACGTGTTTGCCTATATTAATCAATAGATACTACTGGGTTAGACCAATTTCTGCCATGTTTTAAAATCACTTTAATATCAAAAATCTCAAGAAGTACACTACACGCACATGCCCGCAGGCTCTCGCGCCATCGAAACCTACCGATCTTGATGCAGGTGTTGTTGGAGTGAGACTTGCGTCCCGGTGCGTAGGAGAGCAGGATGTTCTGGGGCTTGAGGTCCCTGTGGATTATGCCTTTGCCCTGTAGGACCCTCATGGCCCCCGCGATCTGCTGCAGGAAAACCCGAATGGTGTCCTCGCTCAGCGTGCCTTTGGCTGCAGAGAAACAAGGTTTACTGACTACAAGTTAACTTTGGTACACTGGGTGTACAACGTGGTTTATTGATTCATTACTGATGGAGGAAACATGGTGGGGGTGTAGAAGACAGATTGGAACTGAATAACCTTCTTACATAGATTTTCTAATTTAATAAAAATATCTCTAAGATGTATTTTTCCTCTCTGTTCTGTGACATCACCCCACTGCCACCTCCTGCCCCCTCGTCTCTTCCTTCCCTCCAATCACTCCCCTCGTCTCATGGTGGGTCAACATGGTTCTATGTGAGAGTCCCTCCCTTGTCTTGAATTCCTCTCTGGGTCCGCCTCCCTTCCTGTAAAGCCAGACTCAGGCTTGACTCGAGCCAGGAAGAAAAAAAAGTTTTGTTCATTGCACAAAGTGGGTAGTGGATCCAAAAACACTTTTTTTTTCTTTTTTTGAACCAGAGAGGGAAAGACTATTACTGAAATAGGTCCTCTGTTTAGACTATCTGTACCTGGCAGACGAAGTTAGCAGCTCGAGCTATAATTAGTCTGCAGACGGCTAGATGTTTTATTTCCCAGACTGCCCACGTTGACAGATAAAGGCCCACCTCAGATGAGTTGAGTGCACGGGCTGCTAAGAGCCCCTGCAGTTTATGAGATGTGGCAAACCTGGACAGAATTACAGACTGTGTGTATGTGATATATTTCTCAAATACAGGAGGGACGCTTCTATGTGGTTGTATTACACTGCATGTTAAAGTCTATTTAGCACCAAATCTGTCTTCAGGGCCCCAGATAAGAAGGCAGCTTCCTGCGGTCAAACATGAAAGCTAAAAAAAAAAAAAAAAGCAGAGGTGTGACCTGGATGGCAGCCTTGGGGCGCATATTTCACTGTTAAGTTGTTCCCTTTTGTTTGCACTCTTTCAATCTCCTCGGTAGATTTAACAGAGCTGAGAAATAATTCTTCCTCTTCTACTAATCACAGTCTTAACCGGCAGCTCCTATCCAAACATCCTCATTCTGGATTTAAATGCCTTTATTGGTTGCTTTAGCGATTTAAACCTAGAAAGTTAAGATTATTCTACTGTCAGAAATTGTTCGTGTTCGTATTTATGATATTGGCTTTTAGAAATAAAGAGAGGCTTTAGGGACGAGGACTCTCCCTCTCTCGTCACCGAGCAACAAAGACGACGTTTCAACATCAGTTCCATTGTTGTTTGTTTTCTACTAAGAAGCATCTACAGCTTTTAGGAGGTGATTTGTTGCACTTACAGTGTAAGTAGTCAGCGAGGTCTCCCCCATTGCAGTACTGGGATTAGAGAGAGAGAGAGCGACAAGGAGGGGGGTGAAAGAAGGAGAGATGAAAAGGAATAACATTAGGACACACAGGTAAAACAGAGGCTGGAGTGTAACCATAGTGAAGGAGTCTCTGATATCAGCCTGCCTCTGAGGGGACTAGAAAGTGAAAGAGATCAGAGCGAGGATTTGCTGGAGAGTGATGCCTTTACAAATTTATAAGCATGCTCGCATCAATATGAATGAATCCAGGAAAGGACAAGGTGTGTTATGAAAGGCTGCCTCAGTCATTTCCTTTCCCCAAGACACAGAGATAAGCATGAACAAATTAAGATTATATATAGAGAGACGACATTTACCAAATGTCACGGTTTTGTCTTTCCACTCATGCAGTGTGATGTTTAATTGCTGTTGTATTACTTTATGCGGTGCTCCGGGGACACTGGAAGCTAACGGGGATGCACATTAAGAATATAAATAAATATATATCTTTTTCTGCTTAGTCACATTCCAAACCATTTTTTTCCAGATGTCCCTGCAGCTCTCAGTATTCATGGTGACTGTGAACGCTGCATTTTGAGATCGGGTGCCTCTGGCGAGCAAGTGTCACTTTTGTTGAAGTTGTGTCTGAGCGAGCTCTTCTGCTTGGCTGGCCTGAATGTGCGAACACAATATTGCATGTGTCCGCACAACGCACGTTAAAAAGAACTCAACACAAACAGTAGTTGACATGCACTCTAAAAGACCGAAACGGCCAATTATGATGTCTGGAGAGCTAGCATGACAGGAATGAGACATTTGTATGAGGCACTTGTCGTGCTGAACATTACTGGTTACATTTTGAGCATCAGTCTAGAGGCCAAAGTACTCGCAAAGTGAAGTAGTAGAAACAAGATTCACAAACACTACACTACCTATGGATCAAGGGAAACAGTAGTAAGCCACTGTAAAAAAATCGAGCAGCATTTGGATGTTAACCAGTGGCCATTTGCCCCCCCCCCCCCCCCTCCCTCCCCCCTCCATTGATGCCTGAGGACAAAGCTAAATATAGCCCGGGCCTCGTCAGCGCTGACTGCAAAAAGGCTGAGACAATACAGCGCTCGGCAAACAAAGCCAAACAAGCTTACCTCCATTACCAGGTACACCGAGCTGGCAGTTTCCTAAAGAGGGGAGAGATAAGAGTGTGTGTGTGTGGGGGGGGGGGTAAACAAACACAAGTTAGTGGCAGACAAAGGAAGGAACAGGTGGCCGTTATGTTTGAGCGGACCGAGCTGGGGGATCCGGATTGGAGAAACATACAAATTTAAATTTTTATTTTGTATTTGGGGGATTCAGAGTTCTAACAACCTTTCTAACATCTATCTATTTCCCTCTCCTATCTCCCCTCTCAGCCTCTCTAAACCTGTCTGAGGGCACACGTTGTGAAAAAGAAAACACAGTGCTGCCTGCGACCTCTTATCACATGGCAACAGATGACTGCGGACTTTCACTCTGACCTCAGCTCAGTATCTTGTTGAATCTACCAGTCAGAGGCCAGGCTGCTTTCTATAGTTCAGCTGAGTTGGGCCTTTTGGAATTGGTTGTCTTTGGCTGTATTGAAGCCGGAGGGCAAACCGACCGACCAGTCAGTAAAGAGAGAGACAACCATCTGGTTTCCACCGGCTGCCTCTCCGGCAGCAGCACCAAACTTTCAGTGAGATAAGATTGTCTGGCGTTGCATTGAAGGGGACGTTTTTCATCTCGCGCTGTGACTTGCTTTGAAATAATGAAGACGGCACAGGTGTATCATGTGTATCTCAGGTCTGCAAAACAAGGATTACTTGCATTATCGCATATTTTGGTACGAACGGTCAACTTCAATCAATAAAACACATCTCCGGGTCGGGTGACGAGGCCTGACGAATTTGTGTTAATCCAGAGTTCATTAATAAACAGTTTTCATTACGAGATTTCATCTGGGACGAAAACAAAAAGACTCAATGCATCAAAACTAAGAGCGCGGCCAGACCAGAATCATGAGAGACGCAGCAAGGAAACAAGGATGTCAGTCAACATTCCTGCAACGCGCGTCATTGTGCAGAAATGCAGTGTCGTCAGATGGCACGACGGGAATAATGGGAACACGAGATGTTTTGAACCAGATGGCAGCGTGTCACCAACGGGACCAAAAAAGACAAAAGAAACGCACGGCGGGTTGAGATGCGTCTTCGTGTCGGGGCTGTCTGAATCGTCCAGCAGGTGTTTGTCGCAGTGAGCTATAGGACTGGTTTGTGGGCTTCAGGCGAAAGAACACTGCTGTGGATTCTCACCTTACGATGCGACGCCCCGGTTAGCGTTAGAGGTTAGTTTCAGGTATCTGAAAACGTGTGTACGCGCACAGGCCGTGTGGGACAAACAACAACACCTGGTCGCCACCCGCGGCTTTGTGCCTGGAAAAAGGTTGGCGACGTATCTCTTGCAACGAGGCAGAGATACAGACAATTCACCGAAAGCCCCGAGCTCACAAAGGCAGAAGTATTTACTGAAACTTTTACAGGGATTTTGCTGTACACAGGAAAGCATGCCTCGACAAGATCAAACAGAAAGATGTTATTTTCGGAACAAACAAATGTAGCAAAGCCTCATTTAACAAGTAGGGGGAAAACAAGTCTATTCAAGCTGCGTGAGAACGAAGTGGGTCATCTGGAACAGACGCATCCAACAAGGCCCATCTGCTCTACTTCCGTGAGCGTAGACCGATGGGGGAGAAACTGGGCCGGTAAGAGGTGCGATAACGACGTATGTAAACAGAAGCATTGACACGGTTCAATCGGCCTGATCCCGACACGGCCCAGATAGCAGCCGCCAGTGGTTGTTTTACACACCTGGAAGTCCAGTAATGCAACGATGTTCTCGTGTTTCAGCTCCTGCAGAAATGACAGAGAAAATAAAATCTATATTTGGATGGTGTATGCCTCTTTGTTTTTACATGTTTAACTTGACTTGTGCAGCCATGAGGTTTGCAGAAAACTTAACATTTACTTTCACTACGACACGATGATCTTGTCACCATGATAACTAATATTTCACTCTGAAATATGGCATCTTTCCAGCTCTAGACACCGAGTTGATCACTACAGCAAAATGGTTTATTACCACACCACTGACCAAATTATCTAATAAACGCTTTATAACACTTTGAAATAGGTGGAATTCAGGGATTCACTACCGCTTGTGAGGACAGAAAGTGTTTTTTTTGCTCAGGTCTTATTTGGTCTCAAACAAACAAATGCTTGTTTTACTGCATGTGTTCATTATAATAAACAGTAATCTAATAATTGGAAAGAATGCCTCTGAGAGCTTCTGACTTACCTTGAGTATTTTAATCTCTTTCCCCAACAGTGTCTGGGATTTGGCCAAGTTCTTCTTGTTGATGCACTTTACCGCCACCTCCCAGTCGTGTTTCTAGACGGAAACAAATATAAGCTAAATATTTTTTGGGACGGATGCTATGTAGCAATGTGTTGCACTGCATCCTTGTATGTTTATGAAGATCTACCTGTCTTCGCACTACAGTGCAAGTGTCAGTATGTTTCAGGACACACAGAAAAATTTGTCCAATGTCCAAAATGTCTGCTTACTGAGACAGTTTTGTAGAGCAGTCAGTGACTCTTTACTTTCCTCATTTCCTACAATATAATGCAACTCCCCTGCCCTGCATTTTCTGACCTGACAGCATATTTGAATGTGTTGTATTATGTATACATATGTGTTCTAAGATGCCATTATCCTCTATTATAGATGGATCTGATCTGCCTATTTACTAATAAAGCAACACAGATGCTTCAGGCCTGCATTTACCCTAGACTGTATTAGCTGATGTGATATATTGTATTACCAGTGTGCATCATAATCTATACTCTTTCATTACGTAGGGCATGTTACAGCTTGTTCATCAATGGTCTCTGTGTGGAGCTTTCTTATGGAAACAATAATAGTCTGCTGCTCTACATTCAAATTTAACAGGATTATGGACGTGCAGGATCTGCCAAACCAGACGGAAAATAAGGACCCTCACCGAGTAATAATCCACGCATTTAATAAAACCTCGCATATATAAAAAAAATAAAGCATTTCATCCATTGACTGTGTTGTTTTTAGGAACATCCTGTTTCGTGAGCCCAGGCCTCTTAAGGCCGTACAATGACAACAAATACACCAGATGGCCAATAAAATGCGATTCACGGCTAATATTACAACCGAACCATTCTAGCGACCTTTCATTTCATTTTTGCAAAAAAAAAAAAAAAAAAAAAAAGTAAAATGAATAGCAGACAAGGAAAACACTCACCTCTCGGTGTCTGCCTTTGAAGACGACAGCAAATGCGCCATGTCCTATCAGGTCCTTCCGACTGAACTCAAATTTCCCCACCGTCTCCATATTGTGCACAAAGAGTGGTGTTCTACTACTTGGAGACGGACAATTGACCAGGAGGCCTCAGGTCGCACTTCTGGGTCGCAATTGCTCCTTTCTCCTCGGTCGAGTAGGGGCAGCAGCAGGGATGTTCACCTCCTCGTCCACTTGCCATGAGCTGCCTTCCTGACAACAAACTGTCCTCTTCTCTCATGTTCGCAGCACACGTTATGGAGTTTAACTCCTAACAAAGCTCTTTGGTGATTCACATCGCTGACAACGCGGCCGACACGGAGTTATAGCGAACTTACCGAACGAGAATCGAGTGTTGTTGTTTTTTTTGCAGCTTCTCTGACGTGCCACCTTAAAAAAAAAAAAAACAGCCAGCAGCTTGCTGCGTTTTGTTTGTATACAGGGCAGCCTCGCTTCTGTCGTCTGACGCGTACACACGGCGAATCAAGCGCCGACTGTGAGCTCGAGGCGAGCAAACAACGTCCAATAACCGGAGAATACCGCGAACTGTCCCGTTTATATCTTGCAATTCGCAGTTGACTCGCCGAAAGTCGTAGCATCGATGGTCCCGACAAAAGCAGACGGCGTCTAGCCTCTGCAACAAGAGCGCATGCGCAGAGCAACTACAGCTGTAGGGTTGACGTCACGACCAGGGTCCTCGGTCATAAAAGTGGAAGCGTTTTGTCATCTGCTTTGGCTTCGCTGATGAACTACTTTAGACTTGAAAACCAAGGGACTGTCTCCTAATATTAAACGTGTCAAACAGTATGTCACGAGACAGTACGTCATATATACGTGCACGTGGGTTTGTGTATTTTACTTTAGGCTAACGTGAGAAGAAAAATGAAGAAGAATGTCGTGAAAATAAACAGTAGGCAGGCACAATGCAGTAATTTACGGTAGTATCTACAATTTCCGTGTGTTTCAGACAGTCTTAACATTTTAACTAGCTACTGCTTTCTAGGAATACTGTTGGCCAAATGTTTTTAAAAAATGATTTCAAGTATGTGCTATTTGTCTTACAACATTAATATAATCATTGACTGCTTTTATAACAGGGGGGATTAACACCATATTCCCTTGATTAAAGTTTGAATTGGTGACTTCACAAAATGTTACCTTTTTTGTAAACTCACCACTAGGAGCAGAAAAAGACTATCAAAAGCAGTAGAATACATTAAAGCGGAGAGGAAAGGGTTGGAAGGGCATAGAAAAACTGGACAAAGAATGATTAAAACAAGAATCTAATAGCCCACTTACACAGATGGCTTGAATATAGAGTAACAGGAAACACTATGGAAACTAAACAGAATTGAAAATGAATATTATCACCGATCAAATGTGGGAAAAGACTTGATATTGTCATACATGGATGGAGTTTGAATGGAAAACTAGAATGAGAGCATGCATACTAATCTCATGTACAATAATAATCATTTGCATACAGACAGAAAAAGAAATAAGCAGCTAAAAGCAACCATACCCTTTTTATTGCTGTTTTTTTTAATTACTATTGCTGAGGGTGTTGCTGTTGATTGCAAGGAAGGTGATTACAGTGGAGAAATGCCAAGCCACCAAATGTTAAACAGTGGCGGGTCAGGTTAAAACGTGTTTATGTGATGGAAAGCACAACAGCTCAATTCAAATTAAGAGCTGATGTTTTCACACCGGTGATATTACAGCTAATGAGACTGATTAAGGAAACAAATACGTGATCTCGGAGGAGTTTGACTGGTTCAGTCTTCATGTAATTGGAGCTATTTATACTGTGACTGTGTAGTACCTGCACAGTGATGCTGCAGTGACATACTAATTGAGATTTCCCTCTGAGTTTTCCAACGGGATATGAAGAAGTGTCTAATTATATAGGTGATTGCTTACTGGTCGGAGCTATAGGTTAATTGGGTGTCTTTATCTGTGATGCTCATTTGAACAGAATCCAAATAAGATGGTAACACTTACGTTATGATATAGTCTGCCCAGCATTATGCAAACTTCGTAATGATCATTTAATTAAGTATCAATTCATCTGAGCAGGCAACTTTCCAAGGGCTCTTTTAAGGCTGGAGGACAGCTGCTGTGGGAGAGCCCCGAGATGCTGAGCCCACTGCTCCTAAATGCAGCCATAACTATAAATTAAATGGGTCTCTCACGGCGGCTAAATCCAATGTAAGGTGTTTTTGTTTCAATTCGGTTGACTGAGTGGAGTCTGACTAATACAGTCGGCTTAATTATCATATTTTGTCCTTGAGAGGAAAGTATTTCCACAGTTTAAGTGCAGATGATGAATGTGCTCATATTTCTGCATTACGACCAAAGCAAAAAGACTGATGTGAATTCCTGTCACAGAATTCCAGCATGAGTTTCTTAGAGTTCAACTGATGCCCTTTACACACATGAATACAAGACAGTTAATCTGCCCAGGAGGTAATAAATAAACGTTTAAAACACGTTCTGTATATTTAAGTACCAGAGGAGGGCGGTAGAGGCCTGCAAAAGAGTGCATATTGATCATGTTGACCACCTTTTTATTTAATATAAACACCGATTGGAAAATGTCATGGAAACAAGGCATTAGGTCATTATATTATTTTTTATCTTATCTTAGTCTTTGGATAATCAGACATGGACAATAGTGTGACAATATTCACTTGAGCAATATCATGAGATCAGTGACAGCATCATGAAATACAGTTTACCTGGAGAAATGTTCTGCAGTCGTCAAAGGACAGCTTTTGAGAAGTTGAGTTCCAGTGGAAACGTTGCTAGCACATTGTCAAATATATATTATTTAAAGGTGGAAGGCTTTTCAGGAATAACATTGTTTTGATGTTTTGACACAGAGTGAGGACCAGTAAGATCACCTTGAAACATCCGGCTCTCACCGCCAATCTGATGTCAAAGAGCCGTTGTATCCTAGCTGATATCAAGTGAGATGACAGCCAGTCATTGTGTAATACTAGTGCAGCATTGTCCAACAACACCGGTGCATGCTATCATGAATTACTTATAGTGCTTTTCCCGAGCCAAGAATCCGACTGCGCTGAGCAGGTCAACATACACTTGTATAGTTGATGCTGTGATGTGTTCACTATGTAACAAATGTTAACTGAGTTTTTTTACTCTTCTGCTCTTCAGTGTTTCACTTTGACAGAAAGTTTTGGTTAAACAGGGCGAGTGCATTTTGCTGAAAGCAGCCCACCAGCCATTCCAGATGTCCACTCTGCAGGGGGCTTGCTCTGTTTTTTAAATTTGTTTTATACATATTTTAGTTCTGCTCTGCGGCTCACTCAGAATGATTGGTTGGTTCTTCCTGTCACACATTAAGCCGCTGCTGTAGAAAGTTGATGCAAAGGCCTTCAACAGGTATTCGCTGTAGTTAGAGAATGGGGCTCCACAGCCAGCAGTGTCTCAATGTACTTGCACACTGTATACAAATGTGAGATGTCTGTAAAATTAAAATATGTAAATGTTTTATCATGACACAATAAATAACACCTTGCCTTCCACCTCTGTTTCCGAATTAAGAATGACATTCGCACACACTAACACCCATGCATCCACACTTACTACTCTCATACACACACACACACACACACACACACACACACACCTACACACACACACACACACACACACACACACACATACACACACACGCACACACACACACACATAATAATCCCGTCCATGCAAGGGCATAATGCCCTGTTTTATCAGGGTGCTTTGTTTTTATGCATTTTAGCCATGTTTAACCATACTAATGATCACTCAAGGACAACTATGCATACAGAAAGCACATAAGCTTACTTACGCATACTAATTTGTTTGCTTCCCTTACAAAAGCCCAACCAACTATCTTTGACTATGTATTCCATATAATTATTCATCTTAGATGTATCATATTTTGCAGTATATCAATACATTCCGTATCTGGAATACAATTAAACAAGGGTGCATTGTGTGTGTGTGTATGTGCGTGTGTGTGTGTGTGTGGTGTGTGTGTGTGTGTGTGTGTGTGTGTGTGTGTGTGTGTGTGTGTGTGTGTGTGTGTGTGTGTGTGTGTGTGAGTGTGTGTGTGTGTGCGCGCGAGCGCACATGCATGCTTTGTGGGGACATTATCCCACAGATACATTACGGGGACTTATCTCAAAACATGCCAGAACATGGTCCCCAACCATATTTTAGAATAGGATATGGTTTGGGTAAGTGTTTCAGTGAGGCAAGGGTACAGTACAGTAAGGATAAACCTTTCAGTCAATTACAGTCAACACAATTCCTCACCATCAAGAGAAACATTAAATTAATGAATCTAAATGCGTATGATTGAATTTGTGTTTTCTGCATACCCCTATTTTGTTGGTTCTCCTCATTGTAAACCACTGTGAGGTACATGCCCTGTGTATTTTGAAATCACATTTACTATTAAGAACTTTTATCTCCATGACCAAAGGCTAGGGGGCAGCTGCCTCCTCCAAGGCCCCTCCTTTCCACTTAGCTAATATCAAGTGCTGTGGCACGGTGCCCTGCTCATCTGTTCAGCCTAACATCAAGCCTTCTACCACGTGGGGAAGAGGTTGCACAGCTGAATGGTGGCCAACCTTTTTTCATGTAGATGGATAGCTACACGTCTTGCCATGAAGGTCAGTGCTTTTTCAAACCCATCTCCGCACTGAAATGAACTTTTAAGACTTGATCAGCATAATAGTTTTGTCTGCATACTGCATTGCTATGCTCCAGCATGTGATCCCCGCCAATAGGTCATGCCAGATAATTAAACTGAGAAGCAGAGGGAAATTCAATACACTCTATTACAACTGAGGGCGCCTCGGACTCAAGGGAGACTTTGGTATTCATAGACTGGATATAAAGCTTTTGGAAAGCATCAAGTAGCTCACACTGAAAACACAAGTCGTTGAATGTGTCAGTGTTGACTAACAGTGGTGCCACATCACAGACCAGCATCATGTTAATGTACGGTAGCTGAGTGAGGTCACACTATGATAAATGCTTTAATAACTGCTGATCATTCTCATCAACCCTTAACCGTATTGTATTTTCAATGACTATGAAGCTAATGGCTCAGTCTTTTCATTCATTTGTCTTCATTTCTAAGCAGGATCCTGCAACTTGAAGATGAAAAGGGACACTTGTATTATGGAGTCAGGGATGAGGTCATGTTCAGCAGTATTTAGGAGTTGTGTTACATACAGGCGGAAACCTCTGGTTCTGAAAAGTGAAACCAATGCTGAAGTGCGTTAAACTTGTGTTCCGATTGTATGGAAGTCTATGAGAAAATGACTCTACTTCTCACTTGATTTATCACCTCAGTAAACATTGTAAACAGGAGTTAATTCGTTCAAACAATAGTTCAAAGTCTTTTTCAATAGAGCATGATGTTCATTTACTAAATTATGGTCCCATTTAGAGTAAAATAGACCATAAACAGGGTATGCTTTAGGGCGGGGCTACCTTGTGATTGACAGGTTGCTACCCCAGCGTTGTCCAGTCTGCGAGTTGTACATGTTTTCATCTTAGAACTGACCAAAATGCCTAATAAGTCATTAAAACAGTAGTACACAAATCAATGGGTTACATCACGGTTACTTTGCCCACTTATGGTTCAATATTCTCCATAACACCATAAGGGATTAATTTTGCGTGACCATTTAAAGGGTTTCACAAAGTGCTGAAAAAATAATACTCCACAAATTCAGCATTGGACTCCTGTAACATTGCCAGGCTCACAATGGACCATTTAAAAAAAGGATTAAAATGAATGCAGCCGAACCTAAGATATATATTTTTTATTCCAAACATTCTTCTTGTCAAAATCTGCCACCTACATTACTTTGGTTGGAGATTTAGGTGTGTTATGCTCATAGCAGCTAATGAAGCCTCAAGTCCCTATAGCAAATAGTAATCTTTAAGCTTACTAAGTGACATCACTTGAGGCATTTTATCTGATTATGAGCAGACAATTATTATAATCTCAAACTGTAGCAACTATCCACATGCTTGCACACCTCCGAAGTATTTACATGCAAAGCAGCACACATTTGTTGTTTGTTTTGAATGCTCTAATGAGTCACGTTGAACTTGTTACCTTTTGGATAATATATGAGAACAGTAGGCTTTAGAAAGTCGAGCGTTGGTGTTTTATCTCAACCGGATTAAAGGCCTCAGATGCAATTCATAGTCATCACCTGATAAAATGTCAGTTTATTCACCAGGGAAAGGCCAGACTGACTGGCAGGAGTCTCTTCTCTCATCAACTGCCCAATATTTCTCTTTTTATTCTGTTCACTGACATTAGGTGTAAGCCAATGTAAGTCATTTTTTTGAAAAACAAAAATGGAAGAAACATTGTCGCTTTCTATATTGCTTGTACCACGTGTCTATTTTTTCAGCACCAGCCCATATATCGTCCATCAAGGTGAACCGTCCAACACTGTCACTTTGTCACACCAGACATCAAGAGTGGAGACGATGCTTCGGCTCAAGCTTTGACCAGTGGGAGTAGAAACGAACCCTTCCTTCCTGCCGAATCCACCGGCTTGTGTGGTGGGCAAGTGTTGAATTCAATATGACCTTTTGAAGGAATGTGACCACAGAGAGCTGCCAGAGCCCAGTTTGACAAGTCCGCCGAATGATTCTCTCAACATGCGAGCTCCAACCAGCTCCGTGGACCCTTACCTCAACCTCACTGCCTCACATTCATCAACTCGGAGCCGGGCTCTTGACAACATCACATCTCCACAGTGCAGAGACTTTGGGAACGGTTGTACTTTGGTGCATGTTGAGTTATTTTTAAGTTACGTTAGTGATGTTTTCTATACTTAAGTTACGTTGTTTTTGTTTTACTTAGGTTACGTACTTGTTTTAGCGTTAACCACGTGTTGGAGCGACTGTAGTGGAGCATCATAGTTTGAAGCGCTGGGCTACCCAGTGCGCTAGAAAGTGACTCATCGGGGTCAGATCAAGCACCAGGATGTGACGAGTTGGGATGAGAACATGTTGAGATAATCTGTTTGGCTGTTTGTCTTTAGTTTGTCTGTTTATAAATATTTTTTCTGTAATTTATTCTAAAACCCAAGCCTCAGCTGTATCAGTGGTTTCATTGAGGGTTCCTCTAAGATATCCATTGCATAACATGATTACGCCTCACTTCTCATATTTCCTATTAAATAAAAATAAAAAAATCCTAAAATATTATCTATTTTTTGTGTGTGTGCATTTGTAATGTGTTCAGTCGGGACTTTGTTGTAGGTCCTAAAACAGTCACAGCTGGAACAGTCACAGCTCAGGGCATCTGGAGTCTAAATTTTAATGATGCAAACCTGCCTGGCTGGAAATATTTCCCACAGTAGTTTAGAGAGCAGTGCAAATCAAGACCGAGTCCGGCTGGGATGCATTAATTAAATTTAGTGAATGTGGAACTGCTGATAAAAATAAAATGATTATCGAAAAGGCAATAACTTTAAATGTAACAGTTCTATTAAAAAATACAATTTGATATTATACACTTCACACTTCCCTGATGAAATACCTGTTCACAAATACTCGCATACCGTTTTTTAATTCTAACATATAGGGGTTAGCAGCTCAAGTAGGATCAGTTGAACCAACTGCTGAAAAGCGACCCATCACGCAGAGTTCGCCTCCAGGGAGCAGGTGCTCTCGTGGTGGCCGCCGAGCCACACCAGTTAATTAACACCACTCGAGTGTGTCAAGAGGAGGGAAGAAAAATTGCGGCTCCTAGTTGGTGTCACAGCCCGGCCTGCAAGGCGTGACAAAAGGCAGATGCAGGGGGAATAACAATGGATTCATTTTTAAACCGACATGATAATAAATTACGAGAATTTGAACAAGTATATTGAAAGGCGTAACAGGAGTAGAACCTATTACAACCAGACACGAATGAGTTTGTGCACGCAATCTCAAGATGCAAAGAAATAGAAAATGCAATTGTAAAACAGAATAATAAAACAATCAAGCCGGAGGGTCATTACGCCAGAAATAATGCTTTTTAGACTTAATTCGACTTTAAAACAGATTGAAAGTTTAGCCGTGCGTATTCTGGTAGAGGTCATCGGTTGCCTCTCGGTGAAGTTGATTGCTTTCATTTTATAAGTCGGTGACTGACATGGGGTTCTCCTGGTACGCCGTGTTCCTAAGCACTTATCTTGGTTTACCCCCTAAAGCTCACTTTGATTATCTAACTAAGCGGCATCTGAACCGCTAAATATCTTTTAGATCAGGTGACATTGCTTCTCTGATGTACTACCCCGAAAGAGCGTGGGCATATATATATATATATATATATATATATATAATCCTCTGCCAGCAAATCTGTTCACAAAGCCACTCATAGTGAGCGTGCAGTGTGATTGACGTGATGAGGTTCGCATTGCTGATGAACAGCGGTGACCGTTACAAGAGGAAAACATGCAGAACATCAGAGAGATGGAGAGCAGTTCCCAGTTGGTGTCTGCAAGCCGCCATGTTTCCTTCATCCGTCTTCAAGGCCGGGCTCCTTTTCAATGATGCTAAAAAATAAAAAATTAGCGGCAGCGCTCAAAATAATCCGTCTCCACACAAACTCACGTGACCACAGTCGGGGTCAGTAAACTTCATTCGTATACTTTTATTTTTCTACAAAAATATTTTACATTAGAAAACACACCTTGAAATATACACACAGTCCACTTTGATTTTTGAAGTAACCGTGGGATATCTCAACTCAAATATATCTGTGTCTTTATTTAAATTGTAGGTAAATATATCAGCAAGAATAAATCCGGTTGTATCTCGTGAGGCCTTATAACAACGACACCAGAAGGAGCTTGGGTTGATAGAGGGCGTCGTCCAGCGGTGAGGGGGGGGGGGAAGAAAAAGGCTCTGTGAACTGTAATCTAATCAAAGCAATATGGAATCACAATCTGTCCATATTTATACCAAAGAGTAGCACAAAACCAATACGGCCTCTGATAAATGGCAGGCGATGTTTCTGTACCAGGGTGTAGAATGAACTCTTGGTTGATACATGAGCTGCAGCTCCTTGAGGAGCGTGGGAGTACAGGTAAGAGACATAAGCTGAGATAATAGCGTTAAGCGACACCGAGACACATTTAGACTTTCAGACTTACAGGAGGACGTCCTACTTCTGTCCTACTTCCCCCAGCACAGGGGTGCCCTTCTCTCTTCATGTGGCTGTGGATGGTGTTCACCGGTCTACCTGTTCACAGCCCTGGATGCAATTCATCTAGCTACCTGTCGACATCCCAGCATGCCATTTATTTGTCTTCCTGTCAGCATCCCATGGGGCCGTTCATCTGTTAACATAACTATCAATCTCCACTACCTTTCAGCTGTCTGCCTGGATGCATGCTGGGGTTTCACTCACCCGTCTACAGTAGCTACTGTATATCCCAGATGGCATTCTGTACTCTGGTCTGAGTACTGCAGACAGCTCTGCTCTTCCTGCCAGAGTTGAACTACTTTCTCTAGGGATTGGTGGGCACAAACCCCAGCCACTGTCATAACCTTAACTGTAACCAACTTAAACATAAACATTTATGTTGGTTCCATTGCTGGAGAATGCTGGAAGGCAGTAAGAAGCCTGGCAGGAAGTTCCACTTTCCAGCCACTATTTAAAGAAATAGTTTGACATCATTGGGAAGACACCCGTTTGTGCTTTCATGGCGAGACTTATATGAGAAGATCAATATCATTCTCATATGTGTAAGGTAAATATAAGGCTACAGCCTGGACCTGGTTAGCTTAGCATAAAAAACTGGAAACGGGGAAACTGCTAGTCTATGTCCGAAGGTAACAAAAAGCCTGGTTTGCAGTTTTCCCCCTTTCCAGTCTCAATGCTAAGCTAAGTTGTAGCCTAATATTTCTCTCGGCAAGAAAGGAAACACGCCAAACTATTCCTTTAAGGTAAAAACATGCCTTTGAATGAATTCACCTGTCACCATCTCAGGTCACCATTCAACTGTCTAACATCCCAGGATGCCATTTGTTATCGTTGTAAACTTGTTCTACATGAAAAAAAGCGATTCTTATGGCTGCTGTTGGAATACTGCTGTATTTCGTGTGAACATATTTCAGCACAGCCACACTCAAGTATAGCGTACTCCCAAAAATTGATACAGTTCAGCCATTCAAGAAGAAACCGAGCGATATATAACTTATGGTTCTGTGTAACTCAATTTGTGAAGCACGGCACTAGCATTGTGGACGCCCACTAGATACATCCTAGCATGATAATATGATAACTGCATGTACTACCCCATACAGCAAGGCGCTTTTAAAATGACCATCGAATGGGCATGTGAAATAAATAACAGCAAAAATAATAGCGAAAAAACATACCAATTGATATTTATATGAACAAAATGTTCCCGTTTGTATTTAGTCCGAGTGTCCGCTGGCCCTCCGTCGATGCGTCTCTGTCTCTGCACCCGGCTTGAGAAGTCTGTCCCGTGCTTTGGCATCATAGCGGTTCTGAGCGGAGGGCCAGCGAGAGCGTCCAGAGAGGTGGCAGCAGCCACAGGGGGGAGAGGGAGGGGCGCGCTCCGAAAGGCGAAGCGGTGTCAGAGGTGCAGGAGCACACCTCGTATCCGTTCTCCGCGTGGTCCGGCTGATGGTGCACGTTGACTCTCGTCTCTGTGCTTTTGGGCTCCGCGTCCGGAGAGTCCGACTGCATCTCGGTGCACAGCAGCCAGTCTTTTGCGATGAGGCGGGGGTATCCGGCCTCCGCCTCCATGTCGCTGCTCGGCACTCGCCAGTACTCCTTCCCCTTGAAGAAATAGGATGAGCCTTCAGAGAGAGAGAGAGAGAGAGAGAGAGAGAGAGAGAGAGAGAGAGAGAGAGAGAGAGAGAGAGAGAGAGAGACAGATGGTTGGTATTATGTATGTTTTGTAATACTAGAACAACATATAGGTCAGAATAAAATGCTAATTTATCACTCATGAGAGCAATAAGGATGCACTCAGCATTATTCTCATCCTTTCAGTGTATTTCTTATCCATCTCTTAAACCCGGGATTTTCTTACAGGCCTGTCTCTTTTCACTCACTGATCACCATGAGTTGTCACCACGTCTGCTTCGCTTCTCTCTCCTCCTCCCTCTATCGCACTGTTCTCGCTTCATCCCCGGCTTGTGTGGAAGCAGCCTAAAGGCAGATAAATGCTTTGATGTGGCTCCAGGTCCCTGGCCCTAAAGGTGCGCGTATATGTTCATTTGCTTATATACTGTATATATACACATACTGCTCCCACACACATCAAAGAGCTTGGATCAGGACCTCTACAGCTGGTGAAAGCCAAGAGACAACACAGACCTCTCAACACCTGACAGGGGAAAAGAGCTTCCACATATCCAGCTGGGAGTTCCTGCCGGGCAAAGTGGTGATGGTTGCTTGTTACCATTGAGAGTAGCCTGAAATAAGCACCCAGTACCTGCTTCTAATTAGCTGTTTTTTGTACCGGTTTTGAACATCCACAAGTGCTTTATCAAAGCCTAATCTGCAGGTGGAGGCATTCCTTATAGGGGATTTGCCTGGTAAAGGCCACCGGAACAATGCCAGTTAAAGTAAACATTATTAATCCAAAAGGGAAGGCAATATGTCTTCAGCATCTGACCTATTGTAATTGCTTGGGAACAGCAGGCAACCTTCCTCCAGCACCCGGGGACCAAAAGCCCTCGTCCAGTCAAAGGAAATGCCAGAACCAAGCTGATATAATAGTTTTAAAGTGTTCAGAATTATCAAAACGTATGATATTCGCTCTGTTTCCAGGAACACAATATAATGAAAACTTTAGCCCGTAAACTTAGACGTATTTTAGAACATACATATTTTTAACCCTTTCAGTCTCAGGCCAAAATCTGGATTTCCTCATTATTCCATTTATGTGATGCGATTACAACCAAGCATGAGAGCTCATATTGCTCTTAAGGTCCAAATATAATACGTTGATTGACACCATGACCAAATTGGTTCATGTGCTGGTCTCGCTTAAACAGTGGACCTAATGCCGGCATTGTAAAGGGAAATAATAGGGTTAAAGTGACTTTATACAGAATATATGCAATTTATCCTAATATGACGAAATGTGGTCATGTTCAAAGCAATGCAAAAGTACGTCTTTGATGTGGATATGGCCTTAGGTTCCATTACGGTTAATATCATTTCAATAAAGAGTATAAAGCTTCTTATACTTTCCGCAAGGACGGTATTTCGTACAGTTCTCAATTTTAACAGCTGCCTTATTGGTTAACTTCATATTTTGTGAGTCATTGAGTCTTACATTATTATCCTCCACGTCCTCCCTATGCTGCACAGTGATTAAGTCAAGTTAGGAAGCAGGCTCTCAGTTTCTACCTATTTAGCCGCGGAGGTTAAATCTCAGTGAGTTTCACTAATTAGCGTTTGAGACGCATTAAGGAAAATAGGTTGTGAATGTTACGTACACTATCAAAATACAATTAAAAAGAAAAAGGGTCACTCCATACAAGATAGTTGTCCATTTTCATTCTCTTTTTTTTTGTTATTATCGCAATTCATTTTTTCATTATAATGGCTTATGTCATCCTAATGCCACACATGATTACACGGCGCCTGCTGCGAGCTCACTAAACACGCATACACAGATTCTTCTTTTACTCTCACGTGTAGTGCTCGGCTTTTATAGAAGCCACTATAGACATTTCATAGCAGGTAAAAGAGCAGAATAGTTTACAGGCACAGATGCAGAGTCCATAAAGATTACTGACATGGCAGATTCAGGCGTGACATGCTCCAATAATGATCACATTACCCCACCTCCTGCTATAAAGCTACCCAGAGGAGCTAGGTAGCTTTATGTAGGAGGTTTTAAGAGGCAGGTGAGGGAGAGAGATAGGAAGGGAGGACCACACACACACACACACACACACACACACACACACACACACACACACACACACACACACACACACACACACACACACACACACACACACAAAATACTGTATATACATGCTGGACTTCTCCACGAAGATCATTTTATTCAAAATGTAAATTTACTAAAACAACACTTTAAAAAATTGAATCAGTAACAGTACTTCATATGTATTGCTTCCATTAGGTCACATATTGACTCACACAACACCAGAGAAAGATTTGTATTCTTTACGCTGCCGTTAGAACACTCAAAGTGAACAATTGAGCGTCGACTTCTCCGAGACACAGTTACTTTACTGGGTCAGTGGCTGACCGTATGTCATAAAAGCCAATTTGCGGCAGTTAGCGGAGAATAATACTTGTGTCGTCCATCTGCCGCTGCCACTTCTTCCCTGATGCGTTTCAGAAAATTTCACAATCATTTTCTGGAAGCGGTTTAATTATACATGAACAGAAGGCAAGCGCCCGTGCTGCCACAGTGAAACATTTGTCGCCCGCGATCACTCAGCGACAACAAACAAGTAGGACGCTCTCAGGAAGACGGCGGCCTTTGCTTGCGGTCCCCGAGAGCCCACACTCGGCTCCAATGCTCACACGTTTAAGTTTAACAAGCAGCTCGGGCTGAATGTGGAGATAAGCAGAGACGACTTTGGGAGCCTGATAAAACACCTGTTATTCCCAGGGTAGCTAGGAAGCAGTGGACGCGCCATTGTGGAGAAATGCCAAAGCCGAGGGCCGCATAATGAGGAGAAAAGCGGCGATTTGAAACTCGGTCACTTGTTCGTGCGCACTTAAAACAAAGGACTACATGGTTGTATGATTTGCATGATTAAAGTGGTGCCCGTGGATGCACATTTACAGTGTTATCTGGACCTAATATTGACTGTGGGAGCGTTTTATGACTCATGAAATGTATTTACACATCCTCAAACTAGAATATTCACAACAAAAAAAGGCCCGCTGCGCAGGAAAACCGGCTTGATGTGAACTGCGAACAAACAGTAAAGTTGTGAAACCAAAACAATGTGCTGAAAGATGCTAAAATGTTCCGTAGAACTGATGGGGAACTGCAGAGTCTGGTCATGTTTGTCACTAACAGCGGCACCTTTCACATTAAGAGTTGTCATCCATTGTTGATATAAAAAAAAACTTGCAAATAAATGTATTTGTGGGGAAAATGATAATTCATGCTATAAGTAACATAATACATTTGCTCAGTCATGGGATGGTTACACAATTCAAGACCGACACAAGTAGTGTGGGTCAAATTAAAGTAGCGGTAAACACATTTTGTAGACTCGACCTGCGAAGAAAGGGAAAGTAAAGCTAAACTAATAACTAACACAATGGCTGCAGCGAGGTAACGGATGCTGAGGCGGAGTGCGAGGGCTGATTCAATGAAGCTGTACGCCAGAGGGCAGTGTGTGAAATGCAATGCTGCCCAAGAAACGGGGTAAAAGCGGCGGTTTTCTTTCATTGCCTCCTTTCTTCCTCTGGTGCGCTGGACCGCAAAACTCAGCTTCTCAAATGACAGACTTCTGTTTTATCTGGCAGCAGGAAAAAGGCTGATTTGCATCAGATGATGGATCTGTAGAACCCGATCAGGGTCGACTGGGATACATCGATTGCCCTGCAGGTTAATGCTGGAGGAGCATCCTCAGTTAGACTTTCTTGCTAATCCAGTTTTGTAATCCCACTTTAGTGTTTTGACCGACTCACTGAGCTAGCGGAGGCAGCATGGATTAATAAGGGGGAAGACCGGCTGGTGGATTGATTCGGCACTCCGCTGTGTTTGCAGTGTGTAGGTCAAGGCTGTTTGTTGGCAGGCCCAGCTGCCAGTTTTTCAACCTCTTTCTGGTAGACCGACTCGGTGTCTGTAATCTAAAAAGTTTGTTCTCTGGAAACATGGGCCCTGAAGGCAAACGTACATTTTCCATAACCACGGCTCGCTTTTTATGAGTCACTGGTTATCCGTTATCGAGTATGTACACATCGTCTTTGCCAAGAGCTTACAGCATGCGAGTTTGTGTGTGTTTGAGTGTGCAGTTTGTGTACAGGCTTTACTTGCTTGATGAAATACCGCACCGATTCTCTTACTTGTTAAGAATGATACAAATGATCATTCGCTTCCAACCAATACCGTGCTACAGGTATTAGTATAGATATGAATATATATACATGTGTGCTCAGGTAAGCTAAGCTAATTGTTTGTAGTCTTTAGAAGCAGAGGTTACAGCTGCAGGCCTGAATAACGTTCACTTCTGCCAGATTCCACACGCTGGCAGATTCCATACTTCTGCCAAAAACTGTTTTATTGAGCATATTTGTCACATAAAAGTGACGAAATGTTTCCCTAACTTTTCACAGTTCCTTTTTAGAGCCACATGTGACTTTAAAAACCTGTGTCTCCATTTTCACAGGTCTACCACTGATGGGGAAGTTTTTTGTTTTTAGTTGTGTTTCCATGTTGCTATTTAGGCAGACAGCATAAAGATGAGAGGAGCGAGAATCCCAAAACATTCACCTTTTGACTTGCAATGAACTTTATTTAAATACAATTTGTCCTTTCCAATACAATTTATTTCAGGTAAAAGGACAGCGTGCTGGGATGCTTTCTTCTCTTGCTTATGAATATTTCCTCCTATGCACTTGTCCACAAGAAATTGAAGGTGTGCGTGATCCGTCACAGCCAAGAGAATATAAAAGACGAAAATGAAAGCGCTCTGTGGCATTCATTGACTGAATCTTCTCATGAAAGTACATCCAGCACATAACCAACCCAGCTGGAGTAAAGAAAAAGTGTTGATTTTTAAGGTTACTCACCATCAGACCACCGCATGGCGTCGTCCAGTTGTGGCGGCAGCCCCTTCCAGAGCGTGCTGTCTTTAGGGTAGCCCTGGTCCATACGTCTCAGGTGGTCGTCGTAGCGCCAGTAGTGGCTGTCCTTGAAGAAGTAGGTTTTCTCGTTGTGTAACCAAACAAAGGCTGCATCCACTGCTTCCAGGGGCAGGCCGAAGTCACTGATTGGACGAGGGTAGCCCTCCTCCACGTTATTGTCTTTAAATACCCAGTACTTTAGACCTGAAGGGGATGGACACAGTGGTCACAATTAAAGGGAGAAACACCGCCTTTATAGTTTGGAATACATCCACCCAATTACTATCGAAACGTTTAGAATTAAATCCGTCAATTGTGCCTGATGTGGAGTACCAAGAATGCAAAAGTGATCTCGTCAGTCAACAACGCTCACACAGACAAAGTTACGATCAGATAGAGATATTTACCTTTGAAGAAGACTATTTTGTGGTCCCCAGGCCTCTCATATACAGCATCCACACTGTCCAGATTGGTTGGGAGGCCCCTCCAGAAGCGATGGATCTGAGCCGGACGCAGAGACACCAGGTGCTTCTCTCTCGTTAGTCGCCAGAAGTACTTCCCTATGGACAAACAGGAACAGGTTAGAGCTCGAAACGTCTTCACAATATCCTGTAGGAGTTTATCCCAAGAGAAGCCATGTTTAGATAGGACGCTGTGCTGCGTCTGCTATAATCACATTACAGATTCCTTCCCCTAATAGACAAGCTAAAGCTATATATTTCTTTGGCTCTTATCTGTGGAAAAGAGTGCTGCGAAATAAGGCAGTTGGGCTTGTGTTTAGGGGGATAAGTGTACTTAATTAGCAAGAAGCAAAACTTTAGCCAATTCACATCACATAGTGTTGTGTTTCAAGAAGTCATTTTCAACATGACAACTGTTTGTTTAGCCTGCAGAATATGTGAGGAGTGTGAGCCTGTGATACGGGCCCTGGGAGCCACACATGACTTGGCTTCCTATCGACCGCTGGAGCCTCCATTCTGCCCAGCCCCCTTTGTCCCTTACTCTTTCACTTTATCTCCTCTCCATTCCTTTTTTTTTTCTCCCCACTCTTCTCTCTCACTGTCGCTCTCTGTTTAACCGTCCGTCTCTCTCGTTCACTCTCTCCTTTCAGGCTTGAATACCTTTGAAGAAGAAGGCCTCCCCTCGTATTTGGGCCACGGCATCGAAATGACTGGTGCATCTGTCCGGGGCATCTCGGGCCAACCTGAGAGACACAAGTTGGAGGAAAGAAAAGTTGTATTTTGTTCGAAGTCGAGGCTACATACATACATACATCTTTACATAAAATAATCTCACTTGTTGAAAAGCATGCAGCTCACACACACAAAAAAAAGGCCGAAACCAGTTAAAACCGTTTGCAATAAAAGAAAACAACTATGTGATAATTGCACCTTCCTACTGAGAGAGAGTGAATGGGTTTCCTTTCATTAAACAGGTTAAACAAGGTGAAAAAAGCTGGGTGAAATGCTACCACACTGACACGCTGAGGTCCCCCAGTGCATTTATCCTCTGGGCTAATAAGTGATTTAAAACACTGACGTGGCCGGCCTGGCAATGATGAAGCCATTAGCACCACAGGGCTGCCTCTGTGAGTGGGAGGCCGACGGCCCTCGCGTTATCAACAAAGATCTCCATTCAGAGCTCTATTAACGCAGCACCGCTGCCTAGTGGTCAGCGTTCGTGACCCTTGTCAAGCATAATCCAGCTTCTCCACGCATCAGGCCCGGATATGGAGGTGGTGAAAAAATGAGTAATGAGGGCAGTGGAAGGCCGGTTAGCGAGGGTTGTATAAGTGTGTTTGGTTTGGAACCGCTGCGTGAGTGTGAGTGTACGCATGGAGGTCAGCAAGCATCGGGGGTTGTTGTCAGCATAGCTGGAAACGCAGTTCGATCACTCCCTCAGGAAGCTGCCCTCTCTTGATCCTATTAATACAAGAGACCGCCTGAGTACAGTTAACACACTTTGCAACTCGCAAAGCCACCAGCCTCTGTTTATGCTTCACAATAATTAATGTATCAAGATCTATAAGGTTAGCGCTAGGATGACAAAAATGCACTATGCTGGATAGGGATGGATGCGTCTATTTTCTGTACATTATAACGGTATTCAGACGCACACAAGCCAAAGTCCCAGCGATATATAAAGATGGTAGTAAAAAGACAACAGGAGGGATACTGTAGCATGACGGCCTGGCTCCTGATGTGAGATAGTAGACAAAGAGACTCAATCCAGGTCATCACTCAAAATTCATTGACGGTTCATGCGGCGCGTAGTGCGACAGACACTGCTGTGCATTCAGGGCGGGTCTGTTGGTCAGTACGAGCTTTTTGTCCAGAGTGAGATATCGTTAAAGCCACTGAACGCATTGTAATAGAATTTTGTATTGACATTAATGGTCCTTGGCTTTGTGATTCCTTCTGTTTTTTGATGAACCCATCACCTTTCCAACAGTGCCACCTTCACGTCAAGGCTTTCAACTGGAACGTAAAAGAAATGGTCCACAGAGGAGGAGCCCGGTGGTAGTCTCGCATAGCCAGACGTATCTCCACAGCGCCGTGTGAGCTCTAGAAGAGAGGTCTGGCTCCACACATTGTCATTCTGGTATAGGGGGAGCAAACGATCTGGCTTGTTTGCATGTTCTTAAACCAATCACAATGGCCTTGGGCAGCGCTAAGCACAGGATGCAGCGACAATGCCCTTGGGAAATAGATAGCACAGCACCGCGTTAGATAGGAGGCCAATGGCAGGCTTATACCCACAGTCGAGTGAGACTACACCTGTGTGGTGATCTTTTTGATTCATCACCAACCTGTACATGTCCACTAATCATATTTATGCTCCCTCAAGTAATTACTACTTTACGTAATTATTATCTCTCTCTTTAACGGGCGGATGGATGTTTGGGTTGTCAAACATCAGCGTTATTTGTGTTGCACTCAAAGCACAGCAGATCTGCTACTTACAGGAAGGTGGATCTGTTTTCGGGAAGGTCCAGCAGGACAGGAGGTTCAGCCGTCTGGGACGAGCTGCTTGGTCTGTTTGTGTGGGACACCGAGTCTCTGACACCTATGGGTGACACGTGATTAAGGAAGGATCAAATGAACACTCAAAAGACAAGGCACTACATTGACAGTGGGCTCTGGGAGCAATTCATCTATTCATCCCAAAGCCAACCAATAGACATTTTGCTAATTTTGATTTGTTGGCTCAGTTCCTCTACTCTTCCGCATGATTCCGCATTTATCGTATTTGCACCACAGTATAACATGAAATAAACAGTATGAGATGCTTATTCTTAGTATACCAGCATTATTTACTGCATTTCCTTCTCATCTTCATGATCATTAGTCTCTCCCCCGCACACTGCTACTCTCCATGTCAGTCAACGGTGTGATAAGGTCATATCCCATAAAGAGGTCCAATTAACTCAATCCATGCTTTCATTAATCAATACCCTTGCTCCACGGGGCAATTGCTCCTTTTTCTCTCTGTCTCACACACACACACACACACACACACACACACACACACACACACACACACACACACACACACACACACACACACACACACACACACACACACGGTGCAGTGGATGGATGTTCCGTCGTACCGTAGAGCTGCCAGACGCGGACCTTGTCTTCGTAGGGTAGGTCGTATTTCAGCGGGTCGCCTACAGGACCCTGGTAGTACGGCCTCATGATGGACTCTATGGCTGAGGTGTGGACCAGGCCGATGGCGTGACCAAACTCGTGGACCGCAACCGCAAACAGATCCATCCCATGAGAGTCTGAAAGGAGAGAGAGAGAGACAGACACTGAAATCATCATCGTGGCTTCTTTACGATATGTTTTTACACATCTTATATATCGACAAGCGGGACTGCTTAGATCATGAATAAGTCAACATTTTTAAACTCACGTCAAAACTGCTATTTAAAGAGGTTATCGGGTGCCTTTCATCTGGGGTTATGGTTATCTTTAAGTTATCATTGTCTGTGTTGTTATTTATGTGTTTTCCTGTTCATCTATATGTAAATGTAAATGCTATGGAATTGGAATAAATCAGGAGGATACGCATCCTTCAATTTTGAATGCCCCCCTGCCCCCCGATCTTTAAAACTGGAGTTATTTAGGTGCAGTCAATACAACCGCAGACGCAGCTACAGAATGCTGCCCACAGCATATTTTTCATCCCTATAATTGCGCCCTCAAAATCCTAGACACAGCTCCTCTTTCCTCGCTCTCAAGATTTCAAAATGAATCGACACCAGCGAGAGAACACAACAGGCAGAGAAGCAAGATATGCAAATATTGGTAAATGATATGATGATCAAAGATATCACGAAAAACATGAGACTTTTACTTAAACCGCAACCATCTCAGCGTCACCTTCACAGAGATCACCTTGCTGCTTGTGACTTTTTGCAGAACCAATACGACCCCTGTTTGCATGTTTATCCCTTTTTTTATGAGTGAACTCCATAGGTTGAAAGTTAAGAGCCGTGACAGACAGCTCCGGTGGCTGTCAGTGCTGTTGGGCATGTGGTGTAGTGAGATAACTATGGTAATACCGCCTGAGCCGCTGGGCTGCCAATCAAAAACCTGAGTGCGGAAAGACACCTAAAGAGGCTGCAGGCTGTTAAAGCACATTTCCCCCGATGTTCCAACTAAAGAAGAAAAGGCAAAGCCTCCAGAAAACTCCTTGTCTGGCTCTGCTAAGCAAGACAAAAACCTGTGGTTTAGAGAGTTAGATTTGACAAAAATGTGAGAGCTAGCGTATCAAGCCAAGCTAGCTTAGAGTTCCTCGGTGGCTAGGCTGAAGTCTCTGCATTCGGTTAACCTAACGTTGGCCTCGGCTTGGGAACATCTCGGTGCCTCGCTCTGTCAGAAGACAAAAGGACAATTGGAGCCGCGCACTTGTTACTTACAACACCTGGGACATTCCAAAAGCCAAATGCCAACTGTAATCTACAGGAGCACATGGAACGGAGAGGGAAGGTGGATAAAAGGACGGATCGAGGGGGGGGGGGGGGAGAGAAGAGGGACTCGGAACAAAGTAGGTACCATGTCATCGTATTTACGGTCCGTCTGAGGTTGACAGATAAAAATCCTAATGCCTGCGGACAAAGTCAGAGCGTAGAGATTTGGGGCGGATGAACGAGGCTCATCGAGTGAGACATCCGTGGCAGAAAGAGAGAGAGAGAGAGAGAGAGAGAGAGAGAGAGAGGGCAGGAAAGAAAGGGAGAAAGAGAGGTTCAGAGTAAACTGTTTTTACTGCATGATCAGTAACATCTTCTTAAGACGCACAGTAGCTACAATAAATTCAGCGGTACCTCTGCATTGGCTGTATAGCGTGATGTATCCGGAATGCTGCAAACATAGCCTGCAGCATTTAACTAAACCTTTAATAAGGACGGTGTAGCATACGGTAGATGGAAAGAAGTACAAGCACAACTATCCGCTATCCTTTTCAGTACTGTCACCGTTCATCACCTCGTGCCACTCAAGAATTAATATTTCTACGCGGGTCATTTGATTTCCTACGTTTGAATCATAGCTCTGGAAATATGTTGGATTTCAATCATTTAAAAGATGAAACAAAGCCTGATATGAGTCGAGCGCAGTCACGGCAAAGTCAAATGTTGTGCACTCTTGCGACGCGATGTGAGAGATGGCAGCTTAAACTGACGGAGAACATTTTAGAATGAATTAAACCTGAGACAAACATTGATTCTAAGAGTTTAACATAGTGCAAATGGCCGAGGATAAACATTAAGCGCGTCTCGATTTTAATGGGACAATTGTTCAAGCAGAAGAACTGCTGTAGCGGTCAATCGTTTTTGTGAGACTGAAATTACTTCCCATGCTCCCTAAAAATCAATTCTGGTAACATCTGCGGCTACAGTTGAACCACATATTTCTTACCTGCATTTCTTTTTTTTTTTTTTTGCCTTAGAGTGAGGATGCTATAACCAGTACATACACTAGATTATTAGGAAGTACAGTGAATGCCGAATTGTATGCCATGCTCCAGTGCAGCTCAGGAAATATATATAAAAAAGTGTCCAGAGAAATGAAAATTAGACCTTTATCAAAGTCTATTGATCCGTCTAGGCTCCAAGAAACGAAAATTGGAATTAAATCTCACTCATATGTTGAGGAGTTATGGTACCTTACAGTTACAATCTCCAAGAGCTCCCTTTCGCCCTCTTTGGCAGCATTCAGGGCGATAAGAGGGAACTGCAGATGTGTTTCTGGATCTCACTTCCTTGCTGCCACTGCCAAATGCTTGTTCATGGGGAAATGTTGGGTCATTGTAAATTAAATAGCATGGTTTAGACCTGCTCTATATAAAAACTCCAATAACACTATGTAATGGCGGCCCTGTTTCCAAATGACCTCAATCGTATTTTTGGCATTCCTGTCCTACTGCTGTATCCACTGGGAGATCAGCAGATAGTATCCCCCATGCCAGTGTATCGGCCATTTAATAAATGTAACTTTACCCTCTAAGCTAGCTTGTATGTGTTTGGAGATACTTCCCCTCTCTGTGATTTTAGCCTGCCTCAGTATAAGTGGATACAAAGAGCTATTCTGTTGTGTCGAAAATTAATTAAGAGCAATGGAAGTCTGCATCGACTCCTTTTGTGAATTTAGTGGGTTGACGGCTCTAGAATTAATGAATACATTTTCAGAAATGTGAAATCAATACTAAAATGCATCGAGTGTTTCCTCGAGGTCAGGTGTTAAATACATTGCCTTCCTCATGAAACATCTGCAAAAAACATCGACTGTACACTCACTGCCCAGCGCCAAGCAGCACTCTGACAGAGTTAGCGACTATCATGGTGGAGAATTTAGCTGAGAGGGAGAGTGAGAGGGAGGGAGAGGGAGGGAGATGAACAGAAAAGAGCATTCTTAGTGCTTAATGCTTTTAAATACCGCATTGCTTTAGAGTTGATTGGAGAGCTATTAGCCTTTATATATTTTCATGAAGGACCTTGGTCTTGAGGTAAGTCCCTAAAGGTGTTTGAATAGACAGACTCAGAGTAAGACTATGACAAAGATCACAAGGGCAAACCTTCAAGCAGGGGATCAATATCTTGCTTTTGTAGCATACAACTAACGGTGTCTCTATTGTACTGTCAATATCTAAACTCGCATAAACCCTAATCTTGTTCTAAAAGAATGTTACAAAACCAAAGGCAGCAGTATACAGTGGCAGCGTGTTTTTACTGGCATCGATTGGCGATGAGAAACAGAGGGGCTTAAATGCCTTTTACAGAGTGCAGGAGGAAGTGAGGAGGAGGCAGACGCCTGCTTTACAAGTGACAAAGTCTGATGTGGTATTATTTGATGTACATTTTGCCTTTCAAGTGTTGAAAGTAACCTTGAAAGCAGGAACATCTAACAAGGTACGTTCTCGCTCACAGTGAAGGCCGCCTTCCATCCGACACTTCCATCCGACACTTCCATCAAACCGTTTAAGATTGGAAACATAATTCTTCGCATTAGAGAATTTTCTTCGCTTTATTTCTCCGTTTCTATTTCTGAGTTTCTCACTTTGCTGAACATTTTGATTTTGGAAGAGAGAAACAGTTGGCGTTCGTTGGCGACACACCTCTGACGCCCCCCCCCTCCCCCTTTCACTGCCCTGCTCCCATTAACCGTACCCGCAATCTATGCAGATTACTCTGTAAACTACAGCGCCGTGGCGTCGTGTCCTGCCGCTGTGAGGTCTAATTGGAGCAGACTGAGCTGCAGTGACATATGCTTCACAGCTTTGCAGGGCAAAAGGAAATGAACAGAAATGGACACAGGTCCTGGTTGCATCATAGACTCACCAGCTGGATCGGTCAGTGCCATCTAGACCCCGGCTGCAAGCTTTTAAGCTCCATCTCTAGGGGGGGGGGGGGGGGGGGGGGGTAGGACAACACAGCAAGGTTGTTGCCCCCCGAGGAGCTTATTTTTCAGCCTGAGGTTTTAGTCAGCATCCTGAGGAGTGTGTGTGCCAGGAAGAGTCGTGTCTTATCTTTCTAAAATCAAGGGATCCTCCTGGTATTGCACGCATAAGCACTTTTCTTTTTCTAGTGAACTGAGAAGTTCCTGATCTGCATGAGCTATTAATAAGTGATAACTTCCCCAGTGGTGGGAGAATCAGGTCCTTTATAATGAAACATTTTGACATTTCCGGAGATACCTTCATATGGCTTTCTTGCACAGAGTGAGATGAGAGGAGTTCTACCACTCAAATAATGTACGCTAATTATGAAGCTACAGCTAGCTGACTTAGCTTAGCAGAGGGACGGGAAAACCCAACCCCATAAATCCCATGTGACATTGTGTCTAAATCACTTTTTTATCGATTGTCAGTCGTATTTTGAAGCCAAGTAGAGGCCTTTGCATGCCTTTCAGCTTTTTCTTGCCCATAAATCAAAAGAAACATTTAGTCATCAGGTAACAATACATTAATCACTCCCAATATGGTGCGTTTGTCTCTTTATTTTCTTCCCAATCATCCGTTAAGAAATTAAAATCACTCTATTCTTGGCATAATTTAACAACCAAGTGGGATCAAAAACATAAACAAACTGTAAACTTCAAATATTTTTGTTTTGGAGGATTGCTAAAAACAAGAACTCATGGGTACCAGAGGCTTATTAGAGTGGATTGTTTATGGCAGCTGTAGTGAAAGGCCACCTTTTATGCCTCCTAATAAGCTTGTGATAACAACCACTACTGCTTTAGTCGCTGCTCCGAGTCCTGTGTCTGAACCATTGTATGTTATATTCATAGTTCAAACCAATTAAATATTAATTATAGAATCTGGAGCATGAACAAAGGGGAGAAGCACAGCTTGGCTGCAAAAATGCAGTCAGCGTTCTAGTTTTGGATATGGAAGTCTTGGTGAGCACGGAAGTTCAAAATAGTTGTCAGCCTCTGTTTCCTTGACACCGACTGTTCCAGTCTCATTTTCTCGTGCTTTTGGAGTCTCTAAGAAGTGCTTTGGTTAGATGTTTCTTAAAAATACAACTCTATATCCAATCTGCCCCATCATCGATCCCTCTTCTGCCCGTGATTCAGTCACACACTGTCTTTTACCAATTAATAGTGAAGGTTCCTCACCTGGAGATCTGAAGGTCCAGGCCTCGTCGTCATCGAAGTGTGTATCCCCAGCTGTGAACCTCTCTCCGGGGAAAAATGCGTGCGCCACCGTGCCCCCTGGCCCGTCAAAGGGATATCCGTCGTCGTGGTCGGCCTTTGTGAAGTCGATCTGAATGTCTGCATCGCTGCCGGCCACTTCATGGAAGTTGAGCGGTGCGATGTCACTCCAGACCTTCAGGGCGTAGTACATCAGGGCCCGGACAGTGTCCCTGCCCAGTACGGCCGAATCCTTAGGAAAGGTCCTCACTCTGAGAGAAGAAAGGGGGAGGAGACAGATCACAAAAATGTCATCCGTTCCTACCAAACATTTAAAGAAGTGCACCTATCATAACCTCCCTTTTAGTTATATTGTCCAACCTTTACAACAACAAAAATACAAATGTAACATCCTGGATTCTCACATTCAATCTTTAAACGGTCATATTTAGTGGACAAGCCGGCCTAGTTCTGATGAAACATCTACTGTAAGTTCCAGGTCAGCAGTGAACTTCACTTGAAACGATACTTGACGTGACTTCCTGCTTATCTAACAAGATTGATGAATAAAGGAAAGTTAGACCTTCAGAGGTTCGTCCACCCATCGTAAACCCTTTATCAGTTGACCTTCCAATGTTTTTCATAGCAAAAGTGTATTTTACTGATAACTTGTGAGTCTAAACTACTTTCCAAGTCAAACTTCTGCCAGAGGAGCTCCCACCAGTGAGGATCTCTTTAATATTTGTGTCACTTGTACAAGCAGGCACGTTCTGTCTTCTTTTATCTTTGTTTCAGATGCATTCTCATTCCAAAATGGAGTCATTTAGTGCTGACTTTTTATCAACTCGGCAGTTTTTCTTGTTTTACACACACTTACATACATAGAGCCAAGCCGACAGACTCTTCTCTACCTCACCATTCATCCGTGATTGATTTTCTTTTAGGGGTCCAAGCACCATAAGGGTTGGCACCATTTGTTTTTCTTCATTTTTTAAAAAGCTTCCTTGTCCTCCTCCCTGATCTGAGTTAAAACTATCACTACCTCAGAGACGATAAGTCCTAGAACAACTAAATATGGAGTTTCGTGAAATTCGTGGAACTCGTCCTCAGACTGTGGCTGATAAACATTGGGAGATAGAATATAATGGGTATATAATGGGTAATTAAAGCGGCTATAATCAATATTCATATCAGAAAGAAATGATTGTTTTTTTCCAGCCTGCAGCTGTACTGTTCTTCTTTTCTTTTTGTAATTAGTGTAAAGGGCAGTACACAAAACAGGGGTAGTGACATTCAACACATAGGAAGAGACAGAAACAGACGGATATAGATGAGACAGACAAAGCAAAACAAACAGATGGATATATAGATAGATAACAATATTATTGTTATTACAAATATGCAAACCAGCTGTTGTTTCTAAGGGTTGTTGTGTAGTGTGTGCGTATGGGTGCGTGCACATTTGTGGCTGATGGAGAAGAGACAGAAGCCTAATTAAAAACAAATTTATATTATAATACTACTATTAATAATAATAATAATAATAATAATAGGAAGTGGGAAAATGATTTGAAATCTGAAAATAAATAAAAAATAAATAAAAGTATAATAATCAATAAATGAGTGAGTACTGTCTTCAGCAGAGGAAGCTCTAAAAGCCGCTACCTGCCCAGCACCAAATAACAGAGAAAGTCAACGAGCAGCCGGTGAACATAGCGGAGCATTTAGTCGTTGAAGAGACGTATATTTCCCTCAGGAGCTGGTGGGAAAACAAGAGTAGGACTTGGAATTACATTTGCCAGGTGGACACAATTTGTCTCTGTGTCTACTGGCTGCATAAAGAGGCACAACTGTTTACTGAAAGGTGATAATACGCCACTGTGGGGTCTATAGTAATTACAGACTAGATGTAGTCACAGTCCATAGTATCGTAGATCTCAAGACGAGCGCTATAGATAAGAAAGCGTTGGAGAGTAGTGCTGTGAACACTCTCTTTCATGAATCGCGATATAATTGTGTAAAGTAATGGAGATGAGAATAATCAACCCTTTACTACAAACGGGAAACCATCACCTCTCGCATCTCCTCTTTGCAATAAAACCATTTCAAGGACATCTTGGTGTTTCGCTAACATCCACAGTTTTCAGCTGATATTTTCTGCACACTTGAGCTGTGGCTGTTTACCGCGATGTCTTTAACACACCCAGCGATGCGAATGAGTCCATTAGTGCAGCTAATTAGCAAATATGTCTCTGTCAACACGTTGTCACAGGACACACGGGCGGCGTAGCTGAAAAGCAATATGGTGGGAGCCGTTGGAAGAGGAGTTCCACCTCATTGAGATGAAGACGTATGCAGCCGGTTACCTCCAAATCTAATCGGATCGACTCGTCCGTGGTGGGGGGGGGGGGAGAGACTTGTGAAGCGTGATTTTTTTCTTTTCTTTATTGTGTTGATTTGTTCACAAAAAAAAAAAGATGTGCTCACACACAGTCCACTTATTCCTACTTGCCTGAGCGCCTGACCCTCACTGCAAATCACAGTGAGCCAAGGTCAGTGCAAATAGCTCACCCTCCACTGACAATTCACCTGCTTATTGGTGCTAATTCAGACGGACGAGGCCGGCCGATTGTGTACGGCTGTGTGTGTGGGTGTGTGTGTGTGTGTGTGTGTGTGAGAGAGAATGTTGATGAGGGAGAGCGATGGAGAGGCAGAGTGCATGGATTTGTCACGGCGTGAATATGTATGTGCATCCACTGTGTGTGTCAGCTTGTCTGTGTGCGTGTGTGTGTGCGTTACTGTGTATAAGACCAAGGTCAGAACATTCCCGACATTCAAACTAAATAGCAGCGATTGAACTACAGGTGAACGGAGCGGATATATTTATCTTATATATCATGATGTATTATTCTGCTTGACCGAGTTATTTAATTAAATATGTTGAATTAATAAGTCACGGCTATATTTTTCTTGAAGGATTTCCCAATAAGAAGAACTTTTTTTAGTTGTTACCTCAGTGTGAAACAAGAACCCTGACTAACGCGGTCACAGGTCACATCAGTGCATGCTTTTCTCTCAAAATGAATAAACTTTGTTTATTTCCTTCTAATTTCATGACCGTGATTGATGGGCAGTTAGAAAGTGATAAGCACATGAGCCAGAAAAGTGCAGACGTAGGAGTTTTTGGGCTGCAGCATAAAGCAGAAGTCATCACCGGCTCAGTGGCTGAGGGGCTGTTGAGCAGCGGCGCAGCGTTCCCCCGAGAGTGTGCATCATTGACTCACAAATAAATATCTGTGAACAGAGTGTACCGTCAGACGTTTCCACATCAATCAAATGTAATGCCTCCATGAAGAACTGCTTACATCAAAGCACACCGCGACACTACTGAGCAGGCGGTCCTGGATCGACTGGGAATCTTTGGCTGTGGCCCTTAACCGGCAAACAAGAGGAAGGAGGAGGAGGAGGAAGGAGGAAGGCTGACGGGGGTGAGAGGAAGCCAGCAGAAAGATGAAGTACGCAGGTCAATGTCACAGTATTCAAGAGTCTATACTTATTCATGCATCAAAACATCTATCAGTCTTTACATTCGAACCTGACTATTAACTATGTCCTTGGTTATCAACACATCATAACTTCATATTTGTAATCTCGCCGACTGGTTTATATTTGCCATTTCTGTCACTTGTACTTGGATTTAAAAAAAAAACAAAAAAAAAACTAAGCTACAGAATGTACGACTGAAGTCAAGTATGAGGTTTGTGATTTTAAAAACAACAACACAGTAACGTAAATCAGGGTTTGATCTCACATTGATGCACATAAAGAGTGCAAACACCGTGCCAACAGAGCTAATCAGAACCTGGATGATAACGCGCATTTTAATTTGAAAGTACTCGACTTTGTGTAAAGCAGGGTAGGCTTTAGTCTGAGGAATTGGACTTAGTGTAAGTGTTTGTCTCTCTTAATTCCCCGTGTCTAAAAAAGTTTATCTTCAATTTTTTTCCAGCTGTAAGAAAAGAAAGGCTATTAAATGGAAATAAACAAATCTTTTTACATTTAAATCAATAGCTGTAGGGCAAATGTTTTGCAATGCATTTGTGCTGCAATGTTTGGGCAAAACCCTACCTACCTATATCTCTCTCCAACAAACAAAGAATAATCATGCTGCTGATTGTTGTTTATGTGTATGGATGGGGCAGAAAGAATGGGCCTCACATGCACATATATAATAATAAAAAATGCAATATATCCTTTCAATAGGCTGCGTTTCTATTGCACTGGAAGGAGAGCGGGACGAATTCCCCAACAGGCAAGATGACGGATGTACAACATGAATCTGAGCAAGTACAATTACATTAAGTTAACCTAATAAACCTCCTAGAAATCCTGTAATTTAAATAAATACGAAGTTTTACATCTTATCTGACAAATAAATGTCTATGAAACCATCCTTAACCAAACGTTATAAATATGTAATGAGGAGGGAAATTAGTTTTGCCATTAAAGACTCTATTACGAGATATTATCTCAACAGGCCGATGTGCTGTTGTTATACTGGGATGCTGCTTCCATTGACATGTAGAAAAATACAACTTTCCGGTCTTTTCAATGCTTTCCAATGCTAGTTTAGGCGATTGTGGGCATTAAGGTCTCTAAATGGAAAGTCTGTTTGCATTGCAACTCAAAGGGCTGTCGGTCTTCTGTCTTTAATTAATACAACTTCATTGTATATTTGTTGATTAGGTGTATGAAGCATATGTGCACTACTAACCAGAACGCATATGTCATTTGTACTTCTGGTAATAACCCACTTAAGTTATGTACATCTGCTTACTTGAATATCTTTGTATTTGTTCTCGTTATAAACCACACGTCCTTAAACTCGACACCCTTACTTAGTGAGCGTCCTTAGTGTTCTGAATGGCACCCTAAGGTGGATGTAAGTGTTCCAGCAACACCTCCAGTCATGAATGAACAACTTTTCTATAGTGTAGGTAGGAGTTTTCCCTCCCGACTCATGTTTAAATGGCGTATTTGAGCAGAATTCAGTACCTTGGTACTTCATTGGCTGCGGATAATACAAATGTTCACGGCAATGTATCAACAATAGAGGGGCCTTGGAGCTGAATAAAGGCAGAGGATACAATAGAAGGAAGAAGGTGTAGGACTCTAGGAGTGTACTGTGGATGTTGAGTGTGTGATGATTTTCCAGAATATCACAGTTAAAAATCTATCTAATAAAAAGGAAAACAAGGCATTTTCCACATTCAACAAAAAAACCTGGATAAAAAAGTGCTCTCATTAAATTACAGCAAACACCCCCGATGCTGCGGCTCTTTATAGAATATCACAATAACACAACCTCTGAAAAAATGTGACTGAATCTGAAATTAACAAATAATCCACAAGTGTTTATAATAAAAGCACTTAACATTCACCATCTGTTTCTTGGCAGGAGCCCCAGGCATGGAAAGAAATATACCAACTAAAGACACGAGGTCTGTACTGTACATCTCAATTTCCAGTGTACGCCGTGGCTTCTCTCCACACACACACACGCACACACACACACACACACACACACACACACACACACACACACACACACACACACACACACACGCACACGTGAGAGCTGAAAGTAGAAAGGTGGCTTCACTGCAGGACTGAAGAGACAGGCTGCCGTATTTCACAAAGACTCAAGGGCTCAAGGAGTCTGAAGGCGTCTGAAGGCGTGTGATATCGGCTCGTCGTACTTTTGGCAGCGCTGGTATGGAGAGAAGAGTCAGATAATAAAAAATATTCCCGGTCATAAAGCAGCGGGTCTTCACAGCAGCGTGCATACCGGTTCCCCTGAAGCAGATGTTGACTACGTACAACAGCTTTCGGTGCAGTGCGATGCTGGATTGCTGCCACTCGGTTGTTTCCAGCTCGGCTGAGACCTCATGAGAGCCCCCCCCCCCCCCCCCCCCCCACCAAATGCAATCGTATCCTGAACCCGAAGAAATGTCTGTATCTCTCACCGAGAGCCTCCGGCGGGTGGATGTGCGGGGATTATTTCAACAAGGCAATGCCACGGGGCAAAAGCCGCCATAATGTTATCAATAAGCCATAACCATCCCTGCTCCGGGTGACAGGGGGATTCGTCCCGCTGAACTCTTCCCTCTCGCGGTGTGATCGTTCTCTTCTCCTGCTGCAAATCAGTGCGGAGCAGGAAAAAAAGAAGAAGTTGACAGAGACGTGTTTTTAATTCTTTGTTTCTCTTAGAAAGAAACTCAAACATCTTCCCTCAGTCCGAGCTCTACTTTATTTTCTGTCCTGCTTTTGCAGTATAACTCCTGCAGACCCCCCCCCCCCCCCCCTGAAAGAATGATAACAGCCTACCTGTCTGTTTCGGTGTGTTCCAGCAGTCAGGTACAACACTGCAGCTCCTGGCAAAGCAACACCCCCACTCAGCCAAGATGCCTAGCTAACCTGTCAGCAGTGAACACCTCATGGAAACAGAGGCAATTTAACCACTTACGCCTGTGCAAAAAGGCCCAACACTAGCAGAGGAGAAGAGTGGAAATAGAACCAAGATGACAGCACGGTCCTACTGTGTTTTGTATATCACAGTCCATCACAAATTCAACCTCACTTTGGGTTTCTTGTTTGGTTTCTTTTAGGTTATTGTGTGTGTGTGCATGCCAAAACTGTCAAATTTTTATACATTCTGCAGCTAGTTAGTTCTCCTAATGTGTAGTCATAACATTTAGAAGCTATTAATTCCAAGTGTAATTATAAACTTTGCAAGGCCAAAATTTACATCCAACACTGGCTGAGCAGTCCATATTGAAAACGAGCTAAAGGCGCTGTGCTCGGTGTTGGGAAACACATATGAGGCGGCAACTGTCACTGTGCGGGCAAACATTTGGGGGGCAACGTACAAGTCAACTGATTTTCCGCCATTACAGCCACGCCACCGGCTCTGTGATGCCACACACATGCACAGCGGTGCTTTGAGCTAAACGCTAACACGAGCTAATATGCGCCCGATGACAATGCTATAATGCTATGCTAATGTTGTAGCAGGTTTCACCATCTTGGTTTAGCGTGTTTGCATGCTAACGTTTGCTAACCGGCGCTCGACACTGAACAGAACAAACTGGGATCAGCAGTGACTGCACACGGCATTGTTTTCAATTGATTTACTGGTGTTGAAAGATGTGGTCAGTCACACCATCAAAGAAGTTGGCTGACGGAAGAATTGACTCTCATCAGCGACGCTGTGGGCTGGACTCTGGGAGAGGTCACTCCCCATGAATGAACTCGCAGAGGGAGCAGTGGGGAGATTTGATCAAAAGTTGTGGTGAGACTGTTGTGACTTGTGTCTGATAGCTGACTGAGAAGCACTGACCCTTTACAAACACCTCTCACCAGCAGGGAGAGAGAGAGAGACAGAGAACAAAAGGACATCCAACCTCAGTGTGGGGTAGTTTGTGTTTTTTTTTTACTGTGTGTGTTGTTCCACCCTCCTGTCTTTTTTTCTGCATGTGCTCGTGTGTGCGCATCAATCAATCAAACGCCGCTTGTACAGCACCTTTCATTGTGCAGTTCAAAGTGCTTCACAGACGACTGACGAGCCGAAAATAAGAGGGAACCGTGAAAACCCACAGAAAAGACTAAATGCAGTTCAGCAATTTAACGTTTGACAATTTCAGGCCAAGGCACTCAAGAGGATAAAAAAAACAAGTAATAAGAGAATTATAAGCTATGATAACAGTAATAAAGCGTGAAATAAAAACTAGGTGAATACAATTATACAACTTAAATACAAAACACATGTGATCATTTAGTACTTTAAAAAAAAAATTTAAATATAAAAAGAAAATGGGAAGAAGAAAAGTGTAATCAACCGCTTGGCTGAATAGATAGGTTTTAAGTTAATGTTTAAAGATTTCGACAGCCCCAGCAGCTCTCAGATCGGAGCACAATAGCTAAAAGCTAACGGGTGCAGGAGGACCTGAGGGGTCCATGCAAGACCATGAAGTGCTTTAAAAAGAAGCGAAATCATTTTAAAAATCAATACGAAAGCTGACAGGCAACCAATGTAAGGATTTGAAAACAGGTCTAATGTGTCCTCTCCTTCTGATCCTGGTCAGCACTCAGGCATAGACCACACCAACGTCTCTTGTTGGCTTTGGGTTTGTCCAAGGGAATTCAATTTTTCATGTGTGTTTGTATCAACTGCGTTAATGCGTAGATTGTTATATATTCGACAGACTGGCCAACACCAGCTGAGATCATCTCCTTGTTGAATCATCCCCGACAGCCTGTGTGAATCAGCAAAGGCCAACCGTATGTTCCACCGTGTCATCATCTGCTGTTTTAACACTAAGCCGTGTGTTGCCCTGACTGCATGTAACCATGTGGACCATAGTCTGTAGAATTCATTTTGTCTTTAGGAATCATACAAATGCCTTCGGTGTTGGGAGTATAGACCCGGAGATGCAATTACTGTCTGTGTGCAAAAAAAAACACATTACATGCTCTTCCTTTTTGAGCCGAAATGTATCCAGAAAACAACAGATTTCTGCCTTGAGGAAGCGTGGCCTAATCTAATCTACCAGAGGCTGCACAGATGGAGGAGACAATAGTGAAAGTGTGATGGTTTATGGGAGCTGGACTGAACACAATTGTGTTAGGCTTAGATAACCTGCTCTCAGTTGACACAGATTGAACTATACTGAAACACAAACACTGAAACATCGTTGTATGTATTTGTACAATATTATACTTCTAAAAAAAGTGAATTACATCCGAAATGTAGTGTTTTGTTCCCTCCAGCCTAGTAGGATGAATTGGGCACATTTCCATTGACTGGATGATCTCATCTTTGTGAAGCACCCTTCAGCACTCAGCATGACTACGGGTGTAAATGGTGAATGATCTAGACGTCATTTTCTTTTTGTTTGAGGTGTAACCTCATAGTAGATAGATAGTGCTTTTTAAAAATTGTTTCTTTACCTCCAGGATAGATGCCTCTTGCTCCATTTGTTCTGAGGGTTCAAGCCGCGCTTCCTGCGGCCCATGGTCCCCTCCGCCTCAGAAACATCTGGCAGAGAACATCTGGGTGTTTTCATCAGACCCACCGTGGCTTGGTCTAAAGGCGAGAGGGCAGGTAATTGTGATACAGACTAACGGAGGAACATCAATTACACCGAACATTATTACAACATCGTAAACAGAACTTTTATCACATCGGTTTCACGACGGCTGGAAAAGTTACTTAAAGCCTGATTACAGATTATGTCCGACATAAACACAGTGGAAGACATCAACCGCTGCGGTTCAACAACTGTTTGCAAATGAATCTTTCAGCAGCTGTAACTCATACTGAATACGCTCGCATGCATACATACATTCAGGCCATAAATCATACATGCTCCGTATGATTCCCTCTCACATGCACACTCACACGCTGCAGTTGGGGCCATAAATTACACTCACACACACACACACAGCCGCCGCTGTCTTAATGCGTTCACACAGTGCGATGCTTTCTACCCTCTACAGTTGTGTGCGTGAGATGGAGCAGTGGTGTGTATGGTATAGAGAATGACATTGTTTGCAGAAGATAACTGCTGTTGGTGTGTGTGTGTGTGTGGCAGACAATACACTGTATGTGCGAGAAATGATGTATAAGGGAGAAGGTATTCGATCCAATACACTGGTTTTACATATACCACGATGATCAATCACACAGCATGCAGTACTGTCATTCGACTGTGTGCATGCGCGTGTGTGACATCAAGTGTGATTTATGTTAACAAGGTGTTTCACGGGGCATAGTGATCTCATGCAATCCAATACAAAAGGGCTTAAAATACATTTTACCCGTGTTCGACGATTGTTATGTCAGAATGATTGACTCCAACTGCCAGTTTCTAAAGCCGTATTTTGTCTGTGTGTTGTGTGTCGCCAGGTACACTTTTAAAGTCGCTCTCTCACTCACACATACTGTAGTCAGGAAGTTAAAACACACACAAAGTGCATCCATCCATCCATCCGAAGTGCCAACATAATCCTCCCGTTTTCGGCGCGATCGCACGCAGCCACATACCTAAGACTCCGGTCTCCTTCAGCCCTCCGTACTTCTGCATGGCTTTGATGGCATTGGTCAGGGCCTCCTTGGTCTGAAGCTGACCAGTCACTGGGTCAGGGGGCGGGAGGTAGCCAAACTTGCTCAGCCAGTCCTGGAACGGGGAAACAGTAGACAGAGTTCAAGAGTCATCACAGGCATTTCAAGGACTCCAAGTATCCCAAAGCTGCTGAGAGGGTCTGCCACCTGTTCGTGTTTACTGTCTGCGAATACTGTGTGTGTATGCGCGTATGTACATTCAGGTTATGTGACAGTGTTATGTCTGAATGTAATGTTTGTACACATATATCTAGGGATCTCCATCTGTCTTGTGTGCACTCTGCACATCTCGAGAACCGCTCATCCGAATTCACACTTGGCGGGTGCATTGCTGGGGACTCGAGGGAGTGCAGTGTCGAATTCTGGTGCAATTTGGAAACGTGACATGTTCAATATTAATAAACTGTGGATTAACAAGCACACGGCGCTCTGTGCAGCAGCGGGGGAAGAGCTTCGGGGCGCTGCGGTCCAGCGTGCGGTCCAGACAGCGCCCTATTGACTGCAGTTCACTTTTTGCTGCTGGACCCTGGATGAAGCCCACTAAAGCTACATGAATCAGTTAACAAGCACGAGCAGAAAGTCTACATTTCAATTTGAATTGTGTATGTTTTAGTTTTTTTTCCATTACTAGCTTATAACTGCACCGCTGGAAATCCACTTGTTAAATAAGCCTTTTGACTTGTCATAGCAGAAAAAGCACAGGTGTTACTAATCACGTTAACGATGGCTCTGTTCTATTCAAGTGTCCCTGTAAGATCATTCACTTAATTAGTTGCACCTGTGCTTTCCCCTCTGTGACCTGTCAAAACGGCTTCTGTAAAAAAGGCCGTTCGTCAGCTACTAATCAATATTGTGATTACTGTTGGATTTGCAAATACTGACTGTTTTTGGATTGATCAATGACAGTATCATGTATGCACACATATTAAGTTGTGTCAAAGAAGATTTTTGGGATAATTCCATGATTTTCTTTCTTACTTTTATTGACACGCTATGACTTTTAATAATTAACTTAAGTTCTTCCGAAGCCGTCTTCTGACAGTTGATATTTGCGTCCTCATCCATGTCTTTGCTTCACAGAAAGGGGAAAGTATTACAGAATACAGATGACCCCAAGTATCATCAGGATTATGAGAAAGAAAAGTTTGCTTGAAGAAGTTTGATTACGTATAGAAAGCAGAGAGCAAAGAATGTGTGTCTGAATAACGACTTAGACAATAGCCTTTATGTTACCTGAGTACTGAATGATATTATACATTTGATGTGTACAATATAACTAGGCCCTGTGTTTATAAACAAAACCGTATTTTATTACAATGTCCTGATGAATGTCACGGAGACAGACCTCTTGTCATAAAACCGTAAGTAACCGTCTATGTCATGATGCGCTTTTAGCATCTGCAGTGCTCACGCCAGGTGGTTGAAACCTGGGTCCAAGGGCAGGTGATCGGAGACATACTAGAAGTTTACTATCACATACCCAGCAGTTACAATTTAAGAAACACGAGGAGAGAAAAAAGAAAAAAAAATTAACGATGAAACAAAATGTGGTAGTAAACTGGGAAGATAAAAAAAAAAGAAGTGGCTAAACAGCATCAAAAGGTTGTGTATGTGTGGTCTTGGTTCAAAGGCAATGGGATTGTGGGGCAGGTTCTGCTGAGCTGGAGGTAATAGCAAAGCACTTTTAAGGTTCAGAAGTCACCCAACCCACTTTTAAGTGTCAGCATACTGAACGTTTTGGCAAGATGTAAAGAAAAAGAAAATGAAGATATCAGGCAATATTGATCCCTGTCCATGTCCATGTCAGTCTCTCCCCGTCCTCGGGGGTCAGCTACAGAAAACAGCCCTGCAGCTGCTCTAGAGTCAGCATATTGCTCAAAGACCAGCTTGCTAGCACTTGAACCCAGCCCCAGAAGGGTGAACCCTAAACAAATGTTATTTTTTATTACCATACGATGTCCAGAAAAAGAGCAATATGGATGTAACAGTTAGGGTCTGCATATGCAGAGAGCTGACTCTGTGCTTCACTCAAATGCAAAAACATGATAAAGAAATACACAACACAACCACACTCGGCTTGTATCCCTTGGGGGGACCTTTTGACTACAACGGAGCAATTTCTGCGGACACGTTAGTGCTGAATCCACTAAGACAGCATCAATCAAAAGCAGCAAAAAGGCAAGGCAATATCTGCAGTATACCTTTCAAACACAGAGTGGTTTTACACGAGGCACGGAAAATGCATTAGAACATTTATGGACATGCCGAATGGGACATAAATCTGTTAAAAGAAAGTAGGAATGAATACAAACACACAGTTTGAGTGCAGCGGCAGCATTTGAAGTAATAATAAAAAAACAACATCTCCAGGTAACCTGCGATTGAGTATAATTAGACTGGGTGTAATGCTGACTACCGGAAGTTATATGTATTTATTAGTATATAGTGGTAGCTTGTTTCTTAGACAATGAAGAGACATTTACAGTATACAGTATTTAACATACGTTGCAAAATTTAGCATGAGTAAACCACTGTGTGTGTCTTAATATTAAAAAGACGTGTTTGATGCCCAGAATGCGGACAGAAAAGGCTGTATGTGTATATATATATATATATATATATATATATATATATATATATATTATATATATATATACACGTCATATATATATGACGAAAGAACTGAACCGTGTGAGTATTTCTCTCCAAATCTGTGATTAACTGCAGCACGAGGGTGCCGACGCCCATACCCGAGACTCCAGTCATCTTTTAATCATGCATTATTAAGACGAGCAGAAAACCGTGGCCCAAAAATAACGTGCAACACTCCAGTATTCCCGTTTTCTCGTACCTTCAAATGAGAGGCATGTTTTCAGAGAATGTCCTCTGCACAGATCTGCTGCCACTGTAGCGAGCTCTTTTTTTCTGAGCAATCAAATCGCCGCTTTGTACTGTAGTAATCATCTGTCGTGTTTTCAGTTGTTCCGCTGTGGTCGGCATTAAAAGTTTTCTTTCGGTGGCTCGTCCGAGTTGCGGAAGGGAACCAGAAAACAGCTGATTCCACAAACGAGTAAACAGCTGTCGCAACAACTTCAAAGCGTTGCTCGTGTCACACTTACTCGATAGGTTCTACGAGAGAAGAAAGTAGCGGTAGGAATAATTGTCTTTGATGCATTATCACTTGGTACAAGAAATGTATAAAAACTGCCCTTTCTTACTTCTAGCCACTTCTTTTCGTTTTTTGTCCCAATTTGTTTCCAGATGGCACGGGGTTGAACTACAGCCGCATTCTCACCAAATCAGGAGGTTGTGGCGATTAGGACCTATTTGATCATAAACCAAAGAAATGGTGACACTTGGTCAAAAGTTAGGAGAAGAACCAAAGTTGGTACGATTCATCCTGAGGGGGACATGAATGTGCGTACTAAATTTGATGGCAATCCATCAAATAATTATTGAAAAAAACGTTATGAACTTGAATGTGGAGAGGTCAGGAGTTCACCTAAAACTATATAGGATTCATCCTCTGGGCACCACGAATGTACCAACTTTCATGGCAAGTATCTGCAGTCCAGCACCTCAACAAATTGTCTTTATATTCAACATTTCTGCGTCGCACAATTTACGCCCCAACGCCTGCGTCACATGCAGGCACAAGTTCAAACTTTATTTAACGAAGCGGGGAAAGTAAGAGTGTGGAGGTCAAGACCAAAAAGAGGCCGGCACTGAATGTTAACTTCGTCATTGAAAATAATCTGGAGTTTTTCAGAACCATCAACATTCAAGGTTGTTGATAAGAATCGATTGCGGCGCGCGTCTGTGGACACACAGCAAGGTTGTTGTTCCGCGCTGTCAAAAAAATCCCTAAACTCATCTATCCGGCTGTCAGGACTGCCTGCTGCTCAGAAAAGGTGACTGCACAGCGAGTGTCACCACGTATGTGTGTGCGAGTGAGTGAGTGAGTGTGGAAGCAAAAAACTAAAAAAAAAAGAGTCAGAACTTAACCCCACAAAACACATCAGTCAGCAGAGACGCGCAGCAGAGAGGAGAAGGTGAGGGGGAATGGAAAAGAAAAGGGAAGGTGGTGAAAGACACTACGGGGGAGATGGAAGGAGACCTCTGATGAGTCCGTAAGATCGGCTCATCCTCAAGGGAGCCGTCTGTAGTACAGCCTTGTAAACATCAAACCAAACCACTGACTGTGATTTCACACACCACGAGAGAGAGAATGTGAGTCATGTATGAGCTGCATGAATAACAATCGACCAAAAAACAAGAAGTAAAGGAAGAAGATTCCCTTAGACACACACACACACACACACACACACATACACATAAAGGCATCGAATGGTGCCTATTGGCCTAAAACCATCTGATGACAGCGGTTCAGAGTGTGACAGGCAGTTGTTTTTAACACCAACTTTTTACAGAGACTTGAATCGATTAGGGCAGTGTTTGTTGGCGGAGTCTATATCTCCAGACTGGTTTTTATAAGTTCCTGTGAGCACTTATTCTGCGGTGTAGAAACATTGTTTCCTAATTTAAGCTGACCGCAACACCACCGTTTTATATGAAGGACACAAACCTGACTTTTTAACAGCCAATTTTCAAGCCAAAAAAAACAGAAAAAAGGGAGAGTGTTTGTACTAAAAAAAGACACAGTCAAGGTTTCAGGCTACAAATGTGGATTTACCATGAAGGGAGAAAAAAAGGGCCAACGTGGAATCAATTAAGGACAAATAGTTGAGAAAGCGCTGGTTTATGAAGACGGTGGTTTTATAGACCATTCTGAAGTTTGATAAACACAAAAAGTAATTTGGGTCTAGTTTTTTTTCGAGAGTTTAATGATGAAAATCCGGGCAAAAATAATGGGTTTGGAGAATACCGTTAGAGCTTTATAATCTATTGAGCCAGCACCAATTTAGACTGGCTCCATAATAAGGAATGAAAGGAGTCCCGTCCTCTTAAAGGAATACTTCACCCCCAGAGTGACCGTTTGAATATCAATTACTCACCCCGTGTTACCTTAAACCTTATATTTGATATATATATTTTGCATTACAGGACGAGGACTCTGACCGAGTGTCAGACAGACGAGGTATGGCTGTGATGTGGCATGGTGTAAAGATGGCTGACACGGGGACATACGTCTTGCTCAGGATGTGGCTCATCCGCACAGTGAGAGGTATGTGGCGATCGGTACAAAAGCAATCTCTATTAGGGTAACAACAAAAACAAACAACCAGAATCATGCTAAATGTTGTTTGTATTTGCAGGATAATGCATGTGGATGAAACGCACTCTGCACTCGCTGTGCGCCGTGCGTTCAAAGTGCGGTCGGGTTTAGTTAATGAGACACTTTGATCTCCCACAGTCGCTATCACTTAGAAATGAGGCAGCACACGGAGGAACCTCTGCAAAGATGAGAGGATGTGGAATACATAAACACACAGAACCAGGGTAACAAACAAACTTTGTTTTTGTTATTCATATTGAAAAATTAGTTTTTTAATATCCTCAAAAGAACATCAATTATTGTTCCTGGTGTCACCGTATCGGTTCGTTTTTGTCTTCGCTATTATTAATAATAATTTTATTACGAATCAAACCACTTCTCGGAATTAGACTCTTCTGCACAATATAAAATGATTCGTAAAAGAAGTAATTCAAAACAGGTAGAGTGGAAAAAAGGAACCGCAGCAAAGTGATTATAGTGATTATGTAACATAATTACATCCCCCATCACTCAGCATACTGCTTCACTAAGAATGGCACACTTTAATTATACACCGCTTTTCACAAGGTGGATTTAAAACATACTGTAGGAAAACAAAAAGCCCGAACAGGTTGGGATCTGCAATTGCTTACTTAAACTTGAAGAGGAAGTGTGATTTTGGTGTCCCTCAGTAGTACGTGACGGCCTTGCTTACAGTGTAAAAACGTGCCCGTGTGGTGTGCCACTTTATATTGATGGTGTAAATTACAAACCCACCCTTGTATGAATTAAACACAATGATAAAGACGTTTAGCCAAAATGCGTAGGAGCCAGCTATGCAATATTAAATATTAAAGGCTTTTTTATTATACAACCTTCTTTTTGGATTCGCAAGAGGATTCCCGAGCTGCAGTAAGAAATAATAATAAAAACAAAATATCTTTCCTTTTATTTCCGAAACACTGGACATCATGCAACGGCTGACAGCGGGCTGCGAGTAGACGGGCTGGGAAGCCATTAAGGGTTATAGGAGCCGCTGCATTCGAGGATATCGCCTCTTAAGTCAACTAATGCAGTCACAGTACAGGTGTCACCCTTTTAAGCATCCCAGAATATGCAAAGCAGGAAGTGTCTATCCAGAGTGTAAAGCACACTTCTGAAGTCTTTGATGAAGCTCCAAAGCACTCCGCTCCAGTAAACGACTAATCCAGTTTGCATGTCATCCGCACTTCTTCTTCTTTTTTTCTTTGTTAAAAAGGAGGTGAAAATCAATCCAAACAAGATTCTCAGTTTAGTCCGGCTGTAATTTAATAGTTCGTACATACGCATGCACACGTTTTCAGCCTGCAACACACATTGCCAATGGGTATTCAAGTGGGTATTGAATCACCCGAGGTTTTTGTTTGTCCTATTCCGCGCTACATTATCTGTGAAATAAAGCGCGTTTGCTCTGAAACGCGTGAGCCCCGGTCGTCCAGTGATCCTGTTGTACAGCGAGGGCTGCAGCAGGTGAATGTCTCGTTCTGGTTTCATTCCTCCGTCTCTTCCTTCACTCCATTTATTCTTTTTCTACCAGTCTTCTCATCTCTCTCCCTGCCTGTTTGGGGCGACGCTTCATATATACTGGCCTGTTTCGGATGGAAAAATAAGAGCAACGCTCGGCATGAAGGGGAAGAGGATAGAAACAAACAGTGTGACGGAAAGACAACTGCCTAAAAAGCAGCCCTTGAACAGAGCGCTCTGTATTCGTCCTCCCGTTTCTGATTAAAGTCATTCCAACATCATGCAACACATCCGGTCAGAAGGGGACGAACTCTCTTCCCCGACGGGTCAAAGGTCACCCTGCCGGCCTCTATATAAAGCTCAAATCAGTTTCATCCTCCCCCGCCGGCCGGACAAAACCTTCCTCTGTTTTGTTTCTTCTCTCCGACGAACAGCTGCCGAGTTCCTCCAGCCCTCGGCCTTATCGACGAGGAATGAGGAGTCACCGCGGGACGTTTGACCCGCGGTGACCCCCGCCACCTCGCTGTCTCTCAGAGCGCCGGACGGTTCGTGTGTTTACATTGTTCTGCGAGGCCTCGGAGGACGGAGGCAGAACCTTTACTCTCCTGTCTGGTGAAAAGGTTACGAGGCGGTGAAGGAGCAATACCGAAGCGGTAGCACTCCACAGAAGACACGCAACAACCGGACTGATGAGGTTTAAAGTTTGTTTTCTTTGCTCGCTCCCGCCAGCGTGATGAGAAGTCTTTAAGAGCGGCTCTCGAGCGATCAAATGATTAAACGCATGTATGCTCAGACAGGAGCGAATCAAAGAGGTTGCTTCTTTTTTTCAGTTCTTACATTTTTTTCACAGATTGTTTGGGCATTTGGGATTTTGAGTTGTTTTATGTTTTTTGTGTGAAACTTCTACTATCTTTGGGAGCAATTAAAAGGTGTCCTGTGAAGTCTTCTTGTAAACGAACACATTCTTGACGTCCTTGAGGTCTTACAAACATGTGTTTACTTCCTCATTAAACATTTGCAAAGCTCGTTCTTTAAATAATTTAGATAACGGTGTGTTAACGCCGATGTTTGATTGCTAGCGGTCTTCTTGTGGTGCAACGTGTATAACGTATACATCCAAAGTGCATTCAGATCTAACAGTTTACAAGAACTGTCTCTAGTGTATTTTCTGAAGTAAAAAGAAATACGACAAATACTTCTCATTCTTATTTGTATCTTCTACTCGGCTTGAAAATGTCCCAGATGTATGTGTCATATTATATTACTGAAAAAAAGGGCACACAAAATATATATATTCAAACAAATACACAGAGTCTGATGCGCATAAAAAGACTGTTGTGTTCAAGAAGCATCAAAGCATTAGGCTCCCAAAAAGGTGCAGAGAGAATCCCTCCCCCTTCTGTGTCACATCCATCAACACCAAATCTCTCCGCTCTCAGATTGCTCCGTAACACCCAGGGAGTGTATGCAATAGCTGCAGCGATGCTATCATTCCTCCGGAGCAGTTTGAGCGGCTTTTCCATTTTAGATCACCGGCTTATTCGGAGAAATCGCGTACTTAAAGCATAGAACTGGAAATGATATAACAGGCGGGGCAATGACAGCCTGTGTATTTGACTGAGGAGCTCTTAAAAAAAAAAAAAAAAAAGCTGAAACCAACGGCAGACTTTTAAAGCAAACACCATTTCCTGACGAAATGAAGGATTTACTCTCACCTGTGCACCTGTCTCGCACCTCCTCCACTGTGCCGGATATAAGCAATGGCGGGAGAGAGAAATTGCAGGTGATAAAACAGGGGGGGGGGGCTGCAGAGCCTTATAAAACATGTTGGCTCACACCAATTATTTTCGAGGCCTCGATATCCATTTCCTGTGATGCATTTCCACCCGTTAGCGGACAGGACAAGAGAGGCAGAGTCTCTAGTCAAAGACAGATGAGCCGGACTCCACATCTGTGATTTAACACCCTGCGGATGGACTGGTGAGATCTACAACAAGGGTGCTCACAGTCTGTGGAGTGAAAAGGACCTGAAGTGTCTCAGTGGTGTGAAGGTAATCTAGTTCTCAGCGCCGACAAAAAGGAGATGATCACCGACCGGAACTATGACGTCATTCAGTAAATCGATTCAGGACGGACCTCACCTGGTCTGCATTTAAGGAAAGGCCCAAAACACCAACGAATGGAGCAGCAGCAAACTGAGATATGTGCCGTGGCTCGATATCTTAAAGTGAAATAGCAGTTTGAGCTTTTATTTAAAGTTTTAAGTTAGATCAGGGAACAAGAGAGGTGGAGGACAAGGGAGCAATGAATGAATTACAGCTATTTATGAGAGGTAGAATTGGGATAAGTCGGTAGATCTTTAGTTGATAGTGTGCAGTTCTCTTGCTAGCAACGATCAGCCTACTGTCGCACATAGCACACGGTGATGAGTACTAAATACAGTGCTTGTTTAAAAGGTTGAATAAGCAGCATGAGAGCAAGGGGGCATCTCCGTAGTCAAAAGTCATGATGGCCGATTGCACAATGATTTTTCTATTTGTGGTCTTTGGTGAAATATCTTAACTTTTAATGTTTATCCAACAACAACAACTGTCAAATGGATTACAATGAATTTGCTGCACACATTCATTCACTCAGGACAAGAACCGTGGAAATGTTTTTTTTATTATTATCTGTTCTTGGTTTTGTGAAAAAACACCTTTTATCTCTTGTATGCATCGGCGTCGTGCTGCAGAAGCACACAGAAACGAAAATAAAATATTTACAGTTTGCATAATCCCGTTGAAATTCATATACATTTTATTTGGTGCTTGAAGATGAAATCACTAAACCACTAAAGCATATGTCATGCAAGAGAGCCAATAAAAAAAAATGTAATGGTCAAAGTTGCCATTTTGCCATTTAAGGTGGGTCGATTGATTCACGACATAAAAATAAACAACATTCCACCTTAAAGGTTGCAGGTAGCTGTCAATAGCGAGCCGTCTGCACTGCAACTTCCCAGAGTGAATGTTTAGAACGTGGATTGCTCAACAACACAAACAAGTAAATGATATCCTTCAAAACACAAACTATTTGTGTTCATTCGCTAATTACAACCTACATTCATGGTATCGCCTAATACTACTAATACTACCTACAGATGTTTGGCTGCGTCATTTCCTCAACAACAGTTCATAAAGTCTAACATCTGGTCGTGTAGAGAAGTAAAAAGGTCAACAACTCACAACGACCCTCGTGTCCAAGTGTACGGCAGTTTTTATTAATTAAAAATACTTCACTTTCTTCTACCCAGCCTACCCGGGAGGCCCGTTGATGCGCCTGGTGTTTAGCTGGTTAGAGTGTATGATCGGGCGCGTCGAAGTGAGAAGCTGAAACAGTAGTGCTGTGTGCGCACTATACGCTGACAGCATGTGTTGACCCGCAGGTCACGCTTAATCCGAGATGTTCCCACAGCATTTCAGTTTCTGTGTGTGTGTGTGTGTGTGAGAGACATTCACGCTTCCGAGCATGATGTCAGAGAGGGTAAGAAGGACCAGTTGAATGGAAAATTGGAGAGAGGAGAGTCATTCCTGCCTTCATCTAACAGTATGTGAGCTTTAGAGGACAGAGGCACACAAAGAGAATAACTGAGGATGGTTGGAGGGATTGTGCTGCGCCGTGCTGACTGTTTGATGCTGGCTTAGGTTTTCTTCTTGCCGCGATTATTCACCAGTTTTAACTGTAAAGCTTAAATTATTAATATTACTTTATTAACAGTGGATCCAATGTGCAACGGCTTTAGCGACTAGCTGGCAGTCACAGTGAGCTAAAACCAAAGTGCCAGATATTACTGCAACTGCTGTTCACATTCAACATTTCCCTTTTATTCAAATCACATTGCACTTCATTTGATATCTTTCCGACCATGCCGTCTTATTCTGATTGCCCCGACGCCGTGGCACGTCTAAAGATTCAAACTGAGCGAACAGAATAGATGGAAGAGGTATGAAGTGAGATCGGAGAGAGTGACAGAATACTTGAACCCCACCTTCCATCCGTTGTCTTGGGGGGGAAATATACATGAGGTCAAGACAGATGGCGAGGAAGATGGATGAGCTCTCCGCCTCGGTCAGGACCCAATGGGGGATGCAGTTTTATCTGTTTCAGAGAAACTGCTGAAGAAGAGTACTGGACAACAGGCTCCGCAACTGAGCTGCCAAAGGTTTCAACAGGATGATGAAAACAGGAGAAAAGAATGTTGACAAGAGTCCACGTCTACTCTTATCAACTTGTTTCTTTGCTTTTCAGCCATGCTAGCAGTATGGCACCAGTACGGCAATGTATGTCGGTTGGCCCACCAACTACTTGATGGATAACGATGAAATATCGAACAGACATTCATGGTCCCCAGAGGATAAATCCCTCTGATGTTGGAGATCTCCACACTTGTCCTCCCGGCGCCACCATAACGGTTGACTTCAATGGTTCAGAGTGTAATATTTCAAAAACTGTTGTGTGGATTGTCATCTAATTTACAACAGATATTCAAGGTCCCCAGAGGATTAATTCTGATGACTTTGGTGATCCTATGACTATTCCTCCAGCACCACCAAAAGGTCAAACTTTTCACTTGTGCAGTGATATATCTAAATCCCATGACCTTTCCGCTGGTGGCCCCATGATGTTGACATTTTTGCATTTAAAAAAAAGATCTCAACTATTGGAGGGGTTTGATGTGGAATTTGGTTAACATTCATGGTCCCCAGAGGATGAGCTGTCATTGGATTCCTTGACCTTTCATCTAGCACTATTGTATTTTGTGCTTTGGTTTATGACCAAATCAGCATACTGATGTGAGCATTTAAACTCGCGTACGGCTTCAGAGAGCTGCTGCCATGGCTGTAGACCTTTAGCCTTGTTTGCTCAACTAGTTGCTGCAGGTCACAGATTCAACTGCTCTCCATAATCAGTCATATTCACAGAAATGTTGTGGGAGTTGTGGGCAAACCTTTAACCCTTCATAAGCCGTGCGTACGCATCTCACTGACACATGAACTCCTATCAGCGAATAAGTATTACTTGAATTCTGCCAGAAGTTTTTGGATCATTTTGAACAGTTTTGAAAGAGTGGGGTCATGTTATTTCTGTGCAGTGCACTCTGTCAATCCACGTCGCCCATCGGCATGTAAATCTTATTGAGATACAAGGAAAATTGTCAATCTGACGTCTGAAATGCTGATGCGAGTGCTGCCCTGGGGACACGTTATACGCCACATAAAAATTGAAGTAGGCAACAAAAAGTGTTAATGCCTGTCTAAACATGATCCGCCTTTTTGCACCTTTCCATCATTCCTCTGCTCAAAAATAGTGAAGTCTCTGTCTTGATGTCTCACAGGCTCATTGTAGAAAAAGGTACGAGTGATGTAACAGATTTAAATAGAATTAGGAACATTCTTGAAAGCAAACTTTGGTGGCTGATGACAATGGAGTGGTCCTCCAGTTTTAATAGATTTAAAAAACCTTCCCCCCCAATCTGTCAGTAAGAACAGCCAGATGTTCAAACGCATTTCTGTTTGACTCTCTAAACACCCGACACATTTGCATTTGACACGAGCACACACCGATTCTCGTTCACCAAACTTTTTCTTCCACTCTTCTTACTTTTGAGGAAAGTGTCAACAGATAACCTGCATGGGATTTAATAAATTTGTGTGAATCCTAAATTTTGTGCATAGACCCGGTGAAGAATGTTGACTGTTTGACAAAAACAGCATTCGATTCGGGTAAACACACTTTATATAACTATGCTAAGCACATGCAGATCTTGAAAAAGGGCCTGCAGACTCCTACATCTGAGATTGTAGTTTAAAGAAGTTGCTTCTCAAAGATCTTTTTCCAATAATGTGTCAGAAAAAGAAGAAAGGCCGGTAAGGGCAGCAAAGCCCCCCGTACAGTAGATAAAATAAAACGAGAAACAGTTTGATGTGAAATAGAACGGGGAACAAAGAGATAGACGGGAGTGACGCAGCCTGTGGGCCGCAGATTGAGGGCAAGGCACTACTAGCTCTGAAAGGGGCACACACAATGGAGGAATTATGGGTAATGGACCGCAATGTCAGGCAGCCTTGCAGGAAACTATTGGTTGGTATTGGCAATTTCACATGAATATTAAATACTAATGTGCATGATAATAAGCACACTTATCAAAACTCTTTGCACGTTTTAATACAGACCGGACTTTTTTTACTTTTTTGTGAGATAAAATTGTGTTCAAGCGACATTCATCAACAGGATCTTCTTTTCCTTTAGCTTTAATCCTTCAGCAGCTATAACTCATGTTGCAGCCTAAAATGTTTTTAAAAAGGTATTTTACACTATGAACAAATATTGTACCGTTTCTCTCGACTGTTATTTCATCAAACACACTCGTTTCCTTTAAGCGTGATATGGAAATGGTAAACTTATTTAAGAAAGGTCACTTAAAGTGCAAAACGAGTGGACAAGCCAGATTCCGCTCTGAGGCATCATAGCTTAGAGTGCATCTTGCCATCATAAGTTCCTCCAAACTACTTCAGGATTTCGTAGTTAATGCTATAGATTCAACCCAGGAGGCAGCTGGAGTTCACACCCATCAATGCAATCTCTGCCATCGCCTCATCCATCTCCAGTGAGTTGACCTTCTCCCGTTTTTCCACTTCTCGGCTGCGAGACTTGTACATCAAATTTTTAAATCAAACCAATTCTTTATTCATCAGTTGCAAAGTTTCCCGCTGATGCGGCGTTACCGGTGTGGGGATGTATTTGAGTGGTTTGTGCTCATCCGGAGCTCTAATGCCACTTGCTTTCCGGATCCAATCTTCAGATGATATGATCACTGTGGCCTATTTCTTTTTTTTTTGTTCTGTTGCAGGAACAGTGGTGTAGTTTTTGTATCTTTCTGCCAAAATTTGAGAGGCCAGATTTGTTGCCGTCTACATGCTACGGACATCTGCTGCTCTTACTTGGGGCTTGCCGGGCCGGTGACTGAAGCTAATTGAAGCAAATTGTTTGGCACGCTCTCGGGAATCTCAGATGAAGTGTGGCGTTTTTGTTTATAAGTGAATGGGGAAAAAATGCACTTGTACTTGAATAGGGCCTTACCAGTCTTCTGACCGCTCAAAGCGCTTTTAACACCACACGTCGTTTTTCTGTTCAGTGTTATGTAAAAGCAGACACCGCTGCTCTACCAGCTACTGTAAAATGGGCATAAACACCGAACTTAAAATATATATATATAAATAAATAAAGCAATACCTCCCGTGTAGGCGGATTGGAACACGATCAACCTTCTACTTTCTGAATTACATTACAAAATCTCTGATAATGGGTTTGCTGGAACAATACATAGATTGTGTTTTGGAGTGTGCTTAGCCGCATGAAGCGAATGTTACACTGGGGGGGTGCATGTACAGAGAAAGCTGATTGTGAGCAGAACACACACACACACACACACACACACACACACACACACACACACACACACACACACTGAATCTGATATATTGAAGTCATTATCTAATAAAATGTAGGTATTAGAGATGATACATACATGCTTTTATGTCCCTTTACAAGCGAACACCAGAGAGCAAATAATCACCAACACCACAGCGGGTATCTGTGCCCTCCAGTGAGTAAAAATGGCAAATTGGGTAATTTAAATTATATATTTTTTTATATATTTGTGTCTCTACCCTGGGCCATACTGTATATTCATTATTGATATGGTGATGAGAGACTGGATATCATTTTGCATTAAACAGCACTTTTTGTGCGCTCCATTCTACTGTGGGAGTTAATTAATAAAATCGAATCTTTACGTAACGGTGTTACAGTTGATCTGACTTCATTTAAGCTGCAGGAGGGATCGAGCCAAGAGACCGCATTGGATAAGGAGCTGTTGATGAGGTGGACATCGCTGGCCGAGCTAGAACAGTATCACTGTCCTGAGGGGGGGCTCAGAAACAGATGGTTTCCTTGGGTGGAAAGGGTCAGCCAAGCACTTCCTTGCTTATTTCTTGGCTCTGCCTTCGTGCAGATTCTCGGTTGAGAGCGGTCGGTGGCCTCTAATGCCTTTTGTACAACAGTGCCGTAGCTGTAGTTTGACCACGGTGCAAGTGCAGCTTCTGGCACACACGAGGACTCTCGCAGAGGTGGAGGAGCCACACACTGATGATAATAGATTAGTCTCCTCCCATGTAGGAGTGCTGGAAGTGAGCCCAACGCGTTCACGGCTGTGCTGTTGATTTACATGGGGAAAGACGACAGAAATCAACTCGAGCGTTTGAGCTTATGCCAGATTGCCAAGTGGGTCACCTCACGACACTAAGGCCGGTAGGGTTGTGCCACAAGCAAACTGTACCACACGTCGGTACAATCGGTACTTTACAGAAGTAGTCCTGTGGTGCAGCAGAGCCGGCTGCTGCTTTATGTAGCGTCTGAAAAAGACGGCACAAATACAAATATCTGTTTTTTCATTTCCTCCCAGCAGCAAAGAGGACCGTCATTTTCTTTCCTCTCCTTTTTTCCGACTTTTATTCCTCTTCACCAAACGCTGAGTTTAGTCATATATAACGCCCTCGGGACGGCACAGAACATCAAGAGTAACCTGGCACATTCGCAAGCCTATATTGAATGAGTAAAAATAAAAAAATAAAAAGCACATGGCTCAGAGTTAAAACAAACGCAGAAAGAAAGATGGAATAAACTGGAGACCCAAAAATACAGAGCGCCAAGGTTGGCATCAAAATCACAGTGAATCAATGTTTATCGTCCTCTCCGCCAAGGAAGTATATTTTGTCAGAAGACCATGATGAAGATGCTGTGCCCGTAAAATTTTACTATAATCTCAGCTGGGTGTGAATGACACAACAATTTAGAAGTCATGTAGCGTGCAAAAACAACGCCATGCTCGCTTTTTTGCACCATGTAATCTGTACCGACTGCAATTTAAAACACATACGTGTGAATACGCCACGCTCGGAGCAAGTTAACGTGGTATAAAAAAGTGACAAAGACTGCTAATGCCGGGTGGGAGGGTAAGACACAAAACACGCCAAGAGTCTGGCATTTGAGACCGCTGTTCGTGTCCCAGTGTGTTTATGTACTTACGTTAAGTTGTTTGCGGTTTACATACTTATTTTAAGCCCAACCATTATATTTTTCCTAAACCAGACTAAGTGATAAAACTGTGGCTCTTTCACGGTAGTGACGCGGCGTAAAATGGCACACGAAATGTCCTTAATATGCGGTGCTATTTATGCACCTTTTCTCATGAGATCAGGGATGCAACTCACATCTTTTTCAATCATTGATCCATCAATTCAGTTCTCCTAATATTCCCGGTCACCCACAGTAACCCCAACCGCCCTCATCCAGCACAGCCAATGAATGAAAAGCCTCTGAATTAAGTACGTCTATACCTTACAGGCTGTTAATGGAAAAGGGTACATGTTGTTCAATCCCAACACGACCTAAACTATCGATTTTCAGAAATGTCGCAGCGCTACACAACATGCAGTGGACTGACAGCCGAGGAGTGACACGTAATGATATTAATCTGTCGGATTCAAAGCAGATGGCACGCACCCCCTGCCCGCTGAAGCACTCAATCACCTCATTAGACGAGTACTTCCATCTAATGTGCTTATAATGGAACACATGGCTGACTTGTTGTAAGGGTACGTTCTGCTGGATGTGCTATAGCTTTAACACCCCCGGTTTCCACTCGCAGCCTGAATGTCAATGTTTAATTACACATGTCTAACTCTCAGATATAACTCAAATATTATTTAATTTAGTGAAGCCACGTGAAGCAACAAAGTGTGTGTGTGTGTGTGTGTGTGTGTGCATCTGAGAGTGAGAGTGAGACAGCGAGGATTAAAAATACGGCTGGTAAGTGAATCATTTAATCCCTGGTTTAGAGACAGCTGGTTCCTACGGAGAGCTGAGACACAACCACCGTCTGCTGACTGAGGGGGGAGAGAGAGAGAGAGAGAGAGAGAGAGAGAGAGAGAGAGGGAGAGAGAGAATAAGAGAGAGATAGTGAAAGAGAAGGAGGGAGAGATTCAAATTGGTACCTCTCCCCTCCTAGATCTTCCGACGCTAAGTGACCTAGACATGCCTGGTTAATGGAGGCTGCCATTTGTTCAATCCTGTTAAATATGGAGCAGCGAGAGGAGGGAAGGATGGAGGCATTGATGGAGGGCTGGTAATGGAGTGAGAAGGCGGCAGCGCTGGAGGTAACTGACAGAGACGGCGATGTAATGCAGCACATATAATGGCTCGCGCTGTGCACACAGGGCAGGCTGCCCTCGCGGTGACTGAGGTTTAAAGAGACGCGACACTGCATGTGCGCATTGACATGGACAGATACAAGTCCTGTTTAACATTTGGCCAGTTTTAAAGTCTACCTACACGTCACTATATTATCAATACCACTGTACATGGTAAATAGACTCTACTTACACAATGTTTCACAACGCCTTACCCATGCTCACACACACATCGATGGTGGCGGAGCCCGCCATGAAAGACGCTAGCCTACTCTTGGAGAGCAATCCTCCTCAAGGACACTTCGACCGACCACAGCCGCCCCTGTAACCTGCTGTAGGAGTTTACATCCACCTTCCATTGATTTTTCTGTCAATGGAAGGGGGAGGAACAAAAGGCTGCCCTCCCCCCCTCCTCTTTGTCCAACATTGTCAATGCAGCTCAAGATGTTCGGGTCAGGTGAGCAAAGGTGTGCAGGATGTGAGCATGAGCCGTTCCGAGTTGTGACAAATGTCAGAAGAGATTGTTTAAAAAAAAAATAAAATATGGGCCAGAATCCACTGAAGCAACGAAGAAGGAAAAAAGAAAAAAAAGACACAGCCAGGCTGCACATGGTGGCGGTACCATAGACGTGACCTATTCCAGCTCAGGGAACACAATGTATTCCATTAAAAGTGTTGATTCCAGGTGTAAATGACCACCAAATGTGTACTTGGAACAACACTTTTACCAACTGCCATAAAGTCCCTCCCTCTGGAGGAGAGAGTCTTAACATGTTTCCATGAGGAAGTGGTTGAAGTTGTGTTTGTTTTCATTGGAAAACCTGAGGTCTTTTTCCACTTTTACAATAAACATTTAACTACACAATAGTTTTTTGTATTTAAAAAAAAACAAAAAACATTTCCATGAATCCTATTGCTGCGTGCACGTCTTAACCCTGCTCGACATCATTACGTCTGTGTTTGTTTTTAAGGCCGAGTAGGAAAAAGCCCTTTTTAGCAGCGGCTATACATTCCCGTGAGGTTATTGAAAAGTAAAGAGTGCGGTTGACATTAAGGTCTATGGTTGCGGTAGTCGTCTGTGAACTTGATCCTGTGAGTTATCTGCCACCCCGTAAATTGTCAAGTCAAAATTCCACTAAAAGTTACCTTCCATATTTTGCCAGAGGTCATGTGACAACATTAGCCCCGTGCACCACAAGGATTTGGACTAAAGAAAGAATTGTCGAGGCCACGTTGGCAAATTATAAATAAAAGTGTTGAGTGCAAATGTCAGGAGACTCATCTCCCTACACAGTCTCTTTGTGAGTGAAAAATAATATCATTATATTCATAATGGTACAGTATACGATTATATTTATTGTCACTATAGGGCTGCAGTGACAATAATAATCTTGCTCACTATTGCTGCAAACTTAAGCAGCGTATATTGCACTGCTCCATTAGGTAGAAATGGAAGTAGCACAGTAGAACCCATCGGTGTGTGTGGCTTTATGAATGGTGCTCGGTGGAGAGCACTACAAAAGGTGTCAGTCCTCCTGTAGCTGTCAAGAGTGTTGTGGACTTCTGAGGAGCATTGGACAAAATGATCCACCAAAATGTCATATTTAATGTGAGTCACACAGAGTGCACGCAGTCAAATGGTGTCAGCCTAGGGTTTTTAAGATAAACAAACTGATGGCTTTTGGAGCCAATTAGGACGTGCCCCCGTAACTGGAGTTTATTTTAACAGGCAGAAGAGTCAGTGTGGTGGGGGGTGGGGGGGGCCCAAACCTTCTTTGAAGTCGCTCTCTCTCTCCGTGGGCGGTAATGTAGCGCGGCACCGAGCCAGAGCCCACAAACACAGGGATTGAATAACGCCTGCCCAGAGTCCCCCGCTGTGGAATTCATCCCGTACGCCACGATGAATACGGAATATGCAAAGTCCCTCGCATACAGATGTGCATACAAACAAGTCGATTAGACACACGCGGGCTTGATCGCGTGACAGATCTGTCACATGAGCGAACCCTCTGCCGAGAACTTGGAAGTGTTTGTCCGAGAGGGGTGAATTTGTGAGTTTTTAAATGTGCCACAGTCAAAAATAAATCCAGCCAATGTCTTATTTATAGGTTTATTGGCTCGCGTTGCATTCGTTTGAAGTCATGACGGATGGTATCTCTGTCGGCTCCCGAGTTAAAAAGAAAAAGCTGCAGGAATATATATATACAAGTGTATTTATGGATCTCGTATGCAATTTATAGGCCCGTGGGTTTAGCTGTGGTGCCAGAACATGACAACATACACTGAGCACTGGTGGCAACTGGTCTCAACACAAAGACACACACACACACACACACTACCCACAAGTCCTCCCATGCTGGATTTCCCTGCCCCTTAAAGCCCATAACATCTTCATATGAAATATAAATGGCTCTGTTGGCTCTCATGGTGTTTTTTAGTTACTGTTAAGAAGTTAAAATAGGAACCAGGAAGTCCAGTTTGGTTCGTCGGCAGCCAAGACACGAGACAGAGGAAGGGAATTTATCTTTACAATCAACCTCCTTTCACTACAAAAATCTAAAGAAGGTGGCAGCTTAAAAAACATGTTTTCTGTGTAAAAACGAACACACGTCAGAAGATAGCAAGTACAACTGGCCCATCTTTTAAGCGGTTACGCCTCCAGTCTCATCTCGAGCGAGCAGCTGATGGCTCCGTGGTTTGTTTTTGAATATGACGTAACGCAGTACTTGCTGTTAGGACGCTGAGTCACTCTCTCTGCAGCCGAGTTCTCCGGCTTCATTACGGTTGTTGTTGGATTATTCCTCGTTGACCTATCGTAAAATTGCATTTTCAATTAATGAGAGTGACGTTGTGTGACCGTGCAGTGTGGGGCCATTTGCAGAGGCAGTCCAGTAACACCATATAAAAGGAACACATTTTAAAATACGTAAACATGCAAGGTTGAGCTGTACGGATTGGTACCAGTGTAATGGGCGAATGGCAGAAATAAGCTGTACATATTATGATAATAATGACAGCTGCACTCGCCATTCAAATAAATGACCTTGCTGTCAAACTTGGGCCTTTGGTGTGAAAGCAGGTCCTCTTGATGTGCTGATCCGTGGCTCAGGCTTTCATGGCAAACAGCAGCGCCAGCACAACGCTACGCAGTATTTGCCCTGAGAGTAATCCACCTGGAATTAGCACGTATTTGCTGAATGCATCGAACTGGCAAAAAGCTGGAGCAGATTTACATTTTTTAGCTCTGTGATCTTGAGGTTTTATTTGTTTTGCTTGAACCCCCCCTCTCCCTCTCTCAGGCTGCACTCGCATGCGTCTGCGTGTATGGCGTCTACGTGTTACCTCTTGCATGCTAGTGCTAGAGCTCATAACGCAACAAAGTCAAACTTCAAGGCTGAAGAACGGGAAGTTAAATTGAACAAAACGAGGCCAAGAGGGAGTTCGCTATACGCTCTGCTATCCGACACGGCTGTAGCCTGAAAATGAGGTCAAAGTTCAAAACTCTGGCAACACTTTCTGGCCTGGGAATGAAATTGGGCCACTGCGACATAAACACGCCCTCCCGGATTGACGCTGACAGGTCCTCCGTGTGTGTGTGTGCACGTGCATGCGAACGAAGCAATTTATTTCCCGGCCTATCAGTTACTCTTCAATGCCTTCATTCCCGATGCACGCTGGAAACCAAGTGGCGAACATGTTACACCCATTTGACCGTTATGGACGTCCGGGAAAACATAAAATGTATTCCAGTGTCAATAACTGAAAAAACTGCACGGAAACTGCAGAGCTGAAAAAATATATGGTATGGTATTGATAATCCCTGACAGGAACTAAATCGTTCAGCGTAGTAAAAAACACCAGAAATGACTCAGATTCATGCAATGCGATGAAACTATATTACACACGAATATCATGATACGGCACGTTAAAAACCAATCATCTTGTGGGATCATCCCCTGCTGATTCTCACCACAGGAAAACATCTGTAAACGGCTGCCAAACTATAACAATGAAGTACCGAATTAACCCGAGCAAAGAAGACCAAGGCCAAACGAATCCAACCAATAACCACGATACATGCATAAGGAAGCACACACACAGATAAAAAACATAAAAACTATAACTGATCAGTTCCCCTATCATCTCCTTATCTAGCCAAATCATCTTGACAATTGCACAGAGCATAAAACAAAGCAGAGATTTAGGCTGGGTCCTGTGTTCATGAGACAAAGAGCGGTAAAGCCAGATAAAAAGGAGAGAGAAAGCCCCGACAGTCCTGGAATATAATGAATATGTTGTTATCATGCTGACAAAATCTGATAGGACCACTGGGGAGAAACACAGGAGTCCGAGAAGTATTTAAGAGAGTTTGTGGAGCTACGGGATTTTTTTAGTTTACCTCAGCAGTATACTTCAAACAATGGAGCAGCCTCTAAGCGAGACCGGTTATAAAGAGCGCCTGGTTGAAACTGCAGTGATGTAAAAAAAAGAAAAAAAAAAAAAAATGCACCTTCATTCTAATTTTACAAGCATTAAAAATGCATTGAACGTTGCAACAAGCCCACTTTAATACAAACAATAGCTTGTAGCACAACACAAGGCGCATTGGTCGAAAACAATTCAACTTTTGATTTGTTTTTAGTAGTTTAGTTTTAGTAGTACAAAAGCCCAACATTCACAGGTTCGGGTCCGTCAGATGAAAGCATTCGGAGCCTCTGTTTATCATCGTTAAAGATAATTAAAGACTAAACCCCTCGTTCAGACAAAAGACCTGAGGCTCTTCAAGTTGCAATAAGTTGAAGGTGCAATTTTGGTTTTTTTTGGACACATCACAGTCAGTCTAATTGGATGAAAAAATCCATTTCGATGATTGAAATAATCATTAGGATGCGGCCCTATAGTCTTTTAAAATGTGGTCCGATCAGTCAGTTTGATCACACAATGTGCCCGTACTAGTGAATGTGGGTGTAAAAGCGAGACGGGCTGTGAAATCTGAGAGTTTGTTTCGCATCTGCAACCGTTAATAAACGGCGGCATCAAAAAATAAAATCAATACACAGTGGTAGCACCGTGTTAAATGCTCGGATTTACTGTGAAAAGTCAGGGAAGTCATTTGAAGAGACAGTTGACAGAAGTGTATTAATATGTGAATCTCTGAGGTTACGTATAATTCACGGTGCTGGAAGTAAGACGGTTGCGTTTGAGGTTGCATGCGTGGGGGAAGTCAGTATACTCTCCAACAGTGTGAATATTTAAATAGACTAAACAAATGTGTGCTGCTTTGACACTTGCTCCAGGGTTCTCTGCTTGGCGTCAACAACTGCTCCAGGTGGAAATATGAATGTTGCTCGTAATGCTGAAATATTAGATCTTTGCATGACCCAGTTTGTATACACTGCATGGCTCTCATCCAGCTCCGTTTTCCCATTCAATTTGTAAAAAATCCCACAAAAAGTGTCCCTTTGGATCGCTGGAAAATCGAAAATGACAGCTCAGACTCCGCCAGAAAAGGAAAAAACCTCTGCGAGTTGGCTTTAATTTGAATTCAGTCAAAAACCCACCGGTGTGAGAAACAGGAGCAGCATGAAGAGTCTCTGAACTATTTAAAAAATGACAACAAAAAGGAAAAACAGTGACGTGTTCATTTATCTGAATAGTTTACAACAAAAGCTCAATCAGACCGCATTCATAACATCCATGCACAGACGTTGTTTTGTCTGTGGGGATAATAAACGAACGAAGTCTTTGGAACACTTATAATTGCATCAAATAAAAAGCGTCTTCCTCGCGTTATTAAAACGCCCGGACGGACTGAGGAGAGCGGTCGGCTGTTTACCCGGCTGCGCTTTAATAAGCTCTTTTGAATTCAAATTGAGCAGTTTTCTGCACCGATGCACCGATCAATCAAAATAGAATCACAACAGGGAATCTGTTATTTTTGTTCCGCACCCGCTCTTGGAAATATGCAACCGAGGGTACTCCCAAGTCTGAGACGGGTCCAAGGAACTCCACGAGGGTCCAAATGAATGTGTTAACTGAAGCACAGCTCAGCCAAGTCCATTCAAATCATGCCAGCACGTACAGCACTGTGACATCACCACCACTTATTGCAGTGTAATATCACATTGAGTTGATAATTAGGGTTGTCACCGTATTAAAATGGACAGTAATCATACTGTGTACATTTACTGATCTATGCTACGCGGTGATTTTACAACCTTATACAATCGATCACCTGCTCCAGTTAGCTCCTGTTCTTCAGTCGTGATCCTCAACTTAAATGTCATTTCTATAGTATTTGTGTGGAGTTTACAGTACTTGGAAAAACCGTCTCATCACTAAATAACTTATTTTGTATGTGTGTGTGTGTGTGTGTGTGTGGTGGGGGTATGTAATTTGTTTAATTGTCACTTAGGGAAAGACATACTGAGAAATAACTCTTTTTTGTTTGTCTCCCAAGGGCTGGAGAGAGGAGAAGAAAAAAAAAAAAAAGGCACTGCAAATACCTAATTAGGCAATGAATAATTGCTGAGTTAATGGCCACCTCAAGATACAATCTTGAATGTTACAGTCACTCTCCAAATTAATGGGGCTGCGTATTGTGCGGTGGGACAAAGTGATTCTGCTCTAAGTAGCAAAGTCAGATTTTTATGCCTTGATGCTCATTGCATCCGAGCATTTATCATAATTCTAATAAACGGCAGGGCTTCCGCCAGATAGGCTGCTTTTTTGGGGGGGGAGCTTGTCACTAAAATGAGAATATCTGGTCCACCTTAAAGAGGTCAGACCACCTCAGTCAAGTGTGAGCCGAAGTTGTTGCTTACTTCGGGGGCTCACCCAGCAGGCAGCAAGCAAAACACAGAAACTTGGCGTGGGCCTTTAGGAGTTTAGGCATTTAACACATTTTAGTGTACAAACATGTCTTAAAAATACATCATGCCCGGGGCCGGTGCTAAGCCCGGCGGGGAGTCAGCTTGGCTTGCACTACACTGGCGGAAAACCCTGCAACACTTTACTCACTAGGGTTGGAAAGTGAAACTCTGTTCCAAAACTCTGCTTATTGGTTCATAAACAACTACACATTTCCGCTCTTTCTGGACTGGAAGACGCTGCCTAAAGTGATACATTGTGGGTTATTTTTTTGTCTTTGCATGGGAAGATTAATAAGGCCTTGTTCCGACTGCCAGCTCAAATAGATGTTTTTAGGCATGTCCAGATTGTATCCAGATTAAAATCTGGACTGCAAAAGAAATACAACTTTTTTGCAAATCAGATCCTCACCAACCCGACCGCTGAAATCAGATTTCAAAGAAGCGCTGCTCGGAATCCATGCAGCTAATAGCAGAGCACGATTGAGGACAGCACTCCGCGGAATTGCACTCTGTATTCTGCGGCTTCTCCCTTGTGATGTACACAAGCCTCCTACCGTCGCACCGGACAAACTCAACGAATGCCTCACGACTTGCCCCTCGATGGCGAATGCTTCATGCGTCTCCAGCGTATAGCTGTGTAGTTACAGCAACCCATGCGGATAGGTTGGTGATGTCGGGAGACGCATATCAGATCTAAATCACTGGCGAATAACAGTGTGGACAGTCTGTCTTAAAGATCTGGTTTGGGAAACCAATAATCATCTGAGCATGTATTCCACGCTGACCAGAGCTCAAAAACGTTCAATTTTGGGTAAAACGCTGCAAACACAGCTAATATTAGCAGTTGTACAAAAATTGTCGCGCTCACAGAGCGGCTGCAGAGAGGCAGGTGGAGGCGATGGAAGAGGCGAGGGAAAGGGCAATTGTGAATATGAATTGTGTAGAGGTTATATTAAACATCCAAACAAACCCCAGTCCTATTACTCACAGACACCCAGCGCCTGCCAGTTGTGCAATTTATCGGTCTTTCTGTCTTCTTTCTTTATACATTTCACTCAGATAAACACACAAATGTGCCTTCATTTCGAGAGCCTACAGTACTGGAATTGAATTCCAAAGCACACATGAAGGGCTCACTCAGCAAGTGTTTATCTTTTCCTATTTCCTCCCCTTTCCTTTTTTTTTTGCACAAACTGTCCCTCACTTTGATATGAAATAAACTAGAAGTCAGCAGTGCCCATCACTCCTGTGTCAATGGCAGCAATGGAAATCAGTATGCATCTCCGGAGAAGCAACAGCCTTTTTTTTTTTCATTTTATCCTCGCACGCATACAAACAAACAAACACACACACACACACACATACATACATACATACATGCCGCATTTACCACAATTCTGCCAGTTTCAGACGGCAAACTTCAGAGGAGCTCTGTTGTTGCTTTGGGGCTTCCTCCAGTTCAGTTGGCGGGCTTCTGGAATATTTTAACTTTAACATGCAAGCAGCGCAACTCCACAAACCACCGTAATTACAAGACTCGGTCAATCCTTTGAATAGCGCCGGCAACCAAGACCGGTTACATGACTAGAAGGGGGGGGGGGGGGGGCGGGTCACTTAAAATAGGACGGCCACATGGAGTTGATTTGGGGTTTTCAACATGGGGAGCCTGAGAGAGAGAGAGAGAGAGAGAGAGAGAGAGAGAGAGAGAGAGAGACTGTTGCTTTGAACCAACAGTCACAGTAAGTCATGAAACCAGTCAGAGCCAATGGGAATCTTATGCAGCGGAGGAGAATAGCGATACCAGCTCAACTGCTCACATCGTCCGGTCCATTACTTCTGTAAACTACTCTGACATTTGCCTGTGCCAAAAACTCTTTGTGCCAACAAAAGCAAGAAATATGCACGCGCGTTATTGTTGATTTATAAAGTCGTGCATATGCATGGTTCCGTTTCATAAATCTCCCTCATTGTGAAAACTGGGCGTACCTGCACAGGCCTGATTTCCTCTCGCCATAGATGGATGTACAGGCCCTCAATCGCCCGTTCGCATATCAAATACCTCTACCCACTCTCACAATGAGACACAGTTTCACAGAATTGCGTTGGCTCAGTCGTCAATCGACACCAGAGTAGCAATGCGGCGACTAGTTGCAACGCCCACAGAGAAGGTTCAGTCAAATGAGGCAGTAAAAAAGGAAAATATTTTAGTAGAAATTGGATCTTACAGAGAACACTTTTCAGAACCACATCTGTCAGTCAATCTGGCTCCAATTAAGTGCTTTAAATCAATTGAAGAAAAAAAAAACTACTTTTAATGTGATTAAAGCAACAATTTGGGTAAATCAGTATGCATTTATCTACAAGTTCAACCCAGTGGTTTGTGCAGTGTTTGTTAGCCACGGCTGCTTTACGCCACTTGACGACCTTCTTCTTCACCTCATTAAATCCCTGCAGCCATCTGAAGTCAGCAGGACAGAAATATGTGATAAATCTGCAGCCCTCCCAATGTGCCGCAGTGTCATTACACACTACCGTTTACTTTGATTTAATCACCCGCAAACGACACCGGGCCGCCACTAAATAACCCCCATGTCTCCCGCAACTCTGTATTCTGCCTGTTTATGCAGCAGACTCCGGATCAATTCTGAGTGGCGTTTTTACGATTTATTTACTTTTTAACAAATTGTGGCCTAAACTCTACTGTTTTACATCAAGTAGGATATAATGTGACCCCTTTAAGGTGTGCGATACCTAGTGTATCTCACACATTATGACTGGAATAGCCTCAGATTGATGCCATCATACATAATCGCCAACACCGAACTATTTCTACCTTTATTCATAGCCTTTTTTAGCATATTGTGCTGCTGCACTCGGAGACGACCACACTGTTCGTGTACTCACAAACTACCACTTTTGCGCCGGTTGTCGTGCGTGCATGTTTGAAATAGGGTCCACAGTGCCATTAATTCATCCCACATGCACCTGTAAACTAACATCGGATCGTACTGTATCTCGTTAAATGGCGGAACGGTGATGATTTTATTTCTAGCAGACTCAAGTTAGAGTCTAGAGGACATGCTGATGTATGTTTTTTATGTGTACAGGTCCTTTACACATCTGGTTTCTGCCATTTACCAAAATAAATACATTTGCTCCGTGACTTCAGGCCTCAAACTGCCACTCTTGAATTTAAAGCTATGAGAGTATGAGGCCATAAGTCTTCCAAGTCTTTGCAATCATATTGTATTGTACTCGTGAGCCAACATAAATATTGCCAAAATAAAGTTCTTAATTCACGCTGTCAAACTTTATCTGGGAATCCGTTGTGTGTTGTCGTTATCTGAACGCGTCACGCGGAAGTCTCGCAGCTGCCACGCGTCACTCCCAAGCCGCCACGCTACGGCGGCAGCCAATGAGGTGTCAGGGCTCTTGAGACCCTTGGTGAATTGGTTTCTGAGGAAATCATAGACTCCTGGGTAACGCTGACAGTCTGCTCAGAAACTCGCACGTCTTGGAGAACTTTAACGCTTAACAAGGCTGAGGTGACAGGTCGGATAGGAGCAGACTGAGGGACTGGCTTTCTCCTTCTTTTTTTTTTGCCGAGAAGCCGAGAATGCGCCGCCGTGTGTATTACACGCTGAACATTCGCTCTCTGTCACTCTTGGTGGAGAAATGCACTCCCCTGCAACACTCAAAAGTCCTCTCCCGCAAGACATTGTTCCTGAAATAATCTCCTCGCCCTGAATTGGAGTCCCAAGATGCATCTCTGCAGACAGAAGGTCACACGGCTTGATGGAAGTGGGACAGCGGTGCTGAAAGTATCCTCACGATCCAGGCTGAGAGAGTAATAACATATTTACATGCAAACCAGCATCCACAGTGCTTCTTTTATACCCGGCGTGGCTTAATATTCCTGCACACCTTATTACTCACATAGCTAGCTCTAACAAATCAATCAATCTACCTTATAGGTATAATATCCATAAATCAAAGACAAAAGATTTAATGTTCTTGGCTGAAACATCCTCTTCATTTAGCACATGCTTTTGAGTATTTGTCAATTAGTGAAGGGAAGGGATGGAACGCTGGAGAAATGTACACAGCCGGTACTAATGAGGGTACTGTTGGCAGCCAGAGAAATGGGGCTTGGAAATGAAATGATTTCCCCATTATACCTCTTCAGAACAAAAACTGAATTATTAAAATGTACATTTTTCCATCTCGCTTTCCACACCAGAAAATTCCTGAACCATTGTCGGGTGGGGGGGATTAATGGTACTTGTAGAGTAGGGGATTCAAAACAGCAGAGCGCAAGTGGATGCTCTACTACTTTTTATTTTGGTGCTGAAACGCTCATGCTCATTGTTACGCTTCTCTTAAGAAGACCGATGACCTAATTACCCCCCAACCCATAATGGGTGTTAGTGAGCCGTATCTACAGTCTTTTCAGCAAACCTTGCAATTTTTAAACTATTCAAAATAACCCAAAAGGATTTTTTTGGGGGTTTTTGGGTTGGAATGATCACAAAAAGGATCCTAGAGGGACTATTTCTAAACCCTAGATATTCCTAAAAACAATTGTTCTTGATTTTTGATTGCTTCTTTTGTTATTTTTAAGAACTTTTTAATATGATATTTACCAGGGAGGGAGAGGGAGTGGCGGTGACATGGGAGCAGAAAGGGGGAGGGGCCTACCGCTCCAGGGGGAATTGATGCCAGATGGTGTCTTCATTGAAGAAATTAAACAGCAAAACGAGAGTGAGAAATGGACCGGCGGGGTAGTGGCTGCCCTTCCAGACGCTCTGTGGATCATTGGCCCGTGGTTCTTTTAATGGAGAAAAATTCCACTGGTTGCCGGATGCACAGTTAATCCGGTAATTTATCAGCCGCTAATTCGTTCAGCTCACTCTCGCTCATCATAAAAAGAAAGGAAAAGGAGCAGCCCTGAGAGTCCAGGTGAATAGCTCCTTCGGGAAGCTCGGCGGTTCGGTTTTGAGCGAAGGAAAATGTTCCTCGCGAGGAACATAACACGACGAGCAGAAAAACACATTACAGTACACGTTGTAGTTGTTATGACTCGGGTCCCTCAAGTGCTGAAATGGCAAATCGGCTCTATGCAGCGATACATCAACCTGGATAGAAGCAGTATTATGAAATGAATCTCTGATCTGTGCGGTGGTTCGGTTACTTAAGGAGTCAGCGTGTGCTTGTTATGGAGACACATACCGTACATAAGATTTCACAAACTATGAGCCAAGTGATGGAGCGTCGCTGCAACGGAGTGTGATGGGAGCACGGATTTAAAACGAGAGGATTGTTATGTGGTGAGATGGTTGTGTTTGGGGCGTTTCAGACACACACACACACACACATGCATGTATCCACAGTAGAGTGAGAATGATGTGTGCAATCATCTGATCACATCTGTACTTTACAGCCCCTTGCAGTGGCACAGAATGATGCTCTCTGCGTGTCCCGCTGCACCCCACGGACAAGAAATCAGTCACCGGCCAAGTAATCATCATCGGAGCTGTCTGCACCGATACTTTCTCTCCGTCTCTCCCGATGAAACCGGAGCTGCAGTTGGGATTATATTGTCTGGATAAAGTGCCTTCGCTGTCGGTGATCAAACTCCGTCAATCAATGAATAAAGCAGGAAACACTTCATCTATCACGTAAGTGATGGCAGGGAATGTCTTAGTAACATTATTCCCCTTGATCAGGGTTATCTCCTTCCAAACCTTTTCAGCGTATGGTATGATGGCTTTTTTAACTTACTTTTCACTTACGACTGTGAACTTTTGCTCTCCGCTGCCCTTCATCTCCAAAGTGGGGGAGCCTCTAAACAATAGGAGGACACACACTTCCCCCTGGAGCTCCTACAAAGACATCCTCCTCCTGCGTCTTCTCTTGAGGACAGAAGAAAGAGTCTTTGTTCCAACTATTTTCTCGGGCACCCCAAAAATAAAATGACCTGCCCTGAATCTACAAGGATCATTCCACCTGCTTACTCATAAGTGGTCAAGCTGGACTCAAAAGGATGAACTTGAATGGCACTTTTATGTCTTTGTTTCTAGGCGTAGGAAGTTACTACATTAAGCCTTTTAGGGTGGACCTCAAGGGTACAGCAAGTCACTTCTCAGACGCTCCTGTGTGTGGGCACATTGAGAAATATGCTGTGGTGCTGGGGAACGCATGTCTTCTTCAACCTGTCACTAAAGCTGCTCTTCTTCTTCTTCTTCTAAAAAAGAAATAAATAAACTACAAACACATCTTACCCTCCCCCCCCCCCATGTGAGCCTACAGGGTGTGAGTGTTTGGTACACAAATAAGAGATTTTGGTTTGGGTATCACTTTTAAAAATGCAATATGAGATTCTGAAATCCTACGCTTAAAGGCTTTTAGGAGTGGGTTTTTTTAAGTAATGTTCTGTACCTGTTAAACTGACATCCAAAGTGAGAAATTGTTGTTTTGAAAGGGTTTCCTCAGCAGAAGTATGCTGGGAAAAGAGGCTCACCATCCAGGAAGTGGTCACTTTTATTGCATGAACCCTCGTGAAGTCCGCCAAGAGTCATCTTTAGTGCCTCGGAGTCCATCGAACAACTTGTGTGGACAAGTACAGGCCTGTATCCATCACTGGACTGGCAGTGTTGCTTTGCATTTACTGGCACGTGAAGCGGGACGGAGCATCCAAGACATCGCAGCGAGAGTAATGGCCCAAAGACCACAGCACCACTTTGGACTGAGCGCATCATATTAGGTCTATAGAAACGTAAAAAAGCGTTGTTTTTCTCTGCCACGGCAAATGGTAGACAATTAATGCGTCTGTTGTGTCGTAGTTCACCCGTTTTTTCCAAGAATGCGCAAAAATGACAGTACAAAACTGTTATCTTCCACCAGAATGATGCGTCAGCTAAAGTGCATTCTTTCATAACTGTAATTCACAACTTCTATGTATTCTTTAGTGAGAAAACAACACTTAACGATACCAGTGGCCAATAATGATCATGACATTTACACTAATTGACGATTGAAGAGAGAAAACAGAGGTAACCTGACAGATAAAAACAGGAAGAAAGCGTTTTTCATCGGTAGAAAATGTGTTGATTCCGACAATGATTCCTAAATGTTGAGATGAAGGACGGAATTATGTTGCAACTGGAAATCAGAATGAGACAAGAAGTCCACTACGCTCGTGATGTAATAGCAGGCTTCGGTTGTTTGTGGCCGAAGCTACGCGGCGAGGAAGAAGTGCGTGCAGGTCCTAATGAAAATCCCGCCAGGTGTGGCCAAACTGACCTTTTGGAAAAAAACTGAAAAAAAAAAAAAAATTGATTCAGAGCGAAAAGGTGCAACAGACCGTGACCACATGTCAAGGTCGTTGGCATCCACCGCAGCTATGAGAAAACGTGGGTAATGTAAACTGAACGGGATTATTGTGGCTCCTTTTTTCTTCCTCGAGAACCTTTTCTTAGATAATGTAATTTATGTACAAACATGTGTAGCCTACATACCATTTGTTGAAGTTGAAATTCTCTTTTTCTTGCACACACACGGTCTAAAGTAGATCAGAAATGATAGCCATGCAATCTCAAGCAAATACCTGAGGGAGGGGGGGGATAAGTAAATAAATGGAAACGCATCTATTTCAGTGCTTTTTGTTCTAGTCTTCGTAAAGAAATAAACTTAATCCCCAAGTGTGGGTTTGAGAAAGTAGTTGGAGTGCTGAAAGCGAGTCACAAGTTTGGATGTGCAGCAACACAAACTGATGTCGCCCAAAGGAGTGGAAATTGTAGTAAAATGCAACTCCAGTGGGGGAGGAAATCACACAAGAACTTTGGAATTTTGAATAATCTCATATTTTACGTACAGCTTATAGTGTATCTGGATAAGAATAAACTTACACAATCAGTCCATTTGCAGGTGTCTTGCTCCCTTAACCTCAGTCTTGACTGTATGCTGTTGGACAGTGATGATGATGATGTATAGTCACTGACTACTTTACAGTCTGTGGAGCTTCCTCCATTACTAAAGCAAAACATAAGCCGAAATAAAAATATAAGACTATACATCCAATTCACTGGGGTGATATTTGATGTGATCTGTTTATAGGTGAATAGCCTCAAATCAACGGTGTTTCAGTGGATTCCTTCATCTGCTGCTCCACCAGACTACAGTGTGGGATCCTCTCATTTAAAACACAGCAAATTGGTTTCTCTTGGTTTCAAATCTTTCATACGTTTGAGTGAGAACAGCCCTGATTAAATGTTTCCTCGTGGGTTCATTCCGTCCCATTGAGCTCCAGTTATCTCATTAGCACAGGATCCAGCGGAAGAGGTCGATATCTAACGTCAGAGCTCATCTTCCTCGCATACATTTATTTATTACAGGCAATTTGGCGAACACATCGATTTTTTTTTTGTATGTATTATTTGTGGTTTTTTGAATGAGGGGTTGATTCCTGAGCAGGTAAACAAAGTTCTTATATAGACGTTTATATATATATATATATATATTATTTTTTCTCCATCATGCAGTGCGTACCGCCACTCCGCCTCGTGCGTTGAACTGCAGAGCGGTGTTAAAATTCAGAGCAAGTATTCGGAGAAGACTAGTGCTCTTTTCTGGTGGTTGGAGAGGTAGCCCAAGTAGGGAAAGGAGTGTGTGTGTGTGTGTGTGGGGGACCTGCCACCCCACACTATGATAGAACCCCCCCCCCAATAAGTAGATAGAAAAGATAGAAAACTTACCACCCCGCTGTCCAGCTGCTCGGTAGTCTGGGACGGAGCCGCTCCGGTCAGAGGTAAAAACCACAACATCTGCATCAACAGCAGCATCTTCCGGTGAAATATTCCTCATCCACTTGCGAAGTAACCGGAGAGAAATCACGGTGCCCTATGACAGGCGGATCCTGCAGGGCTCAGACACCGACCCCGACAGCCGCATCCACGGGGGGGGGTTGGGGGGGTAAATCACACGCCGACACTTGCGTAAAACGTGTCCGTCTACCTCACTGTTGAGCGCAAACACATGAAACACATTAAAAAAGCTGCGCCGGTGACACTTAAGACCATTTAGAGCAGTTGTAAGCCTCGGAGAAACTCCACTCGTAACTAACGCACGCAAAGTGTTCGGAGTCAGAGACGGACGGTGTTTTCTTTTCTTGTCTTATCTCAAGTCCATCAGAGGCGATATATCCCCGGAGCGAGACGCGCGAGCTCCCGCTCTCTCCGTCGTGTGGCGTCTGGAGCGCTGGGGAAATGAAAGCAGCTGCGCGCGGCTGTGCAGAGATCAATCTCAAAGTCAGCCACAATAACCTTTTACACTTCCGGACAAAATGCTCAAAATAAAATCCACGCTGATGGATTTGAGAAATTGAAAGCAATGAAGTGCACGAGCGCATTTAACCTGATAGGGCTGTGGGTCCCTTTATCTAAATATATATCCGTCTGATAACGTTTCCAAGCATTATTAAAGGTTTGGGTTGGCAGTTAAAACATTTTGATGTATGCTGAAATGATTTGCAGGAATAATTAATTGCATTTCAGAGCTGTTGAATGTGTGTAAATGGGATTTATGCCAAACATTTGCTCATTACAGTCGTAAGAATACAAGTATTTGGTGCTCTTCATAATTTCATATCACTGTACTTTGTACAAACAATTTAAAAACACAACTCCGGGGCTGTAATAACTTGTGTGTGATGATTCAAACTACTTTCAACATGTTTAAACCAAAGGATGCAACTCATGAAGTAGTATACAGAAATTAAAATATTGAGATAAATTGAATTGTTGAAAGGGTCTGTTAAATTCAACAACAGAGAGATTATTAAGGTAATGTGATAATAACTTGTTGAAGTTAGACAGGAGTTTCACACAGGTTTGGGGAGACCAGCCACCCAAAACCTGTGGGCTTGTGCTTTTATTTTGAAGTTCAGTTTTCAAACTTCCAGTCGCTTACAGTATGTTCATTTGGGATTTTTTTAAATTTTATTTACACAGCTGGGAGAGAATTTGAATTGGGTTTGAGGTGCCTTTTTAGTTAATCTCTTTGGCCTTTATTCAAGAGTCATCAAAAATATACAGTTAATAAGCTGATTTAAGTCTGGCCATGTTGTTGCAGTATAGTAATGGTATGTAACATGGTACTGGGAAATAGATACATGAATATACATCAGCGATGAACTGCTTCTATTGCTGACTACTAATATTAGTATAATAATACTAATAACAATTTTTATTTTGAGTTTTGCTCAGTGGTGTGTTCTGTTCCTTGGATAGCAGGTTAATTACAACATCATCAAATCCTCATTTAAAATAAATGAATTTAAAAGGAAGCCAGCTGTCAATTAAAGCCGGGAGTACTTGAACAACAAGCAATTAGATTTTATTTTCTCAGTTTGAAACTAAAAGCATCACGTGTAGCGTAATGACAAGCAAGATGCTTCAAATTCAAAAAAATGGCAATTATCCACCCTCATGAAATGTCCTCCAGTCACACTCCGAAAACCCTTATTAGATCTAGCAGAGCTGACCTGTAAACGACCTGCACCGCCGCACTCAGACCTCCCCTGTGGACGTTGCATGTAAAAAAAAAAAAAAAATGGAATTTTAAACAGTAGAACACATAAGCACTGTTGAGAATCGCCATTGACTTCCGCCGCAACATCAAGGTGAATTATCCATTTAAAGCACGCATCATAATGCGGATGCACGCACACGCCTCGATGCCCACCCACATGCGGACGGGCCACATGCGCGCATCTTAACTATTCTGTAGTCTACTTTGACTGGCAGTCTCCTTAACCTGCGGTGCACTGCCTCTCATGATTCACGGCTCTCCGTTATGGAACCACGAGCCTCATGACTCGACTGCAAAGAAATGCATAATGAGTGCATGGACACAAGCGCCCACACACACACAAATCAAGCTTATCCAGTTCATCTGGGACTATTGAGTTTTTCCTTCTAAATTGAATTCAGTGTAATAATGAAGGGTTATATCCATATTTACCACCGGTACGTCCGAACATGCCGGGAAGCACCGAGTAATGCATCGACACCCAATTAAATCCACACATCAGTAAATATAGCTCTCTTCTTGATGCGAAGAAAGGGCACTGGTCTCTGATATGCAGAGGTGCTGTACCCCTCATTACACTTCTATCTTCATCATATTGTAGAAAACATAGCAGAAAAAAGGCAACTGCAGAGATATTCTCCACGAAAACATCACAATGAGGAAAACACTGTCAGTTAACGCATAATAAACCTCCATCAGCCCACTCTGCTTCCCACGAGGAGAGGTTAATGAAAGTATTTGTGTTTTATCTCTTCACTAATCTGGGAACATTTTATGATCAATCATTTGATCAGTCAGTCAATCCACAACAGGCCATACACGCATACAAACTTGCCTTGGCTGGTTCCATTTCTTATTCAGATCTGTTGGCGCAGCAGTTCATCACTGGTCCAGTGATGAACTGCTGCTCGGCAGCATGAAGTTCTGCTGTCTTAGTGCTGAGGGCTTCAAACTTCTCAAGTGTACCGCCTCCAGTCCCTGTTAGACTTGTCGTATAGCCACAATGTTATGATAATTGTAGCAGCTGAATATTGTGTCTCATCTGTCTGCTGTCAAAAAGTAGCTTCAGTCAGTCAGTTTACCGTGAAGAGAAGGACGAGACATCCATCTACTCATCTCAGTCTCCTCTGCACATTTTACCTGAAGGGCTTCCCAACCGTAAGAGCCTTTTTCTAGAGAAACTTAGCTCATTTTCTTTGGTCAGATCGTGTAATGTATATGAAAATCCATTGGACTGAAGTGAGTTTGTTTGCCGCCATTATAACACATGCATTTTATTACTTATTGTAGCATTTCGTGCCAAGTTGGCTGCACAACCCCTTGCACTGGTGAGGATTTCTATGCCATCGAATCACGTCATGCAGTATCAAAGAGGAGTGACGTCAGTGTTTTTGCGTGACTAGTGGGATGTTGTTTGATTATGGAGACAATGTTTGCAGTTGTTAATAACATAATTCATACTTAATGTAGTTTGCATTCACACTGTCGGCTCTACTTAATGGGCTTTCCCATTAGTCAAGTTAACATGGTGTTAGAAACCAGCAGAACATTCATTAATAACTTTGTGTGTGTGTGTGTGTGTGTGTGTGTGTGTGTGTGTGTGTGTGTTCCACAATCAGTTGAGATAAAGCATTGAATATATATTTTTTGTCATACCTAATGCGTATTCTTTGAAACTTTTTGCATCATCAAAGTTGTAACCAAAGTTGTGACCACTGTATATCTACCATATATATATATATATATATATATATATATATATATATATATATATTTAATTTTAATATGCTGTGTGCAAAGCTTGTTTCTATTTATTAACTTTTTCATGCAAATGGTGTTTCTGATAATATTAACCATGATTATTATTATCATCGTCATTAAACAAATCATTCAATAAAGGAGCATCAAATACAGAGTCAGCGAATAAACGAAGCTGATATCAGGGTCAAGGGTACGTTTATCAAGGAGGGTCATGCAGTACCACGACCAACCACTGCGAGGCGTCACTGCAGCTACAGGGTTTCGAACCAGCACCAGCTTCCCGCGCACGACCACGACCACGATGCTGAGTGCACCAGGATTTTGTTCTCTGGGCCTCTGTGGTGGCGGATGGTAACTTTACCCCTGGACCACCTGTTCGCAGTAGACGGTATTTAACGAGGATTTAAAAATTAAAACTGCTTTGGATTTAAGAGCTCAGATTTGGCTTTCAGATATGCAGACTGTTCCGAAGATTAGATAAATCACCCTTCATCACCCTTTTGAGAAATAAGAGAAACCCTTTTTCGGCGGATCATGTCGGGAGAATACTGCTGCAAAATGTAGCAGTTTTCATAGCTGTTAACACCGCTGATAAGCTGAGAGTCTGTATCACAAAGTTTACAAAAAGCACAGCGAGGGGACGTTCAGAGGGATCAACATGACTGCAAAACATCTTTGACCACACAGGGCAGGTTTCCTGAAAGGTGTCTCAGCTCAGTGTTACAGCATGTCCTCATCCATACTTTGTGAAATCTCTAGCGAATATACTGAGACTCCGTTTCATGCCATGAGCTCTGAAGCATCTCTTTACAGGTGATTGTGCAGCAATTTACAAGGAGGCCCTGATAGGTTTGGCCTCCTATCTATTATATTTCTATTTCTAATGATACCATAGAGTAGTGTATGATTTGGCAGATACAACTGCAACTGACTTACACTTTTCTTGTCCCATCATTATGTATACTACTCAAAATACAGCACAATGCAACATAATCCACATGCACACAACAGGATAGAGTTACTCAAGTATGTTATGCAAAATCTCCAAGTCAGTCACATATGAGTGGTTCAAAGCTAATTAACAAAGACAAGTATATATTTATGGTTTGTGTTTTATCCATTTATCGATGTATTAAAAGATGGCTCCCACACTGATTCTCAGAGACCCAAGTCAACTCTTTTTCCACTTACATTTTTGTCACATTTCTGAGCAAATCCTGCTGCTTGTTTTACATTCACTGCGGTGCAGCAGCACAGAAAGAAAGAAAAAACTTAATCTTATATTAAAAAAAAAGCCATCTTGAGTTGTTTAGAATGCAGTTTTTCCATTGTCCTACAGAAAGGGGGAACGGGTCATTAGAAAAAAAAAAGTAAGAATAAATAAAACTTCCATCTATTCATCCCGGCAAGAATGCACAACAGCCTGGAGAGGTCACTGGTCTATCAGGGGTTTGAGAGAAATTCAGTTTTGATAAATGATAATCCAGCATCTGTCACCCTGAGGAAGTTTGAATGCGGAAAACCTCCATTCTGCAAAGATGGATTTAACTTTTACATTCAGTTAGAGTGATTCTGCATCGATGATAGCAACAGATAAGTGACAAATGCACGGCGAAAGACCAAAGCAGTATCTGATCAAGGCTATTGTTGCATCTTCTTTAAATCTGTTATGTATTTGTATGATTTACTGTGGTCAGTACATGATTTTGTAGACAGAAAAACAGCTCTATACAGACAGCAAAGCCGGAGTTAAGCAGGGCCAGAGTGCTGCACTCCTCTTACGATAAGGGCCTCATTTTTAAAAGCCTCTCGAGAGCTGCGTTAAACCATGAAATTGTTCGACATGTGTTTTAGTGATTAAAGTGTGTGTTTACAGTACGCGTGTGTTCCCCCAAAAATATTGAAGCCACATTGAACTGCTGAAGCTGCTGTCCATCCATTGTCGTCATAATAATATTGTCCTTATTGTAACGCCATCATAAAAGTGATCAGTTTATTAAGTATTAGATATCCTTGTCCCCCGCAAGCACCAGGGTATATGAGTCCTACACGAGGGTCATTTTTTTAAAACTCCCCTTATGGGATCAATAACGTTCATGTCATATTTTACAAGGGGCGAACCTGTCGGGCTTTCTCATTAACTTAAAACAAAAACACTTTCATTGATAGCGGCTCCCGTTCCAAAGATAAAGGACGGACCAAATTGAAGCCAATATCAAAGTTCGAAGCAGTTATTCTGAAAATTACTTTATTAAATTCAATTTTTGGAGCTTAAATAATTTACAAGAAATAGTTCGACATATTAAGGCTTTCCCTTATTCACTATTTTGCCCAGAGTTAGATGAGAAGATCGATATACCACTCATATCTTCCTGGTAAATATGAAGCCAATAAATAGTTCAGAACACAATCCTGAATAAAACAGCAATTAGTCGTTTTTCACACTTGTGTTTTATGTGTTACTTGGTGATATTAGGTGGATTTTGTGAGCTTTGGACACAACCAGGCTAGCTGTTTCCAGTCTTTATGCAAAGTTGGGCCAACCGTCTCCTAGCTCCAGCTTCATATTCAACGGATGGAGGAAAGCAAACAGCCTATTTCCTAAATGGTCACACTCCTCCTACTTCTATAAAAGCAGATACATAGGCGACTGACACATGAACTACCCGGCAACGGAGAACTTCAAGATATGTGAGATTACAAAAGTAGCAAGACGAATCAGCATTCGGCCTTCAAACATTAGGAGAGGAGGAAATATGTGAGGTGTGTTCCTGAGAGGAACAACGCTTGAATCCACAGCACACACGTTTCCCTCCTTGTCCTCTAAAGACGGTGCCTGTTACTGTCAGTGTCACAGCGGTGGAAGCGGCGAAAAAGAGCCCCACACCTGCTCCCACCGCGTTACAGTGACTGCTCTAATAGAAAACGTGCTTTGTGTTAAGAACCTGCTCGTCTCGTCGCCATGCACCATCAGTGAGGGCCATCAATGATTTAGATCAACAGCACTCTCCTCGCTCCTTAACAGGATCCGCAGGTGTGCTGGCACTATCATTCATCACTGAAACATTATCAATTCTCCTCCAGTTTCCCCACAGTGGCACTGCAAGCAACAGTCCTTCACGCTCTCTCTCTCTGCTTTCCTAACAATGTGTAACGTGTGTTTTTAACATTACACTCGCTGCCTCGTAAACAATTTGACTGAGAGAAGTGTAATTGATGAGCTGTAGCTACAAGAAGTTCTCTTTTTTTTTGGTTTTAAACTGGGCGTGACTGGGCAATTTGCCTCCATATGAATGAAGTCAGGAAACATTAGGAGAGAAGGCATCTGACAAAGGTCACACACTAAGCATCTTAGATTGCCCTGACAACATGAAGGTGTGTTCAGACAGAAAGTGAAGTGAATTTTCACCTTGCGTTATGCTTGTGTTTATAAAATCTGGACTTTCAATAGATATATAATATTGACGATATCTACCCTCGCACTCACAGCACAGTAGGGCTAACCTGACCCACTACACCGTCATTGGAAACTGTTTGGAAAAGGGCAGGAATAACACAACCTCCCAGGTGACTGGATGAACCATCTGTCAATCAAACTCCTGCCGAAGTCCTTTCCATCGAGAAAAAAGCCTTCAGAGTCGTTCTTGGCTCTTCTTTCAATGACTACTCCCCAGTTCTGATTTAAACAGATGTTATTGCAGCGTCTACGCTAACCTCTTTGGGAGCAGCCGTTGTTGTTTCTAACGAACAGTCGCCTCACTGTGTCGCATAGGACACACAAAAGCCACTCGCCGTGCAAAAGTAATGGAATGAAAACACTCGCGTAAGCAACTCCTTCCGTTGAACTGCCACGTGAACCTGAACCGTGACAGGCAGGAATGTGCTGCAAGGCATCCAGTCTGCCGGAAATCTAAAGAAGTTGCACCGTTTGTCGCAGACTGCTAGACAGTGCATCCAATCAGCGGCCAGAAAACCATTATCCAATATGTACCTATAACTCCGAATTGTGTCTCACCAAATAATGTTGTGTTTTATCTTGTTCTGCTGCGTTTTGCACATATATGTAATGTTTTCCGTTTTGCCGTTTTAGTTTGCGCTCCATGGCCACCGTAGTCAAGCCTTAAGAGGCCTGTAACAGGGCGGTCGAAGAACTAATGTTACAGCGTGCGCCTACATTCTCCTTTCATGACACGCATATTGATCACAGAACGCGCTTCCATTTGTTGTTGGTAGCAATAGCACGATTTCACGCCTGATTAGATCTGCGGCTACAGCCCAGTTGCAGCGCAGTGTAATGAAATCTGACATCTTGGCTGAGAGAGGGCTGCTGCACGCAGACACTGCCGCTGTAAAACAAAAAGATGAATGTTGGAGGTCCAGCATCTACCATCTCCTTCCTCTCTTTTCCCTTGAGTCTGAATGAGCGGCAGCAGGAATGGGGTACTTAAAAAAGAGGGAGGTCAAGAGGTTGTATAGATCTGCCCGCTGTAGATATGCATCTCTCATCTCCCCTGCTAATCAGGTTCTATTGTTGTTCCGATTGGTACTTGTGCCCACGAGGGTCTGTGATAGTGATTTCAGCGCCCACACAAATAAATTGCAAACTGTAAGTCATTCCCGTTGTATCTAGCAACAAACTAATGTGTTCAGGAGATTTGATTTTACGTTATAGAAACTCCTAATGACCTGTAATGGAGGACTTTACTTGAACTTTTAAAAACTTGTTGTTCTCCTTATGTATTTTACAATGTAGGACATTTAACAAATAAGAGCAAGGGTGGTCCTATTTGGCACAAAGTGCATTAAATCACCCGCTGCTTTATATGTCTCATTTTTTCACAATCTTTCCCTTTTCCCCAAAAACGTATTCTAAATGCAACATTCCTCAGTACACCTTCTGATACTTTGCCGCCAATTTCAGCTTCCTCTTTCCCACAAATGCCTTTCAGTAGCACTTTCAAATTTCCGTAATGGGTGGTCTAGTCGGCTTCCATTCTTCAATGTTAATAAGTGTCAGAACAGGGAGTGCTATAGTTACAATGGCTTGCTTTCCCCTCAGTTCGACGTCGCTGGGACTCTGACAGATAACAAAGAGCCACACCATAGGGGATGCGGCAAAGCAATGCATCACGGAAGGAACGTTGTAGTCACCCTGCCCCCCCCCCCCCCCCCCCTTCTGCTTCTCAATATTCCCCTTTCATCTGCTCTTCACATATTCCGCTTTTCCATCGCCCATGTCATTCGCATAATTTGGTGTTTGTCAGTGTAAACCGCTTGCCTTTGAAATTCTGCCATGTTTCACCTGCGAGACAATAAAAAACATTGGTAAGTGTTTAGCAAGTACAGCAGTTCAAAGAAAAGATCAGTCCTCCCTCATTTGCATACTCTCTGTATGTGAGGCAGCGCCTAAGTGCTACAAGGTTACATCCTATTCAACAACCAAAGGAGTTCTGCCAACCTGAAAAGCAGTAGTACTTAGATTTACAAGAATAAGTGTTATGAATGTCATGACATTGTTACGAGCGTAAACACATAAAAATAATATTTAAGGTGCAGGGAAACAAACATATATGGAAGGAAAAACTAAACCCTGTGAGTCTATTATTATTATTATTAGCTGAAAACGAAATACATGGTCCTCTAAAACTGAGGTTCTCGTTTTCTATTAGCCAAGGACCCCCATGCATGTCCGTTGGAGTAATTTGACGTCGCTTATTTTTTACACTTCTATAGTTATGAGAAAGAACAACACAGTAGAAAAAGTATTGGAACAAGCATATTTTCCGATTCTAAGAGTTATTGATTTCTTAGATTTAAAAGTATACAACTTTAAAACTTTTTACAGACACCCCGACAGAGGGCCACAGACCCCCTGGTCCCCAGACCCCACTTTGAGAGTCACTGCCCTAAAAGGCTTGCTTATAATTTATTATGGTAGCTTGGTACATGTATCCCTACACCAAAGTGCTTTCTCTCTTTCTATGCAACAGACAGAATTAGGCCATGGAAACACCCTAAGGAGCCCAATAAAAGGCTCTAATATTAGCAAGTAACAGTAAAGACGGTGGGGTTAACAGCTATTTAGTTATACAGCTTAATTACCAGCCTGCAGCTTCCTGCTGAGCCCAGGTTTTGCACAATGGCATGTTAAAAGACCTGATTCCATTAGGTGCATTGTCTCTTATGCTGGCATGGAGTGCAGGAGTTTGGTCAAATGGTAACCCTCCAAATAGTTTAATAACTCCCTTAAATTGATTTTGATTTGAGTGGAGGGGAAACAATGTGAGACAAGAGAGTGAAATAACAAATGGAGAATGGAAAAATGAAAGAATGAGATAGAGATATGTACCTGTAAGAGTGGCTATAAGGCATTGCCCAGTACTTACGTGGAGGAGTTTACAATGTCAAATGGTTTGGCATTGACAGTTTTGCAGGCCGTGTTAAAAGGCTTGACATGTCCTCTGGCTGTTTAGCAAATGCTGATAAGGGGAAAGACGGCACGAGGTTCTGACTTTACTGCGTCTGCAGCCAGCTCCTTGCCACTGCGTGCGTCCTTGTCCCAATTTGTTGGCGGAGCGACATCCTCGAAGGATAACAGTACTGTTCTTTGATATAATGAAACGTGTCAAGAAAGCGTGCTGAAAAGCCCGGTCTCTCTCTGTTGCAGTCATCGCCCCACCAAGAAACAGGAATGCATTTGAAACATTGGTGATACAGCTTTTAACTAATGAATTCATTGATTGCAGGAGAGATTACTCCTGAGTATTTGTTAGAAATGCAAACAATTAAACAGCCCACACCCCAGCAATTAGTTTCTCCTCTTGTTTTTCTCATGTAAAATATGTGAAGTATTATACAATTTGACTGAATAAAGATTAAAGGCAAATGAGCTCATGAATATTAAAATACTAAATATTAAATGACTATTAAATATTAACCTGCTGCTACCTGCAGATCTGATATAGAGACACAGATCTGAATAGCTGATTACTATGTGAGAGGTGGCCAGTGACTCACTATTATAATGATTTAATTGTGCAAACGTTACTTACCTTCTTTAATTAAAGAAAACACGTTTATATTTTTCGATTATATTTTTCCTGGGTTTCACTGCCAGCAGTTGGGGTTCACAAAGGTTGTCAGAATTGGTACAACAATCGTTATTCAGTCCGTCAATCAGCTCTTAGACCCAACCCTTGAATAAATGAAATCATCACCTTGTCCCTAATAACTTCTTGATAAGAAAAAGTAACAGACGTAATCAGTGGAAATACAAGGCATGCTCCGAACAACAGTGGCTCCAGGTATTGATACGTCAGATATTGTCAGTTCAGAGAGCTGTCAGTCTGGTGTTAGAGATTCATCCCGTGCACTCGAAAATAACCCGTCTTAACCTTTTCCCCTGATTACTTATTCATATGAACACAGTTCAGATAAATGGGTCCTGCTCTGGGCTTTCCAAAAATATTCCATTTCCTCTTTTGATTTCTCCTTTAAATTAACATTAGTAGAATCGTCAGAGTGCAAATAAACAGAGTGCAGCGTTTCTGTGCCGCTCGAGTGCAGACGGCTCTGTTCCCGGGTCTTTCTGCGGTTTATCCACCTTCTTAGAGGCCACGGTGTTGTTGAGCTTCAAACAACCAACTTCTTTTGATTAGACTTTATGATTTTATGATTGACACTGGGAGCACTGACCGGCCATCCAGCTCCATCAGGTCCTCATTTTGAAATTCCATTTGGCTTGATAAATAAATAATGTTATTCTCCATCCCAGCCTTATTCGCCCCCCCCCCCCCCTCCACCCCCCCAGTTCAGCTTATAAAGGCTTCCTGCATATGTGTTTGTGTACAACAGATGTGAGTGTTTGTTTCAGGCTGCTCGTGGGAATAAATGAAAAGCAAAGAAGTATATTTTTGGCACTTTCACTCAATTGTTGCAAGAGAGAAATCATCCTGGAGCCTCGAAAGACATGCTTTTACGGATGCCGTAGTTCGATGGCATCAACCACACCCATAGCTTCCTTTGAAAATATCCATATCCTTTCACCTTTTTCCATATTTTGTCGCCGTTGTCAGAGTGGCTGTGGAGGTTTATAAAGTCAGGCTTTCAGAGCATTCAGAGACTTGTCCCTAAGCTACGACAGCATTGTTGTAGAAATAAAAGGCACTATACTCGGCATTCCAGAGTAGGTTCTCCTCTCTGTTGGAGGGAGTCTGGGTCCTTCATACTTCCACCATAGACACTGTGTAATTATGGTACGCAGATGTAGAGCTCGGCACTCAAGCCAGAAATAATGTCCCGCATGCTCCAAGTCCTAAAGTGCCTTACAAATCTCAATTGTGTTGTCATGTGCCATTGAGTGTTCAAAATCTTGCCACTCTACCGCAATCTCTTGATTGGCGCAGCGCCCGGCACGGATGCCCTGTTAGAGCGGTCATTGGGGTCTTGAATTGTTCTCTGACCGGCGGTCTTCTTGTCTTGACAGCCAGCAACAGTAAGCGGTCGGGTGGTTTCGCAATTTTCATACACTTGTGATCATTACCATAATGAAGTCCACTGTGTTTCGACATGTTACGATTCAGCAATTTCTTCATTACCTTTGTTTAAGTTGATCTCACCCTCACGTCTAGATGTCTTTTTGCTCTGAAATGCATTGTGAGCTGTGACTTCGTTTAGTTACACCCTTCTAAATTATATACAATCGACTCAAAATAGATGTGCAAATTTAAATTAAATAATGCCTTTTGATTAAGTCTGGAACAAATCAAATCAACTTAAAGGTATAGAGTATGAATAGTTTCTGATGTCACTCTATATAAACAAGCAGTCACTCAAGTTTAATGGTCTATTATTTGTTGTAAAGACTTTAAAAGACAGCATCTGTAAAAGCCTCATTTTCAAGAGGCTTCCATTATGAAAGCACCTGACTGGAGATAGCGAGCACAGTCGACCCTGCAATATCACGTGATGCTTTTGGAAAGATAAATGTACCCTTCTGAAGAGGCAGACCTTCAAAATGTCAGTTCTTCGATTCTGTAAAGTATAACACACTGGCAATCTTTAAGCAGCGTCCCGAAGAAGATGTTTTCCCTCATAAATCCAGAAAATGTCCTCTGGGCTTTCTTTGAGGCACAAATGAGTGAAGAGAGAATATATTCAGGAAGGCAAAGGTGTCTCTTCAGATACAGCTCATCACCTTCAGATACTTACTAGCAACACCTCTCAAGGGTAGCTATGAAAATACAAATAGAATATGAAAAAAATGTAAATAAAAAAAACCTTTGTATGAATAATATATATATAATATAATATAATATAATATAATATAAATATTTTGTGAAACACTTTGGCTCTTATTAACAACTAAACCGATCTTAGTGGTTTTGTTGCCTTAACCTGTGAAGATGGAGGTTTATTTTGAAAAGACAAGATGCATTTACCGGGTATACATCGACACACCATCAACGATGCTGAGGGGTACGTAGAGCTTTGCAGTTTGAAGCTTAGCGCCACTGACCAAGCTGCGTTATTTGATGCATTTGGTTGGCATTTTGCCACTAATACGTGACAACTTTTGCTTTAGCTACATTACCCTAACCCCAACAAAGACAACTCTTTGTTTACTGAATACCAGCGCAGTGTAAACATACTGCAGGTGACAGTGTGGTCCCTGGTTACACTCTCCCCAATCAGATGGTTTTGGAGTTCAAGCGCACTCAAACAGACAGGGTGAAACCTCAGTAGCTCCCCTGTCTGATCCCGGTGACACTCCATTAAACTGTTCTATTAAACACTGGAGCGCTCTTGAATGTACAAGCTTGAAATAGATGTTCTTTTGTACATCGCAAGGCAGCTAATACTATTTCAGTCGGGCATTACTAAGGAAAGTATCCTCAGTCAATCCTAATCATATAAACTATCTGCATGAGCGTAAGAAAGGATTAATTACAGGATGAACGAGGATCTATACATTCCCATTTTTCAATATAACTGGATTATCATCATCTTCTTCAGGTCCATGAAATTTCCTAAGCTGCCCAGACTCTGATACATACTTGCCCACAGACACTGATGTGCCCTTCAGTGAGCAATAGAGGAGAGAGGAGAGGGAAGCCATTATCCTCCACAAGAAGATCCCACATCCACATCCATATCCTCTTCCTTCCTTTTGTCTCACTTTTTAATCTTCCTTTGCCGCCTACCTTATTTCACTCTCTCTTTCGGTCTCTTTCTCCCACGAGCCTGTCCTCCTCTCTCGCTATTTCTCTTCATCTCTTTTTATTTTTTTCCCTCTTTTTTTTCTGTTCTTCTCTTCCTCTCGGGCCTCTTTACTGTCCCACACAGCTGCCTATCATTCTCTTTCCCCTTGTCATCCTCCCTCTCCCTCTGTGCTGTCACGGTTTCTGTCCCCTCTCCCTTCATCCATCCTTCCACGTTCATCCAATCTCTCAAATGAATGTGGTTAATGGGCCCAGCCTTTTGTGCACCCGAGCAGAGCAAGCACGATAAAGATGTGTACGTATCGACTTGCGAACAAAAACACGCACGATTGTGCACACATGTATGCACATGCACATGCACACTTTGAAATTAGAAAACATCCGTGTGCCGAAGCACACTACCAGGAACATCGAAACACAAAAAGGAAGAAAGTACTTTGCTGAATGGTGGCTCTGATGATATTGCCAGCATCCCATAGGGAAAAGAAAGAAGTCCTTGATTTATGTGTTCAGTGATTTGATTGGGTAACCCTTTCATAGCACTTCATTAATCAGCAGCTGGATACAAGTAAGTGGCAGGGCGGAGCGTAACAGAAAGGACTAGCGGGGGGTTGGGGCTTTTTCCTTAATTACCCCACTATCTCCGGTGTCTGAGGAGACAGAAGGGGCATCAAAGAGCATGTGTAATAAAGCCCATAACCCACTCGACCAAAGAAGCAAGCAGAGCATTTCTCATCAGCTGCTACTGTATCTTTCGGTGCTGCAGATCCTGCACCTTAACTCAGTAGTGTATCCTAGAACTCAGCAGACAAATCATCTCGGGGGGAAATTACAGTAAATTACTTTTGTTCTTGTAGCAGAGGCCCAGTGCTGTTGTTAAGTGCTCGAACCATTTTGAAAAAATACCTTGTGTTTCATTTGGCTTTTTCCTTTTTTGCATTTCCATGAGGCACTACACACTTGCAATTTACTTGCTTGCCTGAGATCCTTACCACCTCACTACCGTCCACTACCGTCCCAGCTTGCCAGTTCATAGGCACTGTGCAGGACCCCTGAAACACTGAAGAAGCATGTCAACCTGGGCTGTTCTAATGAATTCCTGTGTGGTGTCCTACAATTGCACTAAAGCTATGCCTCTTGAGTAGGCAGTCAGCTGAGGTTGTAGAGTTGATGTTGCTGAACTCGTTTCTAGTGCCTCTGGCTTTGCTTCAGTGACCACCGAGACTGTAGCCCTTTTGGCCACCTGTTACCTGTCTACTGCTTCAGAGGGCCCCTGGGCTAACCAAGCCTGAAGGGCCTCCTTTCTCACCGATATCCATCAATGGGCATGTTGCCACCACGACAGGCATGGATGACCTTCTGACCACGACTCCGAGCAAGTGCTTTCATAATGGAAGTTTTGAACACGGCCCACTTGGATGCCATCTCCCAAAACCTCCCCAGGGATGCATGACAAATTCCTCTGGAGGTGGGAGTTAAAGACCTCTAGGACAGAAGCACCACCTCATCCATCTCACCACCAGGTGGTGATCAGTTGACAGCTCCACTCCTCTCTTCAGGTTCAAGCTGCAGATCAGATGAACACTAACCCACAAAAGTCAACCACCGATCTTTGATCTAAGTCAAGTTAAAGCCACTACTGAGAACTTTTGTGTTGATTTTGGCGGTCCCTGTGGACGAAAGTGGTAGTGTTTCCAAGCACCAGATTCCCTTCAACAACCTAGAAACTAATTTACTGCAGCAGGATCTGGCAGTCTGACCCACTCGGTCCTGGTTCTCTTCCTTCTATACCTTCCTTCCCTCCAGCGGGCCCAGCAACACAGCCTGGGCGCAGCGTAGTCACTGTGGGCTCCCAGCGGAGACCAGCGAAGGACGAATATCCAGATCCAGAACATCTGCAATAAGGCACCGACAGCCGATGAACCTGCACCCTGAGCGAATAGAGAGGAGAAGGAGGAGAAGGAGGGGGAGACACACCAAGGTATGGCCAATCCATTACAAGCACAAAGTTTATTAACTAAGCACCACTCCGGTTCTGTCTGGCTCTCTCTCTTTCCTCGCTATCACCTCCCTCCAGATTTCTCCATCGTTGCCCACATGAGTGTTGAAGTCCCCCGGCACAACATAGAGGCGACCTTCACAGTGAAAACCCAGTACCCTCTCTTCAAAAGTTTCGTTCCAGACTCAGCGCTGTGCGTAGAGATGATTCCAACTACACCTCCTGCACTAGCTCCTGTTCTTTCCCCAACAGACAGATGACGCTCAAAGTCCCCAGAGCCAGTCAGACTCCTGCTCCCAACGAAACGATAAGACAGGGAATTCACTGAGAAGTTCTGCACCACGTGCGATACTTCCAAACAGAGTAAAGTTACATCAGGCGCACATCTCAGCGAACACCACACAGTAAGAAATAAATCATGTTCATGTCAATAGTTTAAAACCTGTACCTGCCCTGCAAACCTCAAGGCGACCCCAAACATAAATCTATTTGTTACCACCCGACTCTTTTTTTTACATAAGATCTGACCTGACCTGTAATCATTGTCGAGGAACAGTATTTACTTTGTAGAGTTACGTTATTTCCTTCATTTCAGTGAAATGCTGTTGGAACAACATTAACTACATGTATTTAACAAGACACGTGAAGAGCTTCACTTTTCAAGCCAAATAGCTACAGGCTTCAACTTCAACACCTGAACCTTCAAATCAACAGAGGTACTGCCTTCAGGAATCCCCTCAGGAAACAAACCCACGGTTGTGGAAAATAAAACTTACGTGAAAAAAAACAACTGCAGCCATCCTCTGCTGTCAGTCTTATCAGATGTTTTGACCGGTAGGTTTTGACACAGTCCACCTCGAGCTTCAGAGCTTTCCCTGTCTCCTCTGTGGAAGCAGGGAAGAAACTGGGGTTCATTTCCACAAGCATCAGAGTTGATGTGCGAGCTTCCACCTCAACATTCTGATTGATTTAGCTGTCACTGTTCTAATTCTAAACAGTTGGTATGATCCATCAAATTTTGACAGACAATAGATTTAGAGATTTTTCGAGGTTGTACACTGAAAACCTGTGCCCTCACTCGTTACCTTAAGCAATTAAAATGCATATCCTCGCTTCTGAAAACACTGGAAGAATAGGGTGAGTAGAATGCTCACAGCCAATTGCGTTTAAATGCGTTTACCGTGAATTTCAGCATAAGGTGCACTAAAATGTAAGTGTGTGCTGACTGACTATAGGATGTTTGCTGGCTTTTATCCCACTGTTCTTGTCATCCTCTTGTTGTTATGTCTATGTATTGTCTCTTGTCTTTCAATAAAAATAAAAAAAAAATAATAATAATAAATTTAAAAAATGCGTTAACGCGCGATAAAATAATTGTCGGCGTTAATTAATGAATGCGTTAACACGAAATTTAACGCGTTAACTTGCCCAGCACTAGTCTTAACAAATGATAACCTCCATTATTCTGCAGGAGGAAATCAGACACCGGATTTCGTAAAGATGAGTACACTGAGAATGATACACATTACAACTTTAATTAATCATGTTAATGTTGTAGTGTGTAATCCATCCAGCAGAGGAGGATATCATCTGGCATCCTCTTGTCGCATCCTGCACGTGTGTTTGTGTGTATGCTTTGGTTAGCTCAGAACATGACAACAAAATCAAACAAAAGAAATATCATACCACGTTCCTCTTTCCAAATTTACGAAATGACTGAAAACATAAGCCGTATGTCTGTTCCCCTCCAAATTGAAGTTTCACGAGTCAAGGTCCTCAGTGAGAATGTAACAAATTAGATTTACAAATTACAAATGCAGCACATCATTCCTCATTCACCAGATGTCTTCAAATAGAGATGTGTCTCTGCCGGAAAAAAGAAACCAGCAAAGGAACTCAATCAATCCCTCTCAGATTTGGAGGAACAGTGTGTGCCAGAAGATTATTATGTGACAACACAAGACAGTGTCTCTGCAAACAGCTACGTCTGTTTGTTTCCTTCCCTCTCAGCCTGTGTTATATGTGTTGAAGACATCCACACTGCCTGACTGAAAGTCAGACCGCAACTAAAATTGTATCCTCAGCCTTTGGATGCTCTCAGTCTAATGAGCCTGGAAAAAGCTGCGAACACATGGTTTTCTGAATAATAGATGCGATGGGCCGTTGGCTCTGCCACCAGTCTAGCATCGCTGGGTGGAATGGATCTGAGAAACAATAACAATGATGCATTTACTGACAACTAAAAGCAGAGAAGAAAAGCCATCGCGGTTCCACAGATGTCCAAAGAATCCATGCAGATGATGTTAGGTCCGAGGGGAGTGATGCTGCCACATACGGATACTAGCAGCTATCTTGCATGTTCACACTAACAACCTTTGATCCCTTAAGCCCTTAATCCTGAGATGAGTTGTAGCTGGACAAGCACTTCGACGCGTGTGACGTTTTTCGTGTCACTGCATGTGTGACTTTATCTGAAAATAAGCAAGCTCATGATTGCATCTGTGCTCTCCTCTCAGAAGGATCAGCAGCCAACGGGCTCAAAGAGGAATTTATCATCCTCTATCCCGTTCCGTGATGCTGGCTCTGCTGGTAGCACACAGAGTCACGCTACTCCACTGATCTACACCCTATGATTAAGTGTCTTTTCGTACACCGTGTACAGGAGTTATTTTTCCAGCTGACGGCAACAATGAAAATCCCTCACCGGTGAGAAGTTGCTAAATGCAGCTATGTCAATGAAGTAGCTCTGGAGCAAAAGACATTTATTTGTAATAATTGACTGGTGAGGGAATTTGCTGTTCCTGTGCTGCACATATTCATGTTCAAACGGCAGAACAGCGGAGCGCTCGAACAGTTGGGGAAGTGGAAAGGAGGACCCCTGTGCGAAACTAACAACGTTCCTCTGCCTTTACTTCAGAGAGAGGACATCATTCCATGACCACCATGACCTGCAGGACCTGGACGCCTGGAGTCAGAGCAGAAAAGTGCCCGACGTCATTAATATTTAGTCTCATTTGCTGGATACATGTAGCTATGAATATACCAACCCTAGTCACCATGATCTGAACTTCTGTTACTTAAGTTGTTTCATCAGTTTAAACTGTACTATGAACTATTATGTAGCGTGCATTTTATGGTTTGTGTTAAGCTAACGATAGCACTCATTTGGTGGTTGCCTAATAGCATTAAAATAAGATGCAGAAAACAGCAAGAACCGCTCTGATCAGTCTTCTATATCTGTCTTTAACCATTGTATATGCATCTTTCAACAGAAGTATACCTTCACATACAGAGCCAGTCAATGTGTTTACTGTACCTGGAGTCATATTGTCATCAGTCATCCACCATTAACATGGAAACGCAGCTCTCTGGCTCAGCTAGGGTATCATTCCATCATGAATCTAAACCCCCTAGGATCACTTATCCCAAGCAGCAACAAGATCCACACACTCTGCTGCTCCTTGTTACAACGTAACAGAATCACCATGAATGTCAACATGCGGCACCTTAATAAAAATCCACGAATAGCAGCATATTTCCCTCAGCCCCATATGAATCAGCCATGCCTTTACACTAACGTACCGTTAGCGGACGCATCCGTCTGCAACTCAATGCCAGGCTCGGCGGGGCTCTAAATTGAATATGTGTTGCACTTCGATGGCAGTAAACACAGAACTCTCATTCGCCTATTTCATTTTTCGAAAAATGCATCGATCCCTTGATCCCCATGAGCCCATGTGATCAATCCATCAGAGGCCATTGAGGTTTTTCAGCCCAGATTACAATTGATCTTTTAAAAGTTCACTGCAAGACACCAGGGAGTAAAGGACTTTTTTTTTTTTTTTTTTTCAAGCTCAAGGAGAGCTGCTTAAGTGAGTAATATAGGGAGGGACTCATGCTCTGTCAAGTGAGCACCTCCTCAATTAGAGTTAAGCTTAGACATCGATGGGATCAGGGGAGAGGACTTGACTGCTCTTCTCCCTTCCAACCATACTTGTGGAATGGTTTCGTGGAAAACAACTTGTGCATGCAGCTCTGTTTCACAGAAGAGATAAGAGCTATTGTAGTGGCGACTATTCATTGGTCTTGTGCATCTGCAAGGACATTTCAAGGGCTAGCCGTGTAAAGATTCACTTATCTGTCTGCATTAAAACCAAGGTATTTATCTCCACCCTAGGCTGTGCACTTAAGATTCTGAAACAGCCATTTATAAATAGTTCGTTTAATTGAGGCACTTTTTTTTTTTTTCTAAAGCAAAACCGTTTCCTGATCTCATTAAACCAGCTTATAACTCCAGTTGAATTACAAAAATAACACCATTTTTATTCTCGGCGCACTGTTAAACCAGTGCACCATGAATACGGGACTGAGCATTTGCTAATTGATTCATACAGAGACTTGTGATGCTGTCATTATCTTTTGATTACATTTCCATTTAGAATTGGAAAAAAAAAGATTATACCCTCTTGCCCGCCAGCGTCCACAACAGACAGATCTGGGGTCGTTCCAGGCAACATAATGCATCCTGTTCTATAGATACTGATCTCGACTTTGTATTAAAAGATTTTCTTATCGTGTGACAATACCCATTAGATGGATTGCCATGAAATTCTCTGAGACAAAGTGAAGTCATGTACATGCTCAATCATTCACTGAGATGATTGTGGACGGTGGAAGTCTTGGGCTGGTTGAGGATTAGGGAGACGCCGGCTTTTGAGTGTTAAGGCTCCACTTGTCGTGTCATTAGAGGTCTATGTAGACAAAGGGAGAGCAAGAGTGGGGACCATGGAGGAAGGATAAAAGAAAAGATGGGATGGGGGGGGGGGGGGAATGCAGAGAGAATGTAGGACGGAGACATAATAAGGAGTTGAAAATGAACTGTGACTAGAAGAAATATGTGACATTTCAACCATCAGTTGTAAAATCCTCTTCATCCTGTCAGACTATTACAAAAATCCAATGACTTCACTGTAACGAATTACTGTAAATTTACGGTGGATTTTCAACGGTATCTTACAGTATTTCATAATAACTGTAACATACAGTTAAATGTTCATCCTCACATGTAAATTAACAGTCAATGCTGTAAATTAACAGTTAATGCCGTCAATTAACAATAATAGCAGACTACCGTAATTTAACAGCATGATACAGTATTTTTTGTGAAGAGGTGGATACACGCTTCTCTATACAAGTTGAGTGAATCACGATCCATCTACATCGTACTGTCTATTGTAGGTTAATGTGTCTGTAATGACGATAGAATATTTTTATTATTCAAACTGCTCATTGCCTAAAAGTCATTTTTGAGTGACAAGACGTGACCGACTGCTCCTGAACGTGACTTTGGACACAACAGCTTCAGTTCATCCTTCTGAGCACAGCCATGTGGAGATCAACCGAGGAGCCGAGGTAACTTATCATCTGAAATTCAAATTCAAAGTCTCTAGTATTGTTTTGTCTTCATGATTGGATTATTGAATTGTTGACATCTCAGATAATGTTTCACTTGGTCTATTTCATTACATTAGGTTGCTAATGTTGGTGGAGCTAACGTTAGCTCTGTGACGTTAGCTAGCGCAAGCTCAATTAGCCTTAGAAAGGTTAGCTAGCTAACAGCATAGCAAGTTAAGTTAACATAAATAAAGTGAATCACCAATTACAGTGTTAAGATGTAACGTTAGTAACCTAACTTGTGTTTACTTGTGCTCTTATTGAACAGGACGATTATCAAAAGGGAGAGGAGAACAGAGATCACCGACGTGTTCAAGACGATGAACAGTTGAGGTAACGCTAACAGTAACGTTACCCGTGTGTGTTATTCCAGGAGCAACATTAACACCAGATCAAACTCATTTTAATGTTGAACGTTAGTCCATTGTGGTCCATTGTCTTAGCTTTATTACTTCACCTAACGTAATCAGCTCATCACATAGTCTGTTCATTTAAACTGTATGGTATTCTTGTAGGCCTATTAGCTTTTTACAAAGACTTACATTGATATGTTAACATGTGTGAGGCACAGGCAAACCCACAGCTGCACACCCAAAGCTTCTTTTGTTTATCCTGGATGTCATAGAACTTTCCAGAAGTTCAGAACATTGTGTTTCTAAAGTTTTTATTTTGTTTGTTTACAGTCACTCGTCATCAGAGATTGAGGAAACCAGCCAGACGCTGCAGTCAAGTCCTCTTTAAGGTGTTCTCTCTCCTTATTGTTTCATTCATGCGAGTTCATGCTGTTCAAATTAACTATAAATGTGTATAAGACTTGTTATCAAGCTAGACTGTGAAGCAGTTCTATTACACTGTTCTTGATACTATTTTAATTCAATATTATACTGTTGATGCTAATGAGTTCAGTTAAGCTGGTCATTAACGATTTTATTGGTTTATTAGTTTTTGTCACGGCTCCGCTGTGACCTCAGCTTGTCTCCCCTCTGTTGTCTGTCTGTCTGTCTGTGTGTGTGTGTGTGTGTGTGTGTGGCTTGAGTGCGGCTGCAATCATCCGGCACCTGGGCTCATCTCCTCACCTGACAACAATTACACCATCATCACCTTCAGCTTAAATACCCCGGCTTCCTGCAGTCTCATCGTCAGATTGTTCCTTCAACTCAGTGGTAGCTACACCTCGGCCCCTTTGAGTTTAAGTCTTCTATTAAGCGAAAGTTAGCCTTTTTGACGTTTTTAACTAACTTGTGTTTTCCCTCTGCCTCAGCGAGTCCCGTGCCACGTCGCCGCCCAGACGCCGCCGCACACACCGCCTCGCTGCTCCACCTGCATGCTCCACCTGCATGTTCCACCAGCTCCACAGACAAGCAAAATAAAACTCTTTTTTCACCTACTCTGCTGTCCCGGTGTCTGCGTTTGGGTCCAGGATAAACCGACCATAACAGTTTTCTTCTAAACATGCAGTACATTGTGAGTTTTGTGATGTAATACAAATGTCCCTTTATTATTTGAGAACATGTAATAAACTGCAACTAGTATGTATTGAATGTCTATTGTTGTTCTTTCAATTTTTGGGAATTAAATGCAAAAGTAGCGGGTTATATTACCCTTTGTAAATAAACGGTAACATTCTGGCATATACCGTAAAATCACGGTAAAACCCAATTATCCTACTATCACGTACCGTAATCCAGTATACGGTATGATACAGTAAAAGTAAATTACGGTAGTGTACCGTAAAAAAACAGTAACTTACTGGCGTCCCTGCTGCCAGTAAGTTACTGTTAATTTACGGTGAAATAATTTAGAGTGTTGATAAGATGTCTTGGATGTATTATGTATTAATTTCTGCACTTCTAATACATCAGCTTCCCGTCCAATCTTTCTGTTACAGTCACACCATATTACGGAGGCGGCTCATCATCTCTGTTGCTCAGAGATGATAAAGGGCGCTTTCTTTTATCCTTTTTCACACGTGTTCAGAGTGAGCAGAAATGCAGTCTTGCCGAAATAGCATTTTAAATGAGGCTTCTTACATTTAATCGTATTATAAAACGTGCTGACCTCAGTTGACATGATGAGGAATATTATTCTTTACAACACGTTCCCTCCTGCCTAACATACCACGTATAAACAACAGTATTCTATGTGGCAGTATTTTTATTCTAATAATATCCCTCAAAAAAACAAGAATCGTGGCATCTTCAAATTTCCATTCCCTTGTGTTATCACAATCTGAACTTTACAGTTGAATGTCCCATAAATTTACCCGCCGTCACCATGCTGATAACACCCTATTCTCCTTTTCATTTCCGTCTACTGACTCATAAAGTATGGGCACTGACAAAGAGACACTAACAGGCTACCATCGTACTTCGTGTACATGTTTTTGCTAAACAGTGGCCATGCTACACACACACACACACACACACACACACACACACACACACTCACACTTCCCTCTCTGATATCACTCCACCACTGTAGCTCGATGGCCCACAAGACAATTGTTGTGTGTAATGACCCGCTGTCCTGTTACTCTTGGCTGATCCCTTTCTACCATCCCCGGGGGTGTTTTATTTTGCCAGTCTGATCGAGCCTGTGCAGTCAGTTGGATCCAGCAGACAAGCCCCAGACAAAGAATCATACGACTTTAATCTGGGGATGAATTGTCATATTGGTTCTCTTCCAATCTGACAGTTTTACTGGAAAAGACGTGTTCCAGTTGGTGTGGATGTTATTCAATTCACAGTTCATTATGATTCATCTCCAATCTCTTTTGGGATAATTGATGCCAGTGTCATGGACATTTTGAACATTATTCCGCCCTCAAACCTGATGTTCCTAATTTGTGTTAAATTCACAGGGGACATTTGCTCTGCCAAAAAAAACACCTTATTATCTAATTCCTGACTGACTGATGACTTGAATGACATTCCCTCACAGGATTTAGCACTGATGCCCTCCCAAACAGGTTTGATGGATTGCTCTTAGCTGTAATAATTCATTATGGATCCTTGTCAGGTGGGTGGGCATTTCAGAACATAATTGCTGTGCAGCTGTGCAGCCGACTACACACTACAGACTCATAACCTATACACTTCTACACATCTCTCATTTTAGTATAAAGATGATGAAGCCGTTTTAAATCATGCAACAGTGGAATAAGTTTTAAATGTTATAATACTAACATTTGAATTAGCTTGTATGCTCACAATCATAGAAAGATAATGTAAGACCTACAGGTTAAATTATGTTAGATACAGAGAGACGTTTTTACTTTTTTACGCGATTGCATTTTCTGAAAGCAGAATGCGTGGAACTTCAAAAAAAAAAGCTGACAAGGGAAGATGAGGAGTGACTGTGCTGCTGTGAATAGAGTGAAAAGGTCACTTCTCTATAGGTGAGACAGGATAAATAACATTGCAATTCATCTCAGAGAAGAGAGAGGCAAGTGGCTGAATGTAGCCGAGTGCCGGTGTTCACGACTGCACCTCAGCCTGAGAGTTTGGAAATGGGTGCCGGCAGCTGAGGTCTAAACTAGACACAAGCAGAGGAGAGAGGATGTAGTAGTATCATCAGAGGGCATTCGAGCCGAGGCTAGTGTTAGTATTACATGCACATACCGTTGGAATTTAAAGTTGGAAACTTTGGGAGTGAAAATTTGCAGATGCGTGATAAGTGAAAACGCAAAAACTGTTAACATACTTGAGTCAAGTACTTGGGGTATGTCAAGTTGAACTAAATCCACAAGTACTTCCACTTGAGCCTCAAGTAAATACATTTTTTAGTACTCGTGCAATTTTACTGAAACGTAAAGGTGGCAACCTGAATTTATATTGTTAAATTAAACAGTGGCCATGATGATATTTGTCTTGTGTAATATTGTTGATCCCTCCCCCACTCAATTCAATGTAGACACAATCTCAGCCGGAAAAATAATAACACATGCTACTAATAGTTACCCTTACCTCATTCGAACTCAGGAAGCACGTACGGGGAAACGTCATCAACCCAGTCTGACCCGCTGACCCCCAGACAGTCTTTCACAGTGAGCGTATGGCCTTCAGCATGTTTAACAAGGAACATGAGCTGTTTCCTTTGGTCTGGCTCTCTAATTAAGCACTGACACGGCTGTTAAACTCTCAGTGGTCCTGTCTGCCAGAGACCACAGCTGGTTGCAGAAAGCCTTCCCTTGCTGTGGGACGCTGATTTTCAGCTCACCTCGCTCAGTCACTGACACTGCAGCGCTGAGGATTCGTCAAGAAAAGTTATTACAACCATAATATTCTAACAGTGGGCAACGGGGGGGCATTTATACAATAACAATATAAAAGGAGCGCAGCAGGGGAACTGGTCAATACATCTGTCATCCAATTGAAAAAGGAAAAACAGAAAAATTCTTAGTCCCTGTAGAAAACACAGAGGGGGCTAAGTGTCACAGCTCTGTTATTGCTCTGCTGCAACATGGTTGGTAGGGGTTATGCTGTATATGGGCACACACATGGCTGGTTTGGTCAGAAGCCAGATCAAATGCACATTACTACCATTAAGAGGAAAGCCAGTACAGACATCATGCCCGCCCGTCAAAATGGAGCTCACGCAGGTTAGCGACCTCGCTCTTTGTTGAATGTGGAGTGGCTGGCCTGTAATATGCTGCTCTGTTGGGGTAGAAGACAAGAAGCCGTGACATAGAGAAGATGAAATTCTGTCTCAAGGAGGAGAAAGGGTTGATGTTTCGCTTTAATCATTCGGCAGCCATAAAGGAAGTCTATGATGATACAATATTTAGGGCCAGAGATCAATGTGGGACATGAACCCGTGGCACCCGCAGGCCCATTAGTGTTCCCTGTAGAGTTGTAATGGCCCTGATTAAGAGCCATTCCTCACCCATCACTCCAACAAGTTTGAGCTGAATAGCACTCCCTGCAGAGGGAAGCAACCCCTCTCCTTTTATTAGGAGATATTAGATGTGACTGCGCTGTTCCACTGACTGGAAGCTCATTATCAAAAAAACCTGCATTACCTCAGCTAGCTGTCCTTAACCACGTCTATTCGTGGAGCAGGTGGGGACAGAATATAAAAGCAGTATAAAGTCTTTGATAAAATGTAAAAAAAAAAAAAAAAAAAAGCATATCATGAGCATTCAAAAAAAAAGGAGAGACCAGAGATCAGATCAGTGAATATGAGTATAGCCTTTAGAGTGGATGCAAATCGGGCAAGACCAAAGGATGGGATGTGCTCTGTGGGAATGACCTGCTCTCCCAAATGAATATTCTCAGAGCAAATCCTCACACACGAGCAGACATGCACAGACAATTTCAAAATGGTCCCATTTAAAACCTTTAGAGGAGAGAGACAATACCAACTCTCAGGCTTCAGGCTTGGTGGCCCATGGTCAGGCATTCAGCCTCACTCATTAGAGGTCTTTTCCAATTAGTTGAGCTGTCTGCACATCCAGCGTCACGGTTATTCAGAGCCCATTGTTTAGACAGCCCGGGCCCACGTTCCAGAGTTTGGAGACTGAGAGGATGGATGTGAAGGAGTTCATGTTTTAGGGGAACAATGGCTACTCTTCACCAAGTGGGGTCCAGAGACGCGGGGCTGTTTGTCTGTGAGAGCCGGCCAAGAGACTAAAACACACACCAGAAGAGGATAAAAGTGGGCTAAAAACAGGAACACTGCCGTTGCCGCATTCTCCCATAGTTTGATCGGCTTTCTTGCAAAGACAAGATGGAGAAAGACAACAAAAGAATTGAAAAAAAAAGATGACAAAAGTTTGAAAAGCTGCTGAACGTGATGTGACAGAGAGGCGCTCATTCACAATGAGAGCTAAAAGAACATACGTGTGGGACTAAAACCAATAGCTATCCAAGCTCTACACTGACTCATTTCTGTGTACAGAAAGCAGGAGTTTGGTAAGTGGTTTTAACACCACCAGGGAAGACGAGACGTCTGAGTAGCTCCACTAAGAGGAGTGGAACAATTGAAGCATGCACTTGAAGGCACTCAGTTGGCTGTAAAATAGAAAGACGGTAAAGGGGGGAAAAAAACAAGACAGAGCTCAACTGTGTCCATAGCTGTACTGCAGGTCACTGATGCACAGTGACCTGCAGGTCAGAGGCCAAAAGTCAATCATTTTAGTTTCATGCTCAACATTATCCCAAAATACCATTTTATAGTAATAATCATATCAAAACCTTGGGGATATATGATCATATTATTTCAAAGAGAGTACCTCCAAGCCTGTTGCGATAGTTCTCTGTTGGAAAACGGTGGATTGTGCCTCAGTATTGGGAGCTCAAGTATGTCGGGGTATGAGGATGGGGATAAAATGGAGCGGTGCGGCATCAGCAGTGACGCAAGCGTTGTACCGGACCGTTGTGGTGAAGAGGGAGCTGAGCCGGACAGCAAAGCTCTCAATTTACCAGTCCATCAACTTTCAGACCCTCACCTATGGTCACGATGAGCTTTTTGGTAGTGAAATTAGCTTCCGGCGTAGGGTGGCTGGGCTCAGCCTTAGAGATAGGGTGAGGAGCTCAGGCATCCGGAGGGGGCTCGGAGTAGAGCCGCTGCTCCTTTGCGTCGAAACGGTTCATCTGAGGTGGTTCGGGCATCTGATTAGGATGGGAACATCCAACTGTAGGAGGCCACGGGGTAGACCCAGACAGGAAGAGCAGGAAACGTTCTGGGGAGAGGAACATCTGGAAGAACCCTGCTTAGCCTGCTGCCCCTGCTGGTCCCAGATAAATGGAAAAGATAATGGATGCATTATTTCAAACTGACATAACATTGTTTTTTAACACTGTAGTATATTTACACAGAACTCTGATACTTCTGCAGGCAGCTGTGACAACACCTTTTCAACGTCGATTTGTTCGCTGGTATTTCTTAGCGGTAATTTGGTAAAGCGTGGAGGTGTGGGAATAGAGCCGAGCTGTTTTTAGAAAGAGGGCAGGCAAAGATGCCAAGCCACGGCAAGGGTGTAAGGAGGGTGAGGCAGATGTCCTGGCAGCTTTATAAAGACCCTTACTTTATATATCTGCTGGGAGACGGAGCAAAAAAAAACAGTGTGGCCCCCTAAAATAACCTAAATGACTCAGTGGGGCATTTTGTGATCTGGTACAGAGTAGGCAACTAAACTGTCTTGAGTGAGGATACCTCCGGTTATTTGATAGAAGACAGGACATAATTTCCTGGAGCTGGTTGATGATGATGACGAGATTCCAGGAAGTTAGAAATTGCCCCCAAATGTTCCACTTCCAAAAATAGTTCTGGTGCATCATCAAATAATTATGTTATTTTTCTACAAAGCAAAACCATCAATACTCAACTGAAGAGAGGGGTTTCTGGTATTTTTTAGGATTTTATTTGTTCTGTTATTATACTAAATTGTATTGTAGGGTGTTCTTATTATTGTGTCTATCCCTTACTATATATATATACTGTATAGCACTGGCCTCATGTTCAATGCCACTGCAGCAGGAACATCAAGACAAATTCCTGTACATTCTCTGTACATTAAGCTGATTGTGACTAATGAGGTACAGTGTAAGCCTAATGTAACACTAATGAGGGGTGCATTTTCTTTATGTCTTTCTTCCTCCCATATCGGTATAATGTCTCAGCTTGTCTTCAGTGTCTACTTCCCCCTCCCCACCCTCCCCATCTTCTGACTTTCTCTCTTTCTGTTTTTCCTTCGTGTCGTTGTTTGTGACTAAAGAAAGAGAAATCAATGCCACAACACAACGCCGTGCATTTTCAGGTGGAATTAGGTGCCACTCTGCATCGCAATCATCAGTCCCTTCTGAAATCAGGGAGAAGATTGGTGCAGGGATGCAGCTTGCTCTCGGTCTAATGCTGTTTAGAGTGATTGTTGTCTGCATGTACTGTATTGTGTGGTCTGGATAACAGATCGGGTTGGGGCTTTAAATGGGATGAGTGGTTTATATCAGATTTTCCTACTATGGGGAAACGTGTTTTCTGTGGAGACTGAGGCACTTTGTAGAAACACCTGCAGTGAGTAACTGTGGGGTCTTGTTATGAGTCCACATTGTCCGTCTGCTGGAAGAGTGAAATTATCAGTTCATCCATTTGACAAGCTTGCAAAAAAGAATCTATGCTGCACCTGATTGACGTGAACATACAGTGCTTATTTAGTTTGCCCCACGTGATTGTGGTCACTTTCATACACATTTCATACCACATTAGTCGTTACTCCTGACCCTTAGGTTGGGAACCGCTTGACTAAACTAGCTAACATTAAGGCGTTGAAACTAGCTCCACCTCGACCAGCTGCAACAGCAGAACGCTGGATGCATCAGTATCAGCAGTCTAATATGGTTTGAAATTTTTTTTATACAATTCGCAGAGGACAATTTACTGCAAAACAAGTACTTTTACTTTAGTATGTACATTTTTCTAATAATACTTTTGTACTTTTACTGAAGCAGGATTTTGAATGCAGGACTGTACTTGCCATTAAGTGTTTTTACATTACTGTATTGGTACGTTTACCTAAATAAATGGCCTAAATACTTCATCCGCTGTTGTGCCTTACACAAAGCAAACAGCATGTGGTCTTATATATAATATAAGCATATTGTTGTATGATTTGTTGATATCACACCACTTTTTACAGCAGTATTGTAACAGATTTTCAATATGGAACACAATAATATAAAAGAAGTATTCTAGTATTCTTTCTGACTTTTGTGTCAGTGTCTTGACAGCGAATGGTATACTGATAACTTTCTTCAATATCTAGTTCTTTTTTTTTTTTTGCGACAGATGGGGATTAAGTGTTGGTCAGCAAACACCTAGTATCTCTGAGCTGCCTCACATACGTACAGCCTGGACGGTGTCTGAATCGGATACTTATTCACAGACTTCATTTAAACCACAAAAGGTCACACACCGGCTGGACAAAATGAATCCTGTGCTTGGTTTTCCTGCTCACTGTCAATAAAATGTGGGCAAAGACTGGAAGAAACAAATCTGCAGTGATCCTCCTGCTCATCGACTCTGAGCACTGTATCACCTCTCTGAAAGTAGGACCTCTGCCAAACCCATTGAAATGTAAATTTGGCCCAGAAAAAAAAAGGCTGCTGACCGACTCGGCTCGCCCCAAAATTCAGTTCACTAAAAGTCAGATTTTTCATTACTGTCCTTTTTTCTTTCAGACTCGGATGCGACCCAGAGTTTAACTGGCTCCGTAACACTGACTCGGATTTTTACAAAGATTTGATGCTGCTCAGCTTGGGTATATGAAATAGACAACCCATGTTTCTGTTATAATTACAGAACTATTACATGGTTGCAATAACATTTCCATTTTAAAGTCATCTCATCCATGTTCAATTATTATTGCGTGCTCATAGCAACAAGCTTAATGAGCAGCAGCAAGTGCTTCAAGGACTTTTTTTTCAATATGTGTTTGTTATTTTTCGAGAGCATAGCTTGAATACGAACGACAAGTCATATTTAAATTTAATATGAAGCAGTTTTTCTTTAAAAAGTACAAAAAGTGTATATACTTAGTAACAAAACAAAAAAAGGTAATATACAGAGCAAGCTGCTTTACATTGGACACAACACTTCCTTAGTCCTGACCCTGAAAAGATGTGAGTGCAGGATCCCATATCGAACACACCTGCTCTATCTTCACTATACAATCTCAGTCTCTGCAGTGTGTTCGGGATTTAGCTCAACCACTAATCATACGTGGACACAGAGTCCATTTGGCTCACTAAAAAAAATTCACTTTTTTTGCAATCACCATTCCAGACTGGCAGGAGATTAGGAATTTATGGCTCCAAGGATGGCTGTGAGTGGATCGGGTTCCCGAGAGCCTCCGGGAAACAATGAATGAACAAGTGTACTGCATGACCAGAAAGTATGTGTTCAATTACTGATCGTCGAGCTATCGATGACAAACAGCTGGAGCATTATGGTCTTTGTTTTTTTGCCCTGGGTTTCACTGTGTTTGAAGGTTGTTCAGGACGGAAGCAACCTGGAGTGAAGGGAAATAAAAGGCCCCGTTTTCTTCTTTTCGTCATTCATAATTACAATAATATAATATCCTTTATATATTCTTCTCACAAGACGCCAGGATTGACCATCAGTCAATGATAAGACAGTAAAGCACAGAGATCTCTTTATAGTAAAGCTGCAAATATAACATTATCTATCATACTAGGACACTAAAAGAGATTTGAGATAGGGCTAGTGCATTATTGCAGTCCACATCTTTTTGTTATACATACCTTTATAGAAAGTACAACAACCGATTTTAACATCATACCTCATTCACCACCAGTACATCATCATTTGAGGTATGCAGCGTGCACCTGGAGGATGACTCGTGGTCGGGAACAGCTCCAGTTTGCATTCAGCCCGCTGCGAGGACAGACAAGAGAGTCGTAATGATAACAATTGTCCCCGCGGACAAAAGCCGCTAACTGTACGGCACCGCCGGAGCCAAGATTAGATCACGGGATTCACCGGACACGATTCAAGTTTGAGAAATGCCATAGTGTAATCAAGTACATCAGTGATGACAGCCCTCCAAATTCCCTATTCAAAGATAAGAATAGGTTCCGACTGAGGTTCTTGGCACACGCTCCTATTTTCCTGCATTGTGTCTATTTTCTGATTCTTCCATCTGAAAAAGAAGATCTATTGACTTTCAGATCCCAGGGGTTGTTTCCCTGCTGTTGATGCAGGGAGACAGGGATGTGATGTGACTAAATATAAATGGAGTGACGACAGGTGTGTTTGTGAGTGTTGTACTGTTTGTCACGCTGCCGGTATTGAAGTAGATAATCGACACGAACGTCTGCGTCTCTCTACACATGTTTGAGTGAATGATTTCTACCAAATGTTATTTCATTTTTGACAAATACAGTACGAATTGATTGCACGCTCAAATCCTGCAAATTTGAGGCTTATTTGACACAACGCTCTGCTGGAAGTCCTTATCGAGAAAAGAAAACATTGTTATTTTTACGATAACCTTCACAGAAACAGGAATACTCTACAACACCACAGAGCTGTGGATGATGGGACTTTTGCTTTTTGGTCCCAAAGTAAAGAAAGCAGAAAAAGAACCCCTCTTTGTCATAACGAGGCAAATGTGACGTACCACCATGGTCCAGATCACTATGTCAATAGCAACTTGCACCTTGACTCCAGAACCGTACCGCACACTGAAGAAGCAGTGGAAAAACCACAGTGTAGCACATCACAAGCATGTGCAGCTTGTGTGCAGGTGTGCGCATGCTTGTTAAAAAATATCACCCCAACTGCTGAGAGGACGACACAGAAAGAAACAAAGAGCGCTACAAGACAGCGCACACAAGAGAGCAGGAGAGTAAACAAACACAAGCCGCTCTGAGCTGAAAGCGGCAGGCAGAGAATTACACAAAGACTCAAGCAGTCAATGTCCAATCTCATCCGTGGCATGGATGCCAAAACAAAGCAGGGTGCTCTCTGCAAGCATACGATTTGAAGATAAGAGTAACTTCTGTGTGGAGCCATGTTCAGGCACAGTCACTGTACACTACAAATTAAAGTTGAGCGCATAACGCTGAGTCAATGGTTGAACTTAAAACAGTTAGGCAGAGTTTTTACGAACCTTTAGGATGACAAAACATTGACACCATGCGGCAGGTCAACACATATTAATTGAAATGGCCCTTTCAGCTCAACCTGTCAGGGAGGAAGATGCAAGGCACCAGGGCTGAATGCACGAAGAGCATTAAGGACAGTAAACACATTAACTTGGTCTAACGGGGGAAGGCCACGAAGCAGATTGCCTCCTCTGTTCAGTGTGAGTGGGACGGACTTCAAGGCAGCCACGATGGGGACTGCATTAAGCGAGGACTGAGGGCACATTTGTCCCTAACAAAGGCATAGTGGCCTAATTAAGACCGGTGGCCACGAGGCAGAGAGGAATGTAAAAGAATTCTGAGACGAGCACGACAGAGGGTTTATAAAATGGAGTAGAAAAGACGGACACAAACACGGGGGATCTCTGCATCTGTCTCATCCTGGAGTCTGTTTGCCACTGGGACTTCTGCCAGTCTGCTCTCCTCCTTCTTACAACGTCTTAATTAGACCAATGTGTCTCTGTCTGGGTCTGTGGCCAAGGTGCCCTCACCCCGTGTGCAGTCCTCTAGTCGGCGGTCAGACCACAATCTGTCAAATCCACTTCAGCGCCCCTCGCGGTATATTCCTTTACCATGCTCACACTATATACGGCAGTATTTCTAAAGCCGCACACTGGAAATCACGAGGTAGATCAACCATGTCACATCCCATCACGGTTCAGTCACTTGAGGTAAATCCGTCGACTCGGCAGTATAAGCTCAATACTTACCCACAAAGAAGAAAAAAAGATCAGACTGAGGATTTAATCATCTTAATGTTCGGCTATGAAATCATAAATGTAGACTATTATTATTTTTTAATAAACATCAATTGCATTTGGGAATGGAACCCTTTCTCTTCAACACAAACTTTGTTCATTCCCCTCGCCGTCTCCTCAGATGTCTCACTGAGTTACGATGCATTCAGGTCCCGTAAAACAAACAAATCACTCTCCGTGCCCTCATGGTTCTCTCTAACTACTTGCCTGAGTCACTTTCCCCCTGCCCTGCAAGCTCTCTTGTTTCAATGTCTGACTCACACACACACACACACACACACACACACACGCACACACACACACACGCACACACATGCACGCACAATCTATCTCTGCCTGTGTGAGTTAATGAAATTGCAAATGCCAGGCAGCAATTTGTCTAGAATCAATCAGTGCAGATGTGCTGAGCTTGATTTGATTACACATAAAATTGTGATTTAATGTTCAGTTGGGGCATTGTGGTTATTGTAGTCACCATGGACAAGGGTACAAAGAGACAAGACAGAATTGGCTATTCACATGACTTATTTGTTTTGCTCTTTTGATGGACTATTAGCACTAATGTTTCTGGTAATAAGAATAGAGTATTTTACAATGTCGTGAGTCTAAATGCTTTTGGAAGTCTGTTAGCGTTTCGTCTGACTGATCGGATGTGGACTTTGCGGTGGTGCAAAGGACACTGTTGCTGCATCCTGGGCGAAGCGCCGGCGAACACTAATGTGATTGGTTTAAAGAAATACAAACAAGCCAGAACGTTTTTTTTCTCTCCCAATACCATAATGATGATGTGTGGAGCCAGAACATTTTTTCTTTTGCGCTGACACAGCGATAGGTCTGGCTACGTGAGAGCAGCTAGTCTTCTAAAGATCTGAGAAAAATAAAAAGGATTTATCTTTAGTTCTTCAACAACAACTGTTTCAGGATTGTCTTCAGCTTGTGTACATCTCCCAAAAAAGCTGAGAGTAGATTCTGTATTTCTGAATGAACTTTGATGTGTCAGGTTCAACTGGATTGCAGTAATCGGTTTGGTCCTTTTTGATGTAGCCTCTCAGTGTTAACTAAGTGATGATACCAGATCAGGTGTTCTGATGGTGGACAAGAAGGTGGAAAATCAGATCAGTTATTTTCTAAGGTTGAACGCGTCAGAGTGTATTACACCACCGTCACTTACCGCAGGGGGGGAAATATAATCTGTATTCATTAAACGTCATCGATAAAATAAAAACTGCAATAATAGTTTTTTTGGTTTTGAGTTGCTTATCTACGCATCCAGCAGGCAACATTAGCATTCATCTGGAGCTGTGTTTATGGCCACCTGATGAAAGTCAGTCCAGCATTCACTCTCTTTCTAGCTGTGTGCCACGAACATAATAATTGGCTGTTTAGCAGCTAAGTGCTCCACTGGGTTCACCAGCTAGTTGATAACTTCATATTCCTCCATTTGGTTTTTGCTTTTTTTTTTTTGCTGAAAACACGGCGCTTACTGCAGATGAACGGAAACAATTTAGAAAGATGAGAGTGAATCAAATCCGGACAGTTGTGAGCCAACAAACCAAAGCAATGAGCTGAAAGATGCTGAAACAGTCGATAATGTTCTGGGGGGGGGGGGGGGTCCATCACTACAAGAAACTACTTTCACATGGTCAAATGATCCATTGTCCTTTTCTCCAGTTAGCATTAGCTTAACTGCTAGCAAACAGCTTGCTGTAGCAAAGGTGTTATGCTATGGATACCTGCAGGTAAACTGTTTGAGTCCTCGACTTTTAAAGCAGGCCTACTACCTGTAATGACACATATACAACTTTGTCATGAAGTAGACTCCCCAAGTCGTACTCTTGACCATTGACACATCTCATTTCCCCTGTTTCGTCCCCTTGCATACTAATCAGAATGACACTAAAGTTCCCAAAAGAGAAGAACACAGGTTAGTATAACCTTGTTTATCCATTGCTAAGACCCTCAGTTGTGACTGCCTTTTGCCAGTATCTCACAATTAACCCCACACGGATGTTATAACCTTGTAGGTCATTACCCTTGATTTATCGTGGCAGTTACAGCAGAATAATCGGCAAACATTTGCCAACTTGGAAGCTAAACAAATGAGTGAGGGTAAGATGTGCTGAGGCAAACATGTTGATCTACTTTGTGGGACGACCTTTCCCTCATCTCCTTTTGACGTTTGTAATACGGACCAAAAGAGCTGAATGTTACACCGACTTCATGCGTGCTTAGAAGGACCATATAGACGTTAGTAATGTAAGGGGATACGTCTCATCCCGCATACATCTTCCTCACTAGACTCTGTCTGGCTCATACTTATTCCCAGTGGTAGCGCACAATTACTCGTTGAAAAATGCAACACAAGGCATCACTCGCCTGCCTTATCAAAGCAGCTGTACAGATAAAGGGTGAAAAAAAAATAAGATAAAAACACATGCACGATTGGCCAGATGAACTACTCGCTGAATTTCTGACCCATGCCTCGCACAGTATCGAGGCAAGACACATGCTGACAGGAATAAGGAATGCCGAAAGTGTGGTTTAGTTATTCATGGGGGTGTCCCCCGTCTAACAGATTTGTGCAGTCATACAGCAAAATAGGGATTGATTGTAATAAAAGCAGTTTTGGGTATCCATTACAAATGTTTAATAATGATCAATGTGGTACAACGTCAAATGTAAATCAAAATCCAAGGTGCTTCCAAGGTGCGTTATGATGGCAGGTTGATAATATGATGTCACATAGCATTTGTGGAAAATCTATATTTGTTGTTGCAATTAGAGCAAAAATTGCCAGCAAGAGCACAATGCATACTGTCCATTTGTCTGTCTACTTCCCCAAGCTGTACAGTTCACCTCAGACATATACATGAACGTTATCAGGTGATTAAATGGCTTTTTGTTTAGTTGCCGTCGGGAGCATAGATTTGCTTAATTGGCTTAGTAGGCCGTTATCATCGTTATCAAGAGCGACAAAGTCTGCGTAGAGAGCAGTGAAATGGGTCAAACAAACACAGGACTTTCTCCCAGAAGAACGTCGTTCGTGTTCTATGGTGAAACCAGAAGTCAACACGTTGACTTACTGTATTAGTGCAATTCATTTCTTTAGGGTGATGGCATCGTAAAAGATGACGAGAGACGTTCAAAACTTCATTCGAAAACCTCAATAAGCTTTGAATTTAAATAAAATAGAATATCGATACAGTCCTTTTTACCAAACCGGTAAATCTGAATAAATAGGCTCATGTGACATACGTATACTTAACTTATGTATGTTACTTAAGTTACATTACTAATATTAACATTTTAACACGTACCACAATCTTTTCTTGAACCGAACCAGGTACTTTTGTTTCAATTCACAAGCATGCAATTACAGCTCTGACCATTTCACAACGTGTGGGTAAGTGCAGTTTGCCCGTTCTACCCGGTCTGAAGCGTTACAATGGCAGCGATAACAACTGATAACAGTCATTTAAATGGGCCGACAACATTTGAAACGGTGCATTTTAATGAACGCAATAGTAGCTAACAGATTATTTATTTATGTGCTGGTGCTCCCTCTTTGTTATTCATAGAGCTGTTACTCGTTTCTGCAAAAATATTGGAGATTACAACTGATTGCTCTTTTTTTTTTATCTTTATATATCGCACCAGGAACGATAAGAAAACTTTGTATTATTCACGGTCTTTGCCCAAATGTGCTAAATTGATCAATCTGTGATAATGCAAGCGCAATCTTAGAAATAAAGCATCAAGTTAACTGAAAGTGATGCCATGGGGTCCCCTTTGAAAAAAAGAAGAATAAAATACACTGAATATTTGAACCTATCATCGTCTGCAGAGAACACCTCATTAAGTGCGATAAAGAATATGAGACAAGCCACATTGAATCACGCACAGCAGGAGGCTGTTGCTGCACATCCTCTGATGAAACTTTCAAGGATGTTGCAAGCACCACCAGCGGGCCCCATAATCAGCCATGTAGAGGCAGGTGTTTTGTTTATGACAGCTGGTGGGAAACACCTGCTTGGGAAATACTTTAAAGAACTTGGGACGAAGCGGTCTTTGAAAAGGTGGACCGGATGTTCTTTCGCAGAACTTTAAAACAATCTTCCTCATTTTTGGTATCACTGTGAGAGAACACGTTTTTTTCTAAGGATGTGAACGATAAGCCATCGTGGCACAACCTGCTCGTTTGTTAGGTCCCGTTACCCATGAGTGAGGTCGTATTAAGAAAATCAATGAACTAAATAAAACGAGCCCCTTAATAGTTTCCTTTGTGTTTTACAGTCAGCATGTTTTTCGCAATTAATGCTGCTATCTTTGCTTTACCGATGTTGGATAAGCTTACAGGGCTCATTTTATCTGACAGGCAGCAGGGGAACAACCAAAATGCAGATAGTGGAGGCAGATAGGGAACGTTCAGTGATTTAATGACAAGTGGAAGATACAAATAGGCCTACAAGCGCACACACACACACACACACACAGGTCGGTTGACAAGCAGGCAGGTGTAAGTGGCGTGGCATGAAAGCGGAAACTCTGCAACTAAGAAACAACAACAGTCTGACAACTAATCGGGGGGGAAAGGGGGGGCTGGTTTATGTGCTGCAGGGCTGATGAGGAAATGACGTGCAGGTGCTGGGAAGCTCGGGTGAGGGGAGTGAGGCGATTGCAGAGTAGATGGGAGTAGCAGGATCTGGAATTAAAGGAAAGTCCGAAGAAGATACTGAAGGGGTCAGGGACATTGAAATTATTATTGCCCTGAAGAGCTGGGTGCATAGTACAATACCTCGTACTTTTTTTTTTTTTTTTATCATTTATTCTAGGACCTTTCATCAAATGCATGAAGGGCCTTAAACCTGACTTGTGACTTGCCCTCAAGGACCTGTAACCTGACTTGAGACTCGTCCTTCGCTGACTTGGACCCGTTTCAAATGACTTCAGACTTCACTTGGACCTCCTCTAAAGTACAGCTCTGCAGTTACACAACACCCCCGTGTGAAATCAATAAAGAACCTTTTAGCTGGCTTTGAAGAACCCTCGTACAAAGGGAAAGTGCTGGCTTCCAACAATAATGCTGTACGTCGTTTTGACCTTTTTCCTATGAGATGCTCAGCTCTATCCCTTCTAAGTGTGGAAACACAGAGTGAAACGTCTCGTCACGTTTGCTGTTTACCTCCATCTGTCTGATGGAGTGACGCCGTGTCAGTGGGTCAGGCACAGCATCACACGACGCCAAGCCTTCAGGAGCTGCTGCCTGGTGGGAGGCGGCACATCTCTGCTTCCACGCTGCAGTATTTCCAACATGCTACAGAGTGTGTGTGTGTGTGTGTGTGTTAACCTTAGTGAACAGGTGTATTGGGATCACAGTGGTGATGAAAATGAATAGAAATGAATTACATAATTGGATGAATGGTGTTAGAGTACCGATTTCCTTCCAATCCATTTCTCCCGATGAACATTTAAGCTGTTAGCAGTTGTGTCCAATTTTAACTAATCTTTAATTACATTTAGCTGACAATTGACTGATTCTTTGCTCTTTTAAGTCCCATTTGCAGAATTAAAAAAAAGATATCTCTACTACACATTACACCATATGACCAATTTTCCTTTTTATTGTTGTGAATTAGGTAAAACGGTTGCTGTAGACCATTTATTTACTAATCTCCTCGACATATATTCTCAGACAAAACTCAATTATTTCCTCGGCGTTCATGTAGTTGTGGTCAACCTCTTAACTTGCAAGCGGAGACAAAGTCGTCCAATTTAGGAGAATAAAACAGAAAGCGATCCAATCCAATTTCCCCCTCTGTCTAGCAACTCGTTGGACAACACCGCACTAAAAGCAGATGGAACAGAAAGAACTTGTTGCCAGAATCGGTGTTCAGTCCGAGTGCTTCGATGCAAATTTTCAGACAAATCCCTTTTTAAAAAGGGAGCAAATTCAGGGCTATTGTTAGTGGAAACAATTTCAGGAGCTGTGTTAGCTGAATTATGGACCGGGCTACGACCACCAGTGTTATAGTGTGAGCTAACCACTCGGACCCCCCCCCCCCCCGTCCCATTAGCTGCAGTAGGTTACAGACAAGTCAATATAGTGTAGGGACATGAAAATGTGGAAACAAAACTGGGTTTGTGTCAGCCGTTTATGTTTGTCAGGAGGGAAACAAATACTCAGCATTGTCATAGCCTGAGGCTGGAAGCAGCTTTTGCTGGTGCAGGTCTTGATGTTCCTGAAGGTGTTGGGAGTGCAGGAGCATATTGACTTTCCTTAGGAGGAGTAGTTGGTGCACCTTCTTTGCTATTTTCAGTGTCAATTAAAATGTGAGGTAGACCTCGAGCAGCTCAAGGCTTCACTGAAGCTCCTCTGAAGTGAGAGACTGTTGTGAATGATAAGACTACTTGGTTTTACACTTAAAGCAGAGGTTGTTGTCCAGGCGCCATGATGTGACGACTAAGGCGATTTCTGTTCAGTCTGCAAATTAGCTGCAGCAGCAGACACCTAAAGGAGATCAGCAGTCGCCACTTATGTTCGTCAGGTTTATCAGCAATGCTGCTGTGACACTAAAGTCAGTACAGTCAATGCAGGTGAAGGTGTGGGGGCCGTGAACATAACCTCTTCCATCTCATCAGCGTCTCTCAAATGAAGGACGGCGAAGAGGAGGACTGAAGGACGCCGATACTTTTGCTTTAAATAGTTTCAGCTGGAAAAAAAAAAAACAGGAAAGGAGGAATGACCACAAGTAAATCATAATTGAAAGTTTATTAACAGTTTCGATTACAAATTTGTTCTGCATTAATCCATTACAGTACAAACCGGGAACTGAAGTAAAAGGCCACGCACTAGAGCTGAGGGACAAGAGGAAGAAAAAGAAAAGGGCTTCTCCGGCAGACGTGTGAGGTGCTGGAGAGCGGAGACAGCTGGGGGGCGGAAATAAAAGAGAAAACAACAGCAGACGATAGCAGATGAGGGAGGACAGAAGTGAGCTCATCAGAACAACACAACCCTTCATAGAAGGGGAGAATACAGACCTCCGGCGGCTTCACACAGCGCTGCAAAGAATGTCGCCACGTGTTTTAAAACAGGATTATTTCCACACTGAAACATGCCAACTGCTGACATGACCTCCGAGGCGGTGCGCCACTTTCTTCAGCTTACCGAGCGCCATTTAAATCACTCTCACAATAGCGAAGAAGACGCAACGTAATCGAACTGAATCTGGCGACGCTCAAATCAAGATGAAATCATCAAATCGAGGATGAACACGGGGAGAGAGGGGAAACAGATCCAGGGCCGGAGGAATCGCCAGGCGATCGGAGAATGCCGGCGGCTGATTGGCCGGCGTCGTCGCGGCCAGCAGGAAGCCGGTGGCCACCCTCTTTAGGAATCGGGAGGTTGGAAGGTCTTGGAGGTGGCAAGCATGGCTCGCACTTTGGCCATCAGATCCTGAAAAGAGAGAAGAGAGAGAGTAAAAGGTACTGTGGGAAAAGCAGCAAAGTATCTCATTTTGAATTAATAGACAAAGAAACATTCATGTTGGTATTACTATTCATTTGAATTGCACCCTGTTGTGCGAAGGAGCTGCGAGCGGTTGCCACTGGGAATCAATTCCCCACGCTGCAGCTTTCAAATATTTATTTTTTTTTTTTTGCTCATTCTGTTGTTTTGCCACCACGAGCCCCCCCCCCCCCCCCCGCCCCTCGTGTCGAAGGTTAATATACTGTGGTAAATTAAAAGTGGGTTCGGAGTGCGCTTCCTTTCCTCGAGCCATCAGGAATTCCTTAATACAGCTTAGAAGATATTTGAAGTATAATACCCTGTAAGCGCTGAGAATTAGATGCATCATCTCCTCCCCAAAGCCTCATATCTACAGTCACCTAATCCTCCGTTTCAACAGCTGACCTACTCAGTATGTCTTCAAGTAGTAAAAAAAAAAAAAACGGGTTAGGGTTATTGTTAAATGAACATTAATATTTGATTGTGTGTGGGGGGGGTGGCACTACTGCAGCAGCCTGCCTGGCGCGAGCACTGAATGCATCGCATGACGGGAGTCAAACAACGTCTCTATTAATTGGAAATTAAATGTAATGTTAGGTCAAGCTGAACGACTGCATGTCACGACGTCATGTAAAAAACAACAACTGTAGCAAGTAAGGCACTGCCAAATTTCCAAATCCCATTCCTTCCATTTTTTTTTTTAGGTGGAAATATTTATTGCTGACCAGGGTACAAATGCTTGCATTGCTGAATAGGAAATGTTGATTTGCATCCCAGGACCGATTAATACACGCATGGACAAATATCCACCCTTGAGCTCTCTGGCAGATGAGACAAATTAACAGCTGTAATCACGGAGGGAATGAGCTGTCATATCAAATCACTCGAAAGGCTCTTTGTCTCTCAACCCTGGCGTATCCGAATGCACACACACACACACACACACACACACACACACACACACACACACACACACACACACACACACACACACACACACACACACACACACACACACACACACACACACACACACACACACACACACACACACACACACGGGCTTGTGCAGGGAGTGTGACAAACAAACAATGCTCCAAATTATTAACGGCCAAGTGGGAAGTTGCTCCACGGTTGATTCTTGTACGACATTAATAGATTATCAGGAGTTACAGCGGTCACACAGGGGACGGCCAGCTCTGGTTAGATCACACTGAATAAGGATGAAGCCTCTAAAAGATGCATAGGATGTTGACCTAAATATTCCTTATGTCATCCAACATTATACAAAACATATATACAAGTTTATATTTGAAAACTGTTTAATAATCCAAATCTATGTCTGACAGTGTACTTCCTACTGTACTGCTACTGAAACATATTTCCATCTAATGAGGTGTTTAAACAAAAAAACATCTCACACAGAAGACGACAATTCACAGATTTGCAAATGAAAGCTGCAAGTCTAAACTATCCCTTCATAACATACTGAATGTCTTGAGGGAGTTATGCAACATCTGGAGTTTCCTCTTCATCCCTCTCACACGTTCACACACCTGCCTGGCAGAACCTCTCCACCACCTTTCATTTAATCTGTTATGCTGGAAGACGACCTAGAGTGGACCGGACCATCTCAAAGTTTTGAAAAATAAAACGAAGAAGAAGAAACACACACACACACACAATATGTTACAGATCCAAAATGAATTCCAAAAACTTAAAAACTAAGAAAAAAAACCAACCTACGCCAGGTCTTAAAGTGGACAAAGCATCTATCAGACGGAGTAAACCACAACAAATGTAAAACAGGGGGACAGGAGACGGAGGACGAGAGACAAACAGGAGGAGAGTGAGAGACTGGTTGAGGCGACCAGCAACCGGGCCCCCTCGGGGAAGAGGAGACCATTAGGCAGATGAGGATGCGCTGAATTATTCAACATGTGTTTGTAAAACATCACAGATGGGGTATAAGTAGTTAGCGGTTGTGAATCTGTGCGCGTTGCAACAGCGGAGAACAGCATGTTTTTTTTTTTTCTCCGTGTCGGAATCGTGGAGATGAAGGACGGAGGAGGAGTTGTGTTTGACTATGTGAGAGAAGGACATTTCCATGTGCCGTTTCATGCACCGAGAGCTGTGAAATGAGCGGCGTTTTACATCTGCGGTGCATCTGGTGAGTAAACAACCGGACAGTCTGTGACATTCTCCCTCCCACACACACACACACACACACACACTTACACACACAGTGGCCCATGGCCAGAGGAGAGAAAATGTTCCAAATGTTGTGTAAGTTGAACCAGTGTTCACAGAATAGCCAGTGTCGCCTCTCCATTCACACTCCATTGACCTCCATTAACTCGAGTCCCAATGCTTCTCGGGTTCTGGCCTCGACTGCAACCTCTCACCACATTCAGTGCAACGCTGAGTTTCTTGTAGGTTTTAACTGCTCCTACACCACAAGGTTTAACATTGCAGCGCTACACTATCCAGCTACTACATCATACCAATGCTACAGTTCACATCTACCGTCCACCTCCGTCCTTTTAATGCACGCGGTTGCATGAAGATCAAATACATAAAAAAAAAGATTGCATCACGTGCAAGTAGAAATGACTGACATTTCAGGATGATTAATCAAAGATGGTGATCGAACCTGAAAGTGTAAAGATGTATATAATTAGATGAAAGATTCACTAATAATTTGGGCGGTGAGACGGTTGCCTGAGAGGTCTTTCATCTCGGGATTGATTTAAGCCTGTCGACTAATCAAGGTGATGCAGTCTGAAATGTGTCTGGAGGGATGCGTCTCCGCAGCAGTGGAGAATTAAGCAAATGAGCAGCGTGTCACAGTGTTGCACTTAAGAGCTGGTGGAGAGAGGCGAGCCAGATAAAAATAGACAATAAAAACTTAAGCTGAAGAGGAAAACAGTTGTGACTCTTTGTCCTAATGAGAACGATTCAACACTTTGGAGCCTTTTTTTTTTTTTAGTAATTTAACAAAGAAAAAGAACTCAAACACTCATTTGATTAAATGAATCTAGTAATCTGTACGCTCTTCTTTCCTTCCTGACATCTCTTCAGCTCCATGCCTATTTCCTCCTCTAGAACTGGTGAGCGTGCACGCATTTGATTTGTGAAAGCGGCGCGATAAACAGTCACGAGTTGGACGTTGTTATTGTAAACCGGTTGGAACAGGGACAATGTGTAATTTATCGTTGAGGAGTGCGAGGTTATATATATATATATATATATATATATATATATACGTATATACATTTTAAAATATATTTCTGTACCACTTATTCAGACACAGCGTTCCTCTCAATCGCCCAAATGAGGAACACAAAGCTCGGCGGATAAGCAAAACACAGACGCATCCCATTTAATGTGTCGCACACCAACAGATGCGAGCGAGCAACCATGCACGAAGCACCGCCGTTCCGACAATCGGTGCACAAACTGAGAAAGTGGCTGCACGCAGAGCCTGGAGTGTGATTGCTGTAATTTCATACGGATTGGAAGCGTTTACGCCGTCTTTAACACTCAACGGGGGATCGCGGCTTCTGTGAGTCATTGACGACGGCGTTGAGTCATCAAGTCAGTAACGTATCGCGGGGTTCCCACACGCTCTCAAACTCGAGGACTTTTTCCAATGATGTTTTCAGGCACAATTCCCTCAAATTCAAGGACCCAATATGGCGCAGCTGTAGGCACGGATCAAGGTTCATTATTCTACCGGTCTTTGTAAATGTCTTAGGTGGAATGCACATGTGCCAGGCAGAGCCAACGGTTTGTTTAATGGGAGTTTTCGTGCTCGTTTGCCGCCGTATTACTCGCGTCATTAGACTTCAGTGATTCAGGGGCTGAGGTTGCTCGTGAAACAATGTTGCAACTGTGGGACATGCAGACGGCAGATTTACCTTAATTCACTTTTTTTACTTGCTGACGTTAAGTAAAAGAAGACTATTGTCCAAAACTTTCAAGGCCTTGACTTTTACCCCCTCACATTGACACTCTTGTGAACACAACACTGACATCGTTAGCTTCTTAAGCTGATACAGTGGACCTATTAGCAGACGGTTGCTTATTCACACATCCAGCAGTTACAAAGCAACATTAGCATTCGTTTGGAGTTGTGTTTCTGGACGTCTAATGAATGAAAAGTCCAATATTCACTGTCTCTTAGTATGTATCTGGCTGTGAAGCTGCTGAAACTCACTCTAAAGCTCCGTAAAGAATTCTCTGTCGGAGCATGAGTGCACATTGACATTTGACATTATTTATTAGATCAAAATATCGATTATAGAGGCTTAAATGTCGGATTGGAAAACAAAAACCTGTACAGTCTACAGCCGAGGAGGCAAAAAACACATGAAAAACCACAAACAACAATCAAAAGGCGGTTTGACGTCTGTGAAGAGGAGAGGTTGACTAATTCATCGATTTTTGGGAGGAACAACTCAATGAACTTAACCTCCAGCAGCTCAGCAGAAGTGGTAACCCTGTCTTTTTTTGGGGTTCGAATGTACAAGTGCTGGAAGACGGCACATTAGCTCTGCCTGCTTCCTCCACACAGAGGTGAAATCCAACATCCAAAGAGACTGCTTTTTTTTTTTGTCAAGGGCAAGTTCGCCGAGGTCTCCTTATCCACCTGCCACTCAACCGGCACCCACTCTCCCTAAATTCTTGGCTACGCTCCCAGAAGGAGTGCAGGGGGGTGGAAGTGCAATTTCAGACAGGGTGAATTGCTTCAGCTGTAGCGTGCAAACCTTTGTCAGATTGTTGAAATGGCAGCTTATGGGTAACGATGCCAATGTTACTTCTGTAGAGGTAGACAAAATACCGGAAACACCTTTCAGCCCTGGAAACTGCTGCTTGAGAAAACTCCAGCTGATTGGACTGTAAGCTTCACTTTGATTACAGGATATGGACTTGATACACACAGATGGTTCAAAAAATGAATTCACGGTCCGAGGCAGCACTTTCCGCCGTTCCTCTTCGCACGATGGAAATACATAAAAGCACTCTACGTGTATTCGGTAGGCTGTAAAAGTTCAGGAGAGGACATGTTTGGGTTGAAAGCAAAAGAACAATACCTGAGTTATTTTGGACTGAACAGAGGATACAATGGATGAGGCCACTGCCTTGTCTTTGTCCAGAGAACCACCCCTGTAGGGAGAGAGAGAGAAAACCAATCATGTTAACAGGAGAGGCTATACAATATTCATAATATCTTCTGAGATGTTCAAAGTTGGAGAGACTTCAAGAGCTGTAAGAAGGGAGAGAGAGGAGAGGGGACGAGACAGAGAGGTGAAAGAGGAGTGTCACGTTATCTGTAAAAAAACAACTTTAAATATCCACCCAGAGCCAAAACTACCACATCAACAATGTCAAACGCAGACAAGTTTATCATCCCAACAAATCACAGGGTCTGTCTAAAGCCCCCAAAGAGTCTCTGTACAAGGCTCTGATGTCTGTCTGTCTCTGTCCATGTATATGAATGAGATGCAGATCTCTTTAGGTGACATGCTGCAATGCTGGGTTTAATATTTAAGGGTAATGCTGAGTCACAGAGTTCCTACAGTAACTGTTGAGCGGGTGGGTAGTGTCACATATTTAGGGAGGATTTTAGACACCAACTTGAATTGTAATGAACACTCGGAGCACACCGTTTCTTTTCGGGATATCAAATAGCTTTGATGTGGAGGATTGTTTAGTCACTCTAGTGGAAAGTATAATTTAGGAGCAAACGTCAGCTCATAAGAATAGTTCAAACTGCCAGCAAGATGAAACAGAACCCCCCCAGAGAGACAGCCCAGCACCCAGGAGGAGAGCAGCATTAATAGTTGAGGACCCTTCACGTCCTCTGCTTAATGAAGACGATGCAGTGCACCCACAGCAGTGATTCACATCTCTTATTCTCCGTCATCGTACTAAACAAATGACTTTACCGCGACTGCTGCTGTTTTTTTTAATTTTTATTTATTTTTTAAAATCACGACTATTTACGATATGTAAATACTTGTTCATATTTCAGCACTTTAATCCCAGCCTTTTGGAACACTTATGAATAATTTATTGTTTCTCATCTCATTTTTTGTTTTTTTTAAGTGTATGTATGTCTGTGATGCCAAAAGACAAATATCCATGCGATGAAGATGTGTTTTCTTACTGTCGGTGCCTAAACTTTTTTTATGATTCATCTCGAGATGTTGAAAATAGGAGAAGTCGTGCGCATCGAGTTGATAAAAACACAACGGGGGACAAGAAGCGTCAGAACACACTGCTGCTTGGAACGCTCTGCTTATGTGGCCTACAAGTGTTTCTGTTTTTGTGGTCACTCAAGTGTGTGTCAGCCAATGCGTGATCTGGAACGATGAGGCTGTAGTAAGAGCTTTTAATAAGGTGATAAAGATTTGGATTGAGAAAGATTGACTTCGTAATGAGCGGACAGATGACCTCAATAAAGAGGCCACGAATTTCATTTTACAGCACTTTCAAAATAGGCCGTTCCTTTGCATAAAACATCCCATCTCAGCCCTTTACGGCTCGTCTAAAATACAAAAACAAATCCCCAATAGTGGCTCGTATTGTGGCTCCTCTGTCCTAATGTGATGATCATTTGTTCAGAAATGATGTTTCCACTCCTACTTATTCCGTGTGACACAACCGATACTTTGAATAATGCAAAATACAATGAGCTCCTTCCCTTCCTTTGATGTTCAGTTTAACACTTTATCTTTACAGACACTTGACTCCTGAGGATCTCACGCTGACCTCGACTGAGATTGTTTCCATGAACTTCTTTTAAATATTCAAGCAAATATTTCTTGCAGTCAGGACACACAGCGATGGGGAGTTCCTTTGCCCCCCCCCCAGACCCTCGCCTTATAATAGCTTCATGGGAAGAAAAACATAATTTTTCAACCCTCCAAATCTATTTAGTCCTCTCTAAAATTGCTTCAAGATATATATTCAGGATTTTCTGATAAGCTGGAGAGGCAACACTTAAGAAATGCATAATTTTCTTCTTTTTTTTTTTTTTTTTACAATACTTGAGAATGCCACAACTGATTATTTGATTTAATAACGACAGACTGAAAACCACTATCTTTACAGACACCGTGCAGCAAACACATGCCGCTCAGAGTGGACGGTAATCTCTCAAGAAACCTGTTTTAAAAAACATCCTGAGAGTACAATTTCTCCGGCTGAGCTCAAACTGTAGTGAGGGTGATGATGTACGAAGGGACCGCTTCAAGGCCAGGAGATACCCTATTACACACACACACACACACACACACACACACACACACACACACACACACACACACACACGCACACACACGCACACACACACACACACACACACCTTATCAGACAGCAGTGAGCACAGATACACATTCCCTATTGGACAAAAAAAAAAAACTTGCTGAAGAATTCTTTAAATATTCAGAAGTGAATGTCTGCAGCTTTAAATTGTCTCTTTGTTGGAAATATTTTTTATAGCAAGACCTCAGACGGGACTGCGTCCGCTGCCATGACTACCTCTGTGCCTGAGCACCTTGAAGCTGAACGATGTTGACTCCGAGCCATCATATCACTGGCTCCTTAGATTGAATGCTCGGGTCTCTCCCGTCTATACTGGATGTACACAATTCCTCGGGCAAACTTTGTTTTACCCACTGGCTTTTCATATTCACAAAGCTAGCATACATCAGACCGGCAGTGTGTCATCCAGCGTGGGCTCTGATCATCACGCTGTTTTTAGGGCGGGAAACCATCCCTCGTCCTTCGTAGACGGCAACGGCGTTTAGAGGAAGATGAAACGCGTCGCCAAACTTCTACCTTAAACAGACTGGTGTACAATAATAACGCTATGCTGTAGAGTTAATGTGTAGTTGGTTGGCTACATACTTAATGCCTTGCTCAAAGACTGAGGCTGAATACAACTAGTCTAGTTTAGGACAAGCAAGACAGAGGTTACATTTAGGCTTTAAATGGTCATATTTTCAAACACTACGTTTCACTTGAATGGGTTTTAAGACGAGGACTAATGTGTTTGATGAACATAATACTATATTGGGTAATAAATTGGGCTGCAGTTATTAGAGTATAAAATTCCTCAATCTCTTTTTCTCTCCTGCGACCCCACAAAATTGTCCTTGGAAGTAAAATTGGGTGAGCTTAGGTAGTTTTCTGCAGCTTACTTTAGAGGAAATAATCCATTACTTACACTTTTGCTGTTTTTTTTGGTTTGTTTTTTGAAAGGCTAAATGAAAATACACCACACTCCAAATTCTTGTATCACTCTTACTACAGCCCCATGCACACCACTTCAACATGTGGAGGAAAAAACGTTTATTTCACAACAATAACAGTAAAAAAAACATGTTTTTAAGAAAGAGTTAGTGTTCGTTATCATGCTCAGTTTGGTCTTCGACAGGGTGCATCAGCACAGTTTGCTATAATTGCCAACTGCAGTGCTCTGTTTGTTTCATAAGAGACGATTGTTCGATCTATTGGTCAAAATAAGACGCATTTAAAAGCAAAAGTAATAGAAATTGCATCAATCTCCTTGGCTGGAAGTCCTCCCAACAAGCTTGCGTTTCTTTAGTGAAGAGACATTCAGTTATACCTGGGAAAGCAGTTGATTGACAGGCGTGTAGAGGGTTACCTGGAGTGGGCCAGGCTGGAGGCGGGGCTAGCTGACGGGGACAATGCTCTGCCGGGCGAGGAATACGGGGAGAGAGAGGAACCCACGATTTGCATCTGTCCCGAGGATGACAAGAAGCTCCTTCTTTTTTCAGGAGGGGACCTTGGGGGGGAGGGGGGGGGGGGGGGGGACAAAATGTGAGAAGGAACCGAAACATCGCAGATTCAAGCAGCAACGCCGTACAACACACAATACATCAAGGGCGTGGAGAACTGTCTGAAGGCCGAGCTTGTGTATTCAGCAAAGCCCTACTTTAAATTCACTGGTGCAGTTTCCACCAGTGGTCATTTGGGGATTAAGTATTTGCCTCGTAGGTATGTTCGCTAAATCTACTCTTATACAGACACAATCTAAAACATTACTCAATGTATAGTACACACACACACCGTATTATCAACACCATTGTGCGAATGTCATAGCATCTCTCTGCCTTGACAGGTGGAATAAATCAATGCTTTCTGTGATAAAATAAACACAGGCGTACATGAGGACCCGTGATTTCTTTCCCTCAGCGCAGACTCGTGACATCTGCCGATAGGTTTACCTGGATCTGGAATGCCCCCTGGGCAGGCTGGAGCTGCTGCTGGGATGATGGCGCTCCCGCTCTCTCTCGTCACGTCTCCTCTCGGTCGAGGGGCCCCTCCTGTCCCGTCTCCCCGGGGAGTGAGAGCGGGATCTGGCCAGACAAGGAGGACAAAGAAAAAGCGTAAAAAGAGGAGGTGAAGCCATTCGCTTACACACGACAGAGCCTCAGCAGGCGAGAGCTGATGCATTTGAAATGAAGCACGCGGACAGAAGAGGGTGGAAAAGACCGAATAGCCAGAGAACGGTTTGCAGTGATTCCATTAGAGTACTGGCCGAGGTAGATGTGGCACAATACACATCAAGGCAGTAGAGCCTCAATACAGTGCGACTGGGCCACAGCACAGAAACACATATCATGATTGCGTGAATTACTTTAATACACATCATGGACTTTAAATATGTAAATACTGTTTTTCTAAACTAGTCTGAAAAGAAAACAGCATTAAATATGTATGGGCTATATATATATATGTGAGATTAATTCACTTCTCAAGATTTCTTTGCATAAAGGATTAACTTTCTGCACTGGCTGGTATGTAGAGCACGTACATCATTTACAGGCATGAAATAGCCGCGGTTACAGGAGGAAGCTATACCCTTGTTTTCTAAAAACAAAGCCCAAAAGGAAAAGGCCAGCGGAGGTAATGTCAGCTTTGTTTATCCACCCAGCGGTGGATAAACAAAGCAGGCTGGTCAACATTGGCCTATTTGACAGATAAATGGCACAAACAAAGCAGCCCAATCTCTACCTTTGATCACTTGACATCAACCTTTAGTAAATTCTTAATTCAAATGCTCTTCCTCGTACATTCTGTTACCCCCTTAATTTGATTCATAAATTCATTCCACATTGACTATTTTCTTCCTGGAAACGAGAAAGAAAAGACAACAAGAAATTTAAAAAAAGACAGAAAAAAATGCATTATTTTCTATTAATGTTTTTGTTTATGCACTAAAGGTTCAGCTAAAGTGAACTATAAAACAGAGGGTGAATCATCACTTGGTTCTCAGTCTGTCACATTAAATGTCTTATACAGCAGCTGCACCAATCACAGACCTGCTTCGCCAACTAGGTAAGTTTATATCCGGAGGAAGCTCTTGACTCATGACAAGTTTCCTGACTCATCCCTGTAATGTGCATTGCATAAACCGAAAGGAAGAAGGCATTTTTTAATTCTTTCTGCAGCAAAGCAGCATTAAAAAACAACAATAAAAGTGCTTCCTACCAAAGGGCTGTCATAGAGGGAACAAATATGTACGTGTACTCCAAGCACACCACTTTGAATAAAGATCAAATTTATCTGTTTGATAGGTAGAAATTCTCTGCCCTACCACTGACAGTTTTGAACGAGCGCATCGACCAACGGGGTCTTACCGGGACCTGCGGGATCTCTTGTAGGCACTGGGAAGGGAGTGTTTGCTCTTCGACTTTGACCTCGACTTCGATCTCGACCTTCTCTTGTGTTTCTTCTTCTTTTTGTCTTTGTCCCTCCCTTTGTGCCGGTCTCTGTTCCTTTCTTTCTCTTTCTCTCTCTCTCGATCTTTCTCTCTCTCTCGATCTTTCTCTCTCTCTCTGTCTCTCTCTCGCTCCCTCTCTCTGTCTCTCTCTCGCTCCCTCTCTCGATTTTTCTCTCGATCTCTGTCCCTGTCTCGATTTTTCTCTCGATCTCGGTCTCGATCTCTCGCTGCTCCTCTGGAGGTAGTGTGGGAGGATGAGGAGGACGGAGGCTCCCTGCTGCGATGCGCTCCTTTGTTCTCCGCGGCCGCTCTTTGATCCTGAGGATACGCGGGTTGTGCAGACGACACTTGAGGAGGAACAGGGTCACACAGGGCAGAGAGAGCTTCCTGCAACTAGAAACAAAAGGCAGAAAGAACAGGAGAGAGAGAGCAAAGATATCAGTGAAGGCATTGTTCCAACCGACACAATAGGACGCTGGACCTTTTCTTTTTCATTAGGGGAATTGTATGAATTCCCAACTGCTTGATGTCTCTATCGAGCTGTATTGATGTAGCTACAACAGAAGAAAGTGGTGGAATAATGTCACTAAAAGGGGCATGGATGGGATCATAACCAGCTGGCTCAGGCAAAGTCATAGTTCCTTCCTCTGCTGGGAAATTATTACTCATAAAAAAAAATAAAAATAATTCCTTACTCAGCTGATTGAAATGTGCGAGTTACACAACACACTGCAGCCCTCTGGCTACACGCTGAGTTACAACTGTTAGCTGCAAAGTGCCTCTAATTACTCCGATGAGGGTCTGTCTGCTCGTATAACATTGACCTGCAGCTGGATTCCCGCTGAAAAGACGGCTTCGGTCCATCAGTGGGTTAAACACGACGCTAAATCTTCCAAGGCCAGATTTTATCTTCCAGGGTTGGGGTCTTGGATTGCTCCTGGGGGTTACCCATGTCACATATGTATGCTTTCACGGTACCAAAAGGGCATTTAGATAAAGATAAACATCAAATGGCATATTTTATAAGCCAACATTCACATGAATGGAGTGACTACCCAAGTGATGAGTGACAAATATGGAAGACAGAAAGGAAATGAATGTGCGCTGTGTGACTTCTATCTCTCCAATTCAATCTCACCCATCTGCTAAAATTGGCAAGAAATGGGAGGAGCATAACAAGAGAGACAGGGAGGGACAGAAGAAAGTAGGGACATGATGATAATGAAAGAAGATTAAAGTAGGAAATGCGGTAAAGAAGAGCAGGCAGGAGACAAAGAGAGAGCGCTCGCAACGGAAGACAATCAATAAGTATCTAAAAAAACACAGGCAGGGAAGAGGAAGAATATTTATTACACCTTTCTATTTGCACGCTATCTGGTGTCTGGGCTAAGGGAGCGATAATGAAATGATAGGAAGCGAGGTTTGGTTTAAAATTAGGACTGACATATTGGGAAGCTTATCCCAACGCCAGAATGAGAAAACGCCTGCCCTCTCACACCTGCTCGGGCAAGATATGAAAGTTCGGACAGTAAGGGGAGCGACAATGAAAAAGAAGTTGCAGTCCACGTAGGGGATAGGAGAGGAGATGGAAAGCTGAGGAAAGGAGAGGAGAGGAGGAACACAGGAGGGATATTCTATCAATATCTAATAATAATAATAATAATATATAAATGAATACTATATAATAAAGAAACAACTACTAATAACTAGAGCTACAGTTTAAAATGTAATACCCGAGTCGCTGTTATAGGAAAGTCAGGTTGGCAATTTTAGTAGGTTTGATTTGAAAAGATGAATAAAAGAAATACAGCAGCACAAGCTGAACACATTCAGAGAGAGAGTTTAAAATGCACATATATTTGGGCTTGATTAAAAATCACAGTAATAAATACATCACTTCATTATAATCTCCCCAAGCTCAAAGAAAATAGAATCCATTTAATTAACTATGAAACGCTGTGAAAGATGCACAGAACTCTTCTCATGTTAAATTAAATGTAGCACACAGAAAGAGCTCACAGTCACAATAATGTGCACTGCCTCTCTGTGTTTGCATCTGTACAAAACGGCACATAATCAAACACGACACGACGTCTTCATTCAACTCTTTTCCCCATTCTTGTGCATCGTCCGACATGACGAAATAAAGAATAGGCAGAGGCAGCAGAAAATCTCTATCTAATTAATAAGGAAATTGATTTGAAAATGTGTCGGGGAAATTCAGTGCGAGGAGCAAGCTAGCCTTCCTCGTGTTCACACCGGTCATTAATCAAAAGGCTTCCACTGCAAAATACGTTTTTAAAAACTTTTTTTTTAAATCAATCGCTGATGGAAGCCTGCGAGAGAAGGCTGGGAACGCTCTTACTCCTTCATGTCATTATTCTACAATTCATCAGCATTCTGAGCGGTGCCACTGCATCGGGGGCTCCCTCCCTAACTGTACCGTCATGACTGAATGAACATAAGAGAAACATTTATGTTGGTCATCTTTGGCCTGTCATAAGAGGTTATGTTTGGACATGCGTGATGATGATGATGGTGATCCCAAGTGGAGTATCTTCTTGTGGAGATATTGTCGTTACTTAACGTTGCTCGGTAGGGTTCAGTGATGGGATGCCTGTCAGGTTGGTCACCAGTGTGCTATTATTCCATACTGCGACAACAGTGCTGAAACATATCACCAATGGCAGCGTTTCAAAGTAAACAGTTACTCAGTCATGTAGCTACTTTTTTGATGAGGTAACTAGTTACATAAGTCCTTCTTCAGATAAACAAATCATCACACATGCTCGCAGCCTTGTGCCATCTGATAGAATCAAGGAGTAACAATAGAAGAAAATAAACCCCCACTGTACTTAATGTAACGGCTTAAATCTTGACTAGACTGAGCACCGACCAACACAAGCTCACAATCTCTAGCTGGCCGTACATCCAGGTATTCATGAGCAGGCCACAGTCCTGGATTGTGGAAGTCCCTTCAGGGTACACACACACACACACACACACACACACACACACACACACACACACACACACACACGCTCTGATGGACACTGCAGCAGTCACAGAACATCTGGAAAAGAGTGACAGAGCTGGCGCACTATTGACAGGAGCCTGCCCGCTGCCACCTGGCCCAACCGGCAATAGGCCAGTTCACCACGCATCGGTTGGGCTCACAATGAGGAGCTGAAATGGAACATCCATCAAACGGACAGGCAATCTGCACATCAAATGACCACTACCCAGTCTTATTTACACTCTAATGTATTCTTCTTTTTGACAAAGGGGCTTTTAAAATCTGAATCATTGCGTGCATTTTCAGATAATATGAAAATATATTGAAGAATTTTGGATGGACCCTTGTTTAATCATTTTAAAACATAATGTAACATTAAAAACATTGGCAAAAATACAAAACTCTACTTGTCACTGCCAAATAAAATCTGAATTCCTCTACCGTCTGCATTGATACTCGTTAGTTTACCGGCTTTGCCAAGTGCATACTCCACAAGTGTGTTTTATATATAAGTACCATACAGCATTAAGGCATTAAGAACACTTACACAAACACACTGATCTCTACGGGATGAAATCATAAAGAAAAATAAACTCATACCTCATTAGATCTTGGGAAAGTTTCAATCCTCCGCATCTGAGTTAGTTTAAAACTGTATATTATGAGCCAAGGAGGAAAACATACTCGGCTTCTTTATGAGCGCCAACAGCTGCGTAGTAATTAACTTATATTCAGCATACAAATCCCAGTAATGATTGATTGGAATTGCTGTCACAGTCCGGGCTTAAAGCTGCCCATGCATGGACAGCAGTCTAAGCTGAGCCTAAGCACAGATTCAGCTCACTCACAATATGCGATACACTTCATCTCCTGTGACCTTTAAATGTGCGCCTTTTCCCAATACATGTGACTGATGCACGTGAAGATATTCCCTCAACAAACAAACAGACATTCATCTCTTAATCTATTACTGCGCGGTTACATGAAGTGAAAAACTGCCATCAATACCGCCACACGCGGCTCCTAACAGCTGCCTGCAACTTCATCTGCACATAATCAATAATGAACCGTAATAGAAAGGAAAACACAATGTGCCATCTGGTGTCAACAGACATAAAGATGGAGGTTGTTTTACTATGTGTTACTAAGCCAGCTGTACTAGATGTCATTTTCTATTTACCTCCACTATGGCCAAAGACTTGACTGCAGTTCAACTAAAAAATAAAAAGGCAGAAAAGAAAAAAGTAGAGCCAGCTAACATTTGCGGCTGACCTCGGGGTGGATACGTCTACTGTGGACGTTAACGATGTGATGAGGCGGGCTCCATTGTACTGACAAATCTGTGTGCTTCTTTATCCACCGCCACTGGAGTGAGTTTCATTGATGTACCTTGACTAATCAAACACCATGTATTAGAAAAACACAGTGATGTTGTTGGAGATATGTCAAGGTCTGAGAAGTCTGTATGCAGGTCTGCTCTGTGCTAAAATTGTATGATAATCACATGCTTCTGCATATTGAGGAAAAACAAAAAAGTGGGCGTGCCAACCGTGACTAATACAACTGAATCATCAGTGCTGGTTGAAGTGGCATTTTCAATATAAATGCCAACATGCAATTAATGGACACAGTATTCTCCCGCTGACATCATAGGCTACGTCTATTTTTATTCTGACGGCAACTTCTTGTACTCCACTCAAACTGGTATTCACTTAGCATCACATACAGTAAAACTCTTAAATGGCACTAATGGAGATAAATACAATGTTACGATATTTTTGCACAGGCCAGGTGTGAAACCACTCTTTAAAATACAGAGTTGTATATACGTACGTCTAGATGTAAGTCACGCGTTGCGTCAAGGGCTAAGAAATGCGTACCGTGTTAAGTCACACCCTCCCTAGGCCGTGATTCATCACTTTAACACGAGTCATCCATGTTATCAACGCATAAATATTGTATCTCGCCAACAGATGGCTGTATTTTAAATGATTGCAGGCGTCGGTTTTAGAGATTAATGGGGACCTACATTCATTAAATGCATACATTCTCTACAGCAGTTTATACTGTTGTCGCTCTGGAGGTTATGCAATATAATAAATACACTGTGGCTGCTTCAACGTGTGACTTGAAATGACACTTGGGACTTGCTGGTGATTCGGGATCAACCACTCGGGATTGTGTCATGAATATATGGCTAAGCTTCTAGTTCAAAATGATTGACGCGTAATGCAAAGTGCATAAGCCGTTCACCGACCTCAAGCTGCGCAGCCGAGTCCAGCCCGGCTCTCTTGGCCTCAGGCTCCCCGGCGAAGGGGCCGCGGAGGGTCTGTAGGAAGAGCGCTGCCTTCCTCTTCCTCTCCGCCTGCAGCTGCTTCTCCTTGGACTCCTTAGACGCCTGGGCCAGCTTCTCCCTGGCTGCAGCCGCTAGGCGGTCCTCCAGCTTCTGCTTGGCTAAGGGCGGGGAGATGAGAGGGTAAAAAAAAAAAAAAGAGAAGAAAAACAGGTGAGAGATGGTCCTTGTCTGTTTTTAACTGCAGCCAGATACTACAATAGTCCTATGAGGGAGGAGAAGATTATTGAAAAGACAGAGAGGAGGCGGTGGAGATTGATTATGCTCTGTTTTTCACTCTGCTGGCCTTCTGACCACACGTAAATGGTCTTTGGAAAGCAAAGAACTTAAAGAAGGGAGGGAGAAAAGATAGAGAGAGCAAAAACATGTATGTAAACAAAAGAATATCGAGACAAGACGACAAGGGAAAAGAAAAAGAAAGGATGTTGAAAGTAATCTATCTAAGATGATGCCATTGTCAATCCGCCGCGGTTGGAAATCTTTAAGTGACGGCCTCACTATGTGGTGGGTATTTTCGTGCAATAGAAGGTTCATACAGAAAAAGCAAAGTAGGAGGGAAGATGTGGGTGGGGAAGAGGAGACAGACGGCTGAGTGAAATTGGGGGTGGAACATATGCATGGTTTTTTGAGAGATGAGGAAAGGAGATGAAGCGACAGAGACGGGTGTGGGGGTAGAGGAGTAAAGAGAGCACAAGAATGAGATGAGTCACAGCGAGGAAAAGGAATGAGTGAGACGGGGGAAACAAGACAAGACGGTGAATTTATAAAGCAAACGCTGGTGGGAAAACAAGTTGTTGTAGTTATGCAATCGCTGGGGCTACTGTTATCTCTTCAGGGTTAAACAGAGTAGCTGCTCCGGCAAATCATATTCCACTATAGTGTGAGCAACAGCCAAGTGGAGCAGAGTCCCACCGTACCCCAGACAGTGACACAACATACCGCGCTGGCCAGGCTGAGTCTCACTGCTGTATTTATTGACTAATCTTGCTTGATTTATGTGTTGTCCAGTACACAGCCGGAGAAGATTTGGTGAGCAAATGACCGACAAAAAAAAAAATGAATGAATTCACAACAATTTTGATAACCGAGTGATCATTTAAGTCAATTATCAAGCAAAATGCTGAACATTCTCTGGTTCTCGGCTGCTCAGATGTTGAAATTTGCAGATTTGTTGCATTATTGTATATTAATGACTAAAAACTAACAATTAAGCAGTGGATCAAAAAAGTAATTGATACATTGATAATGAAAACTCATTAGTTAAACCTGCAATTATGGTTATTTTTAGCCAAGTGAGGGCAGCGAAAACAAGCTGTGCGTTGTTGGTGAGTCAGTTGTTCTCCTTTTAGCTCAACCTACTCCTGAAGTACATATGTGGCTCTTTAGCTCCTAAATGCTCCACGATGTTCAACACCTAGTTGCAAAACCTAGTCTGCTGTTTGGTGTTGAGTATGTACAGTGAGTATTTAGAGCTTAAAGTAAACAGTAAGAGCTCCGTAAAGCCGAGGGGAGCTGCACATTCAGGTGAAAATGATCGTAGCTGTATGGCTATGAGCCACATTTTAACATTTAAGTCTGTGTGATCCCCTCAATGAATGGACTGCTGAACGTATCTATAACTACAGTATATGGCACAACATCCCTGAATATAATCTCACATTGATTTCAGATATACTGGTATTTTAAGTCTTCTGTCGCCGTTATGGAATATACACTGGGAAATGTTTGCAGCAACTTCCAACGATTCATGCACTTATCACTGCAAACTGCATTTGTTGTGTGGCTGCTTTCCAGACCATCACTACAGATTAGCGTCCGCCACTGATTCTCCTGCTATCTGACCAAGTTAGGCCTGCTGACTGACAGCCACTTTGCCACACAGCAAAGCCAATTCAGTCAGCTATTTATTAGGCTTTTCCAGCCTCTTTCTCTGGCTGTCTGTCAGCTCAGAGAGAGAACATTGCTCTCTGAGATTGTTCCACTGAACCTAAACGGGACCCGTCAGCAGGCTCGGGGAGTAACGGAATACAACGGCACGACGTTACGCGATTAGGATACAAAAACAGGTAACTGTACTACGCTACAGTTACAGAATTACCAATACATTCAGTACAAATAAGAGGCTATTCTGGTATTCCATGTGTCTCTGCATGGCAGCCTCACAACATATCGCAGCAGAAAAAAGTATGTTGGTATAAAAATAGCAAATAAGTATTTAAAGAAATAGCGTTACCTCAAGCACAAGCTGTTACAGGTTACTCGATGGCCAGAAAAAGACATGTGAAATAACCAAAAATCACTTGTTGCAGAAGAAGAAGACAACTATGGAAATTGTTTTTCCGGTCCTTTAAGTTGCATACAGTACAATTACTTCATCTTTTTCACAATGAATGCATTAACAGGCTTATTACCACACGGAGCAAACTACTAGATTCAAAGATGATTTTGGTGACGCACAGTTCAACCTCACTTATTTTGGACAATTCAGACAAAATGAAGAGATCAGAATCAAGAGATCCACAGAAATGTCTGCCAAAAGAAACTTTTTTTTAAATTGCTTTTGTCATTTGCTTTATATTTAGTATTTCAGCTTTCATGTAGGAGGCTTCGAGAGGCCGACACCTCAGTTACTGAGTCATTAGTAACGATCGACTCACACAGACACGATGCTTATTTACGAGGATGACGGGAAGAAATCTTATTTTTCAAACCTTTCGTATAGAAGGCCTGTGCGACCGGTTAACAAGTAAGGTCAAATGGATTATTGATAATCACAATTGCATCAGCATCTGCTGGTTGTCAGTCTTCGTTTGACAGAGATGTGAAAATGGCCTTTTTGGAAAATCATTTTATACTTCAGCTGCAGACGAAGGTGAAGCGTCCAATTTTTTAAAGCTGAAAAAGGTGCAATTGCACATTTTGGGGAGGGGGGGGGGGTGTAAAAGTATAACAAGATGCAATGAATCAACTTCAAACACAACAGCTTTCAGCTTCAGGTAGAAAAGCCTATTCGTTTTGAAATTAATAGTCGGTGATACATTACAATACATGAATATTTCAGAGATGTGACTCTAACCTTGGAAATAAAACTGCAAACATGCATGAGATTCCCCCCCCAGTCCCTTATGCAGAAGCTCTCTGTAAAAAACTAAAAGGCCAGATCACCAACCAACCGTGATCTTATTAGGTAAGCTGCGTTAGAAGCCATAGGTCCTATAAAACCCCTGATCAGAGCGAGTGTAAACCTTTTACAGGACAAAGAAGGCTCTTTGTGACTGTATGCATTCTGACGAATATGTCAAGTGTTTCTGAGTGCAAAGTCGCTGATGCGTTACTTTAGTTTTAGGAAAGACTGAGGCGGGCGAGTGTGTAATACTGTACAGCCACGAGTGAACAATGGAGAGAGAGAGACGGAAATAGAGAGAATACATCTCCATTAGGCCTTCGGAGAGCTATATGCTGTTGTTTATAATTTATAATTCAGACTCAACGGATTTATTCATCTTCGCTCCTCCCCCCCCTTTTTTTTTTTTACTCCAATTCCAACCCTTCCCAGAGAGTAACAGCATGCCAGTGGGTGTGACAGAGATGTCTTGTAAGCACCTGCACTTAGTCTATGCTGACACAGAGAATTATAATTCTCGCACACACACATTTAATAGCCACGGAGCTGAGGGAAACACAGGGAGAGTGAGGCCGACGGCTATCTGAATGCACAGACTGACACACACAAGCAAGAACAGTCAGAATCTGTCCTTCCTTGGAAAATGAAATGTTATTTTTTCACTATATTAGTGTTTAAAGAGGTACAGTGGCTAAAGCAGTGCAAGATCAATATTTTATTTATAATAATGCTTTTCAATTTTCCCAACAATCTTTCAACATTGATACCTTGTTTTGCCTCCAACTCCTCCAAGCTGAGGGAGGGTCTCTTCTCTTCTGGTGCACCGACTTGAGCCGGATCCTTAGCAACCATCTCAGCTCCGCCCATCAGAGCTGCCAGCCCCTGCTCCTCCAGCAACTTCAGGCAAAAAAAACGTATGATAATTTACCGTTAGTGCCAGTTTTATCAACCCTAGATCCGCGTGCATCGAACAGACCAAGCAGAACCAGACCTTGTCCTCGTCAGAGTCGTCGTCCAATCGAACTCTGTTCTTCTCCAGCGGCAGCATATCGTTTTCCTTCGCTTTGATGGCAAAACAGATGGGGGCAAAAGAGGCTGTGATGGCACAAAGAGACAGAAGGAGTCGTGTGATTTAGAGAGAACATAAAGTATTCAGAAGTTCAGAATTGGTAGACAAGTACATCCTGGACATCTTCTGGTAAGACAGTTTCAGAGTGAAATGACAAAAATGCATCTACTAAAGCAATTAGGCTGCTTTTTGTCAATGACAAATAAAACGTTCGCAAGAGAAGGATGAAAGGAGAGGCTGGAGGAAGGATTAATAAAGAGATGGGCGGAGGGAACAAAAAGATGGAAAAATAGGAAGGAGAAGACGCAGACAAGGGCAGACGAAGGATATGTTGGAGTTTATAAAACAGACGTACGCAGAGAGACGGGCAAAACAAATGTGAAAGAGGCATAATACAACGAAGAAAGAAAAACAGACGGAGAGACAAACACCAGGACAGTGAGCGTTGAAGCTGCGACGGTGTAGACAGAACAGAACACACAGTGTGCCTCATTCCCTTAAGAAATAACCTTAATATAGGACTGTGATCCTTATTGTAGAAGGCTGGATAGTTTACTTGTACTACTCTGTGCAGTTATTAGTTTTTTTTTGGCCTGCTCCGTGACCTGTCGCCCCCCCCCCCCCCCAATAGCCTGAGAATGCATGCCTTCATTTGCATATGTGTGCGCATGTTTATGGGTCTCGCCAGTGTTGTGGGAAGCAGACGCTTTCATCTTTGCATAGACATTTCCGGCCCGATATCACCAAATAAAATTGGGAGCATAAAAACCAACAGACTCACAGGCAGCTGTGCGTAAACACCAACATATGAAACACACACACACACACACACACTAGAGTAAATATGTGCATGTGTGCTCACATAAACACATATTTACCCAAAGGATTTGCAACTAATTTACTGAACGAATGAACTAAGGAAGAGGAAGTGAAAGCAGTACTGTGTTCTTTGTGTTTTTTCAAACCTTTTATCAGCGTGGAATCCAGGACCGACGTGCCAGATTGAAGCGTATCATCGTCACCATCGTCCTCGTCGTCTGTCTCATGCTGGACGAACAAAAAGAGAGTAGAGAAAGAGAATAAATAATTACTGTAACCGTATCTGTATCAATTCCCTGGCTCCGTACACTGTTAACAGGTAACAGTGCGCGCGCAATTTCGACACACCATCTAAAGTCGTCTGTATTTTTCCACATTGTTTTGGGTTAACCAGCGGGATTCCGACAAGAGACTGACACTGAAAATGAGATTCCATGGAAACCTGCTGTTCTTCATACTGCCGTGACGGGTCAGAAGTACAGCAGTAATATGTGCAAGTTGGTGTTCGGGATGTTTTCAAAAGAAAAACATTCAGAGGAGCTGCTTGGTGTTTGGTTTCTCCGGAAAAATAAGATTGGTGTGAATGCTTGTTTGTTGTCGAACATCACCGGTGGATCTGAAATGTTAGGATGAGTCACTCCTCTGCATCCATTCCCAATTAAACTAAAACTGTTGTATCTAAATAATGTGACCACTCATCTGCTAAGTTCTATCCACGGTTAAGGTTTGCAGTTCCGAAGTTGTCTCCCTACTGTGCTACAGAAAATGTTGCTGTGGAGGAGAAAACCAACAGCAACTGCTGAGAACAAAAAAAAAAAAAAAAACGTCCTAATGGATATCTTTAAGTACATCGCTATAGTGGCAGCAAGTGGAGGACCTGGGCAGAAGAGAAAAAGGTCAGTAGACCATTAACACTAGCAGAGGACTCTTTAGAGTCGAGCCAATCTTCCAAGATGGAGAATTTGATTTCATTCCGTCAGTGCACCGTGATGGGAAGAAGCAGACAATGAAAATGATGAACTTGTGTACAGCAGCAGTCTCTAAAGGGCAGGCTCACATGTTCGCCTCTCTTCATGTTCATTTCAGGTTGGCTGTGACTGCAGGCCTCTTCCTTCACTTACACATCAACATGGAAAACACTGACATCGGTCTTTAAATTCAATTTGAGGGTAACAAATGTACACGACACATTTAGGCATGAAATTGGCCAAGCATACAGGTCAGGAATTTAGTTTGAAAAATGATAGAAAAACTTCTAATTAGCTGTACTCCTTGCAACAGGACACGTCTTTACTGTATACCGTGATGGTCAAAATATTTTCGGTAGATACATTGTGTGCACAGGCCATATAACCACAAGCCCTCTGTAGTGACACCTGGGGACCAAGTGCCCTTTGCCGTTATCCCAAATATAAACTGCGGATGGAATGAAAGGTTAAAGTGGCGATGAAGCCAACGCCTCATGAGGTATGTCTTACCATGTTTGAAGGCCGCTTCCTATGCAGCTGTTATTTAACAGGGCTCTCAAAAGTCACAGCACTTTACCGAGACCCCAGAGAATATAACATGTAAAACCAAAGCTCGGAGGAGACACAGGACAGTTCAGAAGGTAATAATCCTCCACTCGGAGTGAAAACATGCACCAGTGTTTCATAGCAGAGCTGCCAAACCTGTGCTGGTAGGAGATCACAAGCTTAACGGGAATTTTTAAATGAAAAATGGAAGACGTGATCTACATTATCAACCCAAAAAGCTTTGACGAATACTTTTACTAATTTTTTATAATCTGACATGATGGGATGAAAACTGCTCTGCTGTGCCCAAATTCAATTGTCATGTTGCGACTTCATTTGAATGCCTTTAGCAAACGTGCAAACTCGTCTCCCTGTTGTGATATTCTCATAAACGTGAGTTCATATTAAGTCAATTATTTCTTTTTAAACTGGCTGAAATACAGTTCTTCTTTGAGGCTTTCGTTCGCATGTTCAGTCAAACCCACATAGGTTCCGCTGAATGCGAGCAAAACAAACGACGAGGGGCGGGACTTCTATTAGAAGGCTTTCTATAGAACTTCTGAGCAGATCTCTCCAGACAGGAAGCGGACACATCATCTGACGATTTACAAAATGCTTCTTCTTAGATAAACGTTGTATTTATCATATTTCAAAAGTGCCGCATTCTGAAGATTGTAAAGATCGTACCGACAGCAGCAGCAGCACATCCTGCTGCGGTTTTTGCTTCGACCGACGTTTAGCTCTTTCTCACTTTTTCATTAACTGTGAAAATACCAATAATGGCGCCGACGGAGAGCAGCGTTATCTGCATTCCATTACCCGCGGCGTAAATCACAAACACAAGGCAGGTTTCTTGATAGAAAGGCTCAGCAGCTGCTTGCTGGAGCAGCCTGGGCTGCGTCATAATGGGCCACACTCCTCTGCACTCTGAAAAGCTAATGGATTTGATTCATCAGAAGGCAAAATTGCTCAGACAAAACTTTCGCACTTTCTACCTCTCTCACTCTGGCACAAAGCAGACTCAACACACACATCGAATGTATGAGAGTATACACAGGAATGCTTATATCTACATATGTGGGGAAAAAAAATCTATTCATCTACCTACCTAGTTAGTTATATGCTACGATCTCTTATAATTCCCTTGTGTGAGAGGGATGATGGCTTGATGGGGCTCCTGTAGACTTGTGAACACTGACTGAATACGGATGACAGAACACCAAAGCACAGCTACGAGACGTGAAAAACACTCGCGCTGAGACATTCTGGCACATTCCTGTTAGAAAAAGGTTTGCCCTCAATAAGTGAACTTAAAATTAATTTAAATCGTGCATTTACTCCTAACAGCAAGCTGAAAGGATGAGGGCTAAACTGCCATTTGGCTATTCACATAAAGCATTACGGAGAGGTTTTTTCCGATATGATCTGCATCATCAATAATTGTACAACCCAGCTATAAACCACTTCATTTATTAAAACAAAATTGGATTTTTCGGTGAATAACTGCAAAACAAACTGAATGCCGAAAGCCTTGAAAGCGCTGAGATACCTGCTGAATGCACTATAATATGCATTCATCTTCGGTGGTGTCATGAGATGAGACTCTACAGGGACCTTGACAGGAAAACAGGCCGTGCCTTTGGAGGAGTTGAGATCATATTCGCTTTCATTGTGTGAAGAAGGTAACATTTATCACCAATATAGAGAAAATATATGATGCATCACTTGTCCTTGCGTCTAGTCATAACTTAAGTTAATTAGAGGCACCTTTGGTGGAGTTAATTTGACAGCAACTGGGCCAGGCCATTATTTAGTTAAGCTGAAGGAATATGAGACTTCAGCAGACTAAAGTATACATGTTAGTATAAAAAGCCCTCTTTGTGCTACTGTCCTTCTACCACTGGTCGTTAAAAAACATAAAAGAGGGAAATCTCTTACCTAAAAGAGTGCAAGATTGGAAAATTCCTGCTTGATTTGACTAAGGCTGAGTATCAACACACGTTGTTTTTTTCTGTCTTTTTTCAAATGTTGCCAATGACGAGAGACCGTACATTGCAACCTGAGTTCAGAGCGTTTCAAGTTGAAAATGCCAGAGCTTTCCTACCAGAAAAAAAACATGCTATATGGACACTCAGCATAAGGAATATATGTATATATACACACTATATATAGTTCAAGGAGCTGGCAGGCATGTGTGCAATACCCTCCCATCACCATAACCTCTCTGTGGGGCTCTATTATAGAAATTACAAATATTTAAATGAACATATGTTGTTTTCTCAAGGGTATATATTAAATAAATTATTAAAAAAACGGTGTTAGAACCAAACCGAAAGGAGAGAGGAAAAACTACAACTTGAAAAACAGCATTCTGCAAGACTCTGGGGCACCTTAAAGCCAGGGGGAATGCACCAATCATCTCTTGCCTGACCACAGGGAATTAGTTGGAACTAGTTAACCAATACACCACGCAGCAAATAAAGGTATGTGCCACTGGGGAGCAAGGCTGGACAAATGAAACAACAAGTGAAATGTCTGCAAACGGGCGGTAAACCGATCAATTCGTTTAGAGAATTAGGTTTTGATAGTGGTGCAGCAATCTGCTTTGTTTCAAGTTATTGACATTTGATTGTATAAAAGTCCCAAAACAAGGGTGACTAATTGGAATTACTTCACTGGCAGAATTTTGAGCCTTAAAAGTCTTGATGGTGGAAAGAGAGACTGTATTACTATTTAAGAAAGATGGGTTTTTGCAGTGTATTGCTCTGGTGCCCATTGGGGGTTTAATCTAATCCCCGTTGTCTGTGACATTCTCATCCTCCTTGTCAATATTTTGGATCAGGATACCTTTAACTTCAGCACGGCAGGTCCTCGCTTATCAGGAACAAAACAAAACCTGCTAATTTCAAGGCTGACTGTAAGTGCGGTGAATGCTTAGACAACTTTTTCTCATGTCGTCTAAACGTTGGCTGCAAATGCTGTTAAACATAATTGCATAGAGGTGGGTGGAGAGCGGTGAGGTTGATGACAGGAGACAAATGGGAGAACGGTGTTTCTTGTAGGTGTGAAGGTCATCTTTAGGTTTGTATCGGCTCATACCGAGCATCTGCCGAGCAACAGAATAATGCAATTTTAGTCATAATGGCAGTTTTTCTTTTTTTTCCCTCTCTTGATTGATAGCAGACTAATTACACTTCAACAATATCCATGTCAGCAATGTTACTCATCTGCCACTTGGCCAATCAATTGACCTATTTTGAGGGTTTTATCATTCATGATTCTGAAGCAGCTGCGATCAAATGTTCGGTGGTAAGAACACAAGGACCATTAGAATGAATTAACTGGGCACCATGAGCACTCACACAAGTTCATGGCGATGTGGTAGTTGTACTGGTCTACTGTATCAAACACATTCAAGTGTCAAAAATACACGTTTTGACCAAAGGTGTCAAGATGGGGATAGGATGTTAAGTGGTTAACGGGCTGGAGGGGATCTATCTAATTCTTATGCAGAGAAACAAACACACACACACACACACACACACACATATATATATATATATAAAGCGTATAATACCTCTGGAAAGCTTCTTCCTTCCTTCTGCAAGAAGTAATTCTTCTTAAACTCATAATAGGTGTTGTACTGATTCCAAGACTGGAGAAAGTCAAACCTAGACAGGGGGGAGAACACACACTGTGTAAGATGAGAGGTGAACACTCATAAAAGATAAGCCAGAGGATGAAGAAGAGGCTCTGCAATATCTGAGAGGAACGTTACTGATAAGAGTTCCTAAAAACCGAGATGTGACGGGAGCGACAGATTTATTTCTGGTTAGGACACTTACCGCGGATCATTCTTGGCACGGACACCGGCCTCGAACTTAAGACCGTTCCTAGCGACGTACTCGGCTAGCTTGTCTATGACCGGCTGGGTGTCGGGTGGTGGGGGGATGATGGCTGCCGTTGCCGGTGTGGATATTTGCGCTTCGGGTTTCGAACTGTTTTTCAGGGGGAAAATTAAAGATGTTAAGATGAGGGAGACGTTTTTACCCGTCTACTTGCTCTATCAAACTACAGTGCTTCATTTAAGTGATATCTCAGACCCCTATGCCTAGAGCAAATAATGCAAATTAGGCTTTTTAGTAAAAAAAAAACATTGACTCAGCTCACTGGAAACTAGTATCTGTCTTGATAAGGTTCTTCAATAGAATGACTGTATCACTACACAGTTTGTTTATAAAAAATGGTTCATGGTGCTTGATTTTTGACCAAGCAAAAATACAAAGAACCCAACAAATTCAATGACATCTAAAAACGATCAGGAGATGGTATTACACCGGGATGTCCAATAGTTCCTACCTGGTTTCTGGTACAACAGCAGGAGCAGCAGAGCCGGCGACCGGAGATGGGGCTGGAGCCAGTGGAGCCATGGCATTAGTTTCAGATGGGGTGGGTGTAGTTCCCAGATTAGGCAAAGCCTCAGAAGATGTCGGGGGAGCCATGACAGCTGCGGGCATACTGTTATAGTAGGAGCTGGCATCTATCCCTGGGGGAGGCGGAGCCAAGCAGAACGTTCCATCAGGAAGCATGTAGTACCCGTAGTATATGGCTGCTGCATTCGCTGTAACGAAATGAGGAAGACAGTGTTACATGAATTTCCTTCCAGAAATGCTTCAAGTGTACCTGATGCACAACGAATCAAAGTGATTGTGTGTGTGTGTGTGTGTGTGTATGTGTGTGTGTGTGGGGGAGGTTGTATGAGGGAACATCTATGCTTTTTTTTCAAAAGCCACAAGACTTTATTGAAACCTCACAGAACACAGGACTCGCTGGTGTGTTTCTCCAAACTGGGTGCATGCCAACCGCTATCTACTGTTAGAAGTACGGAGAAACAATTGTTTAATGTGAAATGATGGTGCTCTCGCAACAGCTAAGGGATGATTTACTAATTCATTCCAGAGTACGGTCATGGCAAACTTTTTGTATTTATTTGAGTCCATGTCAACCTTGGCGAAGAACATCAACAGGTCAGGGAAAAGTCATCTGCCACTGGAAATAGAAACTGTCAAAAGCAGGCTTGTTTAGCGAGCATTTGGCATATTTGTCACTGTGTTATTACATTTCATGGCAAAGATAAAGCCTTTTATGACGCAGCAATGTTTCCCTGTCGAGGTATTAAGTTGACCTCACACCCATGGTTTGTCTCTCTTTACTGTAAACATAAAAGTGAGCTATCTGTGGTGTTTTTGTATACACTGGCACACAACCTGCAAAACTTGAACATGAAACCAAGTGACAAAAATGATTCAAGCTGAGCTAATTACTGCGAGTGCTATTGCAGGAGCTTGCTTTAAGATTTTCCTGACACCGTATATTTCTGAGAGTGGAGGCAAAATGTAAACAGCTTCAAATTGGCCTCTGGACTGCAGCACATCCGTGTGGTTGCTGTGGTCAAACCTCAAGAATTAAGTGGTGTGGAAGTGTTCACTATACAGCTGTGATGGGCTTTTTTTTCTTGCTGAAGCTTGCTTTGGTTTTGTCCTGTTCACTGTCAAGCTATGTTTTTGTTTTTATGTTGCGTTTAATACGTCTGTCGCAGTAATTCATTTAAATTAGCGGTGGGAACAGAATATAAATCAAGACGTGACCTGTGTGCGAAAGGGTCATCTCGCCTATCAGCGGGTTTCTATTACAAAGTTTCTTTATTGAAAGGAGAATGGGGAAGAGGAGGGGTGAAATACAGGGACAAGGACAAAATAAATGGTTAGTGTCAAAACGGAGACAGTGTGATAATAACACATTAGTCACTGAGGTAGTTGACTTTAATGACACGTCCAATCGTCTCTGGTAAGGAAAATGGAAAACCACAGCAGCAGCTTTCATTTAAAAACATGACATACGCTACGGTTAAGATAAAGACTTAAGATGTAGAAGTGGAAGGTCAAAAAGGAAATTTAGGTGATTGGTTGGTCAGATAGATGAGATGGATGATCAGATCGCTAGATACATTTCATAGATTGACTTGAGTGTTGAAGTTAGTAAATCCTTTCGGGGCTGCTCTTATCGCCGGGTCAGAGGGAGTGATTAAAGACAGTAAATTAAGGGAGACAATAGTACAGAAGAGATAATGGAGCAACTCGTTATCCACGCCCTGTATTAACATCATAAGTGGCAAGAGGACAAGGGAAAGCTTTCTCATTGGACCATGGACGCGCAAATTAGCAGACCCCCATTTTGAGCAACAATGCACATCAATGGCATTAAGCAGCCCGGTCATCCACAACCAATTTACTAATATCAACAGCCCCATTCCTGCAGCAAAGATCAGGTCAAAGGACATCCTCCACAACTGGTTCAGAGACGAATAAATTGCAGTAATGGACAAGTTAACACTCACGGGTCAGCGGGGGCCAATGCCCATGGGTTTATTTATGCAACCATTTCAGGGGAGGACGAAGACATAGATGAAATAAGTACTTAAGAATAAGATGACTAATGTGGAGTGTGTGGGGGGTGTGACTCATCATGGATAGGCCACCTTGCATACCGCATGTCCATGAGCCAGGCATTCTTTTGAATCTAATGGAAGTGCTATTGTTTTATGTCATTTATTTTCAAAACGTCATTTTTATTTTCTCTTCGGGGGGAGATTGCAGGTCAGCAATGTGTGCAACATAGAAGTGGTCTACGTCATCTGAAAGCTGGGAATCTGGAGATGAACTTGCAGCTCAGCCCCGTGTGTCAAATTGTTCTGGTCATGAATCTGCAATAAACATTACATTTTGTTTAGGCGTGCATTTAAATGAGAGTAGATCGTATGGTAAAGGTTTAGAACAGTATGATGGAAGTATTTGGTGGCCTTTCCCATGCTCCATCGTGTATCATACGTTGTTGCAGCAACTTTTGCGTTGATACCGTTTGTTGCACTAAATTGCTGCAAGATTTAACTTTTTTTGACCTGTCGAGAATTTAAGAAAATAGTCATAATTCCTTCCAAAATCCCACAATTAAGACCCCAAGACTTTTAGGAAAAATGGTCTCACTACAATGAAATGGCTACTATGTGGACTAACATCATCCCACATGAATACAACCGGGCTCATAGGATCCACAAGCTTTCCAGACATACCCAAAGAAAACATTTTTAAAATAGGCAAAAATAACACATCTATACAGCATGCATGAATGTGATTGTAATAAAGTGGGCGTGTCTGTAAAAAGGAGACTCCTGGGTACCCATAGAACACATTGTCATTCAGATATCTTGAGGTGAGAGGTGAAGGGAGCACTGTGAATTTGGCCAATGCCAGTTTTCCCTCACCAGAATGTTGCCTAACTAGCGCGTTACTCAGCCTCCTTCCCGTTTGAGCCTGCTACAGCCTCTGAGATACAGTGAAGTCGGATCTTTAACCTCTTAGTAAAAGAGGTTGGAAGCGTTAATTGTTGTTCTGAGGTGTATTCCTGTATATCCGTCTAACTTACATGTTCGGCGTTTGTCAAAGCGTGTGGGAGTGCAATTCTTGAGTAGGACTATGATGAGATCTGACTATACCTTTGACGTAATATACACCATTTCTAAACACAAAGAAGATGAGTTCAAATCTGTAATTCGTTGTGTTTTGGTTGAGATGCTGCATGTGTTGCTCGTGTGTCACAAACCTTGTTAGACGCTGGCTGACAGTCTAATCGAAATGTCGCGCACACCAAGAACACGCATCAATTGAAGTCTGATCTGACCCAGAGCACAGGTGGACCCGAGAGAAGGTTCAGGTCAGGTCCTCTGGTTTTCACCTCTCAGCTCAATATTACTTTGCTGAAAGGTGCCTTTGTATCAATAATAGATTATGGTCAGCATTAATTTGTGGCGAGCGTTATTGAACAACCCGCAGTGGCAGAACGCTTTTAGCAGAAATAACAAACTTTTTCAAAATGTGCGAGGGCTGAGTGGAGGACCAAAGGCATCCTCAGGCGAGCTGTTGGCTCTGTATGTAAAGTGGTGAGGACCCGGGCTTGTTTTTGATGTGCTGGAGAAGACACTGCTGACCTTTTAGGTACTGGAACAATGAAACAACACAGCTATGATGGGTTATAAAGTGGGACTTGCCATGCCCACCCTATTCACTTTGATAGAACTGGCACCGATGCAAAATTGGAACACAGTCACGATGACGTAATTCCTTCTTTTTATTATATTCCCTGTTGCAGCGCATGTGAATGACATCAGCTGTTGCCTAGCAATGCCATTCCGGTCCATACTCACGGTCGGCGGTGTACTGCGCTGGTGTGCTGGATACAGCCGGGTCCGTCACTTCTTCCGCTTTGGTCGCCACTGCTGCTGTGCCGTTCCTCTCCTGTCGGGCTTTCCGTACAAGTGCTGCCAGAGGATGGTCTGGGTCCATTACTTTAAGAGGCTGCAGAAGAAGAAGAAGAAGAAGAAGAAGAAGAAGAAGAAAGCTGGTTTGGTAAAGATCGGCATCACACTATGATGTTATTGTTTTTCTGTAAATGAATACTAAAGCCATTGGAGCATTATAGGAGATGCAGAACCATTTTAGAGTAGTATTATAATACATACACCAAATATTCAAAGCTGTGAAGTCAGAAACCATGAAATGCAGAGTACTATTTCAGGGTTACATACAGAATTTAATAGTTAACCGCATAAAATATGAACTACAAAGCATTAGTAGAAAATTGGAGTGGCTGATAATAAATGGAAAGCCCTACTGATGGGAAGCAACTGTCACACAGCCTACAATTAAAAGGAGCTCATTATGTTTTAAAAAAAAACAACAACATGCTTCTTACTGCTCTGTCAAAGACTAATGACTCTCCTGACAATGTACATGAAAACACTGACAGCATGAAGAAAATAGTTATTAAGAGAGTGCAGTAACAGACACGGGCAGTGCTAACAGCATGTAGCTGTAATTCACACGGCAGGCAGCGGTCGCCTACCAGTCGGAATTTGCAGCATACTTTTGCATTGTTAAAAAATATTTTCAGTTTGAGGCTGTTTTTCTTTGACTTATTCAAATGTGTTGGAGATGCACGGTTTTCACAGGACTAGCGTCACAATATAAAAGTAGCCCACTGTGTCCAACAAGTAAAGCTAAGTTACCTTCACCAGCTCCTCCAGACGAGAGCACCTTTTAGGAGCAAACAGGCTGGGATGGAGGTAACTGCCATCCCCATCATCATCTGAATCATCAGAGTTGGATTCTAGAGCAAGAAAGCAACAACAACAAAAAAAAAAAGAACAAAGTAATGAATATATGTATGAACAAGTGATTAACATCATGATTAATGCAGAGCGTTGATGTATCCGACTGCATTATCTTGTTCTGTTCGATTGCTCGTGTACAACAGACGTGATATTTCTGCATTAATTACAGTACGCGATCATTCTCGACAGCGGCTGCTTTCTATAACTCACCCTGCGACTGCTCTTGCTTCTTGGCGGAGACGAGGTTGTATCGACCTTCCTTCATGGCCCGCAGGATGTGTCTGTAGTAAGGGTTCAGGTAGTGGTCGAAACGAAGAAAGTCGAACTGGGAGTTACCGGACTGCTTAGCTTTCAGCACGATCTCAAACTGAGCCCCCTGCTGAGACACAAAGTTGGCTGTCCTCTCGATGATGTTATGGGTCTTGATGGTTGCCGGCTACAAAGAAAAAAAATCAAAAAATTTGCATATGCTTTAAACTGAACATATCTGAATCTATAACCATTTTATGTGCAAAAAAACTGTAAATATTTCACGTAGAAGCCAAAAATAGTGAAGATTAAGGATCTGTACCACACATAGGGTTGCAAAAAATCCTGGAATATACAAGGTGGAAACTTTCCATGGGAATTAATGGGGAAATAACGGGAATAAAATGGAATTATAGTGGTTATTTGCTGATGCTGTATTTAACATGTCATATGCAGGTAGAAACAAACCTTTTGCCAAATCAAAAGTAGACAAAATCCTTTAATTTACCGAATGCATACAGTGTGAAATTTGCCATGTGGTGAGTTAGCTTGCTGGGAAATTGAAGAATAGGTAAAGGTACTTTGAATATTTGAGCAGACAATATGGGCCGTGTGCAACCTTAGGGTTTAAAGCGAAAACCAATTGATAACACTAAAGAATGGGTGAACTGTGTACTTTGCTTCAAGCTACTCTCTGCTGGATATCAAAAACATACATATAACATATATTCACCCCAGTAATGTCATCAACACTTGCATGAACGCATGCAGCCCTTTGGCTCAAACGGTGCAGTCGTGTTAGCAAAAGTGTCTGATGTACAAGCAACTCCTATTTAATGCGATGCTGGCAAATGTACATGTAACAGTAGAGTGTGCTGCTGAATGTAGTGCATGGTGAACTAAATGGGTATACTTCTATGTGCTTGTATGCCCCCCAAACAAGTTCACAATCAAAAGGTATGACTTCTAGATTGAAATTGTGCTAAATTCCCGGGCTGTAAGCTATCATTATTATTGGCCAACTCGCTTTACCGCTAGAGTTGACCAACCCTTTGAGTCAAGTGAGCGAACCTGCCGGCTGCACATTACATCAGAATGCAGTGCACACTTCATGGATGGCTTCTTCATACTGAGGACACATTTTTTGGCCCGGAGGCATTTTCATGCCCGGCATTCTTCTGTTCATTTCGATGACATTAATAATTAAAGTACACATGGGGTGAAAATCTGTGAAACAAGAAATGATCCATTACTCATTCATTAGTGTATCCCTTGTGTGCCTTTAATGATTAACCAGTCATAACCTAGAGAGTGCAGGAGTATCCTAAGAGAAGCCACATATCTCATCAAGATGAAAGACCATGATTGTGTTCTACGCTGCCAAGGCCCTCCTGACATACGAGGGCCTCTCACGCTCCCATTTACGGACGTGGCCATAAAGTAACAAGGGGACGTGCGTAATACTTGTTTTATGTTGACGTGGTATACACAAGGAAAGCGTCTCACTCTAATCGGATACATTTGTTGCACATCACATAATGTATTATCTCTTGTGACCACTGTCGGTAAATGCCATTACAATAATTGTATTTTAACAGAAGATCCTATCAACAATAAACGCTGTGTCTGCATACTTGTTCGTCAGTGGTCTGAAATGAATCACAAGGTTCCCGTTAGATTATTTGACACAAGTCAGTCCCTTGCTATAACTATCAGATAACAAAATGAGAAAGAAAACACACAAATGTACTTAAAAAATAATGACAGACACACTGCACTGAAATGAGAGAAGGATATTCCCTCACAATCTAGGGAGTAGACGCTTATATGATATGCATATATGCTCTGTGTTTATGCACAGGGGTGTTTTGACTGTTCCATACCCAGCATGCTATATACTGACTATGCACACAGCCCATGCAACCGTTAAAGCTCGTCGGCTTTCTCATGCATAAAGAGAGCAGCTGAGTAGAGTCATTGAGGGTTTTGGTTGCGGTCTGGCCGGGTCCAGAGGGAACACAGAAACACCAGATAGAACAAAAACAGCAGCAATGCATTTCAAATTTTTCTCTCAATTTTTTCTTGCCTGTTGTTATCATTGGATGTTATGTCAATATGAAGCATTGCATATACGTGTATTTCTTCATACAGCAAATATGTGCTGTTTTGTAGCAAAAATGTGGTGACATCGTAAGAAAATGATTATGACATAAACCTTTCATTTTAAGGGGAAAAAGGAAGAGGTGCTATTTCACATAGCTAATGCTTGAATGGCTATTGATTAGACTGTCATCCAATGATGAGGTATGTCAGGGTGGCTTTCCACCTCAAAACTATTTCTGGTGCAAACCCTCTACAGTCTACCTCCCTACAATTTCAGAGAGAAGTCACAGGAATACATACTTACTGTTAGACATCCTGAGCCCCGACTCTAATACGAATGATCAGACCAATCTTTTCAGCTTGTACTCCAATTATTGTTGTCTTTAATATGACAGCGTTCATAACACGACATGTTTATGACATTTAAATAGGTTAGACATGTCGTTCTATCAATTTGTTGTTGTCCAGTAGGGCTCCAACGATACAGTACGGGGATCAAATTCTGGCACACACAGGATACACGCTATGTAGACGTACGCACATATCATGTTTATGTGTTGTGTATATATAAACTGTGTATGAGCGCACAGTAGGGCATCAACATCAGTGGGGATATTTAATACTCACCAGTTCCACATCAGGAGGGATAGCGAGTCCCGGCAGAGCAACAAACGGTTCCTCGCTCTCCTCCGGCTCTACTTCTTCTGTGATGTGAAGAGACGAGTAGGGCGAAAAGAATGAGATGAACTTGTGTTAGTCATTTGTAATAGAAGGTAAATAGACCCTGCTGGATATAGATACATATATATATAAACATTTTAAAGATGGGTGAACCACATGCCCTCCAGCATTCTATCCATTATACAAATAGATCACAGAACAGTACTACACTCTTCGTCCTCTGTTCCTAACCTTCACTCGATGAAAATGTACAGGTCAGCTGGAAACTAGATTAACATTATTAATGTTGCACTGGGGGCGGTTTGCGCAGCAATGAAGGCGATAAGCTCCTCAATTCAAAACATTGCATTTATGGGAAAAAATAAATAATCCAGCCTTCCCACAATTCCTGTGGATTTCACTTGGCATGTCGTGTAAGGTGGGTCACGGGCCTGAAAGCCAAGCAGTTTGCACGTGTTCACTCAATCTTATGTCACGTCTCAACTCCAGTTTAGTGATAATATAATGGCCCTTCAAACAGGGTCCGAAAATCATTTAAACCACTCTGAAGTCCGTGTAAACATGACAAATTCTAAATGGTATCCTTTTACTTTGTTATAGTACTTTATAAGACATTCTTTTCTTCATAAAAACACACAATTCAAATGATAAGGTAATTAAAGTTTGTTTTTTTATTGATTAAAACAAATGTAATGATGTATTATAAGCTGCTTAGGGCGTTGTGTTAAGAAGATAAACGGGTCATAATTCATCTCTAATATCTATTTATGTTGTTGTGAAAACAACTGTATTTATCAAGTTTCTCACCAACATTACATTTTACGAGATTACATTTGGACACATAACGTAATTTACCTTCGCCCAATAGAACATTATCAGAGATCGGCGACTAGAAAAGCATTAATGCCGATGTCCTGATTGCATATTTTACTGAATATTGTCAGATAACGATCAGTCAGTAAAACTTCATTTCACACCGCGATGGTTAACGTTAAACTGTGTAATTAATCCGCGGTTCACACTCATGCCGAACCGTGCATTGTGGTGGGGGACATTTTCATGATTTTGTATTTGTGATAATGTCGAGGACTATAAAGAAGGAAAGTGAAAACGTGACAACAAACTGCAGCAGGGATTCAACTGAAACCAGCTCCAAATGTTAATGGCCAGTGTGACATGACCCTTATTGACTTATTCCCAAAGGACAAAATTGTACTCTCATCTGGAGTTTTGGCAGATGTAGTCATACTCTGGAATGGCTCGACAATCTCCCCAGAGAGAGGCATTTAGTCTTCATAACTGTCAGGCCACTGGCTGAGACAAAGTGCTTCCAGCTATCTCTACATCAAATATTAAAAGTTGCAAGCGTGTGTGTGTGCGTGTGTGTGTGTGTGTGTGTGATATGAATGGATGACAACCAGAGCCGACGCTGGAGTTCACAGGTGATTAGCTGTCTAAATGTCAAACCTCCTACCACTCATGGCTAGAATTTTAAAAACATTTTTTATGCAACAACCGCAGGGCCTCAACAGAGGGTTGTTACAAAGAGTTATAGTTACGTTTTATGGTATCCTTCTGTAATATTGAATTAAATATTAGTATGTTTGATACTGCGTCCGCCGCAGGCACAAAATGTACTTCGGCAGCCCCCTCGAGGTAGCATATTTGCAGATGGTTGCATGGATTAGAATTGTTTAAAAATAAGAAATGAAAAAAAAGACGACATGGATTAGACAGACCTTCTGTGTTCTTCACAGCAGAAGACAAAAATTCAAAAGTCAAGCAGCTTGGTTTACAAAGCACCATTCTGTGAGTTAGCTCCGCAGTTAAAAGCTTTGTTTCGCTCTTCTGGTTTTGTGTATGCGAGTACGTACGAATGACCGACCTTGTCTGAGATCGCCTAACTTAACTATCCGACTCGTTTGTGAGCGATGTGTTCTCACCACATTCCCTGTTAGCGTCGTCCTCCACGGTGGGCTGAGAGGGATCATAGTAGTCGGCGCTGTATTTGAAGGCCACTGCAGTGTAGGTGCCTTCATCAGCCAGAGCCTCACTCAGACGTTTGTACTCCTCCTCTGAGGGAAACAAGACAACACACAACAAAGAAACATTTACAACAAAGGTTGACCATCATTTTTTTTAAATCAGATTGCAGAACTTGACCACGTTTTTCTATTTTGATGTAGCACTGCATAACTGCATAACATCCACCTATTAGGAATAATGTATGATACTATGTACCTATAGTTTGTTTTGTTTGGCTTGAATCGGCGGATGAGTTGGTAAACTCGGAGCACTTTCCCCTTTGGTTCGGTATCTTTTCATTCAGAGGAGGAAATTGCTAAAAGCCACAGAGGAAGAAGGTCCTGCAGAAGGTTGCATCTGCCCAAAAATCAATGAGGCAACCCACTGCGTTGCTAGCCCAACTCAGACCCCGAACTGTTGCTTTCACTCATCCGCATCCCAGTGTGTAGATCGCACTTCAAAACTCGCAGGATACACATTGCAGTTGGCTCAGGTCGAGGTTGAATCATGTTACACACTGATGCCTCCGAGAACCCCTTGGTACTAAAACAGGGTCTCTGTAGATAAAACAGGTTGATACTATCCAAAGTAAGCTATTTGGCTATTGTGACCACAACACAGGCATTCTATGATTATTGGCATTTATATGTTTGGACAGTTATTATATAGTAAGAATAATAACGCTAAAATATTCTATTCTAAATGATCTAGTCCTTGTAGAAGCACGCTGAGCAACAGGAAAGACAGAAAGAAAGTTACTCACCGGTTGCTAGACAAATGTACATGGAAACTAACCCTTTCCTATTGAAATTCATGGCAAACTTTGTCTTATAAAAGAAGCAAGGGCAAAATTGCCACTAAAAATATCAATATTTCTAATGCTTTCCTCCTGCTGTCCCTTCAGTGGACAGATGGGTAATAGCCTAAGTGAATGGGGTCAGGCCTCCAGCTTCAAGGGCAAACCAGCCTGGAGGGATGAACCTTCTGTAGCGAGTGTGTGTGTGTGTGTGTGTGTGTGTGTGTGTGTGTGTGTCTGACACAAATAATTAGCTGTCTCATTCTGTCCTGTCAGTTTGGGCATAAGACGCCATATTTCACATGAAACTGTGGCTTATCAATTCAATTGCGGTCATTAAGTCTGTCTTTCAGAAGGGTGCTTTGTCATCAAAACAGCCTGTTTCATTATAATGTAAAACGACTGAGATGCAAGTATCTAATGGTTGAAAGTGATTTCCATAGAAATGGCAGCTGTTGAGCTCAGCGTCAAAGCCAGTCAAAGCTTTTTAAAGGAGATGAAAAGCTGAAGATTGCCTTGGAGGGGGCTAGAAATCATGACGTAGGAAGCCTAGATTGAAGTATACACCAAATGGTAAGATTCTATCTGTACAGACAGGTTTGTCAAATTGGTGTTAGTCTATTTTAAAGTGTTAATAGAGGACACTTAGATTAAAGATTTCCGGGGACACTGATTCAAACACTGACTGCCTGACAAGAGAGTGACCATTTTAACTTTAAAAGTGGAGACAGACATCAGTGATAAAAGCCAGAAATAAACACCAGAGTGACGAAGATTTGGGAGCTTTTTGAGTTGACAGAGGCCTTGCAGCTGCGCACTGTTGGCATTATTTGTGAGTAGTTATGGCTTGACCTGCAACCTTGGCTACCACAGACTTATTAGGCCTAAGTGAGAGCTTCCTGCGAGGATCAGTGACGTCAAAAGGTTCGGCCTGCAGCCAATGGGAATTAATATCTGCAAGCATCTCGCCATTTGTAGAAAAAAAGCAACACTTGCCAATATTTACGATCATATACCACTGAAACAACATGTTGCAGCAATTTAAAAAGTTTCGTTGAATGGTAAATAATTAGTATGAATACATATGTTCATAGAAGTGTATGTGCACGGAGTATATTGTACACAGTAAACAGCAATGGTTCATTTTAAGAAGACATGACCTACTTCATTTCTGTTACATTTACCTCCCTTTGAATTTCTAGAGTCAAAGCATGTATGTGGGTAGTGAAGTTATCTCACATTGTGTTTAATATACATGTAATTACGTTTGGTCAGGACTTTGCTGTGGCTCATTGCCCCGTCACGTCATGAGATGATGGGGTGAAGGATCGTAACGCCAGATGATTGATGGGCCCACGAAAAGTCTAACAGGATTAGTACACCGTCTGCTAGCTAGCTGCCTTCATCAAACAAAGATGACTAATTCTAGTGTGTGTTGAGTTTCAGATAAAGCACCCCGCCCACCTTGTCTGGCCTCCTCTTCCAGCAGATCGGTGTGCAGAGCCAGGTACCTCTCCTCGTCGCACAGCGCCTCAATCCTGGCCTCCTCCTCCGACAGCTGGTAGGATGTATTCCAAGACCCGCTGTCGTACTCTGAAAGGTCATGTAAGTGACCGCGCCCATCGTATCTGTCGGATGATAACGAGGATTAGAGAGAAGGAAGTTGACAAAGCTTTTTATACACAATATGGACCTACTTACTGAGGGAGGGGGAACGAAAACCCCAGATTTACATAAAAAAAAACGCTCTACCGTAAAATACTTAAAGTTAGAATGTATCAAAATACACAGTATAATAATGCACTAATTAAGTCCTTGGGCTTAATTGTCGATAGTGCTCTTAAGATACCTAGCAAGCTCTCTGCTGCTTATTTCCTTCGTGGACAAGTCTTACAAACCCACAACCCTACATCCAAAAGAAAAACAAACGAAAAAGAAAACAAACAAAGCAACTCGCCTCTTACCTTACAGGGTTTCAATTCCCCCCCTGTAACACTCATCACTACGTCTACATCTGCAAAGAGAGTTACATTCATCACACAAACCCGAGCACATAAATACCTATCCGCAAGAACCCAAATGGACGACATTTTCCAGGGTTCGTCCCTCTACGGCACTTCCCAGTTGCGGTTTCTTCACGAAGACAAAGAAACGGGGGTGCTGTGTGGTTGGCATTCGGGGTTTGGCCGGACCCTTTAAGCCTACCTTGCTGGGGGGGAAAACTGGGTTATGTGATAAAGACACACATATAAAAGGCTGTACAAATGAAACACAAGTTGGGCCACCGCAGATCAAGGTGATTCAAAAAAAAAAGAAAAGGAAATGCGCTATTTTAAGGTTGGAGTAAGTTATGATGTGCTCTGCATGGACGTGGCAATAAAATATTACTGCATCGCATGCAGCAAAGTTAAAAAGCACCTATAAACCCTTTTTTTTTTGTCAGTCAAACCCCACTGTTTCACATTGAGATATTTTGAATCACCTTAACTGCTGTAACTTTAGCCTTGGTTAGAATTTGCTCTGGCCTTGTGGACTGTGGCACTGCAGAGCACTAACCCACGTCCTCTCGCTTTGTGTACGCTAAGCTTTTACTGCAAAAACTCAATTTGAAAAAAGGACAGAGAGAAGGACACATCTTCTGTGTTGTACTCCATCATGACTGCTAGTTGTATTCTACTAATAAGTAGGCCTATGCCTGGGTTTCCAGAGGAAATTCTCCCCAACATGTCAAGATGCAAAGTCCACCTCAAGCTAACATTTAAACATCTTTTGTCTCTAAATTAGACGCCATCGCCAGTGTATGAGGAACACAGCACAAACTACTGCAGCAAGATAGAAATAGCTCTGCAACGAACCCTTCATGAAGGTTACAATGTTTCCTTTCCGTTTCAACATGCAGTGGTGTCCATTATGTACACGACATGTGTATCAATGTTGTATTAGACCGCAGCAGTTTTAGCTGGTGTGACTGATACATTGGCAACTGAGTGTATATCACCGTATAGATAGTTCAGCACCATGGCTAATGTTAGCAAATACTATCAGGAGTTTGCATCTTCACACGTTATTCTAGAAACATCAGATACCATTTGTTGTCAGTTTCAAAACATCCAAAATACAAGTTTGCAGACAGGAAATAAAACATTCGTCGCCAGTTGCAGGTGTTCCCAAGCTTCTGCAAGACAAAACTCCCAAGTGGTCCCTTGCATTGTGAGGCTAACAGTAAGGATAGATGGTTAGCATAATGTTTCGGTCTACGTTTGTTCAACCGACCTATCAATCATGATGTTCTTCTCTCCCATCCATGGGATGAGATGTTTTCCGTGTTCATGGTAAAGCGCCCTTTCGTCGTCTGGAAACAGTTTGCAGGCATATCCGAACACCAAGAGGTCGGCGTATTTATCACTGTCACTCACATCCTTCTTCACTGGTTTGTTGTTGTGGTCCTTCTTTGCCGCTCCGCGACGATACATCTCCCAATTAGTCGTGAAAACAAAATGGCTAGCGAAATAAAATAGTTGTAACAGTATAGTGACGGATTTATGAGAGCCAAATAGCCTTCATGTGGTCCAAATGTTACGATAATCCGTGGCGTTGAACCCCAAAACTAGATTCTACGTGCCGTCTGTCGCCATGTTGGAAAGGAAGCAAATGCACTTGTGTATCCAGTCCGCACTTACGACAATTTGTCTGCGTTGTTAAAATGAACCCTAATGAGAAATAATTATATTTAAAAATATATCTTAATTTTTTTAAGCCGTATGTGATAAAAAAAAAAAAGTGCATATGAGTTGTATTTTTGCCAGCGAAGTCGTTTGTCATTGCTCGAATGTGCTGGTGGTGAATTGATCTAACTGAAACCTTTCAACCCAACATTACATCTGCACGAGGAGCGTTAAGGGTCAAAGGCATGAGTGTACTTGGGTTTAAAGATATTCATATTACCCTGGATGAAGTTATTGTTTGTAAAATGAACTGAAGGACAGAGTGTATGCATGTATACATAAATAGAGCTTTGGATTTAAATCAGAAACATAGTAATAGTCAGGCAGGCTGTGTATAATCAACACTGCAGTGATGGGCATATTATCTATCCCTGTTTTATGTTCATTCTATGTCTATTTTTCTTTATTGTAAATCACTTAACAGTTCAGTAAAACTCATGTACTCTTCATTACTGTTGACCATATTGAAATTGCTTAATTGTTTCAGTTTTTTTCAATAGATTCTTCCAAACTCCCAAGACAGGCAATATTTGTTTGTATGTTTTCTCAAACAAAATTCAGTATATAAGAGCTAGCATTAGCTTAAGTGCAATGACAACTGTGCAACTGTTTCATTATGTACAGTATTTTTGGGAGAGGAGATAGATAGATGGATGGATGGATGGTGGTAATGGAAATGGAAAGTCATTAACAGTGCAGGTATTGCAAATGTAAGGTGATTAAAAAGGAAAACCTGCGCAAGACTAATGATTACTAAGGATAATATAAAATTCGAACTGATGAATATATGAACAAATATTCAGATTGTGCATAAGGCTATAACAAAGCCAATAACTTACAGCCCAGCTAGAGGTGATTAAAAAGTAAAAACAGTGGAAGAATAGTGAATACTGTGGAAAAAAATAAAATATATATGTATATAAAAAAATAGACCGTAAATACATACAATGCAAATTGTGCAAAAGCTGAGATAGACAGTAAGTGACAGTCCAGCAGCCTAATGACAGTATGCATTACACCACACCATTGCAGCAGTTGGGTTGTCATGTGATCGGGTAGGGGACTTTCTGCAGTCTGTCTGTTGAGCAGGACTGAGACAACAGTCTACCACTGAACACACTCCTCTGCCTGGTGAAAGTGCTGTGCAACGGGTGCCGGACATCTTCTATAATGGACAACAGTTTATTAAGGATCCTTCTCTCTCTCACTGAGGGAATCCAGCTCTGTGACCAGCCTCTTCAGCCGCATAGCGCCCCTCTTCTTAACGCTGCCACCCCCAGCACACCACAGCATAGAAGAGAACACTGGCAACCCCTGGATGGTGTTGAAGGAGCTGGGAAAAAAACATGATCCTCATAGCACTGCTCACTTTGTTCAGGTGAGAGTAAGCCCTGTGCAGGAGACACCTGATGCCATTTTTCACACACCCCTTCTCTCGGTAAGCAAGCTGGGTCGAGTGGTGGACCTGGGGTCTAAGGAGATGGAGCAGCTGCTGATCTGAGGTCTTAATTATATGTGGCTTAAGCGATCTAGGACACACTCTCCAGGCCAGTTGCAAGCTCTCCTCTGACACTATCTGCGATGAATAAATTGTAATTTGGTTGTGTCCCTGATTTAGAAAAAAACATTGAGTTTCATTTCCAGTTATATTTTTAGACGGGAAAACTAAGCTCAGTAGTGGAAAACATGTAAAGCCTTCCCAGTTCTGTTCATGTCCTTTTCAAGCCTGCTACTGCACCAATAATCTCTTACACAAATCTGGCAGGGCAGATGGTAGAATTGAAGCAATCACAGTCTATTGTTTTCTTTGATGAATTTGTAGCCAAACATATTTTGGAATTAATAGCACGCCAGAGAAGACTTGTGTGAACCTGTCCCTCAATAGGATTTTAATGGACTTTCTGTTGTAGACTCTTTCACTTTTTATTCCTAAACGTTTTTCATTAGCAACAGCTCCTCTCGTGGGAATACGTACACTATCTGACCTACACAGCCACGGGAGAGGTGTGAGGGAGGAGAGGTCTGAATAAGTGCTCACATGTACAACAATCACACGTAATAGAGGTGATTACGGGAATGTAGTGCTGTTACATATTACATAAATTTCCAAAACACTCAAGGATAGTTGTAATTGAGTGAGAGTGAAGTGAATTACTATGATCATTAAAATATAAATAAAACAATATGATTTAAAAAATCGGCCCCTGCAAATAAAGCACACACACACACACATACACACACACAGAAACACAAACATCTTTAATTGAATATTAATTTATCTCACTCTCCATTCTGGTCTGTTGTCTAAGTGAGATGCACTAACACTCAAGGTGAACACAGATCAGTTGTCTAAACAGAGTGGCAATTCAGCTTAGCTTGCAGCCAGAGCATACAGCAGCATACTAAGCATGTCATATGTCAAAGTGAAGCAATGGCTCCACCATAAAGACTCGTATTTGTTGTTGTAACGCTTCATGTCAGCCTCAAGGAAGACACTCTACTGAATTGTGCATTTTCCTCTTCTAGGTTACCACCCCGCTAACATATTTACACATCAGTGTGTGTTAAAATAATGAAAATTGTGGGAGGGAGAGCAGTTTATCGATTTGTTTCTTGTTTAGAGAAGCACTTCAGAACACAAAGCGATGACAACATTGAAGACGTCACCCCAAAAAAATGTGAATACAGCAGTGTCAGTAACTGTGGACGTGAAGCCCTTTCATTGCACTGTTCTTAGACGTGACCTGTTTTTAATCTAACAAAAGCTTAAAACATAAGAAATTATTTTCAAAAAAAGCATGAAAGGCACCAAAATCAATACGCCATTCTAGAATGATGAAGATCTTTTTTGACATGTGTTTACATTTATGTGGCATCAAACCATGTGGTGGATGAGTAATGAGTATTTAAATGCATTCTGTGTGCATTATGTGTGTGTGAGAAAAAGTCAGATGAGCATACTATAATGAGTTGTATGCACGCACACAAACCATTGTTCTTTTTAACCTCAAATCGTTCATCATATAAGACCTGACGAGCTCATTGATCCTAATGAAGTATACACCTGAACTTATATAAACACAGTCACATGAAGGAGACATAGCAGATTGTCTTTGTAGTCTTTGCCACAAAGCTTTTATCTCCCCCCTCTATTATTTACAACTCCTCACTGTGTTTTGACAAAATTGGTCCATATAGGTTAAGAGTAATGCATTTGTGAAAGCAGAGGGTGAAACAAGTACAGAAAGCGAGAGTGCATAAAAGTGTTCAGACAAAAGGTTTGTAGTGCTGCAGTGGAGTCAGTTATGTGTCGTGTACAAAAACGTATTCCATCTTGGTGGAAGTTATTCTCTTGGGATTAGAAAAAAACAAAACTTGTGCATCTTTCCACATTAAAAATAATTACAATGTCATTGCTGCCATTTCACAGTGCCTGCAGTGGGTCAATGTTGGCACTTCTTATGCGCTTCCATGCACTATTAATAGCAGCCATTAATATGCAGTCATTTGCAAATGTAGACTTACATGTTTTATTTGGTGTACTCATATATATATATATATATATATATATATATATATGCTAGAAATGGCATCTAGCACATGTTAAGAGTGCTCACATTTAACAGCTTAAACCTTGTCACACAAATTTGCTCTAATTACCACTGGTGATGCATGCATCTTTTAAGTGTTGCTCACAAGGGCTGTATGTAGGCCATGCTGGGCTTCCTTTATAGGCATTCTAATAAGCCATTCTTAATCACTATGTGGTAATTAAATACCTTGAAGAGTTGTATTCACAGATGGCCAAAGAGCCAACCAGGAGGTTCGAGAGCGCCGTGTGGAAGCTGGTAGGCAGATGTTTAGCTCAGCAACACAAAGCCCGCCTACACGTGTATGTGGATAATTTATGCCTCTCTCCTTCTGTCCCCCTCTTTCGTTGGGCTTGCATCACAATGTGTGGACTCGTAAAGATGTAAGCAGATATAAACAGTTTAAGTGTCAAGACTTTACAACAAAACGTTAACTCATTTTTGTGATATTTTGATTGCATTTTATTGTAATGGTGCACGCGTTAGCACATCCACTCATTGTATGTTCTCTTATCCACCTAATTCAAAACAAAGCTATTTTTGATTGGTAGACCGTGAACGTGTACGTAAAGTTTTCAGTGATACATTACATCGTTTGCCTGGCATGGAAATGTGAGGCTATTTATTAATTTATGTGTTTTTCATTTATTGGTTTATTTAGCAGGAACATCACACATTAATACACATTGCAGTAAATGTGCCAAAGGCTAACTAAAATACTATTTTGCATCTGTAGTGTCCAGACTTTCTCACTCAAAAAGATGATAAGAGATTCAATTTATTGAAATTGTTTATCAACATGCAGATCAGTAATAAAATAGAGTATTATGGTTGGTAGAAATATTTATTAGGTCGTATAACTATAATGGTGAATGGTTAAATACAGTAGCACTTTCATCCTTCAAGCCTCTCCTTCAACATCCCTGCACACTCACACACTAATGGCAGCAAGCTATCTTCTTCTACAGTTTCCTTTCACAGGTTAATGCATCATTTATATGACATCTGAATTGGACCGCTGTATACATTCATACAGTGTGTTAACGCACAGTGGATTACAACATAAACTCATAAGTATTGGTAAATGTAACAAAATACATTTGTGGAGGATCTCACCGCTCGAAGGGAGTTTGTACAGTGAGATTTAAGGATTCAGCCAAGTGCCTCTTTTTTATAGTTAGTCTACAGAGCCTCGGTTAAAAGGCTTTGCAGTGAGTCCACGCTGAGAACTGGGAATTTAAAAAAAAACCTTTTAACCATGATCTTACCAGGTCTTAATGTTCCTCAACTGTTCCAGTTAAAAGTTACTGCATTGTCCGATTAGTATTATTCTTCCATCTGTATACAATATTACTCACAATAAAGAAAAACATGGGTCAGACACAGAATCATTATTATTATTAATATAATTTATTATGAAACACATTGTTGTCATATAAATGTCATTTAAATAGGTCTTTATATATGATCTGAGTTGTGGATTTTGAGGAAAAGGTTACTTGTAAATATTTACTGCGGAAGAATATATCTAAACAATGGTATTAATGTCTCCTGAGTAACATTTTACAACCTGATGCCTCACTAATCAGCTCTCAGAATTAGGGCATTAGACTGCAGCAACAACATGAAGAAACTTTGAATGCTCCGAGTCTATTCTTTGATCTTGCCGAGTCGTCCTCTGAGAGGATTAACGTGTCACATTAGATAGTTACGGGTCTATTGAGAATAATATAAGTCTTCCAGTTCCCCACAGTGTATGACAGCATGAATGAAAAATGCAAATCGCTCCACATTTAGACACTTTGTTTTTTTCCTGTTATGCTTGGCACAACGTGTCAACATTCACTAGGGTGACGGGAAAGAAAAATCGACAGCCTTGGATAAAAAGATTGTACATGGAAATTGAATTTATTGTAGCAGCAAAGTGCATCCGGCGGCATATTGAGCAAATTCTTATGACTAAGCATGGGTTGTTTTACTGATACAGTGATCTCAGTCCAACATGCTGAAAGCACAGTCAGAACAGACGTGGCCCTCCCTGTCACCTTCATGTGGTGTCACACACCGTGAAAAGAACGGACACGCCTCATGTGCTTTTCACACCAAGGGTTGTGCAATCAATCCAGGTGATCCCTTCTATGAGTGGCAGGTCGGACAGGACTTGAGGAAACAAGGACAAATGTCTTCGTGCTGCAGCTGTCACTTTTATTTAGGAGCAGGATGAGTCAAGTTGAACTGTGCTGCAGAGGGAAGTGGATTTATTTGGATTAGTCAGAGGCTTAATGGGACCTCTGGGCTCTTATCATTATCTCACAGAGCCAACCCTTCCAGGTGGGGTTAGACAAATTATGAAATTATTTTTTGATTATGTATGGCCCTCTCAAATCAGGCCCTGCATTTCCATCAGGATTGTTTGTGTGGATAGGCTGTTTATCTGCTTTGTTCACAATATCTGGGTGATTCACGTTGTGATTAAGCCATACCTCAGACAGATTTTAGCTTTTATTAGCCATCGAAATCTGTCATAAAGGTGTTTATGATTTGTCTTAAAGTGATTCAGGGTGTACATAAACACACACAGAAATACCAGCAAGTGTACGTGGGCGCGGACACAAACTCACACATGATGAGAAGATGAAAAAACGAGAAAGATGAAAAGTTTGCCGAAAGGATAAATCAATATCTTGCACCGATCCTCAGTGTACACATACCATGTACTGTATACTTTATGCATATTTAGCATTTCAGCAGAATAGCACGCAGCCTGTCTGCAGCCGTGAAAATAATACGAGTTCCCAGTGATGAGTAATGGGTAGATATTTAATATGTTCTGCAAGTCATCTCTGTTGTGATTAGGTTAATGTGGCTTCAAGGGAAAATGTGACATATTGAATGACAGTAACTTTCATTCATAAAGTAATTGTGAAATTACACACAGGCCATGTGTATATTTTAATTGATGTGGCTCTTGGTAAATCTTGCATAATGTAAATTGATACGTTTTTGTTGGTGCAGGTAGTTTTTTATTTTCCAATTTCTTTTTCACAGTCTCTTATCAGACTTCTCCTGGATAATTGCTCCAACGCTCAGTGTCTTTGTCTCTCTTCTCCAAGTTTCTTTCTTTCATCTCTAACTTCCCAACAGCTTGAAGCAGAGCTTTTAATTCAGATTGTTTTTAGTTAATAAATTGATAATTGTACTGAAGCTTCCGCCTCCTAATTGGGTTTTCGGTCCTGCTCTTCCTCAGTGAATAATCAGGTAGGCATAATTGTTGAGACCTTAAGGCTCCAATAATCCATTGTCATCCAGTTGTTTTAATATTACCATCATATATTTGCACTTTAATTAATTTATGGAAAGCAGGTTGAGCGTGGGCTCTTAAATAATGCTAATGATTTTTGTCCCACAATGTCGTCTTTCTTCAGTAGAGTGAAATTTCACACTAAAATCAGAAGAGCTATCATTTCTTTCAGCATCGCTGCACTTTGAATACCTGGCTCTGGCTCAGAATTATCAGGCCTCATCCAGTCTCTACAGTCAAAGTCAATCAGATACATCAACTTAATCCAGATTGGCTTTTACCTAAATCATACTAGACAGCAAATCTTAAACATGAACTTTAAAGGTTTTTTTTGGGACTGATAAAAATGTATTATTGTATCAACTATTTAGAGGTAACATTTAAATTATCAATGGGCGCTTTCTTTCAGTAAATTGACCTTTTCCTGTGGCCTTTTCCCATAAATAATCGAAATGCTGTGTGACAGCAGCTCTTGGCAGGATTAAATTAGTGCCAAGTAAAGCCCATTTTATCCCGACCACTGTCTCAGAATATATGCTTCCACGAAACCCAGACTTGGCATCTCCCTTGCTGAGCTACACTTCTAAGAAATGTAATCACAGGAAGTATCTGTGACCGCAGAGGAGTCCAAACACCTCAGCTGGCCCTGATTTGTTTCTCCCTGTTAAAGGTTTATTTTGGGGGTGTTTTTTCCTGTACCGATGTGAGGGTGTCGCATGTGTACAGATTGTAAAGCCCTCTGAGCCAAACTTTTTGGGTGGCACCACCAGTGGGCCAAAGCTTCCATCTATCCGGCATAAATATCTCAACAGCTACTTGATGGATTGTCTGAATACTATGATTAATAACAAACTAGAGGTGATAACAAACAAGATGGTGAAAATGGTACATATAACACCTTTTGAACGCCAGCATGTACGCATTGTCATTGTGAACATTTTGCCATGCTGGTGTTAGCATTTAAGAAGCCATGGTTCTGGTGTTATTTCATTTTGTGAAAAAGTATTGCTCCATGCATGATGCTTGGTTAGTGATGTGGCTGTGAGAGTTACTCCGGCCATTTTGTTGCAAGGTTTATTATGCTGTATTTATGTCTTCAGGTCTTAAAGTAACGGTCATAACTTCCAAGTCAGCTGCTTAACAACACTGCATTAATAAATGAAACCAGCGGACAAATGATACACTAACAGAAAGTTATGGGTTTGAGAACTGCTTAGCCTTCATTATGGTTTGGAGTGCCATTTAATTTAATTTAATTCAACCTTTATTTACCAGAAAGTCCCATTGAGAAAAGAAATCCGTCAACCATGGGACATAATTGTTTTTCATCCTACAGTAACATATTTTCAAAGACAGAAATAGAGCTGCAGAAGAGCAAAAGCAATAGCAAGAAAGGGAAATACACTTTTTTATATCTGCTGTTTCTGCCAAAAAGCTTTCAATGAAAATAGAAAATGGCCCGAGAAATAAATAGAGGGAGAGAGACAGATGGAGGGAATTTAAAAGGTGATCACCAGACTGGGACAGCCAGCAGACAGATACTGGCAAAAAAAACGGTGAGCCTTTCCCTGAGCAAATGATGAATAGGACAATTCAGTGGCACTGACCGGGCTGTGGTCAGCGCACTGCAAAGGGCTTGTTCTTCATCTTGGCCTGGTTGGAGTCTAATGGAATGGCAGCCAGACAGTCTCTGACGGAGAGAGCACTGGAGGGCAGAACGATGACATATTTCAAACACTGGACATCACAGTGAGGACGATTCAATCATTGAGTGTACATCTTAATCAACATATTTAGGGAGAGGCAAAGATTTAAATCACAAGCCTGCTGACTTGCTCTGCTGGTCCTTAATGTGGCGGACACGAAGTGACAACAGTACAGCATGCAGTTACTCTATTACTTTTGACACACATCACTGTTGGAATGAGCCGAATGTGTTGAGTTTGGTGCTTTGTTGTTATTTGCTGTACACCTTCACAGGTACAAAGCATTAAAGCCCGTGGAGTACTATTGATAATTTCTTAATTAGCCTGATACTCCGAGTGACGGGTTCTATAAGAGCAGACTATTATCTGTTAACTTTAAGAGTTGAACAGCTCTGTCAATTCCATCCACATTTGTTGCCATTTTCTGTCACAATTTTTCCTAAATATAACTCTAGACCTATATTGAATTCTTGAACAAATCGGCGGTGATTCATAGGTCTTTGTAAGTTAGCAATTTCATGTCTGGAAAAGCTACAGTTCAGTGTTTCTTCCAAAGAAACTATTTTGCAGTAAAACACAGCGAATACAGACAAAGTCCCATCTGCCATGGGTAACAAAAAAAAAACAAAGTTTTTCAGATCTCCATTAACAACTAAGGCTTCTCTGAATGGACAGAAGCAGTGTACAGCTACAGAAGGTAGCGGCAGTTGGACCCCGTACAAAAGAGCACTACACTTCCTCTGAGGACACACAAAGAAGGGAAGAAACAACGTCCTCCACAAATAACTCCCGATAGCTTGGCAACCTGTTGAAAGTGTCACGGAAAAGGATTTATTGTCTCGCACCCACACTCTATCACACTGTTTGAAGCATTCAGCATATGGTGTCTCCGCACAGCTGCTGCTGTTGGGAATATTTTGTTGCAGAATTAATTTACCACTTTGGTTTGACTCCCTGTGACAGGCTCGGGAGCTTTTTTTGCACCTGAGTTAACGATTCTAAAAGGCAGCCATTGAATGGCTGCATTGTATCTTCTGCAAATCCTGTATGTAGATGTAATGAGGTCCCTGTTCAGAGCCGATCCATTTCCAGTGAGTTCTTATCCCCCTCCACTTCTTTTTGTTTTCATCCTACAGAGCAAATTAGAGCGTGGGGTCTCTGGATAATCTATTAAACAATGTGTCTTCTTCCAAGTCTGTTTCGCAAACATAATTTGTTATACATGATCATGCCTTCATTTGGTCGCTGTAATGTGCTGTTCCCCAAGATGGATCTGAAATTGGACCGTAGATTGATCCGTCTTCATTAATTCACTTGTTTGTCCATCAATCACATGCCTTAAAAAGATCACTGGTTGTTTTGGTTTTGGCTGGCCCTTACACTGATTGACCAAGGGACATAAAAGATGAATACGGAAATAACATCTTCATTTACAAAGCCATATTTTCTTCAAACGTGTCTTGTTTACTCACTAACAGTCTTCTTTTTCTCCGCCTTTGTTGCTGTGTTTCTCGACTTGACTTCCACCTGTAGATCAGTGGAAGAGAGTGATACCATTGACAGCACTGTGTATCTCCCATGTGAGTACATATGCGTACTTGTGCAAGAGCACGAGACAAACAAAACAAGGATCCACTAATAAAAGCTGCTCAACAGTGCTAATAGACGTCAACAACTCCAGGTGACAAAGCATTGTTTGAGGAATTAAGGGTTTATGATACATAATTCGGTTGACTGGTAAAATATTTGAATTTGCCAATGAAAGAATACTACTGCAAGCTGATGTAAACAAGGCAGGTTTCAAATAAAAAAAAGGTTTTATAAGGTATGAAGTGCAAATGCATGTTCGTTAAGCCTCAAGTATACACACAATGTGTTTTGGTTAGAAATGTTGAATGGCAACAAAACTGCAATCAAAACTTCACCCCTTTAAATGTGCCAGAATAAGAAGTCAGCAACAGACTGCAGCATCTTGAAAATCACTTAGCTGCTGCAAAACTTTGCCCAACTTTTTTAAATGACATGTAGAGGAACCACGTTTGACTGTTTGCCGGTTTGTTTGTGTCGCTGCTTTGTGAAAGTAGTTCAATCAGCTCTGAAAGGCAGCGATGTTACATGTACAAAAAGGATTAAATCTCCATCTCCACTGATTTCCCCTTCTTTTTTCTTCCTTCTTTTTTACTTCCCCAGCAGTTTGTGAGAAATGATCACTTGTGTGGATTGGTGCAGGATGCTGCAAGCCGTTAGACATAGACATGCCAGTAATGAAGATAGGATTTCACCACAGCTCACCTGGGCTGGAACGGTTGGAAGGAGGAGAAGGGAGGAGGCGAGAGGAGAAAACTGAAATTTGTGGGATTCTACTTCCCCCCCAGGCTCCGTCTGGACCCACAGGCAACAGAGGCAGCATCTGCTAAGGGCTAGATGATGGGAGCAGCTAGATTTCCCTGCATCATCTATTTCCTACAGTAAGGATTATGAGATATACACATGCTAGTTGCTGTAGGCTTGAAAAACTACTTTACCAATTAGCACTGAATTGGCATTTTGGACACTCTAATGACTGACTAAAATATCTTATTTCTCTTTGTCCACATGCAGTTACCATTCATTTATACCTTTGTTTTAGTTTCACTGTGGTGAACTGTTAGGAGGTGAGGTATGCACATGTAATGAGAGAGCAAACAGTGGAAATACTGTAATCACTACTGCCTGCAGGGAGTCAATCAGTCAGCAAGCGCTGAGCCTAAAATAAGCAGCAAAAGCGGAATAAATCACGATAAAGTACGGGCTGCATTTCCCGTTTTTCATTTGTCAGAATGACACTGAGAAAACAAGACTAGCAGTGGTGATTAAGCACACAATATTTGACACCTAATAAGTCTGAGATCTGATAGATGGTCCAGAGAGCAGGCGCAGAGAGAAAATGTTTCCAACCTTGTTTTTGTGGCCTGCTGATAATGTTGACAGTTATTCTGTCTCTCAAGCTCCCCACTGTAGGAAAGACCTTCTAATTTTGTTTTCCTGTTGCTTTTCACTGTCATTTGTCTAACAACATGAAGACATATACTGCATAGACAGATACGAAAGAATTGGTCTCTTGTGCTGTATTTCTTGTCCTGTTCAGTGTTCTCGTTGCCCCGCACAGAAGCTGATTTATGAGTCAATTTGTTCCTTCTGGTGTCAATAATGCATTTTTGGAAGGCACACCTTTCATTACTGGAGATGGAGAGCAGAATTTTAATTTGTTTTGATGGTGTAATTAAGTCTCATAAATAGCTCAATCTTGCCACGCATTATGGAAATTTAATATAGGCTGCATCTAGCTATTTACTATTTCTGTAGAGGGAAAAGTCAAACTATACAACAAAGTTTTATGATGTATTGTGTTAATTACTGTAAGCTTTGTTGCTATCATGAAACATGATATGCCAACACACGCAAACAAACACCTCCTTATCTTTTGTTAAGATAGAAAAAGAAACAGCTGAAGATATACACTACACTCCAAACATTAGAGAAAATGTTGAAACATATCCGTACAACCACAGGTCCTATATCTGAATTAGAATGATGTGAAGCATATATAGGTTACTTATTTGGAAAAAAAAAGGTTGAACGTTCAAAAGTTGAAAAAGAGCCTGTAGCCATGCTGAAAGTACACACGGACATTGGTAAGTTTGTAATCCACCAAGACATAAAACGTATCATTCTCAACCACATGTGCATTACAATGTATTTTAAAGTAATACAAACTGAAGTGAGTGCGATTATCTGTAAAAGGTACTTACTACATGTATTTTACGCCATAGAGACAACTTTGACAAGTCCAAGATTATAGTCTTTCTCTCTCTCTGACATTTTCGCACAATTCTTCCATATTTTTCTTGCCTTATTACTTCGTGGTCTGTCATTTTGTCTCCGTGACACCCTCGTTCCCTCTGTATTTCTCCAACGTTTCTTCTCTGCCTCTTCATTTTCTTTCTCTTTTTCTGTGGGTTCTGTATCTCAGCAGCCGTCAGAGCGTTTACAGCAGAAACTGTGGGATGGCCATTTTAAAAGAATGTGAGAGAAAGGTGAGCCAGCCATTTCATCTCTGAAGTAGTGCTCTGACAAAAGTGCTTTGCTTTAAGGATACTTACATTCTATCTGTAACATTGTAACAGTGTGTGCTGCAACTTTGGCAAGACGAGTTCTTCCGTCGCTATGTTTCCCATTTGCTCATGTCTTATTTATTGTACATCTGCATGTTCAATTCCACCTTTGCATGTGCCTTTTTACATTAGTAGCATAAGGTGGTATACGTTATGTTCATGTACAGGGGTGCAGCAAACCTCCGAGGAATTGACAGTGAGGGAGACTTTCATGAGCTTGCACAACCATGTTTTATGAAAAGACCCGTCCACGTCAGACTTACCTTGTTGTTTTTAACTGTCTAAGACACACAATATAGAGAAATAGAGAGAGTGAGCAGTGGACCTGGCAAACTGTAGTGATTGTACTGCTCTCTGAAACTCATGAGCTATAGTAGCACTGCTTAAGGTGAAAGAGAGACTTTGTAAGTGAGGCATCGGTTACCGACCGAACACAAAGCTCCCATCTCCTCGCTCATTTGACTGATTAGCATGCTCTCACCCAGTGCCAGCAGCGTCCATTCTCAGCATGTCTGGTCTCCACAGTGTTGAGTTTCACAAGAGCCAAGAGATTTGGCTCCGACAGAGCGAGGTGGTTAAAGCCTCTCGGTGGGTAGTCAGGGAACTGGTCCCAGCTATGTCCAGGTGCATTTTCTCATAAGTAGAACATTTGGAGAGGATCTTCCCATCGGTACATGGGCTAAACCTGCACCGTGTCGCTGTCCCTGGTGCTGAACATCTTGTGCACTATAGTTGGCTCTCTATTGGATCCGCATTTGGAATCCATAGACAAATGTTAACACATACATTTGATCTTAACTCTTGCATACAAAAATTAAGAACTTTCGTGGATTTATCTCCAAAATGCTCAGCTGGTGAGGGATCAAATTGCTCCCTCCTGGCTAAGCTCTCCAAAAAGCAGCTTTTGGAGTGACTATGTGAAATATTAAATGACTAATTTGAACTGTCCGATTCTCTTTTTTGACAGCCTAATGTGTGTTTGGCAGAGAACTGCATAAGGTGATGTACATGTAATTACATTTGGACAACAAGATCTGCGATGTCTTGAACAGGTAGTACAGTCCCCCAAATCACATGTAGGGCTTTTATACAAAGCACCGTATTTAACTTGGTGGTCGCTTTTAAACTTTGCAACATTGTGATTCATTGTGGACATAATTAAATAGCCGTGTCACACAATGTATGTGTACAGCATGAGCAACCTTCCTAAAATGCAAAGGTACACGTGAGCTTGTGCAGCACGTAGGCGTGTGTGTGTGTGTGTAAGTGAACACTTGTCGGCACATGTCTGCATGCTGAGCGTTATTGTGTTTCCATGGTAGCAGCCTCGCTGAAGTTTCTGACATTTCAATCCTGCCACTCCTAATCCTCGCAAGGATGTTTTGACATGCATACATTTGTTTAGCTACACTTTTAAAAAGCGTGTTCTACCACCAGACAAAATAGTTAGAAAGTCACTTTCTACATTTTTTTAAAAATGTTTTGGATCATTTAGATTTATTTCTAAACAAGGTTTAAACACACATCCATAACAAACTCAGTATCATGTTAAACAAATCTTCTTCTCTGCTAATTGGACAATAACTTGACATTTGAATGAATGCTAAAGCTTTCATATTTTGATCCTCGAATGATGTGTCAATCCATGGTTTGTGAGTGTGTGTAAAATGAGAAGACACCCTGCTGCACCGAAGGTAGCTTCTGACCTGAAATATGGCCGGTACGCTATACTGCCTGTGGAGTTTAGGATACTTGTCCCTGATCTATTAACTGCAGCAGCTGGGATCCATTCTGTCAATACATGTAGACTCCATAGGGAGAGGCCGTTACTATTGGTTATCATCCTTAGGTCCCCTTGGTTGCACACGGTAACTCACTTGTTCCTATGAATGAGCAGAAAGCTGGCTCAAGGGAGTGTAAGAAAAATGATGGTTGTCAGCTGATAAAAAGGTCTGACTTCAAGCCACAGTACAAAACAGTGAGAACCTCTATATAACAAACACGCCTAACTCTGCTGGCGCCCTAATGGAGGGACACTATGCCAATCGTGATGCATTATCAAATACCAGCCGTGTCAAAACCATCAAAACCAACTGCTTGTGTTTCTACTGTTTCTACTCTTCCAAAGCATCACATTAATGAGCTTCTGTGACAGACACAGTTGCAACAAGCAGCAACACATCATCGCTTATCTACTACATTACATTCAAAACTTTGGGGGAATGTTAAACTTAATTGTGAGAGCAAAATATGTGGTGTGGTATGATTTCTTTAAATGAAAGCTTCTGGATATCTCACTGTCTCATTAATACAAAATGGGGAGATGACTTTGTTTTTCATGTGTGCAAAAAAATCAAGCTGAAGGAGCAAACAGCAGCTGAAAGCAGTTATTGATTGTGCACTCGTCTGTGCTAAAAAAGAACAAAGAAATGGAGGCCTGGGGAAATGTGTGCAGCATGGTATGTCTGTTCTGCAGAGTTGGAGGTAAAGTAAGCTGTTTTGTAGTTTCCAGTTGTTCCGTCTTCCTTGTAAATCCATGTTGATTATTGCCGCTCATCAGTGTCGCAACATGTCTTTACACATCTGACAGTAGTAGAACAATGCTGGCATAATCAATCTTTTGTCAATGGATGCCTGATATGGTTAAAAAAAACTAGGTCAGACTGGCTCTCTTTGAAAAAGAACTGATGCTATGTTGCCAGTTACGTCACAGTGGGTGGCTTGTTTCTGACTGGCTGACAGGTGTCAGTCTAAAGTAAATATCAGGATACCTTTGAACCTAGTTCCACACAAACATTGCCAACACCTCTCTATATAAGATGGTTCTATTTCGCCACAGCTTCCACAGGCTTCAGACAGAGCTTGCAGAGTCATAATGAATCACATTGGTTTGCATACTGTAGTTGTGTCTAATAAACTGGCAAATAAAGTACAACCGCACCTCCCATTTTTACAGAATTAAAGAAAGAAGACGAGTGGGAGTTTTTGAGCGGGAGTGTCTAGAATTGTCACTGGGTGTATCTGGTGTTTGCAAGGAAACATTATGAAAAGCAATCCAGGCGTCATTTCAATGTCCAATTGAGAGTCAATTCATTTGCGTTCAATGGAGGTAGATGATGAATGTATCATTTCCTAATCTGTCAAAAAATGTACCTCCTTTTTTATAGCATAGCTGGGCAAGCAGCTCATCCAATAAGCCATGTCTGTGTTTTCCATAGATTTTCTCAAGAGCCACAGCCTTGCTCTGTTTCACATGAAAAGCCCTTTCATTACGATACAGATGCACCCACCCATGCTTTTCTCATGGATGCTCACAGACACATTTCTAAATATTCATGTGACTTGCAGCCTCATGTAAAAGAACACTGCTAACTCTACACTCTGCGCTACCTCTAAACCCCTTAACATCCATTGCACAACTTCTAAATCCAATAACCCCTGCCAATCTATACTTGATGGTAAAATGTAAACAGCTATGTCCCCATCACTGCGATTGGAAAATTTGAGAAAAAGCGTGGGCATACATGAGAGGTGCAGCTTGAGAGCACCACCCGCTGGGCTCACCTCCCTAGGAAGCCAGAAAACAGAATAAACATCTTATTTAATATGGTATTAAAGCAGAACCCCCTCTGTGATGAGGGCTGATGGTATCCCCAAGTGAGAGTCAGAGGTTTGCCCTAGAGAGCAGCAATTACTGCCAGTTATGGGAAAAAAGACTTGCAGGTGGTAACATGTTGATGTGTCTTTGACTCAGATTTAATGACCAGAAGTAGTGGTATTACTAATGAAAACAACAACTATGGACTATTGCCGTCACATGTTTAACGTATATAATAATTCACTAATGAGGAAATGACAAGTTTGACTTGTAGGAGTGTAAATAGTCAAAGGCAGGGTTGGTAATCTTCTTTGAAAACCTTTTTGACATTTTTGTTGAAATTCTCTTTACGTCTTGAAAGCAATCAATTGATTCAAATTGTTCTCACAAAAAAGGAAACAACAAATGTGGTATCTGTGGCTCACCAGAACTGTAATAAGCCTGCCCAATACTTCTGGTGTACTCTAGATTACCAACCCTGCTTTTAAAATAATTAAGCTATTAAAAAAATAGAACAAAAACGCTGTTTGCTTCTGCAGCCTCTTCCATCAGAGCAACCACCTCATTATGTGGTATTGTTGACTATTAATGCAATTGTTTTTGATCACTTTTTTTGTTAAAGGTGTTATTATTTCTCACAGCAGAATTCATGTGTTGCCATTTTCTATGAATGTCAATGTTAATTCCTCGACTGAAGTGACTAAAAAGCAGCAAAGACCCCGGTTGCCATCTGTGTGGCTTTGTGAAATCCAAATACTGATGCGAGAACTCTTCACAAAAGGTGGACATAGTCATACAATAACTGACAACACCAGTAAGTGATTAATAAATGAGATGCCATCAACCCCAAGATTGTTGTGCCGAACGAGCTGTTCAGTATTGCTTGAACTGGAAGGTCTTAGTCGTGTTGTCATCAGCTGTTTCATGTCGTACAGCGTGTTTATATACAGCTTGGCACATAACGTACAAGTTGTTTGTTGGCATATAAAGTGCTTTTGAAAAGAGACCAGGACATATGGTTGAATATTTTTTTTTCCCTATAACCTTTTATGTTTCAGTCCAACTCCAGTAAAAGCAGTTTATGTCCAATACCATAGATACAAGCAGTCCAATTATGGTGTCATCCTTATTTTTCATTCAAAGGTTGAGTTCTGCAGTATATTAAGATGATACAGTGTTTGATGTTTACAAGTTGGATGTCACATGCATTTATTCTCTGTCAGTTTAGAGAAAACAAATCCAAGATAAAAGGAGCCCTTTGATATTTTTTTATTGCATATACCATGTCAACTTGTTTGGGAGGATTTTTCTTGGTGTAACTCTAACGGGAACATTGACTGCATTGTTAGAAATTCAAGCTTTCAAGCCTTCATCAGTCAATGGGCTGCAAGACAGTTGTGGGTTAGATCCAGTAGTATTGATGTCCTTCCCTCCCACAGGGGATGTAAGTGTATTAACTTGAAAAAAACAGCAACAGCATCAACATTCAAACATGGTTTCCTTGCTTTCCGGAGGACTTCAAAAAAGGCTCAAAGGCCACTTTGGGCACTGAAAGTCAATACTTGTGCAAGAAGGAACCAAAACAGTTTCAATTTTATTTTTTTTAAATGAGACAGCAGTCTTATTAAAATACAGACCGCAAACTCTCCCAAGGTAAAGAAAGCTGGGGCTGAAGTGGTATCTTACCTGCTAAATGTGAACTATGGTTTACACAGCATAAACTACAGCTTCTTCTGTTGTTTCAGTTGTGTTGTTTCATGAATTTAAATGTGTTTTCCTCATCCCTGCCTCTTAAATGTCCCCAACTACTGGAGCTGTTTGCTTGGCTTGTGAGCCCTTTAGCCACATGCAGTGATCTGCCTTGTCTTTAGCTGCTGTTAATATCCGCTGCAGAGCGACAGTCATGGAGACTGGCTAAAAGGCCAGAATTGCCTTGTACTTTTCCCTTGAAAAAAATGCTGTTGGTGTTCTTTACACAACACAATTATGAAAGGGGAAGTTGAAGAACAAGGTCAATAAGCAGGAGTAGTGCAAAAAAAAGGGACATTTATTAACAAAAATTAAACACTGTCATTTTCAATAACATTCAATTAAACTAAAGCAAAAGAACATCAAATTAAAGAAAGTGGCAGCCTCACAGCAAGCCAATATACGATTTGAATTGGCTTGAGAATAAGTCACATTATTACTGTGTAGAAATGTCTTGTTTTGCCTCAACTCTGTCTTCTAATTATTTACACAAAGGAAAGTAAAAGGAAATGTGAAGCCAACGACTTGTTAGATGACTCTCTATTTCAGTCAGAAAACTGCTTGTTATATTGTAATTGTTGACTTTGTCCATACCTACAGTGAATAGCTGGTACTTCACATTGCCAGTTCAATGTATGGAAATCTACAATTTGGGGCAGAAATGGAAGGCTTTGGCAGCTCCATCAAACATAACTGGCAATGCTGACAAGGGAAGCTGGTGAGGGATCATGTCCTTTTCACAGCACTAACAACTCCTACTGGTTGATTACAGGATTGTGGGATCTGTTGGGGGTATTGCGGCTGTTGCTACTCAGATGTAGAATGTTCTCCTTAAGCCTTGGTTATACTTTGGACGGTAAAAGGACGGCAAAGGACGGCAAAGGACGGTTGCACAAACATAAGCTGACGTGGAATCGTGCCACACGGAACCCCCACCGCGAAGAGCCGTATCTGATGGTGTGATGTCACTTTGGCTGTGTGGACACTCGCAGCACTCAGAGATGTGGCAAGCATATATCGGGCTTTAGGGTAGAAAGTATCTTGGCAGTGTCCAGTATGTTCAGGGCTTAGGTATGTTAAACTTCATTAGCACCTTGTGAACAATACTAAAATATACAACAATGCAATGAAATTAGTGTGACTAATTGGATCTTTCTTTCAGTGGTGACTTCTACTGTACCTTCAGTGAGTCCATGGCTATGACTGTTGAGTGCTCATTCGCCACGCTAAAAGAAAAATAACAACTTTTTGAGGAACACAATGGGAGAGGCTGAATGTTCATATTATCCATTAAAAATGAACAAGCAAAAAAAGTTGCACTAAAAGTAGATTGTTGAAGAAATTGCAAGGCACAGGGAACACTGTTCAAATTGGTGAGTAGTCACTGATTTGAGGACTAAAGACCATAATAAAGTTTCATAGCAACAGCATGTGTGCACATTGTGGTTTGTGCTGCAGCTGCTTTGGTTTTTATACTATTCATACTTGTATGCTTCCCTGCCTAAGCAATTTACTATTTTACAATTTGGTTCATGTATTAATGCATGTAACACCTTTTTCTAAAATATTGTTAGCAGCTTTAGTTTTAGGAGCATTCTGGGTGAATTCCAGTAGCGCCATACTGAGGAAGGTGGTTGCATTCTAAACTTGGTAGTCTGTTGTATGCACGGGCCATAAAGTGCCCATCTATACAAAGCAATGTACAGTACATGGTTTGCACAATGGGCCCAGTAGAGCAGTTTGCACTCGGGCCTGGCATGGTCTTGCTCCATTACTGATTCTTGCTGCAATGTGGCAAAATCACCACACTGCAACTGTGAGTAACAGCAGTTAGTGATCAACTAACATGATGGCATGCAGAGAAGCAGAACCCTTGTACCGTGAGCCCTCTCTCTAGGTTTTTACTGTCTCCAGACTCAGTACGACACAACACGAGATAGCTAGCATAGCCTCATTCTGCCCATCACAGGATCCTGTTGGCGTACAAGGAGACCTGGATATGGGGAAGGCAGAGCAAACTGTTAAACAGAAAGCAAAGCTGAAGCAAGGCAATGGCCAAAAACATAGGCCTGGACAAAAACAACCAGGGAGATCACCTGCATAATAATTAGCTGAGGCTAATTTTTAAATTACCTTTGGCTGGCATGTAACTATCGGGCCTACCATCAAGCAAACTGTAAAACTGTTAAAACCCCTTCCACGACTGAAGTGTAAAATCATAATTCACCACTCCAGAGGAACGATCTTGGAATGTGTAATGCATGGTGGTGTTCTGTGCCAGCAAAAGTCTGGCACAGCTTTGGTGGTTGTTGCTGAGTAGAGGGACATGAAGCAACAGTTAATTCCCAAGACAATATTAATAGCACTTGGTACTATTTACAAGCAGGTTACCTCTTATCATGTTACCCCTAGTTCTTTTGCTTAATATTATGAAACCATATGGACCATGGGGAATTGAGTACAAAAATAATTGCACCGGGAAAGAATGACAATGACAAAAACATATTAGAATATTGATCATAATTTATTAAACAAATATTTGGATATAACTCTAATATAAGCCAGTAAGTTTACTTAGCATTAATTAGCATTTCGGCTTTTGAATACAAATGAAGTTTAAGCCAAAAGTTAGCCAATATATCAGGCAGGTGAACATCACTCCAGAGGGCTATTTCATAACGTGGGGCTACGTCATATTTGGTTTTGACTGTGGACGTTAACATGGTGAGCAGTTTCGAGCGGAGCATAATACCTGAAGGGGCTAAACCATTGAACCAAAATAGGATCAATGTGAAGGTGTATTTACCTTGTTTTATTCAAATGTCTGGCTGATGCATTTTGATGCAGAAGTAACTGGAGAAAAGACGACTGAGATCTGAAGAAGTCCTGAACAGAATTGATGAGGGCATGAATAACTCTCTCGTAATCCTGACTGGCAGATATTTATTAGCTGCCAGAAATGTAAGATCAGTTTCGTAGAGGGCTTTACATTATTGTCAGAATACCCAGGGAATCAATGCCATTTTCTGCAGGTTTCTGAGGTCAAAATGATGTCTGGAAAGGATCATCTAAGTTTTAAGATCATTAAGCTGCATCCAGTCTTTAATTAAAATGTCTACTAGAAAATTCTAATGTGTTTCAAGCACAACAGAATTGGGAAGATTTAAAGGTAAAACTGGGTATCATCAGCATCAGTTTGGAATAAGACATTGTCAATTCTGCATAAACTGTATAAGGAGCTAAATAATTAGAGGGAGGGTGGGATTGTACATTGGGGATTACCACAACTCATAAAATGCTGAACATGAGAAACAGTATTCCATTTTATCTGAAAACTATACAGTATATCTGTGCGGAGGAATAAAAGAGGATGCAGTATTGCCACACATGAAGGCAATTGGGGGTTCAAAAACAATGAATACTAGGACAAACTGCCACTTTCTTGACTTGCAAAATTATACTTTAAATTGATAAACATCAGATAGTGTAATTCATGGCACGATTCAAACAGGGCCAAAAAACATTTTGTTGGCTTGGATTGTTGATACTTAACTGTTGATACATGGGTCTGATGACAAGTAAGTCAAAAACTGGCTAGATTTGCAGTTACACAATTGAAATCAATAGCATTTGTTAAGTATATTAATGGTTATGTGTCACTGGCTTAAGTAATTAAAATGTCACACTAGTCAGGCTTCATAACTGTGAAATGAAGAGGTTCTGGCTTTCATTCTAACTGGTCTACCACCTCCATCTTTTATCAAGGTCTCTATCCGCGCTGAAGCTTTTTACTAATAAACACAATAAAGCCTGGAAGAGAAAAATAATGAATAACAGAGAGAGAGGGGGGGTTGTGCTAAATCTCGAAGGGAGCCATGAAGGGAAGACTGACATAGAAACAGGAAGAAAAGAGATGAGAGAGCAACTGGAAGACTGTGTTTTTCGACCGTAAAGTTATGTACAGTTGCACATTTTCTGAATGCGATGTTGAAAACACACAGCCAAAAGCTCAAACATAGACAGTCACACTCGACTACGTTAGTTGCATAACTCCCCTGAAACCTGGTGCAGCATACATTTCAGGTCAACTGAAAGTCCTTTGTGGATTCATTTCTGTTGCAGCTCAATGCATGACCTTGAAAATAATATTGTGAACACACAAATGATGGTTGAAAAAACAAAAACTAAACATGTGCATTCAAGTGAGTGTTAATCTGAAATACTTTGATCGTATCTCCACAATCTCCGCATGGGATGCTATCTTGGACCTCTTAATGAAGTTATCAGTCACAGGTGTTTATGCCCTCGAGAGTGAGTCTCGTCTGCTGTCAGGACACATTGTTCCACCTGTGAAGAAGAGGCGATAAAGAGATTAGCGGTTGCACTCGCAATGGTAGCGAGGCCTCTGAATAGACAGAGAGATGAAAAGGGAAGATGGAGAAAGATAGAGACGTGCGAGTGAGAAAATGTGCGTCATAGCCCGCTTGGTCAGCTGCCATTGTCTGTGATCTCAGGGAGTGTGAAAATGGACGCAGTAGTCTTTCAGTACTGACATGTTGTCCCTCAAGTGGATCATTAATGTGTTCTTTCTTGAATATTGGTATGCCAGTGAGATGGAACAATCCGTGTGCCACCTTTGTCATCCAATCGGCTCCTTCTTTTGCTTTATGCCCCCCAAATACCTCTTTTAATTCTTACTGAAGGAAATGGGATTATTGTCCAATTGTCCAATAGCCTATAGTCGTGATAAGAGTCTTTCAGCACTGGGAGGAAATTACAGAGATTGTTGGTAATATTGTTGAAAAGTCTTTGTTGCTGCCTCTCTGTGTTTGTGTCACTTGTCACATCACATGGGGCTCGTCTTATCTTTGCAATATCTGGCTTCGCAAAACCAAACAGCGTCAATCATGGTAAACTGGTCTCATGAAGGTCGTGATCAATTTGCTGTCAACCGCGGTGATTCCAATCCAGCTCTGAGCACAATGTGACAAATTGACTATCACATTCCCCGTAGGCCACAGCAAAGATACTGCTAACCTCACACAATCGCTTTTGGTGCAGCAGCGTTGTAGACGCAGCCCACACTTCAAATATTTTGAGACGTAAATACATTTTTTTTGGTCTCAAATGACTAAGTATGAATTCATTTATAATTCACATGCAAGGTAAGATCTGTAGTTATGCAGAGTACTTTAGGTGTTGAGGAGTGTTTTGGACATGTGAAAGAGATTATTGCAAAGATAGAAATATGCAAAGAATAATGCTATATATATATTTGCATTAAAAAAACTAAACTGTTTAACACTTACTTCACAAAAATGTTTACATACAAAAGCAAAAACAAAATATCAAACCCAACATTTAATCACACTAATAACCATTTTGAATACATAGCACACTAATGCTTACCTAAATAATTGAAACATATCATTATTATTGAATGTGTATTTGTTTTATTATTATAGTTCCAAGCACAATTACACTGTCTTCTCTTGTGCTTGACATTCTCAGCAGCAGTCTGTCAGTTTTTGTCACGCAAGTTTTACTTAATTATAATCAGACATCAGCAAATGTGGCTAAAGAGAAATGCCAAGCAGGTGCATTAATAATGAGGAAATACATTTTGCATGTTGACAAATACAGTGCAGCAGAATGGGATTTGAATTCATGAATGGCATTGTAAAGCTGCTGTCAAAAATCAATCGACTGTGCCTCTCTGCCCCCAAGCCATAGATTAGTAACAGTGTGCAGCGAAACAGAAAATAATTCAGAGCTTTTGACTTCTAAATATACTTATTTTGAAGTATTTCTATTGGCATGCTTTTGTTCATACAAAACTTTTGCCATGGCCAGCATGTATGAACTTTGAATTCACAATACATAGAATTAGAAAATGTATTTATTAGGCAGAAAGAACTGGATGTTCTGGTGAGATGCTATCTCATGAACAGACACACAGCCACACACACGGTTGCCGAGTATGTTTCCTGCCAGCAAAAATGGATAACTATTCAGTTGATACATTCGTAAATTCAAACGCTTATATGTTAGTAATCTCTCTTCATTATTCAATAAGATGTTTGTTTCAATGTCTGCCGGTGTTCTTGCCTAAACTCTTTTTTTACTATACCTTAGCATATGACAGCCTTTTTATGCGATGATAAGCAACCAAGGATAAGTAAAGTGATGACAAAGACATCAATCTCAAGGTGGATTTTCTCTTCATAATTTCAGATATTACTACTGGACAGCAATTATCCAGAAAATAATATATTGGATCAAGCTCCATCAAGTAAGTTGGTGTCTAAATGAAGCTAAATCTTGTCCATATTCCTCTCTTCTAGCATTGGTAACCTCTAGACTACCTTCCTCCCCAAGAAAATATTCATACAACCCTATAATTACAACATTGAAAATTCTGGCACAATTCCGTACAACATTTGGCTATCTTTGGTGTTCAGGGGGACAAAACATAATTGCTTTCTCAACCCCTTTGAGAAGATTTTGTAAAACAACGTAATAGAAGTACGGAAAGCACGTCACAAACATCACTAACTTCAAAATAACGCAACACCAGTCTTGAATATAATAATAATGACCGCAGATGAGTTTAGATTGTTGAAAGCTTGAAAGCCCGGTGAGTCTCATACAGGCGCTAAAAGGTGCCTCGTGCGTCGGCATCAGACGTCGTAGTAATGAGAACGGGCTGAAATGAGACCTCCGCTCACCAAGGGTGCTGGCTGCTTTCCCGCTACCTTGATGGACTCGGTAGCTCCCCGCCTGTTAAATCCACAGACACAAGGCCTTGTGACATGCAGTAAGAACTACATCACATACACTAAAGCATAAAATGAGTGTTGGGCATTCTCATAGAAATGATTCAGCGCACAAGGGTCCTGTGCGTGACAATGTTTATCGGATAATGGATTTAAGAAATGCATTCGAAATACAGAATTGATTTGCCGAGACCTTTTGTCTATACGCATCAAATGATTAATAACATTAACAGTAAAATAAGGCACCGAAGTCTATCAGTAAGCGATTCCTCATATCGACATAGTTTTCAACTAGCCTAAACGACAAGAGAATAAAAGACTTCCTGAAATGCAGTTAAGGCTTTTGATTTTGGTGTGCAACCCCAAGATTTTCGGTGGCCCCATCTAGCCACCACTAAGAACAATTTCTTGGGGCCCCACTGCAGTCACCACTATCCATATAGTTAATTTAAAACGCAACGTTTTTTCAAAGTGAGAGGCAATTATTCATTCTAATTTAATGTTATTCCGCTAGAGCAGATTTCAATTTCAGTAAATGCACCTGAGCAGATAGTATAGACTCTATACTCTTTACCGGGTAAAGTAACAATAATGTCAGGAAGTAAAGTGACATTTTTTTATCAACCTGACAAAATTACGTTCTTGTGGGAAGAAAAGAAAAGAAAAGGCAACACTGTAACTTCTTTTCATTCTAATATAATGTAGCTTCTTTACAGAATGTAAAGAAGCTACATTGTATTACAATGTAGCTTCTTTACATTCTAATAGAATGTAAAGAAGCTACAGTGTATAGAATGATTCTATTGAAGTTATTCCTTTTTTAAATGTTTTAGACGAGTCACTAATCACTTTAAAATAGTGATTATAGCTGATTTAACTTACAGACATGAGATTGATCTTCTCATGTCACTCTCTTTATACAATGATATAAATTCATCCCCGTTTTATTGATATCTTACGAAAAATTACTCCTCACTTTTCGTGCGTTTTTTCCTGCAAAAGTCCAGCAACATGAGTCTGTTTTCGCTTGTTACATGCATACTGTCTTTTCAAAATAAACTTCCATCTTCAGGAAACAACGAAGGTTTAGGGCATAGGGAAGTTAAATTAAGCCTCACATTGTACCTCCACTGTATCATTTTAGTCTGGTGTGTATTTACAGTCATCATGAGAATACAATGGAGTTGGAGGGATAAAGGTGGGACTGAGAAGGAAAATTAAATTCAGATGCAATGACTTCTGCTGACTTGACTTTTATTCCGTCATGCTGATTCTTTATTGTTTTTAATAATGGGTTTTGTGATGTTCATTTAAGCCAGGTGATGGTGTCTTTTGTAATGTTAATTTGTAATGGGTGATGATATTTTCTGTTATGTATGTATTTGTTATTAGATACTGCTCTGCATGACAGCAATTATAACCAGTAAATCTTTAAAGAGCTGAAAAAGTGTGAAACTGTAGTGGCCCGAAGGCTCTGCTGAATATAACTAAGGGGTCTAGGGTGTGCTTGATTTGTTGAGATGTGAACATTTTAAATAGTTGCTTATGTTTGTTTTCCCCTTTATCCTACTGGAAAAGAATCATTGGGGAATTGAAACCAAGTATGTCGCCCATTATTATAACAATGTACTGAATTGAGTGCAGATGCGAGTTCAGTTTCATCTGAAGTGTACAGAGGGAGGAGGAGGAAGCAAAGAGAATACATAGGAAGTAATGAATATGAGGGAGAGTGAGTGGGTGGGGAGAAGAAGAGTAGGAGTAAAGAGAGTTGAGATGGGGTTTCAATAATAAATAAAACAAATCTGTGTAAGCCTTGATTATATTGCTTTCCCATTTGCACAGGGGAAAACAACTAAATAATGGATGAAAATAAATCTCAGTGTGAGTCGTCCTCCGATTTATATTCCGTCTCAATTTTAGATATTCCATTTGAGTGTAAAGGGTGTGTGACGTTAACAGATCCCAGACATTTCTGAGGATCTAGAATGACCAATTCTACCTACAAGATTTCGTTCTACTTCCTGAGTGAGGCTCATGAATTTAACAAGAGAGATCATGAAAATCCAATTCACAAATTCAGTTGAAGAAGTGGTGTGTGCGTGTGTGTGCGTGTGTGTGTGTCCCTGTGTTGCAACGATTTGCTGTGTGTCATTTATGTGTCTGGGGTTCAATGTCTCACTATGGAATTGACCATTTTCAGGTGTTTTTGTGGCTTCATTTACAGAGAGACGGAGTGACAAGACTAGCTGGGAACCTGTGACAGTGTGTTTGAGAAACGTCTTGTAATAGGCCATTACCGCACAAGACCTCCTCATCTCCAGCAGTCTGCCTCTGTGGACTTCATAACCACTGGAGGCAATATAAAGCAGAGAGAGAGAGAGAGAGAGATAGGCTGGGTGAAAGAGGTATAGATGTCAGGTGGAAATCAAAAGTCATCTCATCCATAGAGATGAGATGATTTAGAGAGGAATCACTTCAACTTTCAAAAAGGAGGGCCACAGAGGCGATACACCTTTGCTCAGCAGATGTCATATTTGTATGATTTGTGTTTTTAAAAGGTGCAATGTGTAAGATATGGTCATCATTTTAAATATAGAATGTGAGGAGGTTACAGTAAAAGACGTCGGTGTATTGTGTTAAATATCTGAAAAGAGCACGTTAACCAGAAAGCCCCGGCCCTTTGTGTCTTGTAATACCACTTGTACCTCAATTATATAATTATGTATATTATATTTACTTTGCAAATACTTACTTAATATACTAGTTTGTCTTTTATTGATGCCTCTTTTTGTTGTACTATCCCCTTTACAGCTGTAACACTGCAAATGTCCCCCTCTGTGGGACGAATAACTCAACAACACTTGAACTATATCTATATCTTGACCACTATGTGCCCTTTCCAATTAATGAATGTTGTCTTTCATTCAACTACAGACGAATTGGGGGCAGCAAGTGAATGAAAAGAAAGCTGAAGTGGGCAACTTACTGAAAAGAGAGGTTTACTGGATATCCATCGTCATGCACTCTACAGCGAGGACGTCTTAACAAGGACATAAATATCATCGACCTCTGATCAGGGGCTATGATCGACGGTTTGTTAGGCCAATAAGACTGTGGTTCTGTGTTTGATTATATGTTTTTTACAAAGTTAGGTCATAACTTTGCTCACACAGTAAATGTCTCTGGGCAGCCTGCTGCTGTGTGCATGTACCTTTGATTCATTCACTGTGTTGAGGAAGCCTGCTGGACAATACTCCCCTCAGCTCTCCTTATAAGTAACCTGGTCCCTTATAAGACCCATAAAAGACTGAATCAAGTTATTAAAGAGATTAATCCGACCCGTCTCTTTTGACGGCCTGACAAACCAGATAATACAATCCACATTCTTGGCACTCATGACTGACGTGACAAGATGTAAACTGCCATTTGAAAGACGGTGGCTCACATGTCAAGCTTGTCAAAGATCAAACAGTGCATGAAAGTCAGCCTTTTCCTTTTTAGAAAATGTCTGTCAGTGCAGGCTCCCGTGGAACCACATTCACCATCACGGGCTATATAATGTTAGAAAAAAGGTTTTCATGATGGCAGCACTTTGTCGGAGCAGCTGAAGTGCATGTGGAATTAGAAAGCTGTGAAATGAAACTGGAAGGGCACTGAGGCCGTTTGCTTGTTTGAAGTTAAGTGAGGACCAAAGAATGAAGAGAAGAGAGCAATGGTTTGTTGGTGAATGCATTTTACACTCAAACTGTGTATTTCCAAGTGGCTTTAAGTGTTTTGATTCCTCTAATGATTTCAAGTCATGCAATGTTTGACTTCTATGTAATTTCCCCTTGGGTGTCTTAGTGGCTTGGTGCATGCCCCTGACATTTTTGGCTTGAATTGCATTCCGCTGTGACTTTCCACAATGTGTTCTTCTTTGACTGTATACTACTAAATAAGGGTGAAAATGCAAAAAACGTTAGATTGTAAACATTATACCTGCTAATCATCTGCATGTTAGTATTGTAATTGCAGGCCTGTCTCCTACAGAATTCCATTTCTATACAACAAGCATACTCAATTATGTCTCGGGGAAACATATTTTTCGCCCTATCATGCTCGCAACACAAATGCACAAATACTATATAACTTGGTTATGTTTAGGCAACAAAACAACCTTGTTTGGTTTGGTAAAATGGTGTAGCTTGAAACAAGTATGTTTGTTAATTTATTTAAGTTACCGACGTTAATTCAAATAAGTCAACACTGACTTTTGGTTTCACATGGGACACCAAAAGCAGTCTCATGGGTGAAAGTCCCACCCTTTCATCCCGTAATTATGTCTAAGTGAAATTCCCCGGACTACCAATAGAAACATATTTGTTTTTACGTCAAAAACAAATGGAATCCGGAAGGGAAATAACTAACAATGAAGTTTTCTTGTAAATTAGGATAATGACGTTGCAAAAAATGTTGGATACTAATAATTTGGCCCGATGGTGGTGCTAAATGAAAAGTTAAGGTATCACAAATTACAATTCATCTTGAGAAAGACATGCATGTCTTCGATATACTGTAATTCATGGTGATCCATCCAGTGGTTGTTGAGGTATTTCAGTCTGGAACACTGCTGGTGCATCCACAGACAGGCATCGAGGGAGACCACCATGGCTAAAAGAATTATAGTTTCTATAATCCAAACAATAAAGTTTGAGCTAATCAATCTTTTAAAATATTCTCAGCCTGAAAAACTACATTCAACAGAGTTTATATGACATTTTCATACCTTATGCAATATTTGTAGCTGGCAATATCAACCAAAAACACAACAGTATGAAAATATATTTAGAAAAATGCCTTCACCAACTGTGATGACTGAGGTGAGATGCTGTCTGACACCCAGTTTCAGTTTTCAGTTTCTTTAGGCACTAAATGAAATTGATGTTTGTGTTTACAGATTGACTCGGATAAGGTTGCATCAACATGACGGATGCACCAGTCTATATGCATGTCAAATAAAAATGTTAATGGTGTGAGGAGGGAGGAGGATTGACGGAGCTGATTGAATGTTACATCAGCATTACATAGCGAGTCAAGAGCTAGGGAAGTTATGATGCGGAAATGTTAAAAAAAAGTAAACATTGACATACTTCTGCAGCCTTATCACTTCGGCACAGATACTTATTGCAAGTTGTACCAAAGTTTCATCTTCATAGCTCAATGAAAACCGGTATTAAATATAACGAGGTGTTGCTTTGCCCTAAGTTTTAGCTGGATAGTAAACACTGCAACATTGATGTATGAGGCGGCCTGACATCAGTTGCACAACTGACATTTTGAGAGAGAGAGAGTCTCATAATGTCAGTGGCTGGCTATAACTTCTACATTTCTTCGCAACTCGAGCAAATTCCCTCATATCACGCCATCTCTGTTCCTGAATTTGAATAAGGACAAAGTGTCCTTATTCAAAACGCTTGCATGCCTGCGTGGCAGCGGGAGAGAGCAAACAATTTAGGATTCTTTAGGGTACCGCCGCGTTATAACTGATGTTAATTTAGATGAATTATGTGCACTGGGTCTTTAATAAGCAAGCCCAGATCCCGACCCCCATGCTAACCAGCCATCTAAATGTTCCTATAATTTACTAAGTTAGACAAGAGTCGCAAGAGGGGAGGGGCAGTGAAAATCTTCAAGGACACCTCCACAGGAAGAGGGAGGAGGATATGATGAAGATGGAAAAGGAAGAGGCATCCATCGGGTCTGAAGGAGGCTTCGCTTTTAACAAGTACATAGAACAAGGTGTACTCCGGTAAATAAACATATTTTCAGTCGTGCAATAAGACTGAAAGACCTGTAAGACAACCCCATGATATTAATAGAAAATGTCAGCGGCTGAAGCCTCCTGACAATATGAATTGTCAGTGCTTCACAAAAGCTTTCCAGCAAACCCAAAATGAGCAATAACAAAACAAATTTTAGCCAACTACACTGCAGTGATGAAAGTCTGTTTACAGATTCCTTGAGTCTATAATTGATTAAGTTGCTTATCAATATATTCAAAAATGTTGATCCACAAAAAAATACTGGCTTCAAACATTGGTTATTGCTCATAAGACAAGCATCAAGTAAGTAGCACAGCAACAAGGAGGTAGGTAGGGGGTTTGTATTAGGGAGACTTTGAACTTTATTTTTAGTGTGAGAGAATTTTCCAATAAATTGTCAGTCGTCACAACTATGCATTTCCATATGAGGTGCACAGGCAGAGCATAGCAATGGGTGTTCTCAGAGTTACCGATGTATTTTGTCTAGAGAGTCTGAGTCCTCTGTATTGAATCAAACTGCAATAACTATTTAGTCATGTTTCTTATGTGCAGATGTCTGCCTCGGCCATCCCTCTCAGGAGGGCCACGGATGAGGGTAAAGCTCTGGTGGAGTGTGCTTTGCTGAGTTTACAGTACTTTCAACACTTACAACTAATTAACTAACTAATTAACTGATCATTTCTGCTATGAAATGTCTGAGGATGCTGAATTGAGGGGGGGGGGGGGGGGGGGGGGCATTTACTTTGTACATCAATTTAACATTTGTAAGAGTCAAGTTAAGTGAAGTCGCTATAATAGTCAAACCTAGCCAAACTTTTAACATGATAACATTTAAATAACTAACAGAAGATATCAAAATTGTATTCTCCAAATAATAATATGACTGATGCAATCTGTAGCTGCTGTTATGGTTGAACTTGGCAAACCAGACGACCTTTTCAAAATGTGAAAAAGATGAATAAAAATATCTTATTCCATCCGCAATGAGATCTATCTGACCTTTATATACTGTAGGAAATGATAAAAGGAAAACGCTCTCAGATATATTTTCCTAAGTCAGCACTTTAATACTCTTTCTACCCGCTCCTCAGTCGTCACCACCATAAGAGGTTTATGATGGCGGTGCGGTGTTCTAGCCTCTGTGTTGTGCTAAAAGACACCCGTGGTCGTCTACCAGCATGGAGGCACAAACAGGCGCACTCCAAATATGCTTTGAGATACAGCATCCAACAGTTAGGTCAGTCAGTGCAAATGGAGTTTGGGTCACATGCTTTTAATGTTTGTTGTGTGCCTTGTGGATGACACCGTATGAGAGTAGCGCGACACACTGTCTCCTCTGAATGCTGTTTGCAAAAAGAGAGAAGACAAGACTTTGTGTGCCGAGGACGGAAGGAAGAAATTGCTTTACTTTCACTGAAAGTGTTGACATAAACAAACTCATCTAATTCAGTGCTGAACCAGCCATGCCAAGTCATTGCTGAAGGCAGTCCATTAACATTGCATGATAGATGGTGTAAAATGTTGTAACCAGGGTTATCAGAATTAAAATCTATCTTTTGCACCTGCTTTTAAAAGCTGTGCAACTTGAAGGGCACTCTCTCTGCGGCAGTATGTTGTATATATTATTTAAAAAGAATAGTAAAAACAATACTTTCAAAAGCTTTTTAGGTTGAAATAAGAATCAAGATATACTTAGAAGTATCCCTATACTTTGATCTTGTTCTTTCTCAGGCCTTAAATGTATACATAACATATTTGAGAAGTAAAAGCAGTATTTTAAGGGTTTGTAAGCTTGTGAGCAGAAATGGGTATTCTTCATTTCCCTTTTTTCATTAAAAATCTATTTTCTTATTGGACGGTTGTTGTCTGTTTGCAAAGCTCAGGCATTTAAACAATAACTCTGCGGGATGACAATGATGCATTTCTGCATTGATTTAACTTACAAAGAGTACCAATGGATTGTAATTTTGTTTATCTTTTTTTTGTTGGGTAAATGTTGCGTTGCTTCATTACATTGGCATTAGTTGCTGCATTCTGATTTGAATCAAGACTTAATATCTGTTTATTCTCCAAGATTAATAATTTGAGAACTTATTTCAGTACGTGAACTGAATTGGTTGTTACATTCTTACACTTTTGCCATAATTTCACATGTCATAGATAAATACTTGCACACTTTAGCTACTTAAGCTACTTTTTAAAAATACACTCGCAGTGTTAGACACAGAATGCAAAAACTCCACTTGTAATTCATATCCAGAGTTTGCTGAGGGCTTATCAATTTTGCAGGTGCAGTCTACAGAATTCCTTGATGATTAGCCTGAAAAAATAAAATGGATGATTGAGTTTAAAACAACTCATCACATACAAAAAGACTGAGAACATGAAATAGCTCTGCTCATACTTTATGCAAGAAAACTATCCTTCAAGACAGATACTATTTGATTGTACAAAGTCCAGTGTATGTGTTTGCAAGAAAGCACTTTTTACCAAATTGTTAAATGTGAGTGAATGAAGTTGAAAGGTTTAAAAAGCTCTTTTTTTTAACTTGGCCTTGTGTGCACTGTATTATACTTCTAACAATGTTTCTCTAACCATGTGTTCCATGTTATTTACCCATCAGCTTAATCTACTGTATCCAACATTAGAGACGCCAGCCAAGAAGCTAACCAATGTTTAGCCATAACAGTCATACAACTAAATCTTAGTTTGTCACATACGTCCAGCACCAGGATCCAGGTCAATTCTGGAGAGTGAGCATGGTTGCAGTGGTTCAGGAATCCTGAAACTCTTTGCCGTTGTGTTCTTTTCCGTTATCTTATTTGCAGAGAAAACCCCACTGCTGCTGCCAGCATACTTTGGGGCAACCCTGCAGTCCAAAAAGACAAGGGGGTCCTGGATCGTAACGGGGGAACTCAGTGTGCCCTATGAGGACCCTGTAGGCTGGTCAAGCGTACAGACGGTGAAACTTGTGTGAACTGAATAAACCTGGTCTTGTACAAAACAAAATAAGTCAAGGTCAGAAACGTTATTTGATCTCGAGAGTAAACAAATTCTTCAAAGCTATATGGCTGCATTCACCTCGGGGGAGAAAAACACTGATTCCCTCAGTGAATCCCATCCAGGGTCTGAGTTTGAATTGATTTAATTCTAGGATTTAGATTTTTCTTCTTGGAGTGATCAGACCGAGGAGTATTTCTGCCAAAAAGGATGTGGTAGAATAGCTGACTGCCATTGTCAAACAATACTAACGCCGTGATGATGTTATGGTGCATCAAGGCTGTAAGATTTCACTTGTTCCCTAAATGCTATCCTCAATTGGACTCTGTCAGATATAATTTTCCTCATATGACACAGTAGGAAAATCAGCAGTAGAAAGGCTTGCCTGCCTGTATTTTTAACAAACTTAGTGAAAAACAGCTACATTAAAAGCTGCTCTTTTTAATACGAAGAGCAAAGAGAGAAATGAGTTGTCCTTCATGATAATAATATCCGATACATCACTAATGTGTTCAGAAAGCCTACAAGGCGTAGCTTGTGAACACTCGCACTAAATATGATTACGACTGGGTGAAAACAAAAAAACTGTCAACAAAATAAATATTCCATCAGTGCTGCTGATTCTAAGAGGTATTGAATTCATTTTTTAAGAGTTGCATTAAATTTGCACATATTTTCTGAGGCAGTGACATGGATATTCTTCATAAATTGCTTTGAGCGAATGTGATGCAAAAGAAAATGATTTCAATCTGTGTTGATCCTCCATGATTTAGCGTGTGACAGATTAGAAAAAAGGCTCACAGCGTTCGCCATAACCTTTGAGTGGGAAACAATTGGCACACAAAGAAATGCTACTCTACTCCAAGCTTATGGCTCAGCCAAGACACTTGGGAATGGTGTCTGTATACACTCCAGGGCATGTCTCTATTGACGTGGCAGTTGGGAGGTGAATCTGAACCAAAAATAATTTGAGAATCTAAAGGGAATAGCTTTGAATCGACCCTCAAGAGAAAAAGAGAAGGGGATCATGATTTGGCAGGCTGCTGTCTGCTGGACTGAAAGACATAGTATCTTTTCCTCTCATCGATTTCAGCCACACAGCTCTCTACCACTTTGGTGAAGATGATGTTGAAAACATGAATCATACAAATGCAGCAAACAGAGTTCTCAGCGCTGTAGTATTGACTATATGAGCTTGCCGTATCACATTTTTTTCCTCGCCCATATTCTGACATGTATATATGACTTCTGGTTAGTAGTTCTCTTGAATACCGATGTTGAATACACTTATTGTAAGTCGCTTTGGATAAAAGCGTCTGCTAAATGACTGTAATGTATTTTCCATCAAGCTAATAGTTATAAAGGCTTAGGTCAGGGAAAAAGAAAACATAGTGTTGCTTCTATGACTGTTATGAGGGAATGTCTGTCTTAATTAATGCAGATTAATGAGAGTAAATTTAACGTTTAAAATCAGCAACATTCATCATGTATACTACATACATCATGTATACTATATCTCCTTCAGATGCATCCTAACTTTTTCTACTCTCCAGTAACAAGGAAATGAATTAGTTTCAACCTTGAGTCCTTCTGGAGCTTTGTCAAACATACACACTGAATGCAATGCAAAATTACATACAATTTAAACTCTCAAAAGATTTGTTTTTGATACGACACAATGAGTTGGCAAAACATATACATAAAAAAAGCACTCACTCTTTAAAGGTGCCAGATACAAGATTGGGAGCATTTTTTCTGCAACGCTGTAAGTTGGTCCGGCGTTATCAGCTGTACCGTTCGTATGAGAGCAGTGCAGAGCAGCAGCCTTGAGCTAACCAGTGGGTCACGCTCACATGCACAAACATGCACTAAACGTGATAAATACTTTTTCTTTCACACGAGACACAAAAAAACGGGCTCCTTATTTATAGTCCTGTGTTTGTTTGACCCATCCACCACCCTTCCCGCTCACTTTAAGCAGACTAACACACATTTTATATTACGTCAGTTGCCCTGAGCGTCTAATAATGATGCAGGTGGGTTTACAAATGAGTTAGTTGAAAGCCCAGTAGAAGGGTGCCTCTGTGTGTCAGTATCAGACGCCATGGGGCACTTACCAACCGTTGAGATTGAGACTGGGTTACTGTTTTAGTTCTTTTTAGAGCATGAACAAAAATCTACTGTTGTCACAAACATGCTATCAAATGTGTGTCTTTTATTTACTTTTGTGTTTACTTTTTTGCTGATGACAGTGTGCTATTGTTGTGTCGAAGCACGGTTTTTCATTCTCCCTCTGATAAGGTTTCACCACTAAATATTCACACTTCTGACACATGCAGACCTGCCAGGCAGTGTTCATTTTGCCACTACAAATGCAAAGAGACAGAATTTATCTTCTTCTCACAACATTGTGAGTGCCTTGCTTTGAAAATGTGAAGAAAAAAAAGAAAAGAGAGTGTACCAATTTACTTTCTTAAAATTAAATATTTATTTAGTGAGAATAATTAATTAACAACTTCAGCTGCATAATGAGTTGAAATGTGTTACTCGATTGGGAGAAACACTGAATGAATTACAATTCTCATAACTAATCTCTCCAGTAGTGAATATATGTATTTCTGTCAGCTTCGGTAATGTACATAATCTATTTGTTAGACCATTTTCACATCTATCGAATTAAACTGAAAATGAGAGACATGTGTGAATATTTAAGTGTTAAAACAACTCTGAAATATTCACACATTCAATCTACAGTTCTCAACATTCAGCAGTGCACTCTAAATTAATTTCACCAGTTTGAAGAACAGGACGAGCGCAATAAGGATCCAAAGATTCCAAAAATATTTGCTCCAGTATTCAAAATGTATCTTTATAGAATTAAAATGTCCTTATGTAATGACAACACTTGAGAGAACAATTGTGCAGTGGAAGGTGCTATTTAGAAAAAGCAAACATTACCCTGACAATGAAATCTTTTACAGTATCTTTTTGCTTTTCATTTTTTTGCAGTCATTATAAGTGCAGAAAATGGGGAAAAAAAGAGTGATTGGTATTAAAATGAGCCCAAACAGTACACACTGCATGTTTACTATTTGGAGTTATTGTAATATAAGTTACTCATAATACAATATTTACATTGGATTAAGTGATTACAATATATTTGAAGAGTCTAACTAAAACAAATGAAAAGAGATTATGCAGATAGCTTGAGAAAGCAATGTTGTGTCTCTTTCAGTGGTTCCATGAGAGGTGTAAAGAGCACTCTGTTGTTTTACATGTGTAGGAGTATTGGTCTCCCGGTTAAATATTGGCTCAAGTCAAACAGGTCTCAACAGTTCTCTCCAATATTAGTCAGAAATAACGTCAGCAAAATAAAGTGCTCAAAGCCTTGCACTTTCATTTTAAAGGTGACTGGGCAGCTACAGGATATTTATCTGTAACCTAAAAGGTGACAACAAAGGCAACCTGCCAACCACTTCTTTCTATTTTCAACCACACTATTAAAAATGTCCTGATAACAGGGCTGCTGGGAGGATATCAGCTATGCGATCCAGGGATTTGAGGAGGGAGAGAGGACATTAAATGGAAATAAAAGGACCGGAGGAAAGTGGAAATGACAGACAAGAGTGTATGAAAGGTGGGTGCACGGAGGTCTTTAACGCTGTTCATACAGAAATACGACTCACGCAGATTATTTCAGAGTATGGTGTAGGTGCAATTTTGGTATGAGTTATGTGAGGGGGGAAACTGAGCTCCCTTAAGTCTGGTTCAGAAAGCTTTTCTATGAATAGAAAACCAACTTTTTACATATTTACTGTTTTAGTACTAGGGCTGGGGATCTTAAAAAAGACGATGTCAGTAGCAATTCCAGTACCCTTAAAGTGATAGCACTACCAAAAGAGTACTTAATTAGATACCCATCATGTGAATACAAACTAAGTGTGTCCCACTGGCTAGATAGCTGATTGGTCAGAGAGAATCGTCAGTAGAACACGATACATCATGCACAAACCTGCCATTTTTAGCTAACCAAATTTCCATCAATAGTGACCGCTATTTCTTTATTTACTCGACACATGTTTAAAAAAAAAAAGGCCTTTAGTCTCATGCTTATTGTTGACCATCCCATAGTAGTATTTGCACTCTGTGATTTATCTGCACTGCTTTTGTGGTTCGTTTTGTTTTGATATTGCTAGTCTTAGATTTGTGCCTCTGCGATTTAGAAAACATCTTCTGCACATGTAGGCAGACCAATGTTTCTCTGTTGTACGTCATACAGTCATAAAGTTTCTGCTCCGTTCAGTCAGAGTAAATTTGGAAATTTTCTTCACAACAATTTCACCTGCGGAGGTCTGACAGCGGTCTGAAACTGGGAAAATTAACACCTGTCAAAGAGTTACAATGACAAAGTGATCTTTTTTTCAAATCCAAAAACTAAAACTCGTCAAACTACATGATGAACCGCATGACACAAGAAATAATGGTCTGACAATTATATCTATTGAAAGGAGCACAGCTGGGGATGTAGATATAAAGGGATTGGTGAGGACTGTTCAATGCAGAGCTCGTCGGTGAGTGACTGCTTTCCCATGGGGCTTTGTGGTTTATAAGTGACCCCTGTGCCAACCTGTTACAGCCCATTGCTATGCTGGGTTGCTACCGACTGTGCTTTTGAAGGCTTGGGCAAAGCTGCTGCACAAAACTGTGGCATAAGCATATACCAGATTTGCTGGGGTTCAAACGGGATGTTCCTGTTACCAACACATTGGACTCACTTACCGTACGTTATCAGTAAAAAGAATAAAAAAGAATGCATCGGGCACATGACAATGATCATATCTAATTATAAGATGCGCAACTCTTTTAAGAAAACCTAGCAAGTATTTAACACCGAAGTATTCGCCAGCTACCACTCATTACTGCACACGTTTGAACCTGTTTCTCCATATGTATTTTGGCCACTAATTGGACAGGATAGCAAAGTTTTGAGCTCGTCCAGGCAGATAATTAGTCAGAAGTCCGCAGTTTGTGCCCAATATTTCCCTTTAAAAATAAATATAAATGAAAGTTAAGGCAGTGGCACAAAAATGAAAAATGAGAAACAAAGAGGACAGCATGAGATTCGGGGTGTGATGTCAGACAGTATTGTGAACAGAAGTGGAGTGTAAAGCCAAACGCTTCTTTCATGTGTCCTCTGTCTTTCTTGGTAGATTGCTTCAGGCCAATGAATTAACTGTGGTCTGTTCTCTGATTGGAGATTTCTCAAACGTAGACACAGAGATTTGGTTTGATCAGAGCCAAGTGATACATCCAGACCAAAGAAAGACAGCTTCTTCGGTGCCCAGCCTTTCTAGCACCATATGTGCTGCATTATTGCTCTCAGTCAAGGACGTCTCTGGCCAAACGCCTCCTCTTGGCACAGCTAAGTCCTGTTGCTGACTGCCAGGTACACAATTGGACAACGAGAGATGGCAAATGGCCACTGACAAATGATAGTCTCTAACATATGCTATGTGAGATAGGTGGCTTTCAGTCCCAGGAAATGACAGGGTGGACAAAAAAATGCATTTAGTTATTTCACCACCAATCCTATTGGCAATTCAACTGTGTTTTAGTAGTGCAAACATTTTAAGAATAACACTATATCTATTATAGTAGAGCTTGTAAGCATCCTAGCAGAAAATCATTCACCTGTAAGCTATCACCGTCAACACTAATCAGACAGATGGGTGTGGACATCCTGTCAGACAGTCTATTCGTCAGCTAATTACTGTCATGGATGAGTGGGTTGCTACTCTTCTAACTGTAGGTGATATGGCTCATTTGTCCTATCATCTGTTCAACACTGTATCTCTCCTGTCACATCTTTGTATGTGCACTCAAAGGTATTTTTTCTCTTAATAAAGCATATTCTTTTGTTTTTTGTGGTAGACTGCCCTTGTCCTCGACTGAATCAATTCATTTCATAGAATCAAATCAAATCCACTAACTCATTGTCTAGATAGCAAGAAAACAAATTATCTCCAATGTAAATAATTCAATAATCAGTGAGGATGGCATCCAAGCAGTAGGATTGAATTTTAGAAGATCCAAATGCTTTTTCTTACTGGGGGCTGGGCCTCTGTTGTTGGAATAGACAGCAAGAGTCAGCAGGGGGGACGAGTGACTGACATGTGAAAACCTGAAATGTCACCATGAGGAAATAACTAAATGAGCCCATTGGAGATAACCTACCCAAAGGCCCACAGCCTCCAATCAGATAGTGGTTTAAAGGTTATTGAAAGGTTCAGAAGGACACTTTCCTGGAGGGAAAATAAATGTCTGACAAGCTACTGGTCTCTGATGCCTTGTGCTTGTTAGCTCAAATATCTTTTGAGACTGATATAGGATCTGAATTGCTACCGTCTTTAGAAGGTAATGTGTACAACTGAAACCAGATCGGGCTCACCAAACTCTGTGTTCCTTATCCAGTCAGCACTGCCATCCACACTGGGTCAGGTCACATGAACAAATATAGCCACGATTTAATGGGAGCTGAATGCCTGAATATTACTAGGAATTACAAAAGCAATTGAGTTTGAGCGATCCGAGACAGAAAACTTTGCTCCAAACAAAAGTCATTATACCTTATTTCTATAAGTACGAACGGAGCCCTTTACTGAACTCTATGGGTAATACTCTCCTGCAATCACGAGCATTGGTCATCAAAGAGCACTGGAACATGTAGGTGCATCACGCCCAGATGGGGGGGGGAGGGTCAAGTGCAACACAAACAACACACACCACCCTTTTCACCAGTCATTTGTTGTTCCAGTGAGCGAGTGTTCCGACAGAATGGCCGGCGACATGCTGTCTTGCACTAACCACATGCACTCCTCCCGTTGTTGTGGCAGGGGGCTGTACTCTTCTTCCAGTTGATCACCCAACTTGGTTAAGTGGAAGATCAATTGGGACACTAGCAAATCACCCAGCACACCCAATATGTTAGCAGCTGCCACCTGTGTGCATTCCGCTAAGGCCAGAATTAAAAATACTAATTATTTGTGAGGTCTGAGATGCGTTGCGGCCACAATTCAGCTCAGAATTATGTGTTTACAAAAACAGTGTTGCGCTACAAGCAGAAATATCTACCTCAGTTGATGTACAAATGAGACTCGCAGCTAGAGTGCAAATGAAACCAGATGTTCACCATCTTTGGGGACAGACAGTGCTGTCCAAGCCAAACTAATATGGATACTGGGACTGGAAAGAGAAGTGTATCAAAAGATGTGTTACGTATTTGGAAGTTATGGCAGGTTCCAATTCTTTACTTAAAAGTTTGGTGGTGGCGCTTCAATTTTGTTGAGAAATGGATCATGGATTAACAATAAAAAAAAACATTCAACCAGGTTTTCATATGTATAGGTGATTTAGCTAGTGCACAGAATGTAGTTATAGCATCTTACGCGTTAGTTTGAATTATGTCCTCATGCAGGATTTGGTTTGATTTGATTTGGTGTTGGACCTTTGCCCTACAGACAACTGTATGCTAATTTCACGCACGTTACAACCATGCAGGCGAAAACGTAGCAGAGGGCGAAGGAAAAGCGGATCCAATGCATTGACCTCCTCACGCTGTGTCATACACTCAATTTCGTTCAGGCACTTTCACCACCCATCCTTCATCCCCTCCCCGAGCAAGCATTTCATTAGGAGCAGAACGCCAATTCATTTTCTGAGGTGACTCTCCTCTGAGTACTGATTTCTTATTCTGCTGAGTGACTGCTGCTCCACATTTAATAATTCATGAAATGCAAAACTCAGAGACAAAATGGATTTGTTTATCTGCATGTCGTTCAAGCCATGAGAAGCAAACCATTTCATGTCCTTTTTCACAAATCAGTTGTGAAGTATAAAATGTAAAAGTATTGGATTTTGATGAGGAGCATCACTTTGATCAGGTACATTTGTAGGTTGTCTTGTGACCTTGATGCAGACATATACGCAGAAACAAAATGATCAGTATTTTGTTCCATACCATACGGTATTCAGATGCACTCTGACTATTTTAAATAAAGCATGAATATATTGCAGACACTAGGTCGAGGCAGAAGTGTGCTTCACTGAATAAAAAGCCTTTGACGAGTGCTCAACCAAAAATAACAATCTTATAAGAGGAAGGCACTAGACCCACTTAAAAAAGAGGAAGTAGATGGGAACATATTTCTCACTTCACAAAAAGGCAAAGCTGGCACATTTCTGCTTCAACCTTCACCACTGTTTGAAATATCTCAGGTCAAGGACGGTGATCCCAACAGGTGAGTGCAATCAAGGTAACTAATGAAAGAAAGTCCTCGTGCTTTAACACAGCAGATAGTGTGACTCGTCATAGCAAGAGGACACAGATGTAACAAATTACATTAATGACAGCTCGTTTCCATTTATGCGTGGCAGTAAGTCACGCCGGTGAACCGGCATGCATTAAGCCCAAGAGCATGGATTCCCTACCAAGAGTACTTACCCCGGGGGTACCATGCAGTTGCTTGGGGTTACAGTGGAATCTGTGAAATTACCAATTAGCAGAAAGCTGACCATGAATAATTTAGTTCACCACATGTTGCAATAGTGCGTAAATAGTTCAAAAAAAAAATATCAAATTGTTGAAATAAAAGTATTGAATAAACAGTTGAAGAAGCGAAATGATAAATAGTTGACGTATATAGCTTAGAGTAATGAATACGCAGTTGAAATAGTTAAGAGTAATGAAAGACAGTAGATCAATTAGGAGAGACTTTGTTAGAATTTAACAATAATTTATTACACATGCCTACAAATTGAATAGTGCAAAGTCTTTGGTAATTGGACTGAAGTAGGATATTAGAAGGGTGGTGATGCTGAGGTCAGATAAGGCATAATCCCCCTGGAGTCCAGACACTGGTGGTGGTGATGAAGGGAGTTGCTGCAATCCGATGATGAATGAGGAGCATGACTGTGATGCTGACTGGCGGTGACTGGGGTGGAGGAGGGTCACATCCGATTATGCTGAAATGACCACAGCAGCAGCAAAGAGTAGAACGCTGTTTAAAATTTGACAGCAACAATGTGATTGGCTTAAGGAAGCTGTGCAGAATCTGGTTGGTTAATTTAAAGTCAACGCCCACAATCAGCTGATAGAGTAAACACGGGGAGAGAGAGAGACCAGAGATTCTGAATGAAAAGGATTGTAAAGAGAGTCTTCCTGATTGACCGCTTAAGCTTCATTTAAATGTTATTAATAGACAAAAATATTTAGCTAAAATAAATAAATAAACTGTTGAAACAGCTAAAAGTAATGATTGAACAGGTAAAATAGTTAAAAGTACTATAATGCTTGAAATGTCTAGAACATTGACAGTTTGATTGTGTTAATAGCATACAGTTTATAGTGCAATAAGAATATTTTTTACGAGTGGTGCTGATGATGGGTACTTGAGGTGATCTGATACGGCTATGTGGGTACTTTAGACAGACAAAGGTTGGGAACCGTTACCCTAGAACGGGCATGTTTATTAAAATGAACCATAAGCTGTGGTTACACCTTTGTTCAACAAGTCAAGATGTTTGCTTCTGAGGTCATTTTAACCTCCAGTGTTTGTAGTAGGTGTGTGATTCCAAGGGTGTTAGAAAATGTAATTTTGAAATATCAAATTCAACCTGGGGAACATAAATTATAATGTGAAGCAGTAAATGAAAATATTTTTCAAAGAGCTGAAAGAAGCAGGTATTAATGATTCTTAGAATGGTTTGAGGTTTATAGACAGCCTGTAGCACCAGGACAAATCAGGATGGGAAGCTAGGAAGTAATACTGCACCAAAAACTCATGCTTTTTCCCCTCTGGACTAGTCCCTTCAGGCTAGCATCTCTGATTACAACTGCTTCTGTTTAGTTTTTTTTGTTGTTCTCTATTTTCTTCTTCTTCTCTTTTTCATCCATCCATCAGTCTTGTCTTATGGTCTGCCCTCGGACCTGTTTTCCTTAAAGTTCTTTTGTAATGAGCTGTGGAGGAGTTGGTAAAGCAAAACACGATAAATTATTGATTCCAGCGATGGAACTCTGAAGTTGTTAATGGCTGGGATTCTCTACAAGACGTTGAAGTTGTAGATCATAGTCAAAGAGGCTGCGAGAGACCAGTGAGGGCCTTGTCAAGAAAAAAGCTGGCAGATGGGAGTTTATGATTGAACATTATTCCAAAGCACCAGCACAACATAAAAGCATTATCGACAAGCTTGGCAGATATTTACATCTGGATTGAATCCAACATAGAAAGAAACATGCATCTTGTGTTAACCTGTTGTGCACTATCTTGTTTCCAGAGTGGGCTAAAGACCTGGAAAAAAAGCAGCTACTCTAATCTTGTTTGTAACGTCGACATCGGGGCACTGTTTTCATGCCAAAGCTTCGTGCGGCCCTAAATATCTCTCTGTGATGGAGTATTATCTTACTGCTTCAATTTGACGTAATAGACTATGTTACTTAACATTTCGTGGTTATGTAATTAAACATTTACTTTACTGCTGCCACTGCCTGGAGTGTTTCTCCAAAGACTAATACAACCACTACTATTGCTTGAGCCATGTATTCTGCATCTTCCAACCACAACATCATTATGTTTCTGTAACTGTTCTGGTTTGTTAAAAAATAAAAGTAAAGATTGTTCAGTCACCTTATAGTCAATGTCATAAATGTCATTTGTTTGAAGCAAAAGGGAAGTCATAGAGACATTTATTGTAACTCAGTGGCTGTTAAATTACTTTTCACCATCCAGCATTTTTTTTTAGCAGCGTACGAATGCAGCGCATTAAGCATTCAAACATTTGCTTATAGCTGCGCACACCATTACCACAATACTCTGGACCATGTACATATGGACCATGTACATATGCCTTCTCTATTGGCCCCTCCCCACATCCACAGCTATTTATTCCTGTGTCTTTGTGGGCCCTTTTCACACGAGGGCCGTGTATACTCAGTCCCCTTTTCCCCATGGGCCAATGCCCCTGGCGCTACAGTACAAGTCCTACTCCATTGTTTTGTTGACTATGGCTGTCATTGATATCCAATTGTCTGAGCAGTGAGTAGCCACCGTCAATAGCTCAACAAATTAAAATCCTCTCAACCTCACCGAGCTAGGGACCAAAAAGGTAAACACAAATTTTGAAGGAATTGACAAAGCGACAAGTCAAATGCCAGTCTGAATTTATGAGTCCTGTTGGAAGGATCTGGAAGTTTGAGTGAATAATGGACCTAGACATGGAATAGGTTGTCAATGAACAATAGAAAACTGTGCATTCGATAGTAGTAATCCCTGTTATTGAAGCTTCCATTTGTGTGATATTTGGATAATTTCCGTCAAGATGATTTTTCTTATATCGTTTTTGTTTTGCTGACGTTTGTTAGTTTGAAACGATATTTTCTTTATCTTGTATTCATCAGGAGCAATTGCTGATAACGCGGTTGCTGCTGGCTTCAAATTCAGACAACTTTGACGAGAGTGAATAATTAATAACTAAAATGTATTTGTTCAGGTATTCTGTATGTCATAACATTTGATTTATACTTAGACATGAATAGCTCATTAATACTGATTTATTAATGATGAGAGTGCTGTCACAACAATGGTAATTACATAAATGTCTATAATTACAATTTTCAAAGTATTTACCCATACACTAAGCCTGCTTACTCTTTAATTCAACGTTTGTTCTTTACTTTTAGTCCTTTAAAGGTTATGGTGCAAATGTCTCCCAGGATTTTAGATAGATTTTTTACCGACATGAACTGAGATTTGCATTAAGATAACACAATTTAGCTGGCAGATGTAGAAGTTTGAAAGTCCTGTAAGAAGCTATCACATTGTACAACCAATGACAGCTTTCACCTCCAAAGACAACAATGGTGCCTTCAAAGAGCGACTTTCAGAACCTTTGCAGATAATGACAAGTAAACAGGCAGTCAGCAACAGTTTGCAAAACATTTATGCATTTGTATTAGTGTGCATTGTATACATTTTTGCATGCACATGTAGAAACCTCTCACATCCTCTTTGGTAGAACATAAAGTAGACCCAGAGCAGAATTTGAGAAACGAATAAACCCTCCCTAAGGTGCTGGTATCATTTAAAGTGATCAGTGTGTTTCAGTCAGTTCTGCATCTTCAGGAGCCCGGGCTACATATGGCGAGTGTTATGGCCATTGCTCAGTCTGTCTCTGTGATTTATTTCCCTGTCATGATGCCATTTTGTCATTGTGAATGGATCAAAAACCCAGAAAATGAAACTTAAGACCTGCAGGTGCATTATTGTTTTTTTCTCGTCAAATTACAAGCCAAAAACAACTCCCCTGGGACTGTATATGGGCATGGCTCCAAATTCAGATTGAAAACAATCGCAAATGGCCTCAGCAGGGAGCGAGCCCAATAGCCAGTAAATTCACCCCACTACTATAACAGAAAGGTGCTGCATTCAGGTATAATGAATGCATTGTGGGCCTCAAATAGCTTATCAACTGATTACCATTAACAGGTGCAAAATGGAAACAGAGTCGAGGTAAGAGTTTGTGTTGCAAAATACACGAGAAAAGGCACCACTTCCACCTGCTTCTTACATTCATGAAACAATTTTTACATCCTTCTTGGCTGAGTAAAGGCTAAAACACAAAAATACGGCATTACATGCCACCAGCTGAAATCATTTTAACTTAAGTAAAATATGCTGCTGATAGGTGTGGGTTGTGAAACAGATATGCATTTTTTTTCTCCAGCTGATTTGATTCATTTTATGGGACGTGTGAAATTGCGAGTTTTCGTGAAAACAAAAATACCTTGACCAGTCTGCATGACTTAAAGTTCAATCAGGAGAGACGAGTTAGATGAAGAAAAGATAATTGTTTATAATTATCAGATGATATGTGATGCTAAAGTGATTGCTTGACAGAGTCTTCATTGGACTCTACGGGGAGATTTGTAACCGAGGGGCGTCTGCCCTGAGCAGCAGCAAGATAAATCTCCACGTGGAGTCTAGACACTGGTGGTGGTGGTGGCTGATGAGGCTGATAGAATGATGAGTTGATGAAGCTGATGGATCTGCAAAGATTGGACGGAGATGGGGGGAGTGGAGGGGTGCATAACAGCAGCATGAACGTACTGAAGGTAAAGAGACAATCGTATTTAATAAGAGACAGCAGCAAGATGATAGGCCAACGATGTAATTGTTTCGTCGTGCTATTGGACAGAGGAGACCAGCTGATATCATGATTGACAGCCTCGAACGATGACGGCAAGACAATAATTAGTGAGCACGCGTGAGGAGTGATTGGCAGATGTATGAGAAATAAACCACAAGCCCAAGCAAGAGTACAGTCTTCCTGACTGAACTTACGCTATAGCTTTATTTCTACAGCTCTGTCACCAGTGACTCGCACCAGCTGGTCCTGCTACAGCTGCAGCCTGATGTATCGTTTGGTGATTTAATATTGATTTCTGGAAAGAGCATGCTACTGCTACTGCTATTAAGATTTATGCTTTGCAACCTGCCACTTTTGTGATCCATTGTCTATATATCAGTTAGAATTACTTACTTTGCAAGACCGATCACACAGTGGGTACGAAGGCAAACATGACAAAAGCATATCGTGTTTGTTCAGCATGGCGTGGCAATTTATCAGAATCCATACTAAAATAAGGACTATACTGTCTGCCGCCTCGTCAAACTACGTTGAAAAGTAAAAGATGACTCAAAGGATGGAAAATACGTGATCCTTAACTATACCGAAAAAAAAGAAATGAAACAGCAAAAGCCATGCTTGATTAAAAGTAAATTTTCTGTCTGAACTGTCTCCACATGGATGAGACATGTCGACCTAATTTTATATTATACAAACCATTTTAGTGTAATCAAAGCAAATTACACATGAAATGATTGGTATTTAAAGCATCTAAACTTCAATGAGCTACTTATTACATTCATAAAGGAGAGCTTTTTTTGTTTGCTTTGGAACTATGCCATTAACACCTATAAAATTGGCTTCTTAAGTGACATGCATTTCAAGTGTTAAGGCCCGTGTTTAATAATTCTGCACCTAGTAAGTGTTGGCTGAGTGTCAGTGGCTGGCATTTTTAAAATCGCAGTCCAGACTTCACTTAAAAAGCATCCGCAATTAAACGCCGGGCCCGAGTTCTTGAAAGGGTTGCACTGCATTTAGCTGAAGAGCACTCTAGCACATGTTTTTAAGCTTTTAAGCCCATTAAGGGCTGCATATGATGGGCCTGACAGTCAACCTGCAGATTGACTTTTGACTTGCTGCTTCAACCAAAATGTATCTGAGCAAACACACTCCACCCACAGAGTGACTGGAAGAGATTTGGATACCCAGATGATTCAGATTAGCCTAATTAGTGGGAGAGGGAGCTGCAGTTGTTCCCTAACGGCTTCCAATGTTCTTGTGTTCTTGTATTATTTACAAGACACTTTTCATTTTCATATGAGATGAGTCCTCAACCATGTTTTTTTTACTCATCAAATTCTGGGCACAGCAGGTATCCTTGGCAGTACCTTAGAGACATTTGGTAGTTATTCAAAAAAGAAATCTGTCCAGATCAATAAAGTGTACAGTAACATGCTCATACAAAATAAAAACTAAACTTTATTATAATTGTCATTATACATTAGGTACATTTATATGAAATTTTACATCACTACCTAATGAAAAGGTACATAGGTGCAGTAAACGGAAGGCTGATTGAAGAAGAGAGAGTTTTCATAACTTGCCTTCGACAAAATCTCAATGACAACAGTTCGATTTTTTTGGGGTTGAGTACTTTAACTTGGTTCCCTGTATTATTCATGGGAAATAATTAGGTAGATAGAATGAGAATAATGAGGCTGGGGTTTAAGATTGAGCTTGGAGAGCAATGCAGATCGAATAATTTCATGAGTTCTTTTCATTGTGCAGCTTAAAAGTTTAGAACAAATGATTGCCGAGTGTAAGACACAATCATTACACTAAATAAGGGATGCCTGCATAGCAATTAAAAGGGCAGAGCTGCCGACAGGATTTCCAAAATAAGTCATGTTTTTATTGACTTGCTGGAATCACAGCCAAAGTGTGTGAATGCCTTTTAACTTCATCATCACTGAGGCCAATTTGCTCAGGTCACATACACAGTTTAATAATTGTGCAGAGTAATTTAATAGTCAGATTTATTTGAACAACAATACTATGTCAATAGAACTCCATGGAAGATGTGATAGCTTATTCTTAGTGCTTCTGTTTGGAGAAGAATAAACAATCAATAAATCATACAGTGGTATGGTTTTTTTCCCACTTCGATCTCATTGAGATACAGAAGTATGTGTTGTTGTCATTAGAATAACGGCCTCTATCACCATTGTAACGACTTAATGCATCTGTTCAAGCCTGAAGCTGAACATCTGTAATCAGCTTCTAACCCACACACACATATTGTTTTACTTGTGCCCTTGCACCACAAGCAACACCTCGGGATGTAGACTACGTCTCTTTTGATCTCACCCTATCCTGCCCGTTTGTTAGTTGTTGTTGTCATCATAGTTGATGAAGTGCAGCTTCACTCATACTCATCCACATTCTTGTACAAAATACTGGTGGATCTTTGTGACATGCAAAACCCCTTTTAAAACAACAATCAGCAGTTTGGCTGTTTGGGATGGATAAACGCACTCAAACATGCTTTCAGCTTGCTTTCTGTTTGCCAAATCCTTAGTATCAAACTTTTTTTCCTTTGATCACAGTACTCCCAGGGAGGCAGTGTCAACCTTTAACTAAATGTTACCCAACATAGAACCAAAGCTTATTGGGGGAAATGATTGAGTGAAAAGCACATTCACTTATAGTGATGGCCCCATACTGCTCAGCGTAAACACAGAAAAACAGCAGTTCAAATGAATGAACGCATTAACTACAATAAGCTGTTGAAAAGTCATCAGCCATATGAAGAGATAACTCAATCTCCTATGATATTGCTTAATTCTTGTTTTTTCCTTCAGGCAAAAGATAAACTTTCAGATTTACAGTTCACTGACTTATACAATATCTCATTTTTCTTTCGTCTGACATTCATGGTATTTAGATTTAGATTTTAGCAAACAAGAGCTACACAATATATGTGCTTGTGGAAAGTGTAGTAGTAATGACGTCTGTATTACGTGATGGGAATGTCAGTCACTATGGGTTTTATTTACAGTGAGGTCACAGGTATCACAAACGCACTCACTGTATTCTGTTTACCATTCTGTGACTGTAGGCAGCTACATCATGAATTGCCTCAAGTATAATGAACTTGTTTTGAGTTTGAGCAAGTCTGTCGAAGTGCATTGTTCATTAGAGAAGGCTGAAACGTTTTAAATTGATGTGGTTCGACGGCAACAGGCTTGATGTGTGTGCAGGTCTGAATGATAACTTTGTTAGAGCGGACGCCATTTCTTGACTTCATTGTTGGATAAATTGGATTCGCGTTTTCCAAATAGCATCATCAGATACTGGACACTCTGACTGGCAAAAAATCCATTCATCAAATTTGAATATTATATTTTGTTATTTTCGTTTTATAAATGTCTCCTTGAGAACTGTAATGCTTTTGCATCACCCTGGATTCCACATAGTAAAGCTTCGCATGAATTAGATCTGATGTTGTTGCCTGAGATTAGGTTTCTGACCGTCATAATTCTCGAGCAGTAACTGGAGATGTATGCACGTGCAGGAGAGATGGAGACAGAGATGGAAACATCTGTTTTGGTGTTTTTACGACAAAAGTCTTACAAAGCTCTCGGGGTCTTGGTTACTGATCGACTGATTGATTGATTGATTTAATTAATTTGATGATTTAAAAACGCATAACATTGTAATAGCATTCAATAAATACATTTTAGTCCTGCATGATATTTTACCACACTACAAACAACACACAACAAGACAGCGAGTTCAGACAATACAATCACCATATAGCAGGCAGCCAGGTAGCTATGTTAACATGCTCTTATTATCTTGATCCTAAACAAGTTAAATATTTAAACTAGATAATTAATATGCTGCATAATACTCTGTAACTATTTCTTTGAGGCCACTTTAAAAGTTCTCTGTGAAATACTTTCAGATTTGTGGGCAGATTATTCCACTGTACTGTTGCGCTGCAGAGAAATGTGTTTTTGCCCATTAGGCTATTCAATCGACAAGGTTTTGTGAACCTCCCTCTGGTAAAGTAGCTATGATTTTGTCTTAGTAGTGAGAAATAATAAATTACGTTACCATTTTGTAAGTGAGAAGCGTCTACATATAAATTACACTCTAATCCACCATTAATCAGTTAAACATATTAAAATGTGCAGGATCAAGATGCATGGGTGAATTTTAATATAACCCTCATCAATTTCAATTTTGCCTTTTGTAATTTGCTTTTGAAGTGCTGTGATAATCCAGAAATGGCAGCGCAGTAAAAATGACTTTGAACTAGAGCTCTTGTTAGTGTATGTAGAATTGGACTGTCCAGAAAGGAAGGTCTCCTGGCTAGACATTTAATTCATTGATAAATCTTGGTGAGGGCTTTTAAAGCCACATTTTCAACTGATAAAACCCTGTCTTTAGCAGTAAAATGGAACTCTCCAAATTAAGTACATAAAACCTGGTGATTCTTTTTTCACAAGTGTAGGGATAATCTATTATCTGTCAGCTATCTAATTACATTTGGATGATCCTCACTGAGAGTACTCTCAACCACCTTATTTGCCACCAATAAAACGAAATAATCAGCATATAAAAAAAAGAAGTTATATCAGACGACTGCTTCTAAGTAATTTATATCATCATGTAATTGTATGTATCTCTCTTTTGCACTTGCACATCCATTTTATGTATGACTCAGTACTGCTGTAATATTACGACAATAGTTGGCTTCTTAAGTACTTTCTTAAGTAGTAAAACAATGGCTTACAAGATTTCACTTGCATGTCTCTGGATGGAAATGAACCTCATGTATGTATTGTGTGACTAGAAGCCTAAACTGCTGCCAATCAATCTTGTATACTGGGATCCAGGTGAGCAGAGTGCAACAGCAAATCGGGTCGCTGTACGCCACCGTAGTCCTGCCGTGGGTTCGGCCCGGACAGCTGAACAAAAACATTAAAGTCTAACTTCTTACCTTTTAAACAAATACCATTTTATTCACTTGCTAAAGCTTTGTCTTTACCAGAGTTGGCAAAAGTACGCTAACGCTGGTGAATTAGTCATCAGACTGTTCAAACACCCCGATCTCCTCGCTTTCAGAAGTTTTACTTTAATAAATATAGTAATACAACAGTTTAAAAATACTGTTAAAAGTAAAGGTCCTCCCTTCAAAATATTACATGAGTTAAAGTACAAAACTATTTGAATCAAAATATACACTAAGCATCATAATGTAAAAGTATACTCATTGTGGAGAATGGCCCATTTCAAAAACAAAACATATTATATTACTGGATTATAACTATATTATTAGGGTTGTTTTAATCTGGAGACTAGCATCAACTGACTGGTAAAGCAACTGGTAAAGTTACAAAGATTGTGTGAATGTGATTTTTGGTCAAAGCAACAATGTGTTTTACAAAACGGTCACAGCAAAACAGTTCAGAGAAAAGTTTAGAGGCTTACAAATTGCACAATACCAGAGACTTCTAGACGTGCAGTTGACTGCTCTGCTCCAAATCAAAACAAGATCTTATTCTTATTCTTATGAAGCCTTTGTCAGATTAGACACTATTCTGGTGCATTTCTGCTCCTTTTAATTGCACTTATTAACAAAGATGTGGTTCACTCGTCAAACAGTCGTACAAAACGAATTCCCTTTTCTGAGTTGGCAGATCGCCAATCATAATGGGGTGGCAAATGGAGCGGACAGTCAGATTGCAGGGATGGCACGGCCTCTACCTGGGCACAGTGTGAGTGTGAAAACCAAGACAATAATTGTTAAAGAAAAATCAATATATGTCATTTGTATAGTGCATCTCAAGACATCTCCTGTATTTAACATTACTGTAAGTTAAAGAAATAATTGGCAAGCTCAGCAAAACTTTGCTGGTCAGACAAAATAGGATTACATGCACGTGAAAATACACGCGGCATGAACAACACTGGAAGCTTTCCGCAGCCATTCCTGCTTTTAGCTGATTGACTAGAACTAAAAACAGCGGGCCCTCTCTAAATCATTGTTCCTTCACAGATGTGGCTCAGGGTAAAAGCTCTTAAAATTCAACGGACATCTCACCGTGCCCGCTTTCCTCACTTGCCGGGAATCATTTCTGTAATTGCCATAGCCTCTACTCCTGTTTTTTAATTTCTTCAAGTGCATCCACTGGACTCCCACTTGCTCACGGCATGTCTCCCTCGTATCATTCCACCTAGTGCTGAGCATGAAAGCCATCTTAATCAAGCATCCTGTATCAATACGCTTGTGTAAATCTGAGGAAGCCAGCACTCTCATCAGTCACAGGATTTACCCTTATAGGGCCAGTGCAACCCTGGAGATTAGAAAGCCAATATCTTAACCAAGGTATTTTACCGCTCTCAAATGATTTTTGGTAGTTACATTATTGAGCGGATGTTTTCATTCAGCAGTCTGTCCTTCGGGGAAATTTAATAGATTCTCTTGATATTTCTTGTTTAGCACAAAAGGAATTATTTTTGTGATCATTTAAGACCACAATTCATGTTTCAGACAGTTGTATTTTAGCAATTGTATTTAGTTTTATTCCGGTTGTGCTGAAAATGTCTTTGCATGATGCCAATGAGAATTTTGGGGGATACAATTGGTGCAAAATTGATATTTTTGTGGAAGTATGTATAGATTAGAAAGAGTGGTGTTTAAATACCGTATTTTCCGCACTATAAGGCGCACTTAAAAGCCTTTAATTTTCTCAAAAAACGACAGTGCGCCTTGTAATCCGGAGCGCCTTATATATGGATCAATTGGTTAATTGGTTGATCCATACTGGTTGTACACGGCGCTCTGTCAAAATGTTTCAGTACGACTGGTAAACTACAAAGCCGCACCGCGGTAAACACCGGTACTGTGCTTACTCCTAGTCCAACACCACTTGTGTGTATAAAGACCCCAAAATGGCACCTTTCAAGAGACACGCTTACGACGCTATTCTATTCTATGCGCCTTATAATCCGGTGCGCCCTATATATAAAAACAGTTCTAAAATAGGCCATTCATTGAAGGTGCGCCTTATAATCCGGTGCGCTTTATAGTGCGGAAAATACGGTAGTTGTCTCCACCTTCTTTAGTGTTAAGCTCAAGGTTGTTCCCGCACGTTACACAAATCATCAAGAATCATCCTACATCCTTGCAGAAGTCAAACTTGTTGTCTTTAATGGAAGATACTTTAAAGAAAAACAATCCCGGTTCATTATATGAAGTAAAATGCCTACTCTTTTTTGCTGTTTTGAAAACCTGTAATCGAGGATGTCCTTGCCCATTTGGTGCATTTTAGATGAAGATGCCAACAAGTGCGGTGCCATCTTTATGCTTACACAAGATTGAATCACTCTTATCCCATAAAGAAACACTTTGTCCAGTCTCGACAGTTAAATCAATTCCAGCAATACACCAAATACTGTATGCGTTGAGATTTCCAGCAGCCTGAACAACGAAATGAATAAAGTCATAATGTTTAGATCACGTTCCATTAACTCTTCATTAAGGAAGCATCAGGCCTATGATTGGAGCTCCATTTAGGCAAACAAGACTCCTCTCTGGGGGAAAGAAATGACATTAAGAAGAAAGGGTGCAAAATGCCTTTTAATGGTTTGTAATAAAGTTGGGAAGCTAGAAGCTACGCAATATCTATTTCTGCCAAAACCCGTCTGCCACCTAACCCATGACCAATCTGATCAGGTCAGCTTGCAGGGGAAATAATATGCAAAATGTAATAATCTCTTTAAGCGGTTCTTTGGTTCTTACATTGGAAACAGAGCAGCGGCTCCCCAAATGCCGATGAAGCTGCAGACAGATAGCGCTTTAGATCTATTTAACAGTCCTCTAGCCCAGAGGGGGTTTTGTCTTGTATGAGTCATACAAATATGTATGAAAGACTATAGCCCTCTTGGCTTTTTTTTCTTCTATGCTTTTCTTTCCTTACCATGCATGTGTGTTCTGTCAAACCCATTCTGCTGTATCTAACATCAGTTCATGCTCAGTGGTTGTCCCCTCCGCCCGTGGCCCTGCTTCTTCATTTATCCCACTCTCTCTGTCTCATACACACAAGGAAAGGAGTGAAGAAATACACTCTTTTTTTAATGTTAGTGATACTGTGTTTGTGTGTGTGTGCATATTTTCAAGTATAGAAAAATTGAGGATGAAAGGGAAGAAAGAGAAAGCATTCTTGCGGTTTTAGGTCCACCAGGAAGCAATACTTCAAAAAGTTATTTTTATTTATTTATTTGTTCCTCAGCAGGTGAGGTTTTGACACTTATTTTAGCTTATGCTAATTTGCTTTTAACTTTCGAGTGTAGGCCATTGCTCACCAAGTCTTTATTTTTCGTATGCAGTTTTTATATGCGTTTTTTTTTAATCACCCGATAACATTCTTGCACACTGTGTCCGATGCGTTTTATTAATCTCTTTGTTGTGGGAATTTGCAATACAAGACAAAAGTGAACCAATGCAATGGAAAGCACTAGTCCCAAAAGTCAATCAACTTTGATGATGGTTCCTAAAAGTTTAATCATGGACAAAAGTTTTGGAGTCGGTGTGTAAATATTATTAGCAAATGTGAGGTTAGATTAACTTTTAAACGTACGACAATTTCAGACGAAAAATACTGAAATTGATGAGAACTTAGATGAGAAGATTAATACCTTTCTCACATCTGTCTGCTCAGTATGAAGCTGGAGCTCAGAGGTGCAGTAATTAGCTTAGCCTTCCAGCAAAGTTCACTAATTAACAAATTATATCTCATCTATTTAACATGAACAAAAAACTCAGTGTAAATTAACTATTTATGGTTTTACATTTAGGGCACAGAGGTGCAGAATTTTCGTGTAGGGATGGAATTATTTTGGATATTGGGCTGTTTTATCAAGGTAGGTTGCGCTAGTTCAGTTTATGAACTAATGTAGGCAGTGGTCAAATTAACAAGTGTAACTGTCTTAACCATGATAAATTGTTTTATACTGTAACCAAAGTGTTTAATGATCTGAAAATAACACATATTATTTGTAAATACAACATTAGCCATCTTCTTCACTGAAAAATGCTGAATCTGAGCCGAGCTAGATTGAACAATGGTTATGACCTTATTTTGGTGCCTTTTAAACTGTGCTTGCACTGCTGGGAATTACTAATCCAGCACTACTCCTCTGAATCTGTCCATTATATGGATTGCATGCACTGTGTTCGGGGTCCTTTTCATATAGAAAACCAATTGTTTTCTGTTTGTTAAAGGGCACATGAGACAAGTAAAATGATTAGGTCATCTCTAATTAAATGCACAGTGATTGAACTTGGGATTCTTGTCGTCATTCTCTTTCCCATTTTCAAAAAACGGACATTTAATCATAAAATATCAACACATATCCATGAGTAGAGGTAACCACATATACAACACATATAATTGCTCCCTCGGAAGTGAAACCTTTTGTACTAGACTGCTGTACCTGTGGGAAATTGCTTGTAAAATTGAAATTTTCCTCAGGTAGCACACAATGGAAGCTGTCAACACCGGCTATTACTGGAGTCAGAGCCTGCAGAGCTTTGTGCTGTCTGTAGAAAGACAGTCAGCATCCGACAGTTCAAGGCATTGAAGTCAAGCCTGAGAGAGGGTGGGGGTGAGGAGAAACAGAGAGAGAAACAAAGACATTAATGAAGCCCTGCTAAGTAAATAAGAAAGTGTGTAAAAATGAGGGAATGAGGATAAAAGAGAGAACGAAACAAAATGAGAGAGTAAAGGGGGTGACGACTATCCGTCATTGTAGGTACTCCCAATGCATTACGGGGTGACATGAGTGATTACGAAGCGTGTCTGAACGCTGTACACTAGACCTTAGTATCCCTTCTGACTCATGAATGATGGTTGCTGCCTGGCTGCTCTGTGGGCTACACATGCCTCCGAGATGGCGATGGATAACTCTGACCTGCCACTAGGTCTTAGGGTCTACGTCACTAATCCATCAGCCAGGGTGAAATGATGCCTCCAGATAGACACTCTAGGCCTGAGAGACGAAGAGATGTGTCCCTCGTGAGTAATGCAAATGAATGTATTCGGCAGCGGTGATGATTATGAGGACCATAATCCAGACGGTTTGTAATTATATCCACTTCGTGTAGCTGATGAGGGGGCAGTGGGAGGAATGGGGGGAAAAAAATAGTTTTCCAATATAATCAGTCGAGGGCAGAGGCCAGTTTCTGGGGAGGCATGTGTGTTTGTGTGTGCATTCATTTATAGTATTTCCTCATAAAACATGTAGATAGATTTACTACCCTATTTTAGCAATGCTCTCTCAAGCCATTTTTTGTCATTTGTCATTAATCCGCTAAAATTAATAGATCTCATTTCAGCACTAGGCGCTGTTCATATTATGGCCTATTACATGGGCCAGTCAAGTAATTTAATGGGTTTTACATTTAAATTGTTGGATCTACATTAGATTTCTGAAAAATACTTTGAAGTTTAATGTTATCTTATAAAGGGACGATTCAGATTTATTCAACTGGGTCGGAGGGTCAAGCGTAAAGGACAATTGAGTATTTTGCACCATATGCAAAGTGGAATTTTTAATCTCATAAATGGGGTTATTAAACTGTTCTGAAGAGGTCAAGAGCTTTCTGGCGCAAGGAGCGCAGTCATTTTACAATGAAGTTGTTCTTAATACTACAAGTGTTGCTCGAGTTTTGACCTCGTCAAACTTTTCCCCCTCTCCGTGCACCTTGAAAGTCGGTGCAGTTATGCCAGAAATCCATAAAAATGTTAAGTATTTCAACAAGAAGCATAACCAAGGAAGACGAAACTGCCACCTCAGACAAGTAGAATGCTTGTTTTATAGTATAATTCAAATCAAGAGCCAAGTCATTTACCAAGTAGTTTTTTGGTAAACAGCCTTCCTGGATACCAAAAATGCCAAGACATTTAGCTAAATATACATATTTTCAATATTCAATTTCTGATACGGCCCTTTCCCTCCTGCTCTTTTGCTCATTTACCAAAGTGTGCACACAGATTATGTGAATCTCAGAGGGGTACAGAAAAGAAACAAATTCCTTATTACAGTGTGCACAATGTGGTGATGGAGTTCCCTAATTATATTGTTGTTTTCCCTCTGAGCTCCCTTACTAATTCATAATCCAGCCTGTGGAATTGCCATGGATAAATGCTGGAGTCTCCAAGCCGGGGCAGTTAGCACCCGTTTACAGAAACCGAGTTGCATCGGACTTGAACAACGCAGACAGATCAGAGGAAACTTTTCAGCTTTGGGGTAAAATATGGAGAGAGATTTGATTTTTATATTTCACAAGGAGTTTGTATTTAATTCATAATGAGACACTGGCACTATTGTGTGCCTTGGTGTCGATTCAATGTGCTGCACCAGAATGGTTGGATATCACATTCATGTGCCAAAGCTCCTCTCACACGTGCGAGGCCTGCAGCGGTAGCAACGGGAATGAAAGATAAGGAATGATGCACAAGGGATACGCTATGAAGTGGCAGAGCAAAATAAGTGGGTAAATACCTTCACTAGGGCAGACAAATCGTAAAGGGAGCACTTTTGCTTGTATTTCTACATTATTATTATCAAATATCACTTGACATACCTTGGATACCTGGTTTTGCAATTGACAGCTACATATTTAGTAGGCAAGTGCTGCATTTAATCTCTCCCCGAATGTCAGACTATCAAGATTCGATTCAGATTCTGTTATAATGTGAGTTTGTTCCTATTCAATTTGTAGCACAATTAGTATTGTAATTTTCTCCAAATAAATATCAGCAAACTCTTAATGTAATTACTTAAGGACTGGACTACTTAATAAATCCAACCAGTTCAATAGATGCTTGGTGTGGCGCGTTGATAGCCGAATGGCTACACTGAATGCCACAGAACCACAACGTCCCCGGTTCAATTTAAGTAACCTTTGTTGCATGTCACACCCTTCTCTCTCTCTTTCCCCCCATATTCCAGTCTGCCTCTACACTTTCCTCTGTCTAATAAACATGAAAAATGCTACAAAAAACAAACATCTTTAATAAATGCTGGGTGTGCTCAGTGCAGACAAGAATTATGGCATAACAGCCACCCAATGGTACAAGACCCATTGCATTGGGCTAGTGTGTTGGACCCCATCTGGTGCTTGATCACACTTGCTTAGATGCCTTCTCTAAGGACAGCGCCATGTTTTACTTTGTTACTGGTCAATTAAGGCTGTGTTTCTAAGGCAGAAACATTTTATTCTCATGGAAAACATTTTGGTGTAATGCTTCGTCTTCCTCTCTTGCCCTCTTGCCTGCTGTGCTCAACTAAAAAGAAAACACACATTTTCCCTTTTTTGTATCGCTAATGCATTTGCAGCCTGAAAGTTTTATTCATGTTCCACCACAGGATAAAGAAAGAAATGTGCTGTAAATGGCCAGATTCCGCTGGCTTAAGATGATTTAGCATTCACTTTCTGCTGCTGCTCATTTTTTGTCTGAGAAGTTTCTGTGCTCAGTGGAAACCAAAAGTAGCTACTCCATAAAAAAGCTGTCCTTGCAGAATATCAACCTTGAGTCTGCAGGGGGTATCTGATGCCTTGACAGACTGAAAGCTGTTTATTAGTGTCTGCTCTTTCACAGTGGTGTGTGCTAGTCCACTCCACTCCTTTTGCCAATGAGTGTACCTACTGACACGTGGCTGGCAAACTTTCTACCACCGGGCACCACTGTGGTTGGCCTCCAATGATAAGCTCCCCATGCCTAGGAGAGAGGAGGGCCATCTAAGCTCTGCATGATCTGCTGCCAACAGCCTGGAGCTGACCACGCAAAGGACTGTGGAATTGACTTCCAGAGAGGCCTTTTGTATTCCTGTGGAGTACGTCATTTCCAGGGACTTTAAATGAGGTAGGACCATCTGTTCAAACACAAAAGCCGAAGAATGCTTCACACAACAGCGCAATAGCCTATTTTAACAGGACATTTTGCCAGGTGTAGAGTATTCTCTTATTGAAAGCATTACCTTACCATCAAATTAGAGGCAAGTGGAGTTGTGACCAGAAGTCCAATATATTGGTGGCATCATTAACTTGTGCGCATAATTTAACAGAAAATAATATTACACTATATTGTGAAGTTTTTCACTTTTCTTTGGATTAGTTTGACAATTTGGAAAACCTACTTTTTTTTGCTTTGCAGTAGGAAGATCTGCACCACACTCTTATCTGTACTAATGATAAAAATCAATGTAGTGGTACCAGAACAATGTAACTCAACCATTGATAGTCCAGTCAGAGATTCAGGTGTGTCACACTAGTAGCGGCCTATATAGCCTCCAGCTTAATGGTAGCCTCCAGCTTAACCTTAATGAAATAGAATAAAACCATACAACTCAAATACAAATGGTCTTGTATAGATTGCAGTATAGTGTAAGTTGGGTCGTTTTGCTTGTCTTCCTGTGACGTAAATGGTGTGGGCAGCACTTGCAACATCTTCCAATACAACAGAGACTACAAGGCTCAACATACGCCAAAGCACTGGGTCCAGACAAACTTGTAGTTCAACAAATGCTAGTAATTTAGTGCAGGTTATTGCATTGCATCATACAGGTTTTTGTGTCGTTCTGGTCATTCAATAAATTGTTTTAATGAAGATGGAGCAACATAGGCTGGATGTGCTGCACATGTCTTATGCAACTCACAGGCTTTGGATATGATCGTGTGAACAAAGAGGTACTCCCATTTTGTTCTCTTCTTGCTCTTTTTTTATTTACCACAAACACACTCACACAGTCACCACCACACAGTGCCATTTGCTCTCATTATGATTCACTGCTTGTGGATTACATTTTGTTTTTTATTTTTCTTCAAAACCAACCCTCATACTGGCTTTTTTCACTTTCTAATTATTATTATTTTTTCATATTCTCCACTGAACGGGCGCTGAGCTTATAGCGACACACGAGGCAGAGAGATCCAAAACAATATAGTTCTAACAATCTGCAATTTACACCTTATGAAAATGATATTCACACAGGAATCATCAATAGTTAGATTGTAGAGCACCCAATGTTCCATCTCCATCTGTACACCTTCTTTTGGGTGTATTTGGGCATGTTGGTTTGGCTAGACGTCACCTTGGCTTAGTTCTGACTGTTGGAATAAATGATGAATGGAATTTTTTTTTTTTAACTAAATAGTTTTGTTACAGTTTATTATCTATTCTGCACATCGGGGTCTTGATTTCGCATGAATTCAATTCAATGCAATTCAACATGAGGCAACATGGAGAAGACATTTCTTAGGAGTTAGCAGCAATCTTCCCTCTATTCAGTTTGAATCCCATTGTGATTGCCATCCCTCCTCTTCATTCTTTCTCTCCTCCTTTGTATCCCCATCAAGTAGGCCAGTTGATGTGGGACAGCAAAACAACCCCCTCCCCTCTTCACATGCCTCTCTGTGGAGCGGGTAGCGAGCTCAGAGCATAGCGCCAGGAAGAATTATCAGGAATTATCTTATCCCAGTCTCCAACCTTAACAGTTAGTGCAGTGCCACTTGCCTCGGGGAACATAATTTGAACAATGCTCCATTTTTGCACTGTCAGTATTATCTTTAAAGGGGCTGGTTTTAAAGTGAGTATAGACTTATCCTTAGTATTTGATCTTAATTGCTACTGGAATGGCCTGAAATCACATTAAAGTGATACAGTTGTGATTTAACAAGGTTGAGCAGATATTCAAACTGTTTTGGGATTATTTGAAAGGTACATTAAAGCTAAGGTTACACAGTGGAATTATACTGAGATAAATATATTATCTTATGACATTTTCACTAAAAAAACTAGTCTACTTTAACTAGTCTATCTCTAAATTGTCTAATCACACCTTTTTTTGCCATAGTGCTTTTTATGTGGATTATGTTGATAGGGTACAAGGATGTCTCCTAGTAAACATATTTCTATTATGTTTTGAGCGAAACATAATGCCTACTCAACATTTTTTAGGTTTATTTTTACCTTTTACTTTACTCATACTATTTGTACTCCGTAGAGCCTTTATCCACACTTATACAAACACAGTGGTGGAGACTTAAGGTCTTGCTTTTAACCAAACTCTTCAGCTCCACTTACCTCCTTTCTCCTGTGCGAGTTACAGAATGGGGTGTCCTGTGTGCCAGTGGGCTGAAAGTCCTGTTACTAACTAACTAATTAGCTGCTGTATGCATAAATGGTAATCATGCTGTACAGAACGCCCATAGCATTTTAACATTTATATATATATATATATATATATATAAAAATAAAACACAAATAACACTGTTCAAACCTCTAATAGAGTGGTGCAGGAATGAGTCCTAAAATCCAGAAATGAGTCAGCATTTTTGCACTTCCTGCTCCCTTGTCTCAAAGACAATGTTTTTGTTATTATTGTTTTTTGGTAAGATACCTGTAATAAAGTCTGTGGTTAACACAAACTTAAGATATTTTAACGCTCTATGATATAAAATACATCAGTAGATACCCTTCTCGTGAAATTTGTAAGGCTTAAAAACAAAACGTCATCGCTCCCACTAGTCCGCCTTTACAGCCTAGTTGCGTATACTTGTGCTAAAATAATATTTTATCAAATTTCTCGACTGGTGGCAAATTCGTTAGACCATGCGACCACATCCTCTTTCGTTCTTTCAACCACTTTCTTGAAAAAGTCGGTGTTGCAATATTTTTCTTTTGACACGCACGCTGGTTGTAACCAGGAAAGAATGTCTGTATGCCGCAAAGTGAGTGTGTATGAGTGTGTATGTAAACAAAGGTCTGTTTGTGCTAATGATTTACTAATTGCTTTTTCTGTTTTATAGTCTTATATTTAATCTTAGTTCCTCAAGCACTTTGATATCTTGTTCTGAGAGGTGCTGTACTATAGAGTTTAATGACAATAAAGCATTGAACTCTTCCTGCTGCCTCCCCATCTGCTCTGTGTTCGGGTCCGACCGTGCATCTCCTTAGACTGTGACATAAGGAAGACATCTCAATATATGACTCATGTATGCCCGCCACATGAACTGCATTCATTTTGTTGTAAACCTCCACATAATCATCCAATTATATTACAAATTTAGCAACTCTTCTGTTTTATTCTTATCCTTCAGGGAGCCTTTGGGCCTTGTATATTCTTGCCTGTTTGTTGTTTCATTCTGTGGTAATTAACAATGTTTTAGCGTCCTTGTTACTTAATCACTTGGGAGTTCACACTCTGAATCTCTGTGTGTTTTGACTCAAGCAAGCCTGGTTAAAAAAAAGTTATAATATAATGATAGAATATTTGTTAAATGGCATTCAGACTTTGTTTCATTTTGTGTAGTTGCCCTTAAAGGACACTGGTGTTTTCATCATATCGGGAACATGATATTTAGCTAATAACTGTTTTTAAACATGAGTACTGATTCATGTCTAGGGACACAAACCAGTATAAGAAACATCTCTTTTAGTCCACCTCACTCAATGACACTGCCCTTACAGTCGTGTTTCAGCCACAATACTGCAACTTTAACTTCTGTTGTATTTCTAAAGTATAGGGGACAGCTGTGACTAGAGCTCTGGTGGGATTACATTTAAATGAAAGCACACAGATGACTTGAACTCTCTGGGCACACTTTTCTTTCTTTTTACCTCTATCATTAACTGCATAATTGGTGTGTACCACTATATTAAAAAAAAAGCCCCTTTATAATCCTTTATTCTATCAAGACATTAACTTTGGTCGATTCACTTCCTTTTATTTCTGACCTACGGTTCACAGAGGAAAAACATAGCAGATAAAAGATGCCCAATATGAGATAGAGTCTAATTAGAAAGTCATGCATTTCTAAAAAGGCCAGACTCTGGATCATCTAGGATGATTGCTGTAAAGTGCTGTTTTATGGATATGCCAAGCTATCAAAATGAATACCACACACTTGCGTGGGTCATGTCAAACAGAACCTCTGCTGATGTGTACTGAACAACTACTTAGTCATTTGTTATTGGTAGGACAATCAGAAGTGTCACTGTGCCTATTTCTGTTTGTGTTGGCCATTTGCTTAATGTGTCTCTAGTAGATACATTATGCTTTATTTGAAGGTCAATTTTCATTTCATTACATGAATTACTAATCTATTTACAGCATTAATTGGACTCGACTGCATCTTCTCTGCATTACAACAGCTTCAGTATCAGTACCCTTTTACACCTTCACAATAACTATCGTCAAACACACAAAGGGAGAAAACTAACATGTAACAAAGGTGGTGCTGATGTGTCTAATTGTAATAACTGTTCTACATGCACACATGGGAATGTTAACAAGTAAAAGAACAGGTGTAAATCATTAAATGAATGATGGCTGAAGTCCAGTTAGCTGTTTCAGTGTCTCAACCATGTTAATGTGATTAGTAATATCTGTGATTCGCCCACTTTGACAAGTCAAAATATCTGCTGTGAAAAAGGCCTATAAGATATATTTATACACAGATGGCAATGACATTTTGCACGATATTGCTGTATATTACAGCCACTTTGAGGAAATCTTGATGTGGGTGTGTTATCCAGCTGGTGCAGACTGGTACATTATCACCCGCTGAGTGACAAACCAATGACATAAAAGTAGTATAAGCTAGGAAGACATGCTTCCATAAAAATAAAGTCCACTGGGGTCAGCTATCCGTGATTTTATTTATAGAACTAATAGGCTTTTGGACTTGTGGTAGCATGAAAATCACAGGTGTAATGAATAACGATGATTGTTCTGTGACATGAGTTGTCCCAGTTGAAATGTCTGCTGTGAAGAAGGTCTTCTGGATCAAGGGTTTGCCCTCAGGTCACTGTCTAGGAGCTTTGCAGTATGTTCAGACAAATGTGAAACTTTACTGAAAATGTACAAGTAGTTTATATGGCTTGGACGTGGGCTTTAGGCCATTATTCTTAGTCTGTTACAGCTAGCTTTAGATAAGGCGGCTCTGTGTCAACACCCATTTGGACCTACCGATAACATTTAGCGCCACCTCCAAAAAAAAACGCCAAAAAAACAATAGGTTAAATGGGAGAAAGGTAAACTGTGTGCATTTATAGATGCATTGTGGCACAGTGATTGCCACAATGCTTGCATATCACTGCTAGCATGCAGAGAAAACACACCTGCACCCTGATTAGGGAAACCCGGGGCTCCAGTGTGCAGAGTGCAGACAGAAAAACACGCCTCATTAAACCTCAGTCACAGACTGGGCTGATGCTGAGAAGCCATGCCCACACAAACAGGTATGTATCCACACACACACAACTTATACACACAAGAGGCTATATGTTCTCCCATACGGTTTCAGTAAAATTGCCTATTAAATAAACTGTGCCAGAACACTGTGCACACTGTCGTTCTTTTGCAGGTGAGGGATCCTCCCACACACCCAATACAAATTACCATTCAACTCCACTTAAAAGGGAACATGACCTGCTGTTGCTGACACTTTCCCCATATTTGTATCATCAGCGAATAATTAAATCCATCAGAGAGTAAATGACAGCACATTATGCAGTCTTTCGGAACAAAGCCTTTACGCCGCTGCTGCTGTACTGTATCTTCAGTTAGAAACTGCTTACAGTATAGTTATTTCTAGACCTGTGTTAGCGTTTGGTAAAATATCTCACAGGCTACAACTTAATTGAGGCAGTGGCCCCACATAATGAGAGAGGTTGTTTAATGTAGACTGGGGATAATAGGTGGTAATGAGAGCTACCAGCCCCAAAAGACCAAAAAAAAAGAATCACATTTGCATGCTTTCCCCAGCTCCTTCCCAGCACTTTCCATTTAATGAAAGTCAACTTAGATTTTCTTTCCACTTCAGGCTCAGAGGCATTAGTTTTTTCTCTTTAAGTATGATCACCTTCCTGTGAGCAATTAATCTAAAACAAGATTTGGGGGATTGTATGCTGATGTAGTTTTGGTGCTGAGGGGCATTAAGTTCTTGACACTTGTCCTTTGTTTATTAGCATCATAGTGAATAGATATATGCTTCGGAAATACAGATTGCAAAAGCTTTCATCAACTACCTGTGTGTCATGAATCAACTTAGACAGCGGACACATTAACATAACTGCATAACATTTGCACTTTCCATCATGTTGCTCTTTTTCTTATGAATGTGATGAATTTTGAATGAGTCATGGTGATATGCAGTGATACAGCAACGTTTGTTCGCCTAACTTTATGTTGATTTTTCATGTGTTTCTGTTTTTAATGTGAAACTGAGGCACTAGCTTTACTATCTGGATTCTTATCTGGTCAGGCTCAGTTGATGAGTGAAAGTGAACATACACACACTCAGAAAGTTTACTTAACAGGAGCAACAATGGCCCTTCAAATGTTTTTTGGATTTGGACAGGTAAGAGTAGGATAGGTCAGATGGACAAGGTTTGGATCTTCATTATTCTTTATTTAGAATCAGGTGCACCTTGTTAAATCTCTGATTCTTCTATTGGTTATTTATTTGATTTGAGCTGCATGCTCGAGCCCTTTTGCCTTTGTAGTTCCAGGTTACCCAAGACCAAGCTAAACAATACATAACTTTATGTAACCTATATTTTATTTTGTCTTCCTTGTCCCTTGTGTGCCGTGCTGGAACACATGATAGAGCACATAATTGAAAATTGTGGTGAGTGTGCAACTGTCTTTGCATTTGGGGTGAGAGATATGAAAGCCTGAATATATGAATAATGTGGTGTGTATTTGTGCTTTCGATAAGAAGGGAATACTTAGTGAAGAAAGAGTTAGTTTGTATGTTGAAATTTGCATCAAAATGAAGTGCTTACAGTCAGTAACTAAACTGTGTTTCCAAAAAAATCCACAGACACAAGCAGATTTTATCCAACGGGTTTCAAGTAATATTGTAAACATTTTATCTCGAAAGTCATATTTTTAAAATGTATGCTATTGTTTCATATTCATATGCAATTTAAGGGGAAACAGACCCATATTGGTTGGATATATGGGACATACTATTACAAACGCACATATATTATACACAGTATAATTAAGATCCAAATGATTCTGAGCATTATCTGTGGAAATGTTGCTGTTATTTGGCAGTAGGCACAACATCACACACTGACACACATTCCCCCTGACCATCCCCCAGCCGCACACAACAGGCAGCCTCTCTCTCTCCTCCTCTGCCTCTGCTCACACCCACACAAGACAGAAACGATGGTGCAGCAAGACAGAGTGATACAGGGAATAGCGTTATTCTCACTCTGCTTCCTCACTCTCTTCCCTGCTTCTTCACCTCTATTTATTTGTATTTTTTTACTTATGCTCCTTCCCATAGCAGCCAAGGCATTATTCTCTTGTTGTTCATCCTGCTACCGACTGTTGGTATTTGCCTTTTGAAACTGTCTCCCATTCTGTCTTGACTCTCTCCCTCTGTCTTACTTCATAACTCTTTCACTGTTTCTAGATTTTCTGACGTTATTTCATTGACTCTCTCTAAACGTCTAACTCAGGGTGTATTTACTAATATGTAGCACAATCGTCTCTTAACCAATCAGTAAAGCCAGCAATGGGCAGAAATAAAGTTCTATTTTATGGGCAAAGAGAATAAAAATGAGTTTCAGGTTCATTCTGGTGCATTCATGCAAATGTAGCTTTGTTCATATCCTCATAGCATATGGGACCAAACAGTAAAATAAGCCCCATTTGTGGTATAATTTCTACACATCAAACCTGATATATGCAGGGTAACAGGAGGAGCATGATAGAGCTGCAGCGAGAGAGAGTGTTGACTGACTTCAGAGCAGGTCAGCTCTGGCTGGTTAGTGACAGATGAACTCTGTGTTGCGGTTTGCCTGTGGTCTCTCTGTCTTTGAAAACAGAATTGAAACAATAAAAGCAGAGCAGGCCAGCTGTGCATCCATAGGCACTGTGATGTGAATAATTCAGTGTGTGGGACACTTGGCCACTTTTAATGTTGATGTGGATGCACCGTAGGAAATAAAGTGTGGCGACAGGCAGAGCACATATATAAAACAAACAATGTATGCATGCACGCACACACACACACACACACACACACCACATCCAGCTCACGGTACAGGTCTGATGATTTGATTTTCTACCCGGTTCATTAATTAATCTGGAAAATATTTTTTTGTAGGAGAAATGTCTTATTTAGTTGAGATTTTAGATTTAAACAGTGCTGTTTACAACCACCATCAAAACCATAAATGAGGGAATATGTTTTGGAAAATGACTTTCATCCCTCAAGTAGAGTCCCTGAGATTTGTAGAATCTACACCAAGGAGCACTGCAGCTTTTCTGGTGATTTATGGTGCATAAAACGCCTTAATGTTATACTTGATGCTGTTCTTGCTTTTAATTTGTCATCCATCTGCACTTGTCCCGCTTGTTCAATTTTGCCCTGCAGCCGTGGGAGTCAGATCCTACACTGCGGCTTCGGCAGGAGGAAGAGCCAACTCCTGCTGTCTGCTCGCTAGCAGCAAAAACATTCTAAAAACGGAGACGGTTGCCAAAAAGAGTAAGTGGACCAAATACTTGTTTGTATGAAACGTTTCGAGGCTTGTAGGTTTTACTTTGCGTTGTCTCTGTTACAGAGATAAAGAATAAATGGATCAAGATGAAGGCAATATGATGCACCTGCTGAGCCATGAAGGTGAAAATGATCACTGGCTATTAAATCCAGGGTCACTTGCAACTTTTTTTTTACCTATTGTACATGTTTGCTGTACTGACATTTCCCCCAGTGGCACATTAGCATTGGTTCATGGAAGCAGTAGGGCATTTTTTTTAAACCAAAAATTTGGCAGTATCCTTTTCAGAGAACACACAAGACAAAGTGTCTGCAGCCAAGCAATAACAGGTCTATGAGGCAGTATACGAACATGTTCCCAACTGCAATGCTAACATACTGATTGTTAAGCAGGTATAATGTTCACCATGGTTACCATTGTTTGGCATGTTACCGTGCTAATATGTGCTAGGTAGACATAAACGCACAGTTGAGGCACGATATACAGACAATTTAACTCAATGACGGAGAAAATGGGAACAAAAACGGGAGCAGTGATGTTAGAATCTTGATCGTTCTTTTTGAAAGACAAGTTAGCTCGATTCGCAACCGGGAGTGAATCCAAAGTCCTGCTTCTGAATGGTGCATCCGCAGTTGTGCATCAGAGCCTCAGTTAACTTCAGAGAGCCGCTGCTCCAGACTCTGGTTCGGCACGACTCTTGTTCGGCGTGCACCCCCCTTAGCCAAAGAATGAGTCGGTTATGAGCACACACCTACTGAGCCAAACAACGAGCCACTCATGCGCACGCACCTACTGAGCGGATATAAGAATGAGTGAGCGACAAAATAGACGCACCCAATAACAATAGCCGATTCTGACTGAAATTGCAAAAACAAACCGCTTGTGGCGGTTATTTTGCTTGTATTTATATGATGGTGGACGGGGGGACCAAGATAACCAAAAGAGTTGTCCATGAATCGATTCACTAATAGTGGGTGAACAACTCCGGGTTACCTGAAAAGAGCCGGTCTTCTCATCACGAGTCAGGAGTGTGAGAGTGAGTAAGTCAAGGTCAGTGACAGATAGCCGGCATCTTACACACATCAGCACTTAGTCAATGAGTGTAATTAAATGTTGTGGTCCTGTACGGACTTAAGCTGGCTGGGTGGACCTGATTTGAGTTGAAAATGAAAAGTGAGATTCAATTTGACGTGAGCATATGTGATTTGCAGGTGTAAGAAACTCTAAGCAGTTTCCATGTTGCCAATCAGATGTAATTGAATTCCTTTGCAGCGTCTGAGTCGGGCCACATAAATAATACATTGGCTGTCTAATATCCCTGACAGATTAATATTAGAGATAAGGGGGGCTATAATTGACATGACACCACTTCCTCCACGAGTCAAGGCTGGGGAAGCCACGGAATTCTATTCGAAACCAAGGGACGAGTTGTAAAGGTCAAAGAAGGTCTTAAACAAGTCATAAGGATCATGTGGATCATATAGTTTTCCACAACATCGAAGCTGTGTTTAAGGTCACTCATCATCACTGAGGTTTAACTGTAGCCAGGCTAGTGGACATCGCCTTGAGGAATGGCAATTTTGTGGCAGAGAATTGCTTGGTTTCTCCCAATATGTCATGATATGTAGCCTATTTAATGAATATCAGCCTATTGATACTGTTGTAACAATTTGAAAGCAACTAATGTGCTTTCATTCAATCACCTTAGTGTTTGTGAATAAATCACCATGTAGACTAAGTTGCACTATACAAATTTGACCAATCAGACTTGACTAATCAGATTTGACTATATAAATTCTTAGTCGGGGACACTCCTAATTACAGTTAGTCTAAATAAATAATAGGGCGGCAGTAGCTCAGTCTGTAAGGGACTTGGCTTGGGAAGGGTGTCTGGTTCAAGTCAATACTGGACTGATAGCTAGCCTCCTAGGCACTCCCCTTGAGCAAGGCCCCGAACCCATAACTGTTGAAGCCTGGCTCTGTATTCTCTCCACTAAAGCATGTCTAAAGGTCCTGCGTGTGTGTGTGTGTGTGTGTGTGTGTGTGTGTGTGTGTGTGTGTGTGTGTGTGTGTGTGTGTGTGTGTGTGTGTGTGTGCATTTTGGGCCATGTATGTTTAATTAATAATGTTAATGAACAACAACAACAGAAGGTACAATTTGAATCCCCAAAGAGTAATTAATAAATGACTCCTTCTAAAAGGCTGGATACTTAAACACGTCTTTTTCTGCAATTTGCATCAGAGCAACACATAATTTCCCTTCAAAGACCTCTTATTGCTGACACCATTGATTATCTGCTTAATTCAATACACGGCACCTGTCGGAAAATAACAGTCAGGAATAAATAAAAGACGTTGAGTGTTTAGATATTTATTTCAGTACCTCAGACACTATCTAATACAAAGAGCTTTAAATGCCTTTTTTTCATCGTTTTGATACTAATAAAACTACATTGTTGACACTACATTTCAACAATCACCCATTCACACACACATACATACACTGATGCCAGACACTGCAGGCAAGGGGCCATCTGCTGTCACGTCTCATCCTAAGTTATGTCTTTCTTATTTCCTAATTGGTCTGTGTTTCCTGCTTTTATTTTGTGTTACTCACCTCTCCTCTTGTTTCAAGTCACTTCATCCCCTACCTTTGTGTGTTTTCCCACCGCTGTGATTGTTTGCCCAGCCCCTGATTGATCCCACCTGTGTCTTATCACCTACACCTCCCCAGTGTATTTAAAACCTGTGTTCCCCTGTCTTTGTGCCAGTTCGTCTTCGTCGTCTGTGTCAAGCGTTCCAATGATTTCCTCGTCTTTATGTTTTGTGCTCTCTGCCTGTTTTTCCTCCACCACATTTTTGCCTGATCCCTGCCTGATGTGTTTGTCTGTTCTGACTGCCTACCAAACCTCTGCTGTTAAGTAAAGACTGTTTTACCAGCACTGACCTGTGTACTGGTCGTGCCAGTAATACCTGCCCATTACAACTCTTAATTAATTCAAATGAACACACATTCAAACACCGATAGCACAGCCTTCGGAAGCAATTGTGGTTCAGTGTCATTCTTTTGCTTTTTCATTATCACGGGCAGGCTGCCTTTTATCGTGTTCGGTGACAAACAACACTAGTGTTCCAAGGGATCAATAACTCCTCAAGCAAGGACACACAACGTCTCATTAATAATGTTACACAGCAATTACAAATGAATTGGTAATTAGTACAAAACCCCATAGAATATGGAAGACGCATAAAAACAACCATACAATATTTTTTTTTTTTTAGCCAATCCTTTGTCATTGGCCAAGGCCTGAAGTATGATTGCTATTCAGAAGGGACAATTCCTGTTGCATCCCTGTTGTTGGATTCATTTTCTCCCGACAACTATAATAAAAGATGACTGCACTGTAATATATGCGTGGGGAGTCTTACTCTGATGTTTCAACTACTCAGAAAGATCAAAGAAAAACCCTGTTCATGCAAAACATCATTAATACCACGTTACAGTTTTGAATCAGATCGTGTAAAAGCTGGACTGAAGCATGATAGTCATGAGTTGAGACAACATGAGTTCTGAACGGGACCATGGTCAAAACACTGTCCAAGCAGGCGTCCCGAGATTGGACAGATGCAGGAATCTTATGCAGTATCTGTACTTAATGCTTTAAACAGGCCAGTAGTTTTGAGATATGATATGAGAAGTATGAGTAGGCTGTGCAGATACTATAAAACTGAGATGAACCTGAACTAAAACAGGTTACCCTGAAATATAGAAATTAACTAAATAAAACACATTTTGGGCATGATATGAACTATATATATATATATATATATATATATATATATATAATTATTATCATGTTTTTTTTTGAGTTTATTATTGTTAATATATTCTGAAATGTTTACAAGCAGTATGGTTTTGATATATGGCAATCTGTGTTATATACCCATCAAGCCACTAATAGAGGCTGAACAGTATTCTAATCACTTGAGAGCTTGGAGGAGATGGAAGTAAAACAAAGCTTAATGAAAACAACAACAACAACAACATCATCACACTCCTTTCTGATTTTATCTTGCCAGTTTCTCTGTCTTGGTTCCAATTCTACTGGACTTCATGGGTACAGTGGGTGGAGCCTGAGAAATGCACGCCCTGCCCGACATGTCATCCAACCCACCACACTAAACTGACCAAAGGTTGCTGCAGCCCACCTACTTCTTTCTAACCGAGGCAGCCAAAGCCGAATAATAGGGGTTTCAGCCAACACTGGGATGAAACAAAGTATTTATTCTCACTTGCATTGCAACCTATTTTTATATTTTATTTTAAAAAGTGTCTTCGCAATCCCCAGAGACTAAAACAAAAGCTTCTCTTTTTACTCTTTCAGTCCAGTATTTCAAAGATGTATTCAACTGAGATTTTAATCAAGCAGTGGCTGAAGCCCTGTCCGCTCTACGTGAATGAATTGGGTGCCTTTCATGTGTCAAAAGCTTTCAGTCCACACTCGGGGACGAAGACATTTAAATAATTGATTGTGGCTGCTGATAGCACCATGAAATGCATCATCTGCCCTGCATCAAGGTCCTAATCACAAAAGATATTGCACGAATATTTCAGCACAAACACGGCAATACAGTTTTGCAGCTAACTCAATTTCACCTTTCTTTTGGCAAGTATAAATGTTGTTTTGCCAAATAAAAAATACTTGGTTAAGGTTAGAAAAAACTCCCTTAGACTAACGCTGTGTAAGGAAAACGCAGACATATACCTTGATTTAAAAAAGGACAGAAACAGCGGTCTCCTGGAAGACAGTCCTGTGTTTGTTTAACCCATCCACCACCACATTGAGGACTGTCCTGCTTGTTGTACTCTATATGCTACGTAACTTGCTCTGACCAAATGCAAAAACATCCACATGCGATGTATCTGTGGTTTGCAAAATGCCAACATTTTTTTCCAGTCGACTTGGCTGCTGGCATATTACCTGACTTAAAATGACATATCGCACAGGAGCACCGAGAAGCTATTTGCTTGGCAGCACACTTAGTGGTGCATTTCACCCTTTGGAAGTGCTATGAGAATTAAAGCGTTTTATTTTTGTATTATTTATACAGGTTTAGCGGCTGCAAAAAAAGCTATTGCATGCAACTGTAAAGGTCGAAAAAACGCTATGTCAAAGAAAGCAGTTTAATGAAAGATATCTCTAGAGAGGTTCACTGAAGCAGACATGATGCTAATCTAAAGTCCACATTATCTCTAGGACATGCACAAAGGCAACTGACTTCATAGTTCTTTATACGAAACAGTACATTTTTACCCAACTTCTGACCAATATACTCAATGTAAGCTATTACGCTGGCAATATCTTTAATTTAAAATCGAATGTATCCATTCCTATTCTGAGCAGGCATGTTGGAGCCTCTCCCAGTACACCCTGGACTGGCTGCCAGTCTAGTTTCCACTTCATCTATGGGAGAAAAAAGAGCACATGGAGGACACCAACAAAGGGGGAACATGCTAATTCTAAAATCTGATAAAGACCCAGATGGTCAACGGGTTTGAGCCAAAGAACTGAGACACCCTGCCACCCCGCAGTGTGCACCATCTTTACAGTCTGCATTGTCGTTAAGAAAAGCTGGGCCTTAAGTGGCATCCTGCTGGGGGCGGCTTCTTTGTTGTGCATCAGACTTAAAGAGCCTGTGATCATTTAACCATTAAAGGACGAGATTGTCAGGAAACGTACTTTCCATTGTGTAAATTCTTTAGGATCATGGTAAGCGGTAAGTGCAAGTAATACGTACTTAAATATGTCCATATTGTTATTTAGACTACCGGAGGACATCAAAGTACACTGGAAAACACTTTTTGTTTCAAATCCCTTACTAAATGCTGTGTGTGTGTGTCAGAGCTTAACAGATATGAATGCTATTCCTACATCTTGAAACATTTGCAAAGCTGTGAATGCTCTGAATCTCTAAATCCCATTCTTTACATTCTGTGTTTATACAATATCAGTGTTGTGTGTGACAGGGCAATCCCTAAGACTTTTCTTTCATGGTCATGAGATCATGATTAATTAAAGTCTTGAATTCCTCTTCTGCAATATTTCAAACATATCCTTCAAAAATTGGCAAATAAAGAACTTAAGTGTGGTTGCCAGCGGGTGAGAAAGAACGGTAGCTACACTGAGCATTACTTCAACCAGCATCACACCAACTCACGCTTCTTTTTGTTTTGACTTCATCGAGTGAGTTAAATTGTGCATTGTGCAGCAGGAATTTACGACCTGCTCATTGTGTCTGCAGTTGTGGCAGCTTAAATGGAAGGCCTAAATTGCAAGTTTGCAGCAGTTAATGAAGCGACCGCCATTAAAACCACTGAACACTTAATAGCAGGATTAAAAGACTGTGGAATCAGCAGAACAAGAATGGACAGGTACAAATTGCTCTTGAGTTTTAAATGTCATTGGACACACAAGCTTAGTGGTCGGACATACACTGCTATTGTCAACAGTGTTTGAAAAAGGGTTCATTCAGGCAGTATTTCATAGGCGCATATCACATGTATACCACAGGCTGTAACGCCAGTTTGGCCTATTTCAGCTTCCATATAATTACATCAAGCATCATATAATTACATCAAGCATCAAACTGTTTCCTTCGATATTTTTTATTTTTTTCAATTTGCTAATCCATTGTTGATTGTGGACAACAGAAGAAGCACGGACGTATACGAACACATCAAATAGCTTAGTCTGAGACACATTATGTTGTTTCTAGGAATGGAGGTGAGATACAGCATCTCTCCTGGGACATAAACATTGATAGATCCACCCTAGGGACAGATGACAGATGGACAACAATGTGCACACACCAACACACACATACACACACACATAAACCTGTTTCACCTTGTTAGCACTCTCTACTTACACACAGATATATTTTAACTCCTGCAAGCAGAGAGCTAGTCTAAAACCCCCCAAAATAGGTTTATAGAACATTAGACATATTCCCTTCTGAGAATAGGAAAAACGCTGATGACATAAACAGATCTAAGTAAAATAGCCAGCTCATTAACGCATATCCTTCCACTGTTCTGTTTACTGTTTCTGGAATCCACCACAGCACCAAAGGCTGTGGTAAACACAAATAAACAAGTGGGCAGTTGGCAGCAATACAATCTGATTTAGAAGAAGGCTGAGGATAACTTTCCCTGCTGCAGGGCAATATCACAAAGTCAGCTTTAATAAGTGTCCCTGAAACTTGAGCAAAGCTGTTAGCTATTTTAATCTGCTGATAGTCACATTTCTTTAATGACAGGCTCTGGGTAGCATCTGTAAGTAAGACAGCTTTTGCAGTAAAAGCACATAGATTGAATGATTGCCGTCATGAAAAGTTCCCTTGCTTCACATGAGTAGATGTTTCCAGTGATGGATATTGTTGATGAATAAAATTAATACGAAATCACAAAAATGAAAGACTCACGTAAAGGCTCAGTTTCCTTGTTTTTCCACTTTTTGATGACAGTGATGGTAAAACAGGCTAAATCCTATGATTCAAATTCAATTATTTTACGATCATTCGCGGGACTGACAGAAGACCTCAACAGAGACAGATGGATTACAGAAACGAGGCAAGGAGAATAGCCTCCAACTACTTTTTAGTCCCTTTGATTGTTGTTCAGAAAAGAAATATCATTCTGTTGATCACCTTGCAAAGTCTGTTACCATAGGCGAAGAAGGGAAGGACATGGTCATCAAATCAAGACAAGATTTGTTCTGTGACTCAGAACTTAACTTAAAGGGTATAATATGCAACCATTTCCTGAAAATACAATGCATTGACTGATAAAAAATTGTATTCCTCTCAATCATCACGTATGACCCACTAGTAGGTCTACTTCTGAGCCTCAGTAAAGAGCATTTGGACCCATCGCGGGGGTGTTACTGTCAGCCAATTAGCAGAGTGTGCAGCGTTCTCAAGCCCAGGTCAAACTCCACCGCTTTGTCATGCCCCTTGGCGTACCGAGGCTCACAGACCCCACAGGCTCGATGGAGCCACAGAGAGAGCAGACAGCCCACAGCAGGATGAAGTGGGCCTTCGGCTGCATTCATTCAAAATCCGTCACGCTCGAACCGGTTTGTGAGGAGGTGTGGATGTGTTTATTTCTGCTTTAGAACGTAACCGCTGTGAAACATTAAGAAAGTCATGGTATATTCGTCTGATTTAAGGCTTTGTTCTCATGCCTATCCCTCTCTTCATTCACTCTGCACCTGTGAGTAACACCATAAAACTCCATATAAAGTGTCACACCCCACCTGAAGGGTACAGCGTAGCATTTGTAGAACCACTGAAAATGTCAGGGTGCTCAAACTGCGTCACACTCTGAAACCCTATTAAAGTTAAAAATTAATCTGTCCAGAAGTGCATCATCATAATTTGCAGAAAGAAACGCCCTAATGCCATTGAGCTCTCCATTGGAATCCAAACTCACTCTGACGTTGACTCAATGAATGTAAACTGTACTCATTATGGGTGTAAAGGGCCCATATGGCTCGCAGAAGCAGCGATGGTACCTCCCGAACGACACCTCGAGGAATGCAGTCAGTCCCGGAACTGACTGATCAACTTTACGATGCCTGAATTACAGTGCCTCAGAGAGGGCAGCAGGTTGTACGAACGAAAAGACAAAATATTTCCCTCCTGATTCTGTACTTCAACTCAGTTGGCGGAAAAAAACAATTTCACACATAAACATCTCTGCATATATCAAATACATGTGCAAGTTTGTTTGACAGTTAAACCACCCACCAATCAGCCCCCAGCAGCTGGCTTCCTTTAATTAATCACCTCTGAGTATAAGCTGAAACACCTCCCAGTGATGCATTCAATTTTGCCTGGAGCAAACTTTAAGCACATGTAATTGATTTCTTGTAGTAAAGACATAACTCTCTCTTATGTTCTGTCTAAAACTTAATTCATCTTCAGTGTTCACACGGGGCCTTTTAAGTACACACAGAGAAGCACATCATCACAGTAGTAGGGTTGCACAACGATATGCAGTTGTAGCCCATTTTCACCAATGCCAAAATGAAAGAAAAGAAGAACATTTGTGCATTCCTGTGGTTATTTTATTGTATGTAGGTGAACAGGTTAGTCCACTTTCAAATGCATTGTTCTAGCTTAAGGACTCTTATAGTTTGACCTTTCCCAGGGAAAATGCAATCCAAGACTCGGCTTTCAACTCTTAAAAACAATCCAGTACATTAGCCATTTCACTTGAATTAATTGAAGTAGGATATGCCTTTAGGTTCAGTTCCAGTTCAGAGTCTCAGTTTAATTAGCTCAACCCTGAGAGTAAGGGGGAAAGTCAAAAGTCAAACTGTACAATTAACCAAGGAAATACACTTTTTCCAACTATCCACTATAACAAAAAGTTACTTACTGTAAAATGGAGGTGGAGGAGCATTTTTTTTTTTTTCCAGTTACTGAATTTACACAGGTCAAGCTCACAAAATGTAAAAATGTTGTTGCATCCATTGCCCTTGTTAGTAGAAAAATACAGTCATAGACCTTCTTAAATCAAGTTTCTCTCTTTTACCGCGCTAAGACGAGCTTAATCACGTTGTGAGACCTTAATTTAACCTCATTTAAACTTTCATGGAACCAACAGAATGAGTCATGAATGAATTATTTAATTGTATTTATCTGTTCATTGTCATTTAAATCTCTGCTTATTTATGCATTGGGGACACTTGACCAACATTTCAACAGTGGTCTTGCTTTTCAAGAAAACCATCAACCATGTCAGAGGTAAAACTCGCCTCTTCTCCACTTTATATTTTAATGAAGGGTGCTCTCAAAGGGAGGTTAAGCCAGAGTTCAATAGAAACCACTAACTGGCATTGCAGTAATTATCTCCTGTTATTTCTGGAAGGACACTTCTGTCTGTTCTTTTGGTTGTTTTTTTTTGTATTTTAAAGTCTGCATTTTGAGCTGCATTTATGAATCTTGTTCATTTGGGGCCTCATTACACGCTGGTAATAGTAAAAATGCGAAAAGTCAAACAGCAAGTTTCTAAATAACAAAATAACTTTTTCAGACAGTGACAGTCTGAAGATTGGTCGACTTTTGTGTCTGTTTAAATGATCTTATCTACTATCTGACACAATCGACACATTGTCCTGTGTGACATCTTGACAGGCACCCTCAATATACCAAATTATATTACCGGTACATTGAATGTGTTTTACTTGGTGAGGTATTTTTTTAGGCTATGTGTGAAATCAGTCCCTTGTTCACTTTTCCCTATATAATAATATAATAAGTTAATTAATTACAATACTAATTCTAATGTAATGGGATGTCCACAATCAGTAATTAACCATATTAAATCCTATGACTTAAAGCCAAAGTCCAATACGAAGTTATACAGGCACACAACAAGCTGACATACGTTTTTTAGAATTTTTTTTATTTAGTATCAGCCTTAAACACCATATTATATCATATCAGTTTGACTATGCTAATGAGTTATGTAAATGAAAACAAGTTTTAGATGGGACCTGGAACAGTCTAGAATCAAAACTTCTCAACCCTTTTTTAGCATACAAATACCTCAGTGATTTAGTAATTAAAACTTTAATTAATTTAATATGATTCTAGGGGTCTTGTATAAAATGCATTGAGCTTATTATGCAGTAATTATGTGCAATTTGAAGTCCATTTCACAGTTGAGCAGGCTGCAGAACAATGTCTCTCTGCTTGTTGTTAGCTGTTTACCAGCCCAGTGAGGAGCAATGGACTCTGGGTAAAATCTGAGTGGGACTGGGGTGAATTTTAACCAGCTCCAATTCTGGTTGAGCTGGGGAGATTAAAATGTCTTAAAGTCTATATACTGTGTTTTGTTTATCAAACATCAGCTGCCTTTTGCAATGACTGCCTGCGCAGCTGGTTAATCCTTCTATGTATCAGACTGTATATTATTAAAAAGATTGATAATAAGGAGGAGGGAAAACATCAAGATATTTTTTTAGGTGAAGATGACAGATAAAGTCATTAAACATAATTTGAAATGACATCTGTAAATTCCTTCTACAGGAGTGTGTAGATGGCTGTTTTTGTGTGCCAGTCTTTTGAGTGTGTGTATACTGAGCAGATGAATGTATGTGTGTGACAAATTGATGAAAGGCGGTGCTGTCATTTTAGATTAAGTGGAGTGGCAAGCATCAATGCTTCATATTACAGGAGATCCCATTTGATCAAAACTCCCACATACCTGCCAATTTTACACCTCAGTATATCTGCCTTTCAAACCCTGCACAGAAATGTTTTTTTCCAGCATTTTGTGGTTTTGCAGGCTATATTCAAAGCTCTTTTTTTTTCTTCTCTTTTTAATGCAAAATATGGTTTTAATGCAAACGTATAACGTGGTTTTAGAAATGTTTGCGCGTGTATTTAAAGTAAAATAATGTAATAATAATAACATAACATCAGTCATGTTGAATCGGAAGTGCCAACAGGTTCTAATTGTATGCATCACTGTATGCCTACTTTTAATGACTACAAAATGCCAACTGGCAGCGAATGAGGGTGGTGACATAGGTCTTTCCACCTATCGGTCCATCCTACGCTTCAGTCCAATGATATCTTTACCCTATTGGCCATGGTCGCCAATGGGATTGCAGTAGTTATCAATGGTTTCCAGGGGAATTTCTTTGATTTGATTGATCAATTGCTGCCAGAAATGTCATTCATTCAGGTCAAAATCCCCCTTTGACCAGCACTTGAGTCCTTGACAAGGTATCTTTAAAAAAAACAAAAAACTCATAGACAAATGACCATTTACAATTTCCCCTGCATGTAGTGGTTGCTAGTCTTACGAGATCATCATACAAGTTAAATCAGTGAAAAGCAGTAATAGAACTGCAAAATACAGTATAAGAATATCAAAACACTTTAATGAATAATGACCATGTAGGGCTGTAAAAACAAATTGATGGATGAAAAGGATTATTTCAGCGTGAGTCAAAAATAAAAAGGAACAAAGCACCATTATTGGGAAAAACAGGAGCAGTATAAAATGAAAATTGCAAGAAAGTAGTTTCTAAAAGGGTAACAGCCATTATAAATCATTCATCACTCAGAGGGCAAAAGATTGACAGGCATTATTGAAATGAATTGAACATGTCCACCCACTCATGGCTGTAACTGTGTAAAGCAGTAGCCTAGTGTTAAATGAACAGGACAGAACAGTACAAATATCCAAATCTCTAAAAACCTTTTTTCCACAAAAAAAAACAATATAAAGACCTCACTCATGTTTAGTTCTTGGACTGGTGAAATCTTAAATTGTTAAGTGTGTAACCTTTTGTATGTACTGCACTGGAATTTGCATGTTCCTGTCAATGTGGACACTAACACATGTTGTATATGGATGATCCCAAAAGCCAACGGAAATTAAAAGGGATGAAAAACTGGCTCTTTTTTTTTCAAGTAATTATTATAATACAATATAACAAATGATCTTACATTATGTCAAAGTTATGCTAAGAGAGTTTTGCTATCATTCTGCATTGAAAGACCTTTGACAATGTGATCAATGACCAATCCAAATACGTTTTAATGTTCTTATAATGGTTTGGTATATGGCAATGGCTACCCTTTGTTGAAAGAGATGTTAGGGATGGAGTAATATGATCCACACAAAAGATCCATTTTTATTAACTTTAATCTGAAAAATGGGAGGCTACGGGAGATTTTTAATGGAAGGTAATACTGAGTGTCATCAGCGTAGCAGTGTGTTGAGATGCCTTACAGATCTAGTCACGTAGAAATGATCCTCCCTCCGTGATGGGGCCCAGGCCGATCCGCGATGGGACCCTGCTAGGAAATTGCCAGGTGCTTGGCTGAAAGGATGTGATGATGTAGTGAAGGAGGGGCGGACTCGTAATGCTCCAAAGAGCCATGTGTTGAAACTAGTTGCGAAGGTTTGTCCTTCCAACAGGTAGAGCAGTGATTATTGAAGTGGAGGCGGTTGTACTACAGGCTCAGATTAGCTGTTCTTATCTACTAGACTAGACGACAGTGTCACAGCTCTGTGCTTTAAAAAAAAGCTGACACTGTGATATTTTCATGACCTGTCCATCATGATATGATTGTAAAATATTCATTGAAAGTATGCTCTGTGTTGGAAGAACACTCACTCACTCATACACATCAAATGATGACAAGCCGCTGATTTTTTGAAGGGTTTACTTCATGTTTAGAGTGGCTTTGGGTAGTGAACGAAAGAAGTAGATTGCCGATAAAAGTGGCCAAAATGAGCTTCCTTCGTAGGGAGGCTGGGCTCAGCCTTGGAGATAGGGGGAGGAGCTCAAATATCCTGAGGGAAGTTGGAGTATAGTCCAGCTGAGGTGGTTCGGGCATCTGATCAGGATGCCTCCTAGATGCCTCCCTTTAGAGGTTTTCCAGGCATGTCCAACCTGAAGAGGCCCCGGGGTAGACCCACAACACGTAGGAGGGATCATTCGTCTGGCCTGGGAACACTTCAGGGTTCCCCAGGAAGAGCAGGAAAGCGTTGCTGGGGAGAGGGAAGTCTGGAATACACTCCTAAGCCTACTGCCTCGTCACTCAGCAGATTGTAAATGAATGGATGAATGAACCTCTTGGGAACCCAATAAGGAAAGATGCAAGTACTGTTGGAAGTAACAATCTGACGAGAAATGACTGGAGGACTGGTGCTTTTAAACTGCATGCTGTAGAAGAAAAATGTGCCACTGAGTTAGACTCGGTTAATCTCCACTGTATTTTAGATGTCTTCATATGCAGTATAGCTCAACTTGCCTTCATATGCCTTGTTTGGCAGATAATTGTGCATAGAGTGTGTTTCGTAAAAGAGATCTGTTGTGACTAGTGAGTCTGATAAGAGTCTTACCTCGTGAGACTTGGCCAACCCATTCCCTTCACACACTATAAGTATCAATTGTTTATACACTGCAGGGTCACCCTGCTCTCATCTGTGAAGGAGCATTGTCCTTTTATTTCAGCTGAAATTCTTAACTTAGCTAAATACTCTTTGCTTTAACAAAGGACAAACCGTAGCAACGTTTGGGTTGAATACTTTTATTTTTGAACGTCTAGCAGAGTGCGTGAATGGTCAGCTGCAACTGTGCTGAAGCAGAGCCAGACCCAGGAATGCTATGCCCACTGACAAACAAACACAGAGAGGAGCAGAGGGGAGGGAGATAGAGACACAGGGTATAAAAACAAACAGAGGCTGGTGTGGCCAGCACAGTATCTGCTAAGAAAAACAGATCAAGGTAGGATATGCTGCAAATGTCTGCATAAACACAACAGAATTTGCACTTATGCTGACTGCAAACTACAACATGCAAAACCATAAAATCACTGTTGCACACATATACCTACTGATTATTGGGTTTTGGCAATGGCGCCGCATGTAGATGTGGCTGCCGGTAGCTCCCATGAATCTTATTATACATAATATTATATAGTACATATACATATTATCTTCCCAAAGAATTCACTCGTGTTTTCGTTGCTGCTGTTTATATTCCTCCTGATACAGCAACGCAGATGTTTTTGTTTTTCGTGTGTAGCATAAATAGACTAGGCTACAACTGCACTGACACTAAATTATCCTTGAACTTTGAACTTATGTTTCTGTTTGTGTTTTTTTATGAAGCGGTTTGCACCCTGAATAATGGATGCAAAGATGGAGGGTTGATCATTAAAATGATTCACCTGGATGTAGTTGTACGAGATCCCACATTCACTGCCTCATAAAATCAAATTCAAAAGCATGACTGACAAGTAATTCGTGAAGAGACGGGGGGGATGAAAGCAACAACATTTATCACAGAGCTAGAGGTAAATTACTAAGCCACGATAATAGTTTCAGATTCTTAATATAAGAATAGTCTTGGTTACATCCCAAGCTCTCATTTCTTTGGCCACCTTTCCAAAACATCTACATGTCGACTGCAGATTTTGTAAAGTGCATTCAAATCCACTTGAGAAGTGAATGCCTGTGGAAATGAGTACCCAAGGGTCCTTTTCAATCTTCCAGTTGACAGGTTTAAGAAGTAGAAATTCATGATGATTCAGTTTATAACTGCTTGTTATTCATTTAAATCGTGTTTCATTCACTTCCTGCGTATATTGCTGAGCAGTGGGGGGGTACAAGCAGCGAATCACAAACTGATCTAAGTGTGTTGATAAGATTTTTCCCTGCCTGGATATGGGGGCGCTGTGAGTGCAGAGGCGCCAACTGTGACAGGGACAATGATAGGTGACACAAAACACTCGCCACACACACACCTGTCGCACACAGATAACCAGCGATGACAATCATTATTGGTGAGACGACTGACAGAAACCAAAAAAACAAAAAAAATTGAGAAATGAGCGAGGTGGGGAGATACAAAAAAGTGAAGAGAAAGGGTTGCAGAGAGAAACTCCAACTGTTCCATTAGTGACCCCATGAGAGTGTGACTGTTGGCATGAGAGACAGCAAACAAACACTCGAACTTCTGGTAGGTCACCGATCCACTCTCAGTATTGAGCCATCAGTTTTTCAGTAAAGATACATTCTTCATTTTTCTCGTAACTCAAAGTTACTCTATTTTGCTGCAGAGGTTTCATGCTAAATAGTTGTTTTGTGAGTGCATTATGAGTGCCGTAGCTGCATTTTCTTTTTGCACAAGTAAACATGCATATTTCGTCACTTTGAGTCGTTAGGGTCAAATGTGCCACAAAGTGTGCAAAGAACAAACTAATCGCGGACAGAGGGGTACGAAGAAGAGAAGACCTACAAGTAGATAGTAGAGACAATACTCTATATGAAAGACAATAAGTGTGTTGGGAAAAATATGTGCACAATGAATCTACAAAAGATATAAACAATAGAAATACAAGTCAGGCAGCAGTAGATAAGAGATAAGAAGATGAAAAGACACAGATTAAGTATAGCAGAATAACTCAGCTGTGTGTCAGAGGAGAGATTATTGAAAAGTATGGACATTTGTGTTATTCTTTCTGTCACTGCTACTCACGATTTTTGCAAATGCTAATTGTCTTCTGTCCCTCGATCAGTATGTCAATTATAAGCAATGGATGTACATTCAAGGCACATTTATGGCTAAAATTACTTTAAATCCATGATACAGAAATATATTTGTGTTTGTTGTGGCATACAGTCTAGCTGCTTGCAAGTACATGTGAGTATGATGCGAATTGATGGTGTTTTTCTTTTTTTTTTTACTTGTTCATGGTAACATCACACTTTTTGTGCCTTGTTGGAAAATGTTTGTTTTGGATGAAATACCAATTAGTAGAAGTGTAATCAGTCAGATATTACTCAGAAATTAGAATAAAATGCAAGCAGACAGGGTTTTTCAAGTGATTGTATTAAAATAATTGTACGTCTGTTAAGTGGGGGGTAAGAGATGTCGGTCACTTAACATAATGCCTGGTATAGTTACTGATTAGTTTACATTTCTAGCAATAATATCTTGACTGGCTTCTTGTTGATGCTGCAGCTTTCATGATAAGGCTGAGTTCAGTGAGGAAAACTAATTAGAAATGTCTTAATGTCCTTTTTTCCTGCAACAGGACTTGGCATCACCTTTTTGAATATTGCATTTGCCCTCTTCTTTTATTGTACAGTACTGTGCACCAACCCGCTCTCACTCCAAACTCATCAAATACACGTCGTCACTGCCCAATGCACGCTTTACCAAGTGAAGCATCTGTTTCCAGTGAACACAGAAGTTTTGTTTTGATAAGACACTACGCATATAACAATAACACGTCTGCTGAATCTTCAGCAGACACTTGAGTATTTAGATGAAAATTGACCTAGAATTGTAAATGCAATCTCATCAATTATTGGTATTAAAAACAAGTTCTTCAGGAGTGTAAATCTTAAAAGTGGCAGGGATAGGAAATGGAGCAATGAGAGTCCTTGAGTATTACGGTATTCATCTCAGCTGCTGACACGGGAGAGCTGCCCTTCATAGCAGAGGTAAAGAGTCGCCAGGAGAGGTTTGGATAGGAGAGGCTGCTGTTCTACAGTTGAAGAGTTTAACTGTCAAGTAAGTCTAGATGCATTTCATTTGTGTGTCCACCACGACAAAGGATCCTAATGTTCTTTCCATTGGCATTGTTTCTATCGTGCCGATGCGTAATGCGCTGATAAGAGATTGTGTTTTTTTTAACGTCTTCCTGTGAGATCAGGCTGAGAACTCTTGTGACATTTTAGCAGTAAAGCTGAGCCATTCATGAATCTCCTCTGCATCTACTCCCGTGACAAGCAGATTGAGGGGACAGCAACGAAGAGCATGTCTACCAAAAGTCAGCGATTTTTGTTTGTGTTTTTGGAGAGAGCAGAGAAACAAAAACAGTGCTTGGGCCTTGTCAATTCGCCTAATGATGACGAACACAAAACCCAAAATGACAGCCCGTCTTCCATCACTGCAGTGGAACCAGATAGCCATCTGTGAGGAGTGATGCAGTCCGCCTGGTCCCTGCTCCCTGCTACTCATTCTTCTGCTCAGTTATTTATTTGTTTTCAAAGTGAAGTGCAAAGTGCATATTCATCCAGCATCTGCTCGTTTGGAAATGATCTGATTTCTCAGTGGAGAGAGAGATGAGCTTGTTTGAATTTTTCTCACACACCATAACTCAAAACACAAATTTCAATTGCTCCAGTGTGTACAAACACTATACATTTAGCATATTAATTTCCACATTCTCAGCAGTAAGTGCTCAGCAAAGTCTTTAGCAAAATACATTTTACATGAATTGGCTGTATTAAAACATAAGTACGGTACACACCACGTGGCATTTTGACCTAAAATGTCCAACAGTCTGTGGCTCACCTGTGAGGCTGTACTTACGTAAAGTAGTGGTTTTAGCTAGATGCTGACATCAACATGCTAACGTACTTGCAATGTCACCAACGTTCTGATGTTTAGGGGATAATATTTACCATATTCTTCATATTTATTTTTACGTCATTCGTGTTTATGTTTTTGAAGTCAAGGGATAACCAACATTATTACAATTCATCTTGGGGAAGAAATGGTTGTCTGCATCAAATATGATGGCAATCCATTCCATATTTGCGTGGACGTTTACCGTAAAACCACAAATTTCAACCTCACGGTAGCACTAGACGATAGAGGATCACCAAAGTGGGAACCATGAGGGTCTGAACTAAATGTAGTGCCATTCTCTCTGGTTGATGGTGAGATAATTCACAGGATACGGTAAAAGTTAACTCCTGTTTGGGGCACTAAAGGAAAAGTCTGGCGATCACCGAAGTAAGTATGACACATCAACTGGGCACGATGAATGTCTGTATCAACTTTGAGAGCAATACTTTCAACATTAACAAGACGAGACACTGACATTGCCATCCCTTGAATCCAGGCACTAGCATGGCTAAAAGCATGATCATTCCAAGAACCACTGAGTTATTTCTCTGAAAGTGTTCCCTCCAAAAATATGACACGATCAAATACGACACCTGTCATTGTAAGTGGATAAGTGGATAAGTGGATACAGGCAGATTTGGAGTAGTTTCAGATGAGTTTCCCTACATCCTCCATTTGTTCTGAAGAGCCCATCTGCTTGTTTGACAAGTTTTTGTTGGTCAACATTCATAGCCATGGAAACATGTTTTCAGTAAAGGGTGCAGGGGTGCTACGCACTCACCCACTGCCCCTCAAAAATTAGCTGGAAGTAAAACACAATTGCTCGATATATATATCAGCAAAAAAGAAATGCTTGATGGGTTCCTTAAAATTAAATCAAACCTTGAAAGCAGCAGATTGCAATATATCAGGCAATCAGTAAGACAACATGACAGGGACATAGTTATTGTAGCGTTGTAGCGATGGTACACAGCTTATGCCGTAAGACACCAATAGTTTTACTAACAGAATTTAAGACAAGATTTAATTCAGGACGCCACCCAATTTTTGGAAAAATAGGGAAAACTTCAAAATTTGATATTAATCAATTAAATGTTAATCTCAGGGTTGATAAGGAGTTCTTCTCATGGTGTACAGGGACCTATTATTTCATATACACACAAATGAAATGAGTTTTTTACAAATGATTGGACTCACTACATAACTAAACTACTAAACAGAAAACACATGAATAAACAATACAATGAACAAAACTAATGCAATTAAAAAAGAATATGATGAAGAGTACAATGAATGAAGCAAAAACAAAGTTTAAGGATTGCATGTGAACAACTAGAATCAGTGACTTAGTGATGTTGATTGATGTTTTTACATTAAATTTAGTTCAAAAACATGTCCGCACAGTTCAGCAGAAGGTTTAAGATGCACCAGGGAAGATTGTGAAGGAACGTTAAATTAGTTTTAATTAAAATGTAAGTCTTTAGGGCTAACATATTTATATCTAAGATTATTTTATTACCTGACTGAAATGTATTCTGTTTAGAAACATCAAACTAATTTACATCTGGAAGTTGTTGTTGTTTCATCTGACGGTTCTGATGGGCAGATGGGAGGCTGTTCCTCTGTGGACATCTGCACCTTGTTGGATGATCGTAGTTCGATGAATTGCACTCTTCCATCTCTCGCTGTGGGGCATGACTTACTTCATGGCATGTTTGCCAGTTTCAAAATGTCTTTCATTTTGGAGTCTTTTTCTTTTAAATTGTCTTTCTCTCAATAGTGGCTGGAATGAATCTGTGCCACGCTAGTGCATCGCAGGTCGGAGCTGCATGGTACATTAGCTGGCACAGGATAGCCGTAGTCGACGAGTCAGGAACACAAGGCCAGAAAAGAGGCGGAACTGGCACAGCCACGACGCAGAGATCTGGCGTGCAGTATTTAAGTTATCAATTGTGGTATTTTAGAAAACAGCTGAAGAAAGGCATTTCTTGCTTCTCGGGTCGACTGGTTGTCCTCTCAGCCTGTGGAAATGTTTCGGCTCGCAGTGGGTTTTCAAGTCGGAAGAGACGGACAGAAGTGCAATCTTCAGAGTCCAGAGTCGAAGTGTGGAGTAGAAGAGAAGAGTTCTGACTTCTTCTTGCTTCATCTTCGTGAAAAAGGGGGTGGCGGTGTATGTCGGGAACAGAAAACCAGTCCCTGTCTTGATTATTTAATTCAACCTTATTTTACAGAATGAATATTGTGCAGTCTATGTAATACTTCCATATATGAGAGCTGGGCTGTCTCAGCTGCAGAACGACACCAAACAGTTTGTTATAAATCACTGAATAAAACCTGATCAATTACATATAGAATGAATCAAACAATTACGTAATGAAGTAAATAATACTGTATATATATAATTCAATGACTTACTCAGACTAGCATATCAAAAGTTTCTTTAAGTTGTTTATTAATAGTGTGTGTGTGTGTGTGAGGGAGAGAAAGACAGACAGAGAGAAAGGAAAAGTCAGTCAGCAAGCGACTTTCATGAAAAATAGAGTTCACACTGTGCTCCCCGAGAATAGCTGCCGTGTGGATTGGATCGCTGTTATCATTGCTCGTAGCGTATTGTTTCCTGCAGAGCTGATGAAGGTGGGTAGTCAGCATCAAGCAGAGAGCCAGACAAAAAAACAAAAATCATGTCAACGGAATTGAGACCACCTCGGTTTCGACATTTAAAGTGATGTGATTAGGAATTTGTGTAAGCTATTATACAGTGTTAGTCAGTATCAGTGGCCCCAGAGGAGGTCTTGGTCGGAAACACTTCAGCTTCAGCTCTGTGAAAGCTTTGAACCTGTTACCTTCTACATAACCCCAACAGTTATGCAGTATTATTGTCCTGCACACACAGAACAACTTCAGTATGTTGTATCTGAATCGCATTGGCTCTCTATATTAACTTCCTACACATATTTTACCTCCCCATGGACAAAGAAAGTTTTCCATATTTTAATTTTTAGGGCAGCAAAAAATGTCCTGCAAAGATTTCTCTGTAAATGAACCCCAAAGGAAGCAGCATTACCGTGCTGTAAATAGGTTAAAAACAAAGAGATGAAGAGATGTAGGGCACTTAAAAGGACAAGAGGGGCTGATTCACTTCCACTGCCCTATTGTCCTCAATAGGGTAGTGGGGCTTGATTTGGAAGCACGTCTTCTAAAAAAAAATGTAAAATTGCAATTTTTTTGTCATTTGTAAGGAGTGTTGTCCTGGAGTGCTTCCTTTCTATTCCTCTGACTTCCATTAATTCTCAAACTATTGATTCACAGACAGTTGAAGCTTCACATCCCAAACTTCATGAGGACCAAGTAGCCTATATGCCTGAAAACAATAGAGATGTCTGAATATATGTACCCAGAGGGGAAAGAATACGAAGAACAAGGAGAAGAAGAACAAGAAGAAGAGAAGAAATTTGAATGTAAAATAGTAAAATATTACATTTAATATTAAATACTAAATTAGAATATGAATTTTTAATGAAATAGCTCAAATTAAGGCAGCTATAATCAATGTTTTTACATTAACAATGGTTTAACTGAATACTAGTATGTGAAGGGGGTCGCTCGTAGTGTCAAATCCACAGAAAATTGTCACCCAACTCTGCAGTTGCCCTCAGCTCTATAAAGCTTTATAGCAGGAAGCTGTTTACGGTGGAAAAAAAGCTTTAAAACACACTGTGTGCTACCATCCCATGCACCTTACAGCTAACGGTAAGTAAGCTCCTGTGAACTCAATTGAGCATTTAGAAGATAAAGAGTTAGAGTGAATATTGGATGTCCAGACATATAACATTTAACATGGTGTTCATTTAACCAAAACCAATGTAACACGGTGTATCTTATGAGGAGCTCTCTAAGGCAGCAATACGAACGTATACGAACCACCTTCTGCCGTCTGCTTAACCATTATTTTTTGGATGTTACTGCAATAATCAAGTGCACGTTAAGCCTGATTTACATTAATTCTTTGTTAGCTCTCTGATGCTAATGTCTGCACAATCTGCTACTGTCATAATAATGTTCCATGTAATTAAGTCTGAAAGAATCCCCGGGCGCAACAGGTGGAACGCTGGCTATCTGCTGATCAATTCAACTTGTTAAATAATTACAATTGCTTAAAATTGCTTTTGGAGCTTTTTCCAAATAACTAGTTGATTATTCATCCCCTAGCTGCCTCTGCAGGGGGGATTATTTCGTCATTTCCTGCCGCAGTTAGACGTTCTGTGCGTACGTTTGCGGTTTGCACTGCATTATTTTGAGTCTCTCCTCCAGAGAATCCTCTGCAGACGTTGGTTTCAAAGTTAATGTATTTCACGGCTTTCAACGACTCTATTGTGAAATAAATACCAATGCACAATGTCTATTCATAGCTCATTAAAGCCAATATACAACAGATTGGCCAGACAGAGCCTGACAACAATGTTCATTCCAAGAATTATATCAAAATAGTCATTAAATTGGCTCGACTACTGTATTAGCATCGGTTTGCTATTGCAAAACAGCACTTTGCTCTATAATGACACAGCAAATACAATAAACTCTCTGTTTACTGTAGTGTGTATATCTCTGTGTGTACACTGTTACCTATGACTACAGTAGGCGCAATAGTGTGTGTGTGTGTGTGTATATGAGCTTGCTTATTCTGTCACCTTATTTATATGTCTGAGTTGAGCACTTGGATCCAGACATGAAATTGAAAGGCAAAAGCCTGAGCCAGCTCGCTTTGAGGTCTGATTTCCTGTCGCTCTGATGTTTAAGCCTCACCCTTTATAGCACCTGTTCAATACATGAAACACGAGCATACACAAAGAAACATACACAAAAAGAAGAAAAAAACAAACTAAAATTATGGTAAATCGAAGCACCAATAAATGCAAAGCCTATTTTCATCCGTGTACCAGAGTTAATTGGATAGTTATTGTTGATTAGTGGGCGGTCACCAGCCAAGGAATTTGCATTCAAATTGTGTTTACTTACCGGTTTAGTCTGGGAAGATGCACGTGATGCTTTATTAATTCAGTTTTGCTCTTAAGTCAGTAAACATCTCCAGGCCATTAAACGAGACGGTAATGGCAGTTTGTATTGTGTTGCCCTCAACTGTTGATTACTTTTTACAAGTTCTTTATACCATCATAGAAAAAAATGATGTGATGTCCTCTGTGTTTACCAAAAATGAGCTCCTTAGGCGTAAATACTCTTGCACAATGTTCGGTATTTTTGTGATTACAAGAAAGAAATGTAATGAGTCTAACCATATGCTAAAAATTCATCCAAAGATGAGTAAATCAAATTATTATCAACAGCCTCCTCGATACTGTATGTATGACTCATTTTATTGTTGTGTCTACTATGTCTGTCTCCCTATTATTTATTTTTTCTTTGTCCCAGTTCTTCTATGGATGTCACCCTTTGTGGGAGGTGGCCTATGACCACTTAGGACAAGTGACAGGTGAAACCACGTACCTTAAATAAAGACCAACAACAAAGGTGCCTGTCTTTTCTGCGCTTTGGTCCAGACTGAAATATCTCAAATAACCATGAGATGGATTTTCATGGAATTTAGTGCACACTGTCATAGTCGTTTGGTGATCCCTTTATTTTTCCTCTTTTTTTGTAACTAACTATTTGAAGGAGTGACATGACATTTTTACAACTATCAATTGATATTCAGAGGAAACATTTGAATTACTTTGGTTATCTGCAGACTTTTCATCACCACTATAATTATGTCAAAATGTTTTACATTTTTCCAAAACTATAGTTTATGTTACACAAAAATTATTGGTTTGGTTTGCATGCATGAGGACATGCAGTGTATAATTTAGTACAATTTGGACAGAGGAGATGTCCATTATTCATACACTTTGATTAAACAAACAAAGGAACGGCGTCCTATTCAGGAGCAGGGCTGGGGCTTCAGAGCTCTCCTTACTGAGTCGAGCATGTAGAGTTGGCGAACCGCAGCTCATTGATTGCAGTTCACTTTTTTGATGGATGCTGGATATACTAAACTGTTCACTTACCGAGGGTCAATACGCACCCAGGACCTCTCCTGCGGGCCGTATCCTTGCCAATCCACAAGATACTGAAGATCTCTGCCACGGCGGAGCACATTCGGGAGCTCTCAAACAGAGAAAGCCGGAGGTGCATCAATGACCTGGGTGGTTGGAGGGGGATTGGACTGCACTGGCAAGGGAGTTCATGCAAGCTTTGTGCACCTGCCGGAAGGGTTTGCGGCAATTAAACACTGCAGGGCCGCTTCTAGGTACTGGTTAGCCCTTTGGGTTTGGCCACTGGTCTGTGGATGGTAACTGTAACTGTATTACCTTGTGATGAAGGTGACCAGTGACAATTTGGAGGGCGATAAACCACAGGCCGAGCATTCGACCTGTTCCAAACAGGCATGTTTTGCACACACTACTAAACACAAGAATGATAGCATTGTGAGTATGTTAGATTGCATTTAGCTCAAAGCACTACTGTGCCAATACAGTACAGCCTCACAAAGTAGCTAAAATGGGTGTATATTCTCAGTCTTCTACTTCTCCAGCTTGTGTTGGTTGAAGCTGGATAGCTGCCAATTAAGTGTGGCATTAAACCGGCCACACTTTTGGGTAGTCGAGAGACAATCGCTTCCTTGAGTACTCTGAGAATCGTGCGACGGACGATCAGAGAGAAGAGGGTTGAAAGAAAAGATTTAAGGAAGAAATAAAAGCACCATTAGTGTGTTTAATAAGTTAAAGTTCCGACAGCAATTGATGGACATTCATGAAGTGAATAATTGCAACAGGCTAACTGAGTTACGGTTTTAGTTCAAAAGGTGGATCCAAATGCAAGACACCAGGTTAGTGGGTAAAATGAACAAAGGGCAAGCTTTAATAACAGGAAGCTGGTAGCAAAAAAACAAAACTGACAGGAAACAAAAAACTAAGCAGGCAGCGACATTACACAGCTGACAGCAATGGAAAAACACCAAAAAGACAAACTGAGGACAAACCATGACACAAGGAGTTTAAAACTAAAACAGGAAAAAAACTGTATAAATCCTGTCTGTCCCCTTATTTACTATTTCTATATGTTCCTTGTGCATTTTAGCTAATATTTCAGGTATTTTTCTATAGAGTTGCAAAAAGGCACCATAAATGTGTTCAGCGTACTCTGTCACAGTGTATATACAACACAATCAGTCCATCAGCATCAGTTTGATTCATAAGAAAATGAAGCTGGCAAAGACAGAGAGGCAGACTCATGAGATGTGATGTTTTTATGGCTCTTCTCAGCACACACCTGGATGATCCAACCCCTGCAGCTGGATTGGGCAGCACAGGACTTATTTTTTTATTTTATTTAATCTTTTCTTATCAGTCTTACTAGACTCGCTGCAGACCCATCTGGTGACTGGGGCCCACCTGGAAAATGCCAGCCTTCTGGATGGTCAGTCCACCACACAATGTGAAAAATGGACGAGGAGATATTGTAGTGTTGTGTGTTGTCCAGGGAGAGACTGGACTGTACCAACACATTTGTGTGGTAATGTTTTGAGTAATGATGATTATGACATGCATTGTGTGGCAGGAGAGATGTGCTGTAGATTAAATGACATACAAGTAGTTCCTTTTAGTCTTTCTTATTTGATCATTAAAACATAGATTAGATATTTCTTATTCACCTAAAACAGAACATAACATCATTTACTACATATTTTATTGTACATCAAAGTGACACATTTTAATTATGTGAATTGTGGATTCACCACCATGAGATAAACAGATTCCCACGCCCCCAAATCAAATTCTGCTTAAATCCCACATTCAGCCTTGGGCTGCACGGTTGTCCTCATCATTTATCAAAGGGGACACGTGTGTGGTAGGGTTCACCGAAGTACAACTGCTCACAGATTTGTAAGAATCAACACTGCCACCAACAGGTCTTAAAACAGAAACATTCCTTGGCCTCGTCATCTACTATACCTCTATCCTCCACGCCTAATGATCTGCTTTAAGATCACATATCATGTGCTTCTTCTGCACCGTTTTGTATTTCTTCTTCTCTCTTCTCTATTATCTCTGTACAAAGAGTAGACAGGCAAAATGAAGAGACAATTAAAACGCAATTGTCTTGATGTGCACACTGAGCGTGGCAGCAGGAAACAGCTGAGAGCAAAACAAATGCTCGAAGGAGCAGCCACAGTTTAAAATAACAGAAAATCTGAGAAAAAGGATGACAACAGTTGCAGAAATAAGATATGACAGCATAAAGTGAGCTTTATCAGGCTATGATCGCTCTAAGACCTCAGGGGAAGAGGACTGTATGGCAGGTAGAGATGTCAAGGAGTGTGTATCTGGTGTGTGGATTTTATATGCACTTGTTACTGCATCAAATATTATCTCTCTGCCTTAGTGTTATTGAGATCCTCTTATGGGTATCAGAATGTATATTTCTCTGAGGGCATCATATCTCGGAATGTATTTTTCTTCGTAAAAAATAGTTGTTCTCTCTAAGACAAAAAAAAAAACAGGTTGCTGGAGTAGAGTTCGAGATTGAAGGTATGTTCAAGAGTTACATCCACGCATCCGCTTGTCAAGAGTTGTATCTAAATATCTGCAAGACTGCGAGGAGATGCCTGGAATAAAAAGAGGGCAGAGAGGAATCAGTTATCCAAACAGTGGACAAAAGAAAATCAGTATCATAAATGGGCACTTTTTAAAGGTATTCTTCAACGATAAGAAAAAGCGGTAGATAAAATAATCGTGTCACATTCTTAGCTGGGAGGTTAAAGCGCATTATCTGCATCACGATCGGCATAATAATGGTTTCTCTACACAATAAGCTCTTTTTTTCAGACAAAGTCACTTTAGTTCTTTTAGTTCTGTACTGATTTTGAAAAGGCACAAATGAAAGCTCCTATAAGTTGTACTTGTCACTTGAACAACGGCGAATTTTCTGCGGGCACAGTCAATTCTGCGAGGGTCTAAAACTCACAATATGTTGAATTGTAAGCAATTTCCGTACTAATGAAATACATCCACATGAGTGCTGATTGACTAAGGCAGATCAGTTCTTTGCTCTGTTTTTCGGGCACCGTCGTCCCTCCAGCGTTTCCATTCTGATGTGCCATTATAGTTTCCATTATCAAACCTCTCAGAGTTTACAAAGAGGGTATATTATAAATGATGCTGTTCTCAAAGTGTTTCTTTTAATTTTCAGGTTCCAGCTCAGCCCCAAGACCTTGCACTCATCATTATTCAAAAATGGTCTGTTGGATAATTGTGACAGTGTTTTTAGAGTAGACCAGGGCTATTGAATATGCTCTGCATTCAGTGCTGCCTACAGTGGCTTAGAAGGGTCCAACAAAGTGCAAATAAATCCATTATTTCCATGTGTCTTGGGGCTTTGCATTCATTCGAACCTTCTCAGCCACCGTAGGTTACAGCCAAAAAGCATGTGTGAGCATTACTGTGACATATTCTCAAAAGCCGGTTTCTTCCCCTTTGTACCAAATGTGTTCATGAACCACATTGTGTCTAATGAAGGCATCCATACGGAGGCCTCCAGGTTCACTGTGTCTATTGGTTTGTGGTTATGTGACAACAATTTCTCTCAATTGCTTTGTCTTAACATTCTCTTAACTGCAATTGTCACAACTCCATTGCATGTCTGCAAAAGTGAGTCACTCTCACATTTCATGTCATTCATGCTTCAAAACCTAAATTGTCCAAAACCACAAAAATGTGTGCGTGACTTTGTGTGCGCCTCTGTGACTGTCCACAGCTAATCTCACATTCTGATGCAGCAGACTGCATAATATTTAGGGTGGCCACTTATGGCTGCTTAAGGACCTCTTGTGGTTGCTGTGACTCACACTTTCTCAAAACACCTTTTATTGCCTGTTTTATACTGCCATTGACTCACTTCTCTTAACTGGCCCCGTGCTAGGAGGGGCCACTAGTGATAACACATCTGAGTGTTTTTTTGATGCTGATGTATTTTTCTAAACCTAATTTTGTTTGTTTGTTTTGTTGCCTGAACTTTAAATTGTTTCCATGGTGCCTACATACTTTTGACACATTATGAGGCACAATCACATTATATACTGAGGTCGTGGTCATTTCACGTATTTCTGCGAGACATCATTCACTGTTCATACTTTTACCTGAAAAGTAATGCACTCTAATACATTTAAAGCCCATATACTCGTGAAGAAGGGAATGCAGGGTTTATTTTAACCCAATGTTTTTCTTAACCTAACCAGGTTGTATTTCTTGTGTATTAGTCCTTTCTGTTGTCTGTTCATTGTCGTTTTTTAAATTTATTTCAACCCTTGAATGCTGTATGGAGACTTGTTCTGTTTTGCTGTTACCTGCCTGCATTTTACACACTGTAAATTCTTTCTTTCGTTAAATTATTCAACAGCACTATCTGCCTGTCTGTTCTGCATTGGGGTCCTTCCCCTGCTGCCTGCACAGTATATCCAATTGTTCCCCAAATTCCTACACACACACACACACACACATACACACACACACACATACACACACACACACAAACACACACACACACACACACACAGTCTGATCTAAGATTAATATTCCAGACAGAGGCTTGGGACAATCAAAAGGGAGGTAAAGACTTCTTCAATCAACACCACCAATCAACAGCAATTACAGTGCTTGATACTAAATTTAAAAAATCTGCATTGCCACAAGCCTTGTGGATAACAATACTTGTCTGTGTCAAACTGCCATCTAGTGTTCAAATATCTCAACTGCTAAACAGTCTTTGTTGGATGTTCTTTTTTTATTCCTTAAACTAAAAAAGTACTTCTAGCCTCTAGTAGGCTTCTATATAGTCTTCCAAGTTATCCTCAATTCTGGACAGAGGTATAGCCAAACCTGTTTCAAAGGACACTGTGTGTATCAGCTTTGGCATGCATCTCCATAGCTCCTGTTCTAATGTCAGTCTTCTTCTTACCTCTACAGCGCTGTCACGGCTGTGATCCGCGATGCTTCCAGGAGTCGATAAGGTTCACCTGCTCCATCTTTGCCTTTTTCTGTCAGTAATCCGAGCTTCGCTGTTGAATACCAGAGGATCCTCGAGCTGCAGCACAAGGCTCAATCACCTGCCACATCCTGATAAAGGATCAATCCAGCCATGTGGTTAAGCCTATATATGTGGAGCTAATGATTAAGCTGTTAAAAATGACTCCTTTTATGTAATTGATTGGATTATCGTTGGGCTGTAAGCTGTCCAACATGAGCTGAATATTTCATAGTTGATGCAGAGTTGCTTTTTTAATGAGATTTTCAGGTCAGAGCAACCTCAAACCTAAAATCCTAAAATTATCAACGGGCACTTTTAGGCCTCCAGACCGTCAGTCTGTCAAGGAGAATGGGTAAGGGCTGAAATCCTCCATCCATTGTCAATGAACATAAAATGGCGTTCAATACATAAATTAATTATATGACTCGCTCATTTTGTGCACTTAAAACTTTTATTTCATGTTATTGGTGTACTACTAATAAGATGTGTTTCTCATATTGAACATTAACCTTGTACGTCGTATTATTATACAATAAATTACTTCCCTGGTTACTGAAAAAAATATTATGAGTTTTGCTACATATTCACAGTTGCTGTGATCAACATGATTTTGGGATTCCAATGAAGACTTGATGAGATCTAATCACGGTTACCCTGGACGGGAAAAAAAAAGAAGTGTACACGGAGCGTGTTCCTGTCCTGTCCCTCTGAAACCAAGTTGATTGCGCAAAAACAATGTTCTTTTGCGTCTAATGAATGTGTGACATGGCAATGGGAGATGCAATCATGAGTTATTAACATGGGGGCACTGCAGGCAGCTTATTAAGAAATGTAACAAAACAGTGGCAGCCTGGTTACATGACAGCCCAGACTCTCATTTTAACAGAAATTAGTGTGAAAAGCTGAGACGGTTGCGAAAGGAGAGTGAGAGATATGTTCATTTTTTGGGAGCTGAAACACACGATGATTTATATACTGTATATATATATATATATGAATATATATATATGTGTGTATATATACTTTACTTTGACAAATATCTTAATGAACATGTTCACAACAGGATGAGAAATGTTTATAGTCTTTGGCGTTTACATCACATAAGGGGGTGATGAAGCCTTAAGTAGAATAAGGAAAAGGCCCGTGGAGTCTAGACACTGGTGATGGTGACAAGGATGAAAATAATTCTGGAGATTTGGACGAGATGCACAGTGAACTTTGATGAGCTCACCTGGACGCTGAATGATGGGGGGGGCGCGATGATTTTGTCTGAATGTACTAACCTAACCTCTAAAATCTTTACAAATGAATCTTATTATGTGAGACTTTTCAGCAGGAACCCTTATATTTGCAGGGTTTTTTTTTCCAATGGGGTGATATTTCACATTCTCATTTCAGTGAGTTTTCTGCTACTTTCTCACAGCGTCTGACTTGAAATTGATCTTGGCAGGGTGAGGAGCCGGTCCCAGGTGCTTTGTATTCAATAACGTTATCTCCAGTTGCTCGGAAAGAACCCGAGGTGGGTAGACAGGGAACTTTATGAGACTTCACACTAGCATTTGAGAGGTGGAAAGAATGGTTAGGAATTTTCAGAGGAGGCTGGTAGCACTACCATCCGTCTTTCAAAAAGGTGATGGATTCAGCTAAAAGGAAAGAGCTGAAATGTCTTGAGAAAAGCTACACCGCAGAGGTTTAGACACTTGATTCGACGGCGACAGGCAGTATTCTGCTTGCTACTCCACAATCCAAATGACAAAACATGCAGTAAACTAGAGTGACAGACAATTTAATGAAGAGTGTTATGTTCAGCTAAAGGACAACAACGAATTCACTTTGAAAAGCATGAGCAGATAAGCCACTTTAATGTATCCCATCAAATTATAATTGTTGCTTGTTCTGTTGCTAAACCCTTCCACAGTACTGCAGGTGTAAAGACCAGCTACTTGTCTTATGGCACCTTAGACAAGTTAATTGCTAACTGATCATCACATCACTCTGCTGTAGTTCTAATAGTCCACTGAATCAGACAGTGAGAATATTTATTTTTAGTCTGTACATTTCTTGTTAAATCATATTGGTTGAAATCAGTGACGACAGAAGCCTGTGCCAGTCAGTGGAGGAGTCTGAAGTGCCCTTGAGCAAGGCAGTTAATCCCTCCAGCTGTGCTCTCTTTATGTTCTGTTTCTCTGGGGGGTTTGAGCAAAAGGCAGTCACCCTGCAGGAATCAATAAAGGTCACTAGTGGTAGGGTAAGTCCCATTAATAGTGCATGTACTGTATGAATAGGAGAAGAGTTAGTTTTATCAGCTGAGACAAGATGAGCAAGGTCTCAATCCCTGCCCGTGCCTCCATTCTGCAAGGCTTGTAAATACCCACCCAGTTAATGAGACATGAGACGTTCCATGTGTGGGAGCGTACATTTACTCTCCAATAAACTCCTGTCAGGGACAACATCATTCCCTATTTCTTATAATGGCAATTTAATAGCTACTCATTTAAAAACACGACTGGAGAATCAGTGTAAGGGTAGGCGGCAGGTACGGGGGATGGGAAAGGCAGAGAGGCATGTGTGTTTGTATGGGAGTTTTTGTGTGTAGCTTATGGTAGGAGGTACTATGAGGGAAAATAACAGAAAGAGAGAGGACACAGGCCACAGATTTATATATATATATAATACTATGGAATGTATACATTGAAATACAATTAGTCTTTATTGATTAAAAAAAGGGATCTATTTGTTGAGTTCTAATATTTCTGTATGGGATCAAACATAAGCCTATCTGCTCAGCCTCTATTTGTTAGATGATCTACTCCCCCAAGATTACAGTTGTTTCCTCGAAAATTGTACCTATATTTCACCCTCTAAAGGACTGTATTAAGGACTATACTGAATATTAGAAGTTGTGTTTTTTTTTAATATAAAATGTCTTCAACACCCTAAAAGAAGGACGAAAATATAACACTTTGTGTGGAGAATTCCACTGCTGCAGCAGAAAATAACTACAGTACCATCCATTCAAAGATGCATTGCTGGCTTTTCTGCCAAGGTAACCCAGTTGAGTGTGAATACAGCAGCACTACCATCCAACAAAAAACAAAACAATTCATTGTGCATTATGTGTATTATGTTGAAAAATGTGTGGCATAGTATGACAAAGAAAAGTCATTGAATAGTTTGTCAAAAAAAGTCATGAACAATCATAGTATAGTACGTCGAACAAAGTCATGTTATAGTATGTGTAAAAAAGTAATCAAAACGTCATAGTGTACTATGTGGATGAGTGTCTTGTGTGGCTGAAACTGTTTGTCCATCACTCCAGCTATCTTTCACATGTTACACTCTGGTTGCTTTTAACAACAACCCCTTTTTTTCTTTAGCTCTTCTGAGTTACAAGAAGTTTTTGACCTCTTGGGGCCCACTTTTTTTCGTGAATCTATTTTCTCTTAGCTGTTCTTAGTAAGATAATAGCCTTTATCTGATATTACTGCTTAAGTGGGTTTTAATGTATTCAATGATATGTATTTAATATATACGTGTTATACTTTACACAATGCATTTTTTTATGGTTTAAAGTTTTATTAAACATTTTCTTCTTTTTTGTGTCTCATTGTTCCCCTTTATTTGTTGTTTTTTTATGTAACATTTGCTGTACTACTACTACTACTACTACTACTACTACTACTACTTGCAACACATGGATACAATGAGGATGAAACGCATCACAAAATGAATAACTTAGTGAGGCGTGGAAAATGCAGAAATGCAAGATAACTGTAGAAATGGCACTAATAACAAAGCTTTGTTTACTGACCCATTTAACACAATTGTTGTTACCATTATTATCCTGGCTCGGTTCCAGGATCAGCGATGTATGTCACCCAGAAGCCTGCAGTAGCTCCACAGCTGTCAAGAGCTGTACGAAGAAATACAACACAAACTCAGAGATGACACCTGCCTGATGGGCTGAATCACTTGGATACCACTTGTTACATAACTCAGTATGTGATCTATGTATCTGCTGAAAAGGCTGATGGAGAGTTGTCCATCAACTGAAACACAGTACCTCAGCTCACAGGCAGCAGGCAGCATTGCACACCGTTTTGTTGCAGAGTGATTTACATAAACCTTCAAAGAGTTGTCAACCACTCCCTTTCTGTTTTACTTGACACATCATAATGATTGGTATGTTCGCAGTTTTCTTCTATAAGTGGAAAGAAACATACATCTGTATTATTATACTGACTTTCCAGATTGTACTATAAAATTAATGGTTCACACGCAAAAAAAAAACAACAAATCCCGACCATATCTTTTAATTTAGCATATTTTTGTGACACAATTGTCTTCATTGTTTAACAGGTTTTACAGTCTAATTCAATATTAGTGATGGCCATTCTGTGGTGCTTGATTCAGTTGGTCAACAATTGCTTGAATTCACTAACATTAAGCCATTTTTCTTTTAAAATTAAACTTTTCAAATGTAAGAGGACGAATGTGCCTGAACCCACTACTGCCACACTTTGGTGCAAAATGCAAAAGCTAGACTAGGGAAATATGTATTACAATGCAAAGCAATACAATCTGCTCATAAGGATGACTGAGCACTGTATGACTGTGAGAGACACAGGTGAGAGGAAAGTCAACTCCACTCCCTTTAGTTACCCATCATGACCTTTTAGCTTCAGCTCTCTCCCTCCCAGTGACTGCATTGACCCGGAGCACACATTCCTGAAGCTGAATCTGAGAACCTCTGCCGGGGGTAACTCGTAGTTTGAGTTAGAGTTTATTGAGAGTGAAAATGGATATAAACCAAACCCACTCAGAACCATTTAGACTATGTGTGTGTTCCATACGTGTGTACAATGGTGGTATGGTGTGTGTGTGTGTGTGTGTGTGTGTTATGGCTCCAAGTTCGAGCTCCCAGTGTGGGCTTCCTTTTATCAATAACGCACCAAAAAAAAGTGGTTCCCTGTGAATGGGATCTATTGACCCTGGCTGTAACTGAGTGACACCCTGTGGTGTAGCACCAGCTCACAAATGGTCCATTTGTTTATAAGCTGACAATCACAGGTAGGCCGACCCTGAGAGGCACTGACAGACATAAGCAACGTTTTGCTCTAAGACTCCTACCGAACAGTAAATGTGACTTTAAGTGCAACAAGGTTTAGCCTAAATAGCTGTTTTGATAATTAATTTGAGCATTAGGAAGAGGCCTGTTTATCTTCGATTTTGCCAAGGGAAAATAAACTGTGATTAGTTGCGATTACATTGCATTATCTTCTGTGGCAACGTTCAAATTTAAAGACAAAAACAGCAGATGTTCATACTTCAAGACTCAATATACAGTACAATGCATGTATTTTAGACTATCACTAAATAAAAGTATTTCTATCAGCATCTTATAATGCAAGCATGGTGGAGACTTAACGCCACTTTTTCATCAGAATAGAAAACTAATAATTCTTAAATATTGTAGATGCTGATGAGGAAGTCTAATTTGTGCGTAAGGAAGGAATCTATGGAATCTCACTTCCTTGTAGAAATAGACTCTTTTTATAGAAGATATTTTGTCATTGTAGGAAAAGCACAGGTGTTACCAATGACATTAGTAATCGCTAGGACTGTGAAACTGAAGCAGCTAAATGGAATTTAACCATCATTCATTTTATTATTTACATCTGTGCCTTTTCTGTTGTGCCGTGTCAAAATGTCTCCTGTGAAAAGGACCTGACAATTAGATGAATCCTCCTTTTGTTAAAGCCACATAAAAAAACAACTCGCACATAGAGACGGGGTGGATGATTCGATTTTTAATTGGAGTTCTGCTGCATTCTATTCATTCTCCCATTTGAAAGGCTTTATTGGCTTTGCATAACTGAGCACAAGCAGGTGGTCGTGTTTCTAGTCAGGTCACTTTTTTGAATAATATTAATGTGTTGCCAGCAATCAGTAACAAATTCAGGGGGACTATGTGTTAACTTCACTGTTTCTCCATTCAGTTATTCACAATGAAGAATTGGTATGTAAATGGGCCCTCTAGAGTAAACCCCTAGAATTCAAAAACACGAGTCCCAGTCCTTCGAATGGGTTGTTGTAAGTACCTTTTTAAATTTGGTAATTAATAATAACAATTCTGAAAAAAAAAAATCATGGAAAAGTACAAAGCATAGAGGGAGACATAATCCAGGCCCTGAATATTTCCAATACGTGCATCTTCCATTGTCCTTAGAACTGCTTTGAATTCATTGAAACTAATAGGTTCCTGAAGTTTGGAGTATTTCAGGGATTAGTTTCACACAGAGGAGGCAAGCATTGTGATTTTTTTCAACCCACCAAGCCTTTGGGAAAACGCTGGGGATGTACCATGACTTTTAAAGGTAATGGTGTCTGAAACTCATGGGTGAATGTCCCCTGTGCGTGTATACCAACACTTCATGAATAAGGCAGAACATGTATTATGTCGAGTTGGGGCTGGAGAATCCATTTGTGGAAACATTTTTGTCTTAAATAAAACTGCCATAAAATGGCCTCCTTATTAAGAAAACTCAAGTTTATACCTACAGCTTTAAAATAAGAGGTGGAGCAGTGACAATACATACATCATTTCTCCTTTTGTTCTCCCCTGTGTTCAAATGTTGATAGACAATCCAAGAATAGAGTGTTCTCTGATATAGAGAAATCCTGTTATTTACACTATGAACTCCCATTGGCCAAAGCTCTTAACTGCATTGAAAACATATTAAATATAACCCCAAGGAGATTTACAAAACAAATATACAGAGGACTCAACATGAACACTTATTACCGTGGCTCTCAGTTAACACACTGCAATGACTCTTAGTCCGATGCAGTAACAATAGCCACAATAAGACCGACACATATAGGCATATTTGTACAAGACTGTGAAGGATTGACCAGCGCTACATCAAATAAACAATAACATGCTGGGCTTGTTTTAATAATGGGAAAAGGATTTGACCGTGCGGCTCAAAATGTACAGAGAGACTAGTTATATAGACGGCTGCACGAACGCATAATCGGGTGGATGAATGCTTCAAAGGATTGGTAATAATGGGTGAAATTAGTATCCATGTCCTGGCAAAAAGAACATGAGAAGCACTGATTGATCTGGATCAATGGCAGGAAGATACCAAAGTCACAGTGAACACATTTCTTCTCTCCGACATAATTATTTACTCGTTTTTTATTATTTCTTTTTAAAATCATGAAAGAAAACAAAACCAGTCATTCTACAGCGCATACGTTCTGTCTGTCGTTAAATTCAGTTGTGCATCGCAAGGTGTGATTTTCCGATTTCTTCACAAGGGATGTGTTATTTTTAACGAGGTCTTTAGCTATACCGGCAAGCGCCAATAAATATCGTACGATTCCCGTGTTTCCAGGACATAAACTGCCTACGATTTTCAATGCCATGTCTTTATTTTTTACCTTTTCTGCTCCACAGGAAACAGGCGTCTGCATGGACATCTGCTTTCAATTTCTACAGGTTTACTTTTTCCAATCTGGCAACCCCACCTCCAGCCCAGTGTGGCGTGTTTTCATAAGACCCATTTTCTTATTTGATTGTGTTTTAAGGGGTAGATGTCTGTCAAGAGCATATTTATTTCATATGAACGTGATGAAAGAGGGGATAATGAGCCACACTGGTGCGGTAACAGATCCTAAAAAATGTTCCTTTACGTGATAGAACCAATTTAACTAAGATTCACCTATCTAGATAATGCTTTATATATCGTTTTGTGCGTAAGAAAGTGTTCCAATTGATTCTGGTTGAAATACTATCCTGCAGCTAATTCATGTCCATCATGTTTGCCGTCACTGGACTCCTGGGTGTGAGCTTGCAATTACGCTCAACTGATATAGACGTACAGGCTGTACAAGCTTAAATTACATATTGAACACTATTCTTCATGCAGTGTATCTGAGCTGTAACATCAGCCATTAAAAATACTCAACGGGAGGCAATTAGAGGGGTGACCTGCACCTCTGTTTGTTTATTCTTTTATGGAGTGACTGAGTGACTTACGTGGTCTGTTGTTTTTAAAGTTTATTGTTACACGGAGCCGAAGAAAGATCTTGTTTTGAGCCACATTCTTCTTTTTTTTTTAAACATGATGTGAGTTTCATGGGGTTTATTTGAGCAGTTTGCGTTGGCGATACACGGTTATGAAATAGAAAGCTGGTCCTTCACTGCACATTTTCTGTGCCACATTACACATAGGATCAACGGGGGAAAAGTCAGAGGCATAATGTGTTAGAGAGACAGATTCAAAATGCCACCTACCTTAATCAAATTAAAGAGGGAAAATCCAGATGCTGTTTGTGTCATATATGATCAGTCTGGGATGGCCTTTCCATCCCAGATGTTACCCCTGAGTCAGGTCAGCTTTTACCATCAAACTCAATTAGTGATTTTACTCTACTTCCCAGCATGCCTTTCAACAAAGGAATGGCCTGGACTCAGCATGCAGCCGTGAGCTGAAACTGCTCCTTCTTAGCGGAGGAAAAAAACAGTATTGTTGTAAGAAATCAAACAAATCAGACGGAGAAAAAGCTCTGTTAAATCTTAGTGAGAACTTTGTGGATTGAATCAATTACCTCTCATACCTCACTTATACCTGAATATCTTGTGTCTTAACATTAATCGTGTACATCAGTTATACTATAGGCAGACCTCTATGACCTCCTCTAGCACAAACTAACAACTCAATTAGCTTTCTTTTCCTGTTGATACAACACATCAATTAACTCTCATTTCCTGTACATCTAAAGAGTCTGTTTTTCCTGTTTGTTTCCTGCAGGATCGACATGCGCTGGAAAAAGCAGCTGCCTTGTTTGTGGCCGGACCACATGCACACATCAAACAGCTTCTAATAGCAGCCTTATCACAGCACATTAACCTCACATAAACATGCCATGAACCTTGGGTCAGGGCAGGAGGGCAGCATGTGTGTGTGTGTATACTCACCCACACATTTGTTCAGAACAGCCAGAACACACGATCAGTGTGATGCCGTTGTGACACCAGATTACTGATTTGTATCAATAATTAATAATATGTCTTAAAGTACCTTGAGACATATTACATCTTACTGCATTTAACCGAGAGACACCTGATGCCTGAGTATACATGTAGTGAATTATGCTGTCCTCTGTCAAATGGAGGCAAAAATGCCACAAAAAATAACCTCTGTAGCGCTGAGGGGGAATGCAGAGTCAGGGGCTACTTAAGTGCTGGTTTTTCATGAAGAGCACTCCCTCTCACACTGCTCTTAGTCATTTGATTCATTGTTAATATGAACATATTGATCAAAGCAGCTCTGAACCTCTTTATGATGGCAGGATCTGACCGAGTGATTTGCTTTGCAGCCAAGCACGAGCAATACAATCAGATTTTAATGTAGATAAATATTTTATTGTTGTCATAGTAATACTATTACAATCAGCTCATGCCGTAAGTGAAATGTGAAAGACCTAGAACACTATGCTGTATGTCTGTGTAGACAGCTTTACATATTTAAGAATTATTACTATCATATGCATTTGAAATCATACTTGAAAACATTTGAAATAATACATTTGGAAATCATGACCGCGAAAAATTTGAAAAAAACAAACAAACGTTGGGATTGTTTGATATGGCCTACAGTATAACTATAGTAGTTAAATAAATTAAACAAATGATCTCTATGTGGAGAAAAAACACACATAACGTGAATCCTTTCAACAGACGCATACAGCAACGCAAGTGATAACACTGATACATAAAGTATAATACCCTTTCCAAAAATGTCATGTCAGTGAGACACCTGCCATGGGCTATGGTGGTTAGTTCCTGATTTTGTTTTCAAAAATATACTGCATATCTATTTATATATTTATATAAACAACAACAAAACTTTTGATGATTTTCATTTTTTTTTTTATAATTCTAAAATACATCTATAATATTTAGAAACAATATGTACAATTAACCCCCGCAATAGGCTTTGATGCAACAAATTCTTCTAAAATTGAAGAATAAATTAAGGTCTTAGGAGAAACACTTCTGTTTGTAAGGCCAGGGGGGTTTAAGAGCCGATAGACTTTGCTTGTCACACTCTCTCTCTCTCTCTCTCTCTCTCTCTCTCTCTCTCTCTCTCTCTCTCTCTCTCTCTCTCTTTCACACACACACGCACACACACACACACACACACACACACACACACACAGACGAAGGACATATGGTTCCAGTTGTACTTACTGAAGGTAATTGATATTCAGCAATAGTTTCGGCGAAGTTCTCAGGTTCATTCAGTGAACAGATGAGAACTTATATTCTCAGAGGCTTGAATGTTGAATATTTAGAGTCTATTGTAACACTAAGGGAACTGACACGCTGTGTAATGTCAGTGAGATGTCCGGTAACACTTCCCGTTTGTGAGCTTTCGCTTTTCTTTCCTGCTGCGTTCTGTGTACTCGCTCCTGCTGTGTGTGTGTGTGTAAAATAACTGAAACCTTATAAAACATTTATGTTTCAAGAGTCCTAACGTTATATGAACTTACATGCCCATGAAGGCCTCAATTTGTAAGAGACGTGTTCTATATGATTTACCATTCAACACAAAGTGTATCTAACCCAACATCCATGGAGTGTATTGTTACCAGACAGCTACAGCTGATATCACATCCTCTCTCCATGCTGTTTCGTCGCCTCTGCGACTCACCACACTCTTTTCCAGCTTCCTCTAGGTCTTATGATGCACGATCAGATCTCGCTGCACATGAGCCGATACAGGAAAACCACCACATGTGAGAGTTCATCCTCATGAAGGGCTGGCTGCTTTTATAGAGTCCCAACTAACTAATGCTCTACTAGAGAAACGCAGTCCATGCCTGTGGGATGACTGTAAGCAATGTGCAGAGGAAGACAAGTAAAGATGGTGAGCTCGAGGAGGTGGTCCATGCTGAAGATATGTGATGGTGGTGGCTGTGGACTCTGTCAGGTGGCTGCACTGTGATGTAACCATTGATGATGCGAACCAGTGGGGGAGGTGGAGACTGGACCATAGTGCTGCGGAGAGAAGACAAGAGAGCAGAACAGATAAATTAGATGATAAAAATCTATCCTTTTCTTTTAAAGGCCCCAAAACCAATTTTCTAAATCAGCTTTTTACTATGAATGATGGGGTCCTACAGTTAGAACAGCTTTGCTTATTTAGTGTTTTTGTGTGTGTTCTCCTCAAAGGTTTGAGAAGGACGGAGTTCAGTTGGAAAATGTATTTGATGTTACATACTGCCATGAACCAATCAGGGTTTAGCAACATTTATCAACAGTTATGGGGTTGTGTGGTCATGTTGCCAGGCTGCCGTCAGTCAAATGTGATCAAATCCTCATGAAGCAGATTAGTAAGTAATAGCAAAGGATGTTTTTTTTTCCTAGCTTTAAATTTGATCGTTGCTTTTTTACTCATGGCTATTAAATATCATAGAAAATATTTCAAATATGAAACCAAGTTGGCAGGGGCCTCTAATGTACGTTGTGAGAATAACAATTCAAAAGCAGGTTTTTTTTTTTTTTGCAAGAGTGTGTTGCTCAAAAACCTTCCCATATTCAGGAGTTACAACAGTTTGGGTAAGACCTTATTATTTCCGGACTAATTACCATATTTATTTATTTTATACTTCGCCACTATACTGTTCTTTGGGATTGAAAAGAAAATCATAATAATCTGCAGAAGAACCGGACTCCCTACGTCGCCATGTCGTCCGCGATTCAAGAGAAAATGTGCAGACTGCATGGAAAAAAAACAATGGAAATATGAATGATGCTACACAGGAAACATTCTCAACAAAGGAATCCACAGGCCAATCAGCAAAGATTTAGCGAATACAAAACTCCGAGGCTTGCAACCCATTGATCAGCGTATGGCTATAAACCAACAGCCAATCAACCCGCATGCTTCGCTCTCTTTCTCTTTTTCTTCTCCTCCCAATATTATATATCCTGTCTTTCTGTCTGTATCTGTCCTCTTTTAAACAAGTCTGGCAATTAAATCATTTCTGATCTGCCGTTTGATCTGCAGAGCTTGTGTGGTTTGGACTGGGACGAGGCCAGGCAAAACAAACACCCAAGTTCCTGAAGTCGGAATCTCCTCATACCAGTGAGCTGCAACAGCAGTGTGGAAAGAAAAGTGTGTCTATCACCATTGCAAAAAAAATTCAATTACGTCCCAGCCCTCACCTATCATCGGTCGCTATTCTGACTGCAGACAAACGAGACCACATTTAGAGGGATTGTTGTGGACAAAATGAGTTTCCGTTTGGATGGCCGGCTGCAATCTCTTTGGCTGAAGAAGGGACAACATTGGAAACGTTTGGAGAGTTAAGCGCCAGTGAAATTAAGATGGTTAAAATATGCAGTGTTAGAATCAGTGATAGATGATCGAAAAAAACACCCAAATAGGCAATAGCACATAGATCACAGTGACATGCCAAAGCAGTAACAATCCTCTCTAGAATCAAACACAAGCCGCTTCGCAGATTACACTCTTTTTATTTCCCTCACAAAATTACCCATGACTGATTTCATTACTCACAGACACTTGGAGATAATATTATAAGCTTTGCATTGATTGGTGTTGTCTAAAGACTGTACAGCCTGCAGCTTTAGGCTTTAGTTATTAAATACATTTTAGTATGGACGATTATTTCAGACCAAACAAGGGGCAGAACTCTTAACTGGTACCTTGTTTAGCAAGATTTATTTATTTTAAAGTGTCTGTAAATTATTAAAGCAGCAATTTAAAAGTCCAGAGCAAACATTTTTTTTAAAGTTATGGAGCAGGTTTATTTAGATTTGAGGGCAAAGAGAGGTGTCATGCATCAAACACAACGGCGAACTGTGGCTCTATAGTTCGGTAACTCTCTCCCTTTCTCAATCATCCACCTTTTCAGACGTTAAAATATACAAAGATGTGCACCGTGTACACTAACATATGTACACAAACAGTCTGTTTCCTTTCCGTTCAAAATACACGGGCTCTCAGAAAGAGAGAAAACATTTCTGCAGACATAATGTACACAAGCGTTCACAAACCCCCTCTGTTCCTGTGAAGAACAGACGCTACATGGTTGGACATTTCTTCCTGTAAAGAATTTGGAATTTTGTATACTGTATATGGAAAAACACATACGGATATATGGAGGTAAAATATATCTAGATGCTTGAGAGCAGAGTCCAGTTTTGCAAACCCTTACCCACCAGTAAGCTGCAATTTTGAAATCACTGGAATAAATTGTAGCCTTACCAGGTTCAATTTGAGATAAAAAGACATTTTATCTTCTCTTATTTCTCATTCATCTTGTTCCTTTCACGTGTTCCGCCCCCAGTGCAGGACCCACAGTCCACTGCACTGTTATTATGCAACTTGTTATCTGCTACAACAGCAAACGTAAAGGACTCAGATCTGCTCACGTGCTTAACCTCTAGCAGAACTGTTGAGTTTATCCCAATATCCCGTAGTCAGATTTAAACATGCAGAGAAACATGCTCACACCGATGGACAATTTACATTCTCCCAACCACGATAACCTGCATGTCTTTGGACTGTTGAAGTAAACTGTAGCAGACAAAGGAGAATGTAATGTAGAGGGAATTTGCAGCTTTGTATTAACAAAGGAAGAGGAAGAGTCGGGGTAAAAAACAGACTTCAAATATTGAACTGAAATGACATGGTTAATGGTAGCCTATGGCTTCGGCAGGACCAGAGTTTATGTTCCTGCATAAACAGTTTCCATCTGTATAATGTTGATACTAGCCATCGGAAACAAGCACTAAGTTCCACACAAATTAGGAGTCTGGGAGGGTTGACCAGGCAAACACATGCTCATTCAGGAGTCAGATAAAAGAAAAAAATTATACTAAAAAGATTCAATTTGATTTTGCACCTTTATACTATGTTCACACTACGAGCGACAAAGCAACATGCTACGAGCAATGTTTTCTCCCACAGTCCAAAAATGTGCATGTCGGGTGAACTGGAATCTCTTAATAGGTGTGAATGAATGTGGTTGTCTGACTATAAAGTATATGTTATGACTTGTGATGGATTATCCCCTGAGCAGCATAAGCTGGTGTAGAAAATGGATGTCGGGTCAAATAAACCTTTTTTGCTTCCTGCCCACGTGCACAATTATATTCATCACAACATAACATTGTGCCATTACAACAAACTAAAATAACTGTCAACACGGCAGACCACACCTTGTGCAAAGGTCTCCTTTTTGTCTGAAAGGTGAGCTTGTTTTGTTGTCCGGTCATAGATCCCTGCCTGGAGCTACTGTGAGAACAAAACCGGATACTTAGCAGGAATTCCCAGGCTGCTATTTTTCCATCTAAGACACTTATCTAGGAACTAGTCTGGACTCATACTACGCTGCATGGAGTGTGTGTGTGTGTGTGTATGTGGTGATATCTGTGCAGATTGCATGAAGACTATGGTGATGTGATATGGTGGCTGTTTGAGCCTGCGGCATCACACCAGGAAGTGTCAGTTCTATTCTATAGACAGGTGGAAAGGCTGCATTACACATTTCCAATTGCCCCTCCCTCCTCTCACATCCTCTCCGTCTTTCTTCTCTGAGCTTTTACCGTTATACTCTTTTCTTTTCTATTGTCAACACCTGTGACCGTCTCGCTTTTTCTACGTTTCTCCTCATCCCTTTTTCACAGCACAGGAGACAGACAAGTCATTAATGACAGATGTGTATCAGAAACAAGATGCCATGCACGTTCATCTTTTCACCCCTCCCCCTGTCCTCTTACCTCTCCTCAATGCGAACCCAAAGGTCATTAAAATGCCGGTGCCGCTGTTTCTTCTGCTTGTTCCTCCTCTTTTTCTTCAGCATTTTTCTCTCTGCTTTCTCAAGCAGCTCCAGGCTGTCCGGCGGCAGAAGCATGTGGGGTAACAGATCGTCCTCCAGGGGATGCCCCTGATCGTCCTCTTTGTGGGGGAGCTCGTGGAGGAAAGGCTCGAGAAGAGGGGGCTCATCGTGGTAGTCTTCTGACTCTGGCGAGTCAGGTCTGGATGATGATCTCCTAGTGGGTGCAAATCACAGGAACGTAAGATACTTTTGAAAGAATTTAGTCACAGAATGTGCCATTTACGCTTAAATATGACCTTTAACGTCAGCTTATGTGGTATGTGACCTATTTGTCCCACACAATATTATCAATACTTCTGGAGTAAACCTATATGATGGGTAGAATAGTGTTTTTAGTTGTCCTTCAAAGGTACTAGGATTTGTGGATGCTTTGTTCAGCAAAGACTGTAGATTGTTGTTGTTTGCATGCAAATTATGCCAAACAAATGTGAGTCTCAGGAATGCTTGTTTTCCTCTAGTCTTTTTTCTATGCATGTCCCTGTCAGTTGGGTGGATGGTAAGTCAAAGTTTGCACAATTCCAATATGGGCTGAAATCATGGCAATACAAAATTACGTTTGGTTTGGAGAGACCAGCTAAGCCACTTCAGGTGGAATCCACCACCAAAGCCAAAAATCTTCTCTGCCGTATTGTCAAGTATTGGTTCCTGAACAAATGGATAAATGGTGGAGAAATTGATTGTGCTGCAGAAGTGTTATATATTCATTCACACACACACACACACACACACACACACACACACACACACACACACACACACACACACACACACAAGAACACAGATCTGCAATGAGATAGCCACCCGCGGAGTCTGCTATGGTAGACTGCACTACATGCTTCACAGCAGGAGGTATAAGCTCTGCTTGGGTTGGCCTTTTCAACAACACTTCTTTGGTGGCTGGTGGGTAGTTTGTCAGATTTATCTCCATTACAATCTACATAGTGGAAAAAAAATAGACAGCCCCAGTGAATAAGGAACATCACTGAGCATATTTTTTTCCTTAAACTGAAGAATCTAAACATGAGATCTTTACAGCTATCCGACCACCACAGTGCACACGGAGAGTTGGTTTACCACCGTCGACTTAAAGGACGCATATTTTCATGTCGAGGTGGCTCCGAAACAAAGGAAATTCTTGCGTCTTTCACTTTCCAGGGGATAGCCTACCGGTACAACAGGCTGCTGTTCAGCTATTCTGTTGGCTCTCCGCACCTTCAGCAGATGTGTGGATGTGACACTGCAGCCACTGCACGACCGTGGCATGAGTGTCTTCTTTTATCTTGAAGACTTCATCATCATGGCCAAGTCCAGAGAATGCGATATGTTCGACAAGGGTCAATTGGTCTTACTCCAGTTGAGGTTTGCGGTCAACTGGAAGCAGAGCACAACAACCCTCAGCCACTCCAACAGGTGGCTGGGGGTTGTGTTCAATGTGTGCAGGTTGCGGTCCACTCTATCGGAACACAGATAAACAGCCCCGCAGCAAACAGTTGGCAAACTGTGTGATGATGACTGTATTGACCATCATGAAGACTTACAGTGTTCTTGGTCCTCCACCACTTCAGGCCCCTTATATGGGGGAAACACGTGATGATGAGGACCAACAACTGCACCGTGGTGGCCTGCACAGGCAGGGCGTGGTTCAGCCCGCAGCACTGCTGGGTCATTCCTTGACTGGAGAACAGGGGTGCCCACCTCATGTCCAGAGGCGGAACCCTACCAGATGAGTGGAGGCTTCCCACCAAGGTGGTGAAGCAGATTTGGACATGGTTCAGGAAAATCCTGATCCACTCCTGAGGGTGGACACATTTGCACCAAAGTGCCATGGCCAAGAAAGCCACTTTCCCCGCCTTTATCAGACTCATCCCTTACACGTTGGAGAAAGTGAGGGAGGAGCAGGTGTCCAGGCTAGCCACTAGCCACTCTGCATCGTGGTATGCAGAAATTACTCAGATAATGGCGGGCCAGCCCTGGAACATCCCCAAGTTCTGGGGTGTTCCTTCTCAGGAGGCTGGTGCGATAGGCGTATTGCCCACTCTGGGACATCCTCTCCAGGCTTTGTTCCTGAGGATAGGCTGAGGGGGCCTGGACTATCCAGGCAGCAGGGTGTCTACTGCTTGTCTGTTGACTCCTGAAAGGTTAGGCCATGGCTCTACCAGCTAATTTGCATACTACCTGACTGTGATGACTCACATCTAGCTGGTCAAGATTAGTGTGGTTGGGTCTCTGGTATATTGCAGCAGGGCGTGCATTAATTGGGCTCTTCCCACCATGCCCATAGAGTCCAGTTGAGGACAGAGCCTGTGTGAGTTAGAATGGATGTAACAGTATTGTAACCCCAGTTCTATAAGCAAAAGCAGAGCCCTCGACCAAGGGGGACCTGTCGCTCCTACGTCACTCACTGAAGAGGGTGTAGGATGGCAGACAGCTGGGTGTGCTGCATTATATACTGCGGGGTCCACACGTACTTGCGTAGAGTCCACTATATGGCTCTACCTGTGCTTATAGAACTAGGGTTACAATATTGTAACCTTCATTTTTGATGAATGATCGTGGTCAGCTCTTATGGCTGTGACAACCGCATTGTTTTATTGCTTCACAGTAAAAGCCAGCCCATGTTTCGGCAGTTGAATGCTTTTCATGTAAAGCAGTATGCATTTGGTATGCATTAGCAGTAACTTAATACAGCTCTGATACAGCCTTGGGACAGTGAACAGCAAACAATGCATCGTTTCTTGTAAATCCCTCACGTATTTGAGAGCAATTCGATTTGAGTGCAGGAATGGCAGACTCCGCCTGTTACAATGGAAAATATGATTATATGATATGATAAATAAGTATCAAAAACAGGGCTTGATTCCATGAAAATCCTAAAGATTATAACTTTAAAGCTCATTGAGTTAACAGCTTCCTTGTTTAAGACTAACAATGATACACTAGTTTAAACCAATGGGAACAACAAATAGCTAATTCCTGTAAAGCTCACTGTTGGTAATATAATAACAGTTAAGTTTATAATTCTCCTGCTGGAAGTTTAAAGGCAATGAAAGTCCTTTGTATCAACTGTAAAAACAACAGTGCTCTGAATCTCACTATTTCTTTTCTTTTCTTTGATCACCAACTTCCACACCAAAATGAGCCCTTTATGTGATAAATAGATTAGTGGTTCACTCTCCATTGTCAATAGTACAGGTAAAGTACTAAATTATGATGAGACGATAAAATAATACTGATGTTCAGGAACACTTGGAGAAAGTGAGAATCCCTCAATGGATAACTACTGAGCGCAGTTTTTCCTTATTTGCAGACAACGCATTTCTCACAAGGGCCGAAGCAGAACTTGAACATCTGTTTCAGGTCTGCAAATGAACACAGACCAACTATGGAGTTGTGCTTACTGGGAAAATGATTTCCCATTTGAAATCCAGTGAAAAAGTTGAAAGGAATATATTCAAGTCAGGGCCATGAGACAGTGGTTGCCCTGTAAAATGTGGCATGGAAATGAAACCCTACACCGATTTAAGTGATAAAGTATGGGCCTTGGACTTTTACAGAATCATGTTTTCAGAAGAAGTCATCATGTGCAACAGCTATGGTGAAACATGATATCTTCTGTCTAGTTTTCCATCCGTGATCTCTGTATTTCTCACTTTCTCAGTCTCTCCTGTCATCTCTTGTTACTCAGACATTTCTTCTGCTTTTTATGGAGGTTTTTCATTTTTTTTTAATTGCTGGAACAAAAATGGCCCTGAGAAAACCAATCATTTAAATATTCTTTCATCATAAATCATTATAGGTAATGTTGATTTTTTTTGTGTACAATTTAAGGTTTGTCTCATGTCTGGATTTGTACCTAAATCTGGCTTACCAGCAATTTACCCTTCCCCATCATTAGTGAAACTAAAGCTTTTTCCATTTCAGGAAACACATTTCTACAATTTTAACTCACGAACATAAAACATAAACTCAGTGTTGATACAATTACAAGAAAAAGATTTCTTTGATTTCAGGAGGATAAATTAGTTAAATATGCACATGTATTGTCATGATAAATCACAAAATGCAGGTCGTTAAATGTGTCGCTAGAGATACCTGTGTGTGTATGTGTGTGTGGGGGGGAGGTGTGGGGGGGGGGGGGGGGGGGGATTAAGCATTTTAGCAGTAAATGTACCTGTTTACGGGCTTCCCAGCAGGGGTGTGCTCCACATCATATCCCTGGCGACGAAGCACATCAATGACTGTATTGTTGCCAAGAAAGTGACCTGCGACCAAAAAAGAAAAGAAAAGTGATGACCTCCCCTTCCGAATGCTAATGATTAGGTACTGCAAGCAAATTGACAGAGCCAGGCTAGTTGTTTCCCCGGCTTTTAGTCTTTATGCTAAGCTATGCTAACCACCTTATGGCGCATTATCGATCTTCTCGTCTAAATCTTGGCAAGGAAGTAAATCAGGTTATTTCCCAAGATGTTGAACTATTTCTTTCCTCTTGCATCCTTTCATACTTGTGCTGTGTCCTAAACAATTAAGTGCTCGACTTTTCTTTGCTTTCTATTTCCTACTTTTACACCTGCTGATTTACACCCTTTCCATTCAGCACCACCTCTCTTCAGCTTTTTCCTCTGCTACTTTTATTTCATAGACTATCCTTCATTTAATTTCTCTTCACCTCTTTGTCTCTCTTTCTCTGTCCTTGATGATTCTTCATCCGCCCTTATATCAGCCATTTTTTCTCCCTCCTCCATTTTCATCTCTCCATTCTCCTTCTTCCGTATCTCTAACTTCCCCTCTTCCCCTCTTCCTCGCTCCTGACCCTCTCAGCTCCGGGAAGTGGGGGCATTGAGGCTTCAGGTTGCCATGTCAAGAGGTCTCCATTCTTCCCCTTACTCTGACAAGGGGGAGCAGGGGCCCATTGTTTGGGCCTGTTCGGCCGTGGCACCACAGAGCTGTGTAAACAATGAGCCCCGGCACTTTAATCTGGCCCAGAGCCATCGATAGAGAGAGGTTGGCCTCGATTCACTATGGGTGCCATCATGCTGCCTCATCTCTAGAACTAATAAGTGTTGGCTAAAACTATGTCCCAGTGTGTAATAACCATGGAAGAGGACTATCGGTACTACCGAAAAGTGCAACATTTGACAAAATGTAATAACCTCTTTTTAACTAGTATTTTTGGTAAATGCAAGTGATTTTTGTCTGCTTAGCAACTCGAGAAACACTGTCCCAAAATAATAAAGTCTGATGGACCCTTTAAAACCTGATGGTCAGGTGGTGAGTTAAATGAATAACCAGCAGCTTTTAAACTCTCCGTGGGACTTGGAAACCAGACAGAGAGACAGAGTTTCCCAGCCTGCCCACGTTTAGAAACAACTCAGTGTGATTTATGTGAGTTTACTTCAGAGGATTAAGGTGGGACAAATGAAGCTGTTCGGCACAATGTAGGGCCACAGAAGGGTGGGCGGAATTCAAAACTTCAAAGGGACACACACACATACAAATTCGTATACACACGCAAATTTTAATAGGAGGTAAACCATCAAAGGTGATGTGTCCCCAAAGGATTCAATGTGTTTTTGGGGACCGAGTCTGGAAAAAAAAACTCTCTGCTATTATATGCTTGAGACAAGAGAAGGAGATATTTAAATAACCCTTGGGCACAAAACAAAAAACAAACGAAACGGTTATAAGGGGTCTGATGAATTGCCAAAACAAGTCCAAAACCCAATTCTAAAAATTGGAAGAAGCTTTTTTTTTAGGAGATCAAAAATGACACCCTGTTTTTTTGAGAGAACCTATTTTGGGAAAAATGTTTTGGAAATTTGACAAACAAAAGACTAAAGGATGACTTTAATGGAGGTAATTTGTTATGACCAGCAGTCCACCTTAACAAAAAAAAGTTTTTTTCCTTGAAAAAAAAGGCAGAACCTGCAGCCGGCCTTTGCACCGATGTCACGGAATTAAAAACAACAACGAATTCAGACACCTTTGATTAAAAATGATTGATGCCACGGAAAAAGGCAGAAAGTAGGAACAGAAAATGATGTTTTAGAAGGTCTGCATTTTCCTGAAACTAGGCCTTGTGTATGATGTAGCCTTTGGCAACTGACCTGAACTTTGGGCCCCAAATATGTCAGGTGATTCGTGACAACTACATCTCTCTGTTTCTCTCTCATCCTGCTAATACTTGCGACCAAGTAATACATTAGTCTGTGTTTCTGTCAGAAAGAAAGAAACCTCATGCAATCCTGGATGAATATTGTTCCTCAGCCTATGGAAGGGCATTCATTTTTTCTGCAGAATACAAAAAAACACTATCTAAATAGCAACGTCTGTGCGGTCAAACACTGAAAAGACTGTGGTGAGAAAACACCTGCGTCTCCTTTTCCTACAGCGACACAGCAAGCATCAATGCCTGGGTTAGTGAGGACATTTTTAGATCGTTGGGAGCCACACAGTGACTCACTGCACATAGCAAAACTACTTCCATATTTAATACTTCTACATTTGCTTCAAAACAAAACACACATGATAAAAATGCTAACATTGTGGCGCTAACTCGTAAATAAAGTTGCATTCTTCCATGCAGTGTTAAGTTTAGTTCTGCTACGCTGGTTTCAAGGAAAATCAAAGTATAACAGACATTTTTTCTGGTTATTGGTTTTCACATGGCAAATCTAAATAAAAACATTTCTTTGTACTCCAGCTATAAACATTTGATGTTATTGCTGAGTATAACTTCCCTCTCCGCACTACATAACTTCAATAAATGAATTCAAATTGATTTGATTTGGACATTATTACAGTTTTCCAAGTTATGGCCCAAAATGTGTCACATCAGTGTTGCTTTAGGTTCCCGACATAAGAAATAGTAGGAGTCATATCCGTTCAGGCTCCTACTAGAAACTAGAAACAGGCCTGCAGACCATAGTTGAGGCCCAACCCCCTGATTAAGAAGCCCACTTCTGGAGTGACATCTGACATATATTTCCACAGATTATTTATTTAGGCCAATTTCATACATTTTAAAACTATAAAATGGGCCAAAATATGTACATCAATGCACAATATGTAGACTGTATGTCTTTCCAGGAGCAGTGAGATGGCAGAGATAATGACCAGGGACAGACCTGAAAGCTCTCATTCACAGCTAACTCCCAACACGCAGCGACATTCATATATGGCACCACTGAGTCACAGATTAGCTCATGTCATGGTTATAGAAACTTACAGAGTTGGTATGTGTGGTACTGAACTTTTCAATGAAGTGACAGCGTTTATAACAGTCTATAAGTGTCTGCTATTTGGAGGAAACACAATTGCTGCCTAGATCCAGGAAGTGGGACTTTCTTATACCGCACAGAAGTTGTGTGGGAGGTGAAGGTACTGTTGGACTGTAAGGCTGCATGTACAAAGCACACAACTTTTACACCAGACACCAGGGTTCATGTCCTGTGCTCCATATGTTATTAGCTTAAGGATTCTAAAACATTTGGTTACTGTTGCGGAAAAATTGTTTTACTTAAAATAACCAAAAAAATCTTTGCAAAAAACAATCATTTTGCAGATACTGTACTAAATTCATTCTCCACCCTTCAAATATAACAGTTGTTTTTTTGTGTGTTTTTCTTATGGACTACAAATTGCATTTTGCAACCCTGTTGTACAGTGACAAACCCTTGCCACACACTTGCCGAAGCAAAGTTGTTGTTAATTAATGTATTTTTTGGAGACGCGTTGATAATTGAAATAAGTCTACTTCTTCTATATCACATCTGGAATTGATGATGCTGGCTTTGTTTTTAGACTTTTTATGAATGTCTTTCAGCATGAGATGATGTCACTTGACTTACAATATAAGATTTGCATGTAAAAAAACAGTTGAAAGAAATGGAATTGTAAGTTAGAAAACAGATCACTTATGTTGTAAGGAAAGTGAAATTATCTCGTTATCGGCGTGCAGAAAGGTTTCCTTCAAGTTAAAGACAAACCGTTCTGCACACCTGTACTTAGTAAGAGGAACACCAGATGAGAACCGCAACAGTATCCGTCCTTAGGAAGACATCCAGTCTCCACAATCAGCGGCTCACATTATTAAGAACATATGGTAAGTCTTAAATAGCGTTCCTTTTCCATACACATCGATATTTACATTACAACTTGTAACCACTGCCCATGCAGCAGTTCTCATAACATTACGGCATGTTGGATAAACAAACGCTACAGGCAGTACCGAGGCCATTCTGAACCCGTACAGCCATTGCTAGCATATTCCCTGCTAGTGCGCTATTACCACCACGACTAAGATCTGAATAAAGATGACAGTGAGGTGTCTGGTACTTTCTTTAGTCTATAGTGTTTTAGTTGCCAATAACATAAAGCCACAAACTTTTGGCTTGAATACGCCTTGCCACTGGCCAATATTTAAGGCTTTCTATTCTTGTGTAGATATTTGACACAGCCGTGGTTTTAGGAACATAAATTACACAGGCATGTTAAAAAAAGAGAGTTAAGCTACTCAAACTATTATCAAAACTAAATAATAGACTGACGTTTAGGATTTGACATTTCTAGGACATCGGATGTACTAACCAGCCAAAAGATTTTACTGGAAAATCATTGTATTGGCTCAGCGAGTTGCTAACAGTCGAGCAAAAGCTCAGGGTCTTCAACAGTCAAGAAGACGAAGCCATCCATAAAAGTGACAGGCATGTCAAAGACAAGTAACAGAAAAACTATTAGTTTTCCACTGGCATAGAGATCACACAGCCAACCTCCTGTTTTGCAGCTAAATGAACGCTCATATCAAATGTCTGGAAAAACAGGCTCTGCTTAGATAGCACTTCTTCTTATCCCTGCTTAAATCATACTGTTTTAAGTCTTTGATGGACAGTCTGTTCACCCCTCTATTAAAATCTCAACCTCACCTATTAGCAGGCAAGTGCGAAAGGAACAGGGCACTGTTGCTCTCAGAAATTAGACAATATGATAAAATACTATCAAACAGGTTGAGAGTCATTATGAGGTATTATAATGTAATCTATCAGTCTTTACTTCATTCTTTAATCATTTGTGGTAAAATACATCACATTTTTGGTAGCATTCAGTTGAACATACTGTATTTTTGTACAATCATTGAAATCAGCTCTTGGCAGCACTAGAGTAGTCATGGGATTACCAAAGTCCTTTGGATTCATCCTAGTGGGACCATGAACGTACACAATTGCAATCTGTGAAATAGGTGTTTCGATGTTTCAGTATGGAAGTGGTAAACCCCCCGACCAACTGACATTGGCATCCCTAGAGCCACTTTGCTAAAATGTTGGATGGCGACAGGAATACAGGAATCAAGCAGAAAAGCACTAAGTGCTTTATGTTAACATATCTTAACCGCAATTCAATTACTGGATAGCAGCAGTTAATGTTGTTTTTTTCAGACTTTGATAATTTATGTAACGTAGCCAACTTGTGGTGTTGAGACCTAAGAGCCTCTTAATGTTAATATAATATTCATCCTAGCAGGCACCAAGATTCTTTACCACTGGATGGGTCTTGCAAAAATTGTTTCAAAAATGGATGTTTTCGCCTGGAATCAATTTAGGATGATGTTACTTGCAACTATATGTTGTCATTTTGATCCAAATGCTGCAGGATAAGGATATGCTTAATATATTAGCATAGGAGAGAACGTCGGGAGCCAAAACCAAGATATGTTAGGTTAAATGTGTCTGCACAAAAGCCTGAAAATTCAGCTTTGGTCACAAGAAAAACAAATCTTGCACTGTCATTGGTTTTAACCACTCCAAAACCTACAGCACACTCAATTTTACCTCCAATCTGTTGCATCCCTCAATCCTCCCTTCTCTGTATTCTATCTCATAAAAATAAATGGTACGTTTGTACATTTCAAAAAACATAGATTGATGAAGAAAGAGTGAAGTCCAGTTTTAGGTTGAAACTACTGACTGAGCCAAACTAAACCTCCACATGTTGTTTTAGTGCTTCTGCTGCTCGGCCGTTAATGACCTACTGTATGGACCTTGTTTCTGAGCATGATGTCATCATTTCCTCAAGTCAAATGAACATTTTAAATCTACGTTTTTGAGCACACCCTTAGACAAAACACTTTGGTCGTTTGCAGTATCTACAAAGGGAGCTACGGTGTTAGCATGGCTAAATATCTCATCTATCTTGTGTTAACATTCAGTTCTGGTTGATTTTGGTTCTTTTTAATGACTTTATGTGCATTCATTTTTGCCTTTGTCTTGCATCATTTAAACCGTCTTTACCCAACACGCATGGTATATTTTTTCCAGCACAAACTCAATTGTCTGACTTGTCATTTTGCAAATTTGATACTGTGCAAAGCTGCCAGGGACCCAAAGTACAATACAAAATGGCAGAGGTCTTTAAAAATGTACATGTTTTTATATGATAATCACAACTCTTAAAACAGTTCAATGTTGTAAAAAATATTGTTTCACTATCCATGCACAAAAATACAGAAGAGACATTTATAAAACTATAATATAGCCGTATTACAGGTGAAGTGAATTTATCCCAACTCGTTCTTGTTCCTCTTTTATTGAAAGTCTATCTGTGCCATTCTAATTCACTGAATAAATTAACAATTATGTTTTTAGATTTCCTTTAAAAAAACGTTTTTGTGGTCTACAGAAATAAATGTAGACACTACGAGAAAGCCCACATCAGCACTATCAACTGCTTTGCTCAGCTTGTCTCTATACAATATATATAAATAAAGTTATGTTACTAGAAATAAAAACATAGTCAGTGTATTCAGAGATTACTCCTTAGGGTTAAATCATATTTTTATGGGATTTATTAATATTTGTTCGTGCATATCCATCTTAATTTTTGATACTGGAGGTTTCATTGATACCATTTAAAAGAAAATGTGATTTAGTGTAAGTGACGGTTTGTATTTTATGTCAACTGCTGCTATTATACCTCATAAATTGCCAAAATGAAATGCATTTGATAATCTGTTATGACTTCCTGAGTGTAAGATACCGGCGATATGAGAAAGCTGTGAACACAGCGGTGATATGGTTGTATGACTTTGAAAAGACCCAAAACAGCAAGCAGAGAGCACAAACACACTCTGTTCCGTGAAATAAGCCTTTCTTAAGTCAAGCCAAAGAATGCAAACACCTCAAACACCACCAAAACATTTCTCTTTGGGTTTCTCTCAGCCATAGTGAGACGCACAGTTCAGAAACAGGCTGAATTCAATAGGTCATTCCTTTATTGTCAAATTGATACGATCTCTATTTCGTAAACAGACACAGGCTGTTGAAAGAGAGATGGAGGGAAGACGAAAAACAAGTTGACGCAAAAACAACATCGGGACTCAGACAAAAAACCAAACGGTTCAAGACAGACAGAAGCAGAGACAAAGGGAATGAGGGCTGATGCCAATGGTTGAATTTAACATGGAAAGAAGAAGAAGAACAGGAATAGAGACAAAGAGAAAAGGCATGCAAAACAACACAGGAATGTTAAGTCGTCAGATGCCAGACTGTGATGGCTGAGGATAAGAGCATCCTGCCTTCGGTTCAGGGCTTAAACACCTCTCTATTGAGACTGTGTAGACTGTATCTTGACACAGTGCCCATGTAAAGTCTGCTATACAAAACAGGAGTGGAGCCGGGGCTGCTTGAAGTGATATCTTAGTTTGGCATGCAGGTTTTCCAACCATTTCCAAAGCAGAACCATGGAGACAGGGTCTAGAAAATGACCTTTGAAGAGATACAAAAAAGTACATTTCTTTTTAAAAAAAGAGTCAGAACTTCTCACCTCTAAAAGTCCTAAATCATTAACTTTAAACATACAGTAGATGTTGTTGTAGCAGAGGAAATGTGAGTCGTTGCTTTCTTCACCTCCACCTCATCTGTAGTTATCACATATCAGGACACCTTGTTTATCTGGGCAAATGCGTTATTATTAAGTAGAATCATCTCAATGTTTCTGGAACCAATGTCCCCGCCGCAGACAAATGTTGATGACTGATGTTCTGTTAAAAAAGCATCTAAGTTAAATGTATTATGGGTAGTATTTGGGGGATGTGCCCAGAATGATGGGAGAGGTGGTTTGTTTAGCTTACAAAGAAATCTTCATGAGTAAAATTGCAAAGAACAAATGTATAATTTGCCGCAGCTTTATGTTCACTTGTGGAAATTAAAGATACGGATTATTAAACATGCCCACATTTTAGTCACTTAGTCTTTTTACATGAATTATGTTTCGCCGTGTTTATCGTCAGGGTAAAAAGAGGAAAAATTGTCTGCACAAGTTCTCTTGAGATCGTGCTGAGCAACTTCAGCTTTGAATTTATGCTAAAATAAATGAGAAACAGAGCACATAAGAGGCCTGTGGTGTGAGGTTGTTTTTTAAATAAACTCACATTCAAAATTTGTGGTGGCACACAGCACTCTGGAGCCGTGTTAGGGTTTACATCTGTCAGACTGCAATAGTCTCTACACTCGCCTCAGTTTTGCTCTTTCTGCCAAGAAATTATGGCGCTTGAGCACACACCAGCTCATTCACTGTGGCCATATGAAACAGTGATCAAAGTTAGAAAATTCAGTAAAAGTGAGCAGTTCTTAAACCAGAGCACTGCTAGCTCTGAATGTCCCTGCAACTGAATGTCTCCTTTTCACCTAGAAATACTGTCTCAGAGAATATCCGTATGATAAAAGAAAAGAGATTTTAAAAGCAGTTTAAGGGGGGGGGGGGGTACCTGCCCACCTGACCTCAGGTCGGCTGAGTTTTTTATATTGACTCTGAAGTGCCGTACAAAATCGCCTTTTTTCATACTAACTGTAGGTGTAACATAAATGTAGTGATGTAAAAAGCACAATGAGTATGAATCTAAAGTTTTATAAAAGTAAAACTCTTCACAATTGTGCTTAAGTATACAGTACTTGTGTAAATGTACTTTGCACCACTGATCAGATCCAATTCAGGAAAAGTCCTTTGAGTGTTTGAATTCTCTTCACTTCGAGTACATTTTTTCAAGTGCAAGTCTACTTTGTTTCTGCCTGTGTCAGTAGAGCATGTTAGATTAACTTTTTGGTATCAACAAAGTATCTGTGAAAAATTAGACAATTCTTCTTCTTCAGTTTGACATTACCACAGAGAAATCTACATTTGGAATACAACAGGTGTATTGTTCTGATAGATATGTTGAACTATTCTGAGGGGTTGTGAGATGGTTAACAGGATAGGAAAGCAGAAAGACAATTTTTGCAGCACAAAATGTAATTTATTTTCGGATCATTTTTTCTAATCTTTGCATTTTGCTCACGAAGTACTGGATAATTGTACACCGTTATGCTCAAATAGAATGATCTCAGTCTTTGGTTGCAATGGCCACCACACATAATGCAATTTGTGATCAGTAGAAAGAGGGGTTACAAGCCCAAAACAAAGTTGTGAAGCCCTGTGATGGACCAGACTGACTGAATGAGGCTTCACACACTGCAGAGTTGAAGGATGCATTGTGGGTTCAAAAGGACTAGATTGGCATCAGTAAAACCATTAGTCTAAAACAGCACCAACAAGTTTTGAATTAATCCGAAGTGAATTTATCTAGGAAATTGAGAACGGTTTCTACCAAGCAACACAACCGGCTGTGTTATATCTAAATCAATCGCAGACTGTTATGCGCTGGAGGTTTGATCGCAATCTTTCAGCTCGTTCAACCAGCAGGAGTTCTGAGACAGAACAGTGTTTCTTTTCCTCAAACGTGTTTCTTTTGCTCGTCCCAACCTTCCAAAACAGTATTCCTTCAGTTTGCATTTTGCGGCCTCCACTTATAACACATGATCCCGGGCCAGCCTCGCTTCCTGCTGCGAGTCTCTGCTCAGCCTTTCATTTATCTCAGTACAGAAAGAAAATACCAATGGGGAGTCGGATGCAAGCTCACTCTTTAAAAAGCATTCCACATCGTAGTTTTTGTCAGATGTTTTCCTCACAGAGCTTCCATCGAAAACACGTGGCTTATGGGGCAATTTTGTGCCTATTTAATTTGAGTAATCTGCCAGAGATCTTGTTGATGTCAAATGAGGCCTGCAGATCATCTGTGATCTATGTCTAGATTATAACTAAGAGCAGATCCAAAGGCTCTGTTTCTGGCTGTGTTATCTTACCCGATCTCCCCCTATGTCACTGTTTAAGTCTTTTTTTCTTCTTTTTATCCTCCTTTCCTGGCAGATTTAGTTACTATGACAGAAACATGTGTCTCTCTTTGTCAATTACCAAACCTCCGTTCATCCCATTTCCTCCCAAATCATTCTGTCCTCTATCCCTCACTTACTAGCTAACTATAGTCTGGATAACACAGTGAGAGTGAGCTTAGCTGTCCAAAAAGTCTCTTGCCTCCCTGCAAATACTTCACAGTGAAGCATGGACAACTTTTACATCTGTGCCAACTACATCATCTGAAACAGCCTGAACAAAAAACGGAAAATCATATTTCTTTAATTACACTCTCTCATTTGCTCCAGACCTTTATTTTTGTAAAATGAAGTTATAAAACCTACGACGGTAATTGAAAATAAAACTGAGCCTGTTAGTGTTGAATGCAGACGATTATATTGCTATTGCTGCATCAACGTGGCATCACACAATTACACAAAGCTCTATTTTTGCCCTAACCCTAACCCTTATAAGATATATAAAAGTTGTATTTATATATGCTCTTTGGCATCCCAGAATCCTGCATGCATTCACACTGCTTGTGTGACGATGCACATAAGCCGTGCATATTCATAGAGCGAACCAGAAAACTCTCCACCCCAATGAAACAAAACATTATTCGATAACTCCAGGGAGAGAGGGAGAGAGTGGAAGCCACTAATCACACAAGTCATGTTTTCCTCTGTCTCTTCATATCTTCATCCCCTCTGGGCAGTGTGTTATGTTTTACCTCCAAAAACGAAAAGGGACATGGCCTGCATAACAATTCCCACTCTGAATCATCAATAGATGCACTGCTGCTTGCTAGTTACGTATATAATTGTCCTTACCCTTTTCCTTTCATATAGAAGTGAGGTATTTGTGGCCCTGGGCAAGGCCTGTTAAGAGCCAGGTCCAGGTGTATACGGAAATACTGCTGAGTTTGAATGGGGTCAGGGGTGAGGAGTTCGACTCTTTCAATAAATCAAAACAAGCTGTTGTGACAAGGTTTCCCTGCTGTGACTGGGAGAGAAGTGTGGGCTGTATGAAATATGTCTTTCAAGTGCAGAGATGGAGGCCTTTGAACCGATGAGTGCAACAAAATGTATGTGTTTAGGTGCCTTTCACTCCGCAGCTTAACAGCCAGTTAGTTTTTCAGAGCGGCTGACAGGTTTATCCTTCAATTTAAGAACAGACAGAGATGTACCACATGATACGTTGCAGATGCTGCTGACATGTTAACATCGCACTGGTAAAATGTGTTTCACCGTTGTATGGGATGTATTTAGGATTGTAAATATGTAAGATAATATTTCACCTCTGAAGAGGAAGAAGATCAAGAGGAAGCTCTATACAGACGGACTAGAAAAACAGGGACACGTGGTCAGTTGTTAAGTGTTTCACGTCCCATAAAAGATGAAGAATTGTACTGTCACTGATTGGATTTTAGTTTTAGTAAATGAACTGAGTAATATGTAATATGAGCTACATGTAATATCAAGATATAGATCAGAATATGTTTGTAATATCTATTTATTTACTTGCAGGAGTGATTCCTAGGAAACAATGCATACATGATGCAATCCGGCACGACCGTTGTAATTCTATCTCAACTCTCCCACAGTCGTATCAAGTTAAATTGCTGCTAATGCAAACCAAACATTTGTTTACTAGTTTGCATTAAAGGCATTTAACTGGCGAAACACTGATTATTGACTGACTTCTTTATCCCCATTGAAATCTTGAGGATTATCCAGTAAAAACCCAGTAAAATCCCATTTATAGTAAAAAAGACCATAAAGCGGAATATGCTTTAGAGCGGGCTTAAAGGTCGACCAGAGCCGTATACGGCGTCTCTACGTCACTCCTCCGCATTACAAATATGGTAACTTTCATTTTTCTGGCTGCAAAAAGCCAAGATGGCGTCAGCCATAATCCAAGATGGTGACGGATAAATCGCAGAACTCAAGGCTTCAAAACTGCAGTTCCCAAACCAATGGGTGACGTCACAATGTCTCTGTCTGCTTCTTATATACAGTCTGTTAGATTATCTTACTCTAAAGCAAGGAATCTGTGTGAATCTATGAACTGTGTGGAGGCAGGGGTGGGGGGGGGGGGCAGAGTTGAATCTCCCGGTGGTTGGGGAGCACAAATAACTGTGTGTGAAAGGTGCTACTTACTGTCTGTCTGTCTGTCTGTCTGCGAGTATGTGCTTAGCATATCTCGAGTAACGTTCATCCGATCTACTTCACAATCGGTATTGCATGGGGACCCACAGGAGTGCCGTGCCGAATTTAGTGCAATTTGGACAACACAACATATTCAATATCGATACACATTGAATAAACGAGCGAACGGCTCTTCAGGCCTCTGCAGACTGAGTCGAGTAAGTCTTCCTTGGTGTGCTGGTTTGAAAAAATGTGAATGAACACTGAAAAAAATCCCTGTTTTCTCATCTTCCACTTCAGCGGTTGATTTTTGGCTGTTATGACGTTTGTCTCTATTCCAGTAAAAAAATTATTCTACAACATGTTACATTCAAAACTGCAACTGTTTTTTTTTTTAAGCAAAAAGGTGTCACGCAAATTTAAATCCAGGACTGAATCCAGGTTTGGCAGACGTTTCGCCCCTGCCTGCTCACTTCCCTACCCAAAGTGTGTGGTAGGTCTGGTCTGGATTTTAATGGTGCTGTATGACATGTGTGTACTCATGTCAGCGACTGCCCCAAACAGTTGTAAACTGGCTGTTTATGAGGGTGAGGTGCTGTGAAAAAAAGCACCACGTTTCTGACTTTCACACCATCTGGGGAAGAAAGAAAAGCAAAAGAGGGCAGCAACCGCAGTGATGTAGTGCTCAGTGTGAAAACACAGTGGAGGGATTCTGGCCAGGTATGTGTGAGAATTAGCCCGGGGATATAAATAGGAATGTCCAGTCAATCAGCTATAACTCTGAGCCTACAATCTTATGTACACAGGGGTAGTTAAAGCATGGTTTATGTACAAGATGCTTTGATAGACATCTATTTAATGTTGTCTAAATTCTCTTATGACTGCTTGCTAAATAAATTGAAATCATTTTATTCCAAACTGTCTGACAGTATAATGTACTCCATATTCTGCACCAGTTTGTTCCAACTCTTTATTGGAGATATAAGATGTTTATACTGAGGGCTATGCTCCATGTGTTTTTTGGCTGCACCATTCAGTCCAATGGAAATATTCTAGTTGCTTTGTGCAAACTTTTAGACACATTTTCCAACATATATGGCATATTTGTGAGCTTTAGAAACTTTGCGATCACTAGATTTAAAAATAAAAGTCTGTGGGTTTAAAACAAAGTTTGGCTGCACTGCGTGCCACCTGGGCATGGGTCACCAGTGATGACAGTATAACAATTAAAACGTGAAAAACTGCTGTTGTTGTCTCTTTGTTTGCTCTTTTTTTCTCAGAAAACATATAGGATCAGATGCTCAAGGTGACTGTGCACCAGAAATAACTTACAAAATACCACCGTTGACACTCGTTATGTCATATTTATTTTTGACTATTACACATATATAAATGTAAATTTGGTTCAGTCAGTACACGGTGCTGACTCTTAAACTGCAGTAGAGTATTAAGTGACTATTTCCCCGCTCCAGTACCGACAGCTATCCACACACTGACAAGTCAAGGTGCTTTGTGTGAGTTATGAGTTCATGTCAAGCTCTGTCATGAGCCGGAGCTCCATTTATTACAGTCTACCCACCACACTAAACAGCTCACTAACCGAGGGGTATTCACTTTAGCGTGGCCCTACCAACCTAAATAGCAAACGATCCAAAGGTGAACCGTAATTGTCTGTGAAAAGAGTCAAACATGTCAAAGTACAGTAACCGTCAGAGCCTGTCAACCACACTGGCAATTACACCACCACAAATATTCAAATTTGTGGTTTTGGAGCGGAGTCTGAGGGGAATCGCGATGTGCTAAGCAGCTTGGGGTTGAGAAACATTGATGCATTCAAGTTCAGCCCGGAGGGGGGAAAAAAAATCAAGAAGAGCCGGCAGAAATGAAGGCCTCAGCCATCAGTAAACATATCATTTTATTAAAGTCAAGAGTGCCAGGGTATGGCAGAGATTATACGGGAACATGGGTTGAGATTGTATACATGGATTGGGTTACTGTACCTATAGAGCGCAGCAATAACCGCTTCCATATGCCTGCCTGAACATATGGCGCTTTTTAAACATCATCCTTTACGTTGAGTGATGGCCGTGGTATTTCAGACAAACAGATAGGGAGGGGGAGACAAATTTCCAGGAGGTATTTACTTACAGTACAGTAAGGTATAGTGAGGCATGACAATACCCTAAAGTCAGAGCAGGGTAAGAGCGGGCAGCGGTTTCATTATACATGGGAACACTGGAAAAAAACCTTCATTTCTGCCCCAATGGATACAACTAGAGCGCTTTATGTTAAGTTACTCCTTCAAAAATACTGCAGGCCTGCTGAGATTCAAACGCTTCCTGACAGAGTGTAAGAACTGGCAAGTCTCATCTGTCATAAATACTACTTCAGCCAGCAAGCAAAGCTTTGTTGCTTATCAAAAACCCACCAGCACCGAAAGCTTGCCAAATTCCAAAACTGCTGTCAGGGCCTTTTTATTCAACAATAGTTGCGTGTGGATGTCAGTAAAAGTCGAGGCAACCGTTCTGTTACCCTACTGACCCCTTTTTAGTTTAATCTAGCACGGAGGCTGAAGGCTATTCAGGGAAAACTGGTATAAAGAACTTAGTGTTACATGCTATGTTTCGTATTCTATTAATCTCACAACGCCCACATAATAGTAAATAAACTGCTGGGTGGTCATCACGAGCGTGCGCTACATAAACACAACACTGGTGTAAGCAGCTCGTATCATCTCCCAGTCAGTCTCTCTTTCTCTTTGTTCTTGTCTCAATGTTCAGTGAAATTAAGCTAAAAATGACGTCTGCAAAATGTGTGAGATGCAGACAGAACTTAGACAGACACACCAAAATGAAAGTGAGTGTACGGTGGGTGGGCGAAGAAAGACAGCAAGTGTGCAGCGAGAGAGAAGCGAGAGGCATAGAAGGATGTGTGTGTGTTCCTCTGGGCCGACCAGTGACCACTTCTGTTTGTTTGACTGTTGCCTCTCTGACCACCACTCTGACCAGACCGCTGCAAAAACAACATTTCTCCAACAGCGAGGGCTGGGATGCAAAACTGGTCATTCTGGTGAGTCTGGATACAACCAAATAACCTATATCTTAGAATTAATATGAAGTTATGTATAGGACTGATTACTAGTTTGGCTACGATTTGGCTGACTAATTGAATACTTCATTTTAATTGGAAAATCTCTCAAATAGTTTCTCACAAACAAACGCTACTAAATGTCTCTATGATATGACAAGAAAATGTATAGATATACATATATATATATATATCTTTCTTGTCTTATGATGACTTGAGACATGGTCCACAAAGTGCACTAAGATACTCATAGAAAACTAGACAGTGGGAGAATGAGTGCATGGCTCTGTGTGCGTGCTGCGTGTTGTGCTGGAAGCACATGAGAAATCATTTAGGGTTAGAAAATGTTAGCTCTGGTTTGGCAGTGTGCGACAGTCGACCATTAATGCTTTCTCCGTAAACAATTTCCACAAAAATAAATTCACTAAATATTTCTTTCCCCATAGACACAGACAAACATTTATCCATTTTTCTTCACTACTGTTATACTTCTAATACTACATGATCGTATTTGTGTGGGGTTCAGCTTCTTTCAATTACAATTTTATAACATTTCTGACAAGATATGATTCAACTACAGGTCAAGATTGGTGATCTACAAGAGGAGCATTGTGTTTTACTGCAGCAAAAGATAATTCATTTAAAACAAAAAAAAAGATGAATGATGCAGGTTCATCATCACATTTATATGATGCTCTTTCTGGCAAAGATGTTTACAGCGCTTCCCTTATCAGATTACAAGTTGTTGCAGTGTACTTTTTTCAGATGCTTAGTGTCATCAATCCTGACAAACATGAATGAGGCTTCCACAAACACGAAATCTTTGCAAGTACAGTTTCCTTCAATGAAGCGCAATCTGCATCCAACCAGGCAAGTTGACAGGGAATAAATTATGGTGTACAAACTGTTTTGTTAACTTGTTGTGGCAATAAAACCTATTATGGGGGAAAATGGAAACCCTCAAAGATTTTCCACATAGGTCAGTCGGGAATCTGCAGGCCAACCTCTGCAGGCTAATGGGATCATTACTGGAGAAGATAAGTATGATACATATGTGGCTTTTTCCCTCTGAATCCGATTTAGTTTGAAGTCTGGATGAATTTCAAGTAATCATAATTTACCTAAAGCTTGCAGCATTGCAATTTTATGTTCGTTTCTGGTCACTGCAACACCTCAGACTGACACTTTAGTAAATCATTAACTGAAAAAAATACAAAAAGCTCAATAATCACTGAATCTGTCAAGACGTCCTTTTGCAAAGATTCAGAGAGACATGAGATGGTCACTGATAAGACTGCTCTCACACCTGACTGCAACATGGAAGTTGAGTACGCTGACATAATGGGCTCCTTTGTAGTGTGTGCGTGTGTGTGTGTGTGTGTGTGTGACCCCTCCAGGGATAATTAGGGACATATTTTTCTCCGATCTGTCTTGGGGGCTGGGGAGTGTGTGTGTGTGTGTACATTTGTGTGTGTGTGTGTGTGTGTGTGTGTGTGTGTGTGTGTGTGTGTGTGTGTGTGTGTGTGTGTTCATGCATATGCACATGTGCGTGCACCCTAATGTGCCCCATCCCGTTCCTTGAACATGCCGATCCAACCTGCCCTCCGTATGTCTAAGACTAGTGCTTCTGGGCTGATTGCCTGTATCACTTTCACTCACCGGCTCACACACATATTCAAACACACACGCACATACAGACACACACAAATACACACAGAGGCACACACCTTTTTAGACCAAGCCCTTGTAAAGGCACCTCCTCAGGGACGCGTCGTGAAATGTACTCCTTGTTAGGGTTTGTGTGTGTGTGTGTGTGTGTGTGTGTCTGCTTTTCCTCAGCTGTTTCCTGTCAGCTCTGAGACCAACAGACTGTGAAGGCCTCTCTCTCTGCTCCAACTTTGCAGCGTCTCTGCTTCTAAATGACCAAAGAAACTTTGGTGGAGGATGTTTTCTGACGATGTCATCACAAGGAAAATCTGACTGTGAAGTTGATCGCACTAAAATGTGATCCCCTCTCCTCCATACATATCCCATAACAAGCTAAATCTAATTTGGGGCGAGCAGATTCTTTCCCATGTGTATGCGCCCTTCACTGCAAAAATATCACACATTTTCTTAAGGCTTTTAAGGTTCCATTGACACATCAACTAAAAGTCCATATTGTGCCATTAATGAGTGAGTGTGATGAACTACAAACCTATGACTGCAAAATGGACATTATAATTTAGCGTTCAATACATCGGTTTGGCCTGTAGACATTTTCGGATCGACAAAAGTATTTATTGAATGATTGAGAAGATAATCGATTGTGAAAGTAATTGTCAGTTGCAGCACTATCTTACTGAATGTCTACTTCTTGGTGCACGTACCCTTCTAGAAACATAATACAGTTTAGAGAAACCTGGCCACAATAATTCAAACTACTTTTTCAACGACATGGTCATTTACCTGCAGATGTCATTTGCACGTATGTATCTTTAGGTTTGCGGCCTTTGTATTCTCTCTTCTGCTATTCAGTGCATAATTACTTTGAACTTCTGCACTTAAAGAAGTCTTACCTTTGGCTTTTGGTTTTTATGTGTGCTTGGAAGATGTTACATTTTTGACGTTACATGTAAAGCACTATCTCGTGTGGAAAGGGTTGAATGTTTGGAATGACCAAAAATTGCAAAATAGCCCTGTCTTCTTATTCTTGTCTATTAGGTAAGAACAATGCTTTGATTAAACAACCAAAGGTCGAACAAACCAATAGATTTCCCCAGAACAAAGACTGTCCAACCAAGAAACATGATTATGCACACACACACACACACACACACACACACAAAGAAGCATCCGTGCTTCAGTAGACGACTTTGTGGAATCGTCTTTGCTGTTATCTGCTCCCTTTATACTCCCTGTTTTAAGTCAAGTCTCTTATCAGGCTCTTGTGAGGTTGCTGCATATAGTTATAGAGGAATTCAAAGAATTGAACTGACATTTCTAAAACTCTGTGAAAGCACTCAAACAGACCAGATGTCTGTTTCTGGTCAGTCCTGAGCTGATAAAAAGGATGTTTTATTGAGCTTCTGCTTGAGAGAAACACCCAACACGACACTGTTTCATCTGGACACTCAGCTGATAAAGCTGTAGATCAATGGTTTCGTCTAGTCTAGTTTAGCGAAGTCAGCTAAGCCGCTGAGCTGAGTCAAATGTTTTGGGAAACATTGTGAAAGATAATAGTCACATCCAATACAGAAAAGAAGGATTGTGGAAATGTTTTTGTGTGTTGTTGGTGTTTTTTTTTTATACAATTGAATAATATAATTTTTAATAGGAAAGGAGCCTTGCAGATTAGAGAGAGAAAGCTAATCAGTGAGTTCCACCTCTCTGATCAACCGGGATTTCTGTCCCCCTTTTTTCTTGTTTTCTCTTTGTCTACAAGAGTTTTGTTAAGCTGCTCAGTTTGTTAAGCTGTCCTTTGCAGAAGTGCCCTCGTAACAAAAAGAGGAATTTAAGTCATTTTGTTGGAGAGATAAAAGTAATCTTATTGAGTGCTTTGATGAACGGAGACTAAACAAAGACCTAAAATACCTTCTTCTTAGTCTGACATTTTAGCCTGAAACACTGGCATCTCTGGAGACAATCATTTAATACCACTGAAATATTATACTTTGTTTCTATATCCCTTTTCATTCATTTCTAGTACATCGTTAGCACCAACCTGCTCCAAAGGCGAAAAAGAAGCTCTTGTCAGGGTGTTCCTCGAGCAGTGCCTTGACCCTCTTCCCCATCCTCTCATTCCTCTTGTAGATGAGCTCCTGTCGAAAGTAGCTGTCTATTTCCTGGGCGGTCACCTGCTCGCTGGGTGGCAGTGTCACATTATTGAAGTTAGGGACCTAGAGGGTGCGAGGGGTTGATGGTTCAGTCAAGCCCACAAAGGGGAAAAGGAGAAGAGGGAGAGGGAGATTTCTTTTGTTTTGTGTTTCCCAGCGCTTTTCATTCAATTTTCACACAGTAAAAGAAACTCTGAAAACACGTTAAAATGTGTATTCAAACTGACCAAGGTGAACTGGGATTGTTGGGCGGAAGAATAGCAAATATAATAGAGAGAAAGACAAGGCACGGATAATGGAAGGAAGAACAGAAGAAGTAAATTGGCGATAGAGAAGCTGATAGAAGGGATGGTGTAGGAGGAGGTGTGGGGGATGAAAGGTGGTCAGAGGGTTAGGGGTGAAGGTAAAAGGTCAAGGGTCGTGTCACTGGGACACTCCAAAAGGTCAAGGGGTCAAAATTACTCTTAGCTTATTAACTACATTGAAAGTCGTTAAAGTTCACTGCTACATAAGAAAAAATAAGATAAGATGAGATGAGATGAGACTGACCTGTGAGGTGTCATGATTGAAGATGATGGAGTTGAGATCTCCACAGTTGTAGTGTCTGATGAGGTCTTCGGTGGTGTACGGGACCTGTAGGCTTCCTGCCCTCAAAGACTCCTGCTGTAATAACGTCTGGTTCAGGGCAAAGATCACCTAGAATGAGACACTGGCAATTAGTTTATATGTTTTTTACCCTGATGGAACCCCCCAAAGGCTCTCTGGTCTCATAGTTGTATATTGATCCAGCGAAAAGCAAGTAAATGTATGTGTATGTACAACAATTATAATTAATAATGCACGACTTTGCTCATGATCACCTGTTTCACCTCTAAAACTGTTCATGTTCTGGCACTTGAACGGGGATTATAGAAGGAAGCTGTGATATTAACTGACAAAAATGAAAAATAAATAGGTTTTAATTCAACAAGATTTGTTTCCTCTGTTACAGTCGATCACAGATGCAAACCTATCCAAACAAGACCAACAGTCTCCTGCCATGTTGGCCGGATTGTATTAATCATCTGGGGACCAGGAATCCGTCGAGTAGTTATTGAGATATTTCAGTCTGGACCAGTGGTGGGCCGTCAACTGACTGACCGACCAACCAACCGACATTTCCATCTCTAGAGCCACGTGGCTAGCGTGACCATAATTCACACATGCATCTCACACATATCTTTTTGTTACACCTTCTCGAGTGACAGAAACCTTGATGTGATCTAAAACCCAAACCGGTGGTTAACAGAGTGAAATACGTTAGATTTACTGAACTATATAGCAAAGGAGACAGTTTGAGTTGTCCCTGCCGAACCCCTCCGTGGCTCTGCTGCAGAGACTCGGCTTTTGTGTGAGCGTGAAATCAGCCAGTGTTTGGTGAGAGGGCCCTGGTGAGCCTGCCGCCTGTGATCAGTACCGCGAGGACACACATATGCATAAATGCACACAAATACACGTGAACACAAACACACACTCTGAAGGTCCTATGGTCTGCGCATAGGCGACCGAGACGGACGCACAAAGAAACCCACCGCCACTCACCTCAGCACATGCTCTCCCTCTGATCTCCCCGCCATGCACACACACACACACACACACACACACACACACACACACACACACACACACACACACACACACACACACACACACACACACACACACACACACACACACACACACACACGCGCACACCTTTCACCCTGCAAGCCATTGATCTTGAGCCTCATAAAAGAGGAAAGTTTGTATGGCTTATTTGTTTCTCAATGGGAGCAATCAGTCAAAGTGAAGATGTGTTTTGTCAGCTGTGGAACTATGTAAATGTGTCTACAGTACGTCTGCATGTTTTTACAATTCAGTGTGCATGTGTGTACGTATTTGTCTGTGTGTGTGTGTGCGCACGTGTGCACTTTCAGATCTTTGTCAAATGAATTCTGTATTGATATGCATACCCGTACGCCAACCCAAGCGGCTGGTTTTTTTTTTTGTTCATGTTCTGCTTTCTAAGGTGCTCTGATGACACTTTTCTCTGTCGGCTGGCCCATTGTGGGAGCCTCGGTGCAGCAGAGGAGAGGAGGAGATGAGGGCAGCCTGGAGCAGATGCCTTCTTGTCAGGGGACAAAGAACCCCTCCGTCACCCTCTCTTCTCGTCTCCCCTGCGCTCCCTCCAGCTTTCATCGGCCGCGCATCAAAGTAGCGCTCTGCATATGAAAAGGGCCCCGTCTTTATGCCACGCAAATTAGCCTATCGCGCCCCTCCCCGACTCATTTCACAAAAAAAAAACACCCTCACATCTGTGCCACGTCCGTGAAGGAAGGCCCTCATCTGCAAGGTCTCCCCTTTTTCTCAGCTCTCTCCTCTCCTCTTTCTCCGCTCGCCGTGCCTTTCAGCCCCTTAAATTATGGCTGTTGAGGGAGGAGGAGGGAGAGCAGGGGGAGAGAGAGAGAGAGGGGGGGGGGGGGATCAGTCATAGCCGGCTAAAAAGAAAGAGAGTTAAAAAAAAGGGGGAGGTTAAGGGATGGAAAGAGATAGACAGGAAGAAAACACAAGCGAGAAAGTGAGGGAGGATATACAGAAAACAGGAGCAGAGCGAAAGAAAGAAAACCTTAATGAATGATTTCTTTCTTTCCACTGTGATCCTCCTCTTCTGTTAGTGCACTGTGGGTCAGCGGGTGCATTTTCCCACTCGGCTCCTTTCATCAGGTCCCCCTGTTTCTTCTTCTCCTCCACTCCCCCCCCCCCCCCACCCCGCCTCCTCCAGCACGCACACACAGACACACCCCTTGCTGATATCAAAGCAAGCGGAGCCAATGAAAGTCAATAATTGTCCTTTGTCATGGAAATGCCCCCCCCCCCCCCTTGTTGAGGTGGAGTGGGGTGGGTGTGTGCATCCAGAGCAAACATCATCACAGTCAGATTCCCACATGTGGAGATTTGAAGTGTTCGGCGTCTCGGCTGAAAAAAAAAAAAACTCTCGCTGCTCTCGCTCTGCAGCACGTTGCCTTCGTTTGAGATTTGCAAGAAAAGTAGCGAGCATGCTTTGGGGAATATCTTTGAGAGGAGGATACATTAATTGCATTCATGAAACGGTTGATCAATTTCCAAAAACCCTTAGCCTGTTGAGAACAGTAATATCAATTCATCAACGGTACGCACGAGGGCCTAATATCAATTTGCCAGCAGCGGCATCATTAGAAGTGAGATGTGTCAAACTGTTTCACACAGTTCCACAAAAAGCCGACTACACACTGAACACAAGCACCTGCGCCGTACAACTGCATCAGTGATGCAGCATAGTGAGTAGTAGCGCTCTGCCTTATTATTTGAAAATCATTATTTGAACATCTAGTGATCTGGTCAAATTCAGATTTCATAGACTTTAAGCACAGCGGACTATTTGAATTCATTGTTCTACTCCACTGAGGTCTCACAAATGTTCACGGCATTGGGCTTATTATCGAGCTGATATCAAGCAGTCTGAACATTTTCATTGCAACGGCAACAAATCTGAGCCGTCACTCGAGTGAGGCAGAAGGGCCCCGCCATAAATTAGCAGAACAACGTCAATCTGGCAAACCAGTTGAGAATTCGAGGATAAAATATGAACTTTTTACAGTTTGTTTTAGTTGTAATTCATTCCAACTAGTTTGCTTTAGAACTGACAGCACTGTTGAGCACAAAGCCCACTTTTAACAGCAGGACAGGATTACGGCACGACAGCCTGCACCGCTCTAACGCAGCTCAACACCCGGCTGCTTTCATGCGACTTCAGTTCCCTCCCCAGTATATTTTAACACTGCCGTCGTATTCAGCAGATACGATAGCGTAAGGCATTTAATATCAGTGTGTCAGCAACACATTTTGTCAGTATATAAATGTATAGTGAACGTAAACTGCCCGTGAGGTCCTGTCACTGAATGAATCTGGTGCAATGGGAGCAGCATATAAACACAGAGATAAACTCCGTGTATGGTAAATTATTCTGATTGGAAGTGCTGGCAAAGGAGTTGGAGAATGTTTTCAGTAACTTAATTTCCTATTTAATTTTGATAAGGAACTAAAGAGAAGCATGTGTGCGCCTGCATGCAGCTATTGTTCTATCGATGTGTTTTCTCTTGTTTTTCTGACTTGTGTGCGTGTTTGTGTGTGTGAGCAGAAAAGCATGTCTCCGGGTTGAGTTTCATAAAAGGTAGCCCGTCCACACTGTGTTGACAAACCATGTGCTCAGACAGCCACACACACAAAACACACAGCACTTGCAGCTATCTCCCAAATATAAATGAAGACTTCCAACAGCTCGTCTGTTTCCTACTGACTCGCTGATGCTATCAGAGTAATGCAACTCTGACTCGCTCTGTCCTACATATTACACTCACATAGGGCACGAGAGGGGAAAGAGGGGATGGCTGCCGATGATGTCGACCAGAAATCAGCAGAAAAAGAAACACAAGACCTGAACCAAAGGAGTGAAGTCCAGACAAAAAGAAAGAGACAGAGATAATGAGAATATTGGACTCTCAGCGCTGATGTTATCAGTGAAATCCCAGAGGAGGAGAGCACGAAGGCAGACAGAAATAGACAGAGAAAAGGGTTCTGAGTTACTTATGAGTGATGTTATCAGTGAAATGTTAGTCGGAGCAGTCGGCCTTCAAACAAGACCTATCAGGAGCACAGCAGCACTGCCAGGGTTTTAAAGAGACTCTGAACTATAGTTCTCAGGTAGTCCCACATTTGAACACCAACACCTGGTTATTTACAGTGGGGTTTGTTTAACTGCAGGAAGTAACCTGTCCTGTATTTCATCTTCCAGACAAGGTGGGGTTATGGGACGGATTTTAGCAGCAGATTTTAGGGCTGATTGTAACAAATCGGCATGGGACCCAATATATGAAGAGGCATAGGTCATAATGTTACACCTTAAATATTGTTCTAGTTTCTTAAAGTTTGCAAAGGTCTCGAATAGATAATGTTGTCAAAACACAAATCGTTTTGCTGCCCGAAAAAGTCTAAAATTGGCAAAATTCAGATCAAAATCAGCAACTATCAAATCAATAAATAAGATTACCAATCTGGCATTCAATACCGATTTGCAGTACTTTTCATTAATGACATTTTTATACATTTGGAACGTTTTGCCATGACATTGGGTCAGAATTGGAAACCATTGTAACTCTGTGAAGCTGACTACAGCAGCCATCCCCTGAAAGAAGTGAGCTCAAACATTTTCCAGTCACCTTTTAAGCCTACAAGTGGTGACAATGTGTGATTCAAAATGTCTGGTGGAGTATTACCCTGGCATAACTGACGTAGAAGGACATTTGGGTGGTGGAAAATGTTGCTTATTGAGGACTTGTGTGATGTGAAAAAGAAATGTATCCACGTTTATAAAGAAATGTCTGTCGAGAGTAGCTAATGGGTACTGCAGCTGCAACAAATGGTCACAGCCTCATTCAACAGGTATTCACTGAGATTCCCCATTCACACACACACACACACACACACACACACACACACACACACACACACACACACACACACACACACACACATCTGCACATGCATAAATCTTTCACCACTGCACAAGTGAGCTTTCACTTTCTGGCTGAAACCCCACCATTTAAACACACACACCTGTCAGTTTGAGTTATCTGTATTGTTTTTATGTCCTCTAACCTTCCTCATCTACATGTTTTTCCTCCCGGATCTCCCCCTTTTCTCTCCTTCAGTCCTTCCATCTCCCCCGTGAGCACATTTTCTGATACTTTTCTCCCCTCTTGCCTACACCTTCGCTCTCTCTCTCGTCCATTCATCCTCCCATCATTTCATTCCTCCCTTCCTCTCCTCTTTGATCCTGTACATTCCCTCCCTCCCTCTCCTCATATGCCTCCTTCCATCCATCTCTCCCTCCTGTTCTCTCTCCTTTGATCCTATACATCCCCTCTATCAGCCAGGTCTTTAAAGATTCGACCCCTGCATTCCTCAGGTCACTCATGATCTCCTCGCTGCATGTGTGTGTGTGTGTGTGTGTGTGTGTTTTCGTGCATGTAAGAGTGTACACACCTGTGCAAGATTAGGGCGTTTCTCTGTGTATTTGTATGTACATGTATGTGTCTGTCCATGTGTACATGGGCATGTGTGTGTGTTTAAATGCTTCATCATCGTGGATTACCGCAGCCTCTGCAGGGCTCAAAGCAGACCTTTGAGGATAGCTTTATTCGTTCTCAAATATAAGACAAAAGAAAGGAAATATGGGGCCTTGATTTCCAACACAGGAGAGAAAGAGAGAAGATGGAGCGAGAAGACAAAAAAAAAGAAAGATGATGATTTCATTGCCAAGCCACACAGAGAAAAATCCCCAGGCCTACATCTTTGACAATAATGATGACCGAAAATTGTTTCCCCCTTCCCCTCTTTTTGAAAGGAAAATCCACCCTCCGGTATAATTGATATATCCTATTCCTTTTGATCTTGAACAGTTCAATCAATGAATGCTGACATGAGCAGCTCTCTGCCGAGCCAGACAGCTGAGGTCAGTGTGCACACATGAAAGTTTCTGTCTCTTCTAAATGTGCATGAAAAATGTTTTCTACTGTATGGGATAAATCAAAGAGGGGTTTATTCTCAAATGGACAACGTATTTTCAGCTCTGCAATGGTTGCAACTAATGATTATTTTTCATTGATTACTCAGTCAATTCTTTTTCTGATAACTCAATTTATCTTTTAATACATAAACCGTAAAAAGAAGACGGTGTCAACCATCCCAGAGCCCACGATGACGTCTGATCAACAGTCCGAAACCAAAAGATAATCAATTTGCAATAAGTAACAACATTTTCTAACCTGATAATGACTTTACAAAAGGTTTGACAGAAAGGATTTTTGCACCCATGCCATGAAATTGCCAGATGATTTATTGCTTTATGTGTCCAATGTTCAGGTCTGTGTGCATGCTATGTTGCACCATGTCTGCAAGACACACATCTCCCTTTGAGGACAGTAACGTTGAAAGGAAAATATTGTTTGTATGTAATGTATTGTTGATTCATTTTCAACAGTCCACCAATGGGGCATCACCTTTCTTTAGTCTAGTAATTATTGGCACTATATAACATATATATATAATTAGGCGTTAGTCATTACATACATGATAATAAATAATGTAGTTCTAAGCATCTATAGAGATACATTAGTTGTTATTACTGTACAGTATTTGTCAACAATTAAAACTTCTCTTATCTAAAAACATATTTTCTATCTTTACAACTCTATTTTACTCTCAATCATTATCTATTTATAAACCAGCCTAAATGTTGGCAAATACATGAATAAATAATTTATATCTGCTTATGTATATTACAGTGTATAGTGCTTATGAATACTAAATGGCGGGAGGTCTCTTACATTTGATCCATGTAGATCACACTAATGGCCGGCACACAAACCACATGTAAATATAGCGGTGAATACAATTCTTCTCTTTCTTTCTGTGTGTTCCCTGTTTTTCTCTCTTTATCGCTGTCCAACCCCCCCCCCCCCCCCCCCCCCCCCCCCCCTCTCTCTCTCCCCTCTCTCTCTCTCTCTCTTTTCTCCCTCCCCTCTCTCTCTCTCTCCCCTCTGTAAAAACATTGTGGGGTGCATTTACCTTGGTGCCCGGACGCAGCCAAATATTTAGGCTGTCACAGAGAATCAACCTCAAACCAAATGGCTGCAGTTCTGTGTTTGTCTGTGCGTGTGTGTGTGTGTGTGTGTGTACTGGGGATTGTGGTGATTGAAATGTCAACTTCTCATACCCTCTACTCTATCCTGCTTCACTTCACTACACCCTAAACAAGCTGTTCATGAGTCCCAACCAACAGATCCTCAGACACACACATGCCAACACTACACGTGTACAGTATCTATCACGAAAACACATTTTTAAGCAAAAATGCCAAATATTTGGTGGTTCCATCTTGCCCAACGTGCATGTTGCTGCTTTACATCATGGTGTATGTCAACAAGCAGTTCAAAGATGCCACCTTGTGCTCTTTGAGCTGCTTGACATTTTACAGCCTGAACAATAAATCAAAGAAAGGTTACTGATAGATTAATCTGTAATAAATATAATATAATCAATATAAATATGCACTAATCTCAATCGATGGAATCATCCGATTATGAATTGAAAAAGAACGTTCTAAGCGTGACAACACACAGGGTTGGCAACGTTGGCAACCACAGACATCCACTGGTTCAGTGTCTCTGTCTTTCTGTACGTCACTCTTCCTTTCTCTCTCACACACACACACACATACAAAACACCACAGAGCAGCCAGCCAGCCACTCAGCCCATCAGTCCACTAAGAAACAACACGAGCGTCTTGAAAACACAGCGAGCCACAAGGAAAACAGCCATCAATCTCCATGACTTGTCCGTCGACTGAAGGAACGCCGTTAATCTTCAGGACGGCACGAGTCAAGAACAACACTGTGTCATGCCGAGATTCAAACCAATGCAGCTGTGAGCACTTAGCGCGGATACACACTGAACATCCGAGTATTCACATTGTGTTCGTTGCAACCGGTGACAGCCATAAAAGATCCGTCATCACCTGCAAACTGCTCTTCAGTGTCACTTTATTAGTTATGTTCTGTGTGTGTCAATAGAGCAGCACATCAATACATGTACAAGTATAATCTTACTGTATGTTAAGCTATTGTTTGAGGCTCTCTTTCAATCCCTCAGCTGTCAATCTCCAGCAATAAAACAGAACCAGGTATTCATACTTTTGGGAGTTCTAGTAGCATGCTTCATATATCAGGACAGCACAGATGCACACACAGACACACATACAGGTTCTGCTGGGGTCAGACAGTTTGACCTCTTCAAGACCCTAAAGGTCACTAATGGACTTCCTACACTGATCGCTCCATTACTACGGTCACATAAACAACATTGCTTAAACCACATCAACCTCAATGGAGGGAAACGGTTAATTCATACAATGTTTATATGCGTTTGCATGTTGAGGACAGAAGCTTAGTATAATATTGTGAATCTTCTGTTCAATTTGCGTTGTTATTTTCAATGACAAAATATTAGAACCTCTGCGATGTCAAAAACAAAGACGAAAAAAAACTGACTTTATTCTCAAAATCTCAGCTTTTTACCCAAATACTGTCGTGGAATTTGTCATACTTTGCCTAATTGTTGCTTTTATCTAGCTTTCGTTTATTTAATATTTGCTCCAACAGACCAGTTTGCACAGCATACATACTGTAAGTCATTCAGCTAAGGCCTCTGTCTTCAAATTGAAAGCCCTGCAAACATTATGATTGGCCGGCTTCGGTTATGCAAATTTTCAGCTGGCAAATGCATGCTTGTGATTGGAGGAGAGAATTACCTTTGGATTCCAGTAGAGCCTGTGTGAGTTAGAACAGGGCTGTTTATTTAGCTTAAAGAAGATAACTTTTTGGAGACACATGGTTTTTACAGGACATTGACAGTTTGGAAGTTTGAAAGGTGCTGAATTGTAAGAATTAAACCATTGATTCATTTGCATCTGTGTCTTATTATTACATAATATTTGTTGGATTAACATTCCATGTCTTAAATTGCTTCATCTCAAATTGAGTTGAACTGTAATTGAGAAGTCACATTATTGCAATCAGGTGTTCAGATATTAGGATTACAATTTATTTGAAGACGTGTCTGATGATTCAGCTCCTGGTGTCTTTGAGCCCAAATGCAGGGATTCCAAAACCCTGCATTTGGGCTTAAAGACACCGGCTCTCCAACTGTGCAGGATGATGGAAAAAATGTTGTCAAGACAACATGTTCCCAGCAACTGGACAACAAACACAGCAGGCATCTGTGCCAGAAATAAATCTCCAACTTTTGACTCTGCAGAAGTCAGATAGAGAGAGACAAAAAAAAACAACACACAGCACTGCAATTTCTTAAACCACTGGCCCGGACTCAGCACCAAAAAGCACCGCTGGCAAACCACACAGAACGAGCCACGCACACACACCAGCACACAGCCACGCATGTTCACATTAATATGCATGTAAACACTTTCCGTCAGCTTGCATCGATTCCCTTGTTCTAAACAAAAACACATACTCAAAGCGCATTGCCCTAGACCTTTAACACCAGTGCAAATCCTTAACCTCACACATGCAGGATGAGTCTATGTCATGGAAAATAGGGTATAGCTTCCAAACCATCTGAGAAACGCATCTGTTTATTGTGGCGAAGGACTGATCAATAGTGGAGACAGAAGGATTGAGAGAGATAAACAGAAGGCGGAAACAATATTTAGAAACGGACAGTGGGAGGATAGAGAGAAAACGCTTGTAGGAAAGAAAAAGGAGAAAGTGATAAAGAGACATAGGTGGAAATATAGAAGAAGAGAGAGAGAGAGACAGAAGAAAGGGAGAGATAGTTGTTGTTGTGCAGACATCTGCCACGACCCACAGCCTCAGAACCACAAACGTATAAACGGCCACGAAAATATGAAAATCATCCAAACATCCTAAATGTGTTGGGAGTTCAGTTTTCAGAAAAGGATGGTACACAAATAAACATGCTCCTGTCATGTGAGATTGTGACCAAAATAACAACTGTCAAAGCAACAAAAACGGTCCGAGATACATAAAAAAAAACATTTCCATGAATTATAGATCAGGGGAAGTGTTACGGGAGGAGAGACGAGTGAAAGACAAACACTCAGAGACACAGGGACAGAGTGCGGTTTGCATCGGACTTTAGATATCGATTTGGGGATGCAGCTGCAAAGTATGCTTCAAAATCAAACCAGGTATCTGTAGTGTGGCTATAGCGACACATGCTCAGTAACACTTCATTCATCATATTTGTCCATGAAGCAATTAATAAGTGTTAAACTGATGAATCATTTAGTCTCCAAAATTCACATTAGAATGTCCTACAGTCTATCGAGATTTCTTCAAATTGCTCGTCCAACCAACCGTCCCCCAAAACCCAAAGATACTTAATTCACAATGATAAAAAACATTATAAAAGTTTAAAGGACTCAAATAAATAGACACAAATCTGTTAAATAACAAGATTAAGAGTCTACAGTTACGCTAGTGCTTCTAGCTAAAGTCACATGATCACCTTAGTCATTATTTGTCATCCTCTGGGAACCATGGGAATGTCTGTACCAAATGTCATGGCTATCCATCATAGCTGTCTGGACATTTCCCTGCACATTGTCCCCCTCAAGGTGGATCACCAAAGTCAGTGTGATTCATCCTCTGGGGACCATGAATGTCTGTACCAAATCTTAAAGTTTTGATATTTCTTATATGTCTTACCAACCGTCAGACCGACATTGCCATCCCCTAGTGCCACGCAGCTAGAAACGTTTTAAAAGTTTGCATATCCAGAATGGTGTCCGAAGTTATGGAAATAACACCAAGGTTGTTTAAACCTTTGTAAAGGGACTGAAACAGAGAAGACAGACACACACACACAGAGAGCGGGAAACATTGTGGTGAAATGAGCTGGGAGGCCAAACAGTGGCGTTGCTGTTAAGCTCTCACAGGTTTTATGATCTCAGCCGCAGCTCAGACAAAACCCCCAAAACATAAACAGTCTTTGGGTAGCAGCAACCCTGAAAACCTTCATCCACAGCGTGGAACGGACTCTGGGTGGTGGGAGGAATCCGACACACATGTTTATGTATGTGTTGGTCTGACATGTGCGGATGTTTGCACGAATACTTAAAAACATGTGTGCATATAATAGCTTACATACACCTCTATGCGATCTTAATTGTGTGTCTCTGCCCGTGCGTCTGTGTGTATCACGTGCCAACGCTGTCTTTGATGCCAGCCATGGAATCGCTGTGTTTTTTGAATTTTTAAAAGTGTATTTATATATTGTTTAATTTAACACAACGTAGTTAATTGTATGCTTATCTACAGTGGTGGGGAACATGAAAGAAGATTAAAAAAAGAGAAATAGTAGTATCTCTATTAGAAGTCAGAAACATTATCTGCTACTTGCTTCATAGAAAACCCCTCCGACAAAAACACAACCACACACTGCAGGTTTATACAACATCACTCCCTTTTCTCTCCTTTAAGGGTGCAAAAGAAGTCAGAGCAGCGGACCATCACATTTCCAGTTGTGTTCAGGCCAATATCTGTCATCCAAGACGCAACGACTATCAATCAAAATCACAAATGTGCTCCGCTGAAAAGATCTTATCTCAGAAGCTAGAACTACTGAACATTTGAGCCGGCTGCGCTGTTTGAACCAGTTCTTACATGCTGGAGGGGAACCGTGTGTTGATCATGTGATATCACAAATCTCCAATTTAATCCACTGCTGTTTTGCAAGGTGGCAAATAATGGCGTCTGGAACAATGATGAGCATCAAGAAGGACAAATTCTACATTCAGGACGCCTGACGAGACCCCCGAGGAAAGACGAACATAGTTTGACAACATCAAAGATGCTTCGGGCATCACATTTGTCGATATTCCTGATACTGGACATCCGCTTGTGTTCCTTCCTGGCTGATCACCTCTGCACAACATGCTTGAAAGTTAGGATCGGTTGGTGCTCAATGTGTTCCAACGGTGTGAATTTGTCTGTCAAGTTCACCAGAGTTCAACTCTATGCATAACTTTCGCGCTGAATAATTTGCCACTGCGGCACATTACATTTGACTTTTCCGCCAATTTGTAGAAACTACTATCCAGTGAAATATCTTACAAGCACAGGTCTGGCAATAATTCAACAACCTGTAGTCATTAAGAAGCTAACGCTGAGAACACTAACTTGACAATCGCATGCACGTCAGAGAGCAACTTGGCGGTGCTGGTTGAAAAATTCACCCGTGAAAGACGCTCCTTCATCTTACTCCCAGTGCGTGTGAAGAAATGTGACATTGTCTAGACATTTGCTCGTTTGAGTCCAAGTCTGGTCAGAACATCTGTGGAGAACAGCAAAGTCTCACAAAACCCTCATGTGTGGTGCTCACCTGTGAAATTCCACGAAAGCCATCAAAAATGTGGACCGGAGCCAGAAAGACACAAGTGGATTTATGGTAGCTCAGAAACTATGTGGTCCTTCTGAGTGTAGTTAAAATCGTGAGGGCTTAGAAATGCTTCATCAGCATCCGTATATCCATGTGAAATCACTACAGTTTCTATTCATTTGTATCACTTGGTTTGAAGTATTGGTTAGTAAAAGCATTCTTGGATAAACTCTATAAAATAACCACCCAAAGAGTCTTAAGTTTCAACATTTCTATGCAAAAGGTTGCCTCAAAGCAAATAGTAGAATAATGAATCCTTTCTCCTTTTTTTGCAGTCACAAAAAAAAAAACAAATTAATTTAATCCCGAATCACAAAGTGGCTGCTGCACAAAACCTTTCCACAGGTTCCAGGTGACACTCTGCGAGGAAGCAGAAACTATTAATCCTCTGTGTTGGAGCATGTGGACAGCTTTGGCCTCGTTATTGCTCGGCTGAAGTCCAGCCAGGTTTGGCTCATTTCTACAAGCACTGATTTAATGCAGACCAGCCACAAACCTGGCCCGCACAGAGAAAGCACAAGTATACCAGTGGCAATTTATAAGACTTTATGTCAAACTGTGAGAGGTAAACGCTCGTATGAAACTAACTACACCCCTATCTTAAAAAGTATCTTCGTCTTTCATTTATTTGCATTGTAATTTTTGTGTAGAAACAACGATAGGCTACAGAAACAAAGTACATTTTTTTATAATTTTTAATTGAGTTTGACAACATTTAGAATATGAAAGTGAATCTAAAAACAACTGCTTGTTTCAGGTGCGTTATTTTCTATTAATGGAAATAAAAATTGCCCATATGAAAGAAAATATTTTAACATTAGCAGTCGTCTGACTCATTTAACATTAGACTGTGAACACAGGCATTAAACTTTTCCCTACTGATCCACATGTACTGTAGAGAAGATAAATATGCGCATCTTATCTGATAACTCCTCCACCTTTCTCTGTTAGCATGTAGCCATCGACACGCTGTTCGCACATAGACAACACCTTAACATTGTTTTAATGGTTACAGGAAGATAGAAGTGTGATGTTGAAGTTTTACATGTGGCAGTATGGAAATTTAGCGGTAATGCAACTGCATGTTGATTGAACAAATTACTGCAACTGATACAGTATCCCAACAATACAATCATTCCTCCTTAATGGCAAAAGTAAATAAGTAGAGAAAGTGTCAATAGCAAATGCTGCATGTGGGAAAGCAACTACTGACAGCTATTAGTCAAGTGAACACTAATGCTATTTAACAAGTTTAATTAACAAATGACAGTGTAAACCACAGGAAAGTGATGAATCAATGTACAGCCTGCAAAATAAAGTATGGATTTGGTATGAATTGTAGGGAAAAGTCATTTTAAGTTGTGCCCTCTGTGTTAAAACAATGGAAACGCTACACATGGTGCTTTATGAATGTTCTGAATGAAGGATTAACTGATATCTGCAAACCTTTTTACAACTTAAGTATTTTAATACAGTAGCTAACATTATGCAAATTAAATTTGTATTTTTTTTCAATACTCTTGAATTAATATAATTCACCCTTTACCCCAAAAAGTGCATGTATATAATTCCTTAATTTGTATCAGTCACATGCTAATTGAGTGCTGATTTACTGGTCATAGCTTAGTAATAACAATGACCCTGGGGTATCGGCCACATTCAGGACAGCAAATAATTTAACTTACACAACAATAGAGGGAGTGATGGGCGCCAAACAAATTGAAATTAGCATATTAATGACTGTAATTGCTCTTACATATAACTTACATTATCTTTTCATGTGAGGAGGTCGCTGTTAGTGAGTGTTAAGTACATTTGTAGATGCAGAGCTTTTCTTACTTAAATTAAGGTGGGGGAGGCACACACTGCGAGACGGCAGACGGGCAAATGTGTTTCAGTGTTTCTCCGTGGGCTGCTTGCCCTCTGCAAGCTTTCACAATTTGGAACAGTGACTGGAAAAAAGCCGGCAAAAACAAATGAGTGGCAGTGATATTTGTTATCTCATCTGTAATAACATTCAGAGCTATCTCTAATTGTTTCACTTAAGTCATTACACATTAATCTTTGGAGTACATCTCGTCGTTGATTAATTAATTGTAATGAGCCGTGTTAAACTTGAGTGTTGCCTTGGACCTATTTGGCCAACTCAAGCATTACCAGCACGGTATATAATTTACTGCCGGGTGGATGTAAAAGGCCTCAACATGTCTTTGGAAAGTGCAGGTAATACATGATAAGCATTAGGTAACAAACACTCGATTTGTTCGAGGTATCGACCAATAGCACGGGTGCAGAGCAGTGATCATGCTACAAGGCTCGCCAAACCTGCACAAGTTTTCCTGACCCGGTGTTAAGTCAGAGAGACAAGCTATTAAATCCCCATTTGAGCTGCAGAAGCCTGCGTTACACAACCAGGAAAAGCCTGCAGCAGTCTCCAGAAGTCCGACTCTCCTCCACTGGAGTGTATTACTCTATATACACTTTCAAGGACCTACAATCTTTTTCTTGGCACACGGTTGGCACCATCCAGCTGCATCCGATCCACTTTCAATCAAATGTGCTTGAAAAACAAAACGTTGCAAATGGGTGGACATGCACATGGAAAATAAAAGTTGTGAAATTATTGTACCTTGATATGACAGCAGCAAAGAGGGGGGATTTACTCAAGATTATGTAAAAAGTGTTTACTGGAAAACGAACACACCCTCTCCTAAAATAGAAGTAAGGCTGGTTCAAATCATCTTATAATCAATAAAAACTCAATGGCATTAATCTCTATCAATAGTCCATGCAGCAAACAAATCACACTAGCCTTTGGGGCTTTTTTGTCACTTTTCCTTGTGGTCACTTGTTGACAAATCTTGTGCTTCAATTTCTGTCTATCAAGCTTTTTTGGGTGAAAAACGGGGTTTTTGAAAGTGAGATGAGCTCAGCGTCTTTGTCTCCGGTGTCGTGTATCCAGACAGATTGACAGATAATGTCAGAAATCTAATATGGGACTGTTTGGTCAACAGTGGGGAAGAAATCAAGCACCTCAGTGCCACATGAAACCAGGGACTTGAAGATAGCTGTGAGGACATGTTGGAAATTCAACCATATAGATGTGAATGCACACACACACAAATGCCCGTTCATGCGCGGACATGAACTCTTGCATAAATGCAGAGAAACGCAGATGTGCACAGCACACGCAGACGCAAACAATAATAAACGGATGCAAGCAATTAGATGATCAAATACACACTGGACACACACACACACACAACACGGCATGGGAAGTTTACTCCCTGTCATCAAAGTAGAGTGAACAAAGAAAAGAAATAAACAACTTGTGAAACAAATTGCTTCCTGCAATGTAATTGAGGATAAATGTGAAAAAAGTGAGCATCTTAGCAGGTGGATTTATGTTACAGGACAACATATTTCACTTTAATCTGATTTATTGCACCTACTTTTTTCTGGTTTTAAGAAATTACATTGCATGTGTTTCCTATTAATATCTCATATGATGACATTTACTTGGAATAACTGTTTCATTGGTTATTTAAAAATGTCCACATGATTCATCATTTGTCTAAATAACAAATGAATATTTTTTTTAAACCAAAACATACCTTATTGAGCTTAATATATTCAAGCCCAGGTTAAGATTTATTGCATTTTTTTTGGCTGTGTCTACCCATGTGAGCACATGTATACATTTCATCACTGCAGGCCCTCCTGCTCTAGTGATCCCTGAATCAATTGGTTCTTTCCAGTGGGACAAATGAGATTTAATCTGATTTGCTGCCAGGGTATTGCTGTGCAATACTGTCATCGTGCCAGCATGCGTTCTCTCTTTCTCTCCCTTACACACACTAACACACACATTTTCTTTCTTGCCAAGGATTAGATAAGAAGATTGATAACACTCTTACTGTATGGCTGTATGGCAAATAAAGCTACAACTGGAGACAGTTAGCTTAGCTTAGCAAAAACTCAACATGCAGGCAGAAACCTCCAGTTCTGAAGCGTGAAAGCAATGCTGAAGTGTCTTAAAACTTGCATTCCCTCTACTGAACAGCAGGGGGCGACTCATCTGGTTGCAAAAAGAAGTCTGATCGTATAGAAGTCTATGAGAAAATGACCCTACTTCTCACTTGATTTATTACCTCAGTAAACATTGTAAACATGACTTTTATGGTCTGAATCGACAGCTTCAAGTGTTCTTCAATACAGCATGATGTTCATTTAGTACATTATGGTCCAATTTAGAGTAAAATAGGCCATAAAGCGGAGCTTACTGTGATTGACAGGTCGCTACCACTACTAGAGATAAATACGCCGTCTCTACGTCAGTCCAAATATGGTAACTTCTGTTCATTGGTTGCAAAAATCCAAGATGCCGACGGACAAAACGTTAAACTCGAGGCTTCAAAACGGCCGTCCACAAACCAATGGGTGACGTCACGACTACGTCCACTTCTTATGTACAGTCTATGACTCAACCAGAGCACAGTGCAGCTCCAGGACGATGTACAGAGTGTGCAAGTGTTGGAGCGCATTTGGAATAAAATAACTGGATGTAATTGTGACACCAGGAATCAGGATAGAATCCAATGGTAGGATTCCCAAAGCTTCCCACTCCTACTCATCATCATTATCATCATCACTCTCATTTTGCCGTCTAATCTTATTACAGAGGTGATTGAGACAGATTTTTCCTCAGTGGCAGCTTGCCCAAAGCGCTGCCCATGTCGGGCTGGAAAATAAGGACAGCCATTGTACTGTCTAGGAAGTCGAGCGCGTACGTATAACCAACACACTTAGCGGTCTAAACCATCGGGACAGCGCAGGGTGTGGGAGTTTTGGGATGCTCACACGTTGTGACATCGTCTCTCCTGTCCAATGAGCTTTGAGTGAACGTCTGCTCTCATGTGACCTCTCAGACTGGATTTATGGTACGAGACATTTTCCCACAAATCTACTGATTCAAGAACAAACCGTACTTTGATTTTTTCAATTTAAAAAGTTTACATCCACTAACCAAGAGAGCTCTGCTTTAACTGAGAACAGACTTCATTTCCCTGTGTTCACAGTATATTATTTGCACAAGATGATCTGTTAAAGAAAAACCTTTAACCCCAAATCTTGAAAGGTGTTATGTAAGGAGATGTGAACTGAAGTTCAAGTTTGATATGGGCTTGATGTCTAAATTAGACAGGCGGGAAAATACAATAACTGTGTTAAAATAAGGTTATAGAAGTGGGTTTTGTTTGGATTACATCAGACCTTGCCTCTTTGAAGCCCAGCAAATCCAGAGACCTGTAGTCGAAGGAAACATCACAACTGAAGTTACAAGGCTGTCAAACAAAGGTAACGTCATGATACCTTTAATGGAGACGGAGTCACGCCTTCCTTCCTTAATGGCTCTTCTACTGATCTCAGTCTACATCTCAACTCTCCCTGTTCCAGTCCCTCCTCGTCATGAATGAACCAAATGGGCTTCAAACATTCCTTCCCTGTTCTCATAGACGTACACTGAGACCTGCATTCATCACCTCTCCATGCACCATTACTCCCAGTGATGGGAGGAAAGAAACAACACCTTCATTAGCAGGTCTGCTCCACTGAGGTGTGGAATGTCCCGCGGGGTTTCCAACAACAGTGACAGAGAAAGCCGGCCTTCATACGGCCATTGTTGTCCTCAACAAGCTCACTTAGTGTAATGGGCAAGGCTGAGCCATGCTCTTCAAAAGACGAGGGGCACCGTGCAAGAATAAGAGCAGTCATGCTTAGCCAGATTAGGGATCTGAGTTTAGAAAGTATAATTCATTGTGGTTTGAAAATAATGAGCTCAATGGGCTTAATTTATAGTGGCAGGCAAAACTGGACACATCACTTAAAAGATGAAAAAACAGCACCTTATTTTTTAAACGCATTAAGCTTTCTTATAGCATATCAATCTAACAGACGTTAGGCACTTAAGTATCAACATATAACAATAATCAGTTCAGCCGATCTTTATTTAATTGCATTTTAATGAATATTATTATATTATTTATATATATATATATTGTACAGTGTAGGCGCTCTGCATTGCTCGAAATAAAGAGCGCCTCTGCTATTGTCAGAGGAAATGATTACACATTAATGAAACATAATATTAGGCCTATTAAGTTTTAGAGAAAATGCGAATTACATCTTACACTAAAGGCCAAATATGAAATGAGCGTGGCAATCGTTTTAACCATCAGACTGAATTTTAGGTTTATATTAACAAGCTGGAGGCTCAACTCTGCTGACCAATTTCTCAAATGCCTCTGTGAGATCAAAAGGGTCCTTCAGCAACTCCTAAACCTCACGGACGACTATTCAAACTGTGCTATAGAGGTAATATTATCACCTCAAACTTCTTCGGGACTAGACTGCCATATGACTCCAGAACAGCCACCACGCTGTGGAAATCATACTCAAGGAACATTCATCCAATCAGCTGTCCACAGGCTTCACCAAAGGCAGGCAAGGAGAGAATATTTTTCCAAATTTCAAAACATGAAATATTAAATTTTCCATTTGCCTTCCACTTTCCTCTGAACTCTGTTTCACGCCAGATGTAAATGGCCAGTGAAAACATCACGGAGACTATTACAGACCGTAGATATGGTTCTCTAGTTGTAGCCTCATTAAACAGCATTTTCAGTCAAGAATGGCGTCTGAGGCGCTAGCTTTGTTTCACCAAGAGCGTATCTCACTCATCACACTCTATCTGGACATCTTACACTTGAGTTGCGCTAAAAGGCTTTAAACGAGAACTGTGGAAGAACATGTTGACTGAAATCTCAACCGGTCTGCTTCACGCCAGCCCGGTTAAGGCATCCATCAAGCTACTGTTGATTGGATTGAAACCGAGTGTGGACATTATGGAGTGCCAGGCTGTGTGCTGTGCTGGTCCAGTGTCGGGGTAGGTGGTTTCTGGGACACTAGATTCCATTGTTCAGCCCTCTGGAGGCTTTGTGGATATAAATCAATGAAAGCTGTGATGATGGGAGGTTTCTCTCTCTTTATAGACCTGTTGACAAACCAAATTTCAGCCACCGACTTTCTTTCTGTGATATGCATAACAACTGGACCCCATGTTTAAACACCTGAATGGTGACAATGTCTTCCAAGAGACCAATATGACCATTATGAAAATGGTTCATGATGGCCTACTACTTTAGGTTAGTGGTCACCCTGACTGTAGCTATGGCTGCTATGTGCATAGGCTCTGGAGGTACGCCATAGCTGACGTACGGGTGGGCTACAGAGGTACCACATGGGGACCTCCAGAACTGTGATTGGCTGCTTGTTATTTTCTCCTACAAGTCACGGGAGCAGTCTCCTATTTAGTGACCAGACAAGGCAAAAGTTACCAGGATGCAATTTGTGCCTACGTGTGTAGCCCGCAAAGTGAAGTCAAACAGTTACGACGGGGATTATATCAATGCGGGGAATCTGACACTGGACTACAAATTACAACCTGTGCCATAGGTACTTATGTTGGGAACTCATTAGCATAAATCCAGCTTCAGAAGAAACCAACAAAGAAAACGTGATGCAAACCCTGCCCTCAAATGTCACAGTCAGATGCTTTCTATAACAACATCACCTGCGTTTGCTTCTGAGGAAAGAACCGTACTTTTTTTTGCACAACCAAAGAAAAAGGTTGTAGTATTTCTGGTGACGACAATCTCGCCCAGGAAACCTCGACTGAATTAAAATGAGAAAAGTGTGCGAGGATCTGCGCAGTAATGGCTTCACTGTTCACCGTGGGAATATGCTTCCTCAGCAGAAGTGAGGGCGCAAGCTAAGTTGTATCATCTCATCTCAGACAGTCAGAGAATAAAATCTTCACTCCTTGCGATTGTTAACTCTATGTGTTCACCGTGACATAAACATTGCCCCATTCTTCATCTACGACTCAAGAGATGGCTAATAAAAGTGCAGCTGGGTGGTTTTTGGCAGAGACTTTATGCCTGAAGGGCCAACAAGGCCTGCTTTAAAATAACAACACTCAAAGCTTCTGGGTGTTAGGGTAAGTGGTCAAGTGTAATCCCCTTAGCTTCTGACCAGCATTAACAGAAATTCCTCGATAATACACATGATTTCATAGCGACTGCTGCCGTTACGAAATGTTTGTAATACTGAAAGGGTCATAGAGGGGCGCAGACAGACAGGCAGACAAGGGGACTTAAGTGTGCTGGTTCCCTTTTTTTTCCTGGTAATTTCAGACTTGAGTCATTAGGATCCATTTTTCTTTAATAACAAAGAACGCGGCGGAGCACGGCTGAATGTTTGTACAGCTGATTATTAACACCACACCTTTCTCCACTGGACTACGCTATGGCATAGAGCGGAAAAGACCAAACTAAAGGCCTCTGTTATGAAAATAAAATGAACGTAAATCTATACATCTCGCCATTTGTATTACACATCTTGGTGCTGGTGAGTAGATTTGGCATTGAGTTGACCGAAACAAATCTAAAAAAGTGTTAAGGGTAGACCCACCACTATGGTGCTATGCGTCACATAGCAACCCTGACACCTGTAACACACACACTAGCTGCACGAAGGGTTGCACCAATGCTTATTCTTCAATCAGCCAATACCAGATACCAATCTGATATCAGTGCTCTTTTTTCCCAAATGTAAAATCTGTTACCCTCTCTGTGTGGAAGTGGTTAAGATATGTGAAAGCTAATGTAAAGATGTAGCTACACATAAATTCACAAACCGAAAGATCCTTTTCAGGCTTGTTTAAATGTTAATTATAGCCTGGGGTTTTATGAAAACAACATACTGAATTCAGAGCAGGGAATTCATGGGTTACTGCTGCACTACATTGAAAAACAGCGCAGGAGGACACACATTTTAACTGATAGGATTGCAGAAGAGAAAGGAGACAACTGGACTAGACAGCATAAATATGGATCTTGAGCGCGCCCAGAGTATTGACCAGTACCAGGAGGGAGGAACAGCTGAGGACAATTGCTGTAAATGTTTGAGTTTCCTTTCCCCTGCCAAGAAATGAAAGAGCAGAAACATCTACAGGCCTATTTAAAAGAACTAAATTGTAATAGTAACTCATGTGTTAGGTATAATACATTTCAAGTGAGCACTGGTCATTTGGTGGTTTCATGTCTACGAACAAATTACATCATGACAACTGTTCTTTGTAAGGCTTCTTCTGCCTGGAATATGCTCCCCACCCACCAACATCAAAAGTTGGTGGTCAAAAGCAGATTTTCTTTCAGAAAGTATGTAAAAAAAAAAAAAGTGATGATTCTCAACGGATTATCCCTCGAACGAATGCCAACAGTTTCTGGACTGTTAAACTGCAATGACGCATATCTTGACAATGTCAGTGAGTGAAATAGATGAAGAAAAAGCAGCCATAAGTTTTCAAGTATCAGACGGACCGACTGAATCATGCATTGCTACACTGCTGACCGGTTGAAATGGTAAAACAGTCAGTGCGCCGCAGCCAGTACAGTTTCAAACTCACCTGGGAGAAGTTGAGCCCGTTGAGTGGATGGCACTGCTCCTCCACCTTCTCGACAGCCCCCGTCCTCTTTCGCATCCTCTCCGCCTCCTGGGCCAGGTACAAGTCCAGCACCGGCACCCCACGTGTCTTGATATCTGCCTCAGTTAACGAATTCACCATCAGCATCACCCAAACGGGCCGCTTCCTCTCCCAGTTCCCGGCGATGGCGTTGAAGAGGTAATCAGCGTAGAGCCCCTTCCCTCTCTGATCCGGGGTCATCCATGAAGGCATCATGAGTTTTACATACTCTAGGTGTCTTTTGAGTCTCCGATAGATGTCTCTGGGCAGGACATCCTGCAGGTTCTCGCCCTGAGGGAGCAGCTGGCAGCTGGTCAGGGCTGAGATGGTGTAAGGGTCCGTCAGGTCCAGCTCAAAGTAGACGATGTTGCTCTCCTGGAAGGCCTGCTTGGAGTTTTCAGGGATGAAGTCCCAAACGCGCGTGTAGGGAACGTGGATTGTACCATAGAAATATGAGGGAGGGTCACGTTTGATCGTCCACAGGAAGGAGTTTAGGTCGGTTTGCTAGGGGGGAGATAGGAAGCAACGAACAATTACTTTCAGTATGATTTTATTCTGATTAATGCCTTCATAGATGGCAAAAAAAAGTGAAATATGCCCAAGGAGTTGCCTTCAAATGACTTGTTTATATGACCAAAATAATTCATTTTACAGTGATGTGAAACACAGAAGTTATCACATTTGAAAGCTGATTAGTGAATGCTTCATTAACAAAATTATTTAAATTTAGCCATACATTTTAGTAAGTCGGAACCGAATGATTGGCATATAGGGGAGAGAGAAATCAAGAAACGAGCGGTGAATTCACAAAAACAGCGAGACTGTGCTTTATACTTAAAGTGCTTCATGCCATTTACTTTACATGAGCCAACACTGCTGTCTGGCACCAGTCAGCAAACTCTGTCTGTGAGAGGCTGTTTATTAGACAGGCTGCTAACAGACTGATAATGACTTATTAACAGGCCACTTAGGACCCAAGTGCCAACAAACAATACACAAGTCAGTGATTGTCAGACTGTGAACCCAGCGTGTTTTACCTTCCTGTTTCTGCTGGATCTGACCTGAGACGCTCTGCGTGAGTTTAAAGAACATGACTGACTGAGACTGCAGGGTAATCAATAAAAGGGAGGTTACGTAATCTGAGCCATTTGTGTATAATGCAATACAAAAGGACGAGGAGTTAGTCTTGAAAGGATGCCACTTTCCTAAATACACACACCTAGAGTGTGTAAAGACCTGTTACTAAAAGCCAATACACAAAGCCATGCAGTGCTGGAACGATTAGTTGATTTTGCAATTGGTCGATTGACAGAAAATGAATCATTGTTCATTTTTACCTACCATTTTTACTACCAGCTTTTAATGACGTTATTAATTATCATTATATGACGATTTATTGAGCTTCTTTGGGGTTTGGACTGCTGGTCAGAATTTAAATTATTTGCAGACAACATATTGGGATGTGGGAACTTTTGATGGGCATTTTATACTGCTTTTCCACTTGTTACGGACTAAAGAGTTAAATGATTAGTTTAAAGAAATATGACACAAATAATAAATCAGTGATGAAATCAGCCATTAGTTGCAGACCTAATCAAAACATAAGGGCTTCAATAGACAAGGTGTATTTGACCATTTCATTACCCTTCATCACTACAAAGGGGGAACCACCTTCACAGACAAGCAAATCTCAGTGTGGTGCAATTAAATATTAAGAAGTTGTAGACATGTCAAATAGCAGAGAGAGAAGAAATGGCACGTTATGGCTCCTTTACTGACACTTTATACTGCAAAATATAAGAAAATGTGGCAGGTTTCAGAGGTCCAGATAATAAGTTACAGCTGATATTACAGCTAATAGTGTAATTACTTATTAATTGTGGCTTCAAAATGACTTACTTTCTTGTTAAGCTCGCAGTTGTCGGAGTCCCTCAACCTCCACTGGTCTGCTCGGACCAGCAGTATCACACAGGACTGAATGAATGCGCCCAAAGTGCCCCGCATCGTAGCTCTCTCCAAAAGTGTGCGCGGCAGCTTGTGTTCGCTTCGCAACGTGTTGCAGCAGCAGCAGCAGCAGCAGCAGCTATTCCACCGGAAAGCGTGAATGAGGTATAGGCTTGCCTACATCCACAGCTCCGGCTCCATGCGGTCGCGTAAAATGAGCCGACAAGCATCCGACAAACCGCCGGGCAGAGTCATGCTGGCCAGAGCCCCCGGGCATGGACGCGCTGCTGCTGTTTTCACGTGTGTTTGAGAGCGAGGGAGAGGTGGTCACCGGAGTTTACGCAGAGGGTCACATTACCCTCCGCACTGCCGGTCGGACTGGACTGCTCTCTCTCTCTCTCTCCGCACTGCCTCTTTTTTTTCCGCGATTGTTTTGCAAAAGTTTGCACGAGTTTTATCCAAAAGTGTTAAGGTTTCAAGCCAGACTGTTCCGGCAAGCGCACGAGTCAGCGCACCGGGAGACAGAATAGAGTAAATAAGAAATAAAATAAAATAAAAAAAGATTAGTTGTGTGGTTGGTGAAGATGAGTCTGGTGTGAATGAACAAACTGCATCGCCGACGAGTTGGACTTTAAAAGCCAAAGTTCTCTGCACACATGCTCAGTCTGTCTGCCAAGACCTCACTGTTTGTATCTGCTCTCTCTCTCTCTCTCTCTCTCTCTCTCTCTCTCTCTCTCTCTCTCTCTCTCTCTCTCTCTCTCTCTCTTTCTCTCTCCCCCACCACACACGCGCGCACACACACACATGCACGCACACACAGCAGTAATCTGATTAAAAACCACCCCGCCCACGCGATGAGCAAATCTCCATTCACCTCATTCATGTCAATAAAGGTGTGGAGTCCTGCAGACCATTACAACTATAACGCCAATAGCCCGTTTATCATTATTATGATCATGAATAGACCGATACATGTCATGTAGCCCTGATTTCAATACACAGTGGACTTTTTTTATTTTCAGTTTCACAGACCGATGTGGTCTCCTGTTGCCACCCCATAGGAGGCCTGCGGGCAATCAAGGGTGCCAGTGGAGATCCCGTGGATAGATTATCATGCCCTGGTAGTTAATGCCTGACAAACTGGGGGCATTTGCATGAGAAAACCCCGCAATAACAGCGCTTTACTCTGCGTTTCATCACAGCACAGACACGGAGACCACAGAGCTCCATCTTTTCATGAAGATCCGCAGACTTCATGCGCCAGCCACTCAACATAACCAAATATAGCCCACTGTATAATCTGATAATCCACATACATTTATAAGGAAGCATAAAGAGCAGCATCAATAGTTTGGAGACCCTCATGGAGCCATGACAGGAGCAAGCACTCCTCATTCATATTTAGGCTCAATAAAGTAAATATCCAAAAAATAAAATATCTAGTGAAACTTGGATACCAGTGTGGAAGGCTTCAAACCAGAATCCCTGACCCTTGATTCGCAGTTGAAGGCGGATCTATGCGCTCCGATTCTATGCTCCGGTGCCGTCAAAATCCTGGTTCACACGGGGGCAGCGAACACATGTTGGTGTTGTCAGACGTCTGAGTAAATACAGGACGGTTTGTTGACGCAAAGAACGACTTCGGGGCTTAGATTTTTGCAGACAAAAGAACAGGCTGGAAAAGTGGTGATGAGGCCCGGGGATGTCTGGAAAGACGGATATCAGCAGTCCAGGACGACCTCACAGCTGCGAAGTCACTGACTGTGAAAATCGTATTAATTAATAGAGTTTAATAAATGTCTTTGGTGATATGGGGAGGACAACATTTACCATAGAAAATGAAAATAGCAAAGCGCAATACAGGTACTTCAGCGTCTTAAAATATCCATTTTTATTGGCCAGTTCTACAGTGTTTCTGTCCACTGAAGTAATTAGGACCCGTGGTTTTTTAACGGGACCCTGTTCACGCTCCTCCTAGTGGACAAACTTACTTTTTTTTTTAACCAGATGTGCGATTCTCTGCTCATTCTCTGTCTTTAAACATTAAAGCTGTAACATCTCTGTGCTATAGTTGCAATTTGAAACACTGAAAGAGAAAGAGGCGGCAGAAAGATATAGCGAGGATGGAGGGTGCAAGGACAAAACACAGACAAGAAGCAGACACAGTTATAGATACAGACTTTGTGAGTGATGAGTGATCAGCATCCACTGATCTAAAGACTTCCGGATGTGGCTGGTTCTCCTGAATGTCTCATTCAATTTAAACTTGTTGACCCTTTCCCCCCCCATTCTACTTCATTCCCAGACTGAACAAAAGGGTAACCTTGAAGAAACACAGCAGCATTCAGGCTCTACTCTCACTAGCCTTCTCAGAGAATCTACAAGTTTTAACTGCGAATTTGAAAAACTATTAAAAGATGGCGTGCAAATGTAAAATTGAAGAATACTACTGCAAATGCATGGGTGTACATTACTTTGAATGTATCCAAATTCAGATTCCACTTATTTTGAATTTGAAAATTGACCAGTGACGGTTCTTGAAAAAAAGTGAATTTGTCCAAACATGTTGTTAGAGTAGTGAAGATATGGCCATCGTTCTTACACAGCCTACTTGAAATTACTTTTGTCTGAAGGAAACCCATCCAAGGGGCTCCCAGATCACAATGAAAGAGGGAAAACCAATGTGATGCCTGCGTGTGTGTGTGCGTTTGTGCGCGTGCATGTGTGTGTGTGTGCGTGCATGTGGGTGTGCTCATCTTTGTTGTGCATCTGTAGAAATGTAAAAAGAACACCTGCAGCTGCTTCCTCTTTAATGTCCGAAGAGGTGGAGAACATGCAATTTGTAGAGGGGCATTTGTGTGCAGCCACACACACACACACACGCACACACACACACGCACACACACACTTCCTTTATTTCCATTCCCCACAACCCCCACAGAGGCTATTTTTTATATATACTCATCCAACATACATCATCCTCTCTAGCTCTGTGTAGCATTAGGCTACGTATGTCTGAGGCAAAGGACCTGTTGACTGCTGTTAAGTGAAACCACATATTTCAGCTCTTCTCTCATACTAAATGTGGCATGAAGTCTGCGGTTCATGAGCAAAGTGTTTTCATAACTTAAAAGCATATGACACACTAGCGTGGGGGGGGGGGGGGGGGGGGGGGGGGGGATGAGTAAAACCTGGTCTCATCATATGAGTTGAAATCATTTATTTTACTGGAAGCTGTGATACCCTTTTAGTTTAGATTTGTTCTTTTATCGTGATGACTCCTGTTTTAATTGATAGTTATTTAGTTTGAAAGGGAACGTTAATTTAAGCTTTGACGACACATTGTGAAAAAATTGGACATTTGCTTTTTTTCCAAATAGATTCAACAATCGTAAAAAGTCCACTTCTTGCTGTTGATGTTTTAATATGAATTCATTCATTAATTAACATTTTAACTGAATTCAGTATTTGTACAACCCTTTACATGCTGTGTAATAACTCATTCAAAACGTATAACAATATCTGTTAAAGAATGAAACTGTTGAAATTCAGAGTGATCCGTAACCAACAAACTCCAACATGTTAATGTCTTTCAAAAGTATTAATTCTTTTATTCTATGAAAGGGGAGTCTGTTTGAAGCCCGTTATGGACTTCAGTGACCCCTGTCGATACGGATACTCCGGCACATCTGTACATTTCCACTTTAAAGTGGCTGCGTTTGTGAAGATCAAACAGCGCTGGGGTCTACTGAGGGTTTCCGAGCAAACATCTGATTCTGCCTCTTTAGAGAGATCTTCAAAAGGATGTGACAATATGGAAATCACCACATATGTTTCATTTTATAAAGAGGTGGATGCATTTGATCCTGTCAGGTGGACACATACAACTCTTCAGAAGAGTAAAACGACTAGATTATCTTTTAATACTTTTCTTCATAACGCAACCCTGATATCTGATTGGTCACACCGAAAGTAAAGTTGGAAAAAAACCATAGCAATAAACAAAGAGTGCAAATGTGTGTGTGTGCAAACTTGCAAGTGCTTCCAGATTGCTATCTGTAGTTCACAGTATTTGTATGTTTGCGTGCACACTTGGTTTACGCATTCCTGATGTTCTTATAATCCTAAAAAAAAATGGACCACAGAAGACATGACATGTCAGTTAGCAGACTCCTGGACAGATGTATCCATTCATGTTCCACACGAGAAGAGACGAGGAGAAGCAGTGTAAGCCTTCCAGTAATAGCTTGAGTTCATATGACTCAGTCTTTTTACAGATGGTCATTCATATCGACCATGGTTTACTTCCTTTGCACCCCATTAAACTCTGATTGAAAAGACCTGGCACTAGTCTCTGCAATTCTCCGTGCATGTGTGTGTGTGTGTGTACTGAGTGTCTCACTGCATGCAACAGAATGACTGACTATCTGGCATTTGGCCTTAGTGGAGGTCTGCGTTCTGCGAGAGCCCTTCTATTTGCTCATGCTGTTGCTACACTTATTGTTATTCTTATGTTATTGGTAATTGTGCAGTAGCCTATTACTAAACTTAGAAGTAGCTGGCATAAATATACAACCAGCAGACAGTAGCTTAGCTTAGTTTAGCTCGGTGTATTTGGGGGCAGAGATGGCTCTATCTAGCTGATTTCTACAGACTAAACAAACAAGATATAGCTTCTTAATGAGTGAGCCTCTGCTTTATGCTATCTAGGCTAACTGTCTGCTGCCTGCAGATTCATATTTAATGGACAGACGTTAGAGTGGGGGCATTTGTCTTCACCTGCAGAAAGTGTAATTTGGGATTGTGTCATAAAAGGTACCAGCCACACTTGAATAACCTCAATTAGCACCTGAGAGTTTCTACTGACTTCAGCATCATATTGCCCGCTTCAGTGATGCAGATATACAACAACATTGTAAAATTTAAATGATCTGTTTTCCTGTTGTACTTGTATATTCATTTTAAACATCAGAGGACTTTACAAAAAAGCTCACTAACAATGTGCATTATTACTAAAGAAATGCCCAGGACAGACACTTTAGTGTCTGATGTCTAATGATGGTCTTTCATCAGGTGGCTTCCTGCTGAGGGACGTTTCGGGAATCCCTCACAACCAAAACAATGACTCAGACATTTTATTGTTTACGTAAAAAACATAAAAGCTACCTTGTGTTATGGCCTGCAGACGAATCTTGATCCATGTAATCTCAGTAAAGCAGTGACTTCCTTCAGTTTCCTGTGTGGAGTCAGATACATTGTGGTGGTTAGGCCTATAAAATCCTGATCAGGATTTAACAGCAACACTGCCAGAGTCACTCACAAAAAGGAGATGTGCCCTTTGAATAGATAATCTAACTTGACCGCACTAATGATCTAAATGGTGTTTTTGTGACCGTTTACAGTAATCCCATCTATTCTGATCATGACAACAAACAATCCTTCCAGATAACTCAACATTAGTACGTTTCATACACCGACACAAACCACATGATTGCTGTGTTTGATATTCACAACACGTTCAATTATCCGCTTCTTGTAAACAGCTATAGCTTCAGATTTCAAAAACAAACATGACATTAACTCCAAACGACACACACACACACACACAGAGAAGGCATGACGGCACGGCAAGTTGTGATGGAAGTGGTCGAGTGACTGAGCCTTTAGTCGCAGCATCAAAGAGAAAATGGTGTTCATGGTAAAAAACATTTACTGGAATCCGGGGAGTCCTGGCGGCTCTGTGGTCGCACACACACACACACACACACATACCACGTACACTAGATCCAAATGTCTGCTCCAGCTCACTTAATTACCAACCCCCACCACCACTGTCCTGTTTCCCCTCTCTATTTATTAGGACATTACACTAATACTACTAATAATAATAATAATATTTTCAACATAAAGCCATGAAAATAAAAGAAATTGTTTCCCCAGTGTTTTTTCTTTTCACCTTAGATTCTGATCTACTCTTGAGCAGATGGACTAACTTAGAGGACAATGCAAGAAGTTGTAACAACTGGCAACCAATGCATGACGAGTATAGACCAATAAATTGCCAGGGCCTATATATTGGTATATATATAACATTAGCTTATGGCCGGTCACTATATATGTCGGCCAATAGGTATTTAGAAATGTCAGTAGAGAAATGTCATCGAGGCATAGACTGCATATAAGAGGGTTGGAGGTCATGTAGAAACAGTGTCAAAATATCATAATTTAAATATATTGTATTGTATTTCATTAAGTTCCAAAATGATGTCCTGATGTCCATTACAACGGACATACCATAAACAATAACCAAACAATATTTTTTAAAAAGAACAGTTAAATTGTAAAAAATCAACACAACTGTGTCTTCTCAGTACCTTTGTATCACGCTGCATCGTGATGAGTTTAACACCAAGACAGTCACATGAAACATCTTCACTTTTGTTGCTTTAATGGACTGAAAACAAAATCCAATTGAAATCTATCCTGTTGCTTTTCCAAAGATTGTTCCCAGTTGAGGTCAAAAGTTGATCTTGAGTTGTTTATTGCTCTCAGCCAGTGTTTAAAAAAAAATATCAATTATCTTTCCTATCATTATCATTCCAACTCCACCCTCGACTTCCAGCCCGTTCCATGAAGACTCTCTTTCCCTCTCTGATGTGCAGTGTGTGCGTGTGTATTCAGATCATTAAGTTTCATGATGACATGCTTAAATTGATGTCTCAGTTATCTGTCACTGCCAGAGGCTCAAACGTGTTCAAAAGCAACATTTATTTCCACTTTCAAAGAAAAAAAAGAAAGAAAAGCGATCGACTGTTCTGATATTGACCCTGACTTGTGAGTTTCCACGCTTGTCTCGCTTTCATTTTATTGTCAATCTGTTAAAACATCCACCAATATCAATGCATTTGTATTGCCATTATATTAGATGAAGTCCACTGTACTAATACAATGGTTAAAGAAGTGAACTAAATCAAGGGTGGCAGTTCAGAGAATCGACACAACTTTGGAAATGTTAGGATTCAGTCAAAAGAACAAATTCAGCGCCGAGTTTGTCCATACAATTGCAATTATCGTGCCTGCCACTGAAAACGAATGGCCCAACAGTATGTGACTCGGGAGGAGGGCAGCTGTATGTGAGAAAAGAAATGGAAGCTGCATAATGACTCACTCGGGGCTGTCATGGGTCCATAAATCAGCTGCAGTTGCTGCTGTGAAGCCTCACAGAGTTCCTCTGTCTCATCTTTACGCTCGACCTCTAATAGACACCTGTCCACAGTGAAAGGATGACTTACCTCACTCCTGCACTCCGAGAGCCAGAGAGAGAGAGAGAGAGAGAGAGAGAGAGAGAGAGAGAGAGAGAGAGAGAGAGGATGAAGGAGTATGAAGGAATGCAGCTGTTCAAACACCTCTTTGATTTGGTGGTCACGGAGCCCAGCGTGACTCACTCTGGCTCAAACACCGTGGAGATCCCCTTGACGTTCATCCCTCTGGTCCGAAGGTTTTCTGCTCTGTCGGGACTCTGTGTGCATGTACGTGTGTGCATGTACGTGTGTGCATGTATGTGTGTGCATGTTTGAGAGAGAGAGAGAGAGAGAGAGAGTAACCTTTTTTATGAGTAACAAATGATAAATTGCCTTTTCTTCTCAACAAACAAAGTTTCTGTTTAAATTGAGTAATTCTCACTAAAACCCATTGTGTGTATGAGGCCTGACACACCTGTTGAAGGCATTTACACTCTGATAAAACATTTACAAAGTTAACACATTTGAAGCCTGCGTTGTTTACGTTCACATTTACCTGCTAGTAGTAGTCTTCTTCTTCCCCGCCTTTGCCGGGGCATTGCAGCGTTTCACATCAGCACCACCTGTAGATCAATTGAATAGTGTGAAACGTGATCTCATCGACTCAGCAATTGTGCGTAGTATCTTGACGCAGAAGGTCCGTGCTTCGTTAATGCTGTGAAACAATTGTAGCTGACGTGTAACAAATTATTAATATTGTGAAAGGGTTGGTTAAGAAATATATAGTTATATAGTATATAAAATTAGAATAGAGCATGAGTGAGTACAGAATTTCAAGCCGAATGCTCATTTCTCTGACCTCCTATTATGCTGGCCTGCTTCACTCAATCTAAGTAAAATGAGCTTAGAGAGACCACAACCCTGTTGTGCTATGACACAGGAGTATTTGTAGGCTTCACTCTGCAATAATTCCAAATAAATGTCAATAAAAGTGCTTTTTTTTCAGGCGAACCTGGAACCTTTTCAACTTCAGCTGTGCCATAAGTGTTCATAAGTATTAAGGGAATAAAACTACTTGGTTGGGGTTAGACTAAATACCATGGTTTGGCTTAAAACAAGTACTCTTGTGGCGCAATGTAAGCTACGGATGTAACGTCACGTGACTCAGTGGTGTAGCATCTCTTGACACAAAGTCGTCAGTTAAAAAACACTCTTTTTGTTTCACATGAGACACGAATGCTTGTCTCCTGAGTAATAGTCCTGCATTTGTTTGACCCATCCACTAGAGGCCACCTTTAAAGTCTTATACATAATCTATGTGAAGTGAAGCAATTTTGATTTATTTGAGATTCTACTGTGTTTAAAATAAATTTACAGAAAAGGGAAAAAGAAAACCTGGTTGGATGTGAGGCTAAAATAGCAAAATCATGAACCCAGAAATTGTGGAAAAATATAAAGCACTTTCAGGTCACGGATTCTGATGGTGAACCCATCAGTCGGCTATATCAGAGGGGATGCAACATGGCGGCAAGCCTGAGAATCTGGCTGGAAATTTCAGGCTTCACGTTGGAAATAAAATCATCTCTGTTCTACTAGAGACCTCGGTAATCTATCGCTTAACGAGAGGTGTTTTAACACATAAATAAATACATCTTCATGTTCAATGAAAGAGATTTGTGTCTCAAATATATCACAGCGGCTGTCAGTCAAACAGCTCCCCTCAAACTCTCCTCGCTCACAGGGGTCAATACAATCCAAAGAGGCACTCTGCCTTCCTTTGACTCTCTGACTGTGTCAACAGGCTGAGCACGAGGTTTCAGTTTCGCCAGTGCACTTCTCACCTGCGTCTCATTGAAGTCGTGCCAAAATAGATCATGTAAAAGTGGAGTGGTTGCCTGTGTCTTGGCTGACGGTGAAAGTGCTCTGTGTGTGTGTGTGTGTGTGTGTGTGTGTGGGTGGGTGGGTGTGTTGGACCCTGTGTGCTTTCTGTGTGCACGTCCGTGTTAAAACCTCAGGTCAGGTATCCGCCGGGCTCCGAACCAAAGCGCCGACACACCACCTGATCTGTGTGTCCGATTGTGTGCGTGCGTGTTGGAGTGTGTGCATCAATGAGAGCCTTGTGTTATCAGGCCTCCCCCCCTCCCCCCCACTAGTATGATTGAAATGGAAATTGAAAGTGTCATAAAGCCCATATTGTCAGCCAGACGTTAAGTTATGAGGAATAATAACAGGCTCTTTCATTAGGGAAATGACAGCTCTTGTTTGCTCTGATTTTCCTCCCGGTGGAATGTTTCCGTAATTACTTCAATATTGAGAGTCGAAAAAAGAGAAAAAAAACAAAAACATCTGGGAACAATGACAACATTTTCTTTGGATATGAGAAACAATGTTCTGACTCTGGCAGCATTCGCTGGTAAGAGCAACAATGTTCAGTGAAATGGGTGTACTGTACAATCTTTGCACCTTCAGCATCGCCATTTAGCTGACGAAGCATTAAAGCATTAAACTCTTCCTCCAAAGAAAATACATCCAAGCCATACAAATTGAAATTCTCACGAATACGGATGCCGTTAGTGCATCTCAAGTTAAATTATATATAGGTTTATCTATGCAGAATATTGGTTGTTTAAGATGAATTCATCTCTACATCTGTTATATTTGAGGGAATGTCCAACCAAAATGGAATATTAATGAATCAGACAACTTGCCGTCATGTTTCAAATAACAGTAGAAGAATTGGGAGCTTGTGTCTGGACCACACGAGTGGAATGGTGTTAGTGCTGCTGCTTGTCCACCCTATTCATAATGTTCATGACTCACTCTCTGCCTGTGGTGCATTCATTTTTTCTGCTCTGAATCCTTGAAATCCCGATGACAAAATGGAGCAAACTGGAGCTAGAACACAGTGAATACCTGTTAAAATGTGAGGCGGGAGCGTGTCATTTCAAGGTCGAATGGACACGTAACAATATCCTGGAGATGTTTTTTTGAAACTATTACATTGACTACAAGGCAGACAAGTGTCATTTTCAGTGTCTATTTTTGCCAGGACACGCACTGTACATGACATTATAAAATATCACACTAATGTGCAAACACGTCAACGTAAACAGTGGATTAAATAGGGACAACCACCCGTTACCTTCTAAACTCTCAGCCATTTGTTTTTGGTACCTAACTGGGAGGAAATTCACCATCGGCACACATGACTCGACCCAGGTATGGAAAGTGATATCAACACTGGACTTTAACCATCCTCTCCGCTCCTTTCAATCAGACCCGTCATGATGGAAGTGAGTGAGAAACCAGAGGAGTGTATTTGTATCGACTCTGGATGTCAGGAGGAAGCACCCAGAGGCTGAGGTCGGAGAGAGAAGAAGAAGCTCTCAGGAATGAAGAACGAGGCACCGATAGGGGGAAGTTCCTGCATCCGCAGCCTCGAGGGGCATCCAGGCTTCATCTCCCAGGCAGGGATGCGTTTGTGTGCACAGATTCAATTCATAAGCGAAGCAGATACCGGAAATCAGAGTTCACCGTGACACAAAGCTCAAACATGACTAAATTTGTTCTGTATTAACCAGAGTGGTTATCGCACTTAGGCCACAGTTAGGATGGCGGGTAAGGCACGTTATTATGAGGGAAAACCTAATCGGCATTCTGTAACTATAAGGCTAAGCTTAATTACGCATTATGAATATGAACGCCTGACTTGGATACTGTCCCATCTGTCAGATGATCTAATGAAAGCAAAGACGCACTGCTGGAAGGAGGTTTTAAGAAGAAGCTGAAGAAAGGATTCAAATTCACTACAGGCCTAAATTTGACTGTTTTTGTCTTTTGTGGTCTTTGCAACCTAAGGAGTTTGTGTGTGTGTGTGTGTGTGTGTGTGAGACTTACCCCAAACGTTTTTGTCCTGATCTCTTCCTGAGCGTGTGGCTGGATCTCCAACAGCAGGCCATGGGAACTGGATCTGGCTCATCGTCCCTCCATTAAATGATTTCTTTATTTTTTTGGCCACTTGGGGTCAGAGAGGTGCACAACATTGACTTATTACCTCGTACTTCTGTGTACCTGGCGTATGGAAGTCCAAATATACACTTTGCTGAGGGAAATGACTCGTCTGACACTACGATATGAGAACGGTGAGAGGAGACTAAAACAATAAACCGTTTCTTATCCAGGTATAGCTGGCGAGCGGCCATCTTTTTTTTGCGATTCCAAAACAGGTTTAGCTTTGGAGAAACACTTTTTCATCATTCAGCAGATGGAATATTTATGTTCATCCAGAGGTTTGAAGAACAGAATGTGTGCTAATACAGTTCCCTACATGAGAAGCAAGTATTGGTGCTTCAGGCCGGTCAGCTAAAGCTCCATGAAGCCGAGGGGAGCTGCACATTCAGGCACTAACTCTCTGCCGGTTCATCACAACGCCCCCACATTGTCATTTAATACATTACACTCTGGGTGTGTGTGTGTGTGTGTGTGTGGTATCAGATTGCATGATTTCACACAAATAAGAAAAACAGACAAGCAGCCCGTTTTATACAAGCTTTATTTACAATGTAATTTCCACGTTTTGCAGTGTAGGAAGCACATTTTCATCAACGGGTCCTGATCGGACAGATGCTAAATGAAATCCATCCAACTTGACATGAGTTTTATATTCTCATCCTCAAATAGCCAGACACCTCCTCTAGCACTGCCACATTTAGTATGTACATAGTGTTTGTATACAAGCAATATAAAACTTGGCAAATTGGAAGGTTATTTGCTACTTCAATAAGTAAAGAAACGTTTTCAATGAGTAAAAAAATACAGCAAACATTGCACGCGTAGTGATGCGATTGGGACCTGTTAACAGCCTTGTGTGGTTTGTTTCGTCCCTCTGATACACTTGTGACGGTGCAATTAGCAGTCAGGTAACACTAGGGGGGAAACCGGGTACTCATGTTTAGCTTCGGCATGTAAGTAATACACAACATTATGACCGGGTTTTGTAAAGAATACTGCAATCGTTATTTTGTTCTCAAAAAATGAATATTTGGAGAGGATTTGGGGTTATAGCATTGAACAGTACATCAAGATGTCACCTTTCCTTCTTTATTGAGAAGAAATGGGCATAAATAAGGTCCGAGAATGTCGCAAACTAGCTGGTTTTCTCAGGTTATACTACTGTGATGATCTTTCCCACCGGTATCAGTATTCGCCAGTAACATTTATTTATTTACACAGACACGTATACCGACAAATTACAGTGGCTGACTTGATGGGGGACAAAAGAGGAGAACATATGCTTCCTCTGAGGGGATATTACACAACAGAAAATGTTTTCCCTAACATCCCTGATATGATTTTAAACAGGTCAACCACAATGTGGATGTGTTCCATTATATACAGATTTCTTACCAAACCAATGACTCACGAGGATGGACGGTTAATAAAAAGAGTTCTGTGTAATATAACTTACAGCTGGATGTTAATGGAAAGTGGTTTCCTAAACACAGATTTGGACAGAAACAAGCAGAGAACAAGCCGAAACAGCACGCCTTTTACTTTGCAACTCAATTTACACTGCAACGGCATACTGTGTCGCCGCTCCCTCCCGGAAAACTAATCTCTATTTGATGCCCGAATGTAGAGTCTAAATTTGATCGAGATAAGTTAATCAAACATCTGAGCCGACTTCATTTTGAATGCAATTACGCATGCATGCCTAACAGCTAATGAGCCTTTTCCCGCAGACGTGGCCGCCGTCTTTGTAGCCGTCGCTGGAAAACACTGATGATCGTTTGTAGGGTTAGGGTCACAGTCAAGTGTAAAAATGTGCTTTCTTTTGATGATGAGAAAACATTCCGTTTCAAACAGGACACGTTTTCTAAGAAACTCCTCTTCCTGAAAAGACTGGAGGTAAATGGAACCTTGCACAGTTTTTATCCATTTGTCGCCGACACTCAGCGGCCGTCAATAGATGGATAAAAACACGACACTATTTCAAACCATCTCCTCCTTTTGTTGCATAAGACGAGTATGTAACAGTATCTCGATGTCGCACGGTAACTTCAACTCCATTGTAACAGTACAAGTGGTGATGTAATAATACTGATGTAAAAAAAAACTAAATGTAACAACACTGCTGTACAAGTGCCCGAAAGAATAAATAAGCCATTAAGATAAAAATGCACGGCATGAATTAAACCAAGGTTACACAATAATACATTTATGAGTAAAATAGGTGAAAGTACAGAGAAGAAAAGCCCTCGTTATGCCTCCTTAATGTATGGATATGAGATTAAAAACTGTATTTTTTTCAAATAACACAATAAAACTGGTCTTTAAAAGGTAGTATGCCTTGCTGTCTTTAGTCCTAAAAAGACCGGCCCGTCTTTTTTTTTTTAAATATATTTTAAACAAAGGCATTAAAATTGGAGGATTCAACCATCTCTCTCTTGTGAAAAATGTATGCACTTATGCCTATAATATGCATAAATCCTTAGCTCCAGGTGTGTGTTTTTTTTTGTTTTAAGTCTCTCTCACCCTAATTGTCAACATACCTATACTACGCTCTGAAAATAAAATATAAATAAGACATGTATTTAAAAAAAGCTACACACAGTGTACAGTATGTCTTGCAGCAACACCAGGTTCAGGTTCCTTATTACTGGTACTATCATTTGTGTCTCGTAGAACTCATTCTGTAAACTGCATGTGTAAGCACTCAATGCCAAAATCACATATTTTCCGTTAAGTTGCATTAACAGACCACTGTAGAGGACGGCAGGGTTACTATGAACTGCCTATTGAATAAAGGTTTGATCTGTGATCAACAGGATCCTTTGAGACTGTTGCAGTGGTTTCCCTTTCTACGTTCTTTTTAAATAGTCAGCCCTTTCCAGGCAACAAATTGAATGCACCGTACATTAGCCTGCGTGAGCTAATGTACGGTTCCATTCGCTTATTTTTGTCAGGATATCATTCTATTAAATTAGCATTCATGTTTTATGGTAAAAATGTATAAAACGTGTGACAAAATGCACCGTCCGCAGAGCCTCTTGCTCTTGGCTTAACAGACAACAGAGTAGAAACAGATGCTAGGCGGACATTCAATTCCATTGAAAGAAAAGTTATAAGTCGGCTTAATGGGGGCTTTTATCCCATATTATATATCTGTAACAATGTTATTCATTTTAAAAACACTTAATTTGCCGTCCTATGCTCCGACTGCAATCTGTCCAAAAGCCTCCAGGACGTCCCGGCAATGCCCTGTCCGCTCTCCTTGTTGTACCAACCAATACTTGAGGTAAAACCACTTCTAAGATGCCATCTAGCAACATGTGGAGGAGAGGCTGGGCAGGACCACTGCAGGAGACACACATCTACAAGTTTAATGGGTAGCGTTTTTTTGTGTTATGGAGACTGATTTGCAGGCGACACCTCTTAAATATTTCTCTCCCATGTAAATAGAAACAGATATGTGGGAATATGACATCGAGGTATCCTGAGGCAGCCGGCCAACGTCAAGTTACACATGACAGAAAAAGGCCTATTTGTAGATCAACTGCTTGGTTGGCAGACTACTCTGCTATATGCTGCCCCTGTCCTTGGTGTTAACATGCATTGAAGTGTAACAGACTTGACGCGGTGTGGAAGCACAAGCAGGCATGTCCACGAAGAGCGAGTGGAGGGAGGAGAGGAGAGAAGGGGAATAGGGAGAGAGCAGGAGAACATGAGGAGCAAGGAGCTGGAAGGGTGGGGAAAGGAGTTTAGTTTCTGGCCTCCTTGAGCTTGTCTGGGCGTTACAACGCATGACACTGCAGAGGGTTGTTAGTGCTCATGCTGTTGTTACTGGTGTGCCGGTTATTCGCAGACTCGAGTCAATGCAAAGGCATGCAAACAGTAGGCAGGCAGGTAGTTCATGCATCGCAGGCCTCAGTCTAGCCCTGCCCGGGGGGGGGGGGGGGGGAGACAGGCCGGGCCAGGCCACTCAAGGCTTGGCCAGCTCACTGGTGTGCAGGTCATGCAGTGACATTGCTGTTGAGGGAGGAGAGAGAGAGAGAAAGAGAGAGAGAGAGAGAGAGAGACAACGGTCAGACGGCGGGGTTTGTTAGCTTGAGATTCTGGCCTTGATCTAAACACAAACACAAGCAAACGAACAGGGTCAATTCCAAGGCTTCTGAAAGTCCGTCGTGTTCATAAGAGATCGTTCGTCATGCGGCTTAAAAACAATGACAATGAAAACAGAGTGGAACAATGAATGGTTAAAAGAAAAGGACAGGAACAGCTGCAACAAGCATACCTATTCAAGATGTCTGTTTAAACTGACATGGGAAGCACGGTGTACTTTTCAAAACACCTTGAACAACCTTTTCACTACGATAGCAATCAATGGATTCTAAAATGATACGGAAAAGAACCGAGCTACACAGTTAAACACAACTTCTCGTTGTTGACGTATTAGCAGAAAGGGGCGATCTGCCAACCAAGTCTCCATCCCAGGATCTAAAACTATCTCACGACTACATTTTCCTTGAGCGCTGTCGACCAAATACTGCGGCGCATGTATTTGAAATGTAAGACTATGGCACGTACGGTGACGTCTGAGACTACCTGCTAAATGCTGGTGAAGCTACATGAACTGATGCATTTCCCAGTTTGCTTGACGGTGGCTCCTTAAGAAAGATAGTGAAAACCAGTCAACACAGTTATGTAGAAATCTTTGAGGATTTGCAACTTCTGATAAAACTTCAACAGCTGAAGCAGTAACTTTACGTTTTTCCTCACAATTATTGCTGCACTGATACCTGTTTTTTTTCCAAATCATGAAGTCCTATTAGAGATCATTAAGACCATTTAGCAAGCAAATGGAACATTTACATGAGATGAGATGACTATACATCTTCCTATCTTCCTATGTATTTGTTGCTCAATAGTGCATCTAAATTCAAATAACAAATATAACATGACACGGCAGGAGAGCAACTTATCTCCATTTGAACACATTGAGAATTGCTGTCGCCTGCTGAAAGCTACATCGTAAGAGTTTAAACAGATATCGCAGGACAGAGAGAAACCCGATGAAGGTAGAGATGTGCGTGAATACGGCATGAACAGGCAAGAGCGGTTCCTCGAAAGAGAAATGACCGTGACTTGTCAAGAAGATGCGATTCTTCTCTGCCTTTCGGGGTTCAAATGACCTGCCGGACAAAGGTTTGCCACAGAGTACGGGTTGAGGGAGGTCAGGGAGGTCAGAGAGGAGGTTTTGGGGTGATTAGTCAGACCCTATGGAGTATGCTGGGGTGTTAAAAGGGTTGGAGCCTGGCATCACAGGAGTCAGGGTAAAAAAAATATGCTTTGTGAGGGGAGAAAAAAAAAAAAGTGGTGCGAGATTTTGGGCAGCCTTGCCTGGCATCTCTACCTCAGGGATCTGATCAAGAAGAAAAAAAAAAAAGAAAATCAACAGGCGGAATGCAGGAAAACAAGAACGTCCATTAGAAATGAATGCAAATAGCGTGCCTCAAAAAAAAAGGGCAGGTCTATAGTGTGTAAGTTCGGGGGATTTGTATGGTGGTTTGTGGCGTTATTTTTCTGCCCTGCTGCCCCCATCTACCTTGCGGTAGCTGGCTGGACGTGGCCTGGATAGGAGCGACGTGTGCTGGTGGCTTGTCTCTGCCGGGCCAGGAAGGACTGACCAGAACCGGTGTTGGCAAGTCTGTCTTCAGCCGCCTTCTTCTGCAGAGACATACCCTGAGAAAAGATACGGAGGAAGTCTCATTATTGCCCTTTAATGGTCTTCATCAGGAAACATAACAGCGAGGAGGTGGAGAATCAATAGCAGCGTGTGAGCCAGAGCTTTTAAGTCACCACAGAATCAGCTACCAGCAGTGCGGTAACACAATATCAGTTCCTATTTAACAACTCATGAGCATTAACACCAGCTATCGATCAAATGTTTAACGGAGGAAATGTCAAATATAGAAGAGCAATGCTGCCCTCTGGTGGTTGAAATGCCTTCTTGCATGACTTGTAAATAATGACACCATTTCATGCAATACTTGGCCTACTACAAGAGGGTATTACAAAAAAAAAAAACATTAAAGGCATTCAAATTCAAACATCACACTTTGTTCTTCCACATAGCATTCCACCCACATGTATTTATGTCTATCAAAGGAATAACTGACCGCAAATGATTTCTGGACAATTATTTTGAAATATTGTGTCTGTTTTTCAGTGCCTCATTTAATGTGTTATTGCTAATAACTATCCTTGCGTGAGCTATGTATTATTATGAGTTGAAAATAAATAATAATTTTTATTTTCAAGTAGATATTTGGTTAATTATACATGTGAAAAATGCCCATCACTGTCCTAGATATAATAAATATAACTTAATAAAATGTCTTTTCTTGTCCGATCAAAAGTCCAAAACCTCGAGATACTTAATTCTCTGTGAAGGTCTTTCTCACCATATTGTACCAGGCTGACACGATCAGTTTCTCCTCGTAATCTCTCTGGGTTTTTGTCTTGTCCATCTCTTTCTGTTTGGAGAAAACATAAAAACACACACCAAAAATAAGCAATGCAGTTGTTTCTTTATGTTTTCACACACTTAAACATGCGTCCTTCTCCAGTCACTGCTCATCTATAAAAGGTGACCGGTTAACCCAATTGAGTCCACCGCTTCCCTTACCGGATCATCCAACTTCTAATTCTTGATTACCTCCAATGAGTGCAGCATCCTGTCCTTCTCCTGCAGCTGGTTCTTAAGGGCCTGGACTTCTGGACCTGAACCCTGGTTCTGCTTGGGGTCCAGGGTCCGGATCACCTGGAGCGGACACATTCAAATCACGTCACGTACACTTTCTTGTTGCCCTGCACCCACAGCAAGCCTCCCTGGTTACAATGCACCGTGCAAGAGATAAACCTATGAATATACTCACACTCTTGGCCTTTTCCAGGTATTTCTTGTATCTCTCCTCCATCTGCTTCATGTCTTCATCTTTCTTCTTCAAAGCGTCTTCCAGCTCCTCCACTCGTTGGGCTGAGAGGCAACAACATGAAAGTTATTTTTTTTGTTTATTTGTCCTTTGCTACGAGAATGCACTGAGCTGTAGCACATCATACATTGAATCATTTAACATTCTAAAAGGATAAGAAGAGGTGGTCAGAGAGGATGGAGGTCAACGGGCTTCAACCGCACTTCACACATTGAGAGTTCAAACTCACAGCTGGTGTTGTATTTGGGCTCTATGTCGTCGATGAAGGCGTTCTTCTTCAGTAACTCATTGTTCAACTCTCGTAGCTTCTCCCTGATGAAGAGTACAAAGCACCAACGTCAAAAACATGTTTTTCAGGCCCGGTTTTGTCGATTATTTCATACTAAGCATCCCAGAAGTGAATGAAGAGGACATTTCTAATCTATTTACTTCGATTTTGTTTATATGTAAACATATTTCTGGGTTTGTAAAACAGGGAACTTACATGTGCTCCTCGTATTTCTTCTTCAGGATGGAAGACTGAATGAAAAGAAAAACAAATAATGGATATATTTTACAACATATTCCAACCTACACAACCCACAGATACAACTTAAAATAAAAAAAGACTAGAAACATTCAAAGAGACTCTGTTGGATAAATGCAGGAGTTGCAAACTCCAGTCTTGTCCATCTGTATACCTGCAGCCACACGTGTGTGTGCCAGGCTTGTTCTCTCGCTTCGTTGAAAAGTTGTTATTAAAAAGGCACCACAATGTAAGAAGACCCTGCACATGTCCCTTCTCATCCAACAGGGGGAAGTGTGGAACACAACATGTTTGGGTAATGTTATCATGTGGTATTTAACTACATTAATACATCTAGAATTTCAGTAAATGAGGCAACCAACAGACCCTAAAACCAATACTTTGGGCTGGGTGATGAAGTGATTCTTCAGGTTGGAGGATCACAAAGAATGTTTACAATTTGAGGATTGTTCTGGTTCATTTTTTTGTATGTTCTTTGATTCTGTATGTAAAATGATGAGAGAGCAGAAATCTGCAGAGTATCTCTAAACAAGAATTCAAACGGCGTGGAGGAAAGAGGAAAGCTGGGTTTCTAGAGAGACACAAAGAAGACACCAAAGAAGTGATGACAGACGCCTCTCTACTGCAAACAGGAAAGAGAAGAATGCAGAATCCCAAAAAAACATAGCGAGCAAAAAAGTAACTACGTACTCCTTCAGTGCAACAACTCAGTGTAACAAATGCATGAAGTCATCCTATAACGTATGCAAATGTGTTACATTGCGAGTTATTACACGTTTGTTTCATGAAGTCAAACAGCTGACATCTTGAAAGAACAAAGTCTAAGAGAGGGAACTGGTCAGGAATCACAAAGTTATACTTACTATGGTCTGTGAGTGGAAGCATTATTTGAAAAGAAAACGCACAAGTATTTCACCGAGAGGCAATAATCATCCACGCCATAATCTGTCAACATTTTTTACACCCGACCTTTGACACACCGGCTCCTTCACTGACTATATTTGTACCTAAAAATGTACTTAAATAAAAGGTCTTCCTAGATTATTCCTCCATAATTGTGATGTATTAAATATAGATAATTATTTCTATTCTCTGCATATTGCTTACTTGTTTTTATAAACTGTACTGCTTCTAAAAACACTGAAAGTAAGTAGTCAAAATACTACAAATAAGTAGAAAAGGTTAAAAAGACAGATGGTCAATTATGTTAATTATACTCATTTGGCCTTTTCTCTTTTTAATGTTACTTTTTAAAATCAAAGCCGTGAGCCTTCAAGAGGAGCGGCGTACTGCAGTCTTGTCGAACATCTTTGTTGTTTTGATGGGAATGTGTGGTTGTTGCCAACATTTCAGCTGGTATCAGAGTCATGCCTCCACAAAGCAGAACAAGCGTATCGTTCCTTACATCATCTGCTTTGGAACCCTGCTCTTGGAGATTCTTGTGCAGCTCCTCTACCTGACCCTGTTCCTCCATCAGGCGCTGATTGATTAACCTAGATAAGAAAAAAAGCACAAAAGACCAGTTTGACGAACAAGTTTAAACACAGCAATGAGCAGAGAAGCAGGCCGCTGACTAAAAGGTCATCGACTCAAATTCCAGTATCGACAAATTAAATAAATAAAAACCAACACAGGGAAACACAATCAGCCCTCAAAATAAGATAGTGAGCACAGAAGGAGAAGATGCATTCGTGTTTTCATAGGCAAATAGAAAAATAAGTCAGCCTCCAGTTTGTTTGCCGTCGCTGCTAAATGCTCCCAGGTTCTGTGCTCTCTGCTGACCTGTTCTCCGTCTCCAGTTCATTCTTTCTCCTGTTGGCATCCTCCAGTAGACTCTGCAGCAGAGCGATCTTCTCATTGTCTGATCCCTCCTGGGCCAGCTTCAGCATCTTGTTCTCGTGCTGAAGATGAATCAGATGTTCTCTGGAAAAACACATTGGGACCGAAGCAAGTATTAATTCCAAACAACACTGATCAAACAAAGTATTGATTGCTATACCTGTACTCACAAGCAGTATACAGAATATTGTGAGAACACATTGTTGCATGCATTGTTCTCTGTATATTTATCATATCTGTCCCAAGTTACTATTTGACACAAACTGTGCAGCAATCAGTAAATATAAGGTGAGACATTATAATGTTATTAGCACTGGGGAAACTCAATAGATTCTACATAGACACCTTATGCAAATAGATGCAACACACCTGCTGGTTTAGTCTCGTTAATACTAAAATATTTGCAGCAACGAGACTACTGTACTGCTGCTGTAATGCCTTCAGACTGACCAACAGTGCATCCTCAAAAAATATAAATATATACACTTTGAGATGCCCACTCTCGCTCTGTTCCTTCAACTGTAAGGTGGAAAGACGGGCAGAGGTATTTGAGATACTCCCCCCCCAAACAGATAAGATGTGTTATGTCTCGGATCTGTCTTTTGATAGTGTTGAGCACAGTCTGTCTCCTGGTTCCTGTGTTTTTTTTAGGGCGTGGCTGCCGACTCCTTTTCCAACTAAAGCACTGACTGAATGTTTCCAGATGAACTCACAGCCGCTGGGCTAGCAAAGGTCGGGCCAGGGAAGGCAAAGGAAGACTAGAGAAGAGGTTCCAAAACAGCTTATTGGGAAAATATTACAGCGACGGGACCGGATTTCTTTTGGTGGAGTTTGGAATCCTACCCTGCAGGAAAGTGAGAGACTTACTAAATTCCAGCTGTTGTTCATGCTGTTTTATAGTTTAGAGGAAACTGAGCCACAGGCGCCTTTCTGTCAAAAAGGCACATCCTGGTTCAGTCTACACACTCACTGTTGGGTTGGGTGCTGAACTGACAATCACAAGTGAGCATGAATCATCAATTTTGTATTTCAACCACAGTTATTCTCTTTAGATATCTCACATGAAACACTGCTATTGCAACATTTAACTTCCACCCCTGCAAGCTTGCAGGATATGACATCACCTCAGGCCACAACAGTTGAATCTTACTTTTACCTCCAGAGAGTACTAATTAGTCTGGACTGGGTTAACTCAAGTACTGTATTTTTCTATTAGTAACTTTAAAAGGATTTCAAAGTAAATCCATATGTATTTTGGTTAACGCACGTTGAAGAAAATCCAGGCACAATATGCTGCCGGCAGAGAAGCCAGCCGCCCTGGAAAGCAGCAGTCAGGCTGATGTAACTCACACACAACTGTTACATAACTCGCTACAGAGACGGTTCTTTTAAAGCCAAAAATCATCCACTTAAAAACAGCAGAGAGAGACGCCCAGAAACCATCTGGCTACAGAGTGAACACACACACACACACACACACACACACCCACATCCACACACGAACAGTCTGATGTGTGTCTGGCACGCAAGTTGCAACATTAAGTGGCATACCGAATCTCTGGGGTGGTGATCTCAGCAGCCAGTGAGTCGGAGCCGTCGTTGCTGACCATCGGGAACAAGCCTTTAACAAACAGATGGTACCGTGAGTACAGGGTGACACCAAATATTTAGGCTTGACCAAGTACATCGTAGCTCAGCTCAGCTATTCATATTTAGCCACATGTTTTTTTTCCCCCATTGTACCTGATGTGAGCTGTCCCTCCTGGGCTTGGACACAATGGAGCTCCTCAATAGTCTCCTTCAGAGAGTCTCTCTCCGTACGCATACGCTACAGAGGGAGAGAAACACGTGATGCAGAAAATATGATGAGAAACAGTGCAGGGTTTGCATTGAAGCCAAAAGATGTGCATCTGTCAATCAAGTAACTCTAGTAACTCTGTTTAGTTACTAGAGTGAAAGTTATGTTCAGCCTTTGGTCTTTCTTGTAGAACAAAATGATACAACACAAAGTTAGGCACACTGCAAAAACATATGGTTGGATATCTCTGTGAAAAATGTATACTCATCAAAAATACTGTACCAGTTCTTATATTAATACAATGAATTGTACATACATCTTTTTCTTTTTGTAGAGAGTCCACTTTCTCTTTGACGCGTTTGTATTCAAACTCCATCTTGTCGGCCTTTTTGGACTCTTCTGACAGTCTGTTCTGAAGTTCAACCACCTGTGCAGAGAAAGGGCAGACAATGGAAATACATTATCTCTTAAAATATATGTGTGTGAGTATTATATAATAACAGCTTTACAAGTTGGGGTACATCAAGCCAAGGCTCGTTCCATGCGAGTCAACACGGCCGCTGGTTGCTTACCTGTCTCTTGTATGTCTCCAGCTGGCCCTTGGTGGCGTTCGCCTTTCGTAGCTCTTCTTCCAAACCGACGTTGCTCTGCATCAACACCGTGTTCTTCTCCTCCAGAAGCTTATTCTGGAAAAGAGCCACAGGAATGTAAACTGGATTTGTTCGTAACTCGGACACACAAACACTGCCAGTTGTTAGAATAACACTCGGTGATTCGTTAGATATTGATTGAAACTAAATGTTTGTTAAAAAATAATGGACACTGAGTGAGAGGCATTAAGTTATTGCTGCCGTCTGCGTACCTGTCTCCTGAGAAGACCCATGTCCTCCAGCTTCTTCTTGTAGTGTTCCACTGTGCCCTCCAGCTTTGACACTTTGTCTGATGAATGCCTGGGGAGGGAAACAACGGGCACTTTCATTTTGTGACGTTACATTTAGAAAGAAGTAAAGGAGACAAGTCTGAAATAACAGGATAGTTGTTCAACAATACATTTGTCTTTCTTCATCTCCTTTTTTTCTAACTCATTCTATTTCCATTTGGCATCTCTTCACTTGTTTAGCGTTTAGCTTGCTTTACTCTGGTACTCTCAGTGTGTTCAGAGCCAAGATTTTGCATCCCCTTCTTACCGGAGGACATCCATCTCGTCCTTGAGAGACTGCGCTTCATCAGCCAGAGACGCAAGCTCTTCATTCTGTGACTTCACATCCACAAGTTCCTTTTCAAGCTCTTCACAACGGATCCGGTAGTCGTCTTTTGATGCCTCCAACCTACACAGAATTAGCAGTAATCATCTTTAAAATCTGATTTTTTACTCCAGCATCAGTCAATTCAACTCTCTCCTTCCATCAACTCCATACCTGAACGTTTCTTCCTGTAGTTGCTCCAGCTGTGTCTGTAGCTGGAGGTGTCTGCGTCCCGCAGGGCTGTTTATGTCCTCTATGGAGTCGGACTGGTTGAGTCTCTCCATCAGGACCTGGTTTTCTGCGAGTAAACTGCTCTTCTCCTCTTGCAGGGCTGCCACCTGTGGAAGGGACGCGAGCGAACAGGAGGGCAAAGAATGGGAACGCAAGAAGAGAAACCAGAAAGGGCAGGAAGACATGGGTCCAGTCGTGAGATAGACGGGGATTTGGATAACAGGAAAGGTGAAAAAAGGGGTGGAATGGAGGATAGAGGGATGGAATGTTAAAGAGAAGAGAAGGAAATAAGTTAGTTCTTCAAATTGTATCTCTCAAACTGCTTATATGTGAACGCAGCATTTTCTTTACGGCATTCAATCCATTAGGTTATTATACCGCAGCATCGCTTCTGGTAACAAAGCAAGCGCACACCAAAAACACTTCAACGGGGCAAACCAACAAACTCCAAAGAGGGCTACATATGGTTTGATGTTGCCTTCTCAGCGTGATAGACAGGGCATCAAACTCCACACCAAGCAAAGCAGAAGCTCATCTGTGCTTTTAAATGTGCCACCAATGATAGAAATGCATTACTGAGTCTGTTGCATCTCCAAACACAGGAACTGATCTTAATGTTTTTGTTAAGAGGAAATAGAAACATTATTATTTTGATAAAAAGGTTCTTGATGTGCACTTTTTTTTTTTTATTCAGGAAAAAAAAATGGTAACGTCACATAACAATAATATACAGTATGTGTGATATTTGTAACATTTGACATGTATTCAACAGTTTTGCCAAGAAAAGACAAGTGGACAGTGGGTTTCCCCCCCTCTGTCTACTGTTGCTGTGGGAGAGCAATGAAACACACAAGGGTAAGAAGACAAAGGACAATTAGTGAAGAGGGGACAACTGACACACCCACACCAAACTGCAGTTGTGGCTGGTGTGCCCCATGAGGACCATGTGTACACACACATGCACAGATAACTAGTAGGAGGGGGATCTGGGTTCCACAGGGGGATGCTGTTGCAAGCAGACTGAAAAAAAACCAGGACTATTAGACACACCACACACACACACATATCATCATCATCATCATGGATGGATGGATGGAAAAAAGAGACAGAAAGAAAAGAAAGTTTGGATTTACCCTCTCTTCTAGCTCATTAAACTCTAACCTCAGTCTATCACGCTCCTCTTGGACATGGAGGGCCTTTAAAGCAAGGCACACAGTGATGAAATAGTGAGGAAATGAGAGGAAACCGATTCAAGACAGGAGAGCAGGTAACCCTTTAAATCACAGCTCCATTTCTTCTGCAATATGTGTCTTAATGTGCGTAAATGGAAATAAAGATGTTCATTATGATCATCTGCTCTGAAGATAGAGACATAAAGTGAGTTAATCTATTTTAGCAACATGCTATCACGTAAGTATAGGGAACTCAAACCAGATGCGTTACAGTGTAATTATGCAAAAAAAGGGAGCTGCTTTTAAAGTGCAACCAAAACATAGCTGTAAGAAGTACGACACAATCAGTTAGACGCAAAAGAGTTACAAAATAAAGCTAAAAGAAGTGAATTAAAGTTAGTTATTTGTATGTATACCTTGAATATGTTCCTGCTAAATATACAGTTACTGTACATAAGTGCTCATTCATCTTTTCAGTGTCACATTGCATCATCATTGCACAGTTATAATTGCTCAAGGCTAATGAGTAATGCCTGACACTCAACAGCTAAAATTATGCAGCTGTATTTTCTTAACAATACCAATATTTTTAACACTTTGGACATTATATGATTATCATTCCATAAGACATAGACCTAAATAGTCCTCTCATAATGACCGGCTGCATATACTAATGTTGTCCAACATTATTAATGTCAATTATTCACATACTCACATTTTAATAGTGTGCCATTGTGATAACTAACTGACCTCGCCAGGCTCACTGGTGGCGTTGTGTCTTTCAGGTTAAAGGATAGGAGTATCTGAACTCTGTGCTATGATGATGTCTACGACCAGCAGTCAAACAGCCTAAAACATGGAGGATTACAAGTGCATTAAAACCGACCTGCATGTCAAGCTCACGACACCTCTGGGCAATCTCTTCCTTGGTAGACAAAGCATCATTCAGCTCCTCTGCCGTCTTCTTCAGCTGAGAAACAAAAGAAAAAACGAAACAATAAAAACCCTAAAGATTGTTTCATTTCCACACAATGTATTGTCTACTTGGATGAGACTAAAGAAACAAACATGTATAACCTCAAGGAGATGTTGGATCAAGGACTAAACAAACATCTACCCCAAATAACAGTGTGAGATGCCTTTGAGGCAGTTTGTACTCTAATGATTGCTCAACAGCAGAGCGCTTGTGCTGATGCCAGCTTGTTGAAACACCCAGCTGTTTTACAGGTCTGTGGCCAAAAGGGAGGAGGGTATAACATCGGTAGAGGCAGAGATCACGTTGGTGTTGAGGTTTCAGTGGAAAATCCAGATACTGGAGGGAGTCTGTGTGCGAGTTTAAAGACTTTGACGTGTGAATGTTCAATATTTTACCTTAAAAGTTACATTCAAACTTAAACTCTGTCTGATCTGAGAGCATTGTGGTGGCGCCGTTAGAAAACAGACAATAAAAAGCACCACGGTGAGGTTTTATAGTCTCCATACCTGTCTGTCTAGATCCACATACGAGTCTGTTCCTCCCATCACTGGAGTCTCGTTACTCATCAGCTGCAGGAACACACAAAAACAGGTTTACGGGTTGGAAGACGTTACGTGTACACGGCAGCAAACTTGTTACGCCTCGGTTCAGTCATGACGACAACCAAATCTGATCAATCCCACCTTACTCTCATCATTAATCTATTGTTGTAAAAAGCAGGTTAGTTCACCTCTTGGATGGCCGTCATAACAACATGCTGCACCGACTCCTCCATCATCATTATGGTCTGGATGTATTCTAGAGAAGTCGACAAAATAATGGGGGGAAATTCAAGAATCTGAGTCAGTTGGTATCAGCATTGTGATATCACCGAACATTGTTTTCTAACTACACATCGCACATAGAGTACGGGACGCGTACCTTGTTTCTGTTCACAGTTGACAGCACAGCCCAGAATAAGCTGAAGCATCCTCCCAAGCTCTGCCGGGTCAGAGTGCTCCCCAATAAGGTTGACATCTGGTAGCGTGAAGTCGTTGATGTGCTGGCCTAAGATCTAGACGGGAAGCAAAAAGCATTTTAATAAACAAAACTGGATTATCATGGTCTGTGGTTGTGCTAAAGGTTTTAAGGGTAGTGCCTGCAGTCACAACTTGTCCCGACGAGCGACACATGGGCTCAAATCAAAACGAATACAGTAGATTCTTCTTACCTCCTGGTTATAGTCTAGGACGCCTTTCAGAACTTTCTTGAGATTGCTGATCTGAAACAAGAGAGAGCTTATGTAGAAGTTTCATTCAAACTTGGAAAAGTCTGCTATGTCATTCGCTGATGAAGAAGAAACTGGCCTCACAAAACATAAACCACACACACTAATACAACGTATTCTTACCTTTAACCTCCAGTTGTCCCCAACCTCTGGTTTGATTCTACTAATCCAAGCGTCGTTGAAATGCACTACATCTCTAGAAAGTTCAGATGGACAAGAGAATAGCGCTTTAGGGAAGCTGAATGAGAAAAAGGCCGACAGTGACGGAGTCTCACTGAATGTTTCAATACGTTTATTGTGTTTACTGTACATTCTAACATATAATTCAGTCTGCTCGGCAATGACGCATCATGCAACCAACAATGTAAAATACCACAAAAAGAGAAGTATTTTTTTTAGAAAGATGCATTTTCTCATACACCGAGGATGAAGAGGACAACTTACATTTTCTGTAGCGCTTGGGCCATGACGATACCGCCCGTCAAGTCGTCTACTGTCTTGCATGGAGCCTCCACTCCAAAAGTCTGGATCTAAACAACAAACAGACAAACACGTGTTGAGTGCTGGGTCCTGCTACATTTCTCCCAACTTTGCTTGTCCTTCTTGGTCCATTTCCATCTCTTTTTTCCGATCCTTTTATTCTCACTTGGCAAGTCATTGTTCCCTTTCCATCCTTTATATCCTTCTTTATCACTTTTCCTCCAGGCTTAAAGTCTGTTGCCCAGACACACAAGTTCATATTTTTCTGGCCACGTGCCAAAAGGAGGGGAAATTGAGAGCAGGAATGTTGGAATTCTGACAGAAGGAAAATGACGAGGCTTCAATTCTGCCTGCACGTCGTTCCGTCGGTCTCACTTTTCATTACGTGGCTCAACATGCAGCTCTCGAGCCCCGAGTCACAGACTTACCAAGAGCAGAGGGCGACAGACAAGGTATTCAGACAAAAGTGTCCGAGAGACGGCCTATCAACACAGGTTGAACCCTGACGAAGCTCTCCACATGAAGCTATTGGGTGGAAAAGAACGGAGCAGAGGGCTTTAAGCGAGACTCAAGCTGGACGTTAATGCATCCGGACACATATTCAGCTCGTCATTGTGTTCGACATTAAACTAGTATAAATATTTCCCTGTGAAAAGCAGCTACAAGTGTTGAGTAGGCCATAATATGCCAATTGCTTGGTGTTGTGTCCACTAATATTAAACTACTGGCTGTAGAACATTTCCTCTTGAAATAAAGATGATGCAAGAACACCTCCAATGACTGTGTGGCCGTAATCTGAGCAGCAACACTTCCGAGTGCTCGATAATATCCCTTATTAGCAGAGACAGAGGTCAGGAAACAAGAAGACATTCGACACGGTACACAATCAAGGACACACTTCACATGGCATGAAGTCAACATGACACACAAAACAGTACACACCCAATCAGTTGATAAGTTCAGACAACCTAAATGTTTAATTTAGATTCTCCACTGGACATCAAGTGTACAACCTCTGCTCAACTGTGAACCTTAAGAAATGTTGCCTTTCAACTATTAAACATGGAGTAAACTGACCCAATAACAACAAAAACATTTAAAATATCCTAAAGTGGTTGAGATCGTCTTCTAGGAACCTCCACTCAAAGTTGTACTGCTCCTGAATGACTGCGAGAGCTTTCAAATGACTGACTCGTCAACAAGAGGACACCCTCGGTGCACCCGATCTAAAAACATCTGTATCATTATTCATATTTCAACTAACTAGCTATCACTGTTTGATACACCGTTTGTTATGTCCGATTACATAACACAGGTTACCAGAGACTGAAGAATACCTGACCCACTCCAATTACCCTGCCAAATTGAAACTAAAATCTAAAATGTATACGACTCATCACACTCAAGTCTACACCCTTCCTGTGATGCCAAGTTGTATTGTGGAGTGGGTTTACATGCTGACTTCCTGTGTTTGGATACTAACACAATAGTAAGCAACACTGTTAAATTAAATCAAATTAAACCGAGGCATGTGTTGAGGTCCAACACATCCAGCTCTGTTGCATACAAACAGTATTGCGTCCCCCTTTGACAGAGCTCTATTTTTACACCCTACACTATTGTCCCCAAGCAGAAATAGGTTCGCATTGCCACAGCTCCCCCATGCTTGGACTGCATGCTCGGTCAACAAACCTGTGGTATACATGCTGTACTGGAATACAAAGCCTTTAAACAGAATGTATGCCCATGTGATGTCTCCTGAAAAGCCACAGTGGAGCAGTGCTGGTGACTTCCTTTATGCTGTGTGTAGGACATTGTGTCGGCACTGGCTGTCTGTAAAAGAAGCCCCATTTTTGCCAGCTCTGTTTCAATTATAAAGCAGCATACACCGCATAACATACTGTACTGTTTTATCTGCACAGTGTCCTGTTAATGCCCACTCTGTGTGTGTGAGCTGCAATGTGATGATTGAAAACCAATTAATCTGGATACAGAGCATCATGTGATCGGAGGGATTTTGAGGTTCTGGTTCATGTTCCCAGATTACATTCAGTCCACTTTGATCACATCATCCATAGCAATCTGCTTAAAGGGAAGATAAGAGGGCTAAGTTGAGTTTAACTGAAGGACGTTCATGTCTGACAGTGTGTGAGACCTAAACAATTTCACGCAGAAAAAGCTTCACCAAAAGCTGCATTTTCCATTAATACCCTTTCAGCTTTCTGAGTCACATGCACAATAACTGCTGAAATGACAAAAAAGGAAGCGTTTGTGGAAACAGTTGCAAAGGAGACAGTCTAGCTGTGGAGAACACTTGTGTCACATGACTAGGACGAGCGATCAAAGGGAAGCAGATACTTTTACCTCTCAACTATAATGTCCACATTAGGTCTCATCATACCGCATATCTGTCAGCTCGTTGTTTTGATTGTATGCGTCCAAAAGGAAGACCAGCATACCAACGCCACACATGCCCACCATGGACAATTTTGACGGTAACAGTAAACGAACGTGCTTGAGGTGCCAGTTAAAGGGGTTTCAGCTACAAAGTGATGTGCTACAAAAACAGCCAAGAGACAACAAAATGCAAGCAATGCACCTGGTTGCTTTGCTGATGTGTGATCCAGTGCATCATTTCGGTGTAAATGTCAGACATGATTCTTTCTCAGCAGTGCTGCTTTACTAGTTACTAAAGTTATAGGGCACATTTGTAGGAAAAGCTTAAATACAGTTATTAACACACCTGGTGAATTTACATTAGCATGAGTATTGATAACTGAAATTACAAGATATCTGATGCAGCTGGGGCCACATGAAGAGCTCTGCTTGATTGAAATTAATTTTCTATACCAAACATACTATTCCACAGAGGTTTATGTGGGGGGAAAAAATGAGGCATCGTGTTTTGCCAAGTGACTACAATGTCGTGAGAGATAATTTTTCAAGAGCCATCAGCTGAATAACATGGCTGACAGCAGATACTAAAGTCTAAAGACAGTTGCCTTGATATCTCCACTGCTATTTCGCAAGAGGTACAGCCTCATGCACGTCAGCAACAATCGGTCACACTCAGTGCTGTGACTTCACAGTTAACAGGTATGTGAGGAATGTTTGCCAGCGACATCACTACGAGGAGCATGAAGAAAGGAAACAAGAGGCGGAGGCATCAGAGATGAATGTACATGTCGCATTAACCCACAAGCTTAAACCCACAAGCTCTGACGTCTCAATCTCACAAATTGATTTCCAGTATGACTATGTGGCATGTAAGGGGCTTGTACTGAGCTCTAACTAAAACCAGCCCTACATGCATGTTTTCAGCATGCACTGCTGTCATTTGAGCCAGTAGTGGATGGTAGAAAACATGGAAGTACCCATGCACAGTTTCGATCAAATGATATGTCAGCATTCACAGTTCTGTGCACATCTGAGTAATGTGTGTGATGAAGGTTGAAGCATCACAAAGGATGTAGTCAGTATTAGTATTGCCTTTTCCCTGTCTAACAGTCAACATTACAGTTAAGAGACTGTGGACTTTTCTTTAGATGCGTGTGTGTTGTGTCCACAATACAAACATGCTACAAATATGTATCATGTGATCCTGATCTGATGCCCCTTTTCCACTTGGTTGCTTACACATCCATACAAAGATTTAGGGTATCGTTACAAAGCCAAGCCCGGGATGCGATCCTGTATTTCACTTCTTTTTTTTTATCAGGAGCAATGGGGACGAGAGATCAGACATATTTATACATTAGGCAACAATGGCAGGAATTCAGACACCGAGGTGTAACGTTGTATGCTCAATCCAGAGGAAAAAGACGTCGCTAAGAAAGCGATAAACCATAACAAGGCCAATGTTTCTGCCGTTACATCCACCCCGTTACAACACACAGACAGAGCATCAGAAAGTTGAGCTAGCTAAACACCCGGCTGTACAGGGCTAGAACCAAAGGTATGTTCATGGCTGGGTAGAAGGCTTTCCTGGCAGCTAGCAGACAACACATCAGCGGCTAAAGCAGCAAACAGCTGGCCTGTATACGTAACCAACGTGAGCCTGTGTGTCATTTTCCTCTAGCCTGCCAACGTTACCGCCGCTAGCTCATCGAGCTAGGAGTATCCTCGTACGCTAGCTAGCTAGTCAGTGGAAATAAACCCCCGAACTTCATGTTTGACCACCTACCCATGTCAAGAGGCTTTCACAGAGTTCCATTCGATCCAAGGGCCCCGATGTAGTCATCGTTAACTAACGTAAACCGACTTTGCGTGGTGTACAGAGCCTGAAGTTAACAGTCGGCTTCATGTAACGTTACTCCCGATACCTCTCAGTCACGTCGGCCAATAGTTGGGTTCGCTGCTTCGCAAGTCCGGCGTCTGCCGGGGGAGGGCTGGGTGGGCGGAGTCTGCACTTCATATAAAGGGAAAAAAAAAAATCCATCATCTGAAATGTTGCTTTGGGACAGGAATGGCAATGGCATGGAGCCCAACAAGCTTGGTAACACAAATATGAAGCTGTGTGTTGAAGGTTGCACTTACAGCCACTTTCAAAGGCAAAAAACAAGGACTTTTGTAATGTATTGAATAAGCATAAAGTAATTGCCGTGCAGACTACTTTGGCCCGAGGCCCTGTAGGTAACCCAGCCTTGCTTGTCAAAGAAAATGCATTCTGTGGGTGCAAAACTGGTAATGTCAGGTAGTGATCCCCAACCAAGCTAAATAGGGATGGTTGTGAGTGGATTACCAACATAGGAAAGCAGAAAACCAAAACCCTAAAATGGCATTCGTCTAATTCTTGCGAATTACTAGATCATTTTACATCTCCAGGTTTCTAAAATAACACCATAGACTTACAGCAAAAACGGAAGTGGCCTATGGTATTAATAGCTGTGTCGTCTACCTCCCCTTCATTGAGCAGTGTCAGACTCAAGTTTGGGAAAGTGCACAGCTGACTCCCTTCTGAAGGAAGATTGGGGGGCTGCGCTCAAAGACAAGTCTGTAACACTTGGACAGAATGGTCTGGAGCATCATATGACCACCAAACTCAATAGATGGTGATTGTCATGGCAAGTATCCTGACTGACACTTCATTATGGAATCCATCGAAGAGGACAATGATATTGTTTCATAGTCTCAGTCACATTGGAGCACTGACTCTTCCAGCAGCTACAGTATTTTCCCACATGGGTTAGACTCTCACCTGACCGGTTCTCTGCTGGAGATGAGCAGCAGCTTTTACAACACATGCTGCTTCTGTTTGGCTGTCAAAAACAAGAAGGGTGGAGGTTGCTCAAACACCCCATGAGACAAACTGGAAGACATGCTAATCAGTAAGGGCTGGGTAAAGGAATGACAAAGCTTGGCATGTGCCACACCTTAAAACATGACATTTCCAAGAGGGAACTGAAGCTGTCGATCACACTGAATGTATTTTACATTTCACTGTTAATCCGCCACATTAGCCCTAACCGCAGTATATTTCTTCTACTTCTCATGAACATGAAGGCCAGTGCTTGCTCAGCAAATAAGAGCCTCAAGAAGGCAAATGGCCTGGATACAGTTTCAGTCGCCACTCTGAAGCAGCCGTTTTCAGAGGATCAGGATTGGACTCGCAGTAACTTTAGGGTGCCAAGCAAAGCTTAACAGGTAAGCGGTCACAAGGTAAAAAGGTTGAGAACGAGAACTACATCTTTAGTGCGAGCCAGCAGAAGTGGCAAAATATCTACCAAAAAAACAAAACTGAATCACATATCGCATGTTAATTAATTTCACTTTGAGATATTGATAAACTTTTTTTAATTTACTAACAGGTTACAAATTAGGACACTGACGTTCCAAAACATTAAGTGATGAATCTGAAAAGCTTTGTGGTTCACCCATCGACTCCGAACACACAACTACCTTTAGGTGGCAAGGTAAGTTAACATTCATGACGTGAGCCTGTTTACATTCAACGTGACGAATAATTAATCCGATACCTTTGGTTTGCCTTCTTCTGATGATCAAAACACTACTTTTTACTGTCTTGAATAAAAATTGTCCAGTTGAAAAGTTACCACACACCAGTCTGGTTGTCCTGTGCATCCTCAGTTCATGTGGATACATGCAGAGAGGTTCAGATCTGAGCAATAAATGTAAACGGTTGGAAGCAAAAATGATTTTCTCACAAGCACAAAAAGCTGTCATCATGAATATGCATAGTCACAGGTTAATTAAATAAATGCAACATCAGTTTAATGGACCAAACCGGCTGCAATGGCCACAAGAAGATGGTTCTACAACAATCTCAATGCAGGCAGCCAACTTTAAATGCATATAATCAAGACAGTGCCGTTTATACAGTACACTCAAGACCACATTATGTTACAGTTGTCTTCATGCTCATTAACCAAATAACTGGCAATGCTGACACAGAGCTTGCTGTTAAGTGTTCAGTTAAGGGTGCCCGTCAAGTCATTTAATGGACCAAAACGATTCCACTGGCTTACCGCAGAGTCTAATAGGTCTTATGTAGGATTGTTGTTCCCCTTGATCTCATTCAATCTATGAAGCATTAATGGTGAATTATATCTACAGAGTGAATATTCACACCCCCTCTCCAGGCTTCAAAATAAACCTCTCGACTGTGTTCATTCATTCATTCCGTCTTTACAAGTCCACCTCAGATGCTGCGCTCACTCCTCCCGGAGCCCGCAGTGATGCAAGCCTCTCTTGTGAGTGAACCTCTAGCCGTTCAGTCTCTGTGTAACCACCTCTCTGTACATGATAGAGATGTACACAAAGAGGAGCAGGATCACAAAGAAATCGTCCATGAATCCCAGCAGACCGAAAAGGGCCTCGGGGAGGATGTCGAGCGGCGAGGCCAGGTAGGTGATTGCTCCCACGAGGCAGAGAAGTATCCGAATCCTGAACATCCAGAAGAGGCCACCCACAGAGAACATCTCCCTGAAGGCATGACGAAGCAGGGTGGGCACATCTCGCAGCCTGTCCATATACTGAGAAGACAGAGGGGACAAAATATGTTATGAGAAGTTCATCTGCGTACTAGTATCTCATACGTGTAGGGCCACAGATTATATAGTCTGGAGGGAAATTCATAAGAAACATCTCTTTATGTTTTTAACACTCAAAAGCTTTTAACATACTTGAATGACTTTTGTAACAAGTCATTTAAATATGAATATCGTATTGTCGCTGTGGTATACTCACAGATCTCGGCTGGCCTGAGAACCTGCGGTTGTAATCGATGATGTCCGTTAGTATCAGCTGAGGCTCTGCCGCCCCATCCTGGACCCTCTCAGGAGTGGTGTGCTCATGAAACAGTGGGAACAGCAACGTCACCTGGGCAAGGGGGAGGAAAACTTAGCACATGACAATACTCATGTAAAAAAATTAAATGTGTGCCGCACACCTACATGAATACAAATATTTGACTGAGGAGACAGTAACACTGTGTCCCCGCGATTTTGACAATAACTAACAGAAAACAATTACATTGAAAATGAAATATTTAAACCGGAGACAAACGTGAGTACAAGTCTTAAGAGATGAGAATTCAGCATTTATCTCTTTGGGTAAATTTGGAAGATAGCAATGTTAACAGCTATCCTGCAAGCCTGGTATCTAGAAATTGTAATTTGAAAGCTCAGGTTAATCATTCTACATCCAACATGTGTTACGTCTCACCATTTGCCTGCAGATGGGGCAGTTAATAGCACCCAGCCATGTGCCATACCTCCAGTATGCTACAATGCAGGATCCTATACAGGAAAAAAGACATCGCTTTACAACATGAACATAGCATAAGTACAAATAATATAACTAAAACTATTATTTTTTACTTTTGCAACTGGATTCCATAGTCATCGGGACTTCTGTGTATTATCTAAAGATATGCCAGCATGTGCTAACAGAATACAGCTACGTAAACAAGTAGTACATTACTAGAAACTGTACAACTGTCCTACCACAGAAAAGGTGTCCACAGTTGGTTTCCACAGGCAGAACGGCCTGCTGTAAGCACACAGGACAAGACATGTCTGTGTAGTACTGCTGCCTGGCCTCCGCCTGAGGATTTTCATCCTGACAAAAAAAAAAAAAAAAAATCAAATGCATAAAAATCAAAAACACATATGAAAGCTGAATATGTGAGTCGTCATGGAGCACACAATTTTGAAATGCATCTCCTGACTGAAAAAAATACGTTAAACAAATGTATGAAAAATAAAAAAAAAACAGTCATCAATCCGGCAAAACCATACAGGGTAAGACCTTATTCTCTAGCTGCAAAATTGAGTAAAAATGTCATTGAAATGTGTAGAACTTAAATAAGAAGTGTATCTCATGGATTTGAATGTTTGTCTGCTTTGTTAACCATATATTGGCGGAGAGGCTAGCGTTGCGTGTGCCTGCGTACCTGCTCGGTTTGGAGCTGTTGTCGGACGGCTCGAACGTGCTCCTGATTCTCTGGATGAATGTTCTGCGAATCTTGTCTGCAAGAAGGTGGAAAAGGCAGACATTATAGACACATAACAGCACATAGAGCTATGCACACCGACGAGACAAGTTTCACTTGAATTATTTGGAAAGGTGACACACACACCTGGCAAAGAAAAGGCTAAACTAAAGCTTGCCGTACAGGCCACTTTAATTTGAATTATTTTAATTTACCTGCAGAGTAAAGTGAGGATGCCTGCAAGGAAGGTGATGCTTAGCACCACAACAAATAAGACCTGGTTGCTAATGCCTTCAATGAGCGTATCCTCATCCTGGATCAGGTAGTCCAAGTCCTCACATTGACTGTCCTCCATCACCCACACTCATAGCCCTACAAACACTGCAAAACAAAGAGAGGCACAACAAAAAGAAAGAGGTTAGCATTTCTCTGGACAGTCTTCTGTTTCTGATCCTTATCTATCGAAGAGTAAAAGAAAACATTGTGCATTAATAATACAACGTTACTGAAGTATCGCGATGTCTAATGCTGTAAGTAGTAGTAACATTCTTTATCTAGGGAAGCCGTTGTTGTTTACTTTCCTGAGATTATCAGCTAGCACTGTCTGCCTTAAGCTTACAATTAGTCACTGTAGTCGCACTGCTAGCTACGTTTAGCGTTAGCGTAGAGTAGCCACGATTTGCTCATAACACGTTGTAATAAATAAATACTGCTAACGCTGATAGCCAACGTTTGAAAGCACAGCCACAGCTGGACAGTAGCGTTGGCTAGTTATTATTACACACCAAAGAGAGACAAATGGCTGGTCTTCTAAATCCGAGCTCAACCTGTGAAGTGTCGCTCGTAGTTAAATCATAGCTTAACGCTACGCTGCTGCCTGGTTAAACCGACGCTTAACTTGGGTCTAAACACTGCGGTTAGCAGCTAAAGAGTCAACGTATAACACAAGAGCACAATCGAGCAAATAAAGTCTACGTGACCTGCGAGGGTGCAATATATGAGTGCAAGACGGAGTGTGACGAGGACCTACCAATGAGTACTGTTATCGAGACATTGTCTTTTAGCTAGCTAGTAGCAGCACCGTTGCCGAGACTGTGGTGTATAAGAAGACGGTTTGGTAACGAGTTTTGTTTTGCAGCAGTTTTGGTTTGTATATAAGAAGCAGGTTTGCAGCAGTCCTGCACGCTGGTGTCAGTTTGTTGCTTCCTCCTCCTCTTCGCCCTCTTCTTCTTCTGCTCTTATCAACGTCTCTAGTCGTACTGTCTATAGCCAGTAGGTGGCAGTAGTGAGTCTTACGACCGGTGTGCATGTCCCTGAAGAAGAAGAAGTACTCAGGCATCAGTACACAACATAGCTAGCTACAGTTAGCGAAAAAAAGCTATTTAACTTGACCACAACACCTTCTCATTGAGGCAAAATGCCTCGTTACGCGCAGCTAGTGATGGGCCCGGCGGGTAGCGGTAAGGTAAGTCATCAGTCCTTTGGTCACACGTGCTGAAATGCCTTGTTATGCTACGCGGCTAAAGCGATGTGCTATGGCATGAGGCTGTGTTATCACCACATCCACATAGATCAAGTTGAAGTTGTGTCTGCCTTTTCATTTTGTCATTGTTGGAGTTTTATTTGTCATTTCAGAGTACCTACTGCTCCACCATGGTCCAGCATTTAGGGTCCCTTAACCGCTCAGCTCATGTGGTCAATCTGGACCCAGCAGCTGAGCACTTTGACTACCCTGTCATGGCAGGTGAATACAGCATGTTTTATAACATTATTACATTACAAAGAGAACATCTTAGCCGGATGTAACCCAGAACAAAGGGGTTACACAATAAAGACACAACTGGAAGAAGAGATTCAAGAGTTAGGTTAATTTATTACATGCACATATTGGGTTTAGATTGTTTTTTAGGGCTAACCAAGCTTTACAGTGAAAACATTGAGATGTGGCTTAATAATGTTCAATCTTAACAAGACAAAAGAAGTACAAAACAATACCACAGCACAATGTTATGACATGTATGTCGTGATTCACACGCTAATATTTGTTACTTGCTATTACATTTAGTACACTTACAGCAGGTGCTCTTTCGTTCGACCCGACAATCTCACTGTTTCTGTGTCCGCAGACATCCGTGAGCTCATCCAGGTGGATGACGTCATGGAGGACCCTTCTCTCAGATTTGGCCCGAACGGAGGCCTGGTCTTCTGCATGGAGTACTTCGCCAACAACTTTGACTGGCTAGACGAGAGCCTGGGTCATGTAGAAGATGACTACATACTGTTCGACTGCCCAGGTAAATATCTTGGCAAGACGCATGCTGAAGCCAGAGCAAGGTGGATTTACCCACTTTGTTTGTGCCGGCCCAGTATGTTAAGAGTTGAAAGTAAATGGTGGGGAGATGGGATGACATGTGATTATGAATTACTGTCAGCACTGTATAGATACAGCATTGGAGCTATGTTTTTACAGCTCTAGCACAGTTTTGACATGTGGCTTCTTTCGCAGGTCAGATTGAACTTTATACACACCTCCCTGTAATGAAGCAGCTGGTGGAGCAGCTCCAGCAGCGGGAGTTTCGGGTGTGTGGGGTCTTTCTGGTAGACTCCCAGTTCATGGTGGAGTCTTTTAAGGTAACAGGCAATCTCTTTGAGTGGCTTCATCTGTTCATTTGGTTCCCGTTTGTGCCTGAACACACCTTATTTCTGCACTGGGGTGCACTTAATGTGGTAATGAAAGCAAACATGGAGTCTCACATCTTCCCTCCTCTCCACATACAGTTCATCTCAGGGGTCATTGCCGCCCTGAGTGCCATGGTGTTATTAGAGATCCCTCAAATCAACATCATGACGAAAATGGACTTGCTTAGTCCCAAAGCCAAGAAGGAGATTGAGAAGTAAGCGATATAAGAGTACAGAACAACACTGCTATGTGTCTTCAGTTCACGTGAAACTTCACTAATGATTACCCTTAATGTTGGAACTAAGGCACTAATATATTAAGGGTTATCGTGACTTAAATGTTACTTTTATAAAATTGTCCGAACCTAATTTTTTCAAAACTTAAAGCTATTAAAAAAGAAAAGTTTACAAGTTTTTCACGTGGAAGCAGCATTCATTGTGTTTTGCTTTGTTTTTCCACTAGATACCTGGACCCAGACATGTACTCAATGATGGAAGATAACTCAGATAACATCAGAAGCAAAAAGTTCAAGAATCTGACTAAAGCCATCTGTGGTCTGGTAAGTGAAAGCCTTAATATTAATACTGCATTCAATTTTGGATCAGAATTTTAAAATGTTTCTTTATGTCTGTGTGTCCAGGTTGATGACTACAGTATGGTGAGATTCCTGCCTTTTGACCGCACAGATGAGGAAGGTATGAACATAGTACTGCAAAATATTGACTTCTCAATACAGTATGGAGAGGACCTGGAATTTAAGGAGCCAAAGGTGAAGAAACAAACAAAACACAATGAAATATAATTTGAAAATGTGGTGTAAAGCAATTACAATGCATGTAGCCATTATTGTAATATTATTTACTATTCATTTGTTTTTATTCCCATCCTTACCTTTTCTACAGGAGCCTGATGAAGATCCTGATGACCTAAATTATGATGAGGCTTTTCGAGACAGCTGAGGAGTAGAGTGACTCCAGGAATTCTGCAAAAAACAGACTTGAGCTGGATACACTATATCAACTCCAGATGGAGAATAGCATGGAACTGCAAGGGCAACAAGAAATGGACACGTGTAGAGAAAGGACTGACAGAAGATCATGAATACCTTGTATCGTTTATGCTCATATGTTTTTGTTGCTGTCCTTTTTGAAGATATTTGGGATTTTAACCCATACATGTTTCATTATTTCAGGGCCATGTTTAATTTTAAAGAGTCGTTGGTAAATACCTTTATTAATGCTATATTTTTAAAATAAAATATTACATAAAACTTGACTTCCTGTGTGAAAACAAACTGGTGTTCTAGCGCCGCCGTGTGGACGGTACGCTACATGACACGTGGCCACTTCCTGTAAAGCTGAAGGGTGGGACAGGCGGAAGCTGGGTCCTGCCGTGCTAGTATTTTTCTCTCGCTGTGCAGTTGGACTGGTATTTATCACTCAACATGCCGGTGAGTACATTCTACACGATTATTGACCAGCAGAAGCTTCCAATGTGCGGCGTCGAGCAAACATAAATGCATATAAACTCCACTGGTTGACACAAGGGCCTCCGAGGGAACGTTAGCTGTGATGACAAGTCTCGTGAGCTAGCTATGTTAGCATTTGCTCGCGATGAAGTGATGTTTGTACATGTCAGATATCTTAAATTCTCCGTTGTGGAAATCTTTGTTTAGTGTCTAGTGTCACACTGGTATCGTGATAGCATAGCCCTTGCGGATGGAGCTGTAGCTGAAATCTCACTCATGCTAACTGCCAGAAATGTAACCTGGTAAATATAACTAAAGCAACTTCTTCTTCTCTCTTTTCTTTTTTGTTAAGGCGTATCACTCAGGGCTGATGGTCCCCGACACCAGGCTGGTGGGGAACATGGCTTTGCTTCCTCTTAAAACCCAGTTCAAGGGACCTGCTCGAGGAGACGGTAAGGCTGTACAGTCATACTAATCAACACAAATATTACAGAAACACACGCTGAGTTTAGTTTGTACGTTATTGAGTTTGTTACCTTGTTGTGACACGTTCCTGATGCACGGATTAGCTTCACCTCCATATATGGCCTGAGGAGTTCAACTTCTTCATTCGTGTCTTTTGACGCTCCGTTTCCAGCTCGTCGGTGTCTGTGGTGGGCTCATGAATTGATGTTCACCATAGATAAATAATCAGTGCCAAGTTATGCCACATGTCAGGAAATTCTTGGTCTCTTAAAGTAGTTTGTCATCACAAATCCAAAATAGAGCTTTACCACATATCAAAAAAGGAAGTGTGCTGCCCGAAACAGGAAATGACTCTCTGCATTGATAAACATAGTTTGACAACACTTGTTAAATGTAAATTCTCTAATTCATCATTATGAATTGATTTGAGAGCCTTTTTATTCACCGATGCCTCTTTTTTCCATTTCAGGTATAGAGTCGGACATCATTGACGAGGCCATCTACTACTTCAAGGCCAATGTTTTCTTTAAGAACTACGAAATCAAGGTAAGTCATGTACTGTCACTTGTATTGGCAGCTTGCATTTATCCCTCATCTAAGGTGACCGAAGATGAGAAACATTAACTAATTTGTGTACACAAACCTTCAGAACCGTGTTGCTTGCAGATATCCGACAGAGCTAAATCAAACCACAAAGTTTTAAATTGTTTTGACAGCGAGGAACAAGTATGTACCTCACCAGTAGGCTGTTGCTCTCTGTTCTCTCTTCCGTCTCTCTCGGCCTTGTACCAGCTGGGCATGTTGATTCTTCAACATGCCCCAACTTGCTTCTTCAACATGCCCCAACTTGCTTCTTCCTGTTCCCCTTCAGCAATGCATATTTGCTCTGGATTTAAACTGAGTTACCTTTTTACTGTTCAGACCTGGCTGGAACTGTACTCATTTTAATAACATTCATACTTTTAGAAAAGATACTTATTTTGTTTGTGTGTGCTGTTGTTGTTGTTTTCAGAATGAGGCGGACAGGACGCTGATCTATGTCACACTGTACATCTCTGAATGCCTGAAGAGGCTACAGAAGGTAAATTGCATATTTTTTTATATATAGAGTTTATAGTGGTGAAAATCTACACTGTACCCTTGTTTCATAATACTAGCAGCAACAATTTAAAGCAGTGTGTTAGTCAGGGTTCTCAGCCAAAGGCTAAAGATCTACCAAAGGGATTTTAAGGAGTCATTAAATTAGAAGAATGTATTGTTTTCTTTACACACAGGGAGGAGGAATTAGCTGCTTCAATGCCTGTTGAAATGGGTGTTACTTCCTTCAGACAGGTGACTGATCTAACCCTTTGCATTGGTGTGTTTGGTTGCGGTTTACAGTGCAGCTCCAGGAGCCAGGGAGAGAAGGAGATGTACACTCTGGGCATCACTAACTTCCCCATTCCTGGAGAACCTGGCTTCCCTCTCAATGCTATGTATGTTAAACCTGCAAACAAGCAAGAGGACGGTAAGAAACCAGCACAATCAACCAGGTCTTCTGTTGTGTCACTTCCCTGTTCTCCAGTATAGAGACAGTACCCTTGTACCCTTCTCATATTTAATTTAACCCCGTCTGAAGTAATATCAATCCAAAAATAGCAATGTTGACCAGAGCCCCATCATCTTTAAATATCTGAGGTTTGAAGTGCTGTATCATGCTTGTGTGGTGTCGCTCAACCTTGTTCCTATACAGTCAACAATTAGATCCTACGGTTCTCTTTCCCAGTTTTGATGTATTAGTAACAAATTAAATGCTTTGTTATCGTGTGACATTTCTCCGTAGTAGTAGTAATAGTAGTAGTAGTAGTAGTGTGATGATAATACTGGCTGCGCAACCTTTTCCAGAGACTATGAGGGCGTACCTCCAGCAGATCCGCCAGGAGACCGGCTTGAGGCTATGTGATCGCGTGTTTGATCCCCAGACAGACAAACCCAGCAAGGTGAGTCCAGTATTACACCACAGCTTTAAATGCACATTGTTATACGAGGGGAGGGCAATATAGGAAAGCTATAGCTGTTCCTCAAGGCTCAACATCAGCCTGTGAGTACATCCAGATGTGGTTGGAGCATTTATATAGCACATCCATTGTATCAATATGCATATTGAGTAATAATCTGTAGCCTGTTTTGCCCCAGGTACTTTGAGTGCATGAGCTTCAGATACTTTTCTTAACATATGTTTTTTTTCTTCTCTTTCCAGTGGTGGGTGTGCTTTGTCAAAAGGCAGTTCATGAACAAAAGTCTGTCTGCTCCTGGACAGTGAGCGACTCAGGACTCAGTTTCTGTTCTACACCTGCAAGATGGAAGGGTTTTTCTTTGGGGTGGGGGGGGGGGGTCTGTGTCTGCATTGCTAAAATGATTTTATAATCTTTGACTTTAAGGATATGTCTTCACTTGTTTGGATGTTGACCATATTGAGCTGGTGCTTAATTCAATAAAGCAATCATGGAGATTGGAAAATGATGTGGTACTGTGTTCTCTTTATATTGCACCTCACATTTAAAACAGTGCCCATATTCGCTGAGTCGTGATTAATAGTAGCTCTGAATGAAGTTAAATCTGCAAAGTTAGATTTTAGTGAACTGATGAAGATGTATAAATATTTCACCAATCACTCACATGTCCACAATAAGGTTTATTACTAGTTTTCACAATGTAAAGTTCTTTAAGTGGGTGCCACTCCATACCTGTTGTTCAAATGATGTCCATACTAAGCATACAAATTGCAGTTATTACTGTATTCAGTCCCTTGATCATCAGATCATGTTGGTATAAGCCTTTACTACAGTAGACATTCTGACTTTTAATAGTAGAAAAAGAAAGTGACATTAAAGTGGCTAAATTCTGTACAAGTGCCTCTGTTAAAAAAAAAAATATATATATACAGTGAAATTGAGTAGAACCAGGACCCTGAAACTGGAGCAGCTAAATGGAATTCAGCCACTATTAATTTCATTATATAGACCTGTGCATCTCAGAATGTCTTCTGTAAAAAGGCCTATTTAAGCACTACTGTACAATAACATACCGCCTCTCCCTTAGGCACGGTGAATGCATTTTCTCTGTACACATGCAGTGTTCAAAAGAGTATTGACAGTTTATCAAAGCAACGACAAACGCCCATTATATTTACACGAGTAAAAAAAACAAACAAAGCAGCATGTTTGTTAAAATATATATATTTATTGGTGTATTCTCTTTGGATTCTAAACAGGCCTTCAGTTGCAGTCCTTATTGAAGATGCGTTTCCTTTGCTGGCAGTCAACGTTAAGGCAGCGCTGGGTGAGAAGTTTGCCCGTCAGGGAGGAGGAGGACCACTTTCTCTGCAGAACACTTGGGGTGTGCAGGGAAATGAGAGCCAGTGTGACTGCAAATACTGCAAAATTGCATATTTGATTAAAATAGCTGTGGACTGGATGGCTCAGTGTGGCAGGTTGAAAATAAAACAACAAAAAAACCTCCATAAACAGATGATATGCTATCTTAAAACAGCCTCACTCTAAATAAATAGGTCAATATAAATGTAAACTAAATAACATGCATTTATCAAAAGGGGATTTCTCCTCAAATCTGACGAGTATGTACATGAGAGAAAGTCTCCGGCTGTATCATTAATCTTCCTGTGAGTGAAACGTGGATGCTTGACCAGAAAGTGTCTGGTGCAATTGATGGTGGAAATGTTGTACTTTTGACAGCCTCTGCCATTCAGCATAATTCATAAATATCAACCCTCAAACTGCAAGAAAACAAATTAGTAGAGAGATAGGGGTCTTTAAACTTTTCCTGCGAGTCTTTTTCTTGTTTGGGTGACTAGCCGAGGGCCCCGTGGTCATCTAGCCAACTTAACTAGTTGTCAAATCCCCTGTGCAGTTCCAATCTGAAACAAAAATTAACATCTAGGTTTGTTGTGTAAACCTACGGCACCATGCATGTATGGTTGTCACAAGGAAAGACATCGCCTCGATAAGCAGTAACTTAGCACTGCGATGAATGCCGCCAGCTGGTGGTACTTACTGTGTTGATGGCTGCAGTCAGGCCTTAGTCGTAAGCCATCTCTTGACTCCTCCGCACACAGCGTGCCACCTTTTTCTTAAAAACTCCTTTAGGATCCTCCCGCCACTCTTTCTGCAGGATACAACACAAACTCTCATCAACCTTAGTGCGACCGTGACTTCCCCTCGTCCTTTCTTTCTACCTAATTCTTGGCCAACACATTTTGAACAAAAAGGTTCCAACAGAGCTGAACATTAAATGTTTTACTTACAGCTGCGTCTACGTTGGCAGGAGAGTCTCCATTGGGGTCCGCCAACATGGAGATAACGCTGATCATGATGGTCTCAACTGTATGGATGGGCAGCCAGCGCTCCTCGGGCTTCTCATAGCCGTACTTGTCCTCGCCAGGTTCGTGCAGGATGGAGATGCAGACGTCTCCATTTTTTGCCACTGGTAGAAAAACAGGAACACACACACAGAGATTACCGACACGTCGGGCTGCGCGATAATTCAATTTGACAATTTTATCGTCTTTCAATGGACTCATGTCGCTCACGGGAATACCCCAGTGTAGTTAAATCAAACTATTGTCTTAACCGGATTAATGTGCATGCATGTAGTTCTTAATTCAATTTAAAAATACCGATAACTGGATTGTAGATTTTGGCCATATTGCCCGGCCTTACCGACACGTTTGTACTAAAGCAGAAGATCAGGTTCCATGCTGCAGCTCTGCACTCGGCAAAAGTCAAACCCAACAGATTGAATTACAGTTACAGTAAGAGACTCTCGTCGAGGCATCTCTACCATAAATAATATCGTAATACCATTACCACTAATACACTCACAGCAACTAGTAGCCGCTGTTTGCATATTAAAATACCAACACAGAGTATGTAGTCCATTCCCCTGAAATGAGGCCATTTACGGCTATATTTCTAGTTAGTTCTTACCATTTGGATGCCAGATTTCTGTGACGAACTTCATCTTGGGAGGCCTCAGAGGATAGTCACGGGGGAAGGTTAAGGCGACTTTGAAGAAACCTCCTTCACTACAAATCACAAAGAGGATGGTGTTAATATCTATAATAGAGGGAATATGAGGGAAAGTAAGTCCACTGGTTAGTGATTTCTCTCACAATAACGTGTCTTGAGGTCCAATGACCACCACTTCCCACTGATAGATGTCATCGTCATCTACGAGACCCGCAGAAAAGCCTTCCACCGGGTTCTTGTTGAGCTCTGAAAATGCAAAGTCACAATTAGACTGATGCATTGTTATCTTAAACTGTTTGACATCAAGGTTTATCAACACGAGTAGTAAGCTGATCAAATTAGCCGATATACTGAAAAGACACCTAGCAATGCTTAGCTGGTAGCTGAATATCCAAGCACGCGCAGTAGTGATTTTGAAATCCCTTCTCTGGCTATTGAGCAACAACTAGCCTTAGTCATAGCCTCTCTAACAGCTGTCTGGTACGCTTGTCTGTAACGTTACACGTGCGTGCCACCAGCTGTATATGTACCTAAGAACACAAGCTAATCAAACAACACGTTCACGAATGAACTAATGGTGTGACTGTAACGTCATGTACAGTTGAAATAAGGTCCGGTAGCGCCAGTGAGCGAACTTACCTGCTAATTGTTTACGTAACAACAACGAGGAACGTTCCGTCATTTTACAGCTACAACGTTATATTTCCCGACTCAGTCACTTGTATCGATCAACGCCAACTAACTGTCAAACCGTCAACACGGTTAAATTCAACATTGGGCAGAGAATGAAGCTAACACCGTCCACGTTTTCTCTATTGCCTCTGTGGTCAAGACCGATAAATAACATGAGCCGAAAAAAAAAAAAATGGTGATATAGCATGGAGGTATTAATCCCTTTGTATAGCCTGTCAGGCAGGCCTTTCTTCCAGGGTTTGTTTGGTCCTCTATGAGTTTCACCGATTGATTCTGACTTAATGTCACACAAAGGGTCATGGATGATACACACAGCAGTTCATTTTGGCAAATTATTTAGAAGTTATTGCTCACACAGCGTAGAATGTGCCGCCTCTCAAGTAAATCTCAGGGCATAATATACTCTCTATTAAATATTCTTCTTCGTGTGGTTTAGCAGCAGACAATACTTCCATTGCTGCATTACTGCCTCCAACCGTTTGTAATGAATACTACATGTTCTCGTTTTGCACCCCTGTGTAGAAGATACAGCACCAAGGGACCAGAAGTTAAAATTACTCTGAAATGATTCCGTTTTTCCCAAACTCAGTTATAATCCTGCTTTAACAGCCTTTGAATCCTCACGATGGGAAATTAACCTTACAGAAAATATGTTGAACAGTAAACTAAATAAATCAAATTAATGCAAAATCAATTTTTTTAGAAATGTATGGCTATGGCTCAGAGATCTGACTTCAACTCTACCAAACAACTTTGTTATGAATTGGAAAGCCAACTAAAACCCAGGTCTTATTGACCAACAGCAGTGCTTGAGCTCACACTGCTCTTGTGGCTAAATGGGAGCAAATCCCTGAGCTCAACTCTATGCAGCTTATAAAACAATGTCTGAGTCTTAATGATCTTTATTGCCGACAGAATGTGTCCCCTGCTGAAACACTGGCATGCCCTATACTCGCCTTCCCCCACTCCTTCTGCCATCTCCGTATTTACCGCTTTCAGATCTCTCTAAGGCAGCTTCAAATCCACATCGTCTCACTCTATTCTTCATCTGCCACATCCACAACATCACAGCCTACTCGTGCTACAATCTCAAAAAAATACAAAAGCTCTAAAACGATGCAGACTTGACCAAAGATCATCCCCTCGCAGTGCTGTCAGTGCATCTGCTGAAGAAAATACCTGTATACACAATACATGTCGTGCTCACAGAGCTGCCCTTTTCTTCTTTATTTTTGGTTTCTCTCGGTGAACCTCAGGCTCATGTTGTACATCTTGACTCCTTACACCTGTTCTCGTATGCCTTAATAGCACTTCAAATATATAACATGCAGGCTTATGGTCTTCGTGAATGGCATAGAAGTCACATATTGGTGTTTTATACTCTCACATCTGTCTTCTTTTATAGCTTGTCCGGTCTCCTGCATGTTTCAACACATACTGGTGGAGAAATGAAACCGCATATAATCTTTCTGATCCAACCTGCTTTTCCAGCTTGTAAACATTCACTACCCTCTGCATGATCTTAAACACAACAGTTGCCAGCTCATGTGACATCCTTTCCTGGTTTTAAAATAGAAAAATTGCAATGTATCCCCTTGACATTGAACACTACATCATCCAGTCTCTCAAACATCCCATTTTTAAGGTAATTTTTAGTTTAATGATCCAGCTTTATATTGACCCATTCTGTTTATCCAGCAATGGTTTGGAGCTTTCCTAATTTATCAGGCATTGGGTTTCCTCAACATTTTACTCCTCCTCCTCCTCAGCCCTTAATATATCCCCACGAGTTCAGACTTTCCTGGAAATATGTTAGTTTTCTCTGTGTTACATGTAGCAATAGTGTCCCCATCTTATAATACTTGTATTTTTAATACCCATCTTTAACCAACAATGCTTTAACTACTCATGTTTTACAGCCACCAACAATGTAAGATATTAAATTATAGTTTTCCGGCCACTTTTCCTAACCTCTTACCACTATTTATTATACTGGATATTCTCGCAGCTGTCTGGATGTTATTCATTTCACCATCTGCATTATCACAAGTTACCTTCCTCCATTACACGGTGCAACAAAACTGTAAAAGAACCAGTTCATCCTCATAAATATCAATACATCTTTTAATTTCTGCAATGTAGGTAACATAGCCACACTATGTCATTGTCTTGAACTCATTTGTATCCTGACTTGACATCATCACGTGCGTCTTCTTATGTCGCCTGACAAAGCCCTCTGAATTTCCTTCATATATATCTGTTTAACTCCTCTACTACACCTCTGACTCCTCCGGGGAACATCTCTGTCGCTTCAACCGGCATTGCAGTCACCTCAGGTCTTTTACTGACTGATGTTGTTTTTTTGCCCACAGGCACTCATGATAAATGTAGAGAAAAGAGAGTGTTCTAATCAAATATGTATCAGGGGGAGTTTCCACTTGGGTAGGTCTTGAGGGTGGTATCTCCATGCACACCAGGGTAGGGTGACAGATCCTGCTGTCACCCTACGTTTTTCAAAAAGCCTTTTTTGCATATGATCCTTGCCACATCGCCCCCATCATCTGGCATCCCTGCAGACTGCAGAAACTGTCAACATTTGAAAGAGGACAAAGGTAGGTGTATACAATCTTCTATTTGGTAAATATGAGCCATACACAGAAGTTGACACTTAGTTGACACTATCTATAAAATGTTAACAGAACCTAAAGCTTTTACGAATTGCAAAATGCTAATGAAAACACATTAAAAACACATATTTATCTTTGACAAAAAAGCGAATAAGATAGACATGGGAGGGGAGGTTACAAACCTTTACCTATGGTCATGAGCTTTGTTTAGTAACTGAAAGAATGAGATTGCGGATACAAGCAGCTTAAATGAGTTTATCCAGTAGGGTGGCTAGGCTCCCCCTTAGAAATAGGGTAAGAAGCTCAGAGAGCCACAGGAAGCTGAGGTGGCATCGGGCAGTTCTGGTCACCTTCGCTTTGGCGGTTTTAAAGGCACGTTCAACTAGTAGGAGACCCTGGGGTGTCTCATTTGTACAACGCAATGATGCTATTAAATGCTGCGTAAATCATTAAGCAGTGCTATAGAGCACATTGATGTTAAAAAAGCTGCATGCATTTGCCTCTGTGTGACTAAAGCACTGAAACCAGAGGAGGAAAAAGATACAGAGCCCTGGCTAGTGGCTAAAAGCAGGTAATTTGTTCCATTGATTAAAGCTGTCTCATTGCCGTTCTGAGGTCGAAACCCCATTGGAGTATGCGATTGATACTCTTTAAAATGAGAAAGGGAATAAGTTGCTGACACGCAACTCTTTCCTTGAGAATTAACCATGAAATGGAAGATTAGGCCCCTTTAGAAAGTGTCTTGAAAAGTGCACACTAACCTGTGATTGAATTGCACCTTTAGAAGCCAGAAACCTGGAAATGAGATATATAATCACCGTATTTTCTCAAAAATGTCATCAAGGTCTGATGAGAAAAAAGATCAAGTGGGAGATTGTGACTGGCTCTGAGAAATTAAATGAATTATTTATGTTTGTTTCAGCATGGTTAAAGATAGATCTCGTCAGAACTATAGGGTCATTCATTACTAGCTTAAAAAAACAACATTCTGGTTAGGCATGTGTAACTTGAACAGCAAGGAGCTACATTTCACATACTCTCCTATGCTTGTATGTATTCGTTTCACCTATAGTCTAAAGATAAAAGTTAGTCTGATGCACGTGGAGAGCCGGGCTCTCTGAACTCAGCGAGTAATGCTGTGATGTTGTAATTTGGAATTTAAGGCCAACACAAGTTTGAGCCTTGGGCACTGCTGTTTATAAAATATAGTCCAGGTGGACCAGCATTCGCTGACTCACTTGCTACTCAACGTGAAAATCTGATCAAAGCTTAACTACATTCTCAAGGTTGTGCACAAACTATGGTCTCACCTGTGCATTTGACCGTGTCTGCTGTATTTTTTAAATTTGTTTTAGAGGGAATTTAATTAACAAAACCCTGTCCACATGCGCCTGATGGCTTGCTTCAAGTTAAGTTTGTTCATGCCGACAGTCATCAAAAGTTTGTTTGGAAAATGTTCTGCCCATGTGTGCTGACAATGCCACTGCAGTCAGTCATACATATACGCATTCCTTCTTGTCTCGCAAACTCTTGTTTAACACAGTCTGCTGCTCATAGTGTTGATTTGATGTATTGTGGAATATGCTGTTGCTTCAGCTGATACTATAATGTTTGATGATTCATATTAGCGATATTTTCTGCTAGTCATGAAACTGCAAAATAGCAAGGTGGTAGAAAGCTATTGTCATGGTGCTAAAGCAATTATCAGAAAGTTGTTACTATTGAAGTGAGAGCTCGTGGGCTTATTGGCTCTCTTGGGACTTTGACAGTTGTAACAAGGGTCACAACTATTTGCAGCCTGGCATCAACAGTGGGTTTTTTTTCCCAGACCAATGGGGATTCTGAACTTTGTGCACCTTATTATTTAGGAAACCAAGTGAAGTAATTAATAGATTAAAACCTCAGAGGAACAGAGATTGTACGCTCATCTCTATCTGTTTGGTTTTCTTTCAATCCGTGACACACATTGTGTCAGAACTATCGCCACGGAATTTGCAGCGCACATTCAAGCAGCAGCAGAATTATTGATTTGAGTGACTCTTTGACTTTTTCCTCCAGCAGCGTTTGTTAAGTACGTCCACAAAGTGCTGCAGTTTCTTTGCTCAGGAGTCCCAATTAATGGCTTGACCGTTTCTGGCCAGCCAATAAGAACAACATGATTAAAGTATGTTTCAGTATATCCATAAAGCTACATTTCTAGAATAAGGTGATCAACGTAGAGACTATTTCCTCTGCCATTGTTCATGAAATTTAGCGAAATTGATCAGAATCTATTGAACCAGTGGCCTCTGTTTAGAATGCAAATGCTTGAATTTGAACTTGAACTATTTCAACGTATACTGCAGAAGTGCTTGAATGGTTCAGCACCATGGAGAGAGACATAGAGGGCGATTGCAGCTTTGACTTAACGACCTCCTCTTTCGCTTTATATTCTATGATATACAATCAATACAATACGCTCATGAAATATCATTATTTCACTCAATAACTGACGGGTGTACAGCCGATTTCACATCTATCCAAAAAAAAGGTATTACAATAGTGTGATTTTTAGAAAAACTAGTGAACATGATATTGACAAAAAGTCTTATTAATATCAAAGTATTACCATACTATTTCCATCATTCCCAAAAGATCCACACAAGACCTTCTTTAACATAAGACATAATATAATATAAGCTACATATAGACTTTATTGCAGCTACAAATATAGCAGTTGTTAATCAAACTGAGCTACTTTGATCCAGCTCAAGTAAACACCATCATCTCCAACAACAGCAAATTGGCTCATTTGCTGTTTCTTGTTTCTAAAGTGGGTTCATTTGAGGAATTTCATTTCCTTATGGGAAATGAGACATACCGTAAATGTCAAATTCATTATTGCATTGATTATAGGGGACTGCATGCAGCCCATCTCGCCACTCAACTGCCAGCAAAGAAAATAAATATGTCTGGGAATAAGCAACGGTCATGTTTTTTTTTTTTATAATCATATCTGTAGTTGCCTCAGAATTGACTTCAAAAGAAAAGGGTGATCAATATAAGTAATACTTTTGTGATATAAAAGCAGCCAGTGATGTAGAATTGTCATTATATATAGATGAATAAGAAGAACAAGAGAATGAGGACTAGAAAGACAAATAGATTCATTTTCACTTCAAAAGGTCCAGTGCACCATTATGCACTGTAGGTAGACGTTACCTTTCAATAGATGGCAGTGTTACCCACATTTTAAATAGAAGGCTTCAAATATGGATGAGTTTAAGAGTACGTCCTGCAACTTTGGTGGTTTGACTTGTTTTTAGTTTTTTGACAGTTTGCCTATTTGTCTATTTTTTTCTATATTCTATCTAGAAGGTTGCTGAGCATGCAATTTTCTCTACAATCTTGCAAGACAAACGCACCGGAGAGCAGCAGTGATTCCTGTGACGTAAATGTGTGAGATAAGAACATCACTTTGCCAGTCTAACATCCTTCCTGATCATCTGGGGACCTGCACCAACTATCTTGCAGTTGCACAATGGCTTTTCCAGGATATAGACTCTCCCGTTATTCTGAAAACGTACATTAGGATGATTCACCAAAGGTCAGGGCTTACAGGCTCATTATCTTCCGACAGACAACAATTATTCACTATGTGTATATGCCAACTCTAGGGGGAGCAACAGCAGAGTTTTAGACTGGATGTATATGCGTACAGCCTTTCTTTAGGCTGAAACTGGGAAAATGTGCAGTTTTCTGGGTAAATTCTTCATAAAAATTCATAAGGTGCATTTTGAGATAAGAGAAAACGAAAAGTTTGGAAGGACAATGAATTTTCATGATGCAATTATTGATTTCTAATTGTATCTATAGGACAATATCTAAAACAAAGTGTTTGACGAAAGAACGAGACAATTGAAACTAACCTCAATAGAATTGGTGAAATCACAAATTCGGAGAGTTTAATGTTTTGACAGTTTTTTGCCAGAGTGTGTTTTATTTGCACATTGATACGCCCTGCTTTAAATAATGGAGTATTAAATCCCCCGGGGACAGTTCAACACCCTGCATGGCTGATTACATCCTGCTTTGATTTAAATGCACTCATCCCTCACAAACATCACTGGAGTCCCCTGGTTCTGCCGGAAATTAGTGGGCCGGTCAAAATGATTAATAAATAGCTGGTAAGTACATCTGATTTTGTCACTGTAGAGCTGACACAACCCAGTCGGGGTTCCAATATCCCCCTGCCTGTTCGTATAAGGGCCGAGTTATAAAAGATGTGTGCAGTGGTTTCCCTAATATTCACAGATATCTTCAAAGGAAAGCATCTGTCAGAGGCAAGATTGTTTTTTTTTACCCAAAGGGGTAAGACAAAATCTCGCTTTCCTCCACCACTTTCGGTCTCTTCCATTGAACCAATCTGAGTAGGATTGAATGTGAGCTCAGCTTCATTTTAAGCTGTTACCAGCCAAACAGGTTGTTGGACAACATTTCTGCTGAGTCTAGCTTGTAAAGAAATAAAAATCATATCTGATGTTTGACTCTTTGATTTAAGATAAATGATAGATTTTAGGCAAATATGACACATAATACCCGGGGTAAACAAATGAATACACTTTGTGTGCAAATTAGACCTCTGCTGTGTTTTTTGTTGCCTGTTGACATTTCAGTGCAGGACCTTTAAAACCGCCACTGTAAGTACATAGAGTGGAAAACGGGGACAATACATCCTGCTTTGTGCTTATAAAAACCAATTGCCCTATCACTGAACAGAGTCTAGTTAGTAAAGTAATAGGCAGAGGGCCCCCTCAGGCTCACGACCAGGAATAGCTGTCCTGATTGTCCTCTCAGTTGGTGGCCGTGAATAAGAGGCTTCATGTGTTCAATGTTCACCAATGTTCCTATTTATTCACATATACGGATAAAACAACAAGCCATGACACAGAGGAAAACAGAATTGATTCACAAGATTACAGGACGAAAACAAGATTGGCCTGGATAACGCAACATCCAGCAGAGATCACTCATGCACGCAAACAGGTTGAACGAGAAGCTGGGTGTGTAAAATTAGTTTTAATATCCTCCATTACACTTTAATCTACTTTTGGGAAAAGTGTGATTATGTGGTATCACATCTGGTTTTGAGGAGGAAAGCTTTTGATCTAACGTGCACATTCAAGTACCATTGATTTTGAATGGGAGACGTACGATTTCTTCCAGCTCCGGCGTTTTAAATCAAATCCCCGTTAACGGAGAAGATGATATCGGATGTTTAGTAGACATTTGTCTCAGTGGCTAATGATTGCTCCGAAGCACTTCAATGTATTTATTTTTCCTTTGTGCAAAGCCATTCTCTGTGTGTCCTAAAGAGTTATTTGCTTCCAAATATAGGCTCAATGACCAACTCCTAAAATGAATTTACCATTGATGTTTTGTGGGCTGCACACAAGCGGAATTCTCAAGTACAATGAGACACAAGAGGCAGAAACAAGGTTACTGATGAGCGCTGTCTGAGGAGCAGAATTTTGATTTATTGCTCCACGACATGACTGCAGTGAACACAGGTGGTGCAATCAGAACAATGGTTGGTGTAATTGCGTTTTTGCCTCTTGCAATATGTCTGTATTCAATGTATTCTCAAGGTTTGTCCAAATCCGACGAAAATCACAAATCTTTTATATTGAAAGTATACTAGAAATTTCTAATCCCATTTGAAATCTGTACTGTTTTTGACAAGCCTTTTGTATCTCTGTGGCCGTTCACCCATCACTGTATTCTAATATGTGTGGTTGTTCACACACAGTCATTACATTTGCCTTTTTTTATGCAATTTAAGCAGTCATTTTACTCCCATCTTTTGGTGTGGTTAATCCCAAATCATGTAAAACAGTGATCCCTAAACAGGGGGTACTTATGTCGTTGCCAGCGGGTACGTGGGAAAGATTATAGAGTGGCTCAACTTATTTGATAAAATTATGATTTGATTGAAACAATATGTCCACATATTGAGTCAGCTATAACATCTGGACACAAAGCGTGCGTGACAAGAAGATAGCAAAGGAGCAGTGGAAGCAATGGATAAATGATTCAATTAGATAAAATGATTAGAGGTAGCGTGGTTAAAAGTGTACGGATAAACAGTGGAAGTATTTAGCCAAAAGTAATGGTTCATGTATACGTAAAAAATGAATGAATAAACAGTTGAAAGAGTTAGCTTAAAGTAATGGATACATGGTTGAAACATTCAACTTCAGCAACTCCAAGAGGTGTGTTTATTTATCGAAAAGAATATTGGTAACATCCACTATTATGTCCACGTTTATAACACTGATAGTTAATAAATAATAGCCACTTTAAAACGTGTCCATAAAAGGCTACTTAAATTATTTTAGTTCATCTGACTCAAATTTTGGGAATCCCTGATGTACAGTAAAAATCAATTAACTAACCTGTTTGCTTCCCTCTTTTCCCATTAAAAACAATCATCATATGTGACCTGTAAAGTCACAAATTTCCTTGAGTCTAGAACACGCTTGCAACTCCTGGTTATCGACAACTTTGTGTTTTTAATGCAGGCAGAGATTCCACATGAACCCCGTCCCCCACATCAAGTGTGTACTCTAACTCACATTTCAAAACCTTGACAGCCTATATCTTTGTACCATCAAGAGCAAGATGAATGCATGCACCAAAATATGATTTACATATTTTGATGGCAAAAAAAAGAAAAATTCAAAAGGTGAGAGAAAGTTGGCACACTGAAGCTTTACGTTAAGGTTTGCTAGGTTTTCCTTGTCCTCAATTCTGCCAGCTAAAGCACATATGGTTCTAATTACTATGAAGACGTTCTGGGACTGCACGAAGAAGAAGATAGTGTTCCCGAAGGCTTTTGGCAATTTTGGGTGCTTGACTTCTTGAAATTGAAAAGATACATACGCAGCCTCTGAAGTATATTTCTCCAGAGATTCCAGCCGGTGTGCCGGTGCCTTTTGTGAAATTTAGAATCAGGGAGCTTGATCCATGTACTTACAGCAGTAATGGCGGGTACCCTCTCCATCACGCACCTTACAATTAGAATGGACTGGACATCAAATCTGCAGATTTCTGATTGTCAGCCTGAGTTTGTCGCTTCTCCCCATTTGTTATGAACAGTTATCCTGTGTGAGCTTTAGTCTGGAGGCAGGATCGGCAGGCGGCTGAGGTGGTTCTTATTTGTGTTTTTCCTTTTCTGGTGCTTTTCTGCAGCTGAACTGAGCCTATCGATCGGGATAGTTAATATTCCATGTGTACCGTTGAGCTGCCTGGTCCTTCCCCCAAAGATTTTTCCTTTCTAACATTGCTAAAATCTGACTGCTGCTCTTTAAAGAAACAGGATGCATGCTCATGATCAAAGACAGCCTCAGTCCCTGCCACCAGTCTAAAGAGCGATATTCCACCCAGCTGTATTCACTGCGCCTGCTTTGCATTATGGGGTTCTTTCCCTCCAGCACTGTTTTGCTGTGGATTGAGGAGAGGACAAAATAAAGGCGACTGCTGCAATTTTATCCCTATTGGCCCCGTAGCAAATTGGCCCTTTATCAAGCAGGGGCCTCATCTATCAAGCCAAAGACGGGTATTGAAATTGCCCCACTGGCCACAAATCACACCAATGGATCGGCCTTTATCTCAGACAAGGCCGTCATCACTCTGTAGTGGCTGGAAGGGGAGGAACCAAGTCATTTAAGAGTCTATCCTGAGTTTCTTTCCTGATGGATGTGGCCTGCTTGACCTCCCTGTGACCAGGAGCTGCTGGACGAGGGCCAAACCTGTGCTTAACCTGGATCATTATCTGGCTGCAAGTGTGTGTTTGATTCTCTTTCACTCCGAAACTCTGACTTTGTCTTTCTCTTTTGTTTTTGCCCAATCCTGACATGCCTTTGCCGTCTGTCTTTCCCCTCTATTACTGCGAGCTCTCGTTTTTCTAACCTCTGTCTGCCTTTGTCTCTTCCCCGTCTCTCCTTTACCCCCTCACACACACACAATCTCTTTCTTTTTCACTATTTGCTTTTCGTAAATCCTTCCTCTCACTGCTCGCCTTCATTTTCTGTAGCCAATCAATGCTAATAGAGAACGACCATATTGAAGGACAAGACAGATGGTTGCAGTATTGTCAGCTGTGCCTCCCTATATTTAAAACATTAGTCTGCCTGCTATGATTGATGGATAGCTGTATTCAGGTAATACCCCACTCTTGCCATATTCCACACAAGCAGTAATCGGTTATGGTGAGATATCTAGCCTGCCCTACCCGCACAATTCCACTGCATGTTTCTGTCAGAATGAATAACATAAATTGTATTTAAAATATTGCTCCCTCTATATTAAAACTGATGTAAACTGATGGTTCTCGCTCCTCTACTGATTCACATTGACAACTAGATCCATTTACTAACATGTCAAAAGTTATGACAAGTCCACAAGTTTTGATTGCATTGAAGTGGATATGACTGCAACACAGCGTGATCAGTCAGACCTGTGATCTATCGTTCCCTTCCTTGGCAGTCGGCGTCTTTTCTCTTCCTCCCTGATCAATTTCGTGACTTATGGGTTTAACTAAAAGCCCATCCACAATCTAATCCTCTTCTTAATTATCTTTCAACTGCTCTGCTCTTATTTGATTAGGTTCAATCACAGTGCAATTAACCCAATCAAAGACAGGGATAATATCTTTACATGGAGATTCATTAACACAAACCCGCTTTGTGTCATTTGGGTGATTGGAGACATTATGTAGGACAGAGAAGTCAGAAAATCTGACGGTACAGCACAGCAATGGCATGGATGATTACAAAGTACAGTTTGGGTTGTATTTTATCACGCTTCTGTTCCATGCTTCATTTAAACATACATGATGGTCTGACTGCTATTGTTTCTTTCCCCACAGGACTTCTTTTGAGCACTGAACTGTACAATATCTCAGCAATTATCCTGGTGACTACAATGTTTTTATTGCCAATAGAAATGACGGCCAAAACTGCGCAATTGAGACCAAGTCGTAATAAACCAAAATGTATTTTTAAGTCAAGCGGTCTAGTACTCCTTATATGGTCTGGTGTGGATGGCCCCCAGCAGTTTAAAATCAAGTATTTTTCTTAATGCTATTTTTATGCACATCTGGCACGTGTGAAGCAGACTGCATAATCCCACTGCTTGCCCTTGGTGCACAGCGATAAAATGGAGTACCATGAAATGCTAATCAAATTTTAGGAAAGCCAATTCTGAATTCTGAAAGACCTTATCCCACCCCATCCCCTTGACTCAGTATATGTGAAGTGTTATCAGTCCCTTGGGGGAAGCAAGGGAACTTTGGCCTGCACAGTGTTGGGGAAGGGAAAAACGGAAGTCTTTGGGGGGAAGGACACCCGCACACACAATGGACGCCGGCAGAAAGTAAAACAGGTCAGGACTCGAGTGGTCTGATAAGGCAGAGGACTCATGAATTAAAGAGTGGTGGAGGAAATATGACATTTTTCTTTTCCATTCTGTCTATCGGGACTAGTCGCTTGCCAGTGAAATTACCTGGAGAGAAGCTGGTCCGATAATGGACTGCCAGAGACGAGATTCACTCGAGTAATTTCTCTCTGCCCGTAAGGGCAGATTGGCATTGGAAATTCAACACTTTTATTCCCTTTTGGGAAATTTGAGAGACAGGGGACTAACATTATCATAATAGATCATGTGCATCCGCTTAAATACCCATTTCTCTATTGTGTAATGGAAGCCATTCTTCCACAAATCATTCCCTATTGGGTGAATATTGGATTTACAAGGCTCATTGTGCTTAATTAAAGCAGCCAGTGGGAGCCTTCATCATTCCCAAAGTTACATATGTCCACTCATATTTAGGTTCCACAGTAACATAGTACATCAGTTTATATTCTGAGCAGCAGTGCTTTGCAGCTCCACGGCTCCAACTAGCTTACTCATGCAGATAAAAGGTCAAAAGATCCCTGTTCTGTTGTTTTGGGGGTAAATGAGGACCTTTGTTCTTCTTTGCTCCTCCTGCAGAGAAGTGGATGATTAATATGGGGGTGGTAATGGCAGAGGAGGGCAAGGATGCAATGGGTCTTCTTTTTCTAATGATTGGTTTAAGTGAGTGCTGTAATGGGCTGTGGTGCCGGGGCCGGTGATTTACGGCACTCCCTCCGGTCGTCATGGCATTGGAGAAGCCTGGGGGGGGTGAGTTCAGCCATTCTTTCGTAATACCTTTCAGAAAAAAATATTTATTTACCCAAGATCCAAGTATATTAATCTTTCCTGAAAACCAAAGGGTGATTATGCATATTTATCGCAGAGAGAAAAGGGAGCTGGGTGGCCTTGTTCCAAGCTAACCTTTAACTGAGAGCGTGGGTGATGCCATGGAGGTGTGTGATGGCAAAATGATGAATGGCGCTCACAGAGAGAAATGTCGGATGCAATTTCTTGCCATAAGCCCCAAAGTTGATACTTTAATACTGTAGCGGTACCTTCAAACAGAACTCCAGAGTCCAGATTTTATAAGACCTTTGGAGCAATATACACAAAGCAGCTATTTCTCACTTTGAAAAAGGTTATCATGTCCTCCATGGGGTCTTTTGGTGGGCAAACAAAGTGAAGGGGAGCCCGAGGGGAGGAAAGGTGGGTAAATGGCTTCTCTAATGGAGTCCTAATCTGTGGAGGCAATCTGCAGAGAGCTGCCCCCGGCTGTGCCAGTTGGAATGATGAGACAGAGGTGACAGCGTGGCAGTTATTATTAGTGGTATCATTGATCAGACAGCCGCAATCGGCAGAGTTGGAGAGGGATGATGCATTCAGTTGCTCCAGCCCAGCTACGACATGAAGGCTCTCAGGAGCCAGTCAGGGAGGGGCCATGTGGAAAAAACAAAAAGGATGAGGAGTTGGGGTTTTTGTTCTGTACTTTCATGTAAAAGCACGTCGGGTCTTGGCCATAGTTCAGAGATGGGTTAGCTGTATTTGACAGAAGTCATCCATCTCAGGCAGTGAAATGTTCCTCATGAAAGAGTTTGGTTTAAATTGGGGTACACACAATTTGCACCGTATGATGATTGGAGGAAAAGCATGAATCATCATAAAATTTCTCTGTACTTTCTCTGAAATGGAAAGATAATGTTTGAATACATTCTTTTTCCATCTGACCTATCTTTCCCCTCTGTTATTGTTGATAATGAACTGAACTGAATGCACTTTTGGTATCTTCAGTACATATATAACTGCCTCCTGAAGTCCCGAATAGAAAATGTAATTGGGCCCATGTTGGGATGATTATCTATCATTGGGTGTTTTATAATTTCATGTCAATAATCCTCACCTACTCATGATTACGAGGGCTTCCAAAAGGGTAAGAAAGAGAATAAATAGTCTTTAGATTATTTTGCAAACTTGCTCACAATGACAATGATAACATACTTGTGTTTAACAGGTATTGTTTCCCATCTTAGTATAGAGTGCTAACATTTGCTAATAAGCACTTAACACAAGGTACAGCTGGGGCTGATGGGGATGTCATTAGATTTGCAGGTATTTGGTGATATACCAAAGTATTGGACAAATGAAAATATGTACCTGATGAAGTGATAACCAAAGTGACTACAATTCAACCAGACGGGTAGATGAAAGTCTGTAACAAATGTCATAGCGATCCATCCAATATGTGTTGAGACATTTCACAAAAAATCATAAAGGGTCAGCTCATGGTGGTAGAGGAAAAATCAGAGACTCACCAAAGTCATTCGTATTCATCATCTGGGAACAATGAATGTCTGTACCGAATATAATAACAATCCAACTCGTAGTTTCTGTTTGGGCTGGAATAAAGTGGTAGACCAACCCACTGAACAGCACTGCCATCCAAAATCAAGAACCTAAAACAAGAAACATTAAATCAGAATTATCATAAAGCTTATGAGAGCAAGAGATAGAAGACCTGACCATCTCCGTAACTGGTGTACAGCATATTTTAAACTTCATAATGCCTTTATTTTTAATAGAATATGTGCCTGCATGTTTTATTTGTGTCTTTTTCCCCCCATAATGCCTTCGGGTATGACAGCAGGTGTTCATCTTTAAAAGTCTCAAACCCAGGCTTCTCCCACTGAGTAGGACACTACTTAAATGCTTGCATTTCATGGTCAACTTCAGCAGTGAATAATTTGTTCTAAAGTAAACTTGAAAGCGTGTCGTGTAATGTGATCAATCGGAAAGGGCTGTTCTTTTGAATACACACAATTTAATTTCTATTAATATTCTTTGACATTTGTAATATAGTGAAGGACTTTACACGTCGTCCCATAGCAGTGTGATATCTTGTTATCTTTACAATTCTGTATAACGCAATTTTCTGCTGACAGCCACTTATGGATAATGTAGTTGCAAAAGTCCATCATATCCACTCAGTGAACTGAAAACAGGATTTCAGTGCCACAGATCCAAACAGCAGCGCCACGTTATACAATCTAATTTAATAAACTTACAGCTTCATGGAACCTCGCTATCTCTGAGATTTTCAGCTGTTGTTTAAATTTGGAAAACTATTTTTCTAGGATTGATATTTATACAGAATAATACCTCTTTCTACCTGGAAGACATCTAATGTCGTTGCTGGGGCAATGAGTCAGTGGCAGTTTTATTTTTTTCTTGACAGGAGAATCACACCTGAAAGATTACAACTGACTGAATGTCATTCATGTGTGATTCACATTCAGTAAATTGACCCAAATTATTGCACTGCTCTTAATGAGGCTACCCTGGCTCAGGACAGACTTTTGTGTTTGAAACTTTGTCTTTGTCTGCCCCAGATCTCTGTTTGTTAGTCTGTTTGGTCGCTCTCTCAGGCACACATGATTGACTTTCAGTTAAACCCTGAAGTTCCAAGGAAAACTCTATTCCTGATGTCAATATCCAAGTATGAAACATTTGACATAAACGGGTGTGCATATCATTTACAAATAATATAAATGAGGATACAATGACTACATAAATGAATCAATCAATAGTGAAACAATTAAAACAATTGTGCAAACTCAACCCATTACAGTACTATGAGATGATATTCATGGGGTCAGCATGGACACTGTGGAGGTCAAAAAGTACTTGGGAGTATGCATTGACAATAAACTCAATAAAAGACTAGGTTAAGAACATTGAAGCCCGACAAGAAGGGCTAGATCCATTTCCATTTTCTGAGGAGGCTGAGGTCCTTCAACATCTGCTGTTTGCTGTTATGAGCTGGGGCGGCAAATTGAGGGTAAGGGACGCTAACAGGCTCAATAGACTAATCCGAAAGGCTGGACTCCCTGGAGGCAGTTTCAGAAAGGCGGATGCTTGTCCAAGCTACGTGTCATGTTGGACAATGTCTCCCACCCACTCCATGAAGTGCTGGTCAAAGACAGCAGCACATTCGGTGCATGGCTCATTCCGCCAATATGCAGCACAGTGCGCCACAGGAAGTTATTCCCGCCTGTGGCTATCAAACTGTTCAACTCCTCCCTCAGAGTGTCAAACACTCTGAGTCAATAGAATGGCCCTTGGACTTATTTGACTTCAACTGTGCAATACTTTGCCTTCAATACCGCATTCATATTCCACATATCAAAACATTTTGTAATGTTCGTTTTGCTATTCTTGCATTTATACTGAACACACAGATCCCGCTTCTAAACCTTTTTACACTCTGGTTGTATGTTGTGTGTTTGATGAACATATTTGCATAATATTTCTCTTTTCTTTGTTTCTTGTTTTTTACTTGTATTCTCAGAATATATGGTGTTATTTTGTAGTAGTATGTACACAATGTACATTTCATTTTACACAGTCCTTCATTTACATATACCTTTATTTCTATTTTTACATATATTTCTTCATGCTTATAAGAACAACTGTAACGTACAAATTTTCCCCGGGAGATCAATAAAGTATTTCTGATTCTGATTCTTATTCCATCAGTCTCATTTTCATAGTAAAAGAGTTGTATTTGATATTTTCCACGCAATAGAAGTATTTTTCAAAGGGAAAAGCTCCTGCCTGGCTCACAGCTTCACCAGCTAGAAGGCAGAGTTGCTCTGGAGCTGAGACCGGGCCTACGCATATCAGAGTCGGCCCAATCCGTTTTGCTGACTCAAGACCAAGCACATCTGGGCCCCTTTCATGCAATCAAATTTATTTTGTTGCCATGCGGGGAAGAGAAATAAAGAAGCAAAAATAAATCAGGAACATGGATGGGGTTAGATCACTTTTTGCTCTTTTTTTTACTGAGCCCTCCAATACTTCTGACTAAACAATCAAAGCAGCTACATCTGTTCTGTTGTTCACATGCTGGACTCGAGTCATGATAGCCAGGTCTTCCAATTGTCTCTGCTTCATGTTCAGTCTTCTTTCAGGTCAATGTAGATATAAATAAGTGGTTTATAAGAAGACTTGTCAAGATGGGACCTTGAATCTTTTCCAAACCTATAAACACTCTGTCCAGCCTCTGATCTCTCCCCCTCTTTGCTATTCTTTTATGGTACAATCACAACAGTTTTGAATACCCTGTCTGTCTGGCCACTTGTGTTTCCCGCTGTGTATGACTTTGATCCAGCTACGTGGCCGCATTCCCCAGATCAGTAAGTAAGTCAGCAAAATGTCAACTTTCTCAAAGCAAGGATGTACACAGAATTAAATAAGGAAGAATTTTCCTTCAACTTGCCAGGTGGCTTAGACGCCTCCGTGCCCTCAATTAACCCTCTGTACCTCCAACTATCCCCTGCGTGTTCTTCCTAAGCCGCTCCTTGTCATTTAAGCTTTACACCCTTCTTTCTAAGTCCGTTGGAATTGTTTTCTCCTCTATGTAGAGCTTTTTTACGTGATAGTTTTCTGTTAACAAGAGGAAGAGAAACAAAGACTCTCTTCATTATACTTGACTAAGAGTTTGGGAAAGGCTCAGGCTGAGATCCAAAGGTCCAATTTACATCCAGTGCTCACCCAGTTTGTTCAGTAACCTTTTGTACAAGGTTCTGCATATGATAAGATTTAATCACATACGCCCAACTCGGTGGAGGGTGCAACTCTCACTGTAGCCTTTTGCCTCCCTTAAACCCACTATGGTGCACTACTGATCGCTGGAGGGAAAATTGTTCAGTCTGTCATGATGCCTATCTGCAGATGCTGCCATTCTGTACTGAACTCTGCTATTGTGATGAACATTTGAATATTTTAAAAATATGCTCTGCCTTTATGCATTTTACTGAAAAGTCCAAACCTCCCACAAGAAGTTATGATACTCAGCCGAAGGCATTGGCAAGTTTCACCAGTGCATGACGTGGAGGTCTCTTTCCTTCACTTTGGATGATAGAATTTGAAGCAAAACTACGTGCTTTATGTGTCAATATAAAATCCTGGAAAATAATCCTCTTTCATTTTCTGCATTGTTCAATGAACTAAATTATATTAAGGAGTGCCCCTGCACCGCAATACATCATCTCATATTATCATCAAGTCAGCAAAGTGCCTTCTGCTCTTCGCCATGAACTAAACTAAACTGAACAAACCACTTATTATGATAATCTTAGTCTTCCATAAAAACGTTTCTGCTTTACTTTACTAGCACAGGACTCCATTAGATTAGGGGTTGATGATGCACCTTAAGACATTCATACCTTTTCTTCACTTGAGTGGGTTTCATGCATATGGTGACCTTCCATTGGTGGGATATTTGAAGGAAGGGCATCCTTTTGCACAGAAAATGTTGAGTCACAATTCATTTTCAATTTCAATGGGTGTAATATAATTGTATATGTAAATAAAGCACGAGTTTTCTACTGTAGATAAGAGAATTGAACTTTCCAAACAATAGTATTCATTAGTCATTGGTTGTCTTTATCTGAATGTTTCTTTATCTACTGTGTGTCTTGGTATCATTGAGACTAAATTTGGACAAATATATGCATGGTACTATTTTGCCTTGCAACAGATTACAGATCCCTGCAATTCAAAAATCCTTGCGAAAAATATGTTCGGGTTTGAAGTATGCAAACATATATTATTGTATATATATTTCCACAATTTAGAACAAAAATTATACTTTTTATTCAGAAGCCAATTTCAAACCGTCACCCAAGGACAATGTACAAATCATAATTAAAGGTCAACAAATTTATACAAGCAGCGGAAACCATACAAAATTAAAATGAAAAACACAGAAAACAAGACAAGTGGATCAGTCAAGGATAGCCAGCCGCATTTTATGTATGCAGATTAAAAAGCCTGGGGGAGAGCTTATTTAAAAAGATGAGTTTTCAGTTTTGTCTTAAAAAAAGCAACAGATGTGTATTGATGCAAGATGCAGAGCTGATGAAATGCTTGGAGCCCTAAAAGCCGTGTCCCCATACAGGAAAGGCTACACGGAATGTTATGAGGTATTGTCTACAGCCATGCTAGTAACTCTGTGAGCCAGTTCTTAGGCAATGCATTGAGTGAAATGTTAACGTCGGCATGCTAACATGCTCACACAAACAATGCTAACATTCTGATGTCAAGCAGGTATAATGTCCGCCATGTTGGCGTTTTGAATTTAGCATGTTAGCATGCTAACATTTGCACGGAACACAACCGGACAAACACGAAGCACGGCACTGGCATCTATCTCTATTGAGAGGGAGCGGCTCATTCATTTTAAGCAGGAGGCACAACTGGATGATAGAACATTTCATCAGAAAGGATGAATTTCATTTAGAAGTTATGTGTGAGTTCTACTTTGTTTGTACTTTGTGTTTAAAAGATGTAAAGTTAGTGCTGTGGTTTATACACGTTGCTTATTGTTAAGGTTGTGTATATTTAGCATTTCAACTGAACTGGCTTAGTACCACTAGCATGGCTAAAAAAAAAATGCAAAAAGTGCCAGGTTGCACGTGAACAAGACAATTTCTTGCAGGATATAAACCGTCATCAGTCAAGAGTTTATTAGTGTATTAGCTTTAGCGTTGAAGACTCCTGAATTGTAAGGAATTATGCTGACTAATTCTAATTAGCATCAAAAAGCCCTAATCAGCTTAATACTAGTTCACGACATGATACTATTTCAGTGTACGAATATTGTACAATAGTGGTACGTAGTTAATGACATTTGATATGCTTTGTACACCTATAATTAAATGTTTTATCAAGATTGTATAATTGCTTTCTAGAATATTAAATAAAGCAAAAAGGTGGATAAATCCATAAGTTAGTACACAAACTGAAATAATTGAAAAGAGGCAGTGAAAGGTAAAGTGTTGCCAGTAAAGATAATTGCACGGGCTGATGAATAAACTGTCTGATTAAATCTTGCTTTTGTGTTTGTGGCAGTCTAAAGCAGGAAACCTGTTTCATCTTCCTCCCCCAAGAGCCTCTCCTTACTATTCATCAGGATGCTCTTCATAATGAATGAGACTCTTAATTGTACCTGAGTCCTCCAGAGCCAAATTAATCATAAAATACATCCATATGTGATTGTGTCACCATTGTGCTGACTAAACAACAGGCTGGGTTGGCTGCATTTATGTCATGGTGACATGGTGAGTGGTTGTATGGTAACGAAGGTTACAATATTGTAACTCTAGTTTTATAAGCCGCCTTCTGGACTCTATTGGTGAAAAGAAGAAACAAAGAAAGAAAGAAAAGATGTGAAACTCTTTCAATCACAAGCATGCAATAGCCCACTGAAAAATTGCATAAGCGTAGTCTGCCAATCAGGACATGCCTTCGCAAATACGCACTGACCCCAACAGTATATAAGGCATCAGATAACGCTGTATACCATCCTCCACTATCTTAGGAGTGACAGGGCCCCCTTGGTAGGGGTTTTGTCTGTGCTTATAGAACTATGGTTACAATATCGTAACCTTCATTCTAACTCACACAGGCTGTGTAGGTGGAGCCTGACGAATGCATGCCCTGCAAAGACATAACATCGGCCAAGCCATATTGATCCTGACCGGCTAGACGTTAGTAGCTGCAGCCCACCTACTTCTCTACAACCAACCACAACCGACACACACCCCCACCCTTTTTATTAGTCCAGTTCAGTTATCACACATCCTAAAGAGCCCGAAATGTCCAAGAGATAGAATCCTATGAACAAACAAGGCACTGACCGCAAGGTTGGGCTGAGATTGTGTGAGTTAGAATTTCAGTACAGTACTCGTAGACACTGTACATAGATTTATTTATCCCGGTTAAAGTGGAAAAAGGAAGTTTAAGCTGAGTGTGGTATCAGGTGATATTTAGGTTACAAAAGCTTTGATCGATGAGCTAATATGAAATAATATTTCAGTTATTTTACTCAAGAACGACTAGAACTACTTACAGTAAAAGCAGAGAAACTGCCTCTGGCTTCTGTTTTATTATTTCATAGACAATTGACTTGATCTTAAACTTAAACTCTGACAGCTCTACTGCAGTATTTCTTGATGGTGTTGCCTTATTCTAAACTGTGACAAAACTAACCGCCAAAAGCAAAAGCCAATGCATATTTTTCTGCAGATCAAGCATGACTTTATCAAAGTAATTTACATTTGTATCTGGCGAGATGAGAGACGCACTTAAAATCTCTGTTCATCCTCTTTTTCTTCACGCCAGAAAAAGAGGAAAGATATGTATTGTTTATTAAGCTAAACCTGGATGATTGTACATTGGTCTTTGGTTGAAGGATAGTGCGCTCCTGGCGAATGTGATTAGCCGGCGGGCTTTATTACCCTCTGTAAAACACCCCACACTTTAATGTTCTTTCTTTATGTTGCTGCAGTGCTCCCTCTTCTCTTCTCATTACAAACATGCTGCTCCTGCATTTGAACACCTCTTCAACCTCATCTCCAGTAGCCCCACTGCCTCCTTGAGTTTAAGCACTTTCATATGTCACTATGACATATCCATGGGCTGGAGGGTAAGCACTTTGGCAGGCTATTGCTTCCCCCGTTAGACATTTCATCAGATGTCATGTTTAGTGTGGTGGACAGCGGGCATTGTATCAACCTGTCTAGACAAAGTGACACAAACATGGCAACACCGTTTTCCCCAATAACATCTCCTTTTGGGAGTATTTGTGGTTCAGGACACATTTTGTATCTCTGCCCTGTTGTTGCAGCTCCATACGGTTGTTTGAATGTTCTCAGCCAACTGTTATGAGGGTATATGTGAATTTAGAAGCCATTAACATGCATCTCAGGTGACTGGTCTGAAGTCAGCACGTGACCACATCATAAAAAAAAAGAGAAACTGTAAGTCCACCCAGGACACAGATTGTGATCTCACTGCACGAAACAAGCAGATGGTCAGGAACACGCTATGACCACGTTGATCATATGCGCACGTGCAAATGCCAATTCACATGCAAAAGCAATACACACTTAATTAACTGGCCGTCTCTGTTGTCTCCAGCATGTATCTGTGTGGGCCTCTTGCTCTGTTTCAAGATGCAAGTGTAATGCCCACTCAAGGACACCTCCACCAATAGCATAGCTGTCTCGAAATGGTCTCTTTGAGTTGATGTTTTGTAGAGCTACTTGAGTAAACATCACCTGATCGGATTGTGCCAGCTATCTTTCAATGGTGTCGCACAGGGGTCAGAAGAGAACACCAGTGTTGTATGCGGCTGTCGTTGGGATTGGATCAGTGCAATGGTGATGCAAAATGTCAACAGGCATAGGAAGGCCCAGAAAACCTGTTTTGTCTATTAACAACTATGAGCAATATGAACACACCAAAGTTAGAACCGTTTTTGTTATTTCACATTTGTTTAACATTGTACAGAATGTGTTTTTGCTTTTTTCTGTGCTCCTCTCATTGGTTTTGAGTGGGAAGGACTCATTTGGAAAAAAAAGGTGATGTCACATACTTTCATGTGCTTATCAGTGGCCTGTGATCACTATTTACATACACAATATTTGAAGCCATGTTTTAAGGGGCTTTAAAGGGGTCTTAGGGGTGACCTAACGTGACTCTGAGGCTTCAATATGATCTTGGTTTATAAAGAAAAAAATAATAAATCTAAATGAAATTTAAAAAAGCAAACACAATAAAATAAAATGAAATGGAATGAAATGAAATGAAATGAAATGAAATAAAATACTTCTAGTTGTTGTCACAAATAAATCCATTTTGCAGTCCATGCATGCATGGATTTTAATCATGGCTGGCTCAGGAATCAAAGTGCCCCTTGTAATATCAGAGATAATGTTTACCAATTACCCCTGTAGTAATTGAAAAAGTAATTGATACATATTTTGGAAGGTTACAGGCAAAGCTTGTAGCAGTTAGCCTTCTAAACAGCTCTGAGTGGATCACAGAGGCCTTAAGTATAGTAAATGGGCTGCATGGCAATCTGTTGCTGTCTATCCCACTTAGCCAGGGACTGCAATGGGGAGCTAATGTTTGGCGATGCTGCAAAGGGTGGGATTTGCAGACACAATAAAGAGGCTTTAGCCACCTAGGAGAATAACAGTGCTATTCTCTATGTCACAAGGCTGAAAAAGGAAATCTCTTGGCTCTGGGAGAAGCCTCCCACCATGTTGATCTATTACCAGATGTGTCAGCAGGTTCCTTTCCCATTTTCCCATGCTGTGTGATCAGAAAACAATCAGTATTCCTTCCTGTGCAGGGACTAGCACTTCCATATTACTGTCAGGCTGTTGAAACAGTATTACCTTACATTCCAGGTAGCTTACCATCCAATATAGCTGCAGTAACACTGTCAGTGTGTCTGACTGGCCCTGCATACAAATCACATACAGATGATTATCTCCGTCTGTCTGACGTTATAAAGTGTTATGTTTCCTTTTATGACTTTGAATAACTTCATGACAATGATTCATCAAACACTTTTTAATTGACGCCGACAATTGTCTCCGTCTCAAGGTGTATGGAATCAGGAGATGTAATTTACTGGCTGGAAGATTTTATATTAATTCAAAAGATGATGTGTACTTTCTGTCTAAAAATGATACCCTTGCTCATCTATTTAATTAAAGCAGTTTTTCATTCATTTCTTTGCACAAAGCTTGGTGCACCCCCAGTGAATATACATTAATTAAATTGAAATGTGGAGATTTCATTGTGAAGTGACTAAAGGTTCATTATGTTGTTCTTTGCTATTACATTGCTTTATATCAAAGTTCTGCATGAACTTGTGGGAGTCTGTGGAAAAACAATAAAACCAGTATTAATAATGATCACACTCCTATACATTATGTTTCGTTATTTTTAACAACGTGAGAGTGTTGAACTGACCTTTTGATTCTCATTAACCAACAACAGACATAATCATTCTGTAAGCATTCAGCTTTGTGAAAAAAGCTGTCCATGCTTTTCCAAGTAAAGTCAGAAGTACTGTCTTAATGGGCTTCACACCATGACCTGCAACATGAAGACTGTACCATGTTGCATGCATTACGTATGAGACATTGGGATTATACATGCACAGTTGTAACATACAGTAATTGCCAATATGCATGGTCAATCAGAGGTGTAACTCTCTGTTGTACTTTGCATCTGATTGCCTAACAAGAGGCGGCATGCCAGTGGGCCAGTCATTACAAACTCACACTGCGCAGCCAAAAATGGTTCAAACCCATAGCACCCCATCTAAATATCTAGTAGAGATATGTACTATGTCATTTCTGCAGTTTTTTTCTGTGTCTGTGCTCCTCTCACAGGTTTGAAATGGACAGGGCTTAGTTTGAAAAGGGTGATGTCACATAATACCATGCACCAGCTATAGGATTTAGCAACATTTGAGTAACGATTTGGTGGCAGTTGTTTGCTCAAGCAATAATCTTTGCAGATGATGTGGTTCTGTTGGCCAGACCGTGACCTTCAGCACACACAGGGGCGGTTTGCAGTTAAGTGTGAAGCCGTTCAGGGCAAAAAACGTAAATTACAAAATAATAACATATATCAACATTTGAAACTGTATACCTCCAAGTCTGAAGACATGGTTCTCTACCAGAAAACGATGTATTGTGCCCTCTGGGTTGGGAGTGAATCAATGCCCCAAGCGATGGAGTTCAGTTATCTTGGTCTTGTTCCCAAATGAGGGGCAAAATGGAGCGTGAGGACAGGCGGTTCAGTGCGTTGTACTGGGCCATTGTGGTGAAGAGGGAGCATAGCCGGAAGGCAAAGCTCTCGATTTACCACTCCATTAACGTTCAGACCCCCACCTATGGTCATGAGCAATGGGTAGTGAACGAAAGAATGAGATTACGGATTCAAGCGGCCCAGTTTGGAGTAGATCTGCTGTTCTTTCAGGTCGAAAGGGGCCAGCTGAGGTGGTTTGGACATCTAATCAGGATGACTCCTGGATGCCTCCCTTTCGAGGTTTTTCTGGGCACATCCAACTGGTAAGAAACCAAAGGTAGACCCAGAAAAGGCTGGCGGGATTTTATATCTAATCTGGCATGTGAACGACCCTGGGTTCCCCAGGAACAGCTGGAAAACGTTGCTGTGGAGAGGAACGTCTGGAATACCCTGCTAAACCTGCTGCCCCCGCAACCCAGCCCTGGATAAACGGAAAAGATAATGGATTGACTGGTAAACTATTCATAAACAATGACGTAGGGTGTATTGTTCCTTAACTTTGTTGCTTATGTAGTCATGAATGTTTAATGCTCTAGAGAAGTTCTTCAAATTTAAAATCATGTTTTCAGGGGCTTTAAAGCAACTGTATGACCTTTGAGGCCAAATATTGCTTGGTAGAAGTTTGAAGGCTGTGTGGTCTTTGTTGTTGGTTATCGATTCAATTATTTATCGTTATCCTGACTGTACACTAGTGGATTGGCCAATGCGTGTGTGAAGAAGAATGAAAGAGAACAGGAACGGAACAAAGGCAAGTATCATGAGACTGTGGTTACTATTGAAAACAAGGCACGGCCATACCACACCCAATTAGCAGGAAAATATATAGTTCATTATGTTGTAACACTGAATATTTCTACCCACAGTGCACCAAACGTGGTAGACCCATTAACTATACTGATGGCAGTGTGAGCATAAAGTCAGTTATTTTCTTTTTATTCAGGAATGGTAATGATCTTCTTTTCTTTTCTCCAATATATCATTTCTTATGTGGGTGCACATTAGATCTAATGGCTATATCGCTGGTCGTGAACTTTGCAAGTTGAGTCTGCCACATTAAATTGGCTGGTCACTCAGTATTACCAGCTCTACAGCATATAAGGGCAGCTGATGACAGTTCGGCCTTGATCGGAGCTCTTTCCCTGACTGCCTGTTGTTGGTAATGGCTGAGGGAGCCGTGTAGTGGGCAAGTAATGACCATTGCAGGTAACACATCATTATCCCCTTGTTGGGGGAAAGGTCTCTCTTTGAGACTGATAAATGTTAATTACTCCACCCTGACATCAGACGGAGAACGCAGCTGGAGCAGCAAGAAGAGGGCCTCATGATGTAATTACTGTTGAGCATACGCTTGTTTTTGCAGTTGTGACTGTATAGTTTGTACATCAATGTATGTGTATGTTCTTATTTTTATCATTTTCTGGGACTAAAGACACATCAAACGTGCTGGACCAGTAGAGTAAAGCATTTGCTTATATCTTGCTATCTGTTTCACTGCTGATTTCCTTTTATCTCAAAGCTGTGGGGAATATTGATATAACAAACCCAGAAGCTTTCAAAAAATGAATGCTGAAACATGGACAAGACAACACAAGAAGCATCTATTTGGAGTAGCAGCATATCCTCCATACATTTGTCCTCATTAATCAATACAGATCAGCTAGCAGCCTCGCTTCAAGTCTGCCCAATGGCAGCGGCAAGGATGTAATACAGATAATCAATACGTCAGTGATTTTGCCTGGAAGAGAACGCATGCTCTGTGTGTGAACCCGCTGATGCTGATCCTCGAAAAATACTAATAAGAGAAAAGCTGGAATCACAAGAGGAGAAATGTTTTCTTCAAATTATCTCACAGCCAGACTGTGTGTGTGTGTGTGTGTGAGAAAGAAGGTGAGAGAATTATAGTAAATAAACAGAAAGAGAGACAAAGATATGAGCCCTTATTAGAGACATTTATGATTGTTGATATAAAATATATATAATCAGGGCAAAATTGTGTCAAAATGTGTCAATCAGGTTGTCATCAGCACTTTGGGATTTAAATGGTAAGTGGACTGTACTAATGGACTGTACTTGTATAGCGTTTTTCTAGTCTTCCACTCAAAGCACTTTACTCTACATTCACCCATTCACACCCATTCATACACTACCATGCAAGGTGCCACCTGCCCATCAGGACTCTAACGCACATACACCTGCAGGAGAAATTTGGGGTTAAGTGTCTTGCCCAAGAACACATGGACTAGTGGAGCTGGGGGATTGAACCGCCGATCCTCTGATTGAAGGATGACCCTGCTTTACCACTGAGCCACAGTCGCCCCTATCTTTACTATGTGAGTTATAATAAACAACACATTGTTCTGATATATGGAAATAATTGAAGAGGTGGAGGTGAAAAACTCAACAATGCGAAGCAATAAGACTTCAGATATATTAAAGTTTAACCAGAGTTCCTCCAGTGAGAGATACACTACATTCAGTAATATGGCATGAAGCAGATGTGCTGTTGCCATGGTTTCCTGTAGTTTAACATGGGGGTGCATGAGTTAATGGAATATCCTACGGTTCTGAAAGTAAAGGTCCTATTAATTCCCTGCACTGTTGGAGCACTTGAAAGGCTTGAATGGGGAGGAAACTCTCAGCTGAATTATCATTACAAAAGATTTTCAACTGTTCGAAAACTGCTGGTTCTTTGATGAAAAAGACAAAGGTGGAAGCCCGTGTACGTTAAAAATGTGAAGAAAGATGTCAACTATGATGCAGGACTAAAATGAGTGACACTGATGCCGAGCAGAAGCTAAGTTTTACACTGATAATGATATGCTCTGACTCCACTTCTCGCTGGCTTCTTCTCTATGGTAGTGGCTGGCAGCTGAGTGATGGCTAATGTTGTGGTACTCGGAGCCATCCGCTACACCAAACTGACAGAAGAATCAATATTTCTGAAGTGTTAAATTATCCAGAAAGCTCCTGTGTTTCCATGTTGAGGAACATTAAAGCTATAATTGTTAAGAAATCTGAAATCAAACCACATACTTGATACTTTTTATACTCCATTTGCATTCAGTCTGTATCTTCCTCTCTACGTCGTAGATTTAATTGTTAGTGACGGAGTCCACCGTTTTAGCACTGTATTCAAATTGCCCTCACACGCACGCACAAGGGGATATGCAGGAAATGATGCATGAACATAATCGAGCATGACTGTTTTTCCCATTCATATCTGATTTACTTTCCTATAGCAATATCACAGCTGTATTAAGTTACAGCCAATGTAGACCCAAACATTTCCTACTGTTGCTGCTTCCAATGGAAAGCATATAAACCGCCGAAACACAGGGTGGCTTTTTTTTATTGTTGTTTGATGACCACAACCATCATCAAAAATGTGCCCACAAAACAAGACTACGGCCATTTATGATCGGCTTAACGTATTGCACGGGGTAATGGAACTAGAAGGAGCAGCTACAGCGAGCTTTCAGATGAAGAGCAGCAGGCGGCAGGCTGCACACCTCTAACTCCTCAGCAAGGCAACCAGCTCCTTTGGCTGTTCCCGCTGTCGTGTGGAAAACTACTCGCACCATGCTCAACAAGAAATCAGTTTTCAGTTGCTGATGGCATAATGGGAAAAAGCCAATTATAGTTGCTTGGCTGCGCTGTAAATAGATAGACCGATTGCTCTTCTGTCCTATTTCCGACAGAGTATACAACAGACCCAGGATTCTTAGACCTGTATTAAACCACCTGTGTCAACCTGGTCTGACATTTTGAAGGATTAGAACTTCAGGATATAATTAAAAGAAAACTACTTCTGAAACTGAATGTCGTCTACTTCATAACTCTATTCACACAGTGCACACGATTTAGATCAAATGTTGACCAGAACTGTGTTTGAGACGTCCTGTTATGCTACGACATAACATAAACCTGCAGTCCGGATTTTCCATGGTCATGCTGAAAGCAAGCGAGAACCGTATGGCTTCCTTGGACGCACGCAGTCATCATGCCAATGTGCATGTCGGCAAGAAGCACACGATAACTTCCCAGCAGAGTTTTACAGCGGTGCCTTACAGATAGATTGCATGTGCTGTGCTAATAGAAACCTTTGCGATGAGATAAATCAGGGCGCTTGACAACACGTTGACTTCACCAACGGTCCTCTCCAAGTGTTCCCGTTTCTCCGTGAATTTCAGTGACGCTCTTTGTCTCTAACCTCTCTGGTCCTTCGCGTGCGTTGAAGAATATCTAAAAAGGTGCCTCGCATTGAGAAAGATGATCTGCTTCACAGCAGCATCCGATCTTTTATTCATCACATTATCATTGTGCGTCTGCCTCTCTACTCTGATTCATCAGCACATTATGATATTGTTTTTGTTTGTGTCACTCCTAATGTGAGAAGGGCATACAACTATTTTCTTTTTAAATCTTGTTATCAGGTCAGCCTCTGGCAATGACCCCTTAAAAAGCATGAGTGTGTACAGTATGTGTGTGTGTGTGCGCGTTATATCAGTGACGCATCTACTGACTCATTCCTCCGCTCTCTTTTCTACTCTCTACGTAGGTGAGTTCAATATCTACTGCATTATGAAGAAATCAGTGTAACAGCTAACTCTTCTTGTTGTTAAAACTTAACAGTGCAGCCAGGCCTCCAGCTAACCTGCTCAATTAAACATTTATAGAGAGAGGCAGATGTGATTAATACTTCACTCAGCCCTTTAGGATTCCCTGCGTGTTAGCACTTGTGTTGCCGTGTTATGATGTAAGGGTCGCTGGCGGAGGAGATACTGACCGGGCCAGCTCAACTGGCAGCGCTACTTCACCCAAGCAACTACAACATCGGCTGTTTAGCAACAGAGCTCTGTGCACAGGCCCTTTAATGCCAGCAGTACCCGGCAAACAGATCGAACATGACGCGGTATCCAAGGCTCGCAAGCAAACACTCGTGTCCTCACTGTGACTCGAAACAGCACACACAGTCATTTAATCCATTGTTTTAATGAAAGATATTGATCATAGCTGCGTTAAATAGATCCATTTGAAGGAGGCGTGACCCCTTTAAAATAAACTCAGATATTAATGAAGTTTCAAACGTTTAACGTAGATCTAGAGGTGGATGAGACCAAAATGGCAAGATAGCGGATCAGTAAAAGAACCATGTTCGTAAGGTTTCCTGCATATCCACTTCGAATGCAGAGGACATCAACCAGCCTTAACTTGAAGCCTGTTTGAAGAACAAAAACAACCCATGAATCTCAGACCGCGTGTGTGTGAATTAATTGGCATGAACCACAGGCACGGTGTAGTTATGCCACATTTATAACACATATGTAACTCTTGACCTGACCCTAGTTTCCGCACGTGACTACTGTTGGAATTGTCACTGTCCGTGACATCATGTTGTCCAGATCTCCGGTCATGCCTTTTTACAAGACCCCTTATCTAATGAAAGGAATAGGAGATTGGGAGATTTCTTTTATGTGAGAGATTTCTACAAACTCAAGCTCATTCTATAAACCTCTCACCATTTTGCAAACTGAACTGCTGCCATGAAGCTTTCCAGCTTTAACAGCCCGTCCCCGAGCGAAAGGAAGAGACGCTCAGAGCCAACAGAGTGACATCCCATGGGACTCACCTCACCAGGAGGTAGACGCCTGTTAAAATTTCACAGCCCAGGATGTGTGTCTGCGCGAGGTCACGACGAGTCTTTCCCTTCCTCTCACACTTCCATCAGATAATCTGTTTTAAGTCTATTTTTGCCTCTTTCATCAGTAGCTTATTAAACAGTCACTGTGGGAACTAATGCGTGAAACAGGCAGAATTACTTCAGTCCTGTGAAATGAACTGCAGGGCATGTCTTTTACTGTATATTAAATAAGTAAGCTGAATTCAACATATATTTACAGATGAGGAATCAAAAATTATTTAAAATAAATGAATAAAGTTGTGTAAAAAGAGTCTTGGGTATACATATGTCTGTCTGTATTGTATATACAAATTGTAAAATAAAAAAAATGATTCGTAAGGAACAGAAAAGAGAAAGATTTCCTTTACTGTCGCTCAAGACAGAGATTTAACATTTTGTATTTTGGGCACGCAGCTAATGTTCTCAACAGTGAAACTTATACTGACTGCAATAAAGTTAAGTTCTTAGTTGACCAACATTACAAGCAGCTAGGGAGGATGGTAAAGGTCAGAGCCATGGCGTCCTCAGAATATTTATACGATTGTAGAACATAGTTAGAGATAAGCTTTGGGGGGGAAGTCAAAGTGGGCGACACAAAGGGGATATCCTGATGATGTAAAAATTCATTTAAAAAAGAAAAAAAAGCATTTCAACTGGTTACACTGATTTAATAGCTGCTGTTTTAACATGAATATTACAAACGACTTTTAGGTAATAACATGTTGTGGGACACATACTGGGTCCCATGAATAACGTGCAGAAAACAATACAATTCAATGTTTGGATTTTTTTAGGGCCAAGATCCAAGGAAGCAGCTGAAGTCAGATGTTATCATGGAAGTCAGAACTGTAAATAGAACAGCAACAATAACACGCACAGTCCTTATTTCATGTCAACTCATATATACGAATCGGCCATGTGTCATGGGAAGCCTTCCTCGAATGCTGTAATTCGACAATTCAGAATTGTTTCTTCTTTGATATCTCATTCTACTTGAATGGTGCTGGTGCAGCAGAAGGCCGGATGAAGAGGGGAGGATGAAGGAAGGAGCTCTCTCTTTCTTCCAAACCCACAGGGTCCCTCCTCTCCGCCGCCGATGGCCTGTAATTGGTGTTTAGCTCTGTTGTGGAGAGGCCTCAGCTGCCGGGTGGCTCCTCCGGCTGCCTTTTAACGTGTCACTGGTTTGTGTGTCCCATTGTGGCTTGTTCACTCTTCACTCGGGGAATAGCGAGCATGTACACGCGGGAAACTTGGGCTTTTCACCCAGCAGGGTGCAGGGGAAGCGAACCCACCAACAGCTGTGCTCCATCGTTCTTTGACGGAATGGAGGGATAGATGGGTAAAGATAGATTATTTCATCGAGTACACTAACTATTTTTTGAAAACTACTCTTTATACTGTATACCATTATTATCTTTGTTTTTTATTTACTTTCCTTAATGGTTGGTACTAACTGGCAGTGTAACTACATTTACTCAAGTACTGTGTACAATTGTAAAGTTCTTTTTTTAGTTTTTCTATTTTATACTACATTATTTGACCACAGTTACTAGTTTCTTACAGATTATTAATACAAAATCTAAATATACAAATTATTAAAAATATATATAATATAAATCACTAATTATAATCCAGTGACAAAATATATATTATTCTGAAATAAGTCATTCTGTATAATGAGTACTTCTACTTTAGGTACTTTAAGTATATTTTGATGTTAGTTCTGTACCTTTACTTAAAGTAAATTCTGAATGCAGGAGTTTTACTTGTAACAGAGTCATTTTAAACCATATTGCTACATTTACTTAAGTAAAAGGGCACTTCTTTCCCCACTGCTACTCAAAACAGTTGATAGTTTTATCAGAGTTCTCTTAACTTGGGCTAATATACAGTAGGATAACTAAACGGGTCTATCTAATGGGCACAGGCCCAGGGGCCCAACGTGTCAGTGACCCCCCCCCCCCCCCCCCCCCCCCCCCGGCCTTCACCTACAAAATGTCACTCAAAGAGAAAAGTACCAACCTGGAAGAGATCAAAACAAATACAACAAGATGCAAAACAGCTGCAAAGAGACACAAAGAGACATCATAGTGACTTACAACAACTATGAAAAGGGGCAAAACAACCACAAAGAGATAAAAAAATGACTACAAAGAGACATACAATGACCACAAAGACAACACAATAAAACTACAAAGACACGCAAAATTACTACAAAAGGCGCAAAACAACCACAGAGAAAAATGAATAAAAAAAAAGACCAAAACAATCACAAAGTAACACAAACTCACAGAGAGATGTGTAAAGACTACAAAGAGACACAAAACAACAGCAAAAAGAGGCTACGAATACAAAGTCTGTGTGTATTGCTCTGATGTATGAAAATGGATCCTTTTGCATGTCTGTGCCCAGGGGCCCAATGTCTCATAATCCACCCACGCTTAGGCTTGAGACTTCATATGTCGTACTTGAAAGTATTGGGCATGTACAGCGGCAGGGAGGGTTCAATGAAAGACGCCATTGAGCAGCATCAGGAAATTTGCAGGATCCATTGTTTTTGGAGGTTGACAGAGCTAAAAGTCAGGATATCTCGGGCCCTGTTGCATCACCTTTAACCAATTCTTAAAACAATCTGACTCTTGTGAGTCCTTTTGTGCCACTTAAGGAGTGACTGCTCCTTTTGCGTATATCACTATTTTCAGCCCACACTTGTTCTAAAGACGACTCATATGTATGCACCACTTCCACAAGTCTGAGGCATGAAGCTCACTGAGGGCAGCAGCTTGCAGTCAAGAGGTGCCCCATAGGTGGCACTGTTGGCTCTCATGAACGACCCGTGGCACAACAGGTTGCACCACTCCACTGCTCTCCTCACTGAATGGACACTAACGATCCATCCAGCAGGTTATGGGAGAGGTAAAATAAAAATGTAATGTGGGCTGTTTTATGTCATTGATAACCACTTTCCCCTTAGTTTGGAGCAATTTATTGCGTATCACACAAGCTCAGATTTCTGTTATGCATATTGTGGATTACTCTGGAGTATATGCCAAGCCTCTCCTTATTATTTGATGATTTAAAACAGTGTTAAAATAGTCCCGCCTTCATACCATATGAAATAAATACACCCGATGAAGTGTCTGTTTTACTGTGATTATTGTCTACCTCTCCCAGTCTCATGCTCATTTTCACCATTAAACATAGAATATATAGCTAATCAAAAAAAGATGAGGTGCGGAGCCCCTTTCTAATTTGCCAGGAACCTTCCCCCCCCCCCCCCCAACGGTTCGAAACCTTACATAAAAACGCAATTCCCATGTGATGCGAGGCGGGAATTGAATGGCATAATACTTGCTGACGTGACGCCTTCAAACCCTCTAATTTGCCAATCCAGCCCGGAGTGCGCGTCCCCCATACCCCCCCCCCCCCCCCCCCCCCCCCCCCCCACCGCTCCGTTCTGCACCAGCACTCTCTGAGTGCACAGCCACAGGGTGCAGAGCGGCCACGGCTCCTGAACCAGCTCACCTGCACGCCACCAGCACGCTCCTCCATCGCGTGGAAAGTTGGAGGACTAATTCATCAGATATCGCATGTGTTCACGTGCAACTTGCCGGGTGGTTTGTATCGCGGTAAATCCACCACTCTATGAAAAAGAAGAAGAAGAAGAAGAAGAAAACCAGATAGCTGCGCCTGTCATGAGATCTCTTTGAAAAGCAGAGATTGTTGAGGACTTTTTTTTTTTTGTTCGTTGGCTCGTTGGAGAAATGATTCCAGCCTGATAAAGAGGAGACGGTTGTATTTTGATGTCAGCATTGGATGAGACCGCAGCGCATCAGAGAAATATGGTAAGAAGCAAAGCAAAGAAAAACAAGCACTGCATCAATTTCTGAGACTTATTCTTATTTATATTCAATGATGTTTACGTTGCTTTTTTTGTAGCCTAGTGGTTGTTTTTACAAGTGTGCAAACAGACAGAGAGCTGTATAGGGAATCCACGACACGTTCACCACGCATTTGTCAAATATTACACATCCTGGGTGCTGTAGGGTGAGCTTGGTGACAGAAGCACCCCGGGGGGCACCTGTTTCAGCTTCAGAGAAAAACAAACTTATACCGTGGAGAATGAGATCAGTCCATTCATTATGTGTGCCGTGTGACTGTTGGGAGTGTATTCGACAAATGTGGGCTATCACTGTGTTTTCAGGGGACGATGCTGACCGTGCGTTCGTGTCTGTGATGGCAGGTGGTGTCGCACGGAATACAGCTGATTTGTTCTAAATGGAGAACTGCTCAAAGAGGATAAATTGCGTGCAAAGTTGTGCGGCTTTCTGCTGAGGGAGTTATCCAGCGCCCCCTCCCACAACCCCACGAATAAACATGAGTCCACGGCGAGACATGGGGCCGCTCCGCTGCGTGGGATTCACCGCGTTTCTCCTGTGCACAGGTAAGACCCCCAGAGACACCTAAGCTAATGCCAATGAGCACTTGTGTTCATACAGCTGCAACACGAATTATGGAAATGAAAGGTAATCGTCACATAATTAGAGCCACTCTAAATGCATCAACCTTCATCGAGTGGTTTTTATTCAGTTTGGAACATTTAATGAAATGCAAATGATTTCCTTTCTGCCAAGAGGACATATATGATTTATGAGACACATAATTAGCTGTAAGCTGCTGGGGCAGAATGCAAAATGACTTGTGATATTAACATGAATGAACTGTGACAGTTGCCTATGGGAGTGTGTGGGTTTGGGTGTTGTAGTTTGGGGGGTTGTAGCAGCACTTAAATGGGATGCGGTGTGCGAGAGTATGGCACTGCAGAGCACCAGGCACAACAACAGGCTGCAGAGCAGCAGACACAGCCCAGAAAAAGAGGAGTGCATCTTTTCACTAAGTTTAAGCAGTTCTGCACTTGTAAAAAACAACAACAACTTGTGTGTGGGTGAAATCTCTGTATCTATATGTGTTTTTGAGTGTGTGCATCTGCATGTTCTTGGGTGTGCCAGTGCATATATTTGCCTGTGAGAGTGTGGATGTTTGGGTGTTATGTGTGTTTTTTGTAAGACGTGTGGGATTGCGCAGACCTGTGATCACCAAAAAAATGAATATGTAGGAAAAATCATGTGTTTTCATCCTCGCTGTTTAGCTGCCAATCACGAGGCGTATGTAAAAAAGACTCTTTCTCACTCGGCTGTCGCTACGACAGATATCTTTGTCATAGTTAGATGATGGATAAATACTGTATACAGCGTGTATTTATAGGACATTTACTTATTTTATTTGTGTAGTTTTGTTTATCCTTCCATTATGGTCACATTTCATTTTTAAATTTCAATGCGGTAATCTTGGGATGCGGCAGCCTCTCTAAACCTGGGTCCATTAGCAACAAGAGCAGTCAGATTATTTGACGGACTGAAGCATTTATAATAAGTGCTTTAGATGGCTGAACAATTAAGTGACATATTTTGCAGAAGTAGGTAAAGAAGCCAACAACTGTTCTTCAATAAAAGTACAGTTCTTCTATAATAACCAGCGGCGTACAAGATTCTTCACTTTTATCCTGAAAACCTCACGGTGACGACACAATAGTCCTGCATATAATGTATAAACTTCTGTTGTTACACTTCTGTTTTTGTACGGATTAAACAAACAAGATACAATGTCTTAATTAGTGAGCTTTAGTTTAGTTTACAATGTTTATTAACCTTTGGACAGAGACAAGCTACCAGTTTCCTACTCTTTCCCGTCTTTGAGCTAAGCTACGCTAAGCTCTCCTGCCTGTAGATTTGACAGAGAGACGTGAGTCAGTGTTCTAATTAGTTAATTGCAATATTCCTCAAAATATGTATTGGAAAAAAAAAAAATCAGACCAGTTGAAAGCCACTCCACAAACATAAATATAGGTTGGCTGAAGATTCATCCGTATTACGCTGGTTCCCGTCAGCCACTTAATCTTTGCAGGTGAAAGTGGAGAGGAAGGGAAAAAAAAACCCAGACTCCCTCCTGTCAGTCAAACCCCCTGGTGTGCAGAGTCTCAGAGGATATTATAACTCTCCAGCCACCTGATTGCTTTCACCGAGAGGTTCTAGGTTGTCTCTTTAAGACACACGTACTGACAGGCACATACTGAGAAGGATGCCTACACACACTCGCATACTGTCAAACTGGCCATCAGGACATTTGGAAGAACTTCATATATGCCTGGCATGCAATAGGATGTGATGGAGTTGTTTTTTTAAAAAACATGACAGATTGGAGGATTGTCTCTTAGTCATATAGATAAAGTTTCAGGGGTGAAAAATTGCCTTGCTCACACTTAACATTGAGGCTACCACACACAAGTTGCAGGAACAACTTTATGACGTTATTAATCCCACACCTACCACATCGACCATTGTTTGCATACTGTGTAGTTTTCATCACCTGTTCACAAGTATTTGAGGATAAAGGGCGCTGTGCTTAACGAGAGTGGGAGGATTCTCACTCAGAGCTTTGCCTGCTCTTTTGTATATGTGTGGGCCCAGCCACGGTGGATCGGGATGGAAAGTTGAAAAGTTACAAAACCAAAAGCCTTTAGCCTTAATTTAATAATAGCTCTCTTATTCTCTCTCTCTCTCTCTCTCTCTCTCTCTCTCTCTCTCTCGCACACACACACACACACCCAAAGACACATCGAACTCTAACCAAAATAACATTACATATAGCACTCAAGGCACCACTGGTAATTTCAGATGTCTGATCACCACTACCTGTTTTGCTATGTTTGCTGACCAGAGAATGACTGCTGTAGGTAGCCCAGGGTGGTAATATAATCACTATTTATCAAGCCCTGTTGAACGCTCTTATTGTACGATAAGTTGTAAACGTGCAATGCCAACAATTTTCACATGCTGCTTTCCAAAATATCTGTGCATGACAATTATGTATGGCTGAGGTTAGAGGGAAAAAAACTGCCAAATTGTTAAATTAAACGATTAAATGGATAGTTTGGATTGGTCGAAGTGGGCTTGTATGAGTTACTTGTCCTAAGTCTGGGTATTACTTGCAGTAGATAGCGCTCGGCATGCCCCCAGTTTGGAGAAACAGACAGGAGAGCCAGCACAGAAGCAAAGCAATGTGCTGCTGTGGACAGGTGCAGCAGCGAAACACAGTTTAGCCACCTGGAAAAAAAAGCCCACCTAAAAAAAAAATAAGTCAATATCAGTTTAATTAAGTGTAGGCCTGCTCTATATTTAGAATATTTTCACTACTTTACCATGCCGGGGAACTGAAGCTGTGTTGTGTGACTTTGGTGTTTTAAAGGGCAAGTTTGGATTATATTGTGGTAGAACAGCAAATCCTGTGTTCTGCGAGGTAAAATGACCATATTATGGGACCATAATGTACTAAATGAACATCATGCTGTAGTGAAGAACACTTGAAACTAGCGATTGAGACCATAAAGTTGTAGGGTCATTTTCTCATAGATTTCCATACAATCAGACTTCTTTTTGCAAGTTTAAGGCAAATTCTCATTGGCTTCACTTTTCAGAACTGGAGGTTGTCGCCTGGTTAGGATTAGGCAACTAAATCCTCAAGGTTAGGGAAAGATAGCGGTGAGAAATAATAGAAATGATGTGATGGGCTGAACTCTGGTCGCCTGCATGAAAGTCAAACATGCTACACGCTTATCTGGCACCCCAACCTCCACACCCTCACGTTCTGCCTCTTTATATTAAAACACACACTACAACTTCAGCATCAGAAGTGAATGTGGGCAAATCATGAGGTCTAATGTGAAAGTAATTCCTATAGGACACAGGGCTGGGTTTTTTTAATGTTATAATATATACGTTCAACAAATAATGTTGAAAATGCCTCTTTTGCTCTCCACATGGACTGTTTACCTGTATTAAAACAAAGCCTGCTGATACGTGGTTGGTTAATACTGCTTGGACTCCAACGAAAACCAGAACACTTCTGATACCAAAATCCTATCCCGGTGCCTACGGTATCTACGTAGGGAGCAGGTCGTCTTCCACGGAGTCCGCCATCTTGCACCGCCATGTTTTTACAGCAACCCAGAACGGACACTGGCTCTAGCAAGAGCTTTTTGCATTTTAGGGATGCGTTCCAAAACCCGGTATTAAACAGGCCCTGGTGCATAGTAATTAAAGATTGTAGTATTGATAAGCCCCGATGTTACTGGTGCTTTTTATTAGTACTTTTTAATGTTTTGATGTAATTTATTATCATGCTGCTGCAGCATTTTCTCTGCTTTCTCTTTCGGGTTGAGCTCCTTCAACTACAAACACACATAGAAACAAACACACACGAAGTGCGAGCAGATAGGCCGCTGTGGTGAAGTAAACCAGGGGAAGTGAAGGACACCGGAGTTGACGGCAACTACACTTGTTACTGTACGTGCAATTAAATATTATAATATATATATATAATATAAAAGCCAATACTTTATCAATACATCTGTGAACATGTTAAAATGTGTTGAATGCTTTCCTATGTATGTATGTATATGTGTGTATCTACAAATTCATGTGTGTTTGGATGTGTGTATCTACATCTGTCTGTATGTATGCATGTTTATTATGTATGCATTCAGACTGGGAACAGGCCAGACCGATTATTCAAAAGAACAGATTACCAAAGATAATTTTTTTGAATTACCAATGCTGCCGTGACCGGCATCTGTTCACGTTTAGAGGCTGCAGTGGATTTAACACGACTAAGGGTCATTCTGTGGTGTGTTCTACCTAAGTTTCCACAGCAAGTGTTTAACAGTCTACTGACGAAACGGGCAAAAAAAAAAAAGAAAAAAAGGAAGACTTGAAACAGATTATCTCATGTCAATGTTAGGTGAGAGGAAGCTCACACACTGTACACACATTAATTCTGTTAAATCCAAAATGGCTTCTACCACCTGGAGAGCAAAGTCTCGTGGGTTATTACTTGTTGGCTTTGAGCATCTCCTGGTTTCATCGTAGGAGGAGATTGTCAGGGCTGAGAGCTGGTCCACAGTTCTGCTTCAAGAAAAAGAAGAGGCCAACAGAATAAGCTGACTTTGTAGGAACCCCATATGAAAATTGTCTCCCACTCTCTTCTTTTTTTTCACTCTTGGTTCTACTTAAATGCTTCAAAAGGCTTTTCTATGAGCTGTAATGTTCATTACCATAAAGCGAGAACTAGGATACCTCTCACTGGAGGCCTCGACCGGAACGCTAAAATTGAGTCTGTCTCTTGAACATCGTGAGTCTTTCCCGCAGCAGAAGAAAGCGTTTGACTTAGTTTATCACACTGAAAAGAACACATTTTGTCTGTAAAGCAAAAGCCCTATAGATAAATACACATTTAATAATAATTTGCCAAATCCAGTGCAAAAATGTATCGTCACTGAATGAAATGCTGTATTATAAAGTGATAGATGACGACTCGCTTGCCCCGTATGGCACTTACACAAGGCTCTAGAGAGCAGAGGGAAACGCTGCACCAGGGAGCCATATGTCATATTATATGGGTCATAACACACAGACAAAAGTCATGAAGTGAAAGGTCGTGTAAAGAACACTGTTGAGTACAATTTGTAGTACAAACCCAACATTTTGGTATGCTTAAAAAAGCTGGCATGAACTGGGGTCTGTAACAAAGCCAACTGAATCCCACTGAACAAATTTAACTGAGCCACTAGTTCTAAGACAAATGACAGCCGGGTTAGTATGGAAGCAGCTTTATTGTCCGGTTTAAAGGTGAGCTATAGTATAGCCTACTGTTGTTTGTTGTATCTACTTAAACACTGACTAACCTAAGTATTGTTACTTACATGCTCTCTTTAATTTATTATTATCCATATGGATTAAGAATTCCTTCGAAAAAAATCAAACATTAATTACACATATTTCAGCTCACACTTATTGTGTTTAAACTTGTGTTTAAAGCTGCAATCATTTATTTCATGGGCTACTTGGGGGCTCAGGAACAAGTTGTAAAAAACACACTGACATATAAAGTTGTCACAACAGATGTGTTCGGAAGTAACTGCCTAAATACAACACATACAGAGCAATATCAGCAGTCATCGGGAGTCATTTTCCTGTCCACCTGTAAAAGCCAATATTTACTCTCCCTTTAGCTGTTGTGGTCTCCACCAACTCCATGAGAGTAATATGTGAGTTTTTAGCTCGCCAGATGTTCGACTTTTCTCCCAAACGTTTTCTGTCTGCAATGTGGTGTTGAGCGTCTCATACAGTCGGTTTCACAGAGTTTCTTTTCTATGAAAACAAAACGCAGAATTTGAGATTGAAGAGCCGGACATTGCGGACCAGAAAACCCAAACAATGTGTAAAAAGATCGTAAAAAGCTTTTTTTAGTACTAAGAGGTACTGCATATTTGTGTGATAATTGTCAGTTTTTCCCTACGAGCAACACCTTTGCCTACAGTCATGTGATCCAATGTCGATATAAGAATATTGATTAATCAGTGCAGCTTTAAAATCGGCAATGACTCTTAACCAGCCACTGAACTACAATTTGGCAAATATTTTTATTGAGGAAAATAATGAAAGTATACCAAGGAGAGAAATCCCAATATGTATTTTCTAGTCTACAGCTACTGTAATTACGGATTAGCATTTTCCTACCAGCTGTGATACAGCTATTTATCCACTCAACTGCTATTTCTTCAGACGATGAAAGTGGATTTGTTTTCCTCTGAGGTCCACAAGTTTGCTTGTTGTCCCTGCAGACCCTTTTCAGATGGACCTCATGGTGAGAAATGATTGGTTACAGTCACGAGAGCTCAGCACCAGTCATTCCTCCTTGAAGGTTAAACTTGAGTTTCCGTGCATTTGCCGAGCAGCAATAGCTGATTGTCTTAACCTCGGTTTTGTGTAATGTTTTGCTTCCTGAATTATGTCCACGGGCAACATTTTTCCCCGACAGGAGGCAACAAAGTGCAGGACTTACACACCACCAGAGACCGGGTTCACAGTGCTGAGTGTGGTTTGGTTAAGGCAACAACGGGTTGTTTAAGGTGAGGGGAAAATTGTGGTTTTGATTAAATTGATTAAAATATATTTAAATGAATACATATTAAAGCAAATAGGTGATATGTGATACTTCAAGGACGACGGTCTTTCTGCTATGTGTGAGTTAAACATAACCATACCAATCAAGAAATCAATTGGGTTGAAATGCTTTCTCCCCTGACGACAGGAGGCTCATGTAAAGAACCTTACCATGGCAACTGTGGACCTACAGTAGAGGGAGAAAAGCTCAGTATTTGATTTAACATAAGGAATATTCAGTTGTTTATTGCATCCTTAAATCCAAAATGAAATGTTCATCAGAAAAAAAGTTTATTTCAAACACATACTGTAGATGAGCTATGCCTGGATGACCCAGATAAGCAGCTCTTCGTGGGGCTGCTGACACTAAAGGCCCTTTTGGCATTAAACAATTCTTAATTGATTCAGTGGATTTGAGGCAAATCTTGCCCCCTGCTGATACACCCTTTTCATCCACCTGGCAGACCTTATGATTTGTGGAGAAATGCTCAGAGCATCCAGAGTTCAAATACAAGCATATCATACCACCAAGGCATTTTACATTCGATTTAATTTGATACAAACAGAAGGCGGCCTTTGTTGTGTCTTTGTGTGGGTAAAGGTATAATACTGTGGGAAAGACGTCTGTTTCATCAGCAGAGCATGTCATAAACAGAGTCAGGCTTGGTGAGTAAGTGAAATGGATGGTGAAGTTGTTTGCCCCCCCCCTTAGTCAGCTAATGGCATTAGCTGATGTCATTAGCTGTGCAACCTAAGTGATTGACAGGAAACGGCTTTGATCTTGCACACTGATTGTACTGTACAAGGACGGTGCAGCACTCGTCTCTTTGCAGGGAATTCAAATTACAGGCGTAATGGTGGACATAAGTGAGTGTAGTCGCCAGGCAGGTCCTGGGGTTGCTCAGCTCAAATGAAAACACTGAGGCATACATTGAGTTAAATCTGAGAATTCAGAAAGGCGTGGGCTTTAGACAGCATGACAAATGAGGGGATTTTACTCTAACTATTTCCTCAGTCGCAGGACATGGTCATTTGCTTTCCCTGAAATCCACAGGATGTAATCCACTGGGGAGAAAGAAATGCGAAAAGTCTTTCTTTTTCCACAGGATTGGCTTTACTAATAGGATCAAAGATGGCAAAGGATGAGAAGAAGAAGAATCGATATATGACAGCATTAAGATGAAACATCGGCCTGCTTTCCTTCTTCACTCAGTGTTTGGAGAATTGGGAATACAATGCACCCAACCATGGCTGGCGCTTGAAGATCCGTGCTGATGCACCGCGACACACATAATTACACACAAACGCCCGTGTGCAGCATCACTAAAGCTTCTGTGACACATTGTAGCTGCGCACTGTAAACACACACACACACACACACACACACACACACACACACACACAAGACTCTGCTTGGGCAAACAACTTCACAGCCATCCAACTGGGAAGGGATGGCACTCTCTGGGAGGTCTGGAGGCAATTAGCATAACTAACAGAACACTCTGCGCAGTCCCAGCAAATCAGAGGGAAATGATAAAGAACCTAAGCAATCAGAGCGTAGAAAGAATGCTAACAGCATTTTTTTTGTCACTGCCTGTATGAAAGATTGACAGAGAGAGATCACATATCTCGCTTCATCAGCTTTGGTCCCACAAGACAGTGGAGGTACAGTACGTGCTCTCTTTTATTACTAGTCTGTCACCTGGGCTTCAACCCCCTGCTGAGATTGGCCTCGCACTGCCTCACTTTACAGAAGAGTCGTGGGGAAGTTTTTGCAATAAGTTGTCTGAGGAAGCCAATTACATTTTTCTTTCCCCGTGTTACTGAAGAGAATTCCGTCATTTTGTGTGTGAATGCCGCAGGTACCGGGGTAGAGATGATGACAGTGATGATGGGAGAGTTTTCTGGTAGTGCCGTTATCTTGCCAGGTCAGAGCAGGACGCCATCACCCAAGGTTTTTTTTTTTTTTTTTGTCCAAACATGACAAAATTGTTTCAGTTGAAACAAGAAAGGTGCACTCAGCAGAGTGCAGAGCTCCGACAGATGTGTCTGCAACGACCACTGCTGTACTGTGTGATTGAGTAATACAACCAGTGCTGTTTGACTTTATTCGAACTCAAAAACAAGAGACGTTTTTCATAGATGCACTCAGCTGTGTTATCACTAGCAGGTATAAAACAGGTGATAAAAGGTGCTCTGGGAAAGTGTGAGTCACCACGAGAGATCTTTGAGCATGCAGGCATAACTGGTCACCCACAATATTGTGCAGTCTACTGCATCAGAATGCGAGACAAGCCGTGGATAGACACAGAGGTGCACATTCGCTCAGTCACGGCCGGACGTACTTACACAGTCACGCATGCGACCGAACACACCACCTCTACCTCAGGCTTACGCCTGGCGGAGATAATGAACCTGGTGTGCGGCACACTGGCAGAATCAGAATCACCTTTATTGGCCAAGTATGAACTGGATAAATGTAGGTAAAGAATAGACGGGACTTTTATGTAGAAAAGTAAATATATGCATAAAAAGCCATGTGGAAGCTGTTTCTGTAGGTCTCCACAGCCACAGTCTGTCTGCCTCTATCTATCTGTCTCCACTCCGAGTGTCTGATTCCAGTTCAAAGCTGTTCTTCAACTCATTTGAATTCATTAAGAAATGAGAAAATAACCAGCCTCGCACAACAGCAAAAGAAATTGAGAAAAAGAGAAAAAAAACTCCACATGGGTGAATTATAATTTCAAACTTGATAGACATTTCAATATTGAAACCCGACGGGAAACTATTCCACACTTTTAGGAATGTGGTTCCCAAACCAAGACTCAATTCCCTTACCAATTTTCGGCAACACTGCCTCAAGAGAGGTAAACATTGCAGAGAGCTCCAGCCAATAAAACAAAATGTATTAGCAATAAGACTTCCATCTTCCAAAACCTATATCCACATAGGTGTTAAAAATTTGACGCGGGAAGCCAAGTGAGGCTGAGCACGTCAACCATAGTGATAAATAGATTAGAATAGCCTCAGCACTTTTCAAACGGAAATCATTGTGTTGTATTTGCTTCAGATTATCAGAAATGTGCAGTTGTGCATGTAACTTCTGATATACCAACGAAAGAGCTGCCAGTTTGCATGTTAATGTGCCAACTCTGCACAGTACACATGTGCTTCAAAGACATTTTAACAGAATAACAGTATATAACTTTGTGCAGGAACAAGCTATAGGGTCAAGCACAGTTTCGATTGCCTTTCAGTGGCTGTACGTACGTATGCGTGGTTTAGTTGTTCGGCTAATACATTGGGCAGCAGAATGAGACCCAGATATTGATCGATCTGTGGGCGTCAGGCCAGACCTGAGCACAAAACTGTTATTGGTCAATTTCTAGTTCACATTAAATGTGCTGATGGCCAGTGGGTTGGCCCTATTAGCTCGGAAAATTGAAATCTGTGGAGCAGCGGAACAGATGTCATTACAAAATGAGAAAAATATGCTTTTGAGCATCAACAATTGACCGCTGTGTGTGTGTGTGTGGGGCTGTGTAGATGTGTGCGTATTGACATACAAAGTCTCAGGTTCCCAATACAATCTTTCTACATTGTACTCCGCTCATATTCTCCCTCGCTCATCCTGCTCATCGTTCCCCTGCTTCACCCTCCTCTCCCCACTACGATTCTCCCCCTCAGCTTCACATCTCCGTCTCAGTTCTCCCCCCTTTCATCTACACCTCTTGTTTTCCCTCTTCATTTACTGTTTCTCATCTGTTTTAGTCTTTTCCATCAAAGAGCACAGCTAGATATACAAATAGGAACATATCATTGGCAAATCTAAGAGAAAGATTAAGAGCAAATTTTTTTGCCAGCAGCTTTTCTTCAAAACGGTAAATATATGGAAAGCTTGAATATTACCAGAAAAAACAAAGAACAGTTCATATGATCATTTCCTTCCAATAAGTTTAATGTCAGACGGTACAAAGGATTAATACGCTTATTCACTTTTTTTGCATGAATTGAATGAGAAGATCAACACCACTCTCATCCATCACTAGGCCAGAAAAATAATGTCGCAAAATGTCAAATTATTCCTTTAATTGCCAGGGATATGTAACAAGTGTTTATTAATGCATTTGTTATTTAAGTAGATGTAATGATGCTCTGTTTAACACACTGTCGGTGTATCTTGTGCTTGTCGTGTAAAAATTGATTTACTGAGGTATCATTTTTAATAATTTAACAATAAACATAAGATCACATGTAAAATGCTACAAATGTAACACAGACATTCATCCATCCCCTTGCAACTCTATTAAAATCTATTCAAAAGACCTAAAAATTTGGGCCTCTGCTTGTGCCAAAAGCAGTTTCACACTCTTTTGCCCATCACTGTTATGATCCGTCTCAGCTAGATATGCTTGATGCCTCATTTTATTACTCAAAAGTTAACTTGCCATTTCCTGGCGACTAGTGCATCAGGCTGTATTTCTGTAACCCACAAAAAGATCTTTCATCCACATTTCCACTCTGCATCCACAGCTCCGTCTCCATGCATTCATTCATTTTTCTCTCCTGCCACCCGTGGTCTTTACTTCTTAGAATGTAATTACCACGGGTTACAAGACCAACAAACATACATTCTTACCAGAATCAATCTGAATAGAGGAGAAACTGCCAATCAACTGCCTGCTCAGCCTGGTTGCTGCGACTCGACCAACAGAAAAAAAGTGACGAGAGAGCAGAGCTGATTTTCTTTCCCTATGTGCCTCCAGTGAAGGGATACCAAGTTATATGTAAAGAGAACCAAATCTCTGCCTCGATGTTTGGGGCTTTTGACTCATCTGAACACGGTTCCAACATTTGTCAACACAGAGGAGATTGAAAGGCATTGAAGGCAAACTGGTTGACCAGATTACTCTAAATATCAGATCACTTTCAGGCCATAACGTGTATTTTGAGTGCTTCAATCTGCGCTTAGCACGTGCCTGCGCCTTATCCAAAGCTATAAGAGTGATTTTACAATATCTCTTATTTAGTAATCCTGACCCTGTTTCCCTCATGAACAATGTGGTGTGCTGCTCTGAGCATGCCCAAGGCCAGATCTGGGCCTGGTGCCTTAGTAATAGAGGATAAATCAGTTTTTAAAAGGTTCATATAGGGGGAGGTGGGGGGGGGGGGAGCCGAAATGTATCCAAAGCCCAAGGATTTAAACAGAATCATGAAATCCCCTTTGTTTTGCTGTGAGCTTGAAGCTGAGGGAGTGAGCCTTCTGTGGGCTCCTGGTACCAGTCTGGGGCCTGTTGAGTGCCAGCATTTCCCAGCAGGTAATTGGGCCTCTCTGAGCCAGTGTGTGTGTGTGTGTGTGTGTGTGTGTGTGTGTGTGTAATCTCTCCATGAATACAGTGACTTTCACTTTCCAAATTAGGCATTGAGGGACACACAGCACTTTTATTTCAGGTAACTGATGAGGTGAACAGCTGGACTGACGTGGTCCACTCATGTCTTAACACTCCCAGCCTGATGTGTGATTTCTATCCGCACTTTCATTTTCTTCAGCATCTCATCCCCTTGTGGGAGATTCAAAGGCTGTTGTGGATTCTTGCTTTAAATAATATTGTATAAAAATAGGCTGGGGATATATCATCATCTCTATGTAGTCTCTGTGGAGCTCCCACCATGTTTTTTTAATAGAAGAGAATTCAAAAATATGACAAGCTCCAATTCACTTGACAACTTGCCATTTCTCTAATTGCTCAGGTCATGAGATTGCTTTAAACCAAAACAAATCTAATTCCAGGAGCCAGACAATGTTGAAAAAAATCCAGCACTATATTGATGTGCAGTACACAAGAAGCAACAGTACAGTGTGCTGCATGTTTACCCTTGTATTGAATTCCAATCTTTGTTCTACATCTCGCATGCAGGGTGCAGGATCAGGTAGCTTTTATCTATGCAGTGACTGTCTGTCCTGCTCAGTTATCTGCAACAGCAAATGTGCAAACAACAACAGTCTGTTAGAAAAGACAGATATCGCTGACTCAATGTCAGATAAACACAGTACAGGCACATTGCAGTAGTAGAGGTTATTAAAAGGGGCAGGATTGTTAAACGCTATCAAGTAGGGCTGCAGTGGTTAATTGTTAACCCTTTTAGATGTCAGAAATTGCTCATCACAAGCTCCCAGAGGCCCAAGCTAACGCTACAAAAGTATTTGTTTTGTCTGGCCAACAGACCGAAATCCTTAAAATCATTTAATTTATAATGATATAAAAAGGAAAAGCAGCAAAATCTAAATTGTAAGATAAACGCAATGCATTTTTCTTGATAAACGACTTGAAATTAGTTTTCAGATTAACAGCATGGTTCTAGGTACGGCAATGTCTGTCCATCGCTCTGTCTGTCGGTCCAATAGATTGCCACCGGTCAAAATGTTTACATATCCAGCAAAATATTTCAAGCACAAATGTTTTTACGGACATTCATGGTTCCCAGATTGATGTATCGTGATGATTTTTGATCCCTCCGTTAGCATTTAGTTCAAAGCACCAGTGTGCCTTAGTGCAACCTCACAGAGCCGCTATAGGGACTTGTTATTTTCTTCCGAACACCTATTAATTGATGAATCAGCTAAAAGTTCATCACTTATATAATGGTATCAGTATGTACGCACATTGCGAATCACTGGTAAAGAGTTCAAATATCCTGGAGAACAGTGAGAAAGCAAACATTTGCAAATCCTTTAAAGCCTCAATCTATATTGAGGCTGGTGTAAAACTTAAATGTGCAGAATACCCTTCATCATACAGAGGAAACACGCTATTCATAAACTGCAGTACATGAAGCTCTTGCGTCAAACACGTTGCTTTCCTGTAGTATATTCATGTGTCTACTCATCTCAAAAACATGTTAGCTCTGTTCTATTTGTCCATAGTGTATACGCACTGCAAATATGTATCTTGCCCGTCTTTGGTTGGATTTAGTCAAGCCAGGATATACCTTCAATCTGTAAAGCTAATTACTACCACTTCCATCCCGATGTACGGGGCAGAGGTTCTTTCATATGTAGATTTGATTAAATTATGCCATAGTGAGCTCATTAGATTGGATTTACATTTAGATATGTTTTTGTGCTCCGTCCCCTCTGAACCCACTCAACGCGAGCACTGCAATCACAGGATTCTGATGACATGACATTTCCCGGCCAGCTTTTCCACCGCGCGCCCACAAAGTCGTGTCTGCTCATCAAAGCTGGGAAATGGCACCATGCTGCTTTTAAATTCATGCTTCACTTTGCTATATTAAACACTCTCATGGTTTTGTAATGGGTCGAGCTTGTTAACTAAGTCGGTCAGAGAGCAGATCAAAGGCCGGCCTCGGTAGATATACTGTCAGTATTTTGGACCGAATCGGCTGTGAAGAGTCAGGACGCCAAATGTCAGTCAGGGTTGGGACACTTTCACTCTTTCTGTCTGCGGTCAGGCTTACATTTTTTTTCATATGTCCTAAATTTCAACATTAACCAGGAATCTTTACTTTTCCATACAATAGTCATTGCATCACAATTTATAATTATTTAAGTTGCTTTGCTTCAGGGTTTGAGCTGGGCATGAATGACTGTTTTAGGTTAGCTTGCTTAAAGAAAGCAGTGGATCTAATCGTGAGGGGGAAAAAAACAAGAGAGGTAGCCATCAATCATAAACCCCCGTTTTGTCCTGCTGTCAAATTACCTCTGCACCATCACACCACCCCCGACTGCAATTTCATAGCAAAAGAACACTTTATCTTTCCAGCTGTCAGAGGAATGATCAGCCTGTTGATTGTGACGTGAGCGTCGTGGTTCGCCGATTAAGTTTCCCTGTTCAACATTTAGGGATGAATAAGCTACCGCACACCCTGCAGTGCATACGGCATGCAAAACATGCAGGGATAAGGTAAGTGCATGAATATTAACATGATAAATTGACGCTGTATTTCCATTTGCTCGCACCTTTTCTTTCATAATGATTTTTTCTCCCCTTTTTTTTTTTTTTTTTGCTGATGTGATATTACATAGGAGAATAATAGCTGTAGAATAAAAGAGAGGATTGAGGGCTTATCTGGCACTGCAGGTGTGGTATTATACAGGCTTCTCAATGGGAATCAGACTTGTGGTGTGGAGTATAAGCTCCTGCACCGTGCAGAGCATTCTGCACGTAATCCCAGCGCACCTTCCCATAACTGGGAGCTGGGACGAAGGCACACAGTCTGTTGGCGGCGTGACACTGACAAGCGGCCACTGAGAGAGGGGCTCGAGTGCGTGTCGCTCTTTGTTGCGGTTGCGATGCTGCGGCCGCTCAGCGCCGCCACGGAGAAATCCTCTCCCAGCTAATGTAAAGGCCGCCTCTTTCTTCCTTTCAGTGTTAAATAACACACACAAAAGAGACATGATGGGCTGATAATGTTGTTAGAGGAGAAAAGGCAGGAGATGGTTCATTTTACTGTACTGCGGAAAGGGTTTAATGCGGCCAAAACTATTATCCTAGTAAATATAGCATTATCTTCAAACAAGCCAATTATATATTACTAGTGATGCTATACATGTAGATGCCTCATCCTTCAAAGCAGAGCAGGAAAGAGAAATTAATCCATTTTCATTATGTGTGCTAATCTATTTTTGTGCTGCACAGTGTTCGGCTCAGCTAATCAACAATCAGTCCACAAACTTCTGTTATCTATTTCCACTGCACATTGTGGTGAAATGAGACAGTGGATCTGGACCACTGAATATTCAGCGAGTCTTTGTAGACTAATTATAATGTGTGTCTTCATAAACTTGGGGACTGCATGCGGTGACTGAGTAAGGCAGAGCAGAAAATAAATTGATTTCTTGCTTTGATGCAGCTGTGTTGTGTGTGCGCAAGTGTCTGATGAGGGGCCGGGTGGAAGAAAGAAGTCTTAAGTCTTTATTTCTTTTGTATGATAATTTAGGCCAGCTAAAGTGCAATCGCGTCGTGCCGAATCCCTGCCTCAGCACAAGGATTGCAGGAAATCTATTCTGGGCCGTGATGAAATTAATGGAACATTTTATTGGTGCAGGTCATGTTTGTGGTGGTGCGGCATTGTAATGAAGAAGAATGTTGAGGAATGATGTTGAGGGGGTGGAACGTTACAATGCCCCCGGCAGGTTCTGCTCGCTGTTGAAAGGGAAATAAGTCTATCATGGGGAAAGCTCGCTCAAAACATGTAATGATTAATGTGAGTTTGTATGCTTTGTGCACACGTTTGATGATTGACTACATGCAACATGTGCAAACACACACACATCAAGACACATGCATACAAAATACACTCATATGAAAAAAAATGTCTTCACTCTTAGGCACCTCGCCCACATTTATTTACATACCGATAAACATAAAGGTTAGTCACAATAATGGGGGCCAAGGGGGCGTGCTGGATGGAAAACATGCTCTCACATCTCGAACCTGTATGTAAAATGCTTGTTTCTGTGTTTTCTTCCCATCACTTCTAAATTCAACTTTGAAGCCCATTTCCGCTCGCCTCTGAGACAACCAGACAGCCTAATGGATGAAGAAACTGCTCGTGTGTGTCCATCGATGTCAGCGAGCATAAAATTGAAACTTTAAATAGAACCGAGAAACTTTAAAAACCGCTGCATTTAGCAATTTCACAGCGGCAAAACATTGGCACACTCATCTTGAGACATTAGTGTAATTAATGCAAAGAAATGAGACCATTAGATCTCAGCCGCTATTGGCTTCGCTATTGCATTTTAAGATGCGAGTGAAATGCACTGAAGAGGCCGGTTAAGTTCTGTGTCTTAGCAGTTAGTGGAACAAATCAAACTTGCTTACTTAAAAATGAATCTCACAATGATCAAACTCATTTTGTCATTACATCATTGTTGTTATCGTCATGTTTAGAGTCTAGTTTTTCGTGAACCACGTCCACCAGCCAGTCATAATCACTCAGGGTTGCTTTCTTCTGCCAACTAGCTGGAGGCTAGCAAGGCAAACGTCAGCTATGAGTGGATCGTATATATATAAGATGAATAAACACCTGACGAAAACAGGATCCTGCAGGGCCACACGCCCTGTATCCTATGTTGCTTCCCTACAGCAAAAAGCGAGCGAGAGACCAGCTGTACAGCCATCTGCATTCAAGCAACCATTCCTTAGTGAGCCCTGAAGTCACAGTGCCGGCAGACAAAGTAACCGCACCGTCTCCAGGAATATGCGGTGATGAGGCTTCTGGGTTGCAGGACCACTCACACAGCCGCTCCGTACATGTCTGACATGGCCTTGGATGTGTTGTTTCAACTTGGAAAGCAGGGAAGAGCCGGTCCACATTCTGCATTGCAACTAGTCTTTATTTAGCCCTCCCATCCCTCTACAGAGGATGTGCACAGATACCACACACACACACACACACACACACACATCGCTGTCTCTGCCTTTTGTTGTCTCAAACACAGATTGTATGGAAATTCTGAATATTGTTTTTGCCGCTGAAATGTTAGTTGAAGGGATCTTAATTGGAAAAACAATCTGAAAAAAACAAAATCTGAAATGATACGGAAAAGAAGTAATACGGCTTACGGTCAGATTTCTCTTAAAAGATTGTTGAGGACACTGAATTTGAGACAAAAACTACTTACTTTGAACAGTAATACTTGAATCATTCTGATATGATAATAGGAATTGAAGCTATATTTAATGTCAGGGCCAAATGTGTATTATATCAACTGTGTTCTTTTGTTTCTTTACTTGGAGGCATTTCGGGTGTCACCGGCATAAGAACTGCATGTGAACTCCTGAAACAAAAGCTATGGCCCCGGCCAGTGTTAAAGTAAAGTCGTTATTGATTTCAAATCTGGCCAGAAGAGTTCGCTGGCATCCTCTGGATCTCTGCCCTGACTTCACGGCCCACAACAGTATATCACCAAGAGCAAAAATACATCTGAAAGTGCTCCATGTAGCAAGTCTACAATATAAAGAGAAACGTGGTCGTTATCCGAAGAAACAATAACTTTCTTAAATCACTATTTTAAGGATTTAACTGCCTTTTTTTTCTGGGTAAAAGGAAGTAGTGACTATTACAGTAGAATGACTCAGGCTTGAGTGATTGGGCATCACTGTGCACTGTTGCTGAGTCAGGTCAGTGTGAATCGCCAGAGGGCATCCAGTCAGAATATGGAGGCTGTTCTTGTGTTAATGAAGGGATTGTCCACCACCTCTTGTTCGAGCACTTCCTGTCGCTTGTTGAGTTTGCACAGATGGCAACACAATCAAACTACAAGTCAGCACATTACTATTATAACCTGAACTGCTATCACACCTTCTTTACACAGTATTTTAAGAGGAAGGTGTTTTTTTTTAAGAATTTGCTCTTAACTCACTGCTTCTTATACAGAACATGTAAGCCTACTGTAGGTGAGAAACAAGCTTCCCGACGGTTGCTTGAGTCACCTTCTAGCCCGCTCTCATTTGGGTGAGCAAATGCATGTTATTGCATTCTTTTTCTTTGTGATTCTGGGCCACTGGACCAGCTTAACCTATGTTTGTGCTCAGCACTTAAAGCAGCCACACGTTTTTTGCGTATCCTTCTCTGGTAATCCAGTTGAACGCTGTCACGGATTGACAGCATATTATGGACAGTTTAAGGGAGACCAAAAATAAGACATTTGAGCTTTCTTTTATGCCATTAGACAACTTTAAAGTGATGCTTTTCTGGCAGGTGGTGTGGGTTGTACACCAGTATTGATGCAAGGTCAAAATCTGAAGTTGAGTAGCCAGATATCATCCTTGTTTTTTTTTGCTTCCCAGAGGAAAACAAACAGCAGCAAACAAGGCTGTACTAACAGGACCATGTCAATGCACAATGCAAGATGAGCAAGTCAAACCGTCTGGAGTCTTTTGTGTACTCCAAACAATTGATTCTGCTCTCAAACCTCACTCCAGAGCGCGTGGGAGAGGACGTAGCCGAGCCTATTTATTCCACTTCCTGTAGTAACTTATACGCTAGCAGCCGAATTCTGCTGCCTGCTACTCACTTTTATCACAGGTCACTGCTGTCACCAGCTGGGGGGTCAATGAGCAGCATTTGGCTGCTCTGTTTGCTCATTCAGTGCAAACATTAACATCCTAACCTTTAGTGTAAGACAACAAAAACAAAGGCCTACCCCGCATGTTGAAATACGTACACACACACTAAAATACAAAATTGAGCATCCTCTTGACTGATGGTGGACGCGGTGGTCCCAGCTGCTGATAACTGAGAGGATAAAAACCATCTGTGTGTCAGGTGTGAAGCGTCACCTTTACAGGAGTGTGTGTTGCAGCGGCGAAATGACCAGCATGCTGCTAGCAGACAACAGACTAATGGCCAGGAGCGGCTCAGTGACCCGCAACACATACATACTGTAACAGTGTCAGAACAGCCATCTGGTCTGCCTCTATTGGTTCTATTATTACATCTCCTGACTAAGCAGTGGAGGAGATGAGTGGGGCATGCAGAATAGTTACATGTCAAAAGCTTATTTTTCTTACTTTTTCTCCCTATGTCTTCCTCACACACACACACACACACACACACACACTCCCTCTTCCAACAGCTGTGATGTGACACAATCGTCCACAGAGGCACAGATGACTCAGGGTCTCAAGCTGAGGGTGGCTTCCCACAAATATCTGGAATAAAATGTCGTCTGTGTTCCTTCATACTTTTGCCTTGCATCACTTTGATTTTGAGGGCTTGTTTAACTGCCAAGAAGTAAAACTTTGCTAGGACTCTTCAAAACTCTGACAAAGTTCTTCTTATGCAAACAAAAACTAACTTGTCAAAAGCGGGTTTTGAAAAGGGCACTGATTGTGATGGAGGAGTTATCAGCTGTATCTGTAAAAAAAAAAAGATTTTTGTTAAAAAGGGGAGAAAATGCTGGAAGTCACCTCAGGAGAGCCAGTTAGTTACAGATCCAGTTTACGCTCTATACTCGAAGTAATGCAAAAAAAAGAAGAAGCTCTCAATGGCATCGCAGTCGTACTTTTATCTTGATGCACTTGCTGATGAGCCGGTCACCAGAGATTGATTCCAGCAAGAAAACAGGAGAGGGGGGGGATTGTAACAGGAACCACAACAGAACTCTTTTTTTTTTTTTTTGGCACACCATAATTATATTTCAATCATGCAAATGAGCTTGGTTTTGGTAGTTAGAGGGCTGTTGAAGTGTGTAATTGAAAATGCAAAAGATTGTCTCGCATCAAAATGTCGAGGAACGCGCAGGCTGGCTGCTAATCAGAATTGCCCCTCTGTGCCGCGCACAGTGAATCGCTGCCTTGATCTCTCTAGAATTGAATCGTTTTATCTTAATTAACTGTGCAGAATCCATCCAGGTTTGTGAGAGTGCCAATTTCTTTCACCAGCCCTCTCTCTCTTTTTCCAGTGTGCAGTGGCAAAAAAGAATCATCTCTTTCCCCCACTTTAATAAATATTTCTGGGGCCGACTCAGATATCGACAATGGAGCAGTGATCGAAGGATGGGATGCTGTCAGTTTACCGTAACTGCACAGACTGTATCTTAAACAGATTGGCTGCTGGCTGCCTTCAGTGGAGCTGCAGTAACTTTGCTTGGTTGTTGAGCCACCCCTCCTCTCCCTTTATCACCGTGTGAGTGTGTTTTATTTCCTCCAGTGGAAATACCCAACACTTAACGTAAGGTGAAGGAAATTTTCCGTCCAGTTTAAAAGGCGAAGAAACAAAAAGTAAACGTTCCCCAAATCACATCAAAGGGAAATTCTTTACAACAGGTAAGCATCATCTGTTTTCCGGCTGTCCATTTTACTACTACACTCGTCTTTTCTTGTTTTTCTTTTACTAGCAACAGCTCTCCATTGACATCACCCCCATCAGTGTGCTTTTTTGGAGCTGCAGGAGTGTGTGAGATTTGTGTTTTCATTAGTATGTTCACATCCCTTCGCAAGCACAAATCTCCCGCTGTGAACTTCAGCACATTTTACGGCCGGGCACTTAGAATTAGAATAAAAACCTATTAGAGGAGAAATAAAGGAAATCAACATAACATGCAGTTTGTTCTTTAGAGTTGATTTTAAATGTCAATTTTAAACATTTCCCTTACCTACATGTCTTTATTGATTGATAACCCCAAGACACTGCGGAAAATGTCCTCAATAAGGAGCAATTAAATTAAATCATGTTCCCTGTCTGATCCCACCGCCCAACACTATCTGAACATGCAATTTCACAGCTTTAATGGCTTGCAGCAATTAAGTAGCCTTTGCTAATTGCTCCATCATGGACACATTGAACATAATTGATGAGAAATATCATTTCAATCCTGTTTTTGCCTTGCCCATAATCATTTAGAGAGGTCATTTTGTTATAGGAAATTGTGGTCAGCACTTAGCACTTAAAGCAGCCACAAGTTTTTGCGTATCCTTCTCTGGTAATCCAGTTGAACGCTGTCACGGATTGACAGCATATTATGGACAGTTTAAGGGAGACCAAAAATAAGACATTTGAGCTTTCTTTTATGCCATTAGACAACTTTAAAGTGATGCTTTTCTGGCAGGTGGTGTGGGTTGTACACCAGTATTGATGCAAGGTCAAAATCTGAAGTTGAGTAGCCAGATGTCATCCTTGTTTTTTTGTATGTTCTTTAGAAGAAATTGGCCCCAAAGGAAAGATCTAAAAAGCATCTAAAAAAAGGCTACTGCTAGTGCCCACAGCTCTTCCGTCAATTATAAAAGATCTGAATTTGAAATGAGAAAGTAAAAACATTTGGGCTTTAGAGCGTATAGTGTTGGATGTTGAGAAATAACAGAGAGAAAAGAGGTGGAAAATATGGAGGAAGAGACTGCAGCCCCCATAATCTCTGCACGACTATTACACAGCAGAACCCATCCATTTTTGCTCGGGAGCCAAGCTCACACCAGACGATTTTAACAGTAATTCCACACCTGACTTGACCATCGCAGCAACCTGGGCAGATTATCCCGTGGCGTGAACAGGGCGCAGGACCGCAGACTGTGGCGCTGCGGGGCTGACGAGATGTTTTCAAACGTGTCTGATTGTATCTGGTTCACGTAGTGTGAAGTGGTACAAGGCTCACCGAGGCTGAAATCTAAGAGCAGCATCAACAGCAGATAATCAGAGTTTAGGCACCCGGGAAGAGATGAGAAAGAGAATGAACTGGAGGTTTAACAAGAACGTTCACTCAAGCAGACGATTTGCAACACCGAGACTCATAGGTCTCGTGATAAGTTACAAATATATTGAAAAGAACACGGAAATGGCAAAGTCTGCCCACACAGTAATGTTGTGCAGTTCGCAAATACAGGCAAATTACATGTCACACAAAGTTCTTCATCAATGTAAAATCTGCAATAATGTCAGTTGACATTACATTACAATTCATTGGGCAGATGCTTTTGCCCAGTGTGTCTCACATTCGTTTAGTCACAGTGGAGGCAATTTGGGTTTTAGAGTCGTTCTCAAGCACACTTTGATATGGATAGTTTCGATTTTGGATATTCCATGTGACTGTAAAAGCATTATACCAGGGATTCAAGCATGCTATAGTTCATTGAAGTCAAACTGTGTACAATCTTCATAAGTACTACAGACAGTTTTCCATATGTTTGTATATTGATTTCCTCTTTTCCATGGCATATGTCATTTTTACAACCTGAACGTTTACTGTGTGGTTTTACCACTGATATCAACCTTACAGATCTGACAAACCCTATGCAAGCTTCTGTACCTGCCCAGCACCAAACCGCAAACAATGTTATCAACCAGGTGGTGAAGAAGTCGGGTCTTTAGCAGCTAAAGAGACAGATATTTCTCTCAGGAATTGGTGGAGACCAAAACGGAGCTAAAAGTAAAGTGAAATATGGGACTTAGTTTCATTAAATCAATGCCAATGCTGCTCTGTGTTGTGTGAATAGGCCATTGAATGCAAACATGTTGGCATTACCAACTATGTTTATTTGCGTGTTGGGGAGTGTGTATGCCTATAATCAATGCTTATCCATCAATAGAGTTAAAACAATCTTGTCAAAAGGTAAATCATTAAAGTGAACAACTTGACACGTTTTGTTTTTCTCAAATAATTAATAGAATTTATGTTAATGATGGAATCTGATATCCAAGACTTGAAAGTAGACTGCTGAGGAACTTTAACAATGTGCTGTCCGTTTGCCAGAACGCAAACAATGAACAAACCGGGGCATAGCGGGACGGATCATTTGAAAGCTTAATTGTAGCATTAAGACAGGCAAACAACAGCTTGACAACCCATGTAGAAACGTTTCTTAACATCTTCAGATGAAGAAATGGCAAACAAACAAAAGAACAAAACAAAACAGTTTTACTCTTTTTTTGGCACGGGCCCTGAGTGAAACCCAAAATGAAGGATGCTGCATCTGCTTGCATGCCTGTGATGCCTTTCCCACACTTCAAGCATGGCTAAATGAAAGACAAATGTGTCTAATTAGCCAGGCAGCAGGTGCAGTAAAATGGTTGGTTTTGGCGGCGGGGCGCATCTCCTCTGGCGGGCTGTAAATATTGACTGTTGTAGATTGGGTGTAGTGAGCAGAGCGCAGCTGACCGTGACAGTAGCTGTGACAGCCGCTGTACACTTCCTCTCAGCTTACCATACAAAGTCAGCGTTGTGTGTGTTTGGGGACGGATCCACTGTTCCTCTGTGTTTGTGTGTGCACGAGTGTCTGTTTGCCTCGGTCTGTCTCTCTTTGCGGTTGTATTTCGACAAAGTGTTCCCACTCTGTGCATGTGTGTCCACTGAACATACAGCACATGTACGTACATGCATGAGTCTACGTGCATTTTGTTTGTGTGTGTTTGTATACACATGTGACTGACAGGGTGTCAGGCTGTAATGTAAAGGGGTGACGCTGCAACGTCTCTGTGATGCGGTGCTGACAGGGGCCTGGGGGAGTCGAGTTCCTGTTTCTCCAGTGTTTCGCTGCAGGCTGAGTTAGAGAGGGAAGACGAAGAGAAGAAGATGAAGAGGGAAGGTGGAGGAGAGACAGGTGGATGAGGCAAGGTTTAAAAAGATAGATCAATTATATTCATTGGGAGGGATGAACAGAAGACAGAATACAAGATGGATAAAATAAGAAAAAGTTATTTTGCTCATATTTACTCTGCACGAACTCCCAAAATGTTTCAAGATGAGTACAAAATAATGCATTCAATGAAATGAATTGAAATGGATTTAATTATGTGTCAGCTGTAAAACCGGCAGAGTGTAAAGATTTATACATTTGTTTAAAAGTGTAATGCTGCTCACGACCGTGCCCAGCTGTAAATGCCATACCCATCTGAATCTGTCTGCCACATTTCATATATTTCAAGACAAAACAGTCGTACTGGTGTTGCCCATGTATTATTCATGAGTCAGAAGTGAATTCGTATATTAGCTCTGTCAATACAATGGGACAACTGAAAGGCAGAAGAAATGTGTGTGGGACTCGCACGCTGTCATTCGCTTTTAGCTGCTGGTGTACTGCCATAATCAATCACAATGAAGACTAGAATGGGCTTAATCTGATCACCCGTTATATCTTCATCGAGCCTTTGCTCTTTATGAGAAAGTGAACGCTCTCCCTGGAGCACTTTGACTTTAAATATTTATCTGAGGGGGAATAAAAGCTGTGAGACTGTCATCTCAAATATTACATGTTCTATACAAGAATTACTTATTATTACGTGCGATTCATCAATTAGTCAATTGACTAAATCAATGCAGAATTGAGATAATTTCATCCAGTTTAACCCTGGGGATCTTTGGAATCGAAAGCCACGGGTAACTACTCACAGAAATCATAGAAAAGAAGAGAAATCAATGCATGTTACTGAAAGGGGAACTTTCGATTTTACACATCAAAGTCTGTTTACAGGTCTTAAGGTGTATGTGAAAAAAAATAAATAGGTTGAAGGTGCACTGTGTAATGCCTGGCCGCCTGCTCCAAGCAAATAGGGGTCAGCATTTCACCGTTACCGCTGGGTCCTTACAATCTCAATTTACAGTCATCAGTTATAAAAGAAAAAAAGCCAATACACAGCAACAGCAGGTCACGCAAAATCAACCATTCGACCAAACAGTCGAAACTCTGAGAGCCAATCAAAATAACAATGCTATTTTATAATCTTCACGTGTAGCATCAGACTAGTTTACATGGGAGGACTAAACGAAATCCAATAAACAAAGTACGTGGACCCTGTACCTTCACATGCCCTCAGGCAGCTCTACTTCTTCGTCCTCTCATGTAAGACTGAGGGCAGACTGGACGCTGCAGTGACTTACTGTTGTCTCTCGAGGTACAAATGGTATTACAAGACAGGACGGGCCGGGGCTAGCTGTTCAGCATGCTCATTTCATAGATATCTTTGCGTCACATTACATAGACGTCTTTGACATAACGTCAACTCTGTTACCACTTCACATTCTGTCGATATCGTTAGTTCATTTCAATGTTTTTAAACTAAAAATTCTGGCCAGATCTTGCATGTTTCACCTTTAAAGCCTTTTGTGGCTATAGAGGGAGCTGCGTGAAATCTGATAAATCGCCTCAAGTGATGTCACTTAAGTTGAAAGTGAAACCCTAGAGATGTCCACTGTTGATTTGTATCCCACCAGTGAGATCAAGAGAGACACTATAACCACTGGGACTGTGTGTGTGTGTAATTCCAAGACCACCCTTGAGCTGCCGAATATTCTTTTTCATATCCAAGCAACTGAACAGTGTGTCCTGTCAGCTCGGTAGCAGTGTGTACTGGTAGAAACAGGCCCTCCTCTCCATGCCCCACTGATCTCTACAGGCGGCTGAGCACGGATCTGGAACACACACACACACACACACACACACACACACACACACGCAAAATGTTATAGAGTCCGTCCTTGTTATTTGCTGAGGTATTCATCTACGCTCACATTTATACAAAGGCTACAAATCTGGTACGTGCGCTAACACGTGTATGTTCACATACATGCACACACACACACACACACACACACACACACACACACACACACACACACACACACACACACACAGAGCTCCATACAGAAAACACCATACAGTGTGACCTTTGAAGCCATCTCATCTCTGACTGAATGAGGAGCATGAAACATCCTGTGTGGCAGAGAAATGAGTTCAGGGTGATGCAGAGCTGAGAATGAGTGCCCTGGAGAGATTGCCCGGCAATGAACACTGCCCTTGTGGGGATTTTGAGCCAGAGTTCTGTCGCCATTGACAGACCGTAATATGCTGTGATGGATGGGTGGTACGCAAGGTATGCACCGTTTAAAGCAGCCGCCAGTTCTGCCAAAGCATCTGTGTAAAAAGATCTGGCATTGTTCATTTATTTGTTCCTCCTTGTTTTATCTCTGCTTTTCATCTGCTTGAGGACAAATTTAATAAAATTTAATAAAATTTAATAAAATTTGCCATCAAATTGATTTCAGTCATTTATCAAGCAGAAATGCCAAACAATTGTTGGGTTTTAGTGTCTCAAACGTGCGAGAATTAGCTGTTTTTTCATTGTTTTATGGGTCTTTGGGTTACTTGGGTTACAAGCTGGTAGAAAACATTTTCCATCATGCTATAGACTTAATAGATGTCGACAATGCAGGGAATGATAAATCACCTAATTGAAAAAAATAAATGACTGAATAAATGACTAAATGAGATTCATTGAAAATTTAAATTGTTCTTGGTCACAGCCCTATTTCACAAATTGATCCGCATTGTAAGCTAATCCATCAGAATAATCATACTGACAGCTCAATGAGCTTGTGTTGTTGCTTTTTAAAATGAATTTATACAGTCAGTTTATTATATTTAACTTATTCCTGACAAGGATCCTCTTAGTGGTTAAAGCATACATTATTTATACATGGTCATTCAAATTGTTAATGCATTGTATGCATTTTATCACGTCTCATTAAGAGATGCCATAACTAGCCTGACTTCTGCATTTCATTTGCCTGAATCTGTCGCTAAATTTGAGTTCTGCTCAGGGGCTATTTTTGTCTCCAAAGCCCAGATCTGTACTTCTAGCGGTTAAAATTGCATGACTGTTGTCTCTGTGTGACAAAGAGCAACTGTGCTTTTATCTTTGATGGCTCTTTGCTGCTGAAGTGAGAATATAAAAACAACAAGAGCTCACTGGCGGCCAGGGGAGCTATGCCAAGCTGCCAAGAGTTGCGAGGCATGATGCCCAAAATGGCGCTCATGAACCTCTCGACTGGGTTGTTAAAACACAACTAGCCGTTGAATGTGAGCCTTAAATAAAGACGTTGCTCGTAAATCACCTGCAGTTACCGGTGAAAAAAACAATACTGGCTTTGTTTATTTCCTCAGTGGAACTCCTCCTGTCTTGCCTGGCTGGCCATCAGCTCTGGTATATATTTCGTCCTGGGAGCCGTGATCAAAAGTCGGGGAGAGTCTTTGTTTTAACAGGGCCTGTGTGAATACAATGAATTTGTTCAGGGCACACATTCGTGTCAGATCGATGCAAGCTAACATAAACAAGCGAGTTCTCTTGGGCTGGTATTTAGGAAAGGTCATTAACTTTGAATGGAGAATCATTTTGAGTTCCCAGTTTGGTCAGGGATGTTAATAGGTGGCTTAGATATCGATCTGCTCTCATCAACTGAGTGCTATTCTCTGAGAGCCATGCTCTGCTTTCTGGACACCCTGACATGTGATATGAATACCAATGCATGTAAGGACAAATGGGGCTCATGCACATGGCAATAGAGTTATTGGCGATCCACGGGCCATTATAGTGGTGTGGTGCTCTTCTTACTACAGAGTACCGCAAGCTCAACCAAAAATGAAGTGAATTTTTTGGCAGCAGGGCTCAAAACAGATGGTAGTGAAAGAAAAGCAGAAACAAAAACTTCCATTAGTTGTCACCCGCTATCCAGATTAGTCAGCAAATTAGATGTTACATACTAGCAAGGTGTATCAATCAAGCAAGCGCACTACAAAACATATGCCTTTTAAATTAAACTATATATATCTATATTCAAATCCATAAAGAGACACAGGAAGAGGTGAAATGAGTTGAAACTATGATTGAAAAAGAGAAAGAGGCGATGACTAGTGGTTCTATAAGGCTGTACTTGTAGACACAGAGATGCTTTGAGCTAAACGCATAAATATGCATGATAACTAGTTCACAATGACAATGTTAACGTTCTCATGTTTAGCAAGTATAATGTTTCCCATGTTCACCATTTAAGCTTAGAATCATACCCCAAATTAATTAACCACAACGGGCAATGGAACCGTTGGTGCAGAATGAAAAGTTATTACAATTTATCCTCAGGGCTACACGGGATGTCTGTACCAAATTTCATGGCAACCCATCTAATGACTGTTGAGACATTTAATTAACTCAAAACAAAAAGTCAGGGGATCCATCGTCATCTTCACCTGGCAACCATGAATGTTTGTGCAACATTTTGTGGAAATCCATTCAGTGGATGTAGAAATTGTTCTGTGGATAAATGGAAACTTTGACCTGCTGGTGGTGCTAGATGAAAAGTCAGGTGATCATCAAAGTCAATAGGATTCATCTTCTGAGGACCTTGAATGTCGACACAAAATTGAACGACAATCCATCCGATAGTTGTTGAAACATTTCAGTCTGGCTCAAAGTGGTGAACCAACCACCGACCATTTGTTGTACTTCTGCTTTCAATTTCAACTTGGATTTTGTCCGTATGACTTTCACAGGGTGGTCTAGTCGTTGATGATGTCACACTCTTTCATTGTATTGTAGTTCAATAGTTGGCTATATGTTTTGAAAAGAAACCTAAGTTACAACCTTTAAGTAAAGTTTCTCTTGTATAAACATTACAAATGCTGAGCACACATCCGGCAATATGAATTTATAAACAGTTAAACGTTGGAGGTTGTCTTTCATAAGGGTGCAGGTGGTACAAATTGAACAATTCCTTTGCTAGAGTAAAATTTCATTGAAAAAGCTTCCCAAAATTAGCTTATAATTGCATGAATGGGGCAGATAATGAAGGCTCAATTTTGGTCAATGCTGTAATCTGCAGGGATATTTGCAGTGCCACTTAACCACATCCTATCGCTTGGTTCTGGTCACGTTATGTATTCATTTAGCCTGCAGTTCAGCATTTTGTCAAAGTGATTTCATACTTAACTTGATATTGAAAGAACTAACCGAGTTCCCTCAATTTTCATCGTGAAGTGCTCTGAGCAATACGCAAAAAAAGCTTTCAGAAAGACACTCCTTTCCCGAATGCATGAGTCAAAAATGAGTCCATCATTGTGACTGTTTTACTTTCTATTTTAGTTTCAGTATATCTTACATGTACAGCAGACTTGACCGTTTCATTACAATTCTGAATTAACACACACGCACCACTTTTAGATTCAAACAATCTATAAAAACCACATCACCTCTTTTAAAAGGAAAAGCAACTCTCCAGTTGATACTTTTAAACTCCAAATACTTGAAAAACATTAAAACGTATACGAATGTGTTATAACTGGCGCTCAAAGCTACAGTGGCTGTAAAAGATGTGCTGTAGTTTAGTGCTTAAATATCCCGCGATGTGCGGTCGTGTTTCCTTGCTTCACTGTAAGCCGTCTATGTTCCCCATCCAAGCTCGTCTAACGTTCATTTACAAAATGTTTTCAAAAGAAATGACACAATTTGATCAATTTGGCTTTGAAATCAAGAAACAATGCATTTTTGTCACGTTTTGCAGTGATCCTCTCTCGGTGTCTTGGGCTAGACATAGGCTACTGTAGTGTGCCATTGCCCACTCACTTTTATTAGACAGCCCTCATTGAAAAAAACCTGAGTGGATGGTGTTAAAAGGTTACCCTGCTGATGTAATGCATCGTGATGAGACTTATTTAAGAACTTCACCTGGCAGCGGGCTTTCAGCTGTCTTGGAAAAGTTTGAAAGGCTTTGTTTGACTCAGCAAGGAGTCTTAAATTGAGTTTTAGCTTGAGTTATAGTCTAAATGTTGCAAGTGCGAGGGATTTAAACTACCGTTGTCATTCATTGGGTTCAGGTATGATTTAAGGAGAGTTTCGAGTCTTTAACTTCATTTTTTGAAAGGCATAGATTGAGAACATAACCCACAATCATATACACTGGTGCTGAACTACAGGGTGCTCCATATTTGTACAACCCTGTTCTTTTCCTCCAAGGTAATTTACTTTTGTCCGCCTCGCTATGCCATCAGACATCTCATCCTTGTTCAAGGAAAATTAAATTCAACTCAAGAGCGTCACTCTGCCTGAAGATTCTCCAACCTCAACAGCCTCTTCTCTCCCACTGTATGATTTCCACAAGCTGTTATTATGGAGGGTGCATAGAGATGTCCTCTTGCTCGTGTGAAATAGGGACAAAGAGAAAGAAAAAAAAGATAACTCTCTCGTAGTTGGACCATCTAGAAGAAGATGAAATAACAGATTGTCAATCTCTTACGTAGGGATGTATTTAGATTAGATTAGATGTATTCTAGATTTACTCCACTTGTCTATGATGGGTAACCTTGAGCCTTTGTATTAGAATATTTCTACCATGAGTTATGTACCAAAGCTTTCCATCGTGATGTAAAGACATTCCATCATGCACGGCATCTTATTTTATGACCAGCTGTAAAAATATGAAGAAACTCTCAGTAAAGCTTTTCCTCAGCAAAAACCCAAGGCGATCGTGACGTAATTATCTGACTAAACCTTTCACAGCTTCTGTTTGTCACAAAATCTGGCAAGAGAAGGATGAGGCTGACAAATAAAACTAGGTCTGGGCATTGAGTGAAAATGATAGACAGCCTTTCCTCTTGGCATCTTTGCTTCCATTTCCCGCTTATTCCCCCAACCACTAAGCTCACTCAAAGACAAAAATTTCTCTGTGGCACTTATGGGGGAGGATATGGATAAAGAAATGCACGCCGTGAGCGTTGCTTGCTGCAGGGAGAGACCTCTGAGTTCATCTCATTTCAGAGTTTCTGAGCAGCAGCGGAATGACTGTCTGTTCTCTCCCTCTGCTCCTGCTGGAGCGTGCCGTGGACTTCCTCAGGGCCACGGAGACCAGGCTCTTCTCTTCCGTGCTGTTTCCCGCCTCACTGCTGTCAGAGGAGAGCGCAGTGCCACCGATCTACTGTCCACCGTATCTGTGCCAGGGGCATCTCGCTACATGCACCTCTGCACTCAAAACATGCATTTGGGCCATACTTGCAGACGCCACAGTTAGAACTTTCGAGGCTTAACATTTGATCATCTGTAGTTTGACCGGTGGGGTGCATGCTGCTTCAAAAATCAGATTCCCCATTGATGGAGTTTGCCCAAGGCTACACGACAGTCATCTCTAAGGAGTTCCAAGGGTTTGTGCTCACACTCGCTTACACACACACTTAGGCACACATGAATACAGAACAAAGCACCACAGATCCCACATTCATATACATTCACAGCACAAGCAGGCACATTGTGGCAAACATTCACACATGCAAAGAGCTCGTGTCCGTATCTCCTCTCTCCTGTAGCCTTCTTTGCGCCGTAGGTTTGCATTGTGTGGTCTGATCATTGGATTTGGACTCCCAACCACTTAAACCTCAACACACATGCTTTCACACGCAGAACACTCATTATACTGTGGTACACAAACTCCCCCCCCCCCCCCCCCCAGCTCCCCCCTCCACCAGGCAGCAGATCCAGATCCTTGAGCTGTAAAAATTCAGAAGCGATGTGCAATTTCCACCATCTTCAGACCGCATCGCTACCATCCTAATCTACTTTTACCATAACTGTGTTGTGAAGTATCGTTCTTTTACATTAGTGTTCTCCAGTACTGCCATTTAGAGCCAGAGATTTTTTTTTGTCAGCCTCTCACAACCAATTGACACTCTCATCCTTACTCAAGGAAATTTAAACTCAAGAACGTGTGTCTGACTGAAGACGCAGTCACTTACCTTGACGGCTCTTTTTACTTACAATTTCTGCAACCTGTTATTATGGAGGGCCCGACAGAGTTGTCCTTCTGTCAGTGTGATATGAGGATAAGAAAAAAATAATCCTTTTATGTAAGAAGACGCAATAAGGGACTGTCATTCTCTACTATTCTACCTGTCTGTAGGATAAATAAACTTGAGCCTCAGTGCTTTTGGGAAGAGACAGCTGTCGAGTGTCTGGCTATCATCTTTCTCACATTTGAGCATTTCTTTTCAGTCTCAAAGTAGCATCTTCTAGTGAGAAAAAAGTCTATTATAGCGAATATTATAATGTTTGGGAAATCATTTATCCACAACAAACCGATGACCAATGCACTCAAGGACTTTATCAGTTTCGGTTTTTTAGATGCTTGGTAGAAAACAAATCTTAGCAATATATGAAGACATTAAACACCTGTGCATCGCACTGCAGCATTAGTGCTAAACATCTGTGTAATATCCTTGGTATTCTCAGTCTTCTGAATCTTTAGCCTAATGCTTAAAAAAAAAGGTACTATAAACCACAGCAGCTAAAGCACATTTAGTAATCAAACTGATGATAATTGAAATGAATGATTTTGTTTTCTAAATAAAAAATGTGATAATGAGAGACTGTGAAACTAATCCGTGCCATTATTCCTCCATTCGTGCATTTGTATTTAAAGACAATAAGTGATTACACTCTTCCTGCCCATCCCTTCTTCTGAACATAATTAATACGGTGGTTTTGCATTGTTTGAGTTCTTGGAGCAGCTGCAGTGCCTGGTGTCCAAGGCCCGTTGACTTTCTCACAATGTAACCTTGCTGGAAATGCCAGAACATTACTCACCCTGCTCCGTTTTGCCCACTCACTACATTATTCTTACCCACTTAACCGCATCTGATTTCATACATTTGCACACACAAAAAAACATCCCCGGTGTATAATATACCGTATACCTGAAATGGATTCACTTGGATATGATTACCATGTGCTGAGAGCCTTTGTTATTTATGACGCAAGGTCTCCCTCCGTCTATATGCGCACCACCGCATCATCTGTCACTGTCACTACTTTTGTTTGACTCGATTTCAGAGCACGGGGTCTTCACTGAGGGAGAGCTGGTCACATTCATTCACTCACAGGGGCAATCTGTGGTCTTAAATGACAAGAGCAGAGCCCACACGTTTAAGCTGAAGCCTTCGATTACCCCTGTGGGTGCCCTCGTAAGAAGGCTAACTGCTGCTCTGCTCTGCTCAGCACATTTGGCCCCCGTTCCCTTCAAGAGCTCTCGTCCCCCTAGTTCATCTCATCTAAACAACCACCGACTCCTCAGTTGCTCCCTGCTTCGCCATTCACCTCCTCCCTCCCTGACACCTTCCAGCGCACAACACTGGGCCCACAGGCAACGGACAGAATTGAAGTGTCATAAAAAAAAAGCACATTCATGTCCCTAATGTGTCTTTCAAGGCAGAAAGCTTGGAGGTTGTTTTCCTCTCTGCACAACTGGTTGTTCATTGCCGTTGCTCAGTAACCCCACCGGGGAGATGTGATGCCTCGCAGAATGAGTGGGAAAAATGTTCTTTATGCAGACAAAGAAATGTTTGGAAGCCGCAGGAAATTTTCCCCAGTCAGGCATAACTAATGCCCAAACGGGAGGTTTATCTTTTTCATTTCCACTTGTGTTTCTTTAAGATTCCCGTAACGTTGAAATACATTATTTCCAAGCGAGCAGAGAGGGAGGATGGATTTTAAATATCATTCTTAGCAGCAGTTACCTTTCGGATCTAATTGAGGCGGCTTGTGGTGCAAGAAATGACAGCTTACAAACATTTCATTTTCAGCATTGTTTGGACCATGTAATATGTAATTACTCTCTGCACCTCTTTTTCGGCAGAGAAAAAGGAGGATGCTTTTGCGGTCCCTGATGATAGATGTAGAATTTTTCTGAAAGAGCATGCACAAATGGAGAGTTTTCAAATTTGGGGTCTATGAGTTAGAAATAGTCACCTATTGTAGACCCATTGATGGTAGAAGAATATCAAAGATCAAAGAATGACAAACTGTGTCTTCTAAAATCAGTTTAATTCTCTTCTGGCTACTTCATTTATTTTACTAAATTAGATATTGTAGCATGGCAAAGACAGAAAATGTTCATTTAATCAACTATATTCCCATAAAGAGGGGTTTATAACAAAGGCATTCATTTGTCTTTGAAGTATTAAACATTATCCCTAATGAACAGACAGTCTCAGAATATGTTAAAACATCTATTTCTAATATGCAAATGAATAATTAAGCCTTTGTGATGAATCCGTCTTGATTGTTAAGCGATGTGCATTTCCTGCCAGTGCTTATAAGATTTGAAGTTCCTACGTGTAAGAGGGGAATGTCCTTCACTCTCCTCATGCAGACCAACAGTCCCAAAGCAATGCGGCATGTGGCTAATATATCGTTATCGATGTGATTGTGTGCTTTGGAAGGTGAGATGAGAGGCAGGTGCTTGGGAGAAAGAGAGACGACAAGCATACTGTAAATTACTTTTGTGCAGTCTGTGTGTGAATGTATTGACAGAAATGACCCAAAGGCCATTCTTGGAAGTAAAGAAGCTATACGATTTGTCAAAGATGAAAACAACTCAAGTTCTGAAGAAACACACGAGGCCTATGCTTATTGCCGATATCTGAAAGGTATGAAGCCCTGCCCCATCCATCTTGGTTGGGTCACAATACTTCATTTCCCCTCATTTCTCTGAAAGGGGAAAATATGATTCCACCAATCGATCGCTGCATAAATGTGTTGCCTCGTGATGAAAGATGAGGTGTGCTTTGCTTTTATGTGATCAGATTAACCTCCAGCTGGGAGTGGGCTCTCTGCTCTGCCCTGGTTCTCCTGCGGTGTCAGGGTGCATGTGATGGGCACTTAGAAGGATTAGTGTTGCTGTGTGCTTTGTTTGTGTTGAGCTATCACCCGGGACATTTCACTAACCAGGGGATTATATTGTCAGCCACTGAAGACGGTTTTATATCTGGTAGCCCTGCACTGAATTTAAGAGGGCCCAGAGTGTGCTTTTAAGATTGTAAATGGATGAGCCTAATGAATATTTTGCAGAATGGATATTCTTCTTCTTGGTTCATATAAATTCCGTCCAGAAAGGATGTAAATGAATGACTTTTTTCTCGCTTTTGAGTAAGATTATTATACAATAATGTTTGATTAAATTTGTTAAGACCTGTTCTCAGTCAGTGCAGCAATTAAAATAGTTTTGAGGGTTTTCAATAGCTCAGCTAATTGCCGTGCTGCTCGGAGGTTTTGGAGACATTCAGCCTCCTCTCCCCTTTGTGCGCACACAAGACTAGATCAGAAACTGTCTCTGATAAGGGTTTTAAACTTCTTGACTTTGCCAATGGCATTTTCTCCATCAGAGCGGCAGTTGACATTTATATCCAGCCCTCCAAGTGCCCCAAATACCCTTTACATTCCATTGTTCTGTGGCTGGAAATAAAGACGTTATGTCTCATACTGACCGACGGTAGGTCCATTGATGGTGACTTCAAGGTCCCCTCAGCAGTCCCTCTACAAAGAAAGCTTCCAAATAGAGCAAATGTTTAACAAAAGTAAATGCTACATAAATATCACGTCTTAATGTTTTACCTTGTGGACTTATGAAAATTTGGGATTTCACAAAGCTTTGGAAATGTCAGTATTAGAAGACAAAACAAGATGCGCCTCCCTCTTTCAAACACACAATCAGTAAAGAAAAAAAGTGTTGTCACTTCCTGATACAAAAAAATGGATTAGAGAGGAACAGATAACAGCATCACACAGCATGGAAATGGCATGTTATGGTCGGTTTAACACGTGTCTTGAGGTGATTTTCTGAGCCTCTATTTGATATTTTACAATAACTGTGAATTGCTACTTAGGTCCGTCGGCGTTCTTTTTGTAAGATGTTGAAAAGATGAGCATGAAAGAAAGAACTTTTTACAGTCACAATCAAACTGTAAAATGATGAATGAAAGTTTACAGGCATCTTGATTTAAAGAGTTTATTACCGTCAACAAATCCAAAGAAAAATAAAAACCCAACTCTCACTGCCAAGCCCACGCTGTGTTCTTAAAACACAAATCTTCCAAAAATGAATCACAAATGTACTTGAGACATTTCACTCAAAGCTACAAACGTTAACATCATAAAAGTTTAGGGAGTTGGTAAAACGCTTGTGGCTGTTGTTAAATAGTACATTTGTTGAGGACTAATTCCAGCCGTGGATTATCACCCATTGCAAAAGTGTGTGATGTGTTTTTGAACTCAGTGGAATAACATATAGCAAGTTTTGATTGTTAGCAGGATAAATTAATTGCGGTTTTGGTCTTTGCATAGGATTTGTCAACAATAAGAAACATGAGGAACAGTGCCAGACTTTTCCTTTGAGACAGTCACGGACCGAAACAGAACTGTAAGCACACAATAAAAAAATGGATGCACAGACAAATGGACCAGATTTAGATTTCCCATGCCAGGCTTGTCAGTGACCACTTTTTTGGGTTGTTTTTATTCGCAGTGAGAAATGAGACAGTAAGAGTTGCATCAGCAGGCTGGAAAGCAGTGAACTCTTACAGGTGTTTCTAAAGCAGGCGAGTGCAATGCTGTGCTCCTGATGGCTCTACAACAAAAAGGTCTAACTTTAAACTGAATGTCGGCCATGCTCATCATCTCTTGCTGTGCTGTGATCTTTTGACTTTTTCTGAACACTTACAAAAAGTCAATCCACCACCACCACCACCTCCCACTTCCCAACTCCATCCCCCATTGCTGTTCGTTTTCCCAACACTTACGTACCTCGGACACCTCCCCCCTACAGATTTCATATAAGATAATCTGTTTGATGAATGTATTACTGAAGTCAGGCCAACTTAATATGTTTGATCAGGGACTGGTTGCAATATTCACACGTGGTGGAGGATAAAGATAGGATGAGAAGAGGAGGGGGGAGGCAAGATGAAGGGATTATATTTCTTGGGTGAAGTTTTACTTTGGTCGCCAGGGACAAGAACAGGTGATTATGAGAAGCGCTTTGAATCTAAGCCACACATGGCTGTCTTGGGGACGTGGATGCCTTAATACCATTTTGAGAGCGTAGTTTAGAAGTCGGTTGCTGCATATTGTAGGAATTCCATGGAAAATACTTTAAATGCATTTTAATTTGGAGTCCCATGCTCCTGTGCCCCCCCCCCCCCCCCCCCCCCCCCGGCTCACACTACATGAATAGAACATCAAGACATTAAATCCTGAGCATCCGTGTGATGAGGAGACCAGTCCGGTTCAGCCGCATTTGTGTGATATTCGCTCAGACTCCTCGGCCCGCGTCCTGAGGGGTTGGCAGTGCCCAAGAAATCCTGCACAAGAGTTTACAGCCATGATTTACCACAGGGGTTAAGTTATCAGCACAAATCATCCCCTTTTTCATTTGCAGAAACAGTCCTGCAGACATGATTTACAAGTACAGTAGCTGCAGACATGAAATCCAAGGGCGACTCAGAGCTGCAAATCACACCGGCTTTGCCTCTCTATTCAAGGCGTCCTATTGGTGTCAAGGAAATGGACATATTCTAAATCTGAAGTTGCAAATTACAACATTTTTTTCAGCTGTAATGAGTATTATACTCGTTATAGTGTTACAGTGTCATCTGTAAGTGGGAACTAGGACAGTGTGTCACATCTCCCAGAGAAAAAGAAAGACGGGAAAATCCTCTCACCGTACTGTAAGCATGATCGAGCACCAGCTAAGCGACTGCTCCCCTCTTGACATTGCTCTCTATCTTGTCATTTTCAAGTATAAACATCATTCTGCAGTCAAAACTGTGTAGCAGCAGTAGACACTCACTGTGAGCTGCCTCAGTGGATGTCTTTACATCTTTCTGTATTCCTCCCCATCAGGAAGGCAGTGGTTTATAAAAATACAGGTTGACTCTGGAGTCGGAGCAGAGAAGGCTGGCAAAACACAAAAACACACAAAAAAGCAACTGCTTACAGAATAGCGCAACGGATTTATATGTATGAGTCATTTTTATTATTTCCATGGCTTTGTTACCTATATCAGTGTCAGCCTTTTTACTATTAACTATTACTATTATATAGAGCTCTGTAATTAGGTTCAGCTGTGTGGTTGTTTTTTTTCATTCGGCAACACAATTTCCCCTGCTGCCGTAGGGACAAAAAAAAAAAAACATTGTGTTTATTTGAGAATCTAATGGACTTGTGTAGCGAAATAGAACCAGCTGCTTATGCCTGGACATGAAAGTCATAACGGATAAAGAAGGATCAGATATGAACTCACCGATCGATTCATTAGGGACCCCATGAGGCTGGGTTACAGTCAGACGAAGCGCCTTATGATAAAAGGTAAATAATGAAAATGGCCTTTTAGCACCAGGAACTCGCCATAGCTTGCCCTATTACTGTAAACCAGACATGATATCCTTTTTCACTACTCTCTCCTTATTGGAGATGATTAGTAGATGAATACATGAGGTAATTTGCATCAGTGGTATATATATATATATATATATATCTCCTCCAGTCTGCATGTCAAAGTTCAGATTTAATGTTATTTAAAGACCAGATTTTAAATTTGTATCCTAAGCATTAAGTTAAAACAGGTTTTTGAGAGCAGAGTTGTTTCTTTTTGAAGTGCTGCTCCTGCTGTCTGATGCTGGTTCCGTCCATCTGGCCACAGCCGGTCATTCCTGCGTTGCCATGGGTCATCACAAATCACTGCCACGCCACATCCACAACAGCACGGAGACCTCGGGACAGAAAATCAATGGGCTCTCATGGGCTACTCCATCAGTTCAAATATCTGGAACTTGATGGTGCAGAGTAACTGGGGGAGGGGGGAAATTTGCTGGATGGAGGGCGGGATGGAAGCAGGCTTGAGGGCCATATACAGTATGTGAGGTTGGATGGACATACCGGATAGTTAAAGATGGGAGTGTGCCGTGGCTGTGAGCAAAACTGGTACGAAAGACGGAGAGAGAGACTACAAATGCTGGGTATCATTTGACTTTTTTTGGTAATACCAGTGCCACAATCACACCTGAGTAATGTTACCAATACAAAACAGATCTTTTAAAAAAAACAAACACTTTAGCACAGAGAGTTGAAATGGAGGTGGTGTCCGAGGTGGTGTCCGAGGTGAAAGGGACAGGTGCATGCTGGTGTTCTAAAAAACAATGGGAAGTGAGACATTGTAGTTTGGACCTCTGATTTGCCTTTTTGTTTTCACTAAACAAAGTAGGCCAACTTTCTCAGTGGATCAATGTCAATTTAATGGTGTCTTAATAGAAACAGATAAATGTGGTAGAAGGTTGTAAATTAGATCAGGAAATATTTGATCAAATGATAAGTAAAGAAAAGTTCTATTTTCCAACTCCATACAGCATATGCCTCCCACTAATTGCCTTAGTATACCGTTTTTTGCAGCAGTAACATTTTGTACTAACAGGAACTTATGCATTATGTGCACACAGAGGATATCAATCAAACTGCAGTGTTGAAATGCCACTGCCAATTACACTTCACACTTCAAAGAGAAAGCAATATCGTTTTCAAGATCTTCCTCAAGCTGTGTCTCCACCATCCACAATTAGTTTTAATGTTTTGCAGCAGGGAGTAGGTCCTACTTTTCCTTTGTGCATTGCATCGAAGGATTAAAGTGCATATTAACAGCCCTCAATGTCTGTGATTCTATCACTTTTCCACTGTGATATACTCAAAACCGGATTAGAATTACTGTTTGGAGCATGAAATTGGGCCTGACCTGGCATTTGATGCAAACTTTTCATACCTGACAGTATTGAAGCATATAAGGCGATTGGAATGAAGCAGAAAGGGATGCGGGAAGGAGACGGGAGATTGAGTCATAAGAGGAAAAAACTAAATCAAAAGACGTACAAATTGAGGGAAAGAGGAAAACAGATTGAAAAGGCACATTGAAAAGGCTCGAAGGCTGGAGGGAATGCGGACAAGACTGATAAGCAAGTGACTCAGAAAGATGCAAGTGTTTTGAATTGGGTCTAACGAATTCTTTCATATAAGAGCAGCGGCTCATGAAGGTGATATCATTTGGAAATGTCTCCAACAAACCATTTAACATTCACTGCAAAAAGTGACTGTAGATATGATTGCCTCAGGTTGCAGGCAATGCATGCAAATGTTATGTTAAATGTGCTCGTGAGTTATTTCCTCCAATTTTTCCTCATTCTGCTCTTTGATTTCACGCCTGGCTCAGGTTTTGTTGATAGGGTTTTGACAATGAATCTTCATCATGCAGCCATAAGTACCATGATGCATGACCAGAAGTGGATTACTCCAGGTGTTTTCACCTCTGTTGTTGAAACTGAGTCCTTTTTGTGTCTTTTGTTTCAGTGGTGGATAGCAAGGTGATCCTGGAGGGCCTGCAGAGGTATGGCCCCACGCCAATCTATCTGCCTGTCAGCTACCGGATCCTCAATGCTGAGTCAGTGTTCTTCCTACAGGAGGCAAACCAGGACTTAATGAGGAACTCCAGCCTGCAGGCTCGCACTGAGTCCTTCTTCATCCACCAGGCCCGGCAGATGCCCTTCATCAATGCTAGCTACGGGCCGCTGTCTGTCCAGCAGCCCGTCCCTCTGGAGCTCCTACAGACCGTCCCGGGGCCATTTAACACCCCCCCCTTCACGACGTCATCAGTGGCGACGTCGGCATTATCATCGCCTCTCTTCACATTCAACTGGAAGGTCCACACCTATATTATCAGTGAGAGGATTCACCCCAGCTGGCCAAAGGTTCAGGTGTTGTTCTACATTGCAGGGAGGGACTGGGATGACTACAGCGCCATCCACAAGCTGCCCTGCGTCCGGATGTTCGCCTTCCACGAGACTCAAGAAGTGCGCGGAACATGCAGGCTAAAAGGCGAGCTGGGGATATGTGTTGCCGAGCTGGAGCCCCTCGCCAGCTGGTTCAGCCTGCCCACTGTCAGACCGGGAAGGCAGAGGGTCTCTGAGCAGGCCCAGGGCACTCCTGTGGAGCTCTACTACATGGTTCAAACCACGGAGAGCGGAGACTGCAGCTCGGAGGATTCAAGAAAGGGCAGCTCCGGTCACGCAGACCAGCAGAGGCCGATGGGCTACTTCGCAGGGCACACACCTATGCAGCGCATTGGGAGCGTCAGGCTGTTTCAGCCGCTGGCGGAGCTAAAGCTGGACAATAACTTTGTGGTGATGGCGCCCTCCAAACCCATCCGGCAGAGAGAGACAGTCACCACTTTTCTGGCTCTGTCCACGCTTTCTTCAGTGCCAATCTTCACCCTCAGGTGAGTCAGCCTCCTCCTGGGAGAACACAGTTCACTCTGCCGCTCTACTGATTATCTCTCACTCTCTAAACTCAGTTAAACAGACAACATTGGGCATAAAAGAAGTTTAAAAAAGGCATTGGCTGACTGTTAGAGAAAGCAGCAGGGATAGATAACACTTCACAACCACACATTTGACAATGCATGTTTGTGTAAAATTGTGCCAAGGCATGCAACAGGAGGAAATTATTCATCATTGTTTCCCTGAGTCACACACTGAAATGAATTTGTCGACAACACAGTTACAGCACTACCATGTATTTACTACACTACACTGTTGTGGTTTGGAAACATTACTTTTACAGCTTGTTTAATCAAAATACTCTGCAGTTGGCAAAATCAGGGATTATTTTCTGGCGTTAGAGATTTTTAAATGTGTGTATGATAAGCCTTTGATTTGCCACACCAGACTCCAGTGCACAGACAATGTTGCCATGACACTGCTAGTCAACTGCCCAGCATCAGTTACGTCATTAATCCTGTTTATTTAGGTAATTTGTCTACCCATTAGAAGAACATGATATCGCAAATGAAAAACATAATATCACAAATGAAAAGAAGCGCTGACAAGTGGTGAGCAAGCCTTCCCTCGTGTGATCAATTGCCTTGCCTTATTGTGGGAAACAACACAGACAGACAACACTATTTTTTCCTGCTTTGCTTTTGCAGAGTAAATTTTCATTTCAGCTGGCAGGCGTTTTTTGTGAAGTCACATTGTTTCAGTGACAAAGAAAGAGCTCGCCGCATGAAAGTGGAAGCACAAGCTGTTTCACGATGTTCAACTTAAGTAAAAAGCAAAAAAAAAATGAAAGCAAAAGATAGTTCATTTATGGTACTATTTTGTCTGTTTACAGTTAAGGTCTCATGTTTATCGTTTGGTACCACCCTGGCTTACACAAAATTATAATCTTCTATAATCTGAATACCGCTAAAGATTAAATATATATATATATATATATTTTAATTGCAATGGTTAAGTGCTTTACAGAGAAGGTTTGTTTGTGTTTATTGTAACCTTCCAAGTCATTTTGGATAAACATTACAGATATTTTGTTGTGGTTAACACCTTCCAAGCTGCCTCTTTGACACACCGGAGGGGATTGTTTTGACTGGATAACACCTTAATTATACCCCTGTGCGTAGTATAAAGATTGTTTTCATGTACTCACCTTCAAAATTGCCTGTCTGAGGAAAATGTGATTCTGAGGTGTTTCCACCTAACAACAACAAGGTATAATATTTGATTCATTGAGCTTTGTCTCACACAAATTACCGTTCAAAGTGACTACAATTGCTCCTTGTTGTGTGATGCAAATTAAGGTGTAAGGAATATGCATTCCACGGGTTGCTTTAATGCCGGAGATCTAAATCATGGCAGATGAAGCAGTTAGCAGCCTCAAAGTGGAGCTGTGACAGAGAGCCCTGGCAATTTGTCAACCCTGGGTGAGCAGGAAATCTGCCAAAAAGCCTCATTGCTTTTCCTCATGCTCAAGTGATGATGAACTCCCATGAAGTATTAGCGCTCGCAGTGTGTGTTTATCACATTTGTCAGCATGTGTGTAAATGGGAACTTTAAAGGCGGTATTTTTCTCTCAGTGGCATTTTGCAGCAGTGTTGCACCCCGATCCTTCAGAAGTTCGTCTTTTTTATGTTTTCCGTTGGGATGGGACTTCAAATTCAACCAAAAAAATACCTCATTAGCAACCAAAAGATTAAACCTCAAAGTGATGGAAAATCACATGCTACTCTACAGCACTTGACTGCCAGTTTACCAGGCTCTGTAATTGAACACACGGACGCTGATGATTAATCTCGCCTCCACTTTGTTGTACATTGCTTTTATGTTACTGGTGTGGTGCTATTCAATGCGTTTTTCTCTTAGATGTTGGATTTCCTAATGATAAAGAAAGAAAAACTTTACTTAAAGCACTTGATATTCCCATGATGGCGGTGTGAATTCACATTCTGATCACAGGAGGTGGGGGCTGGAGGATGTGCGAGAGTGTGTGGATCTTTGTTCAAGACAGCCGTTCGGACTTGGTGTGTGGAACGCTGTACGTGTTTGCATACTGTCGCCCAGTGATTGCCTATTCACTGAGTGTGGGTGTGTGTTTATGGACAGTTTACTTTACAAGTCGCTCTTGCGAGTTTCTCCTAGTGGCAAAGGCATCATTAACTATTTATGTTCCCTGGAGTTACTCTCTTCTCCTCCCCATTATCTTTTATCCCCCCCCCCCGATCCATCTCCTCCCCTCTCCTCCAACACAGTCTAACTCGTGACAAAACAATACTGAGAATCTCCCTGGACGTCCTTTCTTCCAACATGTGCTGTCAGCTGGAATAAGTAGATTCTCTTCACTCTAGATTTGACTCCTTTTACTTTTTTCGGCACTTTTTTGATAGGACTGTAAAACTCTTCAGGACATTGTGAGAATAATCGTGTGCCACCTTTGACCTCACCATATACGATCAGCAGCAGCTTACACGCACCATTAAATTCAGTTGGATTACCCATCCATCTTTTGGGTCACAGTGGTTAGAGAACATCTTGCGATGGGATCACACCAGCAGTGGCGCCAAATTGAGCCAGGGGTGAAAAGTGGGGGGTGCTATCCAGTGTGCAGTGGCAAAAAAGTCGACTTTCATTTTGATTCAAACTGCACACCTGTAAAGTTTCACGACTGTATCTTATGCAACTGCAAAGCTATCGCGCTGACAAAAATCTGTCCACAGACAGACAGAAATAGAAACAGCTGGCAAAGTACTCAAAAGTTCCTGCTACAGAGGGTGTCTCCGGGATCACATTTTTGCCACGATGACTCACACACAGACCTACAAGGGGAATAACTATCGCGGCTGGTAGATACACCAGTAGATCTCAGTCTGCTATATTAAATCCTGTGCAGAAAGGTGATATATTATAGTCATATTATACACAAAAGTGGAGGTGAACAAACTGTTTGGTAAGAGTAAAGCTACTTTTATTTTTCAGTTAATAAAAACATATGTTTTGTGCTCCAATGTTGTTGAGGACTTTAACCTGTTGATCAAACTGATCGCAAAATACTCAGCTTTTAATTTTATTTCGAGAAATCAGGTTGCTGCAAAACATGTACATTAAACCTCCAATATGACAAATAACCGACTGCCAATGCGAATGTTATGTTGGCCGTTTGTCCATCATGATTCCATACTATACTGACAAATAGAGAGAAGTCATGCCAACATATTCAGTAAATGTGTCCTTTAATCTTTAAATCTAGATTATGAAATTACCTGCCATCACATCACTTCCAACCAATTACAAATGAAGTAGGAATAATTTATGTGAGTGATAGCATTTAAAATATGTCCTTTAGTTGTCATACATTCCCATGCCCAGTCAGCGTCTGTACCTTAGTTGCACAGCACAATCAGCACACTTAAGCAAAGGGCTCTTTTATTGGCTATTTTCTCTCTCGCCTTAATCGGCTGTATTTGATCTAATCCAAACGAATCAAATTATTTTGCATGTAATTGCAGGCTGTTAACCCTAGCCGCTGGAAAAACACACAGACATTTGTGCGCACACAGAGTCATGAATATTCACGTATACAATCACACGTGCGCACACAGATACACAGACGCTCACACACGTACATTGCATTGGACCTGCCCTGAGCCAACTGTAAAGTCATGGCGTGTTTGTCATGCGATGGGCTCCCAGTGGAATCAGTAATTCCCTGCCTCATTAGCGGTGGAGAGAGTGGTGTAACAGGTCGGAAAAGGGTTCTCAGCTACTCCTTATTCAACATGCAAATGAAAACACCGTTTCCTCCTGAACAAATTAACAGGCTTTTCAAAAGATAAACTGCCCCAGCTGTATTGTAATTTTAACTAAACCCCCCCCCGAGGGCAGTGTAGCTGATGAATGCAAATTCATTTCTAATATCTGAGAGTGCGAAGGTATGAGTACGAGGTTCTTCGTACCGTGCCAGCGCAAACAGTCAGCAAGAGTGGTGTGTTTATTCAGAGGTTTAGCATGTTCAGTGTTGGGGCTATAAATAAAGAAGGACATTCAAGATGAGGCCGGTTTGGAGTTCCTCAGACATGATGCAGTGCTTCGTGTCAGCTTAGTCCGATCCTTAACAGAGTTCAGGATCACAGGTGGTGGGCTTTGCCTGTTTGTTACTGCCCGTTGTTTGGCGAAATATCAGCAGGAGAAAAGGTTGGAATAAAGATGTTCTCCTCAGTGTATTAGCCTTATCTCAACCTCACCCCTCTGTGAATTCGTTCTTGCTAAAAAGGTCACCCAAGATTTCTTTTCCATTTCTATTTCTGTTCTTATCTGTACTTTTCCTTGCTCTCTCTCTCTCTCTCTCTCTCTCTCTCTCTCTCTCTCTCTCTCTCTCTCTCTCTCTCTCTCTCTCTCTAATACTCTTGCTTTGACATGTTTTTCCTCTTTGTGCTGAAACATTAGCAAAGAAATCCCTTTGTTTTTCTAGATTTAAATATCAGGAAGACTCTTGCCCTAAATTCAAAGTAAATACTGACTCAATGTACCCGGCCCTTCTGTAACCATATCCACCTTTCAGTTGTTGTTGTTTTTTTATTTTTTTTAAGTTAGCCTGCTCACCAGTGTTTACTTTGAAAACCCAGCTTTTCCTCATCCATTTATAATAAGTAATTAGTCATTTGAGGCCTGGGGAGACGGTTCACTATTTAGATATTACTCTCTATCTCTTCTACCATAATGATTTCCCATCACTTTCCTCCACTTGAAACTGATGAATTTATTGGACACTGAAAGCCCAGAATGTTGGCTGTCTTCCGTTTTTCGTTGCTCTGTCCATCTGCCTTTGGAAAAGGCTACAAGTCCCCGAGGGAATTTCGTGATCCCACAGCCTGGAAAAGGGCTGCACGAACGCCATTCCGACTGACACATGCCTCTGAGACTTTGACTATCGACAGGGTCAGAGGTCGCTTCGGGTTTTCTCTCTGGTCGCTTTGAACTTGTGAAAGTCTTGCAGGCCTTTTATAAGGGCAGCAGAGGGAATGAAGGGAGCTGGAGTGGGGTCTGCCCAAGAGAGTGGTGCTCCATATCTGGGCTAGTGATAGGAGTATAGAAAATGTGTGGTAGGTACTGTAGGGAAGTGTATCAGATGTTTCAACATGTATCAAGACACATAGTCCAACATCTGACATGAAAACAACACAGACCATGTTGTAATGATTTGATACACTGAATCAAAGCTGAATTTACACCACAGACTGTATATAAGAAGTGCACGTAGTTACCCTGATGTCCCCCGTTGGTTTGTGTACTACGGTTTTGAAGCCTCGAGTTCCTCTGTGGTAATAGATGAAGTAGGAGAAGTAGGGTCATTTTCTCAATCAGACAAATTGTTGCAACCAGAGGAGTCTTCCTTGATTGCCATTGGAGAGAATGCAAGTTTAAGGCGCTTCCAGCATTGGCTTCACTTGTTAGGAGGTTTCTGACACAATTTCACACAAAATGTTGTTCTAATCTGTGATTGTGCATCGATGTGGCCACATTTCTGGCTCTGTTATTGGCATTTGGATATGTGTTGTTTAATAGATAATACTATAGCTGTACAGTTAAGTTATTCTCGCAAAAATGTGTCTCACATTTCTCAAAATATATTAGATTTAAATATGCATAGTTTTCTACACATAAAAATAAATAATGTGTTTTGCACCAAGAATTGTTCTAACTTCGTCATTAATCTGCTGCATTCTGAATCAGCTGCAGATGGGGAAAACAACTTCATCGCTGTGACAAAAGGGAGTATTAGAAAAAGCAAGAAAATACCCCAAATCAATCAGAGATGTTTCTCAGATATATAAGCAAGACCGAATAACTCTTCACTTTATTCAGGCTAGACATAACCCAGAATAGAATATCAAAAAAGTCCCAAAGATCTTAAACCTCTTTCATATTGGTTGTGAGATCCTCACTGTTTTCATGAACTCTCCACATTACTTTTGGAAGCCAAAATGCCGACTCTGGGCCATTAGATAATTGCGCATGATGGTTCCTGACTAGTTAAATTTGAGCTCCTCATCATTGAACCCAAGATAGAATATCAATGACTTTGGTGCCTAAACTGCAGCCTGGTAGCTACGACTCATCGTCTTAAAAATAATGAGGTGCTCACATTTAGTTGTCCGTCAGAATAGACACACTTTTAACTTCAGATATGCACATGGAAGCAAATAATCATGCTTGAAGCTGTAACTTAAGAGCAGACGAAAACTAAAGTAGAGACAAGTGAACCTGGAAGTTGGTTGATACTTTGGTTGTCAACACATGAACAAAACTCACAACAGTAGATGTTGAGAAAGTGACTCTTCAGCCCCGATGCTAGTTTGTTATTCCAGCCATAATCGAGTGTGTATTTCAGCAAGTCATTACACATTAAACTGAAGCAGAGTTGACAGTGACCACTTTGATTGATCGATAAATCGAGACACTGCCAATGTGCTTAACACTCATAAAACAACCACAAATAATGAACGCTTGCTCTCAGGCCACAACCATTACCAATAGTTTGTGGCGTATACTGTGCAGATTGGATTGACATCCAGTGTTTGATGCACAGTCCATTACGTTCTGAATGGACTGTGCAGCTTATATGACCGCACAGCAACGTTGGCATCTAAAAACCTTGACCCCGACGATCTGGATTGCAGTTGAGAATTTTCTCACAGTTTTGTTGAAGCCAAAAGGAAAACTGCTCTCTACAATAAAACAGAAATCTACTGGGGCACCAACGAGAGGAGATTGTCGTGAGGGATTTTTCTTCTTTTTTGTAACAGCTGCTGCAAATCCTCTACTTATCCTGCTGTTGTTAACATCTCCAGGCAACACTTCTACTCCAACTTCTGGATCATTCTGAACTCCAGCTCCTGCAATCTGAGTTGAAGATGATATATGTAGGGCTGGAGGGGTTGACAAACAGGGTGGGATTAGGTAGTGAAGCAGTCCTGGCAGAATAAGCTCTGCTGGCTAACTGTGGGTTGGTCGCTCTCTCTCTCTCTCACAGTCACAAGCTTGGCCTTCTAATCACTTGTTTATCCTGCATGTTTCTCATAAGGATTTACTTTGATTAGTTTGATCCCACAGACTTGACAGCTATAACACAAACTCAAAGGCATGCAAATTTGAATGTGGACTTGAGGCAAAGAAATAAAGAGAGAGGGAGAAATGATTCAATGCTGTGGTTGTCATATGTCGGGGAGCCTGGTTAAGAAACTGCCACCAAGACAAACCAAATGCTCCTACTCCACAAAGATTGAAACAGTCAAAAAAACAATAAAGAAGGGTTCAGAGAGTAAGTGCAACCTGACCCGCCAGATGCTGCTTTTCCATCAAGAAAATCCTTCAGTGCCGTTCATTGCTCTTCTTTCAATGAAGAGATACTATCCAGTTGTGATACAACAGATGCTACTGCAGCACCTACGCTAACCTCTTTAGTGGCGGCCATTGTTGTTTTAAACAAACAGTTATCTCTCTGCGTCGTATCACACACACCTAAGCCCTGTCCGTAGCTGCCAGTAGCTCCTAACAGGACGCTGATTGGTCCGTGCTCTAGCATTCCGAACGCAAATACGCATTACTTGAAGCCTGACGTGATGGATTTTCATGTGATTTTAGTCATATTTCCAGCGTGATCTCGTGACCGACCAGAATCCAGCTACCGTGCACGGTAAGACAAAGTGTAGAGGACAAAAAATAAGGGATGAAAACAGCATTATGTTGCTATGACTCAAAATACTCAAAGTAAAAACATGTTTTTTGTTATTAATGATGACTGACCACATGTGAACTATACCCCAGCTTCACTGCATTCACAAAATAAAAAATTTGGACCATACTACAGAATCTCTGTGGAAACCACAGAGGGGAGCTTTTCAGTGACTGCCATTAAAAGACAGGCGGTGTCCTAGATTACACAAAAACACAAGCTCTTTTACCCACAATCGATGCCTCGCTTTTGCTGAAAAAAAAATCAAAAGAGCTGCGTCTCTAAATTTGCAAGGATCTGTTTGTGCAGTTGGCCTGGTGTTATCTGTGCAAGCCTGCTACCTCTGTGCCTGTTGACTGAGAGTTATTTTTTTCCCTAGTGCTTGTTCTGATTTCTCCCTTCTTGCTCTCTCAAAATAGTCGGTCACTGTAATTGTGTAGATTAAATGTCTTTTAAAGGTGAATAACAAAATACACATGGTCATGGTCACATAATCATACGAGAGACAATATTGCAATGGGATCACAACAGCCGTGACACCAAATCGGACCAGTTAGGGGCCAATGGCCCCCTTCTCCATGAATTACCCCCTAAACCGATCTTCAAAATCAGCCTTCGTTTTGATCTCAACTACACACATGTAAAGTTTTGTGACAGCATCTTGCACGGTTTCGACATTATTGCAGTGAAGACATCTGTCCACAAACAGACAAATCACAACATCCGGCAAAGTACTCAAAACCGCCTCTGTGGTAGTTCCTGCTGTGTCTCCAATACCATGATGCGTCTGGTAGGCACAGTGGCGTTTTGAGTAACGTGCTAATATCAGCGTGCTAACCGGCTCACGATTACAACGCTAACATACTGATGTTTAGAAGGTATAATATTTAGCTTGTTCACCGTCTTTTTAGTTTGAAAGTGTCTTAAAGTGTCTCAGTGTGTGACTGTGTGGGTCCTTGACAGTTTTTTCTGTCAGGAGCCACATCCCCCTTATCCATGCATTAGGACAAACATTTAAAAAAATACAGCTAGCAGACAAACACAGGCAGAAAAAGTCTCAATCTACGTTGGCTAATAATAATCTGCTTTTTCAAATGATTAAACATGGGTTTTCACTCATATGTGATAACCGGTGTGCTTAATTTTATCTGCTTTTTCTGGAGCCAGTCAGATTGTGAGATTGTATATGCAGTTCATGCTTGGCTGACCAAGAGCAATGCCTTCGGCCAAAGTGGTTTAAAGTGTCTCGATGCCTGAAGGAAACTTTGGTTTCTTACAGCGGCAGTCTCATTCCTGGTTTCATACATTTCAAAGCACTTTCTTGGCTTTGGAAATGATAGTTACAGAATGTTAAAATTCACCTTCTGCACCTCCAAAAAACATTGCTCTTTTATGTGTTTTTCTGACATTCCCAGAAAAGGTCTCCTTCCCAGACACAAGCACAAATACAGACTTCGAGGCAGTGACAACAAAAGCAAAAGGCAGTGACAAAGACCTAGAAAGACGAACAGAGAAAAAATGAACTGACAAACTGACAAGAGTCTGGGATCCTGGGGAGAATCATTAGACTGATATAATATTGAGCATGCAGCTTGGAGCAGTGCCTTTGGCTGGGCTTTAAGCTGTGTGGTGTTGGTCAGTCGGGCTGTGGCTGGTTGGGAGGTCAGCCATTGATCTGCAGATATAAGCTGGTACTTTGGGCGCAAGCCTTCATCATCCCGTGGCGCTATCACCACTGTGGGTGGATAAGCCTTGATCTGCTCAGGGGTTCGCATGGGTGTGTGTGTGTGTTTGTACACTGATTAGCAGAAAGATGCAAGCGACTGTGTGTCCACATATGTCTACAGATGTGGTTCTGTTTGTGTGTGTGATGCATGAGATCTGTAAGATTCTTATTTTTCTGTCACTGGACTGAAATAATAAAACCATCAGTCACCATCAGTATTTTGCATCCATTATTTACTGGTTAATTGGTGTTTGCGTGTTCTCTAAATATTATTATTAGCTTAGAGAGAGCAACATTAAATCATATCTAAAAGACAACTGAAACATGAGAATAAACCTCACTAGATATAAATATTTGAACAGAGATGGTGATTAACTGACAGGGGGAAGCTGAGTTTACAGTACCGCAGTTCATGTCTTTTAATCCTGGTGTTGAACTGACACTAATTAGTCTGGGACATTTTGACTGGAATTTATGGTCTCTTATTTGAAAAACTTGAATTGTCTGGTTTCTTTTTGAGTAATGCTAACGTCTGGTGTCCTCGAAAAGTGACATAGAGTTTCTCCTGTTCACTGCCATTCAACTTAATGACTCCGCTGCATAGCTGCCTCTTTAAATTTGATTTAGTGACTCTAACAATGAGCGTCAATCCATCACTTTGTTCAATCCACATTAGCCTTAAACACCTAAATAAAAATAAAAAATGTGTCCACTAATATGATAGAGTGGATATTTAAGCACCGGCTAAGTTACTTTTGTAAGTATGATGCAAGTTTTTCATTGGCGAAAAGGTTAAAGATCTTGGGTAGGGTAAAGGTACTGTACCTGGTGCAGTAAATAAACAAAGTTTATCGACTGCATGCTCTCAGATGTGCATTCCACTGCACATGGACTAGCTCAATTAAACATTGCACCATAGTGCTACCAGTGCTCAAAAACTCCACTGATAACCTTTAAATAGGCAGTGCTATTGCAATAATTGGTGAATTTGGAAAATTGTGTCCTGTGTATAAATACTGTATGTGAGGAAAATGACCCACAGGAGACAAAACAATAATAATAATAATAATCAGTGTCAGATAAGAGTAAATGTTGATGTTAAAAATATCGAAGACCGAAGGCTTTCTTCCCTCTATTATCCACTTTAGATTAGTTACAGAGGATAATTTCCAGTGGAGACTGAAATACTCATTAACAAGGCCCAGAAGGTGATGCAACTATCCCTTGTATCGTGGATAAGATCAAGTTGGGAACTAATTTAACAAGAGATTTCTTAGAATCACTCTGGTTTCCTGTAAATTAGGATTAATCACTGCTTTATATGCCGGTGATTTGATAAATGTAGGTCAGACTTTATTTGCTATAGATGAACTGATCTCCGTATATGTTGTGCTCCTGGATTTGTCATCATTGTATGCAGAACTTCCCTATTCAGTAGGTGGATCTAACCTCATTAAAGACAGCCTGTTGTTCGTGTAATATCAAGGGGCCTTCAGTATGATTCATCTTCATACAAATAGATAAGCCAGCAAACAAACAATCAAATTCAATAATGGAAGCTTAAGATTGTCTTGTTCTTTTTTTAATTAACTAGACATTGAACTGTTTTATAATCATTGGGATTTACTGCATTTAAACATATACTCTATACAGTGATGTTGTATTAGACAATAAGAAATACATAAGCTGTTCCTCTTAATGGTGATCGGTGACAGTTTCTGTGTATGTAACTAAGGTAAATCTTGTAAAATCAGATAGATGAGGGAGGAAATGATTCCCTTGTTTTCCCTATTTGACATCATTAGCATTTTGAATTGGTAAATACGTCTTTTTTGATTTGAAGAGATAGAGACCATGAATACATTACTTAGACAACAATTCGACTGATAATGCTGCCCGCTTCAGAGATGAACAAGTACAGGATGTAAATAGTAAAGAAAATCCACTATTTGTTCTATCGTATTACAGTGATTTCTGCTTTTATGCAGATAATAGTTAAGTTTTCTGTATACTGTATGGATGACAACACTTTTATGTCTCCTCATTTTCAAGTCTAATGAAACAGAAACGGGGCCTCAACTCTGGAGTGTGTTTTGCACAACAGTCTTTCAGCCCCCCACTGTCATCTGTGTCAGGCACTTTGGCTTCAAATGTAGCTGCACAAACCTGCATTGTGCAGATGTACATTTTCAGTTTGCTCTTCTTTTGTTTCACCACTTATGTAAAGATTTGCAAAGTCCTGGATGACCATTTCACCCTGTTCCCTCTCAAGTTGGCCATTTTCTGGCCCACAACATTGGTGACTGGAGGAGATCTGGCAGCGTCACTCCACTTTTCTCAGTACAGACGAGCTGTGTTTTGGCCCAGAGGACTCACTCTCATTCCCTTTGTCTCGCTCTCTTGACATACAAACTGACACAAAACACATCAAATCCCTTCTATTTCCACTTGCTTTTTGCTTTAAAAAATAACATTCCTGGCTAAAGATGGCATGAAAAGAGTGAAAGCGTGTATTCATTTAATATTCCGTGCAGAGCCACAGCTCCGCTGCAGTTAACCTCGTGCTTACAAAGTTCACTCGCCTTCAACTATTTTGTTGGCCTTCGTCTCCTCACCCACCATCTCATCCAAATTGTAAGTTATTCTCCTTTTTTATCCTCACAAGTTGAGCGAGACTAACTCGTTATTTTTTAGGTGTGTTTGCAGGTTTCAATAATCTTAAGATTGTTTCCACGGAATAGATCAATGAGTGAAAAAAGGCATGGTGAAAGTTGCAGATGTGTTTGACTGTATATGTATGCAAGTACACACCTACACCATGTGTCAGAGAAGAAAATTACAGGCCTGTCTCGGCCACTTCCTACTGGTTAGTGTCAAGGCTTGAAAGAGAGTGAAATGAGCAACAGGAAGCAGAAATGCGCCCTTATTGACAGAGCGGCCATCTGAGGCTTCAATTTGCTGCTTGTGTTCTTTTCTTCTGCTGGATGACTAATGAAAGACTTTTTCAAGCATGGACGTTTTCAACATTGGCTGCAGGGTATTTGACTGCTCGGTGCTTAGCTAAGTGCTACTTACAAGACTCAAGGGCATGTTTCAGTGTATATAAGAGAAAAACACGACTCAAAATCTGACGATATGTTTAGCATGACTTCCTGGATGATGCTGAAAGATGACCTCATATCATCAGTGATTCCCATTTCGGCACAAATTGCCTTTTTAGAAGTCATTTAGATGTCCTTTCTTTATATCTTTGATACATTGCATTATGTGCTTTTCTGCTTTGACATTCCTGAAAACATAGAGCAGGCCTGCTAACAGGATTTGTGTAGCCACCCGTGCGTTTACGGCTGTAATTCTTACAGCTGTGGAATTTGTAACGCGAATGTTCTGCAGTTTAAGCTCTCTAAATGAAGCTGTGCTTTTTATTTGCGTTTCTTTATCTCACTTTAACACTTGAACTTACATTTGGTTCATATCAAAAAAAACAGTTGACAGGGACAGGGCGAAATAACATTACAAGTTATTTTTAGTACGTGTGTAACCCATTCAGAACATTAAGATGGCAGCAAACAACTATTTACAATGTAAAGATATAGTGGATTCATGTCTACCGTAGCAGAGAATGAAGTCACTCTCCCTCTGTGTGTGTTGTTATTCGGGCCTTGTTTACATAGCCGCTCTGCAATGCGCTCCATACGGTTGTAACAGCTGACAACACCATTTTGAACCGTTAGGTTACCACTGTTTGCTCTGTCAGCACCGTTAGCACTGGAAGCACTGTTAGCCCTGGGCTCAGCTGTCGCCATGTTGAGAGCCGTGTGGAGGCAAAAGAAATGCTCTGAATTCCGTATTTAGCACCTTTAAAGCGCGATACAGCCAGACCGTGTATAATATGTGTCAGACTTCCCTAAAGGAACACAACCAAACGTGAAAACACAGCAGAGTTTGTTTGAATCACTACAAACAGGCTATGCATGAAAGCAACCATGATTCTACGCATTCATGTACTATGACAATCCTACAGTGTGACAGTCCTACGTTTCTGAAATCATGCAGCCATTATATTTGACCCATTGCTTTATAGTTTTTGTTCACATCAAGGTGGCTCAGGACTGAATGAGCACTTGTCCTTGTCCACTCTTTCATCGCTCGTCCCCTGGCACGCAGTGTTCGAATGTGGTTCGGGAGGAACAGACCCGGCATTGTCAGTCCACGAGGCTCAATGCAGACAAGCTGAGTTGTGGCCCAAGGGAGTCGTGCGCACACGCACACACACACACACACACACACACACACACAAACAGAGACAGCAGCCCAAGGGAGTCCTCTATGAAGGGATCAGTGTAAACATCTAGTGGCAGTCGAGGTGTTGGTGGCCTTGTGAAGTGGAAGCGGTGCTCAGGACATGGTGCTGGCTGATAAGCGCTACCAGCAGAGAGGAGAGAAGTGAATTGGTCATCCCTGTTAAAACACCAGCAACCACCCATTCCCCCGGTGCCATATTACTGCAGCAGCACACTAGGGAGAAGCTTACTCCTGCAGGGAAAGTAAAAAGTGCACGTATGGTGCAACTTGAGCTTGTGTTTTTATATGTGTACACATAGGACTATAAAGTCAATCGCAGAGTATCAAACTGCTCTGTAGGTCAGGGGTTGGTGGGTCAAATAAAATGAGCATGTCTCCACCAGAAAAGCAAAAGCATTGGTCGTTTTTGTCAATCTCTTAAGAATAGCTACGTGTACATTTTCTTGAGAATTGGCTTCTTGTGGTCGGGCAAATAATGACTGCTGAGGCGAAAGTAGCGAGATGCCACGAAAAAAGATCTGCGTGGATGTTACCAAATGTCTCTCTTTGACACACTTTTGTCTCCTACCATGAGTCTTCTTTATTTTTTTTTGGGGGGGTTATTAGATCGCGATAGTGAAAAGAATACAGGAAATGAAGGAGACAGCATGCCACTAAGGTCCCTGCCCAGACTTCAGCTATGGGACCTTGCAATTCATGGTCAGCATCTTAATCCGTACGCCACTTGGTTGTCCCAGTCTCTCACTAACATTAATGAAGTTGTCTAAATCTAACCAATCCTCAACCATAGAGGTGGCATATCAGGAAAATAGTCGCATGCATTTTGAACGGAACAGACAAACGATGTTCTCCTGATGATGGAACAGATCTAGGGGGGGTTACGATTTCGATTCTAAATAAAAAATCGATCTAAATGAGCTTTAGAATTCAACCTTCTAAGTCGAAAAGCAGGGTCGGCGATTCTTCCAGCAAACAATAGTTGTTTGCTGGTATATTAATGCTCTGAATGGTAAATACAGCTCCTTCATTATAGGATAGCAGGCAACACAGGCCTGGTCCGCAGCCAGAGAAAATGTCAATGACATGTCAAAAGTTGAAAAAAGGTTAACTTTATGCAAATAAGAGCAAACTTTGCATGATTTATAACGGTGATTCACCAAAAAAAACCTGACAGGAATTCATGAAATATTGTCTTACCATCTGTGCTACGAAAATCTCCGTGAATAATGAGGGATTCTTTTGTATTTCTCAAAGATGGAGGGCTGCTGGGCACAAAGTCTCAGATTGTTAGAGAAAGTGGTTGGTTGCTTGTTTACACAATGCAAGAATACTTTTTATGCTTGTAAGCATAGAAACTAATAGCAATAGTCCTATTGTGAACAAATATTTGTTCTCTAGGATTGAAATTAAATTCTAAAATGATGAATAAAGCTGCACAAAGGTCTGTGTTTATGTTTTGATGAAAAGAAAGAAAGAAACCATGTTTTCTCACCATATCAATTGATAGAGTTTTCCTGTGTGTATGCAACGGCCAGAAGTCCACGGTCAGCCTGTATATAAGCCCTTAACTCTCCAGTGAGTGCAAAGTAAGCCACTGCGGCCTCTCTGAAACGCACACCATGAACAGGGCATGATGAAACCATTTTGTAAGGATAGAGTTGTCTTGCAAGGTTGTTAACAGAGTAAAAAATATGTTATTGAGTTTAGTTTATCGCAGTTTGCCATCTGCGATGCGGTGGGGTCAGACTTGTCTCCACAGTTATTTTTCTGTTCAGTTGATTTAAACTCTTACATTTGGCATTTCTTTCTACACGATGCAAATCCACAGCTACAGGATGTGCCAAAGAAATCCACAAAGTTACTGGTGATAGCCTCCCTTCACGCTGGTAATTCTTTTTATATCAGTACTTCCACAGTATGTTAGGTTTAGAAATTAGGCATTGCACTGACTCCAAGACTTTTGACAAGCTCCAAAAACAGATGTGTGCTGTGTAGTTGGACTTATAGCCTTGCTCCTGAGGGGGGATAAAACACCTAGTCTACTTTTACACAAACACATAGTGATGAGAAAGCTATGTTTTCCTTTATAGAGCCACCGAGTCTCAGATCTCTGATCAGGGCCCTGAGAGGGAGAACAATACACCAAGTTAGAGAGGACGGGGTGATGAGGGACAGACAGTCTCAGAGAGGGGGGAGGAAGATCTTTAGAATGTATACCTTTCGTGCTACTAAAATACAAAATAAATCAAATTTAAATATCTGTATCTGTAAATTCCCATATGATTTTTTTAGATTTAGCCTGTGAGAAGAGCAATAGGGTTGCATTTTACTCAAACACAAACCCTCAAACCAACACCCCCCCCCCCTTTTTTTTTTTTGCGTTTTTTTTTTTGTTGTATCCTTTTGTGACAAAAGAAAAGCGCAGCAGCCAGCAGAGATTATCTGTTGTGTTTCTATCCAAGCCTACATCAAAGTCAATTATTCTACCCCTAAATCATCCCTCTATCTTCTCTTTGATTACCCCTCTTTTTCTCTGTTGCCATCACATCCTTCGCTTTCCTCATTTTCTTTCACATACTTGCGCGCGCGCACACACACACACACACACACACACACACACAAACACATTTCAAACCCTGCCAGATGTAGTGGCTTTTCCCCGTCTCCGGTATGTAGTGGAGCCTGCTGTGCCCACTGGTCCACATAATGAAGTGCAAATGGGGCTAATGTACTGGTTGGCATGGCAGTTTTTACAGATCAGGCCTGAATTGATTCACCTGCGATGGCAGCTCTGTATTTTCCAATAATTCTGAGGAGGGTGCAGACATTTCAGACAGATGCTTTATTTTGTCCCTTCATGATGGCCAAGATGTATGTCAACATAACCTTGAGACAGTGAAAGAAACTGAGATGGAATTATGCAATTCTCTGACACTTTGCAAACATTTTGTGGTACAATTGTGACAGTTTTTAGACAGACATTGTCTGAAATGTTGGGTTACCGGGATGGCTGACATCTTTCTTGTCACATTGCCGAAACTCCCGTGGCTCTGCACAAACGTCACAACACTGACAAATACAACAACACATGACATCTAGACCAAGAATATGTGTCAGCCGCTGCCACGGCCCACTCAGCTCACTCACACCAGCGGGAAGCATTTAATCAATTACATCAGGACTATCGATTGTCCCTAACGTCAGGAAGGCTGAATGATATACTGTAACATTTGACCCCTGATCGTGATCACCTGCATCACCTGACCACACATCTGCAGGCTCAAACCGACAGTCATTTAGTCAATAAATCACTCACAGATGAAGTCCGGAGAGAACCGGAATTTAGTACCTTCTCAGCAACCCTGGGTCCCAGTGCACATTAATGCAGCACACTTCATCAGTCCGAGCTGGCTTTTGTGTTTGTCCCCAGCATGTCACATCCTTCAAAACCTTCCACAACAGTGTATTCATACAATTTATGATCTAATTAGAGAGCATAATGAATAGTCAACCATTTGTAACGATCGTGATTAAAATGTTTCAGTGATTGCCAAAGATTAATTGTTTCAGTAATGACTTCAGATTGATGTAATTTGCATACATATGGCAATTATGAATTTTTGTTCTTCATCTCCTTGATGCGCACGCTGCAAACGCTGTTTTCTGACAGTACTGTATATGTGTCTCAAAGTTATTTCCAACTAAAACTTTCAGCGAAAAATATCCAAACTATAAGATGAATTAAGTTCAAAGCACCTCATTCTTTCATAGTGTCAATAATATGGACATACAGAATAATTTCATCATGCTGACAGACACTGATATGTCTTTATGTCAACAATTGTCAACATGTGTGACAGATGAGTGTAGAGCCATGGCTGTAATTCAGCACAGCATTGCTTTTAGCTAAGTACTAACATCAGCCTGCTAACAAGCTTACACAGAGAATGCTAGCATGTTGATGTTTAGAAAACACAATGTCGACCATGTTCACCATCTTGGTGTAGCACGTCAACATGCTACATGTCTGGAAACTATAAATGTTTAAAATGGGCCAATTGATCCTTTGAGATATTCACAGAATGAATAACGATGATTGTCTGTAGTAAGTTTCATGGCAATCCATCCAACAGTAGTCAGGATATTTGACTCATAAGATGTCAAGTATATGGTGGTGCAGGTTAAGTCAGAGAATCACCAAAGTCATGAAGCTTCATCCTCTATGGACCGTGAAAGTCTGTACAAAATGTATTGTGCAGACAAAATTGTGGATCGACCAACTGATGGACAGACAGACCAACGATGCCAGTGCTGGCCTTGTACCCTGAATAAGCAACTGTGTAGGGCCCCGCAAATCTGTTTTTTATATATTTTTTAATAAAATCTTATAAAGAAGAAGTTGCATGGAGACAAAAATCCAATCAATGGCAGTGGAAATCAATATTTGATATAAATTAGCTGATAGGAAATAAGCAGCATATGCAAGGGAGAGAGAGAAATATAAAGGATAGCTAATAATTTATCAGTAACGCTTGCCTAAGCTCGCGACAGCTGCAGGTGGATTCAAGATCGATATTCCTGCGGGCGCCCTGCAGCGATGCGGCCACTGGTGCTGATTGCACCCCCTCTAGACAGCTGGTTTCAGAAGCGTCCCCGAGGCGGCTCTCTGTGCAGTCTGTTGTTGACGGAGCGTGTTGCACAGAGCCGATTGAGTTGGCCAATATAACTAGCAGACACTTTATGTGAATTATAGATATGACATAATTATGTGGGTTCATTTATTATAACAGCTAAAACACAGCCAAACATATTTGATCCATGTAGCTGGACAGGAAAGTAGGAGATAACATCAAATACCTGTTGTCCATATACATTTCGATGTTTCCCTGATTCCATGTTATGCTACTTTGCGTAAAACACAGCAATTCCATACTATAAAAATCACTCTCTATTTATCGATTGTAATAATATCTGGTTGGCAAGTTGGAGTTTTTATTAGGTTTTGTAGCATTGTTCAGGCTCAATTCATGCAGTCAATAATTAATGACAATTACTTTTTTGTTCATTTTTAGGAAAAGTGAATGAATGGTTGTCTTCTGCTTTATGTGATCGCAATAATCTTGAAACAAAAATATAATACGATCCTACCGCATTCTCATAACTGTTTTATGGATTTACAATGACACAGTTCAGCAGTTTTAATGGTTTCTTGTCTGTGTATGTGTACAAGCAAAAACACACGCAAAGCAAAGAGGCCCCCCCCAAAGAAAGTCTTGCCTAGGCCCCCCTGTTGTCTAACGCCAGACCTAAATATTGCCATCTATTGCCATGTCGCTAATATGTCTGAAAAGCAAATGTGTGCCATTAAAATATTTGCCTTGTCACGAGTTGATTTGAAAGCATCCCCCTCTATACCATCCTTTATCTGTTGCTCTTCCTCAGGTGTTCCCTTATTGGAACCAAGGGTCTGCTCAGGTTGCCATTTTTAACGTTGGGCTGTGTAAATGAAACTGACTTCACTGCTCACTGCAGTGCTACTATATGTGGATTTTTGGCACAAGCTCAACTACTTCCAAGTTGGATGGAGAAATGGAAAAAGTCTCAAGTTGTTCTTTACACTTCGAGCAACATCGGAAGTGCAAAGAACAACTTTATTGCCAGACCAGCGTGTTTCAACTTGTGGCCCTCATCAGGGTGACTACTGTATGTGCCCAGTCACATCAGTGTTAATCTGTGTAACCCTTTCTTCAGCAGGTTTACCAACTTGCCATAATCTGTCTCACTACATCCTCAGATTATACTGCTTGGCCCCCTTCTGCGTCCATCCAAATATTGGATCAGTCCTGGATCATCCGTCCGGCCCAACAAATCCAATGCAAAGTCTAATTTTTATCCCCCGCATGCAGCCTTGTGTCAAATAGGTTTTACTGGAAGCAGTGTCTGCATGTGTTTGCCCTATCCCCTATTTAACTGGCACGGCTTCCATTCAAATGGCAGCCACAGGGATCAAGTCTCTGTCTGCTACAACATGACCTCATTTCTTCAGCTAATCTACAGCAGCAGTAGTAGTGAGTTCCTGAAATCCAGCATTAAAGCGACTGAAACGTTGGCATTTTTTTGTACACTGCTTGGCGTACATTTTGGCAATTATGAAAAATAAAAAAAGGAAACCCATGACACATATTTCATATTCGTGTTAATCCTGAAATCCTGTGCTTGCGCTGCAAATCCAGCAACTCAAATGAGGGTTGAAATGTCCTACATGTAGGACGGCAGATTGGTGATGTTCTTGAATTTCACATCTTGAGTCTTGCGTGGTGACGAGTGGCGGGCTGAAATTTACTGGAGGTGACTTGCTCTTGGCCATAGTGGGTGTTGCGCTTTCACACCCCTCAATGTCATCATCCCGTCGGCCTGCTTTGTACACAGTCGCTGCACACTCACACACACACACACACACACACACACACACACACACACACACAGAGCTCTTTATCATTTCAGTCAATACTCGCCCACATCCAGCCTGTTTCTTTAATTAGAATAGCAGCATGTACCATTTGTTGCCATTTTCTTTGACATTTTTTTTTTTTTTTTAATAATTGTTGAAAAAAGCTTGTATATGACGTGACATGAGGAGATAAAGAAATGACCAATGACTGCTCTAAGCTATTGGCTTTGGTAAATTTCACTTTTTATGAGTCACCATTTCCTTTCCTTTTCTCATCAGCTTCCCCTGCTTCCAGTTTTTAAGTAAATAATGCCTTAATTACATCTCACCCTTTCCATGATAACTTATGCATGTGTTGCATTCTGCTCCAAACCAGCAGCCATGCATTATGCCGAACTGGGCACCACATTAGTGCTATCTCATCATAGTATGATTATTACAGCACTCTTGAGGCTGTTGCTTACAAAATGATGTTTTAAGGATTCCATTAGCCTCGTTTGTATGTGTTCAATAAAATGTGGTTGATGTTAAATCCATTTGTTCTTTTTTTAATGTGATGACACTTCTCTGAAACCCACGAATGAAGTAGGAATTTGTTTTGCAGCCATGACAAGGAGTGTTTTTATTCATTTCCTCAAAGTCATATATTGCACTATTCATGATGTTCACTGTTCAGCTCGTGCACAACAGTTCTCATCAGTGTGACTGTACAGTATATTATACTGATGCCTCTGCTCAAAACACCAAGAGTCCAAATTATGCTTTTTTAAATTTTTTTTATTGACAGCAAAATAGTGATTTCCTCAGAGATGTATTCAAGATGCACTTTCTGAAACCTTGCCCACTTTTTGAAATGGAATGTTCCTTTCCTCACACAATCTCAGGGGCTTCTTTGAATTCGACTCAAATTCATTTCTCAGTGCTCCTGCCCATGTGATTGCTCTTGATCTGTCATGGATTCGTTCATGTCATGAGGCTGTGGCCAGCTCGCATTTTGAACCTCTTCTCATTTGAAGTCAACTGCTCTCCTCTGACAGTTATTTCTTCTTCTTTTTTTTAAAGGGCGGGAGTTTGTTCCCAGACCTCAGGTCCAAGCTCCATATGTCAGCCATCTGTCTGCTTTTCCCTTTAATTAAAAAAAAAAAAAAGACGCCGAAAGATATGTTAGACGAGGCATCGCCATGCCTGGTGTGTTCTTCAGGCATTCAGAAATGGATGAAGAGAGGATTTGGCTGATGGCAATCAGCTCCTCTACTCTGTCCTCTGAGTGAAAAGCAAAGCAAAGGCTGTGCTTTTCTCGGACAGTACAGAGAGCTTCTTGCATAGCTGATTATAAACGTGTCTAGTGTTTGGTGACAGTCAGCATCTCCTCAATTAAGTAGCACTCAATATAATCAACTGGAGGTTCAAATGACTAAGAGGCACTTCAAGTAGTACTCCCTTTGATCCTCTTTGTCCCTTGATAGATGGGTAGCTTTTAACCCTTCACAGCTCCGAAAGCCCAGTCTGGTTTGGATCACACAGATATTGATCTGTAAATGATGGTGAGATGATAGGCGGTCATTGGCACAAAGACAGAAAATTGACATTTCACAAGGGTAAAGTGAAGGAGCGGATAAGCCTCACGCAAGGCAACGGCCCTTTACCAGCAACATCCTGAGGAAATTAGAGGGTGTGGGTGAAATTTAGGTGATGATAGCCTGCTTGAGTATGTCACAATATGCTCCCTCAATCCTCCTTTTTCCTGAGTAAAAAGTGAGAAGATGTTTTCAACTCAGATTCCATTTTGAACAAGTTGAGAAAAGTACCACGGACTGTATTTATGGCTTGGAGACAATGCAGTATTTTTTGCATAGATATACTAGATTGCAGTACAGGTGTAAATGGTGGGTCCATACCCTGTATTTCCAGCTCGGTCTGAAGTTTAAATAATCATAGATTTATTTATTGATTAAGTTTCAAGCATGTTAGTGAGTAATGCTCTTTGTAAAGAAAATCTAAACGGTTTGGACAAATTGAAAATTTGATATGATCATGGCACAAAATGAAAAGTCAGAGTCAGAGTCAGATACTTGAATGAAAAAAACATGAATGTCAGCACCAATTTCCATGATAATCCAGCCGTCGAGACTTTTCACCGTGCACTGCCAATGCCAACCTGCGGGGTGGCGGTAGAGGAATAGTAAGGGGATCACCAAAATCAGTAGACTTCATCCTCTGGGGACCGTGAATGTCAGTAAAAAATGTAATTGTCAACATTCTTGTTGGACCGACTGACTGACCCTTTAGCCTATAGCTGCTAGCGTGGCTAAAAGCTTTGAACAGAGTTCACGTACACCATGAAGTCTTAATTACAGGGGTGTTGGGCCAAAAACTGTAAAGTGAGAAGGATTCAGAATTTCTGCACACTAGCGATCACTTGGACTCACTTTACTCAATTAAGACGTTTAGGTCTGTCAACCCTCAAATTACCCAACGAAGCTTTACCGACTGCAATGAGATAATTAAATGAAGTGACTTAAAGTGACCAGCAGTGTGCAGCATCTCTTGTTTCCTAATTAAAAATGATATAAAAGAAGCTTTATTTCAGAGCTCCAAAGCTAGACGGGGAGCTCTGGTGGAGGATACAGAGAGCGATGGGAGGAAGGCGGAGGGAAGCGGGGAGTGTTTCAGAGAAAACAGACAGAGGGAGATATGATAAGAGACATGGTGAAAGTGAGACAAAAGGGTGACACAGAGAGCGATGCAGCAGAACGCACGGGTGGAGATGAGCTTTGTCTGGCGAGCCCTCTTTATCTGATCGTGTTCTTCTTGTCCTATAGGTTTGCAGCGTTGCCACGCACCAGCACTTTTAACGAGCTCTGATAATGGGAAGAACAGCATCATACTCATTAATTGAATTAGCTCTCTTTTTTTATCTCCGCATCTGGCTGTGTCTGCTCACCCTTAAAAACACTCCACCGACAGCTATTCCTCAGCTAATTGACTCAGAGCATCTCCCTGTTTCGCATTACTAATTTATTGAACCAGCTCCCAGCCTAGTTCACCTGTCACTGGCGACTATCTAATTTAATTTTACCGCGGAGGTGATGGAGATTACTTAGTTTCTGAGCAAGAGAGATAGAGAGGGAGGAAGGGCGCATGAATAAAGCCAGGGTTCTAAACAGCTTGTGTGTTTATTTCATAACTGGATTTAGTTGCAGGTGTTTGAGAATTTAGGGACGCGGGCCAACTTAACTAGCTCAATGTGATTTGGCCAATTTTGCCTGCTGTCTGTAAATTGAATTCAGATAATACATTTGAAAATACATTTGGAAAATATGCCCAGCCACAAGTTAGCGTGTGTTTTAGATTCACCATCTGACCAATTTGTCATGCAGGACTTTTTCTTTCAAAAGTTTCAATGGGGTTAGTTAATGATACCTCAGAACCTGGCTGCAGGTTGTATATGAATGTGCTGCGACTCATCTGTATTAAAGCGTTTCTCCATCTGGCTCCTCCTCTGCAGGAGGAACCAAGAGTGGCTTTTCTTTGTGGCTGAGCAGATATCAGAGCTATTGTTCTCGTATTCATCTCCACTAAAGGTTAGCTTTGTCCAACAACCCACTCTCTGCCAACGTATATATAGACACAGACCAAGGTGTGTCTGTGTGTGTGTGTACTAACTACATGTATGTCCTTGTGAATTTATCGGGTTCTCTTTGTCTCCATCTTTGCAATAATAATGATCTGTTATAACCTAATACAGGGAATAGTTTTCATCCTGTTTCTTCTCATGAATTGTAAATTTAACTTTAAGTTTAGTGGGTGACATAACCTTTGAAATGGCTTCTATAGGACGACATTAATATATTTCTTTGCTATTGTTGGAAATACAAGACCAGAACAGACAGCAAATAACTAAAACTACAAGTTCTTACTCTAGCCTATTGAGCATAAAGCCCTCTCTTTGACTCCTCTCCTCTCCGAAATGTTTTCATCCTCTGTCCTTTTTCATTCACACTGATGCAACGCTCGTCTTTTCTAATTTGCCTGGCTGGTCTCTGTAAACCACTATCCCCTCTCTCTGCTCAAACACCTTAAACACCAAACTATCCTTCCATCCCTGTGCACACCACAAAGACTTTTACACCAGCTCACCCCCCCCACACACACACTCTTTGTTTTTTTCTCCCTTTTCTTCAATCTTAATGTGCCCTTCCCCCCCGAATGGCGAATCTGCTCAAAAACACACACACACACACACACACACACACACACACACACACACACGCACACAACTGCGTGAACATATCGCCAATCGCCGGTTGTTGAGGTGATGGTGGCCGGTTGGACATATTGCTCGACCCTAACAGGTCTAACATCAAATGACTGCCTGCACATCAATGCAGTAGAGACTATTTAATATGTCGATGTTGCGTTCGCAGCTCGTTTCTGCTGCAACCAAGTGGCCCACATTTTATGTGCATTATGCTGTTCTGAACCATTGCTTATGTAACATTTTGAATACAGGACTTTTACTTGTGATGCAGTAGTTTAATCGTGTGCTATTGTTACTTTTATTTCAGTAACAAATATGCATACTTCTTCCACCACTGTCAATGGAGGAATTCTAGATGTATTTTTCAGCCACTGCTCAGGTCATTCATCTGCAGTTGCCTATATTTGACGTGTCAAACTTACATTTTGTAGAAATTGGGTTTCATTTGATTGGTAATGCATTGCTACTTTTTCTATTGTTATCTTGATACATTGATTGCTTATCATCTGTAAAACATGGTGTCTAAATGTCATATTCAGAATTGTTTGTATTCCATTTAATTCCCCGCTGTGCATAGTAACATTAATGTACATTAGTATTTCATGCAGCATACGAGAGGCATGCCAGAATGCGAGGTGTGGTGACATGCCATCCGGGGGGTGTCATTTCTGAGCATCAATCAGGGGAGAGCTGAAAACTTTTCTGACAACCTCATCTCATCTGTAAATACTCATCCCACTGATGCAGGTTTTCACGGAATTAATGAGGCAGCTTCATGTGCTGATGCATGTGAAAGGGGCCTCCTTTCGAATCACTTTCCTTTATTGCCCCCCCCCCTCCCTCCTCCTCCTCCTCTCTCAACAGAAATCATATTAGCCAAAGCAATCTCATTTACAACATGCCATTTGGTAATTCAGCATGCTTACTTGTTGGCTATAGTTCATGCTTGGGTTTGTCTGTCATGCGTGTGAGAGAACTAGAGTGAGTGTGAGGAAAGAGAGAAAGAAAGAAAGGGTTAGTCATTAAGAACACAGAGTATCAGGACCATGGACAGCGTACTTACACTGTAGCTCAGGAGTGAGTCGTTCTTTATCAGTACTCATCAACCAGTTTTTTGACTCTATGAAATGCCAAATACAGTTACTAAACACAATAGAAGCCCAATATATTTTTTATAAAAAGACTAAACAAGCACGTTTATGCATGTGTTAATTAGTACTGACTATTTTAAAAAAAATTACTGAAACCATCAGTTCAAAATCAAAATTGAGCACTGATGCAAGCACAATACATTAATGGCATCCGTCATACGTTAGCAGAAAAAGAAAAGGAGAGGAAGAAGGTGCTGCTGGACATCATCCTGGGACCTAAAGCATGTCCCCGCTCTAATTGGGCTTCTATATTTCATCAACACAACAACGTAAGACTCAAGTTCATATTAGTTGATTATCGCCTGTCCCGTTAGTCCACCGTCAGTGCTGAATCTGCTTGTCAGTTTGTAGTAATTACTGTGGCTGCCGCAACGACTGGAAGACAGGAGGGCAGACGACAATGACTCGTCTCCTCCTAGTTATTGTCTGTGTGTTCCACACCGGCGGCCTTTATCTTTGCTCGTCAGAAGCCTGCGACCAACACGAGGCCAGTTATCACCGCCTCGGCGGCCTGGATAGGATCAAAGAAGATCGGTTGAACACTGAAGATGTAATGGCTGCGCTCTTCTAAGGACTGCTGCATGGTTTGTCATGTCATTATCCCACCGTTAACGCTCAGTTTTTTTCTCTTCATCTTTTACAAGTTTTTCGCAGTTCCTGAATGAGGACAGTCTCCAATTAGATTGATGCCGGGGAAAAATTACCCTGCGTTCATGTTTCACTGAATAGAAATGCTTCTTTCTCCTCACCTTTCTTTGTGCCGTTGGTGTTGTACTTCAGATCCAGCTTTTCCTGCCATCATTTTCCCCGCATAAAACACGTATTCTGCGGCGTTTGTGGCAGCGGTTCGAACAGGAGCAATTTGTAATGTTGGAAAAGAAGGCACTGAAAGCTGCTCACGTTCTTCATGGTAATTGCATGTGACAGAGGAGGAAAAGGAGGAAGAGAGCAACAGCGTGGCAGGACACTGGAAGAGGAGGAGGTCATGGTTCTTCGCCACCTGTATAGCCTCCCCCACAGACTGTGACCAGGAGTAATGGAAGTGATAGAGGGACAATAGGGTGGGGCAGAGGTGGCATGAAGGCTGCAGGGATCTGAGGTCTGGCAAACGCCCAGGTGTGTGTGTGTGTGTGTGTGTGTGATGTTCTGAAGAGTCCTGCATATGTACTCTCATGGTGGTTCAACACATCTTCACAGGGGTTCATTTGAACTCGCTAACCCTGACTCGGGATTATTTCAGGTTCTAATGAAATGATTTGCTTGACTTGTACCTGCCAGATTCACGTCCCCAAAGCAATATTCACCCGAAATAAAACGTAAAAAGTTTGAAAGCATTTGAGTTGTTTTTCACTGATGATTATCCAAAATGGATAATGGAGTTCCTTTGTCCACACAATTTTGTTGGAAGTGTAATTATTGTGTTTTCATCATCTAGCAACCACCAAAATACTTAAAAAATAAATAAACTGTTTTTTTATATTAGTAAAGCATATTTTTGTTACTATCGTCCCAAACTTTTTTTTTTCAGTAGATGATTTAATGTCCTTCTTACGTGTGTGATAGAGAGAAAACATGAGTGTTTGGAGTTTGTTTTGACACCTTGAGAAAATGAAAGCCAACCTCATTTAATTTCTGTCTTTCAAACATGTGTGTTTGTGTCAGGGAAGAGAGAGAGAATAAAAGAGGCCGGGCGAGTTTCTGAAGCTGTGACACTTCATTTGTGAGCCGTTCTGGTGACAGTTCCAGTAATGGACTGGACAGTTCTAAAGTCATGTTTTTCTTTTAACCTGTGTGTTTCAGGGTCAAGCTGAAGGACGGGGTGGCGTTTCTGGGAGCTAGAGCCAGTAACCCTGTTGTGTGGACGGTGAGTCAGGATGTCAGAAGCGAAGGTCACAGGGTTGTGACCCTCCACTGTCGGAGGAAGGAGAACAGTTTCAGTCAAAGGTACGTCCGACTCCCTCCTTCTACGGAATTAATCAATGTGTGAATGAAATATGACGTGGACACCCTGATGAACAACCAGAAAGCAGCAGCGCACTTGTTCATTTCTCTGACAGGTGTCGGTAGAGAGTGATTGCAAAGAGGGAGGATGAAAGAGATGACTCAGCATCTGAAGCATTCAATCCTTGGCACTGCCAGGCACAAAGGTCCCCAGCGACTCCCAAGTGTAGACACTAAAATGTATTGTTTGAGGAACACTGCGTTGCCTCTTGCTTGCACTTAAAGGTGCAGTTTGTAGGATTTAGATGGATCTATTGGCAGAAATGTAATACAATACCTAGCCTAATATCTAGTTTATGGGCCAAATATACCAAACTACTTGCACAATCCTTTAAGTATGACTCTAGTATCAAAGGAAGGAAGCAATTCATAATGTTTTACAAGTTTGAGAATACTTGACTTACCAGTTTGTGTAAAATTTGACAGTTTCCAGCTTTCAGTTGATCACAACTTTCTGATCATGACAGTATGAGCTGAAGTATGCATGTGTGCTGGTGTGTGTTGATGAATAATAACTATGTTTTTGAGTGTGCGAGCCATTGTACAGTATTTGACATTCAACTCGACAGCTAAACGGTTTTAGGCAGAGACAAAGTAGCTGCACACAGGAAGTGACCCACCCTGGCTGGGCTGTTATTTCCTTCTGAGTGCCAAGGTGACGACAGTGATAAATGACAAGTCATCTATCATTTAGATGCATCTCTCTCACAGACCCGCTGAGGTGCAGAGACGTTGAATTATACAGTACTGCTCAAATCAAGGTCATACATGTTGAAGCTGGTATTATGTCCTGCAATTCTGTGCTCGACAAAAGACTACCTTGAAGCATTGAAATGATAAGGACACACCGCTGTGACCCTGTTTTAGGTTTCTTTAGCTTACACGAAATGGAATAACTGCAGCACATCAGCGGATAAAAGCATCGCTCTATAGTCTTTCAAAATGTGAAGAATATCAAAACACTGAACTTTGATTTAGAAAATCTCTTTGAGGAGGTTAAATGGTTACAGAGAGAGTAATAGTCACGCTCTCTTCCATTTTACTAAACTATTAAAAACATGCTCACAATGTACGAAACAATGAAAGAGCGCTCTTTGCAGTTTGAGTTTTATCTCCTGAGAATCCTTGTGAAGCTCAGAAAATGATTCTTTGCTTTTTGTGGTCTTTTCCACTGGACAAACACACTTTCAAAACTGGAACAAAATGAACAGTCTGGACTCGTACATTGGTCCACTGACATTGTTTTTTTTATACATTACTTTTAGAAGAGAAATAGGCCTTGCTTCGTTTATTAGCCCAAAACAAGGATTAGGAGTTGAGGTGCCCAGTCACCTATCATCTATAGCTCTCTGATTGGTCAAGCTTACACTTGGATGGCTCTGTCGATTCTCTGTAGATCTTTTCCAGACTACAATAGAAAAATAAATACATCTTGTGAGATTCAGGCTGGCTTGGAGGCTACAGCGGAGCAAGATTTGTTAAATTACGTCTGAAAGCCTTAAAAGTGATTTCCTAAATGAATCTAATCTTTTGGCTCCCCGGAATCTGCACGGATTTCCTTTTGCACATACTTCCTCCACCTCCCCAGTAACGGGTTCATACTCATTTTATTCTACTGCTGTCCTGTGGGTAGGAGAATTCCCATCAGTCAGGTTAAGTGCAAAAAGATCTTCATTAGCCAGAATATGAATGGGGTAATGGAAATACGTGGAGATGAAAGCCAAGGAGTTTAAAAAGACAAGTGCCCTTGAACATTAAATTTCTCCTAATGTCAATTGAAGCTCGCTTTGCCGACCATTAAAACGGCATCACTGCCAGAAGCTGCAAGATAAACACCGGGAGCAGAATGGGTCTCCCCTGGCTCGTGGTAGAAAGTGCGACATTACAGCCAATAGTGTGAGCGCCGTGTGAGAGGCTCCAACAGGCTTGATGACTAAACTCCCAGCAGCCAAATCAAAGAGGTGAGATGTAACAGGCAACTGTGGACTTACAGACAGCGTATCTTGCTGTTATAATGTAATGTAGTGACCACTTTGGGGAGGTGTGCACGATGTGTCTGCCTTCTTCAGAACACCAGTCCAGGTACTTTAACAGCCACATGTTCGCTGTACTGATTGTCTGTGCTCTGCAGAGGCAGCTGAGAGTTGAGGTGTGACACAATACATGTCAGGAGTGTTAGTAGGAAAACCAGGTATAGGGGCACACAGAGAATGTGAAATGATAACAAATTTCATTTGATCATTCCTCCTACAGTACGACACATGCTGGACACTAAAAGCTATTACCAAGTGCATCCTGCTGCAGCCTGTGGTATCCTTTTTTTATTCACATTCATTTCCGGTTTTGCTTTATCCTAAAGACGTCAAACTGAGGCAGACAGACCAGCAGATTGCTGTTTGGTGTGATAGAGTCTCTGAATGCTTCAATTAGACTGACATGAACAACGTAAACACAATTATATACATGGTTGTGTTTATAAATGTGTGTGTTCATTGTGTGAACCCTTTTCTCTCCCTCTGCAGCTGCAGCTCTTTATGCAAACTACAGAGACCACACTCAATATTATGACGAATTGATATAGCTACAGTATGTGTGAAAGCCTGAGTGGGAATGGATTATTGTAGACCCTTAGGTGTTTGGGTTTCATTGTCAGGCTGATATTAATTGTCTATATAAGAGTAAAAACAACACGTCTTAAGGTCTCGAAATGTTTTTGGATTTCTTTAGCATCAGTCTGGCAAAAAAAAGAACTTTAGAAACCAATCCTGCAGTTCTATATTTTTTCTTTTATGATGATCTGTGTCACAGGCTGCTGTATGAAGCACCTGTATGAAGACAGCAAAGGTTGCAGAGTGAGATAAGGAAATCCTATAGCCAGACCTCATCCAAACTTTGCTGAAAATGTCTCAGCAACACAGATGCCCATACAGTATTATTCTTCTCTGTATACAAAATATAATACTTGTTTGCTAGACTGTGCATTATAGAGAGGGTATACATAAAATGCAGTCTGACAGAATGCATGTAGCCAATATGGCTGGGGAAATATAAACTTCTATAAAGTGATTGTTGGTAGGGGAGAGGCATTATAGAGAGTACACTTCTTTCAAGCAGATATACAAAATGACTCAAGTGTATCCAAATGAAGGCAGCATGTCTCGTGCACGAAGCTGTCATGACTCGTCAGAGCCCCTCTCAACGGCTTGTGAACAATATACTCAACGCAGGACCCCGATGTGGTTTCTGTGCCTCTCTTTACTCAAGATGGGCCGCTACGTACACTGACTGTGCAGGTCTCCAGGCTGTAATAAAGCTGACTGATGCAATCTCAAAGTGGCCCAATGGTCATCGGACAACACTGCCCGCTCTGTTATGAAGACGTAGTAGAACACTTAAATGCTACGAGTTGTCCTTCACCAGACAGTTCTCCGTGTCCTCACAGTGACCATGGAATGAGACTGCTTCTCCCTAACGTCAAGCTAATTCAAGTACTATTGAACACAAAATCCTCTTCAGCTGTTGGCATAATTACGCATGGGAATGCACACACACTCGGGATTCATGTACGCATTGCCTTTGTGTCTGCACATGTTGATGTGAGTGAAGTGGGTGGGTCCATTCTCTACGGCAGTGGTTCTCAAACTGTGGGGCGCGGTGGTATTACAGGTGGGGCGCAGGGGGAAATGCAGAATTAATTTTTTAATTTTATTTTTTTTAATTAATTAATAAATACATGGCGAAATGCCTGTACTTTCGTGTAAATGTTTACGTTACGCCGTTAACAGGTTACGCATGCGCGAAGGCCATGATCCTTGGCGACTCACATGTGTGGCTTAGTGTTCAAAATGAAGAGACATTTGGCAGGCGGGAACAGAAAAGCAACCGCAAGCGATGCATCCGAGACGAACAGCAAGCAGCCAAGAAGAAAATATGATGACGCCTATCTTGCTCTGGGTTTCACAGTGAATGCGGTAGGAGATGAGGAGAGACCAGTCTGTGTTTTATGTCTGAAAACTTTAGCTGCGGATAGTATGAAACCCAACAAATTAAAAAGACACTTGGAGACATTACACCCCACTCACGTCAATAAGCCACTGGAGTTCTTTCAGAGGAAACTTGATGAACACCGCAAGCAAAATGCAGTGTAAAACTCTTTATAGCCAAATATTTGAACTTGTTTTGTTTAGTTTTTCACAGGTTGCACTTTATTGTTATCTTGAAAAGATGTTTAGTGCAAAACAGGTTAATTGCAGCCAATTGCAATAAGCTATTTTTTTTTGCCAAATTGTAGTTATTTTTTGCACAGATATAACTTTATTTGCATTGTTCTAACAAAGTGATTGCACATTTTATTAGTTTTTGTCTGATGGAGCAATCTGGTTTACTTGAAAGTGATTGCAAGTTTCTTTATTCTATTATTTGAAAAAGCACAGACGGAGGAGTCACAAAATGTTATTTCAATAAAAATTCAACATAGACCATTTTGTTACAATTTTGTTGGGGCGGTGGGGCATGAACATTTTTCTTCCTCCAAAGTGGGGCGCGACAGAAAAAGTTTGAGAACCACTGCTCTACGGGATAGTCACGCTGTGTAGGGATGTAACAGTACACAGAAGTCTCGGTTCAATGCGAGTTGGGTACAGCAGGGGGGAGAAAACAAAAGCATTAGGATACGTTTCTTTTCATTTTAACCTCCTGACCCCTGACCTGACTGTACCTCCCTGGACTCGTACAGTATTCCTGTTAGGATCGCGTCTAGAATTGATACCAGTACCAGCATTCTGTGTCTTCAACTGCTACGGTAATTTCATTATAGTCTGCTGTAGTATTTCCAGTTCAGCTAAGCCCCTTACTCCAGGTGTCTTTGCTCTTTTAAACTCTCACTCCATGTCTAATAAATCTTTAATCCTTAATGATCGAATTACATCCCTTAACCTAAGATCTAGCTTAAACCTGTGGAGTGCTCCCCTCTAGTGGAGCTCTGCCAACGCCGTTACGATTTTCTGAACGCATCAATGTTAACAGTCCGTGGATTGGTTATTAAAGCTGGTTTTAAGAATCATCTCACATTTATTTCATTCAGGTTTGGACAGTTTTGAAGTCTTAACTTTTTAAATTCTGAGTGATAACCCGCTTTTGGTGATAAACGAATTATGGCATTCCTCTATGAATTCTCTTACAGTCCTCTCTTGTGCTTACAGCTAGTGACTTTAACGCTCACGGACAATCCTAGCTCATGTGCCACCAATGTTTCAAACATTATTTGATCTTTTAAACTATTTATGATTGCATGTCTCTTGCCACACAAATAAACCGTGGGCACACCCTTGACGTGTACAGTAAGTACAGTAAGTGTTAAAGACAGAGAGAATCCTCTTGTTGGGGACTGAGGTAGCATTTTGCCCACTGGCAACGTTTGTGAACTATTTTCAAAATTAAAATAAGACACCAAATAATTCTGCATTACACTTTATGAACAGTGACAAAACACCAGAAGGCCACAGGTCACAATAGGTTATAAAACTGAAAATAACCAAATACATGGAATATAAAAAAATAAAAATTATACACAACACCCAAACATTTATCCCGGTGATTGGCACATCTGGGTGATGCCGTCGAAACGTGCATAGTGCGTACCCACAAACCCGACAACGGTGGAGCCGACAATCCTTGTCTTAACCCTGTGCCTTGACACAAATCTTTCACCGATGCTGTTGTAGCTGACCAGGAACCCGCAGAAGGGGATTCCAGCTCTGGCGTTTCACGTGCGTTCGACTCGCCTGCCAATCCGCTTGTTGTGCTAACCTCAGCATATGTTGCTAACGGCGTACAGCTAAAAGTTTGCGGGCGAATGTTGCACTTGTAAACTTTGATTCCACATTACAAGGAAAAATCTACATTCCACGTGGTCTGCGTGCGGCAGCATGCACCAGACCATGCCCCCCCCCACACACACACACAGTGCGGTATGAGTGCACAAACCGTTACAGCCCTATCACATAGCATATTTAAAAAGAGTCATCAGCCATGCATGTCAGGTACACAAGCTGCCTCTGGCTCCTTTGTTTCTTTTTAATAAAAGCTAACACAATTTGGAGTTCCTGTTTGATTGAGGGGAAGAGTTGAGAAAAAGACACAAATGAAGGTTTTAGAACCACAATGGCAGTTCTGTGGCCCAATAATCAGCGTGGCAATCAGTGGCTTGTTCAAGCAGCAAAGGGAGTTCGATTTGTAATTGCAGGAGGCGAGGCGTGGCATCTAACAACTAATCGAAATAAACCGACTCTAATGGCCGACATTTCTCAATCTAGCCAGTCCCTCAAATTAACACGTGCACAGAGAGACGGGGCCGACTTCAACAGCAGTCAAGCGTTTGACAAACGTAAGCCCTTTTTCAGACACGGAACCTAACATCGTTCGTGCTTTGGCTCTGTTTAAACACGATGGGACTATCATGGCTAGAGCTGCAATGCTCGTGCAATATTCAGCATCTGGAAAAGGGAGCAGTGACACTGCTGAGTAGAAAAATAAAAAAATGAAGAGAGACAAGTGTTCTCTCACAGGCTTGGTCAGGGATGGCATTTAAAACTTATTTTGTATTTAGAAGCATCTAATTAATACGCTAATTATTTTCTCAATCGTTTAAGCGTTTTGTCTATAACATGTCACAAAATCACACCAATACTCAAAGGCATTATGTTTACTATGGTATATGACAAAGACAAGCAGCAGATGCTCACATTGGAGAAGTTTGGATGTTTTTGGCATATTTGCTGCGGGCAAAAAAAAGAATCCTGATCAATTATCACAATTGTAACTGATTAAATTTCCATCAAGCATCCAAAAAATTCTACTTCAATCAATGACCATTGTGAGTGTGAGGGACACTTACCCATGCTTCTTCCTAGTGATTTTCACATCAATTTAGTCATTTATTAGATATAAGGACCAGATTGTAAAAACGTAAGGCAATAACTCACATGTATCCTCCTTCCTCGCATGCCGAATTTGCTGGATAATCATACTGTAAGCATTTGGCATTGTTGAGAGTTTAACATTTTGTGATGGAGATTCACATTAAAATAGAATACAAATCAATGAAAGAACAATTGCATTGACTGTTCTGAAATAAGACATTTTCCTCAGCACCTTAAATGTGGTCACTCACAGTAGGTCGTGGTTCATTCAAATGATTCGATTTTATTTAAGGGACGAATGTATTGCAGCGGTCTTGTGAAGGCAGAAGAAGACACATTTAGTGTATTGCGTTGTCTCCTTGTGCTAGCGTTTCTGTTAATAAAACGGCATTCAACTCAGACTCGTACTGAGCTGTAAGTGGACCAAAATGTTCTTAAGTACAACCTACTATTGCTTTTGTTACTTCTACAGAAAAGGGGAGAGGGTTGACTGAGGCCATAATGCTGTGAAGATTCTAATACTCAAATGTGTTATTACTAATGTAAATATTAACTGAGTCCCGTCTGTGTGCGTACACACGTACTCTATGACACACACAAACAAAGAAACAAGTGAACAAATACAATCCTCCAGCATCTTTTCACCCATCAGAGTCTACGTGATCATGGAACATGCCACCGCATTCCATTTGTCTGCTGTTGCCAGAGAGGTCTCCCACTGTGAGAGAGTGGGAGTAAGCCTTACTCTAAAAGACTGACAAGACAGCCTTACAACACCTTCAATGATGCAAGCCTGTAAACCAAAGCTCTTCGTGGCGCTATCTAAAAACAACACCGTAGTCTTGCCTCTGAGTGACAACGCCAGAATAAATGGCATTATATTCCGGCCAACAATTTATGCTTTACAGTGTGTGTTTCATCATGTTTCCACTTATTGCAGTTGTACGGACTATTGTATTATAGGGTTAGGATTTAAAAAAAAAAAAAATCTTGCACGGAAGTTGCACGAAAAGTCCGTAAAAAGAGCTGTGCCGAGCCTTTGATGAGGAAAGTCTTCCCAGTGCGCAAGCCCCGGTGTGAAAATAGGTTAAAGATTCAAATTGTTCTACAACAGTTGGTGAATTCATATTTTAAGCATCAGTGAAATCAAGGCCTGTCATTCTGCGTTTGCCCCAGCCATCTGCTGAGGGAGGTGACATGAGCCTCTGAGGGTTTTTTCTGTGAAACAGAGGAAGCGAGCATCAGTGACGGGAATGGAAACCCCAAGCTTGTTTTAGACTGAAGTGATTAGCATACTCTGCAGTGTGCCAGGGAAAGACAAAAGCCACAATTCCCATATAAATAAAGTCCATAAAGATTCTTGTTCGGTAAAATTTCCTCCCAGTACAGCATATATCCTTTTTTCATCGTGATGCGAGTTAGCTGTGGTCTTTAGGGTTGCGATGAGTCAACATGATTGATTATGAATGGCTGGATTACCGTGAACATTTATACAGATGTTCATGTGTTCCTCATAACTTTCTTGATCACTTCTCCGCTGAAGTAAATTGAGGTCCATTGTCTGTCACTACCGCTTTGTGCAATCTGCATGATGCAAATAGGTTTCTCAAAACCTCAATAGTTTTGCCGGCTGTGGTGGTCTTCAAAATGATTACCTGCAGATAAGCGAGCATATGCATCCATAACAAAACCACAAAACATTTGCTTTTTATCCTCTGCAAAATCAAGGTGTATTCTCTCCCAAGGACCTGTAGCCCGTATGCAAGGTGCTGTGGCAGGCATGCTACGCTTCTGCTTTAAAAGATATCCCCACAGATTCTCCTCACTTTCACTGTAAAATTCACTGTAATTATCAGGCGAAATAACACCATCAGCCCCCCCCCCCCCTAAGTGCATAAGGCGGTTTGCAAAACTTGTGAATAGCCCCTGGTACTACATGGAGTTTGGCTTTGATCCCCATCACCTTCCCTAGACTGGGCTGTGCACCTCGGGGTATCTCTCACATAACTCCTCCACACTCTCAAATGTTGCTCTGTTTACAGAAGACCAATCCAGTTCTAACTTCTTGATCCAGTCTCTTCAAAGGAATGCTGGACAATTATGCAAGCAACTGTTTACTGTAGACTCTCAACAGACATCTGCTTTACCTTCTTAAACTGCTACTGCTACTCCTGTGTCTACTTACAATTTTAGCCTTTTTTCATTTACCCTTACTTACACAAAGTGTCCTCAACCTCAGCCTCAAAAGACTTGACTAGACTGGACTTTTTTTTCACTTGGTGTGCATATCCCATCGCATTTAGTGTGGGCTGCATTTAGCATTCGATGGCGCTGCTCTTTTCACCCTGTGCTCAAATCTATCTCTGAATGCATTATCTAGGAATATCCTAAACTTGCAAGAATATAAAGTTCCCTCAACTTGTACTCATTTAAAGACTCGTCCTCCCTCTGGTTTCTGGAGTTTAACTTGTATCTTTTTGCAATTAAATTTGTCCGACATCTTCAATGGTGCACTAAAGTCCATCAGCAGCGTGTGGTAATTTCTGCCCACAATACTGCCTTTGAATTTTCATCGCCATATTTCAGCCAGTTTGCTAAGAGGAGCGGTTCTAACCTTTCCAAATAGGCTTTGAATGTTTCTTCGTTTTTCGTTTAAAGGGAAAAGTCTTCACTTTGCCCGAATGCCGCCGCCATCTTCGCTGTGCTTTCTCTCGTCTTAAAAACTCTCATCACCCTGAGGAAATCCCATCCTCGTTGGCAAAATCTGCTGTGTATCACCGAATTTTGTGGGAAAATAAATCTCCGGTGAAAGAACTGCAAAGAGAAGGAGGCAAACTACGATGGATGATTTATTAGGAGCCACATGAAAACATGTCTGCCCTTGAGCAGCTCCTCACATCCACTGGCTCACCCAAAGCCCCAAAGCGGCCCCTTTAGGCAATAACAGAAAACAACCTAGTGCACTAAAACAGCACTGGTGTTAGATTATTCTAAATGTTTTGCACTTTTACTTCCTTTTTTTAAGCACGTGTAATGTCCTTAGACTGTAGTAAGACATATTGCCTAAGAGACAAAACCCAAAGCACAATTGAAAGATATTCTGTCTTTGACCGGGGCGGTCATTGGCGCTACAGCAGGTCAACTTTTAAGTCCTCCATGTTCACGTAAAGAATTGCAGCAGGTAAACAACGCTGCAGGAGAACAATGCTGCTCATCTTGCACCTGCTTGTTTACACATACACACTGGTAACATTTAGTTGAGCCAATATCTCACCATATTAGGTCATATTTAGGTAAATGCAAATGTACACACACACACACACACACACACACACACACACACACACACAGACACTCACAAAGGTTATAAGAGTATCGATGGGCACCATAGCAGCAGTCTTTCGATGCATATAAACGCTCAGTAAGTGCATACGTCTCCTCTCGATTTCATTTCTTGTCGACTCCTGAATTTGCATTAACTTCTGCCACTAGAAAAACAAGCATACGCATGAGCATACAGCTCATTTGTTTGTCAACATTTGCCATATTGCAATATATGCAAGTGTCAGAGCATATTCTTATTAATATAGGGCTTATTTCAACCCTATTACCCAGTTAGAATGGAAAACAGCGACACAAAAAAACATCTTTTTATCAAACCAGATGGGGTTTGCAACCCACCAGAATGTGAACATGGATGAACAAATACATGGAGGGGTGTTGGTCCCTGCATCTCATTCTGTATTCAATTACACATAAGGTTACCTGGGGCCCCAGGAGTGTGAACAATCCACTTTGTGCTGCATATGGAAGCTGTGCTGTATTCATGATCCCATTATACATATCTGAGTGGCTCTGAAACAGCATGTACATTTTAACCCAATATGATTGATTGTTCTCATGATATGGTAATAATAGCTTGAGGCGTTATATGGGGTGCAATATTCCCCTGCTCTCATCACGTCTTCGCCCCATCACAATGAATGGTTGCTCTCACTTTCTCCAGCCTTCATATGAAATGCAAGACAGTTATTATGTGGCTTCTCTTATGGAAAACCTGTCATTAGAAAATAGTAGAAATGAGTCATTCAGATATGCATTTTTTTTTTTTTATGATGAGTAATAGTGTCATCCTACATTGGATTTGGTGAATGTATTCCATATGATAGCTTTGACTATACCCCGTGAACCGTGAGCCCATGGAAATGTACATTGTTTGGGTGAATATGTGTCTATAAGGGAAGCCTAACTCCGCGGCGGAGAGTCGTTAGGGGCCGGAATAATTGACAGAACAATGATGAGTGAAGATTGAACGGGAAAGGAGTTCGATCTTCCGTCCTCTTCAGTTCACAGGGTGAGGTCAGAGGGCCTCGTGCTGTTCTTTCTGATTGCGCCGAGCTTAACTCAGATGGCGAATGAACACATACAATCAATGGCCAGACCGAGCAGGACCAGTGGGACTGCATTTCAAACCTGAGTTAAATCAAAGGTCCCTTCAGTGCAATCTAATTCCAATGGAGTAACTCTCCATGCATCAGCACAGAAGCACAGATGTTAATGACCTGCCTGCTGGGGCAATCTGTGTGCGCGCACACATGCACCTATTTATATGTATTTGATTAAGTGGGAAATTAAAGAATAGACTACCATTAGCTTGGGCCTTGAAGAGCGTGGCAGTTTTGATTAGGTCTGTGTTGTAATCTGTTTAATTAACACTAGTTCAAAAGCTCTGGCAGACAAAATGCAGATATTTAGAATGTGTGTGTGTGTGTGTGTGTGTGTGCGTGCGTGCATGCATGTTTTTTCCAGTGTGTCCTTGAACGTGTGAATGGTCTTTTGAAAGTACAATGTTGTAGATGAGGGATAGGGGAGATGAAGCAATCACCCTCCCAGGTGGTCTAATTAGTATGTTTGTGAACTGCTGTTTTCTTCAATTTATTTGTTTGTTATCACAACAGGTAGAGGTGGTAGCATACAATTTGGTATGAAAAATATTTAAATGCGTTTCGTAATCCCTTTAAGCAATCATCCAGACATCTTATTTCCCTGTGTTTACCCGGAGGGCCACTAATGCATCGCTGGAATGCTCCCTCCTCACTGTCCCTTAAATTAAAAAAGACTTCCAAGTGATCGCTAGATGGATCGGCAACATTGATCGTGTCTAATTTAATTTGCATGAGTGGCATGTGAGTCCAATGTGTTGCTGGGCCCTCTCAATTTGTTATGCAATCATAAAGGCTCCATAAAAAGAAACAGCTCTCTTAGTCTAGACTCCAACATGATCAAAATAAAAACACAAAGTTGTATTTATTCCCTCAAGCCTGTCGTCATTAATGGATATCAAAATGCACCCGATGCCACTAATGAAATATAACTAATTTAATCTCGGAGAGAATGATTTATACTCGGAGATACACACTGCCTTCTCCTCCATCCAGCCTTCCCTCTTTACAGCATGAATTTGGATTCTGCATATCCTTGACCTGCATGAAGTAAAGCATGCTTGATTGGTCCCTCTGGGGCTATGATAAGGCCTCTGCTCTCTGGCTAATCCAAGGGATGAAGTCTGCTGGAAACCAAGCGGAGGTTAACTTCACTGGTTATCTATTATGTCAGTCTGTTGTGTGGTTTTTTCTGTGGTGTTCAGAGGCCACATTTATAAAATAGTCTTTCCGAGGTAATGAGTCCAATATCAGACGGGGAAGCCCCAACACAATTGTTTCTGTCTTAGCAGTCCAAACTCTCCTCACATGTTAAATTGTGAACTACAAATACAGATAAGAGAGTAAAGTGTTCTTGTATACATTTAGGAATCGAGCATATTCATATTTTTTTTAAGCAAAAGTAAATCAAAGTCTCTTCGCCTCCTAACAAAGCTTTGTAGTTCCTCTCTCTGACTTTTATCAGCAACCAGGGCCAGCACTGGTCGAGTTGCCCACAGTTGGAGATTGGCCATGGAGCCTGGTGGTGTTTGATAAGGCGGGCCTATTGGCCTTGGGACCCTCGGCTCAAACCCTCTGATCCACTTCATCTTCTAATAAATCAGCCGCTGAATCCCTGCCTCCTGTCAATGCTTTAGAGCTCTCTTCGAGGTGCATTTCATATTTGAGGTGTACTGCAAGAGCTTGTCAAAGGATTTCCAGCACACAGACATTCACAGACATTTTTTAAACACGCTGCTCAGAGTGTAGAGCTGCACAGATTAGTCGATTAATTGGTGGGTCAATCGGAAAAAATGAATCTTCAACCATTTTAATAATCCTTCAATCACTAATTGCAAAAATATCAATATTCTCGAGTGTGAGCATTTGTCACTGTTCTTTGTCATATTGTAAATTAAACAACTTTGGGTTTTTGGATCAAGGTCGGATAAATCAGTCAATTCAAAGGCGTCACTCCGTTTCATAGACTATAAAATTGTTTAATTGTTTGTTGCAGCTCTAATAGAGTGAGGCTAATGCTAAAACTCACACTAAATTGGAAAAATATATATATATATTGATAGGCCAAATAGGCTTTTTTATCATAAGGGCTAAATGCAATTTGGCTCAGATTTATTCAGTTTGTTTGGGAAATAATCATTCTAACCTCAGAGTTCTATTATTTGTGTATATTTGTCTGTGTGTAGGTGAGAAGTGGAGAGACATCCTCAGGCTATCACCTTGGAGAGTTGTTTTCTCTCTAACTTTTGTGTTTAACACCAAATGGAGAGAAAAGTAGGGGACAGCACAATAAGAAACTGCGTGCCCCTCCCTTTCTCATCAATTCCCTCGTCCAGAGGAGGAGGAGGAGAAGGCTCTGTTTACTTGACAGAGTAATGAGGCAAGCGAGCAGAGGTAAGGGTCCAGGTCAGCAAGGGGGTCACAGAAGGGCCAGAATTTTTATTAACCCTGTCCAGATACATGAATCTAATAAACTGAACCAGGGAGCAGTTTGTTTATTTAGGTTTGTGTTGGGGTGTGCACATGCTTGCATGTTTCTTGCCTGTTTTGATTTTTATTTGTACCTTCGAGTGTGTGAGATAGAAGCAGAGAGGGAGATTTGCAAACACAAATTAGGCCGGTGTTACTTATGAAACTGGTTCGGTTCAAGGTAACGTACCTTGGTGAAGACTGCACCGTTGCACCAGATGATGTAAAACCCTGTAAATATAAACAAGATGCTGGTACATTTAAATCAGCCAGTAAAAAGAAACATAAAATGCCAAACCTTCCACTGTGGTACGTTAATGCTACTGTCATGGATTTACACTGTCAGAAACAAGTGAAACAAAGTGTGAGATTATAAAAGTCTAACCAACAACACAACAATATGAATCAGCCTAACTCTGATGAAAGAGAAGTGGAGACCTCATTAGAACTGGAGAGGCAAAGAAAAGCTGGACAAAGAGGCAGCTAAAAAAACCTCTGAGTACTGCAGCGAGGGCACAACTATACTACACTTTGTAATGTGAACATAGAAAATCAGGCTAACCTAAAAAAAAGACACATTTCAATACAATCTTTTGAATTTTCAAATACAAAAAGCAATTTTTAGCCAGAACTCTCTTGTGGCTCAAGATTACTAACACCTTTTTTTATTTTGACATTCAATTATTTTTTCAGGGCTCCAGACTGCTAACAAAAATGGACGCTTATTTCATGGACTTGCACCTGCAAGTCCCAAAGAAGCCGTGGAGGAACAACCTTAAAAACAGGGTTTTTACACAAGAGTTTCATTTCACTGTCTATAGCTGATTATTTAAAAAAAAACACGCATTGCAAATGAATGCATTATTGATCATTTTAACCTTAATTCATCCGGGTTAGATCTTGCCATGGACAGAATTTTCCATTTAATCTCTTCTCAGATTTTTGCCAAGCAGGGTTACACTTAAAGTAAAAACCAGTCCCAAAGTGACTTATTTACATATAAATAGCCATGTTTCAGTAACTGTGTGCCACAAAACCTAGTAAGTACCCCGCCACTTTATTTACATGATAGCCAGAGGGCTTATTACATAACCATGTAACGAGCAATGATTTAGTAACACTCATCATTGTGTTGTCATATTGCCTATGTGCACTCCAGTGTAGGGGAACTTTTATTGTGATTGTGTATGTTGAACACACGTGTCCATGGACTGTAGAAAAACACGGTGTCTGTGCACAATATGCACACTTTGGAGCAATCATTTTCACAACAATTTGAACACTATCATTGTCACACTTTGAGGCCCACAGCTGGAGGCAACAAGAGGATCTGCATCTCGTTAGCTCAAGCATCAGTCATGGTTGTTGCCGCTTGTCAGCCTGCATACACAAAATTTGACCTGCTCCTCTATTAGTCATTGTTTCACCATTACACCCCCTGAGGATTAACCTGAAACCTGGAAAATCCTGAATTTGTAATGAAGGGTAAATGCAGAGTGGCACCGCCATCTACAAAAGTAAACAGTGTAGCCTCTAATTTGGTTATTTTTTTCCAAAAGGAGTCAGAGGTTTTATTTACAGACGATCAAAATAGAGAAGAGGGATTCTTACAGGAAGGTATAAAACACGTCATACTTCTTGTGGCTAGCACTTAGTTGACAGACCAATGCTGTACACCGTACCGTCATTTAAGTGCTCTGTTGGGCCTTCTCCGTGTAGATGCTGTGAATAAAGCCAAAAGCAAAAAGAGAGAGGAATAGACAGAAATATAAAAGAAAAACTCCAAGTGCGATCAGGCCGCAATACACAAAGCCTAAAATTGTGCTCATCATGAGATTCAACAGTAGCAGCCAGCAACTGAGAGGCAAATAACGAAAAAGAGAAACTTGATCTCATCCTTTTGTCATCTTTGTGCAGATATGTGAGTAACAAGGAGAGGAATAAGTGTCATCTCTGGTGGAGAGTTAAAGCTCCAAGGGGGAAGATGAGCCAGTCACACTGAGTTGATCTTATTGTCCAGGATAAGAGGATGAGCCCCATAGCTCTCTGGAGATTTTTACTAACACTCCTACAGCTCACAGAAATCAATAGGGGGATAGAAAACGCTGTTTATACACTGATGGATTGTGTTGTATTGTAATCACTGTCTGGAGCGTGCATGGCTCGTAACCACCAACTGGCCCTTAAAAACAGTTTAGAGCAGTTTAGAGCACACAAGTTAAAAGGTGATGGTGGTACTGAGTGGCGATCGAGCAGCCGTTGTGTGTGCTCTCAATGCCTTGATTGTCAAGGAATCCACTCATTTGTGATATTAAACATCCAGAGGGACTGGAAGAAAAACAAGTTTCCCCTCACCTCTGCAAATTCTTTAATCTCGCACTTCAGTGTCGCTGACTCAGAGGTAAAAGTAAACACTTATGTTCAAAGGGGTTTTTTAGGCTGCATTTATTTCTCTTTTCAGAGGTTAAAAGCATTTTTTTTTATATACAAACTAGCTTTGTTATTCCCGGATTGCAATTTATAATCAGTGTTATTTCAAATGTATGCATACCTTAACAGAACATCAGTGAGACCATATGAGGGATGTTTTTTTTTTTTTTTTTTACCACTGAATCTGTGAACATTTTGTGAACATCCCCGTCTCAATCTGTTCAGAATTTGCTTTGGCCTAGTTTCAGAGAAAACCTAACTGCCACCTGGATTACATTCTCTGGCAACATGTGTCCTTATTTTTGGCAACTGTAGATCTAAAACCATCGTACAGGATGGTTGGTTACGCCCCCCCATTTCGAATGTTATCAGCCGATTGAATGGGCGTTACCACTGGTCATCACTACCATTCGAATGCTTCAGAGGGGCCAACCTGGGTGAAAATAAGTACTCAAGTAACGTAATTTACAGTCAAATAAATCAACGTTGAGGTGCGGTTTAACATGAGACACGAACAGCAAGTCCTGTGTTTGTTTGTCCCCATTCATCACTCTTGACCGCCACCCCGAACAGACCATGTCGCTCTTTATACTACTTCACCCGACTTCCTGTATGCTCCCGTCATAATTGTTACGTCCACTCGTCTTTTTGTACCCACGATCAACCATATTAAAGGATGTGAACCGGCCCACTGAACCCGTTAGTAGATGTAGCAGGCCCCTTCTAACCCATTTCTACCAGGCTGATAACCGCTGATACAAAGTACAAAGGAGATTTTGTATCCTGTGAACCTGTGTGTTACGTCTAGGCTACTAAAACACTTTGCTAAGAATTTTGTTTTTCAAGATTTGACCTGCTGGTGGTGATAGAGGAAGAGTCAGGGGTCACCAGAGTCAGTAAGATTAATCCTCTTGGCACCAAGAATACCCTATCGGTACAAAATGTCAAAGCAATCCATCAAATAGTTGTTCAGGCATTTCAGTCTGGACAAAAGTGATGGATGGACTACCGAAATGTAATTTCTTGACAGTGAAAGTCTTGCAGGTGTGTTCAGTATTAACTATTCAATATTTTCAATATAAACTCTGTTATGTTGAAAACAATATATAATGTGGGCTTATGTTTAGTTGCATTTGAACTGAATATTTATGAGACAGGATTGTTGGTGAAAAGTGTTGGATGGTGAAGGTTTTGATGCATCTGAACTGATGATTTTGGTCATATGGGTATGACTAAAGAGCTCACGCGCTGCTATGACATCGCCTTTTCTGGTCTGACTTGGATTCAACTCTTAGAAGATGATTGCACCGTGTTAACACCTCCAATTTTTCGGGAAATGTCTGTTATGTCGTCCACTTTTTTAAGGATTGGCTTGTGCTTCGATACGGTGCAGAGTGGCGACACTGCCTTCTGATTGGGCGATGCACGGGGCCGCATCTGTTTCACGCAGGATGCCCGAATCCTCTCATTTCACACACCGTTTGAGAGGAATAAAGGGAAAATATGGCACAAAGAAAGAAAGAAAATGGACCAGTAGGCAGTTGAAGGGGTAATGTGCAGCAGCAACAGACAAAAAAACAGAGGGGGGTTATTTCAGAAAATATTGAAGAAGAGACAGACCAAAAAGGCAATTTAGTAGAAGAATTGCACTATTTCTCTTTCAGTTTTTTTTCACCCTCCGCACCCCCGACCCTTTTGCACTCAGGCCCTTTTGCAGGCCTACTGTGAAAGCAAACTAATCTGTACTGACAGGGCCAGTGCTGACGTCGCAGGTTTGATAGATCCTGGGGGAAATCTCCAGCATACATAAATTGGTTATTTTACGTTTGATCTGCCTCTTGTCATGGTTTCATTTTATGATCTCTTTCATTATCAGTCTGTCATATGTCAATGTTTATCGCTCCATAAACGCATCCAGTCCACACAGATGAAACAGGCTTCTCTGGATTGAGAGCCACCAGTCCACCCCCGACAGCACAAGGTTTGGAAGTTAGTGCAAGTGATTCATGAGCGCCATACATGTATTACTAACAACTGTGATGCAGCTCACTGAGCTGTCTTTGGGGACGAATTTTCCTCGTCGCAGTCGTTTCACGATGAATAACTTATGATTATTCACACGATTTTGAAGTTTTTTTTGCACATTTAGTTTTGTTCTGCGGTCTGTGTCTCTCTCTCTGCCACTCCTTCCTGCTTCATCAAGCCTCCCAAGCCCCAGAGGGTCTTCAACGGCCCTGAATAACTCGCCTGTAACAACCTTCTCCAAACTATCACATTCAGTTGCATCTCAGGTCTGCTGTTCATTGGTGCGATAGAGAAGGGAGTACTGCCGGTTTCAATAGGATCTCATTAGCATCATCGGGGAGAGATATTAGACCTGAGATAGTGAAACTCATTAGAGAGGAGCCTGGACTCCCTTGAGATGCACACACATAAAATATGGTTTCTGCTACACCAGATCCTAATTTATTAATCGTTATATTCCAATGACCCCCAACTAGCCTACATCAGGCTAAATGTCCTCATTACGTACACACCGCGGATGAACTTCAGTAGTCACAGGTAGTCTCCACTGTTAATGTGCAGTGACCTTTATAACTGCACTGTCGTAAGCAGAGGGTGGAGATCCTGCTGACAAAATGTTTCATTCATTGGAGATATCATCCGCTTTCCCGTGAGGTCTTCGAACCAATTAGAATCAAATTGTATTTGTTTGAGAGACATCGGACTCCAAATACAGAAACTACTCAGCACAGCTGGAGGGTAAGTGAACTACAAATAATTAAAACAGCTGCAAAAGCAAATCATCTGTGTCACCACATACAGGGCACTCAGAGAGCAAGGAAGAGCAGTAAGTACATCTCACCAAAACATCTTCTCTGCACAGTGAGAATGTCGCTAAAGGAATTGTTCAACACGTTTTGGAAGTGTTTTCAGTCATTTTCGTGCCGAGATAAGATCAATGACCCGCTCATATGGCGCAAAAACCCCAGTCAATCAGCTAAGTATAGCATAAGGACTGGCAGCAGGGGAAACAGCTAAAGTTAGAAGAGATATAAAATCATCAAGCTGTGGTTTTATGGGAAGTTTCACACTTGAACTATCTCTTTCCTGGCCCGGTGACTTCCTTATCATCACTATGAGGCTGTGGAAACTCCAGGAAGTTACTGCAGAAGTAAAACTTGTCATTTTCACATTTCTGTTCGAGTATACGGATTACCCAACGTTTGCCAAGTGTTCTTAAATGTTACCGTTAATGAAATAACTATGAGCAAGGCTGTGAGCTGTTTCCCTTCCTTAAGAAAAGCTTGTAAGAACCCTTAATACTCACCAGTTTAATTTTTCAAATAAGACATGACGAAATAACCAGCATAAAGTAGCGGTCAGAGATTCAGATCTTTCGACCCTTTAACATCACTTCTCCATATATATTCTGAAAGAATTGCTAATTAAGATTGTACACTTTTTTTTAGATTGGAAAATTAAGATTTAGCTAACAGCGGCGAGATCAAAGCATGGAGTTGGATCTTTATGTGAAGGCAGATGGCCCGCAGGAGTCGCTCATCCCGCTCACCTACTTAATTCCTGCTAATCTCGCATGTCAGGATTCACTTACTGTCAAGGCAACTCTGCATACGGTTGTCCATACAATTTCTTCCATTTTCATTTTGCCAACCGGTCCGCACCAAAAAGTCTACTTAAAAAAGTGCTAAAACAGTGCAATCACCAGAAAATGACAACTTTATGTTCATTTTTTAAGCTTAAATGCCCCAAAAAAATGACACATCCCAGCCTTTGAGGAATGTCAATAATTGCTTTCTCTGTTTTGTATCATTGTAGATTGAATATCTGTACATTTTGGATAAGCGAAGCACTTCGAAGAAGACACCTTGAGTTCCAGGAAACTGTGGTGAACATTGTTTGCTGACATTTGAAACCATCTTACAGTCAACAAATATAATTAGTGTAAAATGTCAAGATTGCCAAAGGCAGACATTAACTGGCTACGGCAAACATACCATCTGCGGATAGATTAACAGCAACAAGAAGCGAGGAATATAGAATGAGAAAAATGTCTTCAGTCACTGAACGTTGGCAGCAGTCGCTGGTATGCATCATAACACATCTTTCTTGGAAGGCACTTTCTCGCAGATGTCCTCCTCTCTTGTTTGTCTGACCCCGAGTCAAAACAAACACTGAAAACTGTGTGTGTGCGCGCGCAAGGTCACAAACACAAACATACCGTTGTCAGCGAATAAATCAAAACTAATTCTCATTGGCAGGAAAATACACCACAGAAACCTGACCGCACAAAAGCGCTGTCACAGGCAGTTTATGAACAGCATGTCCTCACATTGGTTGCTGGCTGTGAAGCGAATCCCGTCGTCTTCTGGCTCCCGATATTAGACAAAAATATAACCACTTTTACCTGAATTGAGCTGTTTGAGGTTTTAGTGAATATAAACACCTACTGTACAGACACACAAACCATAAAACGGTCTCCCCCTCTATTGTCGGACTCGCTGTCGATTCGCTGTGTTGAAATAGACTCGTGCCTTTGATGTATCATTGTTGTCAGTGCTAACCAAATCACTGCTATGCATGACAGGAACCCCCTCAGGTCTCCGAAAGAGACAGCAGACTCTTTCCTTGTCTCCCTTTTCTCAGAGCCAGATACCCACAGAGGTGTTAAGAGTGAAAAGAGGAAAACATGGCTGCATGTTTAACTGGGCTTTTGTGTTGCTTAGTCCCACTTTCACTTCCCTGTTTCTGAACAAAAGGAATTTCATTCTTGTCACTTTTCTTACGGTTACTCCGCTTCTTACCGCTCAGAGCCCCTTTGTTACTTCAAGGGCGGGTTTGAAATGTATCTTACAGAATTGAAAGTGTGTGCCCATTTTCCTCTGAGTGGATTATTGTACCTTCTTCTGTTCGTGCTTTCACACACAACAATAAGACTGACAAATGGAGATACCTCAAAGGCCTCCTCAAAATGACATGACCGATTTTCCACCTCATTTCACCACAACAAACCTGCTGCGATACCGCGGCATTGTCACTGTCCGCTTTTGTGCAGCGGTGGCAGAGTCAGTTCTCTGATCCCAGGAGGCATTTTGCTTTTATTGTCGCTCCTTTAACCCTGTTTCCGCTCGGCGTTTTTCGTCTCCGTCTCTGTGAGTCCACCTCGGGGCAGAAGTGATAGTTGCCACGGGGTGTATTGAATTGTATGGTAATCTCGTTGAGAAAAGGGCCCACGCTGCAGTTATGTTTCTAATGAGACATGGAGGAAGAAGGCCGACCTCTCCGACCAGTGGGTTGCGGACATTCATCATCCCAAACACACGCCGGTTTAAAGTGTGAGGGTGAGAGAGAGAGAACTGCCCTCTATTGGGAGCAACATTGCACTGCAGGCGAGCCAGAGGGGGGTGGAGAGGAGATGAAAAAGAGTAAAGACAAGAAAAGACAATAATAAAGACAACAGAAAAAAAGACAGATTAAATAGGGAGTCAAGGGGAGTTGTATTGTAGTATGCAGCACTAAAGATCTGATTATTTGCAGCTTCACTGTATAGCAATTGATTTGGCTGTAATAGTACACCATAAGCGTAAACCACATAATCACTGCAGTCACTACTCCTGAGCCCAGCATAATGTCAGGCAGCAGAGAATATCCCACTATGGCTCCTTAGTACTCTGAATTTCTTTCTCAGAAAGAAATTGAAAAGGAAAAGAGTGAAGTATGGCGACAAGTGACTGATACTCAAGGTCCACAGCAATCAACCTAAAAGTAACATACAGTATAACATTATAAGTAACATATAGGACTACATTCTAGGATCTAGAGTATGGGTTGTGTGGAGATGTTTCTGGAGTACAAAACAATGTCAATATAGAACTGTTTATAATTCTAAACTTATTCATACATAAAGGCGATTGTTGGCGGACAGTGGGATAGAGAGGGAGGGTAATGAGAGTGTGGGAGAAATTATTCATATACATCACAAATATACATAGTCATTGATCTCTTGCAACATTGGCCAATAAACATAAAGGGATAAGGCTGGCATTATCTTATATTTGTATTACAATCAACACATTCCATTGAGTGTGTGCCCCGGTGAATTCGGGGTTAAGACATGGACCATGAACCGCAATCCAACTGGGGAACCATTAAAGATTCTGCCTGTTGCTCAGCCCCATGCCCACTTGTTCCCACTGAAGAGGTAAATCGTTAAAAACAGGTCACAAATATATAGTTTATTTTGACTAATATGGCTTAGTAATATCCTTAAATACCTGGGCACTCTAGTTTTTAAACATTGTTCAAACAGGAGAAAATAATATTGCATTTCTTGGGGACTATTTTCAGCTGCGGACTAATACGCATTTGGTGCTCAACTGAGTATTTGAGGCAGCAGGACGGTGTATGTGACATCTGAAAATCAGCTGCAGTGCCCATGTTTATCAGAATGAATGAACATGTTGCACTGTGTGGGGTGGTGTTGTTGTTTTTTGACAAAGAACCACCACCAACTGTGATGTACCCCAGTATACCTCTATTGTTGTTCTGTGTTCAAACAGCAATTATATCTCAACAGCACTCACCGTGTGGCCAGATTCATACCGATATTTATCTCTGATCGCCCCGTGCCCAAGCTTCTCAGTGGCATTTGGAAACATATTTAGTATAATTCACAACATTACCCACTAAAACAGACAAGCTTTTTTCTTTCTTTTTTGCCTGACCCAGAATTGCTATAAAAGCTGTTTTCATCCACACTGATTTTCAGCTTCCCAAACACTTTTTTCTCATACTTTTCTACCAGAGTGGGTCCTTAAATCTGCACTTTGAAGTGAGGCTAGCGTCTGAAGTGCGAACACATAAGGGGGAGTTTTAAATAGAGGCTTGGCCAAAATATGTTCAAGGAAAACCTTGGATCTCACCCCCGACACCCCCCTTCCTCACGCTCAGTTTGGACTCTCTCCAGGCTTGTTTTAATTGTGTGACAACCAAACAACAAACATTCTGCTCAGGACAGAAATAAAAAAAGTCTACAGTATACATTAAACATAACTTTATACTAAAGCCCAAAACACATACCCATAATCCCTCTTCAATTTCCATTTATTTTCCAAACTTCTGTTTTTACTACCATCTAAAGAAGTAACGTTACACAACATGAATGTTTACCTATGTGAGTAACTTCCAGATCACCAAGTGCAAATTGTATTTTCCAAGACAGCATGCATATCTGTGCGCGGATGTTGGAAAAGGTGTTGCATCGGGTTTTGACTGTGACAAAGAACACCTAAGGGAGAGGCACCAGCTCGATCAAACCTAGAGCTCAGCAAATCAAACAAGTTTAGAGGATTTTTTATTTGGCATTCATTGTTTTTTCTGCTTTGTTTGCATCTCCATCAGCTGCAAGAAAATGATTTGCTTGGTCCTGACAATCTCTGCAAAACAAGCTCCATATTGCAAGAGGAAGAAATAAATTGCTTTTTCTTTTCTTTTTTCTTTTTTTTTGCCACATCATGGTTCTGTGTGGATGTGAGAATGAATCTCAATAGCGATTAGTTTCATATCAGACTGTGAGATGAGGGACACGATGCATAAAAAGTAGCATATCCCTCTGCAACATCTTCATGTAAAACAGCAGAACCGCCCTCTACATGAAAGGCTTACAATATTTGTGTTGGATGTTTTCTTAAACCTGATTAAAAGGTACAGCTGATTTGTCAGCTGCTGTTTCTTCAGTCCTTTTCCTTAATGGACGTTGAAGACCATTTCCCTTCCGTTAACCTCAATCTTTCCTGTTTCTACACTATTTTTTCATCATCCTCTTTCTCTCCCTATCTTCCCCTTGCAGAGTCGAGGCACCAGGCTACCAGCGAGTGCTGCAGGTGGACCTGGAGGTGAACGGGCTGATGATGACTCAGGGCGGGAGGGAGGTGACGTGGCAGGTGGAGTATCCGCTCACCCGTACTCTGACCAGTGAGGTGCCGACTCTCATCCGTCTGGCACCGCAGGACCTGGGTGGCATCGTGCCACTAGCCATGGTGAGCAGTGGGTGGTTGAGCCGTGGAAGTGTGTACGCAGACATTTGTGCGTATATGTGTTGAAATCATTCATTGTGGTACAGTAAAGTCTGCATTGATGCAGGTTAAGGCAGGATTACACCATGACCAGGGAGAACACTTGATTTTTATCGGCTAGGAGGCGTGTGTTATTTTCAAAATGTCAAGCTGGTCGTACGTCATCCTTCAAAATCATAATGCAGACGCAATATGAATATTGCACTGATGGTCCATCTGTTAAAATTCTAACAACATGCATTTTAACATGCACAACACAACTTCTACCTTTTTGGGGTCTACCAGAGACCAATCCAAAATGGACAAATGGAAAACCTACTTGAACAAAACAAAAAAGTATTTATTTTGTTGAAAAAAGGAGACATGATCCAAAGAGGACCTGAGGAAAGTCAGATAGAAGAGAAAATAATTAGACCGTAGTTGTCACATTTCATTTTCCCCACACTTCAGTTCACACTCTCCACCTCGCCCCATAATCACATTTTCCCCCTGATGAAAATGACTCACCCGCGCAGACCACTTAGGTGTTACACATCACACAGATCTGTGACCTGCACAGTGGTGGAGGAAGTATTCAGATTGTTTACTTAAGAAAAGTATTAATACGACACTGTAAAAATACTCCTAGTACAATAAATAATTATGCTTTGAAAATGTTATTAACTAAAAGTATGTGCATTATCAGGTAAATCTCTTTTCAGTCATGTGGCTACTAAAAAAATCTAATATATTCTAATCTAACTAATCTAATCTGACTAGAATTCGAGAGGACCTGTAGAGATCTATAAAAGAAAAAAAGTACTGCAGCCAGAAAGTATTTGGTGCCCTTCATTCATTTGACTCCCTTCAAGGACAATGGTTACGAAATGTAATAACGACTATTAGATTTAAGTGCTGGGTTCCATGTTACAGAGCTTTAGAAGGTGTTCACGCAGTTATTGTGTTGTAGCCCCTTTAAAATCATCCTAAGCATACAGACAAGGCAGCCAAGGATCATTTCATGACCAAACACTGGAATGATTTTGAGTGTCTTGAGTGAGTCAGCTGTCCTAAATCCAACTGAGCATGTTTTTCACGAGACGAGACTGCATGAGGTCAAAAAGCAACAACAAAAAAACATCTTGAGCGAATATACCAATGTCTTCCGACATCTAGCACTTTTTTTTTTTACTGAACATTAAATAAAATAGTTTTCAAATTACCATCTCTCTATATAACCAGATCTCTTAAAACGCATCTAATCCCAATGCCGTTCACCTGACCTGTATATAAACACCCTCAATTCAAAGCTGAAAATCCACATCATACTCATTGTTTCATGTCAAATCCAGTGTGCTGGAGTACAGAGCATGTGTCACTGTCCTAATACTTTCCAACTTCCCAACTGTAGAAACAATAGAAAGTGGGGGAAAAAGCATTGTGACATAATTTGCTAATCATCTAAACAAAGTAAACGTTAAACACCCACATCACATGCTATATTTCCAAGGATGACAGGCAACGGCTACTTTCACTTGGAGAGCAAATACTGTGACATTTATCCAAGGAGGAACAGAGATTGTGAACAAACACATTGGGTCTCATGAAAGAACCACAGATTTCCTCTGAAGGGGTTTGTGCGAGTGATTTAGGAGAACTGGCCGCATGCAGTCATTCTCTTGTATTTTGAATTTGTTCTTACTAAAAACACAATTCACGAGTGGTCCAGAGCAGTCGTAGGGGTCAGGTGCGATTGGTCTTTTGTTTTCAAAGCTTAAGTTTATCACTATTTATTTATGAGAAATGACACTCCATAATAATGTTGACATTATCCTGTTTTACTACGTAATTTGCCTTATAGGCAAATTTAATTCTAAATGTTTTCATATAGCCTAACAATATCACCATTCATATTAATTGGCTATTGATGTGATTGTATAACACTACAATATGAATATCAACCACTCAAATTGCAAAATGACTGAAATGATTTGACCCCCTACCGTTGCAGCCATCGAACGTTTTTCATATGGAACCATTTCTTCTTTATTTCAGTGACAGTATGACCCTCAGGTAACACGGCATTAAAAGCAGGCCTTAACTTTCCCCGTTCTTTGGCTTACGCATGCCCCTTAATTCTGCTGCCGACACTGTTAAGACTTTTCTCTATGGGGCTCCAATAAAAGCAGGACATATCGAGCAGGACGCATAGCCCTATATGCTATCACTGGGTTGTTAATTATGCTAATGTTCAATTATCATGAACTTAGAAGCTGCTAAGTCATTGTTTTTACAGAGCCACACGACACGCGAATTGTCCCTTATTGTGAGCCTTTGATGTCTGCATTGCACAGTAAGAAGGGTTTAGACTCTGTATTGATAGTGTCAGAAGAAAATTTGTCAAAAATACCATTATCCAAATTGGTCCCTTAAAAAGCCAGGGCCAAGTGTTTTCACACACAGCTTGCTCTTTTTAATTGTCAGTAATCTGGCTAATACAGCGCTAAGAGTTTGCTGACTGAGAAGTTAATTGAGTTTGGATTTAGACAGTCCAAACATGGCTGAATTGGCAAGTGGCTTAAGATTGCTAATTGTATTATGATAATGACAATGTAAATTATTTTTCTAAAATGAAAGGAAAACCATTCAGTATGCTGCAGAGATAAAAAATAGTTTTAATTTCCTTCGCTGATAATGACCACGTAAAAATCAAATGCCCTTGAGCACTTCATAAACTTTTATTATGACAATTTGATGAGGACGACGTTCACCGCTGATTGATGGCTTCTGGCCAGTAGAGTAGCCTTTGGACTTTTCAAACTTTTCTACTTTTAATGCCTTTTTAAAAGTGAGCAGTTTTCTATGTCAATGTTGGAATGACATTTTTTTTTGAATTGAATATATAGACAGACAAAGTGTTCAGTGAATCAGAAATGCAACATGCTGAAAGGATGGACTTTGAATAAAGTTAGTGGCGACAGAGTGCAGGAATTCCACAAGGACAACCTGATTTTATGAATAGAAAATTACAAAACAAAAACTATATATTAATAATGATAATCACCGTTACATATACTTAAAATGATAGTTACAGTGGAGCAATATCCAGGCACAATGATATTAGCATAACATAAATTACCATAATAACAATACAGTCTAAAAAAATAGATAAAATCATCTTGATGGTTAAAAGACACCAAACGCTCAATTATCTTTAGTCTTTTTGTGATATGAATATTGATTTGAACATATAGTCAACAACTTTATTGCTGAAATTTGTGGCCTTGTCGAGTAAGGGTCTTACATAGAAATTTTAAAGGCTTACTCGCTGGCCAGCATATTTGGTTTATTGATAACTTAATAGAACATACACTAGCTAAATGTGTATCTGGTGTATCGAGAGCAGGAACGAGGAACACGGCTTAGCTGCAAACAAAGCTCCAAACAAAACTGAAGTTCATCCAATTAAGACTTCTCTGTTAACTAAGTAATTCTGTAATTGAGAAATGTTGATCAATCATGATTGATGACTTCAGTAAATGAAGAAAAAAAATGTTTGTATCCAGATCATATTTGCTGATGACGCTATCACTGCAGCGCACCTCAACAGGGTAAAACTACTTTACACAACAACACAGATTGAAGCCTTAAATCGACATAAACCAGAGCGAAGCCTAATATCTTCAAGACCAAAACGTTGCTGTGACCTGAGAAGTCCATAAACACCTTCTGAAAACACATTTGCACAAACTGCTTGGTGTAGGATATGATTTGTTGGTGGCATTTTAATCTTAGGATGCTAACTGTGCTACATTCCTCTATAGCCGTATTAATTTTGCCCGTTTACACAATGTTTTTTTTTATCATTCATCGAGTACCTCTGAATAGCACACATGTTTTAAAGGCAGGTGAGTCAGGGTCAACAAATAGTTTGATTAAACTGGGTGTTAGTGGTTGACATCAATCTCCACCTCTGCGGCAGAACTCGTAGGTAGACACCAATCATTGCTGGCACTCAACGGTGCTCGTCTGTGTTTAGAATGCCAGACACCTCTGTTCAATAAAACTCTCATTTCTCTGTGATGGCTTCTGGCCTTCACTCCCACAGAGAAGCACAGGCAATGCACACACTCTTACAGTATTTGTCTGCCAAAAAATGAAATGCAGGACTCGCTGCTGTCTTGACTTGACAGCTGCTGTAAACTGTCCTTTAGGATGACTGACTGAAATTGTGACGAGTATGCTAATAGCTGCAAACCGCGAAAGTTAGGAGGTAGAAAGAGAGGAGAGGAGAGATGGAAGGAAGAAAAAAAGTGGTTTGGCCAGTCTAGGGAATAACCTGCTGAATAATTTGCTACCTGAGGGTTATTTCTTAAACTGCAGGCTCCTAGTGACTGGGATCACTGCATACAGTACGAGCAAAAAAAGATCAGCACTGGATATTCATCCTGCAGCCATGGACAGAGCCCGTCACTTCAGAGCAAGTGCTTTTCCAGGCTAATTAAGTCCAATCGATGAGGCCAGACTGGATATTTTAGAATGCTAGTTGAATGCTGAATATGTCGCACGAAAAATTCATCCTGACAAGGAATTTAACATTCTGAAAATGAAAAGAACAATCGGGGGGCATTGTAACGAGACGATCAAACTTGTTTCGGGACGATTTAATGTGTCATTATCTTCAAACAGAACAGAGTAAGAGAGATTGCGGCGCTTATAACAGAAATTACAGTTTATATTGGAACGTTCTTCAGTCGATTTTCATTCGAAATTGAACGCATTTTGAAGATTCAATAACAGATTCAATGGTTTGTTCAGGTGAATAATTGTTGTGCTGTAGTGTATCTTTTATAGACTCCTGTTACCTGCGGTGGTTCTCTGGTTCAGATTATAGCATACCCTTTGACATTCTTCAAATCAATAGATTTAATAGCCCTAAAACAAAACTCTCAAATGATCAAAAGTGTAAACTGAGGAAGAAGCTTAGAGAAAGTTCTTACAGAGATACTTCCCCCGCTTTACTTTTCCCCCCCAGACACCTTGTACATTACTGAGATATTTTGAACTCACTGAACTCCAGTTGTGAATGCTCGCAGAGGCAAATGCCTGTATATATTTTTCACTTGACTAATACGATATTCTACCGAATAAGCAACCTGGAACCAACTGGGCAGACTGAGGGGAGAGAAAGTGAAAGTGTTTCATTAACAAGCTTGAAAGACAGCACACGTAGAGAACATGCCAACCGAGAGACTTTTACTGCATCCTCCCATGAATTTTTGATCTCCCTCTCTTGCCATGCTGTGTCTCTCCTTGTTGCTCATTAGAAGAGACAGTGTGGGCCCCCATAGCTCTTTACAGTACATCCCAAATGCTATCATTAGCATTTTATTCATAGCCTCTGAATCAACTCACTCTATTTCAAACTCAATAACATTAGCTTTATTCTCACAGTCCCAAAACATTACAATCAGAGCCATTAGCAGGGAGTTAAACTTTTTTTGGGGGGGGGTGGGCGCCTATGTCCGGAATAATTAGGGTTCAGCCAAGTTGCAGCTTTCTTAATACCAGGGGAGGACAGATAGCGATAGGCCGAGGCAGAAAGGACAACAGAATTAAGAAGAAGTTGTGTCCTCAGCTGGCACCGAGAAACAAATAAGTCAAAACGAATGCAGTCCTCATATATAAAAGTCACACACACACACACACACACACACACACTGCTATCACAGCATCAGGGCCAGTCAGCGGTATTCAAGCAGGCTGCCATCAGTCACACTGTCACGCTGTCAGGAACTGTATTTGGAAATGGCCCGGCAGAGCACTAATAGGCTGTGCAGTGAGGCTATCCACCGGCATGCTAAGTGTCTTCAAGGCAGCATTAGCCATCTGCATGCGGCCATAATGCCCCCGTATAGCTTAATTAAGTCCTCTTGTGTATATACGGGCCTCTGATTCACTGCTCTATTGTTCTCCTGTGCATTTTGACAGCATTAATTCTCCCTTTTCGCTCTTACCCCTGGTGGTATCCTATTCTGCACGTCTGAGGGGGAGACAGAAAGATTGACAGAGACACTTTTAGGGTGATTTGTTTTACACTAGAATGCTGTGTTTTTCCTATGTCTCTCAGTTATAAACGTACCTGCATTGGAGGCAGACTGATACCTGAGTTTTAAAGCCGATAGCGCCGATATTAATCTAACAGAAACAAATACAATTGTTGATAAAGATCTGATTATGGCAACACTATTTTCTATTGTCCTGCTTTACTTACTTCACTTCATCAACATCACTTATTGACCCCTTCACTGCATGTGCCTTAGGGCTGTAACTAACAATTATTTTCATTATTGATTAATCTGCTGATTGTTTTCTACAGCAATCAATTAGTGGTTTGGTCTATAAATTGTGAATAAAACCCTTAAAAAAGGCAGCAAATCCTCACATTGGAAAAGCTGGAAAGCTCAACTGAAAAAAAACGACTTCAGCAAATAATCGACTTGCAAAATAGCTTTTCTGTCAATTGACTAATCAATAATGCAACAAAAGTGTTGAAGCTCTTATCAATATAAACAAAAAAATCGATGAGAGATTTTCAGAGGCACTAACTGTGATAAGGTACATATATTCAAACATGCTTTTACTCTTGTTTTTGGCCACTTGGGGGCAACGGAAACAAGCTGTGAACACAACGCGGACATACACAATCAAGTTGATAGTGGGAACCTGTTAGCGAACAGCTGCTTATTTGCATAACCAGCAAATACAGAGATACATAATCATACATTTTGAGTCACGTATCTGGCCACCTGACGAATGTAGGTTCATTTATTTTGAGAAAATGTGCAGATGAACGTGAATATCCTACACACATCCGAAACAAGAAACTTGCCCCTCTTGTTTAATAAAAATTGGCCAAGCTTGAGTGATTTAGATAAGCCTCATTTGCCCCTCTGCAGTGGCTCTGTGGCCGGAGTGGGAGCCATGGCATCTTTTGAAGTGTGCGTGTTTGTACCTGTGAATACGAGGCAGTGTTGCAGAGGAAGAGCAACACTCCCTGAAAGAATCACACACACACACACACACACACACACACACACACACACACACAGACACACACACACACACTACAGTGTGTGTCATCTGCACTGCACACACAAACTTCATTTCATTCCTGCCACCCAACATCTCTCTCTTTCCTCTCTGGCCCAGGATGCAGCTTCTATGTATGTCAGTCAGGCTTTACTTTGAAGCTAAGTCTGTCCATTCTGTAATTTGTTGTTGTGTGTTTGTTTATTTGTTGCTGGCTTGCCTTCACCCTTTCCCCCTGCTCTGTCAGTCTGGCTTGAGAGTCTTCTGTTCGGCCTGCTGGGGCCAGGGTTCAGCCGCAGCGCAGCTCTGCTGGGTTATTCTAATCAAGTGGCCCCCAGAAACAGGAGAGGAGCCCTCGGAATATGGACGGGCTTTATCAGGAGAAGCCGGTTTACTGCTGCTGACTTCCACGTTTCCTCGCCGAATGTTAAAGGGTGAGAAAGTACGAGGAGGGAAAAACAACAAAGGCTTAATATTTAATCTCACTAAAAGTATTCAGAGCTCACAGCACACAATACAAAAAAATCCAACAGATTGTCAGGCCAACAGGTTACACAATAAATCAATATCTAATTAATGAGGAGAGTATAAATCACTGCAGGTCCCGATTTAACAATCAATAATGGTATTTCTTACTTCTGGTCATAGCAAAATGCCCCCACACTGTCCCCCATCTCTTTATTTGCTAATTCTGCAATCATGGCTGCTTTGCGTTTATTAACCAGTGGAGACACAGGAGTAGATTATTCACCTTATTTCATCCTAACATCAGATTCAAATAAGATGCCTTTGTATTGAGTTTGCAGTATACGTGAGACAACATGATGGTAGGAAATGATTCTGCGAATAAACACTCAACACTAAACTTGAAAGTCCTCTCGAACCTGATAATTAAAAAAGTTCAACAGTTGCACCCCAATTGACTGACATCTTCCTCACTCCTGGGGGGGGGGGAAAGTAATTTTCTATCTCTTTTTCCCCGTTTCTATCACATCCCTCGTCACTGCAGTTATCAGCACCTTGGCTTCTCTCTGACTTCAACATCGCAGTGCAGAATAACTTGGCTTCTGTGCCTTTTTTCCCCCGAGCCATAACCATAAAAAGATTACAAAGTACGAACACCGCTCTCCCCTGCTGTCGTATCACTATTTCTCCAAAAAAAAAAAAAAAAAAGACTTCAGTGTTGATTCTCCAGGCCCTTGCCTTCATTTTATCTCCAGCTATAGGCTGGGAGATGTCCGGGTGTATGTGAGTGGTAGGGGGACACTATATAGCTGCTGGAGGGAATAGACCTTTTTATTTATAATTGTTATGAACTGAATAGATGAGAGTGCTGCACTGGCAAAATAAATCCTTCTCACAAGTGCTGTAGGCCAACACAACGCAGGACCTGTGAGCTTATTGTCAACCACGGCCGGTTAGGGAATGGTTGAGCTGAGGTCCTGTGGAATCTGTTCAGTCAATGAATAATAAATGTGTGGCCAGTGTTAAGCAGCAGTGCGGGCCCTGATCTAAGCTAAACATATCTCAGTTGTCACCTTCCCCATCTCCTCTTTTACTTTTGCAACCTCTTGAGCTTATAGTCCACCCTCTCTGGTACAAGGTGTACCGGGACTGCTTCATTTTTTATATATAACAACATTAATGGACTTGCTGTAGCCTTCTAGTTTTGGCTTTTTGTAAAAGAAACCAGAGCTGAAGGCTGTATAAGTCATATGGACTGTCAGGTAACGTTGATTGGACAGTAATGGCAACGGGGGAAATCCGATTTCAGTCACTGACAGCAAAGTATGCAGACCTTTGATTCTTATATGCATATTCATCTTCTCTGGTATCACAAAGAGCTCACAAAGAAACGAATTAGTAATTAATGAACCGAATAATTATGAGCATCATTAGCGGAGATTGCAACTGGACCTCATATATCATAAATAGTGACTAAATGGCAACAAAAATGTGATATTTTGTTGCTATTGTTAATGCACAACACTCTTAACTTGTTAATCAGGGGAAGCCCCCGTACTCACATGGTCACATGCATACATGTGACCATGGTTACCAAATGAGACTGTACCTCGTGGCAGGCGAAATAAATTCACAGATGCTGTCAGAAAGACTTGGAAACTGTCACAGTCATTTAAAACATGTGAATGGGCAAACAGAATTGACTGCAAGTTGAAGCTGACTGACAGGGATATAGTGCAGCTGTTCTAGTAAACTGCTTGTATCCGAGACCAGTGCAGAAAGATACTAGATATGACTCAAAGAGCCTGGGGCCTTAAGCATTTTAGACAGTTGATATTACCAGATGAGTCGTCCGTACTCATTTTCTTTTATGCGCTTCTGGTGTTGGAAATAGATGCCTAATGCCTTCAAACAACAACATCCAAAAAAAGGGATTTCAAACATCCTCCATGGTCACCCAGTCACCAGATCTCAGGAACATATTGCTGAGAGTTTTGTTGCTGTGATTTCCCCAACACCAGTGTCTGTCGTGTCCTTGGGCTGGCTGACGTTCACATGCAGCGGCTTTTCTCTAAAAAAGGTCCTTCTGCAGGTTGTCTGCTCCCTTTGCACATCATTTATCCACAACCATATCAGCCCCCACACACTCCACCCTTCCACCCCGGCTGCACAGAAGCGTAATGGCCTTTTATCGATTCTTCCCTCTCTCGCCGTCTTTCTTCTCTCTTCTTGCTGTCTTCTCTGCACTGCAATGAGAGGTTGTTAAGATAAGCTGCATGCGTTCGGAGGGAGCCATGCCTCTTCTCCTGTAAGCGGCGCAGAAAGGCTGTATTTGTGCTTGTGTATCATGTGTGAGCATGTATATGTATGAATGTGCGGGTTTGTGTATAAGCAGAGCCCAACTGGTACAGGATTTTTGGAACAGATGTCTATTCCGATATTAGGGACACTGTTCAACAACAGACTTCAATGGTACCCCTGCCATTGCCTGAAATAATTTGAGTTAGCTGTAGCACCTGTTGCCTAGTGCTGGACTTGTGTGTTAGTGTAATGTGTTGAGAACACGGTGGCAGATAGCGGTGTCTTGCATCTCATACCTGACTGCATGTCACTGTGTTTAAATAGTCCACTCTGCACTTTCCTCTGAGTGTACGTAAGCCAATAACACAGCCATTTGGAGACATGGGTGTTTATCTGCATTGTGTACAAATAGGCTGCATCAATAGGACGTGCATCTCCATTATGACTCCAGGAGTATATTAGTCAGCCAGGAGATGCCCAGTGAGAGATGAGCGAATTTCATGGAAAAAAGAAAATACAGCCATTTGTGCCTCATGCGTCACTCCAGCTGTCTCGCTAAATCGCACTTAATTCCAGCCAAGAAAACGCGTGTTTGTGATGGTGTGTATTATATCTGAGCTCACTCAATATTCTATTCTTTGTGGCACAAACCAACAGTCCCCATAAAACATGTTTGAAGCTCATTAGGACCTCTCTTTTCCTCGAGTTGTTCCAGTGTTAATGGCTCGCGTTAATGGCACTTCCCATCACATGTAGATGGACGGAACCCATACAACACTTTTCATAAGAGCTTATTTGCCTCAAGAGACTGTACATTCTGTCTTATCAAATATGAGTAAAGACGTTCATTGTTCACAGAGGAGCAGATATGAAAGTTGATGGAATGTCTCAGATGGTAAGTGTTGGCTTTATAGCATACAATAAGCATAAATGCCATTTGAATATAGTTTGAAGAGAGACGGAGATGGTGTAATTTTTTTTCACTTTTTCTCAACTCCCTGCATACATATTAACTTGAACACATCTTGCATACACCCACATCGTCATGACCTGAAATGCATTAGTTTCCGAATAATTTTGCATCAACGAACAGACCTACCTAATATACTTCGTTTCTTCCCTGCTAAGACATTACATACAATACATGTCATTTGTCACCTTTGGCCTGTTGTTGACTGATTGTCAAATCACGTTTTTTTTTTTTTTTGCTCATTGATCATCCTCTGTTTAAGCTTTAAAAAAAATTGTAAAAACAACCAAATGACTGGCAGAGATACATGTGAGTATCACTCAGCTGTTCAAAAATAATGGACTGAGCTGTGTGTGTGTGTGTGTGTGTGTGTGTGTGTGTGTGTGTGTGTGTGTGTGCGTGTGTGTGTGTGTGTGTATAAAGTATTGAAATGGAGCGACACACACGGTTTCTTAGTCTTCCGGCTTTTCAGAGTTATAAATAAGACTTTCAGTCCTAATTCTATTTTCCCCATTGTAGCAATCCACAGACAGAAGGGAAGCGACAGAGAGAGGGAGAGAGAGAGAGAGAGAGAGAGGGGGAGGGAGAGAGAGAGAGAGACACAAGCCACGAACAGCTGTTTCTACGTGTCTCCGTGCTGATTTGACAGAGAATTGTTCATAAATTCCAAATATATTTATCGTTTCGATAGTGCTACATTCATATGTGAGTGCTCTGATTAATAAGTGTATTAGGTTTGTTTGAGTCCCATGGGAAAAGCAGCAGCAGCCCTACCCCAAGCACCTTATCTCTAAGGCTGAGCCCAGCCAGCCTATGAAGGAGGCTCATTTTTCCCGCTTGTGATCACAATCTCATTCTTTCGGTCACAGGCAGAGTCCTGCTTTCCCTTTGTGAAGCTTTTTTTTTTATACCAACCTAAATTACTCTTCCATAGTCTCCCCGAAACACCCGGGTTTTGGCGTTGGCAACCGCTGAAGCTGCAGCCCTTCTGGCCTGTCTGCTGTTTCCGGAGACCCCTGGGTCACAAAGCCCGAAAGGCCTCCTTCTTCAGCTTAACAGCCTCCACCAGGCTGCCACCATGACAGGCACCGATGGCCTTCTGACCACAACTCCCAAGAAGCCACAATGGAGGCTTTTAACATGGGATTATATTATCCCAGTCTCCCCCAGGAGGTGGGAGTCAAAGACTTTGTGGACAGGGGCCTCAGCCAGAATTTCCCGGTTCAGAATCAGAATCAGCTTTATTGGCACGCATACATGGAATTTGACTCCGGTTACATATTGCTCTCATCGTACATACATACATAGAATATACAATAAACAAGAGAAATATAAAAACAAGGACATTAAAGACAACAAAGTAGAACAGAGAAACTAAGCATAAACATTTAACATTTAACTACTAGTTCACCCTCAATACTTGGTTTACCAGGGCTGCCCCGGCTGGAATTTTATCTATAGTGGAGCTTAAATGATAGTATTTTCCTGAATAGGAGTATGCGGTTTGAAGAAACAAAGCAAACAGTGAAGCACCAGTTTTGATGAACAAAGAGCTGTCTGGAGACCAGTTTACCTTTGCCTTTCAAAGGTTTGGGCCTCTTGGTCGTCTTTTAATGAAACTAAGCTGTGATGAGCGGTTTACACTGTCAGAGCATATCCTATGTACAAACAACACACTCGGAGCTCAAGGATTACCAGATGTTGTCTTAATTGATCTCATTATCTTCTTCCCTCTCCTCTATAAGGCCTTCAATTCTCAAGTGCATCTTGTGATATCTCTTAAACGCCTGCAATTTGACATTAAGCATTATTGTCAAAGTTGTTTTTTTTCCCACTAAAGTGGAGTTCCGGGGATTAGCTGTTAAAGATTAAAATAATAATAGTAATATTTTTTGATAATGATTTATATAGAACCTTTATAAAACAAGTAACAAAGTGTTTTACAAAAGACGTAAAAAACTTTTGTCATATTCATGTTGATTTTTTTCTGTTTATATAAAGCACTTAGTGTTTTTAAGTGCTACAATAAGTCAATATTTTACCTGTTTACGGCAGAACAAACACATATACAAGTGTGTTTAAATCTCAATCATCATTACACTTAACATGTCTCAGTTAGAGACACTTAGTGCGTCGAGGAATTGACCTCATGGTCACACAGTTAAATTCACTGGAAATGAGCTGCACTTTGAGATCTCAATGACTGATGAATGAGACGCTGATGGTGAAACATGAATGAAACAGCTGATGGTAGCTGATTAAAACGAATGCAATGTTCAATTTATGTATTCGGAATTATTCGGAACTACGGTAATTAGAAATGAAAAATCTAAAGTATTTCTCACACTCTTACTTACAGGTTGTCTTAGCTTAGCACAAGCACAGAGAGCAGAGGGTAAACAGCTAACATAGGTCCATCAATTGGTTAAAAACAACTCCACAGCTGTCTAAATCACATGTTGTGGGTGTGTATTTAACACATGCAGAGACTGAAAACAGGACATTGTGAAGTTGGAGTAGCTGAAAAGCAAATTGTTCCTCTTTTGGTGGAGGCTATCTATTTTTCCTAAGTTCTAGAAACTGCTCTAAGCTAGACTAAAGAAAGCCTAGAGAAGTCTGATTTCACTAACATGACACTGTCTCTTAGTCCTCACAAGGCAGCATACAATCATATTTCCCATAATAATGGAGTATTACTTTGAGAATTATTATCAACGTCAGCTTATTGCAAATACATTGGTGTCAATATATATGTCCACCAATAAGTAAATTGCAGTACAGACATGCCAAATGTATGGCTGAGGTAGAAACAGTGTCTTGATGAGAGACCGTCTTCCCCAACTCAGTAAATTAAGCGAATGTCCAAAAACAATGTATGTCGTAGTAAACCATGTAGCAGTCATATTAGTTATGACTCTTGTCCCTCGGGAGCAAAGGAGGACTACTTGGTGACATTATTATAGCGCCACAAAGTAGGCACAGGGAGGAGATCAGGGTGGATGAATGGCTGAACAAAACCTTTTGAGTTTGACACATGAGACCGCTGGCCATCGCCTATTTTCTACCAACAGTCAACTTTGGTATCTTTTAACCTTGACCACAATCTTTACCTGACCTTAACCAAGTGGTTATCATTCTAACCATGACAACAATGGTCTCCTAACCTAAACAAGGACGTCATTTTAGCCCAAATCATGATCATTCCAGGGCTCAACAATAAGGAATGCCCGCGAGTAAATCTAGCAACATGCCCAATCGGCAAGTGAAATTAAGGAATTAAACACCTTACCTTTTTCCGGTGCTAATGACGGAAATAACTAAGGAGTGGGCCATCTCACTTCTTTCTCATCGCTATTGAGGTTTGTACGTGCAGAACCAATTAGGCAAATCATTTGTATCGGGAAAAAAAAAAAACACTGACATTGAACCCTACTTTCCACAACCAAGTCATGTTTGCGCCGAAATCTAACCATTGTGTTGTCTGATCATGAAACTGAGTCATTTTTTTTCCAACAGGGATTTGTAACGGTTTTGGAGGGCACAGTCAAATGATGTCATCCTGCTGATGGTCAGATGACAGAAAAGCCTTTTTATGCGTCTTTCTGGTTGGCAGTGACAAACGTTTTGATCAAATTGCAGGGACATTGCCCTAAATATAATAACATTGAATACAATTCTTAAATATTGATATTGGTCACGCTGTAGTTTGAGTCCCAGCTGTCAGTGTGTTGTACTGATTTGTGTGTTTCTATTTTCCCTTGCAGGACACGGAGATCCTCAACACAGCTGTCCTCAACGGGCGAACAGTTGCCGTGCCAGTAAAGGTAGTCACCATAGGAACAGACGGAGCGGTCTCTGATGTAACAGAGTCAGTGGAATGCAAATCAACAGACGAACAGGTTATCAAGGTGTGTGGGGGATGGGTTTTGAGCAGCTGCTTTGTGTTTTACCTTTTTCCAATTTGCCTTTATTGTCTTCTGCCTCGTGTTCAGCTGTGTACTGGTAGGTGGCTGAGTGAGCAGAATGAATAAAAAGGTATTTTTAGTGTAGAAGTGGTTTGTGCACATTAGTTTAGGAAGCAGGTGCTGAATTTCCTCCAGCAATATAGGGCCTGGCTTTTTCCTCTTTCTTTGTCAAATGGTGTGCCAGGAAGTGAGAGCTTCTCCTCAGGTCACAGAGTGATACCAGCGAAATTAAAAAAAAAATAAAAAATTGAGTGAGAAAGATTTGAGCAACAATTATCTGTCTTCATTGCACAAGCTGCTGAAAGAAAAACATTCTGCCTGTAGCTGTATGCAGTCCCAGAATGTACAAAATGTCAGCACAGTAGCTGCAAGAATACAAAAATAAACTACGAGTCTGCTTGTTTTTGCTCATCTTGTAAAACAATACCTGTACTTACTCAAATGAAGGAGCTCAGAGTCTTATTAGACTCGACAAAATTGCAACTCCACTCCCCCTCTGCTCGTTATACTTGCCTCCAGATAATGTTAAAACAATGTCATTGCATCACATATGCAGTAGAAACATAGTATCAATTAGGTTACTTCTTGCATAAAAGAGGTTGTTGTTTGTAAGTTGACTGTATGCACATATGAGACAGCCCCTGTTTGCAACTTCATTGCCACTTGCTAATAACATGGCTTTGACAAACCATAAAAGGTGACACAATGTTCACCCTGATTGATTTCCTATCTTGAGCAAGTTCAAAATGGGGCTCTGTAAATTGATTTTCATCGGCTTTCTGAAAGCTTAAGTAATCAATCTCAAACCTGATTGAACTATTTGGGAAATGTTACACAGGATTTGTTGTCTGATATGAAAAAAAAAAAATGCAAAACCGGTAAGTAAAAGACGGAGCCCTTTCCTTTGGCAATTTTGGATTAAATATCTGCCCTTCAACATGTCCCCATTGTATTATCCGAAAGGAGAAATGAGAGAAAACGAAGTGAGAGAATGAACTGTTTGATGTGCGCGAGAAAAAGAATAGTGTTGCAAGTGTGTCTGTGTTATATTGAGGAGCTGATTTGTGTTTCTGTGTACCGTACATGCATATCAGAGAAGAAGCGGATCTCTCAAAGGGTTTAATTATCCACTGAAAAAGTGCCACACATTGTGACGCTGACCTCGGTAGCGTACTCCCATGCCCAACCGTCTAGATTGGGAACAGTAAGCGGTGCCCCTCCTCTCTCCACCCTATTTTCAAAGGAAACTCAAAATAAAACATTTTTTTTCGATCGGAAGGCATCTCCATCCTCTCTAACTGTTTCACCGAAACTTTGAGGACAACGTGGTTGTCCCTATTCCCCTCCTTTCTGAAATTTTATGGACCCGAATGATTAATCGCTTAATTGAGAAGATAATCAGAAGACTAATCACTGCCATAATGGCCTCGCTTGTAAAAAGAGATAGTGTTTGATATCATGGGCTCTAATTGATTGCTTAACAAGCTGATTCTTACAGCACAGTGGTATTGAACATCATTTTGTGACGTAAAAAGCTGTTTGTTTTTTTCTTCTTCTGCGATCGTTTGCAATAATTTTTCATTCCCACTGATCCATAGTGAGAGTTAGTCTGTTGGACTTGTTCAGGGAAACACTCTGCAGATACTACAGAAAGGATAGATGTTGTGACACTTTACATTGTGCATTTATTGCTCATTACTGCATTTATTGCTCATTACTGTCAAACTGACAGTACACAGCCACTGGCTGCGAGCACAGCTGCAGCTGCTCCGCCTGGCTGTGGATGTGATGATTGATCCGACTATGGCCGTAGCGTCTACGGTTCTACGATATGGCTACCGTAGCTGTACTGTGGCTACTCTTTGCCGCTCCTATTGACCTTAGCAAAGACAGCGTTGTTAAGCCACGCAGGATTTGAAGTGGGAATGCAAGACAAATTACTAGATATGGCAAAATATTACGGGGGAATGCTAAATTCATGGCGAGGGGTTTAGGGTAGTTCAGGAGAAGAAAAAAAATCCACCTTGAGTCTTCAGGGGGCTCTTTGCTATCACAGTGAGCACTCTTCCTTTCACTTATTTTTAGTGACACTATCGCCTATCAGGCTGTGGTGAGCAGTAATAGAGCTTACTTGACTTCCTGTTGTGGCATTGAAGTATGCTCTTTGCAGTCAAGAGCAATTTTATCAGAAAGTAAAACACTGAAAATATGTTTAGGATAAGAATACTTCTGTCGTATCTCTCATTGAAAAGGCTGCTACTGGGCCATCATCCTTACACACAAAGACAACAACAGGTTTTTAAAATACTTCCTATTTACAAATGCAGAACAATGCCGATGATAAGTTACAGCCAACCTGACAGAAAGTACATGTTGTTGTGGATTTACCAAGCATAAACCTCCGGTGCTGAGAAACGAAGCCAAAACGGAAGTGCCAAAAACTGCAGTAGCTCAAATCATTTGAGGCTTGAAGGCAAAAGCGAGTCACCCTCCATAGACCCCCCCATGTGACAACGCCCAACCTGTTTACAGCCTGGTACAAAAACGGTTTTGGTCTCTATCGCTAACCCGTTTAATTTATAATAAGGTTTAAAGTTATGCATACTTGAGGTGGATGCTAGCTGCTGACTGTCTGTGTCGGCGCTGCCAAGACGGGGTCTGCCGGAGCTACCCATATCGAGCTTCACAATGGCTCTTCAGAGAGGCCCGGGTGACATCACAGAGACAACGTCCATATCTTATTCAGTCTATGTGATTTACCCACCCTCTATTGTAAAAATGCCCTCCTCTTTAGACCTGATGTCAATGCCAGTCGCCTACTCTAACATTATCATAAGTAGCACAGTGCTCTACAGTAACAAGTGAGGCCAGGGATTAGCATGACTCAGTGGGCTCTTGCTGCTTTTAACTGGCTTCCAAGTTTGTGACTGGGCAAAACAAATATTGATTGAATATTTTCTCCTAAAATAAAGAGTGAAAAAGAATGAACAGCGGGGTATTATAATTATGTTTATCAGATATAAAAACTATCTTGAATGTAATAGATTACAATATATCCTCCCCTGGGGTTTTTTTTTCTAAAAAAGGCAGATTGATTTTAATACGAAGTGAGACAAAACAAAACAAGGACGTGTTTTAATATTCTGTTTTAACGTGAGATGTACTAGATGTTTCTCCTTTTATCACAGTGATGTAGAGCCCTGAGGTGTATTCAATAAACCTCACTGTATAGTTCCATTCAAATGATGGAAATTGCACTTAATTGCTGCTCTAAGCAAGAATCAAAGAAAAATATCACTTCAGCTCAGTGCCCTACATTTCAGTTAAGTATTAAGGCAATTATACATTTTAAGGAATTAAATCAAATCTTAACATCCTTTGGAAAATGGCCACAGCAGAAGTAGAAGTACAATGCAATGTAAGTGACAAATCGTATCTGTGTGCGTCGCTCTGGATACATTTCAAGCCTGCATGATTAGCGACACAATGGATTGTTTCCATGGAGAGGTGACATGGAGAGGTGACATGGACATGTGCGTGGTTTCGTGACACATTCGCGGTGATACATTCTTCACGCAGTGCACAAGATGCCACCTTCAGCAGATCTCAATTAAATCTTTATGGTTATCAACTTCCATACCCTTCAAAAAGGAAAGATGAAGATGGATCTAGTACTGGGAAACAAAGTGGAACAAAACTACAAAGGTAGAGATGGGTTGACAACTTGACATAAACTGATTGCAGCATCGAGGTGACACAGGGGGGTGAGGCAGACAGAGAAGAGGGGGAGGGAGAGAGAGGAAATTAACAGCGAAAAAGGAACAGAAATTGAGGTGAGGCTTAAGAGACTCAATGAGGAGTCAAGTGGATTTTTTATGCTCACTTTCTGGATGGTTGCCTCTAGAAACCCTGCGCATTAGTGCATGTTCTGTGTGTGTGTTCCTGGGACTTCAACGTGCACACACCTCCCAAAAAGAGTCATTTCCGTACCGTACACAATCCATTGTCATCAACTCGCATCAACTGTTCAATGCCAGCGAGGGCAGAAAGCTGTAATTCCTCAAATGAAGAAGCAGCCTGTATTTTTATTAAATGTATACCAGTTTACAGCGAGCATACTCCTGCATTGCTCCTCTGTTAACTGACTGTTTATATGCTATCAAGACTACAAGTGAAGCCACAGTTTGGATGTCCTTAAAGGCACTACGCTCTAGATTTAAAACTAGATTTCATTCCAGTTGGGCTGCTTCACTCTTTTTTGAAGAATAAAACAATCAAAAATTGCTGAGTTTTTCTGATGCCAAGCACTAAGAATATTGAATATTGAATATTGTTTACACTTCTCAACGGGACCCCGTTTTCTTTTACCATTCTTTGTGGATGTGACTTTTGTGTTCATGATTATGTTGTTTACAAGAGCACAACGTTTTATAACATTTTATATAAAATGGAGAAAGCCAGCAATTCCTCATATTTTGAGGGGGAAACAGTCAATGTTTAGCATTTTTGTTTGTTTGATCTTTTAAAATCATTTATCAAAATTGTTGGTTGATCCATTAATTGAATAGTGTCAGCCCTACTTGCATGCAGAATGCACTGTTGATCCTATCAAATAAGGCTACATCATTTTGATATTAAAGTTACACACTTCATCATGTGACATTTGGGTGGATATTCCTTTAACATCATTTGCTAAATGTCACAGGTGGCTTGATTATGAACCTAAACTGATGATTTGACCAAAACTTCCGGTGACTTCTTGAACCTTTCAACAAGTAGATTCCAGCCTGAGAATCGTCCTTCCTGACGCACACAACCTGTTCTCATTCCAGCAAGACTGAACATATAGAAGTCACAGTAATAGTTTAGTAGGACAAGGGTAAGAGTGAGAGAGTGGGAGAGAAAGAGGAAACGAATGGGAGGAGGAGGAGGAGAGAATTGACAGACACCAAGCTGTCAGTTTAGTTCCCCAGAGATAGGGGGCTGGCCTGACATCATTTGAGAGCAGAGCCAAGTTTTATGCAAAGACGTGGAGACAGATGACAGTCTTCTTGTGAGTGGTTTGTTACAAAGACGCAATTGTCAGTAATGGGGACATGTGCTGAAATTACCAGTTGTGCCAATCAAGCTTATGATGGTATTTGAGATTGAAATGCAAGGGATTGGAAACAAAACATTTGAAGGTTCTGGTGCTTTGAAGATAATAGACATTTAAGACATTTTCTGCGATATCATTTCTCTATGTTGGAGACGCATCAACAGAACCTCAATAACTGATTGGAGCTGTATTTTACGCAGCCAATCATAATTCGGTTTGAGGTTCCGTTCTCTGGTTGGCTGAAGAAAGTTTGCGTCTTTTATTAATTTCCATCTGTTCAGTTGGAAGCAAAGTCACACTACTTTGCACACATATTATCCTGCATGCACACGCATTAACGACTTATCCGCACACAGAAGAAACTCAGCAGACCGGACTCTTGAGATTTGACTGAAGCAATGCCAAATCTTTCCACGCGCCAGCATCTCAGAAGAGGCTGCTGACAAACAGAGGATCTTTCTCAAGATGACGCATTTTAGAAGCATTTCGTTTATATGACTCCTTATTAGAATTTAAATACTTTTGTCCAAGTTTTCCATCTCAAATAGATTGCCCTTCTTTCTTTATCTCTTTAGTCCGTCTCTCATCCGGCTGCTTCCCTCATTTTCCCCTTTTGTCTGCAGGTGTCAGAGCGATGCGACTACGTGTATGTCAACGGGAAGGAGACAAGAGGGAAGAGCAGGGTGATGCTCAACTTCACCTACAGTTTCCTGAGTGCCCAGCTGGAGATGAGCGTGTGGATGCCCCACCTGCCCTTGCTCATCGATGTGGCCGACCCCGAGCTTAGCCAGATAAAGGGCTGGAGGGTCCCCGTTAGTACGGGGAACAGGAGGTAAGGCCCGATCGTCTATTGCATCTGTTGCATGTCATGCCATGCATCATTGTAATATCCACGCCTATTTTGAATTGAATTGCAGCGCCACATCAGCAGCTGTAAGGGAACTACTTCCAGCACATTAATCCTTGCATCTTAAAACAAACACCAAACTCTTGCACAAGCTAAATGCAAAATAGATGTTGGGCTTCATCTAGTGACTGCCCATGTATCACAGCACAAGTTGGCCATACAAGACAAGTCTAAACTTCTTTATTTAGGTCATTAACCTGAGAGGTTTTCAACAGCTCCTGCATGAGAATCCGATCACATTCTTCACTTGGTAAAATAAATGGAGGCCACAATAAATTGTCTTGGTAATGTTGGCGCAGACATATGAGCCATAAAATGCAGGTGCAGCTGCAGAGTCGCTATAATGAGTGTCTCGTAATTCATTGGATCCACTGGTCTCCCAAAAGGTATTTATGCTGAATAAGAAATAAGTAATAATTTTGAGCATTACAGAGCGTGGCAAAAATTCCTGGGGCTGAAAAATGGCACAGTGCGCATGATCTGTGCGCTGCTTCGTGAGTTGTATGATGCGGTTACAATAAGGATATTATTATCTTTAGCTATATTATATTAGTTTTTCCTTCAAATATGAATCTGGCTGATTCAAAAAAGAAATAACCCTACTGAAATTAAAATAAATGATCATTGAGGCACACTGAATAATTTACATTTAATAATAGCTAGTATTATTACTAATAACTTTGATCATACAGTAAGGTTTTACTATGTTTGTACTGGAAAAGGGAATTCGATTGTTCCATATGCCCCAGTGTTTAGCCTCTGACAAGAGCGAGGATATTACATTCATGCACAATTCATACTGCGAGATGAAAACAGTAATTACATGTAAATGATGTAGCCGTTAACATATAGGTTGTCTTTATTGTTAGTAATGTGATGGAGAATCTTCCCTGTGCTAGTACATTTCTACTGTGTTTCTACTGTGCACTTCCTCAATGTTTCTTGTTTCAGTATTCAGTATTATAGGACTCACTATTGAATAGTTTTTTCCACCACAGTAATTAATTCAAAAAAATAATAATGGGTGAGAAGGTCAAATCACAATTTTAAGTTGATATACTTTAAATGGAAACATTGCTGGTATTGACGGTTTAGGTTGTGTGAATCAGATTTTGAGTAAACTAGACCCCAATTAACACCAAAAGTGAATTTGTTTTAATAGAACCTCTATATTAACTTTCATATGATATGAAAGATCTGTATGGAAAACATATTGTTTAAAGTACATTCCTGCCAAAAAGTCACTTCTGTGCCATTTCCCATTGGCCTACACCCTACAGGGTGGCACTCTAACGCCCTGCTATCCACGCCTGATCCCATCAGTCATGTCTGTCAAGTGCATCACTGCATGAAGAACGCAGGATATGCCAAGTTTGTGTGCATACTTGTACGAGAAGAGAGAGAATATCAAAAACTAAATTACATTTTTAAGAAAATGTGCCATAGTGTGTCAGTGTGCGCGTGCTCTCTGACACCTTGACTGACCTGTCACTCACTGCTACAAACATGACCTGACCTCATGTTTCTGTTGCCAGCCAGAAATGTCACCTTGGTTTAACTGCTGTCCCCTTTACTGATGTGGAATAAGGGAAAGGGGGAGGGCATGGTGAATGGAGGCTAGGAACTAAGCCAAGCCATTGGGCCACAGCATGTTAACCTGTCAGCCCGTTTTTCTGCCTGACCGCCCATGCCTCATTAAACCTAATGGAAACTGTCACTGTCACTGTCACACTCCCCCCCCCCCCCCCCCCCCCCCGGCCAGCTGACTGTTAGAGACAGAGATGCAGGCAGAGCTGGAAAGTGAAAGAGAATAAAAGGTGAGACTGAGTGAGAGAGAAAAGCAGAGTGAGTGAGTTGAAAAATGGATTAAAGTCAAGTCAAGTTAGAAACTGATGTACAAAATATAGAATGAGATTCAGTCTTGCAGAGAGAGAAAGAGATATGACAATGGTAATGCACAGGACAACAAAATAGACCTAGTGGTAAAGAGCGATGGAAGATGAAGGATGGGGATGGATACGAGTGATGTATGCACCCATCTGGAGCAATGTTTCTCTTCAGAGTCAACACGGTTGACTCTTAGGAGAGGATCTGTGTCCCAAGGCCACATATCACACGTCACTGCAGCTCCCACAGCCCAGCATGGAGACCAAAAAATACAATATGTTGTTATAATATGATGTATTGTAGTAGCTGAGGGAGCAGTTTGTGTCTACAAGCAGTTTTAATCTTTGTTTTTTTGGGGGGGAGGGAGCAGAATATGAACCTTTGGGAGGTACATTAAATTCCAGTTAATCATGACGTAAGACAACCTGCTGAGAATATATGATATATTAGAGCATAATATAATCAAATGGACCCTTAAAGCAGCCAAGTATAAAGATGTTTTATTAATTTTGTATTTCAGATATGTATTGACTTTTGTAATCTTATAAGTAAACCTCATATCAAACATCTAGCTGCCTAATGGCTTCGACCATAATATATTTTTGAGTTGTCTGTTTGTATGAATTGGTGGGATGTTTTATTAGATCCACAGTGGCGCCTATAAGACCTCTTTTGTAATTCTTCACAGGATTTCTCCAATTGCCAACCCTCGTCCTTCCTGTCCGACCTTCCCCACTCTAATGTGGGCCTGTTAATGTGATGAAGGGCCTTATAAACTTCACTTAACTAGGAGGAAAAGTGCGGAACAAATGTGTAAAGAATTCCCCTACTGGGTTTTGCAAACGTTCATTTGTAACAAAACGTATATCTTTCTGAGATGGCTCTATCTGCAAAGTGTTTGCCGTGGGCCAAATAAATGGCAGACATACAGCAAAATATCAGTTGCCCTTTTAAAGAAAATGAGAAAGCAAGCAAGGCAGCAGTTTGTCTCTGCAAGCTGTTTTTAATGGATTTTTTTGAAAACACTGGGAGCCTATGACTTTCGGGAGGTCGAGAAAACCGGCAGCACAACAGACAGTAGAGGCTCTGACTGCACTGCAGTAAATACATCAGAGGGTTTAGACTGTATGTGCATTAATGGTGATAAGGAAAATATGAATTACATTGAATTGTGAGAGGAAATAGAATTATTCTGGTGATAACCTTCAAAGTATCTTTGCCACCTGAGGACTTCTCGAAACACAAAGTGCTTTCAGTGCTTTTTACTTCACAAACAGAAGTATGCTTGTGCTATCTGCCTTGTGCTATTTGCCTTCCTTTTCTCATTCGCGCAGGTATGAGAGGGTCACTGACGACAAGGATGAAGACGATGCAGCAGACGAGAGGAAGGAGAGCGGCTGTGTTGCCCAGTATCAGAGCACCACCCTCCGTGTGCTCACACACTTTGTGGCAGATACGGGAGAAGTTAGAGGAGACCAGGATGGCCTGGGCCAGCAGAACTTCCTGCTGGGTAGTGACTGGCAGGTGGAGGTGACACAACTGGTCAAGGACTTTCTGAGGGTGGAGGTCCCGAAGGTTGCACAACTGCTGGAGGGCCAAGTTCTCATAGGAGTGGGCGCTGGAATCACCAATCTACAGGTTGGATGGGTGTATGTGTATGTGTGTGTGTGTGTGTGTGTAGTATGACATCATGGTCATGTTCATGTTTAGGTGGGGGAGTGACTTTACCCCAACCAATCAGTAGTGACTGACACATCTGTCACGTTAACAGAATTTTTAGTCGACACAGAATAAAACTAAACAACCTGCCATTTTAGTGGCAATTCATCTGTCGCCTACAACGCTCTGATTGGCTGGGCTGTGTTTCCAACTAAGGAAACAGTCAGCAAACTCAAAAAATCTAATATATGGGAGGTATTGCAGACGTCTGGAACTAGGCAAATATTTTGGGAAAGTCACACAGATAATTCTTACAGGAAAAAAAAATCTATCTCAATATAGTGTTTTTGATGGGGAGTGTACTTTTTTCAGTTCACAACACAATGTAAAATGAAGAAAGAGGAGAAGCTCCACTAATCAATAGTTTAGCTCTGTGTGTAATGTAAAAGTAGTCGCTTGTAGTGACAAAGCTCTACGAGGTTTTAGCCACTTTCTGCTCATTGTTGTGGTCAAACTCTCATCAACCCTGTTTCCTGCAGCATCAAGCAGCAAAAAACAGGCGGACAAAGCTAGCTGGTGAACCTATTGGAGCATCTAGGAGCTAAAACGCAGACATTTTTCATCTGGGTTGGTGGAGACAGAAACATGTCTAAAAGTAAAGTGAATGTTGGACTTCCATTCATCAGATAGCCAGAAACATGTCTCTGAATAAGTGCCGATGCTGTCCCACGTATGCTGAAGGCATAAAAACAGGCGGGTTGTTTGCATGTTTTGGCTACAACTACAAAAATTTCCAAGAAAGAGGTTGCGAGTAAGCTACACATGTAGAGAATGTGGAGTAAGACACAACAGGTTTGGCTGTGGAAAGAGAAAAAGGTTACAAAAACAACTACATTGATTGCAGCATAGCACAAATACTTAAGCCTATCATGAGCTAACAGAGAAACGTGGTGTCATGGCACGTCTACTACAAGCTTGCACCTCTGCAGGAAGAGAAAGAGTGATATATCTCTCTCACTCTTTCTCTCCCTCCCTCCTTCATACACAACACTCAGAATCCTATTTACATTATACTACAACCAGGTGCTCGCTTAGGATGACACATGTGTCCGCCATCACCGTAAACCAACATCAATCTGGCGTTTACAAGATAGCACAACACAGAACAACACATTGTTGAAGCAGTGGACTGGAACCCTAATCGCCTTCTCTTTATTAATCAATAGAACAGCTGTGTGCACTGCAGGAGTGGCTACGTGTGTGTGAGATAGAGTGGTGTTTCCCTGTTGGCCTGGGCACGCTTTAAATGGAAGGAAAAGTGACTCGAAAGATATGTGAGATCGACTTGTTCTAAGCCGATCTGATCTGGGACTGATGAAATGGGAAACTGAAAATGTGTGCAATTTTTGATTGCTCGTTTTACTTCAAAGCTATCATGTGGTAGATTTACATCTTACTGATCTGTGCAGATGTTATACAGTGGAATGAAAGGGGGAATGGCACTATGGACCATTTAACAAACTGTATTTCAACACTTGGTAAAGCCTTAAATTCTCCATTTTCAGCAGCGAATATTAATCCAGCCCTGATTGTGACACAGTCAGCTCCGATCGATTCACTAGTGTACTGTGTGCATCATTGCACTAGTTCGGGGGGTGGGTTAAAAAGCTTCTAAAGACGTCATAAAGACTGGGTCAGAAAGGTTTGAAGATCATGTTTAGGCTGAAACTCCAGGTAAATTTGAGGCTATAGTTTGCATTTGAAATAAATGTGGGCACTTTTACAATGCTGTGGCATTAAAGCCTGGGATTTCTTTCTTTTTGGATAAAGTATCTATCAAAAGCGGTGCCAATTCTTTTTGTTTTCCTTCATTCCTTCATTTTGGCCATTGTGATTTCAACCCATTAGAAGTATATCATAGTGATGAAGGAGTAATGTCCTGTCATTTGTTTTATGTGAAGAGCAGCTTGATCTAGCTCTTACACAGGGAGTTATAATTGCTGGTACCTATAATATGTGGGGCTGAACGATTTTGAAAACATATCTAATTGCGCTTATTTCGAGTGATATTGCAATGAAGGTAGGATTTGGGATATTAGAGAAGTTTGCATATGATGTGTAGGCCAGGACATCTCTGCTGCACGGCAATATTTAATTGAAATTGGTATTTTGATACCCATTTCTCCTTTAATAAATATTTTGGAAAAGTCCATTTGCAATTTTAATACAATTTTGAATATTTGTGCAGTCTAACAATCCCCTGAAATGAAAATGATGTAATAAACATAAAGGTTAATGATTTGATATTTAATGCATCTTCTATGTAATCAACAGTCTGTAAGTGTCAGCCATGTTTTCAAACAAGTCTTTGGTATGCTGGTCAGGTGGTCGATGGAAAGGTTAAATCATACTGAATAAAAACATGGTCTTGATCTTGCACAAAGCTTTTGGTTTAATCCAGAGAAATCATGTAAACACTTAGACAAAGCAAAGCATGGATTCAGCTCCATGAACCACTCGGGTTACTTATTCCGAAGGTTTCCTTATTTTCCTAAAAACAACAAAAACCTTATTCAATATCTCCATTTCCTGTGACCTTTGTTTCTCCATATTTTTTTGTGAATGACAGCTGCACGCCTCCCTTGATTGGCTCCTTCTAGGCAGGATATTAGAAATACTGCAACATCCACGCAAGCATTGGCCTTTTAGCAACGTACAGAATGGGCTGGGGCTGTTCCATGATCTGACCATCACAAATCACAAATGATTTGTAAAAAGAACAAATATTTGTTTTGCATTTTCCGATATTTGGTCCTAAACTATCTTTTTATTCAAACATTGCATAAGAGGAAATATGGAAAGAACAAAAACTGTTTTTTATTTGTTTTTCCTTAAATTGATTTAGCATTATTTGCATTTGTAAATCCATTAATAAATAGCTCAAAGGTCTTATAAGACCAAGCTGTTGTGTAACATTTTCCAGTACATTGTTGAGTATCTTTAATATAGTCTTTAGTATAGTTTCCAATCATTTAAGTCCAGTCAAGATAATATTGTGAGTATACCTTCTCTCTATTAATGTAACCTCATTGTTGAGTGGTAATGCAGCTGCAAGTGGGGACTTATTGCAACAATAGTTACGCTGTTTGTATGTTCAGATGCAGGTTGAGAGACACACAAATAGCAGATATGGACATTGTGAAAAGCATCATGTGAACTTGAGAGCTCCTTCGTTTAAAACAAATGGAAGGATTTCTGCCTCAATCATCCGAGTACCAGTAATACAGCACCGATTCCCAAAGGCTTTGAATACATAAAATATTAGGAGTTTTATTTTTGATCAAACTGTTCAGAATTACAATGAAGGACTTGGATTTGACAATTAAATGAAAGCCAAGGATTTCAAAAGGCCACTGAGGTATTAGATGATTCCATAGTGGCCATATAATTGGTAATGTGATCATTAGTATACTGGGCTGCAAGTTGTACCGGAAGAAAAGGAATGAATCAATTTATTTCTCACATGTTATGGATAGACTACTTGCATGCAATACACATTTTGCCAGTAACCTTTGCAGACGTGTCAGTATGATAAGTCGGATGGACACGGTATGGCCGACGCCGGGTCGTTTGTAACGTTGTTGGTTGCAGTAGGCTGGATCCTGATGCACACAGGATTTTGTGGGGTCAGGTAGTGAAAGCCCTCTGAGATTTGGAGGGAAATAATACAAGAGAAGACAGCTTTGAATAAAAAGAGGGAAGCCTTGTAGGGGTCTTTAATTGCTCTCTGGTGGTGGAATGATGCAAACCTGTAAACTCGGGGACTGGTGTGAGGAAGGGTTGTGTCTGGGCATTACTGGTGAGGGTATCTCACGACTATGGATGTAGGCCAAAGGCAGACCCTGCAGTCTCTCTAATGGGTTTGAGAAGGGAGACGACATCTCTGAATAATGAACAAAGGACTCTGGTGAAGGGGCGGAGAAGGGGTCTGACCACTTCCACAGAATCAAGGAAAGGAGCCTTGACATCTCTGAGAGGAGAGCAGCACAAAGCCTGGACATTTGTTAGTGTATAGTCTTGGTTAGGTTTAAGAGGATGCGCTGGGTACTGGCTTCTTGTGGAGAGTTCTGTAGGGGTTATAGGATGTGCTTCCCGGCATCTTTAGAGGGGAAAGATTATTTATGCAGTTGGGAAGCGTCTCCTGATAAGAGCAGATGATACACAACCTCTTGACACTTTCAGGCAATCAGTGTGCTCGCTTATTAATTCGAGTGAAAGCCACCACCAGTCTGCCTGTTTAACCTTTACACTCATCTCAGAGGTGAGGTTAAACATTATGCCCATGTTTTGAGAGTAGGATGATTTTAGCTGTGCTTAACGTTCAAGGATATGTGTGGGAGGCAACAGGGAAAATGAAAACAGGGAAAAGGGTCTGTACAAATGAGGCAGTGATAGGTGCTGACAGTTCATTATGGCTGGTAAATGCGGCCATGAGGGGGCGGTTGGAGGAGAGACTGAAGCCCTAATTGGAGCGGATGGGAGGGATACTCATCTCATAACAATAATCACAACTATTTACACGCTTACGCCTCTGGCACCTCAGGGAGGCGGAGAATGTGTTAGTGGGGTGGGGTTTATATGTTTGCATGTGAGGTTAGAGGCGTTTTTATGTTCGTGTGCGTTTGTTTACAGTGTATCCCAATATTCTTAGCTACGCAGTGTTCATGTGCATGTGGTCTCTGTCGCTAATTAGAGTTTATAATACAAAGGATGTGCCATTTTTTTGTTCCATTTGCATGTTTTTATTGACCCAGTACACAAACAAGTACAGGAAAAGTAAAAGAAGGAAGTTGGTTGAGTGACCACTTCATTGTACCCATTTTATCACATTACCCTTACCAAGTCATTCTACTGTCTGAATAACTGTAACAACTACCAGGATTTGGTTTTTGAAGACTCAGACAAATGATGTCATCCTGGCGATAGCAGCCTTTTTCTTGAGCATTGGTATAAATATATGTATTTTTGTGTTATGTTTGCGTTTTTCTTCAAGACTTAATTTATAGTACTGGACTAAGGTTACATTTCATTAGTTGTGGACCACTGGAAGAAGGAACTACAAAGGCACTTCTTGATAAAACTCAAATTAGAGTGCATGCTTTGGCTCTCAGGGCTCAGACATCTTATCATCTTTAGAGACATCAGTGTCAACAACAGTGGCTACTAGCAAATTGGCTCCTCCTCTTCATTCACAGCAACAGTCATTTTGGATCTTAATAGACCCACGTGAGTAGCAAATGTTTCTGTGTGTTGACAGGTGCTCTCCCCTCTGACATCATCGGTCCTGGCTGAGAGGAGCATCAGGGTTCTAGATGATAAAGTGAGCGTGACAGAGCTGGGGGTGCAGTTGGTCTCTGGACTCTCTCTGTCCCTGCAGCTCAGCCCGGGCAGCAACAGGGCCATCGTCGCCACTGCAACCACACAGGAAGCCATTGAATCACTCAATCAGGTACTAATCCACGGCATCCAAATATTTTGCTGTTTTTTTACAAAATGAATCATCCTTTAACATTGCCACAAGAGGATGGTCTTTATTAGCGCTCCACATTGTATATGGCTTACAAGTTCAGGGCTGAATCAGAGTTAATATGAAGTCTATGATATGTGTTGCAATTTTCCTTTTATAATGAATTCACTCTCGATATAGTGAAGCCATCTCTTTGATTTGCATATACAACCACTGAACAGCGCTGTTATTCTCGTAATTAGAATTTCAAATGGAAACGGCTTCTGTCTCTTCCCTTGGAGAGAAAAGAATATTTGGCTTTCAGGATAATAGTTTCATTTCCAATTTGCGCTTTTCTACTGTAATTAAGGCTCACTTTTGCTTTCACCATGTTCCTTTGTTTTATTCTACAGTCTTGTGCATCAATTGAACGTGTGCAGATCACTGAGGCACAGTTATTTTTGCTATTGTAATAATAACAACTTCTGTTTGTCAATTTCCTTAGGAGTCGCTTATCAGCGCTTGGCTCCAGTTCAGTGATGGATCCATGACTGCTCTAGACAACTACAACCCTGCCCATTTTACCCTGACAGCCACCTCTTTGGATGAACAGGTGGTGGCGGTGCAGCGAAGTGCAGCATGGAAATGGCCAATCATTGTTGCCAAGGGGGAGGGTCAGGGTTTGCTTGTGCGTGTTGAAATGAGCCCATCGGAGGTGTGCCAGAAGGGAAAACGGCGCACTATCTTAGCCACTGGAATGGCAAACATACAGACAAGGTTTGGTCAGCCAGGGGAGCAATACAGACAACCAGGAGACCGGCGAACACGTCCTGATCCTCCATATTATGGCGGTTCTATCGCTGACGTGGAAACTGGGTTAATCAACCGTGGAGCCACTACAATCAGGGGCCATGTCCCAGTGAGACCTAATGGAGGCCGTCTATCAGCCGACAGCGGGGCCAGGGTCCCGAATGAATTCTCTGAATATCCAGACCAGGCAGAGCTGCCTCGTAGCCGCAGCACTGATGACGACCTGTTACCATCCCGACGAGGCCTGACAGACCTGGAGATTGGTATGTACGCCCTGCTGGGAGTCTTCTGCCTGGCCATCCTGGTTTTTCTCATTAACTGCATCTCTTATGCATACAAGTACCGTAGCAAGCAGCTGTCCCTGGAGGCCCCAGAGGCAATGCCCCATGCCCACGACTGGGTTTGGCTGGGCCAAGACGAGGGGCTATGTCTGCAGCAACAGCAGCAGGAAGAGCTGAGCGGTGCCCTAGAGGAGGGTAGTCAGTTACTGAACGGGGGCATTCAGCGTGGAAATATTGGTGTTGGAGGCTGTAGTTCTAGTGGGAGGGATCACAGGAACGAGTCCCTTAACTCACCCACCACCAAGAGAAAGAGGGTGAAGTTCACCACCTTTTCCAACATCAAGTCCAGTAATGGATGCCCTGTGCTCAGCCCATTAGCACTTGTGCAGACCAGTGAGATAAAATGGGTATGTCCGGACATCGAGCTTGGGGACTCACAGGATCTTCGGAACTACATGGAAAAGCTTAATGAGAATGCAATTAAGAACACTGCGTAGGAGGTGCTGGGTGTTTTCAATGAACTAAAGAGAAACTCACCTGAATGCCTTCAGAATAAGGAGGGAATGAGGGTTGGAGGGTGAAAGGAAAAAAGGGGTGCAGAAAAGAGACTGGGACTGCTGATGAACTGCTTCTAGTCATAGCAACAGGAATAGTCCGTTCAGCTTCTGTTATGTCCATTACTCAGAGAGTGTTAGGCAACGGACCACAATAAGACGTGATTTGCCACGACACCACAGCAGAGTAATGAGGGGGAAAATGTGATCTTGATATTGTTGCTTAACTTCAATGTATGTTGTTTGTCTTTACTTGAGGTTCTGTTTCCTTTTCAATGCGCCATCTACTTTGTTTTACGTTTTCTTTATTAATTCATCCATTTTTGTTGTTGTATTTGTTGTACTTTTTTGCGCTTTGTTGCTTTTTATAAGAGTTGCCGTATGCTCTGTACCACATGTCAGCAAAAATAGATTCTAGGGGAGAAGAGTTAAAAGCAATTTTGTATTGTTGTATAGTTTGATTTGGAGGTATTATATGTATAGTAACATTTTGTAAAGTGCTGTTTGGTTTCGGTTTAGTTTAGTTTGTAGCTTAGTTTTCGTTTTGTCTTCAGAAACCAGATCCAAGCATGATGTTATTAAGAGGAGGCATGTGTGTCTGATCTGGTACCTGAAATGACAGTATGTAGATAACTAATACCAATACCTCTGGAGACATGTCTGTTTAATATTATTGCATTCATTCATCCTGGACCAGAGTTGGTTTCAGTATGTTGATATTGATTTAAGAATTTCCGTTAGCCCGTACACCTTAACCCTGCTTATGTTATTGTTATTTTTCATGGAGCGCCCTTTTATTCAGTCGCGTACTTCACATGACGCAGACTTTTTACACTACTTCAAATCCTAATATTGCAAATCAAAAAAAGGCAGTAGTCACATTCAACAGAAAAACACTGATCACCATCAACAGACAATCACATGAACAATGTATGGGTCAATCCCCTTCATTTATAATGTTCCATAAAATCAGTCCACTTTACAGTTCGTAAGGTCTAGGTGGAGATCTGTACACATAGTTAATTTCTTAAACTTCTGTATATGACATTTTGGATACCAGTAAAAGCGCCATGACAGTGAGTGACAAACTGTGAAGTGAAAGTCTGACCTCTTCACTCTTTTGACTTAATATGTCGGTATTGGTCAAGTCCATCCTTTTCTATCTCTGTTTTAAAATTGGCTGCTGGACTAATTAAAACTGGAGGTGACTCTTCTCCATCATGCTGCTGTGTGAGTCATTGGTCTGGCTGTTGAATTCTTCTCTTGGTCGCCTTCAAATGTCTTATGCGGCGTTCAGTCGTACTCCGCCCTCTTGTGTCACTTCTGTTTGCAAAAAAATATGACAATTATGACAATTTCACAAAAAATGTCTAGCTAGGTAAAATTGTGAAGTGATGACACTTTGGACAGACATGGATGTAAACATGTCTGCTTGGCAGAGGCATACAACCGCAAGGCGGTAATGCCAGTTTTAAAAATGATGGATTCTGGGAATGACTCATTGGGTTGTTGCACCCCACACTGTGATTAGATAATAAGCAAAAGGCGAAAGAAACTGTCATAATACGAAAGTTCAACGAAGTGTGTATTTAATTACGAGAAACTATTAAAAGCACAAACAACCTTAAAGGTTGTCATCTCAGATTCCATCAGTGGAGGCAAAGAGGCAGTGCATGGCTGATATGTGTAAGAAGTCAAAATGATAGCCGTTCAAAACGAAATGCTGTTTTCAGAAGAGGAAAGAACAAAGTATAATAAATGTCATCGCCATCATTTAGCGCTATATAATAATACATGAGTCACAGTTTTGTATCATAAGCAGCTGTTAAAAAGGTTCCAGGCATGTTCTCCAGAGCCCTAAAAAGTCGTTTTTCCACAGGATCACAGACGCGCTCCCCTTTCTAAAAGGGCAATCTAATTAGAGATTACTTAGTTCAGTCTTATTACATGTTAATGTGGCATTTCCTGTGCAATTTGTCTTGCACACTTACGGTAGCTCACCTATGAATCTACTCAGATATAATTTGCACCCTAATTAAAGCAAAGCCAGCGACTGCATTGGAGATGTGCCCAGGTTACCGGGAAAGTCTAACGCCCACACTGCCTACCTCTACCTTTGCGAGACAGCTGGAAAGTTGTTGTTTTTTCCACTCGATCCAAGTTATTTAATATGGAGTACCTGCCCACACAGGGTTCCGATCCAATACTTCTATTGTCCTGGATAATACAGCTGTACACACTTCAGGTACATTTAAAGTTATTTAAACCAATCCAATGTATATGCTTGGCAATAGTTCTGCATTGCATGAAGAAAAAATTGTCTGTCTGTGCTGGATACGTGGAAACACCACGCACCATGGTTGACAGCCAAACAATATAGATGCCGAGATTTAAAGCAGGAGATTTCACGACACACGCACTGCTCTGGTAGGCGGTGTGCAGAAGGAGCACCAGCGATGGTGAGGCTTTTGTCTTTTTAAAAACCTGCCTCGGGAGAGTGCTATATTTTTGGATTTAGTCAACAAATCTCAGTAGATGTACAAAATAAAAGCCTTCGCAACATCTATATTAACATACATCTCTACAAAGTACTGGTGATGATGTGATGGTCAGACAATAAATCAAACATATTTTGATGTTTTAGCTATGATCAAAAAACGGAGAAGGTGCGTATACTATTTCCAGCTCTGCTACAGTGCAGACACTCTTTTCTCTTGCTCTCTGCTTTGCTTATATTGTTTGTTTTAAGCTTTACAGAGCTTATAATGTAAGGTGGTTTCCTGTCACAACTAAAGCATTGATAGGATGGAATGCTAATATATGACTGAAACTCCTGGTTGCAATCATTGACTATCAACTGCCTTTAGTTCCCAAAAAAGCGACTTACTGGACTTCTGACAGCAGTGTCTCAGACAACACAATGCCTCTGTGCTCATCCGCATCAATGAAGAACACAGGACTGCCATACGTTTCTACAGAAGATTGCCATACTCAAAACACTGCAAAAGAGTTGTTAACTCTGTCAGCTAAGCAGAACTCAACTTGACACGATTTAAAGGAACAGCCAACTCTCAATGACACCATTACTTTTCCCAGACTCACTGAAGCTCAGTCAAGACATGTGTGGTGACTGGGATTTCTACCTGCTGGGATGATATTAAATCTAAAGACAAATGCAAGCCTGTACTGTACTCCTAAGGAGGGCCATTTAGGTCCTCCGCTCAGCCAACTTTGTCCCGGGACATCCGGCGGACGGCCAGAGGCAGATATAAACACAGTCAACTAGAAAAGATGGCTAGCTAAACCTCCATGAATGATAATGAATCTCCATGAGAGGAAGGGAGATGGGTGCTGATAAGAATGGGCAAGGCGAGAATTATGAAGAATTTGAGCCAAAAGAAAAAGGTAAGACAGGCATGAGAAATGAAGCAAAAGGGGGAAAAAACCTCTAAAGAGACATTTCAACCTTTGGTTGTTAGAGCAGCGGCTATCAGATATATTAGCATTAAGTCAAAACATACTAATTCCAAGGTGCTATGGTCTGTGACCTATGGGGAAAAAATGATATCTCAACACCCCAAAATGAATCCAATTATTCTACATGTGGAAGTCAGTGCTGTTTGCAAAGGTCAATCATTTCATTGAACAGCTTTTAATGGCCTTGGCAAACTGGAAGCCCAGTTGTTTAATAGTGGACCACTGCCAATGGTCAAAAGAGGGATAACAGGTTTGGCAGACTTATCATGGAGCACTTGGCTCAGCCAAACCTGTGGTCTGAAAGGGATCTACTACGTTGATGGCTTTGATCTGTTCTGGGGGTGTAGGTAGCTGGTCAGGACAGCTGGCCTTCACCCAAAACTATGGAGTTAAAGTACTGATGGATCAATATTGGTTTGGCCTGCGACACCCATCAAGGTGAAGCAACCTCACTCACAGCAGCCTCATTGCCACGAAGACAAAACATCACAGCCACGACGTCAACATGCTGAAAACCAACCCCTCCTCCCGTCCCTTTTCCCTGCCTCACTCGATAAAATAGAGCTCTGCCATGTCGCTTGCCTCCGCCCCAAACAACCACGTTCTGTGACACCGACCTAGACGATAATGAAGACGGCAGAACGAGAAAACAGCTCTCTCCTGTCTGTGCTGGTTAGACTGATGAGGCCAGCGAGGTCACCAGATGTTTGCCTCATCTCCCCTTCCTCCCCTCTTCGGGTTCTCCCTGACAAGCTGAGATCGCAGATAAAGGAGCTGGATGTGTTGCAATTGGATACCACTGAGTTGCAGTGCCGGATCTCTAAACACTGCCAGTCATATCAACACAAAGCAAATCTGCCAGGCGCAGACAAGAGAGAGGATGCCTAGGACATACAGGGTCCATGCCCCACCTCTACTCCCCCCAGTATCCCCCATTTCTCCTCTGCTGGGCATGGACTTACCTCATCCTTAACCCCATCACTGCCAAGGAGTAAAGTGAACTAGATGCAACCAACTCACCCGGCAAATTCATCAACCATGATATCCTCGTCAGGTACAATCTGCCCTCAGCCCTGTCAGAAATAATCTGAAACTGGCCCTGCTTAATGTTAGGTCTTCAACAAACATCATTTTAAATTAACGAACTTATCATTGCTTTTAAACTTGATTGTATCTGTTTAACAGAAACCTGGTTCATTGAAAGTGGCAGTGCAACTGCACTTATTAAATCAAGCCCTCCTAATTTCAATTTAACAGATGTAATCAGAGGGGAAAGAAGAGTAGGAGGAGTTGCAGCCTTATTTAATGATGCTTTCTTGTGCATTTGTATTGAGCACAAAGACGGGCCCACCAACAAGCCTCTCTAATGTCGTCGCAACTGATCTTATTATCAATTCTGTGTTTTACCTGATTTGTCTATTACTCCTAAAGTCCACACAAGGTCAACTGTTGAAAAGTGTTACCTCAGTGAGGATACTGGTGCACTCTTCATGGAAGCTTTCTCTGCATACACTCGCCTTGCCCTCAGTGAATTACCTTCTAAACAATTTAAATTACAAAATTGAGAATGGCATTAATGGCATTGTATTTGCTGGGGTTAAATCATCAACCCGAAAACAATTTAGAACTGAGAGGGACTTCCTTGCATCTGAACACCTTATCACTGACAAATGCAATGAATTTGTTGACTTCTTCAGTAACAAAATTCAGCAATTAAAATATCAATGTCCTGCCAAAAGATCACAGGGAAGGAAGATGGCAAAATGGACAAGATTTGATGCTATCGACTGCAGCACTCTGGAGGAAATTGAACAGCATCTCACATCGTCTACAGTACGAGCTGTCTTGATCCTGTATTTATTTCTCTATTCTTAACGTATTCATTTCCTTTAAAAAGTTGTATATTCTATAAACTTTTATGTTTTTCCTTCTTTTTTTAAATTTCCTTTGTTTATGAAGTGTGCTATACAAATAAACTCTCCTTGCCGATATAAACTCACAATATCCATATGTTTTACACATTTTCTAATATGTTCTGAGGCCTGGTATTCATTATTCATTTCAACTGGAATTTCTGCAGCATTCGAAAGACTTGGTTGAAGCTGAGAGTGTGAGTGACTCAAATCCACTGTGTCAGATTCTGTCAACTACTATTATTGAGCCGCTGGCCCTATTATCATTTCCCTAACTATCGTGTATCTCCCTGTTACCGCTGTTGCTCTGATTTTTTTCTCTCCCGTCTCCAGCTTGTCTTCCACCAACAGGGTCAACACTTGCCCCCTGACCTTCCTTCAACCCCTCTTTACTCCTCCGGGCCATCACTAACTGTCCCATTTTCTGCCAACTTCTGTCAACTCCTTCCTGTAATCAAGGCTCCAACCGATTCATCTGTAATCATTCACTTAGTGACCGTGGCAAGAAATTGTGTTTTTTCTGAAACTGCACTTTCATTCCTTTCCAAATCTCCTAACCTCTAAGTAACGACTCAGTGGACGTCTTTATCGCACCGGACCACAAACAGCCCACTCTGCCCCACTGAGATTTTTCTCCCTGCCACTGAGGCTCTCCAAACTGCTCCACTTGCCTTTCACTCCTCAGTCTAAACCCTCTTAGTCTTGTGCCTGTGTCTTCGGCAATGAACTGCCAGGTATTCTCCTTGCAGACATGAGGATCTCTGGATTTGCACTCGCACTAACTAACTATGTGACAGCTGCTGTCATGTATAATGGAACGGAGCCCTGTAGCCATTACAAACCATCTCCACTGACATCCCCTATGCCAATACATTACTGGTTATCCTATTTCACAACTTCTCCATACCGTTGCTGTGCCAACAATCCTCCACACGACCTTTACTCCTTTTCTTCTCTTCTCCGTTTCTTTTCTCGCAGGTTGAGGCGAGCATCGCCAATTACACTCCTGATGTCACCTATCAACCCTCAATCTGACAGTTGCCCTTCATCTAGGGTTTACACTCATTACCTTATCCAGACAGTGGTGGAAAGGGTTCGGAAAGACACAAGACTAAAATCAGGTTGTGGTTTTAATCCTGCAAATGAAGCCTTTTGGAGAGTTTTGAGATAAGAACACAACAAGAAATCAACATGCAACCTCTCTCTCTCTATATATATATATATATATATATATATATATATATATATAACCCCTATTTGTTTGGAAGATGAGGCCATATCTTACAAATTGCAACTTTAGAGGGTAAATAATTATAATAAACATGATGAAAAAAGTGCATTTCATTGATGTACATAGCACATTTCATATCACAAAGGGATTCAGGTATTTGTCCTACCAGGCTGGACATGCAGTATGCCCGTACGGTGGAGCCGCAAACAAACGTCACGCTGAATCTGCAAAGCAAAGAATCTGGGTTTGAAATAAGATGTCTTCAGTTAGATGCTGCACACTTCCATGCTTGATGAGGGGGGAATCACGTGTCCTCAAAAGGTAGCTGAAACTGTCGAATGTGGGAGGGGGATGGGCCTAATTTTACTGGCAGACTACAAATTGGCCAGCAACAATGTGTCTCCGCCGTTTAAGTCTTGCTAGGAAAGTAATCATTTTGCCAAGATCATTTGGCATGGTCTAAAGAATACACTAAACAAAATATGAAATAGCATAGAATCATGTGTTCATTATTATGAAGTGCTTGAGGTGGAAAGAAATAAGTGCCGGTACTGCCCTTATTCACATGTTAAAGCCTACTGTATATCACAGCCTTTGTCTAAACATTTGATTGTTTGGTACAAAGTCCTACTATATCCAACTGAGGGTCCATGGTCTTATGCTGGTCTATTCAAGGAAAGAAAGAAACCCCCAGGTTTTTAATATGCTTGTATTCTTTATCTCACAGCTTTATGTTAAATATTAACAAAGACAGTTGTCAGAAATGTCCCTCCTCTTCAAATTCACAGAACCAATTTATTTTCTGCTGTCTGTTTCCATGACACGTCACAATGAAGCATTGTTGCTCTGTTCATTAATTTAAGCCAGTTTTTATTTTTGGCAGTAATCTGTGTCCAGTCTACAAGGTACAAAAGGTAAAAGGGTTTGCAAGACCTCTAAGTCTCTATTGTTCACGTATGTCCACTGGCCAGTCCGATTCCCATTGGCATACTGCATGCTTGTTTGTCGGGTGGGTGTAGATAAACTGAGAAAAATGATCCTGTGTGTGTGTGTCTGTTTGTCTGTGTGTGTGTGTGTTTGTGCATGTGTGTGTGTTTGTGTGTCAAATGTGAGTTATGGGTTAGACCGGTGCAATTAAAATAGGTTTGAATGTGGTATTGTTTACTTTATTCTGCTGACATTGACAGCAAATGGTAAATGGACTGTACTAGCGTTTTTTCTGGTCTCCCGACCACTCAAAGCGCTCATACACTATGTCATCATTCACCTATTCATACACTGATTGCAGGGGCTACCATGCAAGGTGCCACCTGCACCATCGGGACTCTAACTAATCATTCATACGCTGCAGGAGCAATTTGGAGTCAAGTGTCTTGCCCAAGGACTAGCGGAGCCGGGGATCAAACCGACGTTCCTCTGATTGAAGGACGACCCTGCTCTACCGCTGAGCCACAGTTGCCCTCCAAATGAAACTCTCTTTTATTTATTTATTTATATGTTGAAGACGCCTTTGACCCGGCTCCGACTACAACTGTAAAAACAATTCAGCGAAACGGATCAGGCCTCAGAGAATGTGACAATGAGAGACTTGATGCAGCCTGGAAAACAACGAATAGTTCATTAAGGGATACAGATCATGGCATTTTCAGCTACGTGCCGTTGATCATTGGAAATCCCTATGGTGATGGCTTTATTGAGCTCCAAGAGATGGTGCTGCAGCTGTTAATAGACCCCTTCCGCTGAATATAAAGCATCACTTCTACCCTCTGGGATGTATTTTTCGCTTATTTCATCTCTGATGGTATTTTTGTTTTTAAATCTGTGTTTTCCAGCGTCTTTGGGGGGGGGGGGGGGGGGATGTGTATTCTGGGTCCCTGAAGTGATAATGATGGCTTGCTTGCTGGTTTATTTGTTCCGCAGCACAATGCCAATCTGACAGACCAGGCTTGTAGAAAGGGCAGGTTCAGGAATCAAGAAAACCAAAAACAGCAGTGGCTTGCTCAACACCATACTTGAGTGGATAGCATTGTTGCTGATGTTTTAATAAGTTACTTTTAATATTGATATACTTGAACAGCTGCTCTGTTAAAGGAACAGTTTATTGAAAGAAATGTTAATGTCCCTATCAACTTTAGCCCTAGCCCTGATCCTGATCCTAGGACTTTAATATCCTGATCTGATCTGTACTCATGCTCACTTAAATGTTGAATAATATATATCGGGCACAATGAAATAGCAGCTGTAGCCTATTCATCTCATACCCCTTATTTTTCACAAGCTACTTGAACCAAATACTGAAGGTGTCATGATTAGGCTTTGCCTCATGTGTGTGTGTGTGTGTGTGTGTGTGTGTGTGTGTGTCTCCTGAGTGTGTCTACTGATTGTTCTCATTGACTTCACCTGTGCTCAATCACCTGCCCCTGGCTTTTTCCTCTGCCAACCCCACACTGCACTCATTCAACTCACCTGCCTGCAATCCACTCATCACCCCACACACATATACTCTCCTGTTTTCCCTGTTCCGGTTGTCAGATCGTCATTGTTCATCCCTTTGTGCTCTTCGTGTCTCCCGTGCTGATCCCTCGTGGTTTGTTCAATGGTTTTTGACTTTGCCTTTTCTTGGTTTTTGCTCGCTCCCTGTTGGAGTCGCTTTAAGTTGTTGTTTATTACTTTTTGTTGACCAGTAAAATACCTTGTTTTCAACTTCACCTCGTCTCTGCTCTTGAGTCTTTGCTCTGCCCCAGAACCGTGACAGAAGGCCCTGGTTCAAAGCTATTACGTTTATAAGCTTAAATCATTGATATGATATCAGCAGGGAGAATGATACTCCCGAAGTTGACGTGACCAGATCCGCTAGAGAGAAGTTACTTCACTCTGTTGGACGGTGAGCGATGATTAGTGACAGAAATGCCGCCTAAAATGAGAAGCTGCTTCCAGAATGTTTTGTACACTGCCCTAAACTAATGATAATTAGTGTCGTAGCTTAGTGCATTTTGACAACCTCATTGTGAAGACTTTCAATCATTCGCTGGTGCGCATTAACACACAACACACTACTCTATACTCTACAAATCTCACTGATCTCCAGTCAGTAAGAATATTGTAACAAATTACACAAACCAAACCTCTCTAAAAACATGTTTACTACTCAAAGCCTGATTCAAAAACATGTTGACGGGGTTTGGAAGCAGAGGGGAGACTTTGTTTTGCCTCCAGGGCCGAGGTTGGAGCTCACTTCGGGACTAACCCCCTTTACTTTACCCAGGAGTTAAGAAGCAAGACACAGGAACTTTACTTGGGTTTAGAGGAGCTGCAGGGCAGCATGTGCATGTGAAGCCCAGGGGTGTTTTCAACCCTCTGGTTGGTTATTGTGTAGCATTTAAAAAACCTAACTTTTTCAGCCCTATACCTCAGGGCGGATTTTGGGTCCAATCAGCACTGTAAAGATTTACTTTCTTAACACACAGAGAGAGAGAGCAAGGAGGGCTTTGTGCTCATCTTGAGTTTCATATTTCCTACTCTTGGCATTATTTTAGAGCCCTGGCATTTGGCTCACTTAATCCTACAGCCACTATTTTTAGCAAATTACTGTGGAGCTAACTTGATAAATAATAGTATGCTGTAGTCAAGCACAACTAATTATATTTTTCACTAACATACATTAGAAGCCTTAAGAAAAGCTATGTAAAGCTTTTTCTATACTGTAAATACAAATAGCTGACAATAAATTAAAGCCGCCTGCTGAATTGCTGGCGACATGTATTTTCGGAGCGCACCCCACTGCCACACTCACATTTCTTATTATTTCTGCTCGCTGTCAAACAAAAGAAATGAGAGGAGAAGACTCTTGGGTCTTCTGTCAGAGTGTAGCTGTGGAGGCACTTGTGTAGTAAGGCCATCTACTGCAGTCATCAGAGCTAGTCTACCCAGTGCCTAGCACCTACTAAATAGTGAATATACTTGAATTGATATAGCGCCTTTCTAATCTTCCGACCACTCAAAGCGCTTCATATTCCATGTCAACATTCACACACACACACACACACACACTGATGGCAGAAGCTCGTTCTGAATGACATGAGCTGGTGACGTTTCTACGACGGATGCTCCGCGCTGCAAAAACATCGACAGTTTCTGCTAACTAGTGTCTCGATGCATTGATGTGAAGAAAATGCCTCTTTTGTATTTGTTCAATTTATTTTCATTTGTTTTTAGAAAATAAGTTTATTTACTAATAGAAAACAATTCGGACACCGGAGATAAGAGCTATTTTGCTAATAGGCCTCCCTTCAGTCCTGTGAAAAGAAGTCACCAGAGAGGCTGCATTACAGCGTCAATCCTGCGCTTTATTAACAGGCAGCAGACAAATTGTTTAGACTTGAAGTGTTTTCTACTTTATGGCCTTAAAACTTGTCAGTTTCATATATTTGTTTGCTCTCTGTCGTGTTTCTTTGTCTCTGGCACCATTGCTAGTTATCTTTACAGAAATTGAAGATTCTCAAGTACACCCGGTGGTTCATGGTAATCTATCATACACTGCAAAATCATTTTATAATTTATAACTTCCAAATGGTCCCAAAGATAACAGTGTTTCAGCCTCACTTGGCACCTGCTACCAAATGTGATTAGTGCTGCTGTTCCCCGGCCTCTCCTGAAAGAATGGCTCACTTTTCACTACCTGTCAAACATACAGGTATATTAGTTTAAGTTTTAAGGTTTTTTTTAAACTGTTTCATATATTTAACAGTAAGATGCTAAGACATGCAGGGTTGTTGGGATTGTTGGCTGGTATTCAGCATGTCATGGGTGTGTTATTTGGGCAAAGCAGCACCTTAGGTAAAAAAGAACGCCCACAGAAAATAGATTGCATAACAGTATTTGCCATTTAAATGTGGACGCACGAATATTTCTAAAGCTGCTACTAATTTAACTACAGTTAAATAAACCCTATGCAGTGCATTTTTAGTCAGGTTTCCCTAGATAATACATGTTCAAACCGTTAGATAGAAATTGCCAGCAGGAGCTCCGAATATAATGAGACAACGCTGCTTACACCAAATGCGTGCTATGTTTTCTGTGTCTGTTGTGGCTCATGTGGTAAGTAGGCGGATCTGTAAATGTGTATGTTTATTTTTGTGTCGAGATGGAAAAATATTGGCCGGTGCATTCCCTGTAAAAGATCTACTGAATAAACTATGCCAGAAGGAGAACATACACACGGGTGTTTGAGGTTCTGTATCATTGCTCTTGGGGAGAGCATATGTTTAAGCTTTTCTAACAAGAGGCTTCAGTGGTAAACAAATATCTTTATTCTGACTACAGAAAATGTAAATGTGCTTTGTCTTCATACTTTAATATTTCAACTTAGGACTTCTGTGAGTAAACGTGAGTAAAAGCAATGGGGACACCAGTTGTTTTTATTTGAGCTAGTTTCATATTTGAGCTACATGCAACAAGGGTGATTCACAAACAACATACGCTGTGCTGAAGATTGTATTTGAATATTAACACACTGTCACAGAATATACCTTCTGTCAGGACTACATTTTCTTCTCCTTTCACAAATGAGTTTTGATTGTGCAAACTGGAAACACATTTCTATTTACCACATGCACATATGTTCACATTTTGGTAGTTTGGCAGAGCAGCAACAGTTCCTGTGAGATTCAAACTAGACAGTGACCATACATTTCAACTGGCATTTCTTTAAAAGGGAAAGCTATTGTTTGTGTGCAAATACACACAGCCCCTCAGATACTGTTGTGTTTAGAAAAGAACACACCATGGCCCCTACCATAGTGTGCTGACAATGATAAAGATGCTGCAGGTAGATGCAATTGTTACTGGAAAACCTGTACGATACAATGCAATCCGATGCAATACCTTTGCAACAGTGCTGCCTTTTTAAAGCTTTTGAAGTTTATTTTTTCCCCCTAAAACTTTCAGTGCTGACTCCCACTTGTCACTTTTGAGGATGCGGTTTGTGTGGTGTTGCATCTTACTGCGCTGTAGATAGTTAAGGGCAGCAACTAACAATTATTTGAATTTTACAGTTTGTGCAACAAATCAAAACCCAGAGATATTCAATTTGCAATTATATAAAGATATAGAAAAACAGCAACACCTCCCCTTTCAGAGAACAGAATGTAAGTGGCTTCAATGACCAATTATCAAAACTGTTGTAATGTTGATTGACCGGAATTGATTCATCAACTCATCATTCAAGCACTACATCGTATATAAGCATGGGCAATATAATGATACATGCTGCAAGACGATAAGACAGCAAGCTGAGAGTTTTTCAGCTTGCTGCGTGGCTCTCGGGACGTCGATGCGTGTTTGCTGATTAGTTAGTCCACTAATTTAGTCCAGACTGGAATATCCTAACCAACTATTGGAAGGACTGCAATGCAACTTGAATGACTTGAATGAACCAATCACTTGCAGATCACCGCTCTGAACGGTGTCAGACCAATTTAACCTCTGCCTAAAGGCCTGCACTTTTGCTATCATTCTGTAGTGACAACCGCACAGCCTCTTTCTTTTAAATCCCATTCTTTTCCTGGCAACACAAATCGTTAGTGTGTCTCCTAACGTGAAACCGTGGAAGAAAGGGGTTCTATATTTAATGTGCCGTAAAAAGGGATCAGATGATCGGTGTCAAAGGACGGGAGGCCCCCCCGCACTGTCAAGCCTATTCTCACTTCATCTCAGCCCAGCGATTTATCAAATTACAGCCTGTTCGTCAGAGCTGGCACGGGAGATTACCACGACATGGCGAAGGAGTTTTTTCAGCACAGCCCTGTGCTTTAGCCTCTAATCAATGAAGCATCCTCTCCCCACACCTATCCAAGCCCTGTCTTACTCTGAGACACCCATTTCGTAAAGAGTTCAACACAAATCTTGAGTGTATTATCTGTGGCGCACCTGTGTACAGGAGCGTGTCTGCGTGTGCATGTGGAAGTATTTTCTTGTGATTGTGTTTTGGTGAGGTGAGATGTAATATGGGAGAGGCTCTGGCAGCTCCATTATCTGGGTGGTGTTAGCCTGTCTGCCAGTGCATGCTTATTTTTCTTTGGGCCCACTCTCCCATTCAAACATTTATTTGCTGCCCTGACATAGCCTGTCAAGGCCCCCTCTGCCTCCCTGTCAGGGAGCTGGGCTTACTGTACTGCCAACTCTGCAGCTTCAAGGTGGTCTGCACTGAGATGTGACTCCTTTTCTTATAGCACCATAAAGGTTTCCAAAACTTTTCTTTTTGTTTCCCAACATGTAACACGTTCACAAACATGACAAGTTAATATGGAAGTAATGACACTTTCAAATGCAGTCATTGTGTTTTTTGTAGTGCGTCTTATGTTGGTATTTGAATGCGAGTGGTTTTGGTTTGAATGCAATAAGTGCTAGCTTTCTGTCTGAGGGCTACCTGACTTCCACAGTCACTCAGCATTTGATTAAGTGTGTAATTGAGGGCAAAGTGTAAATTGATTACTGATTCAATTAACCCCATTACAGAAACACAATTCAGATCCCGGGCAGAAGTTTAGCTTTCCCACTGAAAGCTTCACAGACCTGACGGCAGCCTTGGATTACAAATGGATGACCAAATAGGAGCTTCCGCAGCGGACGGGGGGGAAATGCTTCCTGGAGCACATGGCAGCTCAATTAAAAGTGTTAAATGTGGAAAGAATTCTGGGTGCTATTTTGCCAACCGCCTGGGAGGAAGCAGCAGCAGAGAAATGTCATTTTTACTTCTGCAGTGAATGAGCGCATGATTAAGAGGCTCTGGAGGCCGAAACAACCTGCTGCGTAGCTTGCAAAATGAATCAGGAGCCCAACAGTTGCCAGTTGTGGCTTTTAGATAAAGCACTTTTTCAACTTGGCAACATTCAGCCCCTTTCTCTTGAAAACTGGTATTATGGATGGCCAGTAGGGTCTGGATACTAATGCCAGGAAAGGTCTTGCAGGCAATTGCTGTACTTCCAACTTAAAATTCATATCGAGGCCACTGTGTTTGAGGGAAGTGCTCCAGCACAAAATCAAACTGTGCCACATGTGGCCTTTACTAAATCGCTTATCTGAATGTATAAATGAGCTCTCGGTATAGCAATAATGTCGGTCGGTCGTTCAGTGCACCACCACCAGACAGCTCTGCATTAGCAGATCAAAGTTTTCATTTACACAGTGAAATATTTTGACATCCACTGTATGGACTGGCACATCATTTGTTAGAGAAAATAAATATGAATATGAAAATATACCAGAATGACTTCATTCCTCTGAGATTCTCAGATTGAAATTTTCTGACGTGTGTGTAGAGCTATTGACTTTTCTCGACTTCTGACTGACTGGTCCAGTAGCTACTTTGGTTTATGATCAATGACCTGCACAGCTAATGACAATAGTTCCCATCATGCTAACATGCTAAACTAAGATGGAAAACATGTTAAACAATTCATACTTCAGATCAGCATGTTAGCATTAGCATTAGCATTTAGCTCAAAGCACCAGACAGAGCAGCTATTATGACTGTGGACTCTTGTCTTGTTGACTGTTAGTTCAGCTCCAACATTTTTCAATTAGATAGATAGATACTTTATTCATCCCCAGGGGGAAATGTGTCTGTAGCATGAGCAAACGAAGTTACACAGTAAAATAAAATATTAAGTATGGTTATTACTTATTTGATCATATTTGTCCACGGTAAACTATATGGAAGTCAGACATGCTATATGCCTACCCACCACCCTAACCTCCACACCTTTATTTGCAGCCATCCTACACACAGTGCACTGCTACTTCCTGCTTTTGCACTGAACTTTAGCACTGCACATCAATTATGTAGGGTGGGATGCTCCGATGTGAACGTAATTCCTAACTGATAGTGAATGATAGGGAATAAAAGTGTTGTTTCTTGTTCCTTCATTCTGTCTAAAATGCAAAAGATTTACCAAAACGGCTGTGTGCTCTTTAAATCAAAGGATTTCTAACAGTGAGCTCTGGCTTCAGAGAATAATCTCTTCACTACATTTCTATTTCTCTCCCACCGCCCTCCCACTTTCTTTTTCATTCATTTCCCGTTACCTCCCCCCGTCTCTCTCCTGGCTCTAAAAGAAATCTGCTTTAAACCATCTGTCTCCCGGCGCAACACATGCCTCCTCTAGTCACAAGAGAGAAGGAAAAGAGCATGTGGGGAGACAATAGACCCATAACAGGAGCAAATTGTCTCCCTTCTTCCTCTCCTTCTCCCCCTCCCTTCATCCATCCAGATGCCCAAGCTCCGCAAGTCGGGTCCTGTCGGTGTGAGCGGGATAAAAAGAACCAGCTGGTGGCTACTGAGAAGACATAATTGAAGTGGTACACAAGGAAACTAAATACTAACATACAACCATTAACAAACATAAGCGCTGGTATTGTAAACTAAATTCATAAATGTGAAACGCAAAATACGATACTTATAAGCAACTTCAGGTCTAGAATAGTCATTTTAACTTTTACTCCCCACTTCTTCTGTAGTGTTTGTGTGAACAGCAGTATGTGTGTGTGTGTGTGTGTGTGTGTGTGTGTGTGTGTGTGTGTGTGTGGGCGTGTGGGCCCTCATTTCAAATTGCAGCAGTGTCTGCTCTCTCACCACGGCTCCTCTGCTTGGCTGGTAGATTTCAGAGCCCTAGACGAGCTGGTCGGAGATCTCAGCAGGATGTTTGGAGGCTGTGATGGAGGATGAAGCCTGCGTGGTACAGACAATGAGGCCTGCATGCATGAATACAAACTCTGCAGACAGACTGGGTGTGCTTGTGTGTGTTTATTTTGACTTTGTGATTTTTCTTGTGTAGGGGGTCCTCCTTTTTTTCATATACAAATTGTAATACTCTGGTGGCTCCGATCACCCTGCTGAGGGTCTGGGGACATCTCAGCAGAGGTCACTTTTTACAACGCTTCTTTATAACATTGATAAAAGAAAAATATGTATGAATGAGTGATTTACTCTTGGTGGGTGCTTCATGTGGGCTAAAGTTTAAACAAATTATTCAAACTGAACTGAACAGCTTTCAATCTTATTATCGTACAACTTAACAGGACTGTGCCAATGGTCCTGGATTGAAATAACACACAATGAATAAGTGTGGTGTTTATAGGAGTCTTTTCCTACACACCTTGTGTCAAAGTGCAAGGACAACAGCCGTCTTCTGTCGAGATGCGTCGATCGATCGCCCGGTGACCGGATGCAGTCGATTTTCTGCTTGATCCGCCAGGACTGGTCTCAGATACAGACGATTCTGTGCTGGTCAAATTTGCATGTTTGCGTTGCACAATGGTTCATGTCACGCGCACATTGGCACAGACAGTAACCGACTATTGTCACAGCCGCACACAGGGATGCCAACTTGGCAACTCTCTCGCTGGATTTAGCACATTTCCAGACCCTCTTAGCAACTTTATTTATAAAACTAGCGACATATTTAGCGACTCACTCAGACCGTCAGGGGAAAAAGCAAGAAATATATTCAAATATAATACAACATATTGTAATTTATTCCAATGCATGCTGCTAGGAGTAATCGCAGTGACCGGCTCTACTGCCAAAAGCGCAGTGTGTCTCCTTTTCCGTGCGCAGTCAGTAGGTGTGAGGCTGGCAGGAGGAGGCCTCTTGCTGAGTGGGAGATAATATATGATATAATACACAAACCTTTACATTCTTGTGAATAGATACTGATCCTTAAATAGTTTTGTATGAATAAAAACATAGTTTTAGATACATTGTTGACGCTCTATAATAGGTCTACACACACAGTGTCAAATAATATTTTCTCCGTTTCATATCATGTTCATTATTTATGAACATACACTTGAATTTTCCACCAAAGACAAGTTACAAAAATGGCCGTCTGTCATAGTCTTCTGTTCCGTCATAGGATTATGACTCAGAGGATATGAGTCTGCTACAGAATGGCAATCATCCTGCAGTATTGCAAATCACTGAAAACAAAAGGTAGGAGTCTTTGCTGAATCTCTCCCTGAATCACTCATTCTGAAATATAAAGCCATTGTGCAGACAATGATCATACGAAAGCCCTTTAACCAAAGCCATTAAGAAACAAGTTAGATGGAGTATCGAATAAATAATGTTGATAATGTGGAGGACTTAAAGTAACAGGCCACAAGAGTAACAAAACCAATTTCATATGGTCACATTAAGGCTCTTTCACCATGTTGAATATAACGGCAACAAAGCTGACCGATCAAAGCAAAGGTTTAAGCAGCGTACTGTAAAATACTAGCTAGGAAATAAGAGTTCAAAATAGAGAAAGTTGAATGGAGGTAGCTGATGTCTGAAAAGGTCATCGTGACATTTATTGCAGAAAAAGCAAAGGTGTAACTAATCACAAGAGTAATTACTGCACTCAGGTTAATGCTGCAGCTCCAGCGTCCTGCTACAGTATGTGCATGCTAACTCACTCACGTAAGGCCATGTTCACATCATCACATGAGGGATCCATTTTTCATTTAGTTTTCAGGCAATATTGTACTATCAAGCCAAGTTGGCCATGTTTTGTTTCTCAATTTAGAATTACACCTTGGATGTTGCCATGAGAGCTAATTAGTTGGAAACCGGTATAACGGTATATATGTCATTTAGACACTTAAATCTAAGAGAACAATTATGGAGGTTACTCGGTATGCCTGTGCTTTCCTGGTATTATAAGTCAAATTGCCAAACCTTTAAAAAAAAAAAAAAAAACATTCCCTCACAAACACGGGAGCTGTCCAAGGTACCAACTCCTGTCACCAGCAGTAATGGCTATCACAAGCCAATTGGTTACCGATGCTTTGTTGCATTACAGTTATTTGTTAGGTCATTTGATGACAAGACTTGGTTTGCACAAGTTCACAGCCTGCCAGCCTGCCACTGACACAGCTAAACGAAAGTGATGCCAGCCGACTCCGGCCCTTCACTACTGATGATTCAAATCATCAACATTTAGGAGGCAGTCCAATTGTTTTGCCTCGTGTCCTCCAAGTGTCCGGTCTTTATCTGCAGTTGTGTTCTTATCGGAGGACTGTTGACAGAAATAAAAAATGGGTACCATGCTTTTATCAAAAAGCGATTAAAAAAATAAATAAAAATACTTTCACAAGATGGTTTAATGGTGGGATTTCATAAATACAGCTTACCATGGAGAAATTAAACTACATCTGGCAGTTATTTGTCAAAAGCCTATCTTGATATATAGAAGACCTGACATTAAACCAACTACATCACACATTATTTGTGCCGGTAGATAAACAGCTGCTACTTTGTAAATATTGTTAAACTTATCAAAACTATCTACAACTGAGCACTTGACAAATCCCAAACAGCGCGATTAAGCATTTCATCACGTATTAACCTCAGGCATCATAAAGTCCTCCTAATGACGGGTCCAGCCTGTGGATAACACCCCAATTAATTTAATCGATGGAAACTTTGAATAATTTATAAACAAATTAAGAAAAAAAACATACTTTCTTATATTTCCGATCGGAAGTTACAACTACTTATTGCTCCACATTCAATCCCATTTGTCCAATTTTGCCATGTATAACTTCATGATAATGGAGAGTGGTTTTACTGCTGCAAAGAAGGTGAGCTTAAAACGACCCTGGACTATAATAAAGTAAATGGTAATGAACATAATTCCGCTACTGCTGTGTTGCAGAATTGACTTTTCTCAAGTGAAAAGTCATCTGAGCACAGTGATTTATTTAACTTAGATAACTTAGCTCAAAACTTTTTTTTGTATACTTCAGATTCAGAATGAGCTTTTGTTTTCATGAAAACCCTGCTGAGTAATCTTATTCACATGTTTATAATATAGGCCCTGCACACCCACACTGGTGTGTTCATTCTGGTAGAAAAGAGGCAAATTGCTGTATAAAGCATTTGAAGTTACAGAAAACATGAAAATGGCACGGACAATTAGATGCAAGAAAAATCAAGAGAGGCAAAAACAAAGCCACGTGGTATAGGTTGCTACGAACACACATCCATGGCAGACACAATGTAACAGAGAAATAACACAACCACAAATTGTGTTTGACCAAGATGAGCACCCAACCAGAACTGAAAATACAACACAGACAAGAGAGACAAGAAATGGAAGGTTTGTCTGAGCTGAACACGGACAGAGAATCTCGATCAATACACAGACTGACTCCACAACTCGAAAAGTGACGAAACAAGCTTTGTATTTCAATCCCTGTGCACCGCATATGTATGCAATACAAAAAAGTACAAAAGATGTTCACTTTGAATAGGCCAAGTGGAAGTTTTGTGGTATGAATTCAGCTAAATGTGTTTTACCTGTGGCAGTCCTTACAATGTTCAACACTGGCAAGTGTACTGTGTGATGCAGCAGCTCGGAGCCCAAGACAAATGTCCCCTGCGGGACAATAAAGTATATCTTATCTATCTCATCTTATCTTCTTAGAAGTCGGGATTTACCAACAGTATTTAGACCTAATCTATGTTCCCTTGTGGGATTATTATTTCTTTTTGTTCATGTGATGAAACACTGCCAAACTATTTGAAAGGCCAGCGTCTAAACTAGGAAATAAAGATAATACAATTTAGGTAATGAAACAAAGGATGTGTTCCTTTTTAAAGAGCTCGACAGTGACATTTTGGTCTTCATGAAGATGGTGACTGAATGCGCTGATTTGGGTCTGTACATTGTACCGTCAAAACTCTAGATTTGTGCCGATGAGTTCACACCAATGGAGCCATGCAAACAACGGACGCCAGTAAGATGTTTGTTTCGCGCAGGAAGTGATTCAGCACTTATGAGTCATTCGCCACTGCAAAATAATATTGCAGACAAATATGTGAGTGTTTTCAGAAGGTTTGTTCCACATGAGGTACAACTGTGTCTCGTCAGACAAATCAGCTCTCGTCACAGATTGAGAACAGTGGACACGTGGAAAGAGATTTCACAAAGCAGAGGCACACAGTTACCTTTTAGGCATTTGGCTGACATTTTTTTTGATCCACGGCGAACGACTTGGACAAACCCGGCTGGCTGGTGTGAAATCAAGACCACTGCTGGTTGTGACATGAAGCCCACCTCGTCCTTTGAAAATCTGCATCAAATGTGCGTTCGGCTTGACTCAATTATCACACAGCCATGGTGAATCAGAAGGAGTCTTTGCTGCAGAGACTATAAAGAGGAACAGCAATTAAAAACAAGCATTTTCTCAACTGTTTCATCTCGCTATGTGAGCCTCGTATTTCCTCAGCGAGAGAAAAAGCCTGCGTTGCCCACTGGAACAGGCAGAGCAGTTACATGACTAAAGTCAGCATGATTTTGAACATCCATCACAGAGACAAGCTGCTCCCCCACTTGTCATGTTTCATTATGAATCCCAGAGGATTAAAGAACACATACTGACACATCATGTAGGCTGGGCCTGTTAACTTCCAGGCTGTTTCATAGAAGAAGACTTGTATATTCTGGATACAACTTGTTTTTCTCTAATTATGTGCCAAACAAGGTCTGCAGCTACAGACCTTACTTCTGTTTCAGTCAAGTCCAAACTTCGCTTCACACATGTCCAGCAAACGTAATGGAATGCCGGTTCAGCGGAAAACACGTTTTGAGCTTGAATCAATTTGTCAATTATAGACGAAAAGTTTGTGATATGTTATTCCTGTACGAGCCATTAGACATCAGACTCGATTTCAAGTCAGGAAGTTTCAAAACATTTCCGTGGCTGGTCTTGCTACCAAGTCAATTAGCTGAATAAACTGAACTCTTCGCGAGTAGACGTGAGCAGATGGGGGAACTCAAACATATTCATGAATGACTTTACGTATAATAACACCTGACAAGTACATTCATGCGCTTCTGATCAACAAACAGAACTGCGAGCGCTTAGAATGCCTGCTATGTTTACAATATTGTTTCCGAAGAGAAAGTTAAAAGTGACAGCTGATGTTGTAGAGAAGCAATTTATACTTGTTTTGCTAATCAGAATGAATATATGATGAGCACGCTTTAGAGAGGCCTAATCTGCGATTCACATGTAAATAAAAGCAGAGACGGAGAAAAGAGGGAGCAAATTAATGTGATGACTTCTTCCTCTGTAGCCAAATGAACCTGAAACAATGGCGGATAAAGGAAATTATTCTGGAGCAATTTAACCACTATTCAGGCCTGAGGCGAGCAATACAAACAACTTAGCAAACCAGCGAGCATTAGAGATGTAGACTCATGAATAAATGATCCTCAGATCTCCAATTTGACATCACAAAGATACACACTGGGCCCACCATCAAAGACCCACCGTCTCTGCCAGTGAGTCGTCACTGCAAAGGTAATAACTCTCGATTTCTCTCTCCGCCTCCCTCCCTCCCTCTCTCTTTCTGTCTCCCCTTTCATTTCTCATGCAACACAATGTAATTGCATCTCTCTGCCACCCAATCCAGGGTGGCAACGTTTGATACTGACACACCAGCCCCGCAGACGTCCCGTGGGTGTCAAGACATCAGACGGCTGTGGGAGCAAACCACCTGCTGGGTGCACCCCCGCACGTCGCTGCTGGATCAGCAAAACCAATCCTGCACGATTTCAGACGTGCAGCAATACTGACAATCAAAGTCCCCACCGCTCGAAATGACACCGTCTTTGTCGTGATCCAAAAGCTGCCGCGGACAGCGCAGCCATCACTTCTGGCGACGAGTGCACTGATGCAGATACTGCCAGACGGGGGGGGGGGTGTATATGTTAGCTTCTAAATAAAATATTGAGCATTTTTCTTTGTTCTACCAACAAAGCCACTGATTTTTTTTACGACTTTGTTATTTAAGTAACTGCCATAAATGAATGCATGAAATAGCATTAAAAGGGGTGATAGCTTTTCATGACTTCTTGAATTAATGTTAAGAATCTCTTGATACTCTTTTAACATTTGTCATATAAACACACGGAACCGGTAACAAGATAATTAAAAAGCTGTTTTTTAAGGCATTTTTATAGCATTTTACAGGTGTTTCGGTATTAAAATGTTACCAAACATGATGCTGATTGGATCCCGTGGGGAAAGGGAAATTGGTGAAATTCCTTTCATTAGACCCCAAACGTTCCTGTATTGTTTTGTGCAAATATTGATATTTGAGTGTTAAAGAAATCTTATATATTTTGTAATAAACCACTTACAACAATAAAACATATTTGATAATGATCTTTTAAATTGTTAAATGTACTAACGGTAAATTTATGATATTGAAAAATATGGGATTAATGTGGTCAAGGCCCATTCAACAGGTGTCCGCCACTGTGGCTGCTTTACCACATGCAGCGCAGAACGATTATCAGAATCCAGGTCAATCAGCATTGTGAGCGAGTTTCGACCTGTACAACTCGCCCACTTTGAAAACAGGACCCACGCGTGTTACACTGGTCCCTATATCCAAAGGGTCACTAAGCCATGAGTAATTAACCGACTGCATTACCACAAACCTGACAAGAGCATGATGTGGTGCCCGACTCTCAGCTCGGGTCCACATGGTGTGTAAATGGTTTGACACAGGGATACTCCGGGTCACTGGCTTTAGCGTACAATAGACCCACATAGATCAGGCCTCTGATGGGAAATGAAACACACGCCCTGACTGTCAGCGAGTATTAGTCTCTCCTATCGCTGAATGCCTGCCATACCCTCAAGCCTGAGGAAAGATTATTCAGCGAGTGAACAAGTTTTCTGAGTCTGAGAGACAGATTTCCTTCATCGTTTCCTATGCGGGTACAGTATGTGTGTCTTTCAGTCTGTGTTCTTTTACATTTACACATGTCATTTTGAATAGACTATCCATACAATGTGTGTCAGTCACAACAGGACTAGTGATGTACTATTTGCTATAAAACTGGATAAAAAAACAAGTTGTCAACATCACTTCAAAGTCTTTTCTTCTCCCTACAGCAAATAATTTGCATGAATTTAACTGATGGAGTTGCAAACCACAGGTGTGGTCTGACACACAGGGCTGCGCTGCCAACCTCAAAGCAGCAGAAAAATGGATCGTGACAACTGCTGCGGCAAACAGACCACCGCTGAAGTAGTATTATCTAAATAGAATCGCCTTCTCTTTTTGGCACGGACAAGGCAAGTTTAGCACCATGGCACAATTAACACAGTGGCCTGCAGCTAAATGTGGGAGAAAGTACGAGACGGAGATAAAGCAAGAGAGAGACAGAGCAGCAATAAACCTACAAATCAACTTTATGCATTCATGCCTCCTGGATAGTAGCACACAACAAGTTCGGATGCATAACGCTTATATATGAAGAGAATAAATTACTAGCATTCTTTTGGCAAAATAGTTCATTCCAGTCAGCCAACCTACAAGGAGCAGATGCATTATGTGGAAACGCAGTATAATAAACAAAAGTGTAGGGGTGATTTGGCATTTAGGCTGAGGCTCTATCCACGAGCACACAACAAGCTCAGGACAACAGCAAACACATGAGTTACAGAGCCCATTACAAACTTTCATACCACAGTGTTTGAGACCGACCACTGTGTGCAAAGTCACCCGCTGAGCACCTCACACCACAAGGGGAGCACACTTTCAACGACCCGACATGGAGAAATCTTAACTCAGCAACGCACCGGCACTGCAGCAGGCTGAACCCCATCAGCTATGCAGCAGATCTTTATTAACAGCACATATGTATAATATATGTATAATGAGCAGCAGGTGAAAACAGCATACGTATAGCAGAACAGGATATCAGCAGTTTATATCTAAACATGACAAACAAAAGCTATTGTTTTGAGTACTGGATAGTACTTCACTATATCAAGTGTGTGAAGACACTGTGAATGTGATGATCTATCTATTTGATAAACATGTTGAGATCAACATGAAGCTATTACATGGAAACTAATGTGCTATGTGAATGGACTGCAGTCATGTTCACATCCCTGTAGCAAATATACAAACAACACGCACAGTAAAAGCAACAACCAAAGGGGGAAGTCTGCCATAAACAAATGCAACACAAACCACAACACACATGGGCAACCATCGTAAGAGATTTTGTAACTGTGCACCATTTCCTCTGAAATCTAATCTGAAATTAGACAAATTGTCTCATGAATGAGATTTGAAGGGCTTTAATTTTGAAATGCTACATCAGTCATTGTATGGAAATTGACAAGAATATTTCCATAGCACCTTTAAACATTTCAGAAGTTAACAATTTGAAGGTGCAATTTCAGTTCACAGTTTGTACTTCATAAAATATCTTAATTGGTACAGTTAACATCTTTGATTTTTGTTTGGATGTGGTCAGAAATGTCCTGAACACATACAGTGCATATCAGTCAGTCAGATATTATTCATTTCATTATCTTTCCAGCAACCTCTCAAATCAATGCGTTTACCGTGAATTTCAGCATATAGGCGCACTAATATTTAAGTCTCTGCTGGGTTGACCGCAGTGATTGACAGCAGCACAAGAGCAGAAATTAGCAGCCAGCAAGCACAAAGCATCACAAAACAAGCACAGATGGTAACTTAGAGCAATGCCAGCCAGCACTGAAGCAACAGCAAACACAAACAACGGAACAGAGCCAAGACATGTTCGCAGATATTAGTTAAAGCAGCAAGTCCCTACCCCGGTGAAGTTAGCTGTCATCCCCCGGCCTGTCATCTTAACTCATGCATCTCTCTCACTCATGCAACTCTCACACTCAACCACTTAGTTGGTGACGTCAGTAAGTCCTTGAGGGTTCAGGGTTTGAGGCTTTAGGGGGGGACATTGGGACTGGGCCCAAATATGAGTATTACCCAACGAAGACGACCGGAAGTGACGGAGCACGGGAGTGACCATACAGAGAATAAATAATATCAAGGCCTCGATGAAGGCCTTTCCTTTACTGCAGGGGTATTCAATAAATGTTCAACAAGTTATGCAAAAAATCAATTCAAAAAAATCAACTGCAATTGTAGTTCCCATAAAGACTCCAATTGGAATGGATCCTAAATCCTGTAGTTCCTGTAGTTTCACCTTTCGTCCAACACAGATATCCCGGAGACCGAGGAAAACGTAGTGTCAGCAAAAAAACTTGAGGGGGGAAAACAAATATCAAGAGAATACAGTGAGAGTGGCAGGTGTGAGGGAAGTCGAGTAAAAATAGCAAGACAGGCAGTCTTTGTTTAAGGGCTGTAGGCAAGATGAATGCAGCATGTGTATAAAGTGTGAAGCAAGCGGGGAATCGAGTCGAGGAGACGAAGGGAGAGAGACAGAGAGGCAAAAAACGAATGGAGCGGGGGGGGATAATGGTCTAAATGGATATAGAGAACTGTCTGCCGTATACAAGACAAGACCACATTTCCAAAACAAATGTAGATGAAACATTGACATGTACGGTTGCTTCAAAATGTCTGTCAGCTAAAAAGAAGAAATATTTCAAATATCTGTCTGAGCTTCAAGAAACTCTGCCGCATCGAACGTGGCTCTCTGTCATGTGTTTTCCTTATTTTTGCTGCGCGTGAAAGACCAGCTCTGTCTCCTTTACCTCCATCCTAAACCCAGTCAGACACCGGCACACTCTCTGTGTGCGAGCATGAGTGTATGAATGTTTCTCACACACACACACACACACACACACACACACACACACACCCTGCTCTTCAGATCTAAAATGAGGCAGAAAAAGTAACTGCGAAGCCAAACGGGAGCCTGCAGCTATCTCAGGGACGAATACAACTATTCCATTACAAACACCTTTAATGTCGCCACGGTGCGTCTGACTTGCTATGCAGTCACATAATTTCATTTTTCTCGAAGGTACCAACACTATTATTACTGGTTACAACTTTGCAGCATGCGACTCATAAAAAGGGGCCAATCAACCAATGTCTTTTTTTAATGAGAAAAGTCCTTCACCACTTTTCCAAACAGAGTTTAGTGGTAAGCAATACATTAACGGCCTAAGAAAAATAATTCAGTTTACAGAAGCAAGGTGCTTGAGGTGAAAGAAACCAACTCTGCTGGGATGTGTGAAAGACTTGTGACAGCTGTGGAGGCAGGATTAGTATAAATGCAACAATCCTCGTTCCCGCAGACTATTTAAATCTGCCCGTCACAGCTGTGTAATCTAAGGTCAGGTTTCTGGTAGATTTTATCCTTTTTTGTTGTTGTTATTTTTGCAATTGATATTCCCTTTTTAAGACTCAGATTTCCTTATACTTTGCTGCATGTGAGATTTGCACACAGATGATGATTATATAACTTTTTTCATTTCTTCTCAATCAACCTGTTTCAAATTATACCCACAGAGACAGGAGTGTCCATACAAAATAAGCAGAAGGTCACTGTGCAAGTTTCTTTTCTATTTTTTTTTCTGGTTATTTAATGTAGGCCCAACCTGCGCACCAATTGGCCTTGTGGCATGTTTGGTGTTTGTTTGGACTCAAACCCATCGAACTCTTTCTTTTGAAAATATAAACCATTCATACGCTGTCAGAGGCTCCCTTTTCTATAAACCTTTTTATCTCTCTTTTGCACTTAGCTTGTTTGTGCCACAATGCCTGGTGTTGAAAAGAACTGCACACGTACGCTACCATTTTGACCAATGTTATTTTTAGAGTACTTTGCACTTTTCTATCATATGTCCGTGATCTATGAGTAAACTAGCTATGTGGCTTGCACATATGTTTTCCATTTATGGACATTTATTGCCTTTGACATTGTTGTTTCAGTTACAGGGCTCCTTTCTTTCACCAATAATTCAAATTCATTCATGTAAAATGTTTTTTTTTACCATTCTGTGCTGAGGATGTGTATATTTGTTTGGTAATATATATATATTAGTGATCTTTTTAGTGGTATATGTTGGCGGTCAGTCCACCGTGTTGGTCCAGAAAAAAAGTACCTCGATAACTATGATGGATTGCCATGAAATCTTTAGTCCCCCTAAGGCTAATATTGGCAAAAACCCGACAAGGGATCTGACTCGACATCTGTAGGGAATCACAAAGTGCATTAGCTCAATACGTACCAAAGAAAGCATTGTTTTCTGTACAAGTCCTGCACCGAGCAGGAAAATCTCTTTCTTAGGAGCATGCACTCATGCCTGTCGTTCTGTGTCCCAGTCTGTCTCGTGAGCTCTCTCTTTTCCTCCCACCCTCATCCTCTCCTCCCATTTTGCAGATTAATTATACTTGCACACCTAAAATGTGTTGTATATTGTCTCCTCACTCAAATAAATGAACTAAAAAACATAACTGTGACCACGCTCATTTACCTGTTGCCAGCACTGTGCTTCATCTGAGATTCCTCTTTTGTCAGTTAAGGCTGTTCCCTCTCCTGCTCCTACAACGCTGTGTTCTTCAATCTGTCTCATTAACGCAAAGAACCTCTCCTCTGCTTTTTGTCCTCTTTCTTTGTAATGTTGGTGACATTATCTTCCCATGCACACTGAGCAATGACACTGTGCTGACAAGCAATGACAGCGACAAGCGCAGCGGGGAGGCAAGAGCTACTTTGTCTTAATGAGCTGCCAGCCTGAGTTCCCCTCCACCTGTGATATGAGAGTTCTACCTCTGTCATCTCCCAATTCATCTTCGGACTGACTTCTGTGTGTGCCCGTCTTCTTCCATCTGTCTTTGTTGCCGTAATGTATTGAGACATGTATTATGTTGCGGACACATCGACTGAAAATGAGCATGCTAACCAGCTAGCCCCGGCCCGTCGTGTCCCTTGAGAGGAAACAGTGAGTCACTGCAACGTCCAGTCTGCCCTCATGAGAGGACAAAGATGTAGATCTTCCCCAAAGGCAAAATGTACGTATTTTTGCCCCGCTGTTTGTTAGTAGCTGGCTTTTTTTTATGGTTGTAACTGTAAATTTAGATCGTCTGGCCCCAGAAGTAGAGGTGAAAGGCTGACCCCTATTTCTTTGGAACATGTGGCCAAGAATTACACATTGCCCCTTTAAGCGGACCACATAATAGATGTGTACAGCATCTCAGCTACAGTACATTTTCACAGGTGAGTTTTTCCATTTGCAGCTACACCTTCCCACAAACACCTGCCCCCATCTTTGATCATTTGTGTGCAACGTGTGTGAAAGCAGCCCTGTGGAAAAAAAGCGACCTTGTCTCTTTTGGCCTACATTATCAGGATTGTGTCATGGAGAGGGTCCACTAATGCACACTAATCCTCCTACACAATGACCCCAATCCCTTAAATCTGTCAATAGGGAAGCTGATGCTCCAGATTAGAGATCCTGCTGTAATGATACTGAGGGACTCTGCTCCCGTCTTGTTGTTCGCAAGACAAACACACATAGTTTGTGATTTGCATAATTCATTATATGCAAAACAGCCCTGACTGCTATATCTGTGGACCTGGATCTCAATGCATTATTGCTGAAACAATGTAACTGGAATTATAATTAATTATGCTGTGTCTCAACCATTCCAGATAAACTCTTATTGCAGCTTGCATGATGAGTATGATTAACTGAAGTGCCCTTCAAGTAATATGATGAAGCCAAGTACTTCCAATACAAAGCTTAGACTATTTCAATGGTGTTCAGTTTACACGTGGGAGACCGAGGAATGGACCTGAGCTACAGAAATTGTAAGCATTTCAGTGGAAAAGCACAAGGAGAGTTATTTTGAGGCGCCATTGTTGTTGTACAAACTGTTCAGCTTTTATATCTTCACCATCACGGTGCCTGAACATTTAAGTTCTGAATCCTGCGTTGATGATACGGCAGGTCCGCAATCAAAGATGTCGGGCCACGATGCACCGCAGAGACAGCTTTGAATCACTGCTTATCTCCGAGGCGAGTTTGTTTACGTTTCCTGGTGGACAGATAAAGCGACTGGAAAGCATTGAGAGCTTATACACATACAAAAAACGCTGGGCCCCATGGTAGAGAATTTGGAAGCAGGCTATTAAAATTGCTTTTATCAACACTTTAAATCCACCCGATGCTGTTGTGCGGCAGGGAGTGACGACGCTCGCCGTCATATCCGCAGCTGCCAATTCCTGAGGTGCAGGGCATCAGATTATCTGGGCTTTCTTTAAACTGGGGACGCTGTTTATTTATCACAGCTCCTAGAATATCATTTTGAGAGGTGTAGCTGTGGTCACCTCAGAGACACCACAAGGAGGATGGAAGAAAAAAGAGACAAATGAGCCGTGAGTTATCGTGCGAGAGCCTCCACCATTGATAAGATAGCTGTAATTCTTTGGGGACACTGTCACAATACACAAAATGAGAATCACTTTCTCTTTTCCCGTCTTTCTCTTGCTCTCTACGTGACAGTTTTCTTTTGTACAACAGCATTATTGGCAGACACATCAAATAGGTTGCTGTCAGTATGACATTTCGCTGAATGATGACATCAGCCTTAAAAGACTTTCAATAGTGATTAAACATAGTCAAATCCCACTGATTCATAGAAGAGCTTGAGCCTTTAATCCAACCCATTCACTGCGCTTTCCCATGAATGACACCATAACATTTTAAAGGCTTTAAAAACAATGATTGAATTCAATTCAATTTCAATACAACAATGTATCCATTTGTTCTTTATTGATAGGGTCTCGTAGGAAATACACATCACATTTTGGTTTAAAAATAAGAGGCTCTTACATAAAAAAGGCATTGTCATTTTTCATTCACACATGAAAAATCTTACAGTTGAATATGTATTGCTCTGTATCAGGAGAGCAAGATTATACTTTTTTTTTTTTTACAGATTGTAGAAGCAGGCCCCCAGGAGGAGCCTGAAGACCAAGGTGAATTTGTTAAAAAATTCCGAAACAATGTCCGCTTCCAACGCGGCACAGACTATATTTGCATTTGATTTGAATAAATATCCGGTGACGACTGCAGTGACAGAGTGCTCCAAATAACCTGATAAATGTTGCATATTCTCTGACAAATTGCACAGACTCTTCAGGTATTCTCCAGAGGAATCTGGGAAAAAAGTACAAAAGGCTGGAAAGGAATAGAATTACGAGAAATAATCCCTACTGAACTGCATTTAGCCCGACAACTAGCAATATCTGGAGCGGTTTCTACAGGGCAACAGCATTGCACACAGGAGATGAAAATCCATTTGTCTTGAGTTGGAAATGTAGAAAAAGGTAATAGTATAGATCTATTTATATTTACAACAGCTGATCTGGAGAGCACATATTTTTCAAATACAAGAATCTTTCATTTTGAGGATAAAATCCATTAAATCTTTTTTTTTTTTTAAAGGAACACAGTATCTCTTATGTAGCTCTTCATGGGTACATGGTTACGTAATGTATTTACAGGCTTTTTCTGAGCACATAGTTTAATATAAAAAGTCCTTTATCTAGTCTCAATAAATTCAGCCTCTAAAGTGATTTATCTTTTATGAAAAAACAAAAGCCAGCTTCTTTTCTTTTAGACGATCTACACCAGAACTTGCTGTGTATGTCACTCTTTTATTCTCTCTCACTCATACACATACAGACACACATATATAGAAACACCCCTACACACTCACTGGGGCTCTCCTAGAGGTTTGACTACAGGCCACGGCATGTCAGGTAAAGCTGACTGGGGCTCGGCAGGGACCTGGTGTTGCAGAGTCTGCTGGTTGGCCCAGTTTAAGTCCACGCCGTTCTTCTTCAGCGCAGCCAAGTGCTTGATGTCCAGCGTGGTAAAGGTGGTGAACTGGACCTGGTTCCGCTTGCTGGTGGGGGAATGAAGCGGCTCGCTGCGATGTGGCCTGGCCAGCAAGGTGGCTGAGCGGTTCGCCATGGGGTCCATCGCCTTTCCCTGAAACTGCTGCTGCTGCTGCAGGGAGCTGTTCCTGCTGCGGCCCAGGGTGGCGGTTCTTTCGGGGACAGTGGGGGCGCTCACTGTGGGCAGGGTGCCCTCCATGCTGCGGTGGCCGATCGAGTCCATGGAATGATGGGACTCCAGAGAGCGGTGAGCCTCGCGTTTGAGTGTGGACACTTGAGCCGGGGCACCTGGGTCAGGAGTGCTATCACTGCTGCTTCCCAGCCACACCCAGTCGTGCTTGTGGTCCTTCGGGTCCCCCATGGGTAACGGGCCTGCCTGTATGGGCGTCTTTTTATTCCGGAAACAGAGTTTATACGATGCACAGTTGAGCAAAAAAGCAAAGATAGCTATACAGGAGACCCCAACCAAGGCATATATGCCGATTTCCATCTCCGACATGGCTCTGAATGTCCTAACGAGGTCACTCTCAATTACTTTCGGAGTTTTAGATTTAGGAGGCTCCTTCTTGGGTGTCACTTCTGCTTTAGGAATGTCTTTGTTCGAGGGTGAATTGGGGCTGTCAAGCATGTTTCCATAGCTCCTCTTCTGCCCCTCTCCTTCAATAACTAAACCCACTGTGGAATCTTTAGGTATGGCAGTGCTCAGTGGTGTATTTAAGCTCGTTTTGCTCATAGTTGTTGTGGCAGTTGTGGGGATGGCAGTATACGTGTTACTTCTTGTAGCTCTGGTTGTGGTTCCAATCCTCACAACGTACGGCTGCTTAGGTTTCGTTGAAAAGGCGGTAGTTTCTGGCGGGGCGGACTCTCCCTGGTCGGGTACTGTGCTTCTGAACAACCATTTATCCACATCTGTGACTTCACGCTGTGTCGTTTTGATCTCTCCTACTAATTCTAATGCACCGCCATCAAAATCTTTACTTCCGTCAGCGCCAACCTCATTACCGCCACCCCCTCCTGCTACGACTCTTCTGCTACTCTGGAAGTTGATCCTGAGGAGCCCCGTGCCCACCGCCAACTTGCTCTTCCTCTTGGACTTCTGGCATTCCTCACAGATCCTCAGCTCCACTCTCACTAGCGCCCCCTGGCCTCCACCTTCCCCTTGCGCCACTAAAAATGTGAACTGCGGGGTGCGGCGTACCGTGGCCAACCCCTCGTCTGGGGTAGAGACTGTCAGAGAGTAGACGCTGCGGTCGAACAGCTCCAGTGGAACGACTGCACCATCGCTGAACTGAACCCAACAGCTGACCACTGCTTCCTGAAAGTAAGAAAGAAAGAACCTGGCAATCATGTAGAAAAGCAGTTCAGAACACAGCAAATCAGTATTCTCCCTCTGCCTTCAGTGAGAGCTCTATTCCCATGATTGTTAATAGCACTAAATTGCCTATGCTAATCTCTTTATGATTACACTCAGTAAGGGTGCTATTGTTACATAGATTATAGTCCTATGAAGTCAGGGTATGAACTATAATTTAACCAAACTGAATAAAGAGAGCATAATGGAAGTCCAAAAAAGAAGTCCAAAAAAAGTGCAGCGACAAGGGTCAAGTTCAGAGCCAATCCAATCACATTAATACACAATGACCCATTTCCTGTTGCTCATGTGAGCCGCAGACCTAACCTATTTTTTGGGGTTTGAACACATTATGAATCGCCCTGAGCAGATCATTAACAGCTTGTCATCACAGACACAATTGGCTGGTCTTCTGCCCTGGCATGGTTCCAATAGTTTGTTATTGACAGGCGCAGACCAGCCACAGCGACAGTGTACTGTGGGTAAAGTGAGCTGTCTGCCTCTGGCACTCTCTCACACGGCATGGTAACCACAGATGATGGTCAGGGCTGCGAACATATTGAGTTCACATTTTTAGACGCAAAGAGAAAACCCAAATATGATTACACCCTTGAGGTGATTGTTGTGTTATTCTGCTCTGTGGTGGCAGTTTTTGTAACTCAAATCCTCTCTTGACAAATATTTGACGTGGTTATAGCTCAACTACCAAATCTAAATCGATTAATCAGAGTTAACCACACCTGCAATGTAGGCAATTCCTTTGCCTTCAGCCAGACTATGATTAAGTGGTAAATCCTAAATCTAAACACTAAGATCGATACTTAAGGTGTATGTACAAGGTTTGATTTGCATGCAGGAAAATCAAACCGCAGCAACACAAATCTTGTTTCTTTTTTTAAATCTGCTAACAGTGCAAGAAGCATGTTGGTCTTACAACGCAGGTCTGTGGGGGTGTTGATGTTTATGCTTTATTTTACATGCATCTGTGACCGTCTCCATGCTGGTAATGAAAGGAGGAAGATTGTCAGTGGAAGACACTCGTCGAATGCCAATTGGGCTTGCTTGTTAAATGTGTTGTTCTGCATCACATGACAAATCTACAGATCTATTGTCACTGTTTCAACATCTGAATTAAAGGGAAGATTTACTCTTAATCACAAATACCCTCAATATGCTAACACACTTTTATAATCGCACAGTTTATCGTCACATACATGACTCACTGCTGTTGTTTACTTCCTGTGGCGAGGCTAAAAACGAGTAAAACTGAAACGAGACGAGCACCATCGCAAAACAGCTGAGCTCTGCCCCACAGCTTTATGCTTTGTGTGTTACAATTTTCCAGTCACTTACCTGTTTGAGCTGCGTGATCGTCTCCCGGGTGGTTGCCGTGGCAACGATGGCCCTGTTGCTCCCCGGGCCGAGCCGCAGGGACAGAGAGAGTCCAGAAACCAACTGCACGCCCAGCTCCGTCACGCTCACTTTATCATCCACCACCCTGATGCTCCTCTCAGCCAGGACCGATGATGTCAGAGGGGAGAGCACCTGCAACGAGGAAAAACTCGTCCAAACTGCAGATGGATATACATGACCATCAGGCACTGCACCTGCGAGATGCACTGCACCCCCCCCCCCCCCCCCCCCCCACACACACACACACACACACACACGAGCCATGGCTCACCTGTACGGTAGTGGTGCCCACAGCCCGTCCCTGCAGCACCATCCCATCCTGCACTCTGGCTACATCAGGATCTGCCACTTTTAGAGAAGACCGAACAAGACTGGTCACATCCACCTGTCAGTCAAAAGAGAGAGACACGTTGATCGTATTAAATGTGTATGAGAATTATTGTCTAGCTAGCTGTTGTAATTTTTTCAAATTTAATCAAACTTCTATATATTGTCTGACGGTAAGGACTCGGACTGTTGAATGTTTTTACCTGCCAGTCAGGACCCAGAAAGTACTCAACAGGCTCCACCCCGGTAAGCGGGTCAGGCGGCACCTCAGCGTCAGCCTGGGCTATGAATGCTGTTAGCACCCTGAGTGTAGAGTGCTGGTACTGCAGCATGCAGCCCCTGCCCTTCCTCATCTCCTCCTCTTCCTCGATGTCCCATGTCGACCTGACACACAAAGGTAATCAGACACATGACATATGTGAAGCCACAGTCAGGTGGTTAGCTTAGCATGGCATTGCATAAAGACTTGAAGCAGGGGGCAACAGCTAGCCTGGCTCTGTCCCAAGGCTACAACATTTGCCGTCCAGCACCTCTAAAGCTCACAAATTAACATGTTATATATTCATATTCTAACACAAGAACCAAAGTGCATTAATGAAAGCGCTAACCCCCTGCTGACTGTAGTTTCATATGTAGTGGCATGAAAGTGGTATCGATTTTCTTCAAGAAGGCAAATAAGTGTTTTTTCCAAACTGCTGAGCTATACCTTTCATAACAAAACTATTAATAACTGAATTATTGACTAAAATATACTGAGACTAAAAATATGCAAACTACGAATGTTGATCTCTCCTCATTTAAATAATAAATGACTACAAAATCATGCAGTTAATCTGTAATGTGAACTCCTAAATGGTGTTTCTAGTTGCCAGCAGAGAGAATTCAGGAACAATACTAGAGACCAGCAGCGTGGTTGTTGACGCCTTTGAGGGACAAAACATTTGCAGAGTGACCTTTACTTCTAAATGAATATATGTCTAATTGACCAGGACCCCACCGCCGACTGGTTTGTTTGTGGGTGGTGGAGGTTAAGCTGTGAACCATCCTCAAACCCCTCAGCAATGATCATTCTGTATAATTATCGTAAGCACAGCTGGCCTGCCACGCACTACACCACAGGTGTGCTGGAGGGCTGGTGGGTGTGCTTTCATACTGCAGGCAGGAAGCTACTGTCAGGCACTACAGTCCAAATAAACATCATTATTATATAGCCTAAGGTCAGAGCTTTACATGTGATGGAGATGCTGCCTGAAAGTAAGTGGGACTCAACACAAGCCAGCTAACTAAGTCTTTCCTCCATCCTTCTTCCAACTCATGCAGGTTATTAATATACGTTACCAGGCTTCCACCTGCAGGAATAAACCTATTTCAAGTAAACCCTCTCTCTTTATATTTTATTCGTCTTCAATTCCAAGTACAAGTCTTTGAAATATCAGCATTCATAGTACCAACAATTTACTCAATTGCATTTTTTTACTGACTAACTGATTTCCAAAAACACACAAAAGGTTTATGTTTTTATCTTGAGTCTCTTTGCCATGGTTACTCAACTTCTATATTGGTTCGTTGATGACCCTTGAGTCATTATATTGGGTTGCCAGGCAGCTCAAATGCTGTTATTAGTTTTAATCAAACTCGTTTTGTGTTAACTGATTACAAGTGTTTATTTCAATCAATCTTGAAGCCAACAGAGATGAAATAAAAGTGAAAACTTTCCTGCAAATCATGGGTTTTACAACCTGATGGTACCCACACAGAAAAGAAAAGAAAAAGAAAGCAAAGCCAGAGTGAGGATGTTTCATGAATCCACAGTTTCAAAGCAAACGGAAGTTTGCAGAAGCCCAAAGTGTATTACCAGTCTATTATGTCGCTATTAATAACACAGAAATCCCAGTTGCTTCTCTGCCACAAAGAATGCACATGTCCGACACTGTAGCGTGCAGTAACACAGCGAGCATCGCACAGAAACGTCAGCACCCGCATGAGCCGAGACTGGCCGTTACAATATCCATAGAAACATCACATTTCTGACCTATTCCCAGAATGTGTTTGTCGGTATTGAATGTTATGGGAAATGGAAGCCTCAAAGAGTTTTTACCCTGCAGAAAAAAAACAGTCCATCAGTCGACCATCAACATTAGTATTGAGTGAAAAATAACGACTTTACTGTAAGTATTGAGTGTAATTCCACTAACCTTTGTCTCGAGGGCAACTGCGTTGCCTCTACAGTGTCCTACCCACTAATGCACCAAACACAAATGGGAGGTTTTTATGACTGACTGCATTTACATTAGACAGACTAGTATTAGAAACACACCTCTCTATTTGCTGTTTTCCAATTCGATATCACCACTAACTACAGATTCAGAAATGACCAATCTCTCTGAAACTGTGTCAACAAAAACTGATTATTTAAACTTCACAAAGACGCAATGAGGCTTATGTATGGCTAACTCAGTATATAACACCGCAGCTGATGCCGTCTCCTTTTAAATATCAACTGCATCACCAAACTTTTCTATGAAGACGGCACAATGGAATGCGTCCAAAATACACTGAGACGCTTCAGGTGAATCAGTCAATCAGAGTGCAGCCTGAGGTGAAGGAGAGAGGGAGGGGGGAGGATTGGATCGAGTGTGGAACTGTCAAACCGAGATGGGAATACAGTACAACATTTACAAGAGACGGGTCTGATAAGATGCATAACAGATTGTTTCAGTTCTAGTTATGACATTTCCTGTCATAACTAAAGATGGTCTCTAGCAACCCTTTCCTGGGTGCGGTTCCATCTGCACAATATCCATTGCTTACATGAAAATGCCACATAAAACACATTTAAGTTGACCAAACATACAAAAATGTATTTATTACTGCTGCAAGTTCTTACATTTAGCCCTTTTGGTGTGGATTTACGTCAGACGACTGAAGTAATTAGTCAGGGGGGGCAGCAAAATTGTTTTATAGATTTAGTAGCCTTGTTATTGTGTTTTAAAATCAATAAACAGGCGATTCAAATCAATTAACAGGACATGTCTAACGTTAGCTATCCGTCATTGATCTGATCTGTATCCTCATACAAAGGTTTGCATCATATCAAGTAATTCCTCATTTTTGAGCGTTCACGGGTTGTCCAGCCAACACGTTTGCATACAGTCTTTTCAAAATAAACTTCCGTCTTCACAGGAAACAACTTGGTTATGTTTACGCAACAAAACTGCTTGGTATGATTCAGGAAAAGATCGTGGTTTGGGATAAAATAACTATGGAAGTAGCATTACTTAAGTACGCAAAACAAATATATTGAAAAGGTCTTTAAACCTGCCCCCCTACTATACCTGTTTCTAGAGTATGATACATAGCACTGTGCTGTGTCTTTGTTCTCAAGTAATAGTTTGAAATGATTCTTTTTCCACATGGCACCCTCACAATCATGCTAAAAGGAGCTCTAGGAATAACAAGATGTATAGCAATGCATCTTTGACACTCAACTGGCCCAGCCTTACCTCCTGCTGCCTGTAATAACAGGGACTCGCCAGCCTTTGATCTGGCTGAGCTCGGGGTCGGCCACATCAATTAGCAAAGGCAGACGGGGCATCCATACACTCATCTCCAGCTGGGCGCTCAGGAAACCGTAAGTGAAGTTGAGCATCACCCTGCTCCTCCCTATTGTCTCCTTCCCGTTTACGTACACATATTCACATCGCTCTGACACCTGGACAAGGCAGAGGAGAAAAAAAGGAGAAAGAGGAAAGGTGAATGAGGCAATGTCCCAGGTTTGAATCTGGTCCGAGAACTTCGACTGGCAGAAGGAAATGAACGCCACCTGACTGTCTGTCATCAACAAACATCAACATATAAGGCAAGAAAATGATTTCAAAAAGCTCAGAGTCATTTTAGAATCACTGGACTAGAGTTGGGACTGAACTGTCGTGTTGTGATTTCACTGGATTCAACTTTCTCCAGACAAACACCAGAGGAGGTGTTTCCATGTAAAGCCCTGTGGAAAATTAATGAGAAAGTTTTACTGACAAGGAGAGGAGAGGCTGAACAGAGGCACCAATGCAAATGAGCTAAAACCTCACAAACACACACATTTTATACATTTTGTACAACTTCCAAAGTCTGGCCAGTGTTTCTGTATGTCATGTAATTTCACAACCAAGGTTCTCTATGAAACCTCCACGGAATATAAACTACATCTGCCTTATGACTGTTGCTGTAGAGCTGTGCGGTAGGCGGGAGCGTTGCAGTTCCCCCACCAGTGAGAGCAATGAGGTGAGACACAGCAGTTGGTGTGTTTTATTTAAGATTGGAGGCCTATCTCTATTGCCGCCTCACTTATCTTAACAAACCAGTGGCTCCACAGCGGTAATTGGAGAGCGCTAGACTGGAGAGTGGAATGCAGCACAGGAGAGAGGGAGGTGAGTAGGGGGAGGCGGGAAAAGGGAGGAAAAAAGCAGAGGGAGGAATGACTTTCGAGGGAAGTCAACATGAACTCCTGTGGAAATCTTAAGGGGGAACAGTCTGTGAAGCCTTTTTCCCATCATGCCAAAAAAAATCTCTAATGTCTCCAGTGCCACCACATATAGTGTAGATGGGTCGACGATACAGAAAATAAATTCTATAAGCACTTAAATCATGGGGTTTTTTTCAGCTCAGTAATGAGAGATGTTGATGAAAAGCAACACCTTTAAAACTTTGTTTTAGCAATTCCTTTTTTACTATTTGGTGGTCAGCCTCCTGTCTACATGCACTGTTGTGGGCCTACTGTAGATTGAGAATATAGCATTTTAAAATAGCAGTACCTGTGGTTTTGCATGTTTCAGCCCATCACCTATTCATACAGCTACCCATTTTGTAATTCATCCTGCTGTGCTTTAGAAATCTAAATGTTTAATCCACCATTCCATTGCCATTGTTTTCCATTCATCTCTGTCCATTATGAAAATCTATAAGCAGAGTCGTGAAACTTCGATTGTGATTCCATTACAGTAGGATATTAGGAGATATTAGGAGTTCATAATTGTCAAATTAAAAAAATCATGAGAAAATAGAGTGAAGACTTTTCAAATCAATCTGCATTTAACGTGACATGCAAATGCATTCATCTAATCCCTTATTTAAACAATTAATCTCATTGAGATCAAGTTATCTTTTTCAAGAAAGACCTGCACACATGATGATATACACAGTATAGGAACTTACAACATACAAACATAAATAGATGCACTAAACAGTGGGTTACACATTAAGAAAAACAATCACAAGTAGCATTCAAAGGAGAATAGCATCTAAAAAACTGTTTTCCCAAGTTGTGTTTGAACGTTTTTTATAGGCGGTATTGTATGTATTCTAAATAGTCAACACAAGTGGAAAGTATACATGCTTTGCAGTTAAAGCTGCACCAATCAATATATTGAATTATGGGTCGAATTAGGAACTTCTGGCTCATTGTTTTGGTTTGTTTTAACAGCCGTCTTCAGCAGAAACAATTTGCTGATAACTGACAAAGTTACAGATTCAGGGGTTGGTGGAGCACAAATCAGAGATAAAAGCAGAGTGGGTATTGAACTTACATTTAACAGATGGCCGTCTGCTAAATATGCAAACAGGCAGCTGTTTGATTGATCCACATAACAATTTCATAATGTCATAATATGTTAATATGTTAGCTTGTTTGTTGGCCCCGAGTGGGCAAGAAAAATCAATATATGTTTCTGTAAAGAGGTCAAACACGCAACCGCACAACGATTTTGCTCTTTCCACTACACACAACTAATCCTATAGCTAAACGTAAGAGTTCAATCTTTACCGAATTCATCTGGCTTGTGGCTTTGCTCTAAGAGGGGTCAAAGACAGGAAGAGTAAGAGACTATTCAGAGATACAATAATAACTGGATTAAGTTCCTCTACTGATACAGAAAATCATTATAAACACAGTCTCCCTATTTTGGCTCTTTCTCACTCTCTTAAGCTCACACACTTAAGCACACTGCCTCCGCTGCTGTGTCGTCTAATGGAAAACCATATCATTATTTTTCTTCTTCTCTGGTATTCTCGTCTCCGTGTCCCTCTCTTTGCTCCTACTGTCCCAGTAACATACAGTAGATCCATTACATAAAGGTCAAACCACTGTGCTTGTGGACTGAGTGCTGGGATCATGGGCTCAGTCTCCAGTGCCATATGGAAGAGGCTGCTTTTATCCACAATGCTTTGACACACTCTCTCACACACACACACACACACACACACACACACACACACACACACACAGAGAGACCTGGTGAGTATGATGGCACGGTGAAATCAAATGTCTTGGGAGTTATACATAATTATTTTGACTGTTTTCATCATAAAAAAGTTACATTTTGTATTATCTGTGCATACTGTAGAGTGTGCATAAAAAGAATTAAGATGAACTGATGCACTAAAGTGAAACTCTGTTGAAAAGTCTTGTACTAAATATCTCTCGTTGAACATGCATATGCATGCGTTTCCATAATTCTGGCAGTGCAATTGCTCTAAAGCAAAAACAAGGAATATTCTGAGCCTGATGGCAAACGCTAAATCACTGTATTTTTCCATTGGTGCAGACATGAAGCAAATACATTCACAAGCAACACAGAAGTGATTACAGTGAGTATTTCAATCCCGGTTGATTAAGCGCGTGGGTGAAATGGTTTACCTTGAGTACATCCTCCTCCGTAGACCTACAGCTGGTGTAGTTGGTCACGTCGGTGACTGAGCCATCGGCCTCAACAGCCAGAGTTCTCACAGGTACCGACACCGTTTCACCCGTCAGCACAGCGGTGTTCAAGATATCAGTGTTCTGTGCAGAAAGGAGGGCAACATTAATGAGAATAGGACAAACTTGTGGATGCATTGTTATATGTGTTAGTGTAGCTTGAAGGTTAAAGGCTGATATTAATTCCTCCACATCTTCTTAATCTTGGATGTAATTATACATAAGCCACTGCATCATGGGCAGCACAAAATCAGAAGGCAATATCAGCGCTCTGCGGTGCTGGCAGCGTCTAACTGTGAGAGATCTCGACTTCCGATGTTTCCGCTAGCTCCGCGGTAATCTGCCTCAGAGTGATCGAGTAGTTCCGCTCTGTTTTAAATCTGTTTCTTCTCTGAAAACAGTGTTATCGTTACACTCAGCAGTAAGCCTTGGTATTGTGAATCCTTTATAGGGTTATATAAATGGGATAAACAGTTCATTGACATGGGAAGAACATGCAAACACTACAAAGAAAGGTCAGAAAGTCAAACACACAGCCTGCTTTGCTGTGAGGCAAAATCCACCATGCACTTCCTTCACTTTCCTTCAATACTGATTGCAATAAATGTAAATAAATTAGTTTACATCTGAGGTGGTGGAGTGGATGACATGTGGTTGTAACAGTAATTTGTTCTGCTATAAACATAAAGCCACAACAACTTTACTTTCAAGGAAAAGAGCCACAGACCACATATGAAATAAGTCTATTCGCTCCACAGTTAGGGGAGAAAAATGCTGTAAGTGACAGAGATGAAATATATTTGCCAATGCATGTTTGATTCGTGTTGATTATTGCACCATGAAATAGCTTACTGAATCTCCTGTCAAAGACAGACATGCACGTATACTGTAGCGTGTCATTTCTGATGGTTGCATTCAAATGTAGCAGCAGGGAATCAGTCTGAGGCATCAAAAGAAATGTTTGTGCATCATTGATAATAAAATGTCTTTGCAAACGGGCAGAGGTGATTTGAAAGCAAACTCTGCAGTGCAGACCTATGGAGTACAAGTAATTGGTAACAAGACTAGCTAATAACGGGGTATTATTTGTATTCTCTTTAAAAACAACAATTAACTGTCTGACCAGAATGTGCTCGAGTTTAATCAGATAGAACCATGCAAATGAGGGGACATGTCTTTAAGGAGGCCAATGATGTCTCATCCAGATGGACAAAGACTGAAATATCTGTACAACCAACGGATGTAACACTTTTCTCTACATCCAGGAGACCATTATTGACCCTTTCTTGCAGAATAAACTGACTTAAAACTGTGAATTTATGATTGTCTCATCTTGTTTTACGCGTCGAGGGAGTCATCAGGAAGTTTAGTGCATGAAATTCAACCTGTGGCAAAGCCAAGTGACCTGGGGTCTATAACTAACAGATTCTCTCCATCCTTTGTACACTTTATATAGGGCCTCCTTCTTCCTCGAACATCAGGATCAATGAGATTGCAATAGATTGTTTACTGCACACCCTACGGGTACTGCAGTGTTTCTATGTAAGTCAGTATTTTTAACAACACAGAAATGAATACAGATATTGTCCTCACCATGACCAGAGGTGCCAGCCCCACATAATCCCTCTGAGTTGTGTAGATCCGCATTATGCCCACATCTTTGACGTTCCCTGGCAACTCCAGACGCCAGGAGATCGTCTGACTCTCAGCCTGCTCTGAAACATCTTTTGGCACAAAGTCCAGTTGTAAAACTTCCAGAAGACCCCTGTTTAGAGATAGCATTTTAAAATACAAGTTAAAGCAAGCCATGGTATATGGTAACCTTTGCAGAAAGACGGAAAATACAGCCACAAGTGGCTCATTAAGGGGAACATGGCAAATGCTAAAACATAGTATAAAAGTAGCAGAAGTAAATAACAAGTTCATGAGTCAGTGAACTGTAATCTCAGCGACACCACAAACTCTAGCTAGCTAGCATTAGCCACCATAAGCTACTGGTCATACCTGACCAAGTAAAGCTGTCGGGACAAAACCTGTGAGCGTGTGAAGTTGAGCAAGGGTGGTTTTAATGCTTATGAATTCAGTGTTTAATATATAGGATGAAAATTGTGTTGTTTTTCACATTTACCATTAATTCAGACGTATATGTAGAAAAATCATGGCTATGTATTTCAGGAAGATACTATATGAAAAATTAACCCAAATGGAATTTCATGGGTTTTCATGGGTTTGATTGTGGAGTGATGAAACATGAACTACAACTTTTGCTTTATTTTGAGGATTATTTTGTTAAATTACGAGAAGCGATGCAGTTAAATAACCAAGACAAGCAGGTGACATTTGAATCAGTTAGAAATCCAACTGAAACCTAATGTCGTCCTGCCTAGTATTTGTTATCAAACCTGGAAGCTGTCATATTTTACTTCTTTTTTTTTTATAGAATACTTGTGTCAAGAAACAAAGATGCTTCAATGCAGAAGGATCTGAGATGAGCTGTGAACTCTCTCGTGTGCCATGGGAAAGAAATGTGGATATTTGTAAAGAGAAAAATGTAAAAGAATTATTGTGAAAAACAAACTGTAGAGTTTAAACCGACAGCGAGTGCAAAACACAAGGGATCTCATTCTTCCATCAGCTGATGGAAGAATGAGGTGAGAGTGTGGAAGGAAGATTAAGTGAGCCGGCAGAGACTTGAGCCATTTGAGTATTCTGGTCAAAGGATTGCCAAAGAAAAGGCATGTGATGGTATTTGATGCTGGAGAGAGCACCTGCCAGTAGGAACAGATCAAAGGGAAGAAAGCGCAGAATGTGAATGGAGCTGCGGCACCTTGAAGTGGAACAAAACTTTGCATAAAGCAAAACAATGAACCTCTACAGTACATGGTTAAAACTCACATTTTAAAAAAAAGTCGTGAATATTGAAAAGCCTATACATGTATAAAACATGCAGAAATACTGACGCTCTATCTAAAAGAACTCAAGGAGTTTGCTCGTGTGCATCACTGCGTGGTTAGAGATTAAAAGTACTGGCCGCAGATATTATAAAATCATCTATTATGAGTGTGAAACTCTAGCTGATGCTGCAGGCAGTAGACTCGCAATTCAAGCTGAGTTCAATTAGGATTTGCCATGTTTCTCTTGTCTTGATGAAGACATTCTGCTGAAACTTCGAGAAACTTCTGCCGAGTCATTTCACTAACAACCAAACAAACCTCTCACTTTTAAAAAGGAGAAGTTTGGGAAATGTGCTTATTCGCTTCACAAGAGAAACAAGAGTTTGATAAGAAACTCATCTAACTCTCGCCGAGAAAGCAAATAACCTTATTTCCCAAAATGTCTTTAACAACCAGCAACAGAGTCTTAATGATCAAGAGACTAACTTCATATGAAGTCATGTGTGACTGGGGCAAATATACCTGAGAGCTTGCCAAATTAAAGTGTTCCACACTAAGTCCAATTATACTGTCTACTAAATGTGTCGTCTTCTTGTTTTTTCTTCAATAAAATGGACTGATTTTAAAATGATTGAAATGATTCACACAGAAAATACTGCGAGAGAGTGCATGAGAGCCAGACCGAGAAACACAGAATGGGTTAATGTCCTTATTTCCTGGAAATCCATCTATCAGGGGAGATTTTAAACCCCTGGACGTATCATCACTTCAAAGCACAGTGGAGGGAGTGTGTGTGTGTGTGTGTGTGTGTGTGTGTGTGTGTGTGTGTGTGTGTGTGTGTGTGTGTGTGTGTGTGTGTGTGTGTGTTTCCTGGTGGGGGCTCAGCAGAAGGGACACACAACTTGGAATATCTCTCCTTTCTAATCTCCCCTTCTGAACGTGCAAGCGCTTAAGCCTGGATAACGTAGCCGTGATTATGAATGATGGCGCATAAGTGGGTCGGGCGGACGGCGGCCTGTGTGGGCGGGAGGTTGCTGGGCAGAGGTGGCTGTCGGTGTGTGCCGCCACCACCACCAGCGTCAGGCAAAACTGTTGAGAATAACTGGTGTGTATCAGTTAAATCATGCAGGGGAAGTGCTATATTCATTTACAATAAAGTCAATAGAGCTAGAAGAACTCAATTACATTTTATTTTAGTGATCATCCCCATTCTGGTGATCCTACAGAATTAGGATGATCACTAATGGGAACAGGAATTTAGCATATATATGACGTTTCCCAAATAACCAACTCATTTAATAATATCAGATAGGATGAGACATATAGATCTTATCCAATAACAACTGAGGCTATAGATTGAAATGCTGTATTTAGGAAGTATTTTCGGAAAATATAATGAAAATCAAAAGGAACTCAGTAAACTGAGTTTTTCCAGATTTGCGAACATGGAAGCCCCAATTATCCATCTTTTATTTTTGAACATCGCTGTGTCTCATTAACCTCTTCAGTGCATCCTAATGAAAACTGAACACAGCTGGGGACTGACTATTCAAACAACACAAATAACTACTCTGAACTGTTTATATGTTGCTTTGGATTTATTCCTTCCGATGTTTTTACAGTGTTCTTGTTCCTGCAGGTTCACTGTAATATTCTGCGGATTTAAAAAATACGTAGACTGTCAGTCCTGACGGAAGAACTCCTTCGCAGAAAAGGGTCAGCAATAAGCAGAGAGGGTTCTTCTAATGCTGATTTCTGGAGAGGTGCATGTACTCTTACCTCTACCGACAAAAGTCGTCTACATGAAAACTGATGCAGCAACACTTTTACACAGACAAAAACTAAATTGTGTTTAATTGGCTGCTTACAGTCTTTACATCGTTGTGTCCAAGACCAGAAATTATTACTTTTCCTGTAAAATGTAACATTGAAGATCTGTTTTTCATGATAACTGATTGATTTTCTTTACGGTAGCAGCATTGATATCTCAGAAAATAAAGAGAATGAGAGATAATAACAAGTTTTTTTTTGTCATGGGTGGAGAAAGTACAAGACTGACCTCTTTGGGGTGACAGCAACCTTCCTCTGGCAGACAACGGAGACGGTGTTGGGAGTCGCTTCTCTGCCAGGCTTCACTACGATGTCCCACAGCGCTGAGTCACTGGGCCGCGCCGCACTGAATGACAGGCCCGCTTTTACTGTCGCCCTGCAGTGAACACATAAATAAATAAACAAATAAACAAATAAAGACATGATCCAGTTAGTGCAAAGCGTGAATGTTACTCACGAGATGTCTCATTAACTCACTCAGGTTTGATGTGAGTTGTGTAAAGTAAAACACTAAAGTTAGCTTCATGTGGTGTAGCTACTTAGTTTCTGTGTAGTTTCTGATTATTTTAATACAAGCAAAGATTTCTATACCGCAAGCACATATTGTGCAATATGAGCTGTACAGCACACGGTACAACACAGTACACAACAATGCTCCAACATTGAACAGAAATACTTGAATTATTGCCTTTTGTATCTTTTGTAAAAGATGTTTACCATGTTTTTGCATCTGTTGTATGAATGTATATTATACTCGTATACATAAAAATGATTATACCTGTATACGTATGCGTGTGTGTTTTGTATGCGCTCATGTGCCTAACGAGGTGAGTCACCGACAGACTGATGTGTCGGAGGCTGCCGTCAGACTGAGTATTCGGGGTATTTATTCCCATTAGCCCTGGGGACAACTGGGAATCAGTTAATCAGATGTCTGATTCAGACACAAACATCACTCTGCTAGGAGAGATAGAGGGCTTATTGTAAATAATGTGAATGGACCAGACAGTCCTGGAGGTCCAACAATCACCAAGCCTTTGTTTTTGTTATTTAAAGCAGATGTCTCTCCACTAAATTGCTGAGTCAAATATCATTGGACAGGGTCATAGAGCAGTTATCTAAGTATTAGGCTCAAAAGGGAATAGAGGGACACGAAACGCGTCTGTTCCAAGTTTAAAATGCAATGAATCACTAATCTGCACTCACACAGACACCCGGCTACAGGGGGGGGCCTTGTGTGTTTCCAAAACAGGCCAATTTCCTCATGGCTGGGATTCAACGAGGTGCTGGAAATGTTCCAGAGGGAATTCAGCTCATGCTCACTCATGAGCATCACTCGGCACCCGCGGTTCTGTCGGCAGGATATTGACGCTGAGAACAATTTGAAAAACCCTTAAACTCGATAACGTGGTGTATTAGAGAAGATGTGTGGCATCGATGTGACAACGGGTAGACTGTGGCCATGAGAGGGTGCATATTGTGAGAATAAGACCAAAAACAAAAAGTGAACACATTCAAGATACCATTAAAACTTAGCCACTTTTCCCAAATATTGATACCGGGAAGGACGGATTTAAACTTTTATTGTGTCTACCACAAATTGTGTTCCTGCCATCAGCATGTTCAGGCACAAATATAGGATTTATTAGAAGTCTCATTTTTCTACTTTTTAGCAGCGGCCCTCTAGCCCATCCACTTCATGGTGATGTATTAAATAAATATACCACAAACAAAAACCCCAAAACAAAGACAATTTACCAGGAAATTATTGTAGAAACGCTTCTTTTTTTTCACACAATTTGCTGCGCAGTAATGGTCTACCTGCTATTTTACAGCAATCCATCTGTCTCTGCGTCTGTTTCAACAACCTGTAGCCCGTCATTTCAGCAGCAAAACAGTATCTAAATAGCTGAATCACATTAAATCTGACGGACGGAGAGACACTTCTGCTCCAATAAGGGTCAGTATGCATGCCCTCATGTTCAGCACACACTTACAAATACTGATTTGTAATCAAACAGCAACCAGACTGATCAATAACCATTGAGACAGGGTCAAGGTCAGAGTGGTTTGACAGACAAAACACAGGATGCGAGCACACACACACACACACACACACACACACACACAGAAATGGTCCTTGAAGCAAATTGACACGCTCACGTTTCAACAAATGCTGGACCTACTTGTGCAGAGATAATTTTCAAGATCGAAAATCTTGTAGCCCAGGGCCAAATTTCCACACTACATTTTCATTTACAATTTGAATGGATGTAGATTTGATGGCGTAGATCAAGCCGGCAGATCAAGAAAACAAATCTAATTGAAAAAACCTCGATTTGGAAAATGTTTGAACTGTTGTTTTGTTCATTCTTAATTTTTACGTATTTTTCTATGAAAAAAAGAGATGATAATTTGTCATTCTGATCAGAGATTGTGTTTCAACTATGAACAGTTGTCACGTACAATAAATATTTTTAGTTTTAAATGTATTTTTTTCATATCACGATCTTACCGAACGACCTTCATCCATTGACTCTTTTTCTTGCTGCTTGTCCAGCTCAGCGTCACAGTGACTACAGCACCTGATGACCATCCTTCCCTGGGGGCACAAACCCCTTCAACATGTTCCTGTAGAGTGTGGAGGAGCAGTAACTCAATGCCAGAATCTTCCTGGATCACTGAGTTTCTCGCCCTCAAGGAGACAAGATACTCCCCGCGGAGAAACCTCATTTCGGCCACTTCTGTCCTCGCTCTTTGTCTTTGTCAGTCAGTACCCAGAGTTCACGGCCACAGGTGCGGGGGAGGAGGGGAGCAGAATGGATATCGACCAGTAAAGATAACGACTCTTCAGTGCTGTTTTTACCAAACTCTGTCAATCTCTCTTTCTTTTGAGAAGGTGAAAGCTGGAGCAACTCTGTTGTTGCAGGAACGGATAAACGGACAAACGGCTTTTCTCTTTTTGTAAATGTGTTGCATTTTGTTTTCCTCTCAGATATTCTGCTGATACTTCAACGCTGTATATTTTCAGTATCTGATGTCACTCCCGCTGTTCTTTTTTTTACCTGAACGTGAGGACCACGCAATGTTTGCTATTCAATCTGATGACATTTTTCATAATCCCATTCCATTGCTTTTATCAACAAATGTTGTGTTTACAAGCTGCCTGTGTGCTTAACAGGTGCGTATGATGGCCTTGCAAACCAAACACACGCACATATCTACATGGTTAATCCTGGCAGTCGGCCCAGATCATCTCAACCCCTAAAGGGTTAACCTCTTGATTCATTTTCAATCAGGGCCGCAGATTATCTGGCCTAACCCTGCTGGAGTGGACTCAATCTTGGGCCAAAGAGTGAAGTAGAGCAGGGATTTCTCCCAGGAGGAATCAATCACTTTGCCAAGCTCCTGCTAGCCTTCACTCGGACTTAACCGCTGGACTCAGTCCCCTCTTCTTGTCCAATCTCATTCTGGATGTGGCAGTAGGTCAGAAATTCACGGACTCAAATCACTGACCTGACAGGAGGGACTTCTTGGTGTGGTCAGTGAGTCAGAGTTTGGGGAATCAGGTGGAGGGGCTGTAAATCCTTCCAAATAGTCATCAAAACAACGGCAGATGTTGAAGAGTCAGCGTCTCTTTACCAAATCTTTATTCACGTACAGCTTCAACAATGGCTGCAGAGCCACATTCAGGTCACTGGGTTTTGCGTGTGCAGGCATGTTTGTGTCTGTGGATGGCTAGTCTGATACACGAGAAGGGGTTGACTGACACACAGCCACAGGTTTAACTACGTGCCACTATGGATTAATACACATATCTTCACATTTCTCTCCATTTGCCTGCATCCCGCCCGCAGATTACTGCAGGGGTTGGTGTGTTGTTTGCAGCATGATATCACTAAATCATGAGATTAAGAGAAAAATGTTTCTTGCGTTTAAAAAAACCCATTAAGCTGAGTAAAGACTGGAAACGCAAACCTCACTGCGATGGCTTTACACTTTACTGATCTGAAGCATTCTGATAAAAACTATTTTTGCTCTACTTAGTGATGTGCATCAAAATGCAGCAAGTAGAAACTTTGAGACAGATTGAACTGCTGGCGTCGGTGCGTCAGGGCTGCTTTTATATTGACTTCACTTTTACCCACAGGAGTGAGGGAGATGTTAGTTATTTGTTTTCCTGCACCATTAAATAGATGCATTATTTATGAAGTCAAATACCCAGAGAACCTTGTTGAAACGTTAGTGGGATGTTGAGATATGGAAACCGGTGAATCATTTGCCAATTATTTCCCTGTTTATGGAAGAGTGCTCTCCATAACTCCCCCACTAACTGAGAGGTTGAAGTAGACAGGATAGAACATGTCAGTAATTTATGAAGCCAGTGAAACTGGCAAACAACACAAGTCATGTTGGCGCTGAAGCATTTTCGTGAATGGCCTTGATGGCGAGCCCCCATCAGTATGCAAGTGCCTTAAGTAACCATTTAAATGCATGGAGCTTATCATTCATGAAGATACTCAAATATACTGTTCATCATGGTGATTCAACTTGGTTTCTGTCTCTTTTTCTGCTTCATATGTTTCAATTAAATTTTATGTGACTCCTCCTAAACTCTTGGCCTCTGCAGACTCAGCAACATAGTTGATTAATTTTAATGTTTTCTGGGAATGACATCTTAAGCTAAACCCTCTCTAGCTTTATGTACTGTAGGGCCGAAATGTGACAGCGTGTAATGCGGATACCCTGGTTCAGCAGGTACAGGCTTTAGCACTCTGTGGCTTACTGACTAGCTAGCTATCCAAATCTGGCAACATTATCACCACAATGCATGCAAAACAACCGGCAGAATTCATTTTAAGTGGGAACATACCCCCCTGTAAAATCGCAACTGCTCAGTAAACAAGCATATTTACCACAGTGTCAAACAATTCCTTTAATTAAGGCCTGATAAAGAAAAAGTGAAGATCTCTCACCTGAGAGTAAAAGTTTCCAGGGTAGATGTGCTCGCCAGGAAGACATAGAAAGTTGCAACGTCTGTGGCCTTCAGGGGCTTGGAAGAGGTCTGGATCACCAAGGCGCCTCCCAGCCTCAGGCGAAAATAGGTGGGGTTCCCTGGCAGGGTTTTGAGCAGATTGACACTTCCTATTCGCCTCATCGGTGTCCCTGATCCCCCAGAGTCTCTTCCTCTTCCTACTCCTACACGTTGCAGGCTGTCCTGCGGGTTACACTGGCCAGTCCGATCCCTCCGACTCTGGAAGTAGACCTCCACTAGATTCCCCTGAAGCCCCTTAATTCCTTCGGTTCTTCCTGCTTCACTGCTAGAGCTGCCTGATCGGCTGCCTGAGCTGAACCAGGCCGGTTCTGGCCGAAGCTGTGCCACACAGAATCCACCCGGAAACACCAGGCACGCCCCACGAACTTCCCTCGTCTCCCAGAAGGCGTAAGCAGTCACACAGTGAGCTCTGTCCTTTGCCTTGGCTCCCGCGCTTTTCCTGCCATTATCGTCTTCAGACCCCATCCTCTCTTGCCCAACAGTGATGTCATTTTCCGTGGGCATGTGAAAGAGAATCTTGACAACAGGGGATGAGGAACGAACCTTGCCGACCAGAATGACTGGCAGGATCCTGCGCCCACTGAGGAGGAGGTCTGGAGGAATCGGGGCATCCACACTCAGGGGGCGGTATGAAGCGTTGACAGCTGGCTGGAGGAGCCCAGCGCCTTTACCAGTAATGAGAAAAGTCTGAGTCTGAGCCTTCATGCTGGAGTTCCTGGATGACTCTGGACTTTCCTGCCTCAGTAACACATGATCCACATTGACGACCTGAAAGTTGACGGTGGGATAAACTGGCGATGGGTTGGAGGATATCCCAATGTCCACAGCAACTTTTGGACTTTCAGCAACTGGGAGGGGAGAATTTGGAAAGAGAGATTAGCACATTAACTACTCTACTACTGCTTAAACTCAACATTTCAGTGTTCGGCTTTGAAATCTGCTTTTAATATACATACAGTTGCCACTTACAGAATCAGCCAGTTACTTTAAATAAGAGCATGTGATGAGGACGGCAGGAAGACGAAGGGTTGACAAAAGGATAACAGCTGGAGAAACACAGCAAAGGGTCAAGGGTGGGGGGGGTTGGGTGCAACAGGGATCAAGAAAAGTTGGTAAGGGCAGGTAGGTCATCTCGAGGATACTAGGGGCGGTGAAACCAAGTAGAGTGGGCATGACTCATTTTCCCCACGTAGTTGCTGGACTGAAAAAAAGGAGAGAAAGGGAAAACACACAAAGAGTTTATGGTGGAGGAACGTAAGAATTGAGACAAACAAGAGAGTGAGGGGTTTGTCATGAAAAGGAGTGGCCTTTGATAGTAAGAGTGCATCCTAGAACAGGGCTAGGAGATGGAAATGTGTGTATAAAAATAACTCTAAAAGTAATTACTGCAACATTTAGATCATTAATTCATGGGTCCATCATAACCGCTGCGTAAACGAAGAACATGAAGGGATTTTCTTTTTAACAGTTTTGTGCTGAGCACATTTTTGATCACACTATTCCCGTCTCTTAAAGTTAAAGAGACTATTTAAATGGACCTAAGCAAAGCAGTGCGAAAACCAACACTCCTCCAAAGCGATTCGCTTCTATGAAGTGCAGATGGGACAGTCTAATGATGGCGCTCAATGTAGTTGGACTGATGGAAAAAGACACGGTGTTTCCTACAGCATACAAAATAACCAGATGGTAACAACTATAGTAAATCCACAGGTCACACATTAAATATTCAGCCAAATGACACACTGCTGCTAAATGGCTCAATTTCAGGGACTTAATTCTCCATTGTAGTTATCATTGTAGCACAAAAACACTGAGGTACTATGTGTTTAACTCTTATGTGGTATTATGTGTACCAAAGTTACACCCATGCTTCAACAGAAATTAAATGTATCCGCTCTCAACAAACTGCTTCTACGCGATGCAACGGAATGTCAAATGCGGTGTCTGAGTGGTAAAAAGCCTCGCTTGTAACTTCCATGAGATGACTGTTTGTCCCAACAGGATGCTGCATGTGACAGCTTCCACCCCCTCCTGCCAAAGACCCTCGGTAATTTGTCATCCTCCGTGTTCAAGTGCTTCAGAATTAATGTGCAAATTTCACTTTCTCCACCTCGTAAAAAATAATTTGTAGGCAAATGTAAGGCGAGGCAGAACCTCCCCTCCACCCCCAAAATGTTTCACAAGTGATGAATCATTATTTTTCTAACCATATTTCATGAATACATCTATACGTAAATCAATGTTCTTTCTGAAGGTAAAGGAAAATCTATGAAAAAATACACATGTCAGAGTTGATATTAAAAATGCAGTATTCATAAACGCACACAGGAAACTGTTCTTTGGATGCCAGCTATCAAGACTGATGCCTAAAGGAGTTTTGCGTTGAAAGGCCAAAGAAGATATTGGCAGGCAAACATCACATTTACATGATATCTGCAGAACGAAGGCAAACCAAAAGTAAAATGAAATGCCATACCGAGGTGATCCAATTGTATATCTATGGTTTATGTCCTATCTGCTGCTGGCGCTATGAGAACAAAAAATGTAATCGTCTAATTTGTAAACTGCCATTTTATGAGACACTACTAAGGACATGACGTTTTTTAGACCCTTTAAAATAGGCCCCAGGCCAATGTTCAACTAATTAGATTTGTGTGATGATCCAGATCTGATATTTCCACTTTTAGACGACTACTGGCTTTTAGCCATAAACAGGAAATAAAAATAAAAACAACATAATCAAAAGGACTTGATTCCAAATCCTAGACAGTTTTATACAGTAATCCATTTAAATTGGGTTTTTTTTAAATGCTGGCTCTGGATTTAAATTGGAGAATTAATGTTTGGAAGAGATTTGTGCTTCCTAGTTCATTTTATTGTCAGTATTCTACTCTAACAAGCAGGAAATGGATGTCTGTATACTTTCAGTTCACGTGTAAAAATTGGACATTAACTGAATGTTATAAAGAGCCCCCCTGCACAGTTATAGATTGGCCGATACTGTCTCAAGGTTGTACATCCATCTTGTTAAGATATATCCTCATGAAGCGGGCCAGGTCACGTCTTAAGTGTATACTGCAGGTCAGAGCAACAAAAAGAGGGAAATAATCTGTTATGTTGCAGACTGGTTCAAAACAAGTCTGCAACATGTCTGCCTATAAAGTGAAAAAACATGGTTCATAATTACATTGAAAGTAATCTGCACACACTTACATTGCCAGTAAAGAGTAAGATCACAGTATTTTTAGTGGCAGCCTCTGATCTGAGATCCATAATTAGTCCATCGCTGATATGCTGTGCATCAGTGAACTCTGTATTGATCAGATATCAATTTGGCGAGTCCTGACCGGATCCCCTGAAGTATCATGTGACATCAGAAGAACCAGTTGAAATAATTTAACTGCTTTTGCAAATGTTCGTTCAACCTCAGACGGGTCCCGTTGACACAACAGGCGCCACATCTTTGACTGGACTGAGCGATAAGGCTGCAATTAATATTCATGGGTCCCATGCAGAGAGGATATCAAAGGCTGAACTCTTTCACTTAGACACGAATTAAGAGCACAGCTGCGCTGCAGAGTCCTGCACTAAAAGAAATACAGCAGCCCCAGACATAAGGTATGGATGATGAAGCATGTACACAGAGATATCATGTGCAGATATAAACGCAGGAAATCTCAGAAAGTACGCATGATATCTGTATCACAGAGAGACAGAGAGCTTATACTGTGTCTTCGTAGCTCCCAATGCAGGTTATCTTTAAACAACCAGAGAAACAGCTGTGCAGCCACAGCTCCAGGCCTCTTTAATCCCACAGATGAGGCTTCCTGACGCACACTGGAGAGCATGCTGTCACTTTCATTTACACAGAGGGACGATGAAATGGACAGAGGTAGTAACCAAAAAATCCTCAAACATAGGAAAACTCAACCCTCCGTCCTCGTAAAGCCTGTCACCTGAACACATTGCTACTGAATAGTTTTAAAATCCCGATGTGAACCTTTTTTCTAAACCGGTTCTATATTTTTGAGGCACTTCTCCTCCTCCAAGTCATAGTCTTTTGGTGGGCCTACTTAAAGTTTGTGCTAAAAGAAACCTAGTTTGTGCACATGTGAGATTGTACCAAAACAATAAAGGACAATAAAGAAAAACTTGTAAAACATGCGCGGGAGCATATTTGCTTATTTCATCTCCATTAACGTTCCCATTGTCAATACAGCTGGAGCCTTAGGCTACTTCCAACCCAGTTATTTCTATATATTTGCTGAAACGTTCCTCGGGTCCGCTCCAACACACATGAGCATTAGATGAATGAAATCAAAGAGTCCATCATAGATCTCACCTTTAACAACAGTAAGAACCGCCACTGCGACGACTGGGAACAATGAGCGGAGGGGAAAGTTGAGCATCATTTCAGCAGAGTTGCAGGTTCTGCTGCGTTCCCTCCGGTGCGCACCCAGTTGCGCTTTGGGGACGCTGGAAGCAAACCACTAGATTGCCCGATGTCCGGTAGAGCTACTTCCTCTGACTGTAGAGGATTAAGGCAAAACAAAAGTCCTGGTTTACTTCCTTATCCACATGGAGCTTCGTCTTGTTGCATCTGGAGTCGTTTTGGGATGTGTTTGTGTCTTCTTTCCTCTGTATGATGAGAGGGACGATTTCCTCCGGGAGCACACGGCTCGAGCTGGCACGGCTGGACAGCAACAGGCACGGCTATTCCCATGATAGAAATGAGTAAACATGTGCCCTCTCTCAGATTAACGGGACCACGTGGGTAATCGCCGGGGAAGAGCTGCGAGCAAATTAAATTCACATGAGGTCAAGGGGATCAGTGGTTTCTCCACGACTCATTTTAATGAAGGGCGAAAAACACATTCGATTCTTTCTTTTCTTCCATTTTTTAACTGTATTTAAAGTTATTTTTGGAATTCACAGTTGTTCATATTACACTAAGTAGGCCATTGTATTGATTGCGATGTGCCAGTTATTGTGGGGGGGAAAAGTTAAGTGCAGGTTTTGCCAGCTGCCAGCTGCATATTCCCAGTCCACAGCATCAGATGGCATCATATTGCGTAGGATGGAGCAGATGGATGCAGGCACTATAGCTCAAATCTTTGTGGTGTCACAGCACACTATACATTTGGCAACATGGTGCAAAGGATCAGCAAACACTCACGTTTACTCCACTTCAGTCTTGTGTGTCCTGAGCAACATAAAGTTGTTTATTGGCGATTTGAGACAACCTCCCATATGTGCCCAGTCCACAATTCAAACAAAGAAAAGTTGAATTATATATCATTTTTTTTCTGAGCTACATCAGGCCTTCAGGCCACATTTAACATCTTAACAATTTGGTTAATTTTTTTTCTCTCTCTTTTTATGTGTATCACTTCATCTGCCTTGACCTAAAATCTCTTACACTCATTATAACGAGGTGCGTTGAGCATCAGCGTGAGTACCAAGCCTGAACTCAAACAGCATGGTGTCTCGTTGGATGTGCCCTACAACAAGGGGAAACAATAATGTGGGGCTATGCAGTTTAAGCACCATGGCATCCATCCACATCGGACCAAGTGCTGACATCAGATTTATGGTATAACACCAGTGTTTAATGAGCTTGGTCGGACTAGGATTCACTCCTCCACTCTCTAACATCTCACTGAATACCTGTTCACTGAAACAAATGTGCTTTACTGGCAGAATACGCCTGCCAGCGAAACAAACTGTGCCCACTGCCTCAATGCCTGTTTTATTGCAAGGTGGCACCAGTGCCAAGGTGACAGCAATATGCATGCAGGCATCATTTGGCAAATAAACATTTTCTCCGCTGCCAGTAGAGGCTGATTAGAATAAATATGTGCCTTAGGGAGACATTTAGGGATCTCTAAATGCCAATAAAACTTTGAGGAACTACTGGAGTGTGTATTATGTCAGGGGAGGAACTTGATTTTTCTGTACACATTGCTCTCGTGTTTACAGTGCAGGGTGAGCACATGCGTAGCATTTGGAAGCCACTGAGCTTTAATTTGAGCAGGTTGTCTGTGGTTTTGGCTGGATGAGGTTATTAAAGCCGACAGTGGCAGAGGCCACCGACTATTGAGTCTGGGAACGTCTCCAAATCTCAGTTGTTGTTCCAGACATGCAACCTGCTGCTGGTGCTATTAGACATGACGGAGAGATGGTCCGATGCACTGCGTGTGACTCCAACATTCCATATAAAGTTTCTGGTGGTCATTTGATGTGGAGCCACATGGGTAAAGGCCTAAATCCCTGTAGAATTGTTTCTTCTATAACAAGCTTCATTGAGCTTTTGAAACTGAGAGACTGCAGGAGAAAAGACCTCAGTGACAACTGGTCAGAGCGAAAGCTTAGTCAAGAATTCAGGAAATAGACCATTGCCTCTTTTCAGCCACGAGCACTCTGTCTGACTCCAGGGATGGCAATGTCGGCCAGACGGTCGGTTGATCCTCCACTTTGTTCCAGACTGAAATATCTCCACAGCTATTGGATGGACTGCCATGGAATTTGGTGCAGATGTTCATGCCGCCCTCAGGGTGAATTGTAATCACTCTATAGTGCCATTATCAGGTCAAAATTTCAATTTGTCTAATACTTTGGTTTATGACCAAACACCTGCAAAGCTAATGACATTCCCATCGTCCACAGCTGTACTTGTGCTTAGCTCTAATTAGCCGATTTTAGCACGCTAATACGCTAAACAGAGCTGCTGGCATTGGTGTAGACTCTCAGTCTTTGATCTGCTGGTTGCTTTTTAAATATGTATCCAGATGTTGGCTGATGTAACAAGGCTGCATAAAATAAATTGTGTGGTTAGAAGTACTGCGTCTGCCCATTATCTTTTTGACCCTCAACACTGAATCACACTTTGTGTTCCATCTGTCATCAGCCTCAGTGTGGTGTTCACATCTCTGATACCTCTTTATGAAATTGTGTTAAAACTTGAAATAATGTACATCACTGGTACTTGCATTTTCAATTGTGTACCTCTCGCCATTAAACATCAGAACATGGTGACACAGATGATTCAACTTGGAAGTTTGAATTTACAAAAACATTGTACATACAATTTAAACAGCAAAGAAAAAATAGTGTTCAAATAATATCTCAATGCAATTCAGAAGAATTTGACTTCCAAAAGAACAATGTACAGTAATATTAACAAATACAGAAAATACAACTGACACAAGAGGCATTGCATATGAACTGTGTATGAACAACCGGGACATGTTATATCAAAGCTTTAATCTGGAAGTTGACATCCAGTTGATCTCAACTCCTCGGTGCACACTGGGGTCATCCAATGATTACTAGATCTATTAACCTTTACTGACACTCATCCAGCTTAGATGGATATTGAACAACAGACATATACCATTTTAATAATCCTTTTGTCTTAACTTTCATCAATCAAACAAAGATTAGATCAACTCATCTATCTGGTTGCCAGGGGAGCACATGAATAGAATATTAACAGAAGAGGTGGCTCAAAAATACCCAAGACAATTGGAGCCATTAGCATTTATACAAACCATCTGAGCGTAAATCATTGCAAACTGCTTCTGTACGCTCTGATCTCCGGGGAGTGCCGGAGTCCATCTTCTGAACATAAAGCGGCCGGTATACCTGTGTAATAACACTTAGCACCACAGTCTGCCAGGGGGTGCGGACGGTTTTTTCAACACTCGCGGTTCTCCAGCCAAGTTGTGCCCAGCGAGCGTCTCCCGCCTTCCAGCAGTCTCAGCCGAAGATGAATCACCGAGACCAGGCCCTTGCCCTGGCTTCCTCCCCTTCGCTGACGTCAGCCGACATTCGTCCTCTGATGACGAATGAATGCTCTTCCCTGAGCAGAGCCAGCGTGAACATCAGTTCTCCACCCCGGCAGGAGGCCTCGGATGAGTTACAGGCCAGGTGGTACGTCCTCCCACCGACAGCCTTCCCCTCAGAGCGCCGCCGTGATGGACAGGGAAGAGGCTCGCCTCAAACCACCTGCTGGGAAACGCATTCATTTTGGAATGGATGGATGGGCACACATGAACTATTCAGTGTGATCTAGCGTTTTTGTGTTGGGTAAAATTCACTGTACACAACTCCGGGTCATATATCACAGCATCAGGTCATGGGCTCTCATACATGTTTGACTTGTATAAGTGTGCCTCATAACAGAATGCAGAAGAAATTGAAGAATGCAGAAGGACTAATAAAGGATTATCTTATCTTATCTTATCTTAAATTCTCTCTCTTTTGTTCAGTAGTGACCAGGCAAATCAGGCAACAGCTTCCCCATGGGCCCCAGACCCTCAGGGGCCCCAAAGGCTGCAGATTCCTACATTATTTTAATATATTATTTATGAAATGTCCGAAAACTACATGTACGTAAAATGTTACCATGTGAAATGGTGTTTGAAGATGTTTTGGCAACTAAATGAACCTGTGTTTAATCATATTGCCACACACTAACTGGCACAACATGAACCTGCGGACTGACTGGTAATCCCATGGGAGCACTGGTTGGTGTATGGCATAATGAAGCTCACATGCTTACTGTGAACATTGTGATTAAAAGCAAGAGGATACAAACTCTTCTCAGGGCCCTCGAGCTGGTTGATCTATAACAAAACGGCCTGTAGTAAAAGCACACAAGTTACTTCATATGCAAAGCAACTTGTAGTATCATTCACAGCCCCTCTAAACCTCTGTACCACACATTTACTGCATGAGCTTCAGGAAGTTTTTCAAAACTGTTCCCAGAGACTTCAAAAGAAGCCTCCAACTCGTGTCTGGGTATATCAAAGTCAAATTAAAATATTTTACCTGGGAGATCCCTGCTGGGATTTTGGGGGAACGCGGGTCAAATGGACGCGGAGTGTTTAACTGGCACTCTGAGGTTTTGTGAAACATTCAGAGATGCCAGCAGAAGATGGATGATGGATGTCTCCTCATGCCCATGCCCCCCCCCCTCTGGTGGCGTGGCAGGCAGGACGAAAGCGAGTGATAGAGAGGTTACAACTGGCAAGAATTTTAAACATCCATTGGCCCTCGGGAACTCCACAGACTCACAGCTCAATAAAGATCTGTTGGATAGCGAGGGGAAATAAGCGCAAGAGAGAGCTGAAGGGGGGTGGGAGGTGGGGGAGGAAGAAAAAGAAAGGGAGGGGAGTGAGAGGAGAGGAGAGGAGAGGAAGGACAGGGAGAGATGAGAGTATAGGGCAAATATATAAGAAGCAACAAAACAAATATTCATTGATTTACACATTCCATCTTTGTTTCTCGCCACCCGGAGAGCACAATGGGTGTTCCAGTACTGAAACGCTGCAGTATTCGCTCAGTCTTTGAGGTTCTCTCCTGTTTAAATCAACATTGAAATTAAGCCAATGGTAAAAACAAATATGCATGTAAAGCAGGGTATTAAAGGAAGAAGAGGAGGAGGAGGAGGAGGAGGACTATTTCTCAAGTTCAGCCACGATGTGAATTTTGTGTTTGTGGTAACTGTGTTGACATCAGAAAATTAAATACATCATTGAAGAGTGAGAGTTTGTCGCTGTCTGTCTCGCATCCCTCATTGTGAAACTGCAGTCTTCCCAGTCACGGCTGTCTACGCCCAACTGCAAAGCACTGCTGCCCTCCAGAGGACTGAGATGTAACAGCATGAACAAGTGGGCCGGTTATTTTTATGAATTTCTTTTTTTTTTGATTGAAAGATGAATTCACCCACAACGCTGATTTCAATCTGCTCCCTGCCTCTGATTGGATTGTTCCCTGCTTTCATGTAAATGTGGTCGACACAGTGAGGCGTGTTACTTGTAAAATGGAGATATAAAACTGGAGGAAAGGAGAAAGAAGAAGCGTGCTTACAAAAAAATGATATCCTTTATGGACGTTATGAATTTGTCGGATGTGCTATTTCTCATTTCAGACTTCTGAAATGACACAAATGAATCACGTCCAAAGCATCTTTGTTGGATCGCAGTCTTTGAAAGCTTCGAGACTAATTGTTAAAATATCATTCAAGGCTCATCACGGTCTCCTTTCACTCAGAGAGTTTGAAGTCATGGATGACAGTCAACATCTGTTATACTTCAGATCCCATTGAACAGCACTTCACTTATTACTCGTTGTTGCATCGAAGCCAAGTCTCTCCAACGTCTCGTTAATTAGGAATCTAACTTTTACTGACAGTCAGTCTTGTTGTTTATGAACTGCCAAGCAGGCTTGTGTGAACTCAGCATTGTCACCATCCCTTCAGCCTTTTGTCCCTGATGTGATGACAGGCAGGATATGATTTGTTGTGATGTTCTGGGCTGAAATGACAGCCTACACCTTTAGACTGATGGCAGAGAGAGACTGATGGCAGAGAGAATATTGAATTCAGATGAAAAATGTTAATAAATGTTGCATAAATCAGTTCATCAAATCATTATAATTTGTCATGTCTTGACGGAAATGGTCACAAAAGATAACCGTCATCCCATTGTTGCCGTTCATTAATGAGCGTGAGGCCTCACAGATCATCTTTCTGAAGCTGATTTGGGGATTTTCTATCCAAACAACCACTTGTTGCAGCCGATTACAACCTGGGGTTAATGATTCAATCAGACCAACAGTGGATGTGCCATTAAGCGAGCTGTGACAAAACAACCGATATTCTTTCCGGAGAGAAACCCCAGGAATACATTTGACTGCACTGATTAGGACACAGTTTCTATTGACAAGCATTTTACCTCCACTGGGACCACGGCTGTGAGAAGCTTTGTTTGTTGCAGGCAAATAAATAAGCCATGAAACCCTGTCTGATATTGATTCCCCCCCCCCCCCCCCCCCCCCCCCCCCCCACATACAAACCCAGGCACTGTGCTAATGTCAGATGCTACATGTCTTGCCTGCATACATTTCGGGGCTTTTCTTTTTGAATGTCACGTCTCATTAATTTGTGTGACACTGTGATGATTAAAGATAGCTCAAATCTCCTGCTGTATATGCAACATCTGACCTGCCCCCCCCCCCCCCCCCCCCCCTCTCAGTGAGAACACATTTACACACAAATCAACGCAAACTGTCATTTCCTAAAAAATATCAAATTTAATTTGGTTATAAAAGTTGTATTTTTTCACATGCACACCCATACATAATGATCACCATAAATACTGTCCAATGATTTCTCTTTTTCTTTTTTTCTTTTTTTAAACCTTGATTCACAAAGCAAGCACATACGGTGGACCGATACATCTGATTTCAAAGGACACTATGGAGAATGCTCGCAGTCGGTTACAGGTGGAAGGAATCTCAGTGCACGAACAAACAAAAAAAGCTGTCGAAAAATCAAGTAGAAACATTTATAAATTATCTACAAATGGATCAAAGTACAAAAGAACTACGGCGTTTAGAGACACTACACCCATTCACAGGTCAATGATTTGGTACCGGGACACCATGTTACAGTTATTCAACTTTGTGACTTTGTGAATGAGAAACTATACATGAATAGCTTCGGAACAAAAATCATGTAAGCCTATTACCAGCTGAACTTTTCTTACATTCCATTTTGGCAAAACACTCTCTTGTCATTGCATTTAATCAATAATATTAACAAATAATGAGGAGAGAGAACCCTTAAGTGCAAGTTGAAACAAGGGACAACTATAGCGATAAACAGGACAGAATGGTAATTTCAAAATAAACAGAGCGAGTAGAAGTTTTTTAAATTATTAAAGCTATGAGACGTTCTTTTCCTTTCAGTTAGTAATTCATTAGTAAGTTCTTGAGCACTTTTAGCCAACTTCCCGGCACACAACATGTTGGTAGAGTATTCCTTTTACGAATCCAAGTTATCATATTTGCTTTCAAATCTGAAATTGCAACTTATTATTTCTATAATCTCATATAATTAACACACATAACGGCTGTCTCCTCGAGAGTCAAAAACTGAGGTAGGACAGTAAGGTTGAGTTGTGTTCGGGCCACCAGATGAAATACATTTGAATTATGTGCTGTGACTTTATGTGATCAGTGAGATGAGAGTTTAGCATTGCCATTTGAATTTTCATTCATCTATTTCTTTCTTTTAAATTTGGTTGCGTTTTAGAATTTGATTTGCTCTCCAACCTACAGGTTTTCCAATTTAACCTATATGGGAAAAACATTCCAAAGATGTAATTTAAAATGATGTCATCAAAGTTTAAAATATATGATTTTTAATTTTTTTAAATAAGTAAAAAATCATTGTAAGAAAAAATGAAACGCTGTCGTCCAAAATCAATGATCACATTAAACACTTAATTCAGTATTTTCTCGCTCCATGCAGCGTCATCTATCTTGCAATAAAGACACATTTTGGAGATTTTTACATTGACCATGAATGAGAAACTGAATTAATAGACAGCCTGCAGGATGTTAAGTAGTTCCCACTGATATGATCACATTTTGTGTTGCAGAATCGTTTAGTGGCATTATGCAAATAGGTTTTTTGATTCTGAAGACTTGATTGCAACATATGAAACATTCAGTGAGTCAACAAACCCAATGGACCAAACTGAACATCGACATTACTGATTAGTGTCTCCAGACTCCGGCTTTGAGTACATGTGCTTAATTCATAAATTGTTAAATTATCCAAGATCATAGGAATAAAGTAAAAGTCAGATCTGTACCAGATTCCCTTTTAAATAAATATATATATATATATATATATAGGCTGTGTAACATGTTAACTTGTTATGGTATAGTCCTTATGTACTGTAAGTACAAGTACAAGTCATGTAGAGCATAAAAGGACATATTAAATATGTTAGTGATGTCTCTCCACAGACCTCAGGTCGATGAAACAGAACCAGTGAACAATGCACACCTTGACATTTTGATTTGGGATTTCTCCGAGGCTTTAACGTGGCCCCCTAAATCAACATGACACAGCAGAACTGAACGGTGCACGGGCCACGGAGGTAGCAGCACATCACTTAATCACAGGACCAAGAACTACATGGCCTCTCCTTCAGAAAGCAAAAACATATAAGTGAAAGACAAACATGAAAGGTGAAAAAACATGAACGCATCACATACTGCCTCACACACACACACACAGGCACACAAAACATGTCTTTTACCAATCAAAACACCCACCTTTGTGCAATAGGAAGACAGACACAAAATGTAGTCTTGAACTAGGCGTTTCATGACAGTTTGACAGCAAGGACAACAAACACTTCTGCTCTTATTTAATTTCCCAAAAATGACAAAGCACAAGCGACCCGTCATGAAACAAAAAGCCTCGTGTAAATCAACTGAGGAACGTCAGGCTCATATTGTTCTCATAAAGGCCACTGAGACAGCTACGCTCGCCTCTGAAGTTAATGCCCTGTTGCCAATCTTCTATTTTTTTTAATTCCTTTCATCACATAAGAACTCCACTCTGATGAAATCACAGGTACAAGTGGAAATGTTTCTTTTCTTCCCACGTATGCTACCGCCTCTCCATGGTATTGCACTGAATAAAGGCTTTGAGTTAGCAGCCAGCATTACTTCACAGAATGCCTTGATAACAGTGTTGTCTATTTGAGATGTTCTTAGAGGACCGTGGTCTCTTGTTTCCTCGCTGTGACATAAATACTCCGCAAAAATTGATGTTTTTTTTCTTTTGTTGCTGAGAAAAAAAGCCCGCTAGAAACAGAGATGTACCCAGATGCTTTGTTTTCACAGCTACCCTGCTTGAAACAAATGTATAGTTTCTTCAACTAATGATAAAGAAAAGAAAAAATGTACATGTCATGAAAATCCTAGTTGTTTTTTTTTTTTTTTTTAATTATCGGTTGATTTAAAATACATCACAGTAATATGTTTTTGTGTCGGCAGGTGACCTCTCTCTCTCTTTGATTTTGGCACTGCACTATACATAATTTAGTTGATTTGTATCCATCACCACACATGAATAAATGTATCACTGGTTATATTAAAATAGGCTCACACAGTCCGAGAGACAAAGCTCACATCCTCTCTGTCATGTGTTGTTGGATCAGAGTTGATTGTGTGGATGCAATATACAGAGCCTGTGCACGTATTGTACATGTATGCTTTTTTTTTTTTCTTTCTTCTTTTATTTCACAGGGGAGAGTCTCTTCAGGAGCTTCTTCCCTTTGGAAAGTAGTCCTTTCTTCTTCTTGTTTGCCAGATCTTGGTCCCGGGGGTCCCGGGGCTCCAGCGGGAGGCGGGGGACCCTCGTAGGGCTGAGGGGTCTCATGGTGCCTGGGAGGAGGGGCCGAACAATCGGGGACGGCGCTCGGACGGGTGCGGCGTCGTTGTCGACCGTGTCGGTGGTTTCCGGGGTCACCTGAGGAGAGAAGCGATGGGGAGGAGTGGAGGCATGGGGCAGCATATTACAAAAGAAGCAACACTTTTACACTGCAGACGTAGGCCTGAGTCTGTCTGAGCGCTTCATCAAAATGTTCTCTGAATGCAGACGCTTTTCAAACTGTATTGCTTGTTTTGTACAACAAGCAGTGTGCTGTCCTTTTGAGTGCCCTGTGCATCTAAAACCTGCACTCACTAATAATAATAATAATGAACAAATTGCCCACTGACTCATTGACGTCTTACATGCTTGTTTGTGGCCTGATGGTACTTGTTGAGTACTTTGTTGTTTAGCAGAAAAACTCAAATGTCTTTCTTTTAAATTTCATTTGATGGAAATTTAAGTCACGGGTGAAGAAATAACTTATTATTGTCAAATGGAACACGTATCGTATGGCTGTCCAATATGATGCAGATGTTAAAATGCTAAAACTTTTCTACTATTAAAAGAAGTTAGAAGAAGAAAGAGGATTATGCAGAATTGTCTATTTGCATTGTCTAACTTTACTATCCATGTACAGAATATTATCAGGCACCTTCATTATAAACATGTCGATTTGTTTGTATTAATCTCCTTTTTTTTAGCAAATATATTTGAGTTATTTATGTTTATGTTATGTATTATCTACTCCAGTGTCTTTCTGTGGTTTGGTGATTGTTAAGTGGCTGCTCTAACTACCGCAATTTCTTAGGATTAATAAAGTTATCCATCTATCTATCATAGTTTCATATTTACATTTGTGAAATTAATTCACACACACACACAAACACACACACACACACACACACACACACACACACACACACACACACACATAGAACATATGTAGAAAAAAAACACTGAGGAGGAAGCCATCAAATGTTGAGTACGACATCAGCACAACACAGAGTCCACCATCAGTAGGCCATCAGTAGGGAACATACAGTACAGTATTATACAACACCGAGGGACACAACTGTAGATACCAGGCTTCTCAACTAATGCAGCAGCTGGATACGCAGCGATGCTTTTGAGAGCATCATCATTAAGATAGATAGTTTGTATTTAGAATTTCAGTTTTAAAGAGTCTAAATTTCTCAGACTCAAATTGTCAGTGATGTATCATAATATACGGCTTTTGGGTGACAACAATTATGCTATTCAGTATTGTGAGGCCAATATTATGAACATTTTAACATTTCGAAATAAACCTGTATATATTTGAAAATGTAACAAAACATTTGGGTGACACTCAAACCAGGAAAAACTGCACATTTTAACTGATCCGATACATCACCGTGAAAAACAAAAGAGCCCTCTGCTGCGACCACAAGCTGTGTGCATTAGAGTTTGGTATCTCAAGTTGCCGACTTACTGTACAAGGCAGACAGAGCCATTTATGGTGTGAAATGAACAATCTTCTTCTGTTTGTTTGTTTTGTTTTGCCAAGCGGGTGAGGAAAAACAAAAAAGAAATCAGATGTGGCAGCAAAGTCACCGTCGCTTAAAAAACCCACACCACTATGAAAACTGAAAACAACAACAACAACAACAACAACAACAACGTCAACAACAACAACACACCGAACACAGAGCGCCAAAAAAAAAGAATGTTTTTAATATCCAATTTTTTTCTTCTTTTATTGTTCCATTGTAACAATACAGTATGGATGTATCAGTGCTGCGATTAGTTTTGTCTCTCGAGCTCAGAGCAAACATGGCATATCCACTGTCAACAGGGCTGAAAAATAGATTTGATGTGTGTGCAATATACATAAAGAAACAAAGCCTCTTTAAGGAAATACAGCAGTCGAATCAAGAAAGTTATTATAAAATGTATCAAGTATGAAAAAGGCATGCTTCTCTCTCTTTTTCATCTTAAAAGTTTTCCCTCAGATACTTGATTTCAGTGTCCTTGGGTAGCCATTGTTATGTGTTAATAAAGCACTTATTATTATACACAACAACCACATTTTGATTTTGTGTTTCAGTGCAAAGAGGTACCAAATTATGTTGCGTAAGGAATGAGTTGAGTCTTTTTCAAGTCCTCCTTAACCAGTGCTACATGCATAAATCACCCACAGCGCTCCCACAGTCTATCCCCTCTCTGTCCATGTCAGGCTTTGCTTCTTCCTTTCTCTGAGACTCAGAAAGGTGTTAACACTGGATTTTTTTTTGTCGTGGGTGAGGGGGCGGGGGGGGGGGGGGGGGGGGGGGGGGAGAGAAGGGGGAGGGAGGTTTGTTAGTTTGTATAGAGTCACCACTGTCACCACATGGACAAACACACACAATGAACAGCACACAGACGGCAAGTGGAGGAAGCGAGAGACGGAAATCAAGAGAGAGGACGGAGGATGGATGAACACAGGGCCTAGCGCTGAGAGCGGCGATGATGGTGTACCCGTTTGCCCTCTGAGACGGTGGAGGCAGAATTGGCAGGGGGCCGGTTGGCAGGCTCTTCCTGGGGGTAGTGGGACGGAGTATCGGTCAGATACACCTCCACGTCATCAGGCACTTCTTCCAGGAAGTTAGAGGGAACCAGACCGCGGTGGCCGTTGATCTCGCCCTGTCGACAGTAATGAGGAGTTCTGTCAGGGTGGCTGGACATGATGCATTTAATACGGTCGACACAGCATGTCGTATACTACTGTATAGGCTGGAATTTGAGGTAATCCCCTCAGGCATGTATCGGGACACTTTCCATCATTTTTTAATTTATTTTTTACCAAAATCAGCATGTGAACCTAATTTACACTGCCAATCCCCTGGACTCATTTAATTCATGTTTCAAAATGATCAATTTGCATATTCATCATTTTTCCCAACCTTGTGATTTGTTAAATTAAAGATTGTTTGACACCGACCACCCTGCCTGCAATCAATCACTGTGCCAGAATCGGAACTCTACAGTAAAACACATTGCTGTTAATACCCAGGAAAGGCCTGTATGTTAAACGTTCCACATTTCGCTAATTTTTATGAGAGTTTCAGCAGAAGACTGATGCCATTTTCTAATGTCTGCACGGTAAATACAAAGCTTCAACCAGCAGCCGGTTATCTTAGCATTGGATAAAGATTGGAATAAGGGAAAACAGCTAGCCTGGCTCTGCCTTTAGGCAAAGAAATATTCATAATTTGCATACCAGCGCTTCAGAAAATGAACTTCTGTCTAAAAACCAAAGGGAAACAAAAATGACAGTTCAGTTTCTGTACAAAAAAATATAAAGTGTTGTTACAAATGCAAACATGGCCAAGTGGCACTCACATAATAGAATCCGTCTTCATCAATATCTCCAAACACAGCCATGATGTCACCAGCACAGAAGGTCAACTCGGCCTATCAGAAGGCAGAGATACAGAAAGGGATATACAAGGAATGCGATCCTGGGGAAGTCGACTATGCCTTAATCTGTTATACTGGTTTATGTGGGGTCATGGTCTGATACAGCCCTTCCTTGGATCTGTAAATACATGTGTGTTCAGTAATGAGCCCTTAGCAGTTACTGGTACCTCGACATCAACATTAGGGGAGCTCTCTCGGGGGTCGTAGTCGTACAGGGCCACCATCCTCCTCGAGGCCTGATCTCGACGCAGGCCTCTTCTGTGCTGCTCTGGAAGCAACAACGGATTTCATTTTAATATGTGTTTTGAGTCACAATTAAACTTTGCAACCCCACTGACAGCGAGCAGCAGCGATCATCTGTACTTGCTCAGGAGTGAGTCAGCCTGCGTAGTACCTAATCTGTCCACAGGGGTGCTGAGTGGCAGGAAGCCCTGTTTGATGAGCTGGTCCATGGTCTCCTCGTCCTCCGCTCTGATCTCCGACACCATGTTACAGGGGATCAGCCCCATCCTGCCCCTCACCTCTGCTCTGTAAAACCCATCTGTGTCTTTATCACCGTACACCTGTCAGAGAAGAGAGTGAACGAGTGACGTTTAGATCTCCCAAAACATATGTAGCACTTCTGTTATGGTGATTGAGGCACAGTCAAGCCATGTTGACATGTTGTTTTTTTTCAAATATGCTCTAGTTTAAGTAGAAGGATTATACATAAAAGATAAAGATATTTCGATTTCAATTGAAAATAGCTCATTCATGGTTAATTTTAAAAGGTCTTTAATTTTTTATGAATTTTTTAATTATACATTTCTTTATGACTATGGTGCAACACTGACCAACATTTGTCAGCTGCTACAAATTATACAAATTTGCACACTGAAATAACTATTTATTTATTATATTTCAGGATTATAGTGTTTGTGTTTCATGGCCAAAATACAGCAAACAACCAGCGCCTTATGAAATGTACATAAACATAAACTCCCACCCTAATGATCTGCCCCTCTTTGAAGGGCAGCTCCTCATCAGCTGCATCTGGGTTGGGGGACATGGACAGAGGATCATAGTCAAAGAGGGCCACAAAGATCCGGAAGGACTCCTCAGGCTCGGACTCGTCGTAGTACGTGGGAGAGCGGCGGTCCCGGTCCCTGTAGCCATCTTAAACACATCGAAGACAAAATAATTCCATCATCCTGCATCACTACAAAGAGCAACCTATTAATGTGGTCCAACACACAGAACAGGAACTTTGGAGGCTTTGTTTCTTTATGGAAATATTTAATATTTGCAAACATCATTTTTATGTTTGTCTTCAGTCAAATATGAGCCTGTGTTTGTGATGTTTGGTCACAGATTTCAGGGCTCAGCAACAAAACTTTAAAGTAATTTGGTGACGAAACCTACGGTTTCATACAGTATACACCACTTATAGTCCATACAGTATGTTACAGTTACAGCACATATTGATGTGTCTTAACCATGCTTTAAAGGAAATCAATGAGGATTTTTTTCCCTAATATGTCTCATTGATTTGCTGTATTGCATGACAGATTTGATTTTCCAGTCTAGCCATAATTGTGCCTGTCAGCATGCAGGAAAAAATCAGTGGTCAGTCAACTATTTAAATCCTTTACTGAAGCACACGCATGCACCAACAACAAAAACACACACATTACATGTACTTTCATGTTTCATTTTCTCTATTTTTACATATAAATATGCAGTGAGAGACAGACGAGGAGCAATACAAACCATGGTGCAATACACAGAGAACGTGATTCATGGACATGACACAACACCAGAAACACACAAGACTCAGACAAGCATGCAACAAGAAGCCTAAATTTAAAAAAAATGTAAGAGACAAAGATACAACTCCATGTGTCTATTTTCACTTCAAATAAAAACACAAATGAAATTCTGAGATCTAAAGCAAAATCCAAAACTTTGCCACACATTGCCAACAATTGTAGCAGCAAGAGGTCTAAAGCAGAGATGGCAGAGTTGTTGTGGAAGTCATTTATTTGTATTTGCTAGCAAAGTGTGATACTGCTAGGCCAAAGCTTCATTTTGGTGCTTGGAAATACAAGCATGATGTGAAATGCACTGCTCCCGGCTGAGCATAGGCCGACCTACGGAAGGTTCGGTAATTGTATTTATGTGGCACGACCAAAGGACAACTGCATTTCCAACAGCTGATATTTCAAACTCAAGAAACTCAAACGTCTAAAGAAAGCAGTGAACGTGTGTCGTCATTATTTAATGTCTGCCACTAATATTTCTTCTACATGTCATGCAAGGATGCTCTCGTTAAAGGTGTCGTGGGTGTGGTTGTACTACAAGGGGAAGGGGGTTTAGCAGGCATCTGGAGTTCAGTGCAGTGAGTGAGGCATTCTCCGAGCAGTCAATCAATCATTTATCATCTGCAACTGTGGGAAGGTTCATCCTGGACCCCAGGTATGGCTTGCCAGTGGGTCCACCATTTCAGTGCAGTGCAGTCATGCTGTTCAACTGTAAGCATAATAATATCTAGTATTATTTGAGGCGGAGAAACAGGCACTTGCAGGTGTCCACAGCTACTTCTTGCTGTTTGCCAGTTGCTGGTGGCATTTTTTTTTTGTCGCCATGCTGTGGTGGTAGAAACAGGACTGCAGGCACATACCATGGGGTGACCTGGTGCCGCCCATGTGCCTGCGGGAAGACCACGTCCTGTGCCGAGCTACTCTGCCATAGTAAACATCCTCGGTGCTGGGGTTTGCCTCACTGCTATTCTCAAAGGTTACCTCTACAGGAAACACCAATTAGAGGGTGATGGGGTTACAATGCAAAGCTCAACATTCCCTTCCCAAAAAGGTTAACTGAAGATTTGTGTTGCCACCGAAAGCGTCTTACTGCTTAGACACAAGGTAAATACAAATACACACAGGAAAAAAAACGACTATAGCAAAACTATCATGATTGTCAGAGTTTATCAGAGTAGATTAGCACGTCAGTGTGTAGTGCAACTGTTTGCAAGGCAATTTAAGAAAAGTGTCAGTTTGTGGCATCATTATAATCTCTGCAAGATGTTCAGGTAGTGAAGGGCATGAGCATGGTTCATAGACACAGAGAAGCTCATGATGGTGTTAACAGAGCAACAAACATGTCTGTGCTAGGGCACAAAAAAACACAAAAATGATTTAAAAAAAATAAACGACACCCTCCCCTCCGCTCTCTCTATCCACCCGCCCATACTGACCAATGGAGGGGACCATTAGAGGTCTTCTCTGAGGCTGGGGACCGCTGCGATGGTTTCTTCTGCCGGTCTCCCGGTCATGACGGCCTCCAGCCGGAGTGTTGCCCTGAAATGCACATAAAGCACAGAAAACATTCGCAAACATTAAACATTCACGAGCTGCTCGCGGACACGTGACTCGCAAACGGTGTGTGTGGAAAAAAACAAGAAACGCATGTCGACGTACTCGTACAAATTGTATGTAAACAAAATCATGCAGCACTCACAGGCAGGCACACTGAAACACAGACGCATAGACACGCACTCAGACACACACAAGCCCACGGGAAATTTCAACATTCCAATATTAAGCAAATACTGATAAAAAAAAAACTACTGATTTAAAATATGTAAAAGGAAATTTATTGTGTCAAAGATATCAGTAAGCACTTGTCCACCGTATATTACTGTGCACAACGCAAAACTGTCCACGCCCAGTCTCTTCCTGTGTCTCTCTCCAAGGACCTGAACACATTCACACCCAGTGTATCTTAGCTTCTCTCCATGAAGCTGAAACATTCAAACCCAGCTTCTTTCTCTCTGTTGCTCTCAGACTGCAGCCTCGCGGCGTCAGTGTTCTGTATTTTGAAATTGGTGGCAGCAGGCTGCAGTCGCCGCAGCTCCACGTCACCTCCGATCCTACTAATATCCAGTTCTATACACCACGGGCTGCTTCTATCTACCTTGCGCAATCTCATAGCGAAATGGAGAGGATTTACAGTTTAGATGAGAGGATATTGTTAGCAATATAGCGAATTTTGCTGACTAATATCACACACATTGGGCCAGACTTGATAGTCAAACTCTGAAGATGTTGCTTCAGAACCGTTTCTCTTCACTGGTATGTGGAAATGCTGCCTGAAAGCATTAAACCCCAGTCTGTCTGTCTCCGTTTCTCTCCATAGTGCTGAAACCCAGTTTCTTTCTCTCTGTTTTTATTTTTTATTTTTACCTAAACTCAGCACACACACTAACAACACTTAATTAAATGCATGTCAAGGCAGCAGTCTCAATTGAAGTATCTGTGCCCGTGCAGTTCACTAACTAATATTAAATTTGGGTGGTTATGACTTTTGGGTTTAGAATAAGTGCAAAGAACTGCACCTTGGGTGTGTTGTGCGAGTTGCGTCGACGTCCCTCTTCCAGCTGCATCTCAGAGTACAGCTCCTCCTCATCCTCTTCCATGATGTCAGACAGGTCAGAGCCCCGGCTGCTTTCGCTGTGATAATCTTCATTGTGACTATAGTGAGGCTTTTGGCAGTCACGCACACACACAAACAAACACACAGACGCAATTGTTTAAGTCCACATACATCCGTACGTACATGCGCACACCAAACACACATGGATGGGCAGACACACGCATGTGAGCACACACAGGGACACGGGCACGGGAGTGTATGCATGCAACCACCCAGACATGCATGCACACACACATCCAAACATACACGCACACGTAAGAGGTTGTCCATTGAAAAACACATTGGGACAAAAAGTAAGGTAAAAGATTCATCGCTGTTCTTACCGGCCTCCCGAGCTCAGAGCCTCTGAGGAACTCATCCACTGAGGGTCCTCTCCGACGGCCGCGCGCAAACCCTTCTTCATCTTCCTCTTCCTCGTCAGAATGATGCTGGTGAAATGACTGACCCTGCTCTCCATATCTGCCCTGCCTCCTGTCCACCTGAAAACATGCACGAAAAGTGAGGTAAGTAAGTAACAGAGACGGAGGCATACCAGTGGTACTTGATCTTTACTTGTTTGACAGTTTAATACGCTCTTATTTTATGGTGTGTATATACTGACAGTCATAGAAAGCCAAATATGATTTTGTACATAACCAATAGATCGCTGTATTCTCTTCATTTCAAGCTAATTTACAGGTGTTTTTAAATTGTAATTAAATTCACTGTTTATTGTCATGCTGCAAGTTTCCTTTTCTTTCTTGACTGTGTAATTCCATTCATGTGAATGGATTATGCATTGCCATTTTCATCAGACCTTGCCACTTTCTGCTGCCACCCTCTGCGCTGCTTCTCGGGCGATTGCTTTGGCGACAGTGTCTGGGATGAGCGTGCCTCTGGGCTGAGGAAGAATCCTCTGGGGGGAGGGGGAACGTGGATTGGGAGGGGGAGGGGCCTCGAGGGTGTGGCCTTGCATGGGCACAGGAGGCTGGGAAGTGGGAGAGCGTGTTAGGTCCCAGCCAGGCTGGCCAGGTGGAAAAGCTCCCCCGTGGTGGGCTGCGTGCTCTTTGGCATCCAGGTCTCTGGCACATACTGGTCTCTGAGGTATAGGGTGGTGATGGGGGTGGGGTAGCAGAGGCAGTTGGTGCTGGGGCCTGGGACCTTGGTGCGGATGGCGAGGCGGAAGGTGTAGGGGCTGGGGCTGAGGATGTGGGAGTAGGTGCTGGGGTTGTGGGGGTCCACCTGGGTGGGGGAGTCTGGGATGGGGTTGAGGGTGAGGAGGATGGGGTGGGGGTGGTTGTCCGTGGGCCTGGGGTGGAGCAGGAAGTTGGGCCTCTGGGGGGAGGGGGAACGGATGAGGAAGGTGAGGGGATTGGAGGTGGAGCTGAGCATGGGGGTGTGGAGGGGGGCCTGCGTGGGGGTGCATTGGCGGTGGCAGGGGGATTGCAGGTAGAGGCACGAGGAGGTTGTTTGGAATGACGGCGACAAGGGAGTCCTGGGATTCTCCCTGCACTGACAGCGTCCTCACGATGACTTCCCTGGCCTCCAGGCACTGAATCCTTGTCAGCTCGACAGTAACATAGTCTGCCATTGGGAACAACACTTCAGCTATCTGGATTTAAAAAGAGAAAATGAAATGTCAACATACACAGAAGCGGCATAATCATTTCTAACAACTGAAACAACTTTTTTTATTTTGTGGCATCCCAAGACTCTAAGACGAAGATGCGAAAATAGTTAATATTCTCTTTGTTCTGAGCCAAACCTCCTTCACAATTTATCAATGTTAATATTAGTATGTGAAGCAAATAATAAAGCAGGAAACACCATGTTGTCAAAGTTTCAACATAGTGTGTTTTACTTTGGCAGTCACCAGAGGGAGTGAGAGACCTTTTCCAGGATGTTCACAGGAACCCAGATTGAGAGGCTTGCTCTGACCATGAATCACAAGTAGGTGGCACTGCTGTGTATGCGCTCAGGCCACTGATGACATAATGATCAACTCAACATCAGATTCTTTTACCACCCCATCTGTGATGCATGTTCTCATGTTTCAACTGGATTAAATATGATTAAAACAACTCAATCAGTGTTTTGCTGTATCTGTGTAGGCCTTTGAAATATGGATCCCATATGCTTGGGAATTCTCCACAAACCGGTCCCTCGGTACTATTCATGCTGCTGCACGAAGTCACTTGTTTTCTTTGTTACTATTATTGATGCCTTTAGCTCAAGATGCCTTTTAACAGAGGATGTAGGCTTGGTGGGTAACACTTGCTAACTCACCCTCTGTCCTTTAGTGCAGACTGCGTAGCCAACGACATTTGCCCCATTAGATGTGCCTGTGGGAGAGAGGATGGGGGGCTTCCAGCGGACCTGTAGGACCCCTGGAGCCTGCCCACAGAGCACCTGTACATCTTGGGGAGGCTGGGGAGGGCCTGGGAGGTGAGGGGGGGAAAAAAAGTTTAAAAGTTGTGTAATCATTTACTGTTTTATTATCACAAAGATATAAACAAGAGGAAAGGGTGTGAAGCATTCATCAAATGCACAAATTGGTGCACACACAACCATGCACAGAAATGAGAGGGAGTGAGGTGGGGGTGAGGATTCAAGACACAACAAACTGGGTTCATTTATAATTTCACTTATCATATTTATATTTGTGAAAGAATTACACAACACTATATTTATACTTTGTAGATATGCACAGTTCATGCGGATACTTGTGATAGTATGACATTGCTGTTGTGTGCTGTGTTTATAAAATGCCAATTATTAATATGACTATAATGAAGTTATAATGGCAGTACATTAACATTATCTAATGTAATATACTCCAAAATCAAACTGTGATGTGAAATGCAATCCTCTTTGTGTAGCAGTATTTCTTGCAGTGTGTATTCCTCTGTCCTAGTGCTGTATCATAACCTCATACTACTCTTTATGTGAGGGGAAACAATGTAAGGTAAAATAAAACAATGTGGGCCTCTGGGCCTCCAGAGAGAAGCGCTGTTGTCTCCGCATGCAGGACACAATCCGGAGAGACTACAGCTCATTCTTAGTCTTCCACTCTCCTGGATCACTGGATAAAACATGCACAACTGCAGTCAAGCAGAGGCAAATGCACACTCATACAAAATGGTCATTTCAGTGAGCAGTGGAGAGGCACTGCTTTATATAGTGCTGGTCACTACAGGCTAGGCTATAGGCTGAGGAAATGACTCATCAGAAGAATAACTGATCATATTGTGTGATGCGTGGCTGCTCTCTAATCAGTGATATACTCAGTGCAGTGAGCAAACCTGGGCAAAAATGTAATTAGAATTTGGTTTCCAAAAATAAATGATTTATAAAGATGTTTAATGTGTTTCCATTTAAATAGATACATAAATGATACATTGTTTGTAGATGACAAATCTTTTTCAATAAATGCCATTTTGCCCAAATTGAACAATACGTCATAATTATTCTCAGTTCCATGACCACAAGCCTCTTCCGAAAGTATCATATCACTAATGTCATCTCTGTCCATTGGTTTGCAATAGAAGAAAATGATTTGGGGAAACCCAGCCCACGACTGATGTTTCATTCTGACCTGTTCTGCAATATGGTGTTGGACCTAGACAGAATACAATACACAACAACGGCAAAGGTAAGGCAATTATGTACCGTACTCTTCTACAGCACAGTACAATAACCTTAACACTGATATGGCATTATGTCACATATTTGAGCCGGCATTACAGTTAACTGACACAAACAGAGCAGTAGCAGTCTGTCGTCTCCATCTGTCTCCAAGATCGTTTAAAAACAAGCAATCGTGTGCTTTGGCGCTATGCATATATTATTGGTATCTGTATGTATAGCAATGAGCTTTTGCTGACCTGCAGCCTGAGTGCAGAACTCCACGCCGGCTTCTTTCCTCTCTCTCTGCTCCAGTGGCAGTTGCCATGGCACCTGGTGCGGCTGTGCCACCACCGTCACTTTATAAACTGTCAGGGGCTTCAGGTTGACGAAGCGTAGTCTGTACCGTCCCGGCTTTACCGCCGCGTGCTCCGCCCCGTCCAGGAACACGTTGTGACCGTAGTTGCTGTTGCTAGGCAACCAGGAGAGCTCGGCAGTGTCGCGCTGGATGTCGTCCACCCGGAGGCCGCACGGCGCCACCACCACATTGGCCCCCACCAGCAAGGTGCAGCGCAGCTCGTCCGACAAGCCCCGGTCCGTGGCGCTCTGCACCGACACGCGATGAACGCAGCCGTCCAGGTCCAGCTTCTCCAGCAAACACTTGGCCCGGCCGCCATACATTACACTGGCGCGAAGCTCCCCGTCTACTAACACGTTGTAGCCAGAGATGTTCCCCCAGCCCAAAGGCACTAGTGGAGGCTCCCAGGCCACGATGACACTCCGTGCCAGCTGCTTGATCAAGTTGATCTTTCGGGGATAAGGCACAACGTCTTCAGCCAGGTCGTCAGGGTCCAGGGGCCCCCCTGTCCCATTGCTACAGGGAACCAAGGCGTTAGATATGCCCAGGAGGCCGTCCTGGGCACCTCCATCCACTGCCATCAAGGCCAGGGGCATATGGTCCAGAGAGCCCAGGTCGTCTCCTCCCTCCCCCGACTCAATCGCTAGTTTTTCCTTGTCTTGGACAAATTCCACGAAGTTGGAGGGAACAAGTCCTCGCTGGCCGTCAAGCAGCTCCCCTGTGACACAAAAAGACATAGATTGGAAGTTGTAGGAGATGAATAACTCTACAAAGTGCATTTATTCTTCCTGTTCATGTTGATGAAAATGCTACCCTTGTCTTGTCTCTATAGGAAAGCAAGACGGTCCCTCCGCAATGCCTCACGCAAATGTTAAAATTAGGCTCACTGATGGCTCCTTACAAGAAAAAGAGACAAGGAAAGCTGTAACTTGAATACACCTAATCATCAGTGAGATCTATTTTCCTTGTGTGGTGGGAAAGAGTCAGATATGTAAACATACAGTACATGCTATTCCCTAAGACGTAAGATTAACTGCTGCTCTGATGCTATCTCTTCTACTCTCTCCAGTAAACACAGAACTCAGAAAACATTTCAACATTTTGAAGAACGTGAACTTTAGTTCATCGCTTTTGAACATTTCCAGGAACACCCCTGAGCATTTAGATGCTGCGGTCAATGCAGGAAAAAAAACCAGCTTAGATTTGCACTGTACTTTTTTCCCAAAGGGAAGAAGTTTGTCTTCAAAAAAGCTCCTTATCATCTTGTCCTTCAATCCCTTTCTCCACAGAGGCCTGGGAGACCTTAAGAACATCTGTGTGTGTTTGTGTATTCATGTGCGAATGAGCGTGTGTTTTGTTTGTGTGCGCTGATGATTAAACTGAGCCCTGCTGGATTAGTCATCGAGCTAAAAGGGACCAAGGTCCCATCTTGACAACAGCTTGGTCTGAGGCATGAATCTCCCTCCTGCGTGGTAAATACAAGGCTCTTCCACGATGCCATGCAATTTCACCGCCCACAGCTAATGAATCACTACAGCCGAGTACAACTGTGTCTGCAGCGGGCTGCGCTGTCGGCAGGATTTCTAGTCAGGGGGATTAGGATTGCCTCTGATGGAGAAGCCTTCATAATTCTAGACAGAGAATCACGCCAATCACCAGTTACAAAAAAGGGTACAGGGTGTGTTCTTGGTGACACTGACACAGAGCATACTTACATACAGGTGTAGGCAAATTAACTTAATCACCTAGTGGGTAAATGACTAACTTCAAAGTAACAGGTTGAATGTCAGCTGGATTTTGATTGCTTTAAAAGAGGTTTAATAGTGAGCTTTCAAAGCAATATGCAGCTCAGCAACAGCTCTAACATCAGAGACCAAAGTGAAGGTGGATCAGTCTAAAGAAAACTGCTAAAATATTTGATACCTCTATGAAAACCACAGTGACATGAGCCAAATACAGTTTGACTGCACTGACAAAGAGTTCAGGTCGCAAGGTTAAAATAACCAGTATGACATAAGTATCAGGGTGACGGATACTGCTACTGTCATGATGCCCAAGAAGAGCAGCAGTGTTTACAGTGATGATTGCGTCAGCATTGCAGTCTCTTTACATTAAGGTTTGATCATGATGTTATGTCATGTCTCGCACATCGAGGACAAAGTCAACAAGATATACTGTGGAGTGACAAGTAGGAGGACAAAATATCTCACGGATGTATATATATACCCACAATGCACAGCACCAGTATATGACATGGTAATTTTAAAAGGATGTTGACTGTAACAAATTCACTGTGAGCTGACACACACAGATCTTGGCATGTTGTCTCATTGCGAGATTAATCAATATGCGATGATGCACACGCTTGTTGTGACTGTCAAGCATTCTCTGCTACAGCAGCAGACAGGGACTCGGGCAAAACCACAGACTTGAAAAGCAACAAAGGACACCTCCTGCTGTAATCTTTGATATATAAAGTGCAATTTTGACTATTTTTTGAACCATTATTTCCCATGTAATCTCTGCGTCTTGTTTTACTTCTCACCTTGATAGAAGCCGTCATCGTCCATGTTTCCATACACGTACAGATACTTCCCAGCCACAAGGGGGAGTTCTGCTTCAGGGTGCTCGTTTGGTCCATCGTAAGGGTTATAACTGAAAGGAGGAGTTCCCTTTTTTTTTTAGTTTTCATGACAGTAGCTTTTTTCACATTTACATTTTTAAATAAAGAAGCAGTTCATTAGTAAACTCAAAAAAGATTATGTGCAATAAAATCAACAGATTCCTGAAGCAGTCACCTGTATCGGGCAGTGCAAAGGCGGACCTGGCCTGTGTAGCGAGGCTTGGACCTGGGTGACGGGCTGGCCTCATCCTCCATCTATAGATTGACAACGTAACCGACATTAATGTCATATACTACATGCATGCTATTCATAATTAGGATTCAACCCAAAGCAAAGTAAGCCATTGAAAACATGACAAACTTAAAACTATCTTGAAGACATGATAAGTTATACAAGCATAGATGCGATAGTGGTCACATCAATGCATCAGACCCACCTCTGAGGGGGTCCGCTGTCGAGGGTTGCTGGGGCGGTCCGTCGTCACGGTGCTGGACTTGACAGACAGCGGTTCTGGTCTTTTTCTGTCTCCAGTCTGTGGTGTGCAGGGCGAGAACTGGGAGATCAGTAGAGGCGTGTTTGCCGCGCTCTCATCGCCTGGGAGACATCGATATCCATAGCAAATAAAGAGCAACTGTCATTCCTTCTGCACCCATTTGCTGCTCACTGTACAGCTATTGATCTCCTGTTGAAGCGGGTGTACAGCAAACACTCTTCATGGCAAAGGCTATTCCACCCCGATCAACAGCTCACATCTGCAATACATTTGTCCTTAAATACAACTGAGGTCCTCATGTGGAGGGGGGGGGGGGACACAAACACTTGAAAAACTCAACTCAAAATAGAAAACTGCAGTCTAAGAGTGTGAACAGCTGAATTCCTTGAGGAAATTAAAGTCAGTCAACAACATGGGTCCACGGCATCAGTGGGTTCTTGCGGTTTGTGAGTGAGTAATATTATGCATTAGCCCGAAAGCATCAGTGAGTGCCCCCTCTGTTTCAAGTGGAGAGAAAGATAAAAAAGGATTTCCAGCACTTCAAAGACCTCTGGTCTGTGCCAGACTGTATAAATCTACATCGTTGATATGGCTCTATCTGCTGGCTCTGCAGGTTGCACTATGTGTCGTTAGAATACTAATGTGTTAAACCACATTCATGTCATACATCAGGCCTATGATCAATTAGGGTGGATATTGATCAGAAATAAGCAGTGCTGCCATTAATGGTTGTCCACCTCTGGTCAGGAGCGAGCTGATCCAGCTGTTATGTGAGCCGTCTGGGGACGAGATCACTCCGACTCTCATTTCATTCTGATCAGAGGCCTTTTGATCACATGTAATTTGGTGAATGCTTTTATCCAGAGTGCAGTCATTATTTTTTAGAACGGGTGGACCTCACTGGTAGTGGACCATTGATGACTCACGATGGACAGGTTAAAAAAAATAAAGTCTCAAAATTATTGCAGTGTTGATTTTTCTTCCTTTTCAAAACCTGGCGTCTCAAACATGTACATATATATGTGAAGTTTGGCTGTGAGTCGAGTGCCCTGACCCACCGTTCTCCGTCTGGGCTTCAAATCCAACGATGACGTGGGAGAGTGTCTTCTCTGATGAGAGAGGGATCTGGGATGTGGAGGCAGGATTATTTGTAAGGATGCCCACAGTATCTGATTGCAAACGAAAATTCAGCAGCTCGTTGGACAGCTGGTGGAAGTGTTCACTCTGTGACCTGCATTTCTGCTCCAGGTCACGAACCTTGACCTTTGAAAAAGACAACAAAGAGAGGGGGTGTGATGGCCGAGAGGAGCAAGAGAAACAAAAGAGAGAAAGAGAGAGAGAGAGCAGGAGGTAAAGAGTGAAACATGAGGGGAAAATACACACACAAAAATACACACACAAAGCACGGAGAGTACTTCATCACATGTAATGTTCAGATAGGAATTCTCTGAAGAACAGCCAACGTTTCATCTATTACTGCTGATCAAACAAAGACCCAATTAGAAAGGGATCCCTAAAGAGCCACGTTTCAGCATTGAGCAGCATGTTATATTGGAACCACTGCAGTCGAATCAAAGCACATGGAAGTGTAGACGCATCTGCACTGCTGCAGCTGCTGATACTGTTAAACTCTGATAAGGAAGCCTAAGTACTGCAAGTAGTTAAGAGGATTATAACACTTACAGTATAGACATTAAAGATGGCATATCATAAATATATCGGAGGAAGTCGAGGAAGATGGATGGGGTGTACGGCGAGTATAGTAATACTCGATATCATTCAGGGCACAAATGGATTCTCGATTTGCCCCCCAAAATAAGGTTTTGAAAGTGTTAATGATTTGCTGAATATTCACACATGAAACTAATCAGGGAGGAAAGTAAATACCTGAAACATTCTGTCCTTATTGTTCTGTTCTGACAAAAAAAGGAGGAGAAAGAAAAAAGTAAAGAAAGAAGAAAATTTAAAAGAAAAAACATAATGAAGAACCAAACACGAATAGATGGCATTGGAATCGATGCAAAGACTAAAAGTGAAATGCAATAATATATTTATCGGTGCAGATAAATATACAAAAGCAACATGAAGTTAAAGTAAAAGGAACCAAAAAGAAACATAACTTTATGTTTGTCAACCTGTAAAAGCCTTCCGAGCACAGGACTGTGGAATCAGGGGTTTGTTTCTGAGTTTGACCCTAAAGACAGTGAGGCTATGTTTTTCTTCCTGCTGAAGTGTGTGTTTGCTCACTAGTGTAGAGAAACAGGCATGTGACAGAGACTAGCAATTGATTCAAGGGATTTGCAAGAAGAGAAGTAACTCATCGACTGTGGAGCTTCCATTTCTCAGACCAAACTCCTGATGTTTGTCTCAGCCTAACTCAGGCTGCTTGCTCAGTAAAATCGTATTAAAGTGCTTCAGCTGGATAATAACATCACCTGACTTGAACTACACGCAAAGGAGTCTGCACCCTATTGTCGTGACAAAAGGATTTAGAGTGAAATGAGAAAATAATTTTGAGTAGATGAGCCAGTGACAAGCTTCTTAAGAGACTGATGAAACACAGCAGGTCAGTGATTTGATCATAGGGACATTTAGTAATCAATGTCAGCCTGGTTGCAGGATTAATGGGAATCTGCAACTATTGTTAAAGTTTGGAGGAATATTTCACAATGCAAAAGTACAGAAAACCTACAGGAAGACAAAGGACAATATAGGAATATAGCTGCAAACACAGAAGCTGAGCTACGGATTGTTTTAGACTCTCTGGGGTATGAGTCAGAAACTGGTGTGGAGTATTGAATAACCTGCACGGTATCACAGTATTTGTTCACAAGCACTTCTGGGTGGGAAAAGACCAGTTTATCGTCGGTGGATTTCAAATTTTAAAACACAATTTATGCCAAAACCACCTGATTCAGGGCAGAGGGCATCGGCCAGCCCCCTGACGGTGCCCCTACTCTTCCACTTCTCGAAGAAATTGTATTAAAAGAGGATCCAGAAACATGACAGAGTTATCCACAAACCTAGGCCTGGTTTTCCTCATCGTGCTTAACATCAAAGACCCTACTCATGTATTGTCCACACACACACACACACACACACACACACAGGTGTTTTCACTTCACTGGCCTGATTAGACCTCTTCTCTAGGCTGTGTGGCCGTGTGCAGATTGACGTCTCGTTAACGTCTTGCTGATGCACCTGTTCAGACCTTTATCGTTCTTAGAGATACCAGGTATGTCTAAAACTACGCTCTACGCAAGGAACACTTAATTGTGAGTAGAAAATTGAGATTTTAGACACTTCTACATCATCATCATGATCTTGCCTTCACCTACAGGTGTAGTGTCCCTTGACGGTTGCTGACTAGAAATCTATCTGAAATCAAGCAAACATTTCAAAAATCCTGGGGAAAAAAACAGAAAGCTTGACAGTAATGTTAACAAAGAGGGACAGGGCTAAACAAACACTGAATTCCTAGCAGAGGTGCAATCAGCCAGTGTAATTTAAAACACCTGTGTGAGTGGTGCACAGACTTTACAACAGATTTTTCTACAGATAAAGTGATTTTTAGATGTTTATATGTAGCACTTGTTCCACATCTGTCTAATACTATGTGAAACATCTGGCGGATTTTTGGCGGTCTCATTTCATCAGCTTAAAACAGATCTAAACCATATCTCAGAAAGGTAACACTTGAGGTAAAGCTGTACCTCTAACAGGTGCACTGCTTCCTCATGCTGTTGGTCAGCGTGAAACCATAGCTTGCAGTGAACACATAGAGACACACAGTGGCAGCTGACACGGTGATCACAGCCCATGAGGTAGAATAGACCGCACACAGCTGACATACTGTCAACCCAATACAGAGGTTGATCCCAGCACTGGTAATTGACGAGATGCCTACTCCTGATGGCTCTGATGAGCAGTAACAGATTTATTTTAGTGTGCAAGAAGTGGCTGGTAGCAGAAGTAAAAGCACAGTTTTCAACATTAAAAAACCTCTTTGCTTAGTTTTACAAATTACTTAGCATCTGCTTAGTGTCTGTTTGTTTCTCTTTGAAAAGACGCCAGTGCAATAAGTGGGTACATGGAGACAACTGACGGAAAGACCTGACAGATATCTGAGGAAGCAGTCACTATTCCGCTGTTTTAAGGTATATAAAAGCTGGCATGCTCTAATCCAGCAGGTATTTTGAGTATATTTACATATCAGTCAATAGAATAAGAATGGGCTTTTTGTTTTATCTTTGTATGGCGTGTAAACAATTAATTGTAAATAATGCTGCAACAGGACAAAGATGCAACAAATTAATTCTTTAAAGTTACATATTTGTTCATTTAACAATTGAAAATGTAGGCTCCACAACGTTGAACATCAGGGTGATTGAATGTATTGAAGGCATGATTAGGTCAAAATTCAAGACGGTAAGACAGATAATTAAACATCAACAGTTTCTGTTGTATCAAAAGCACTTGTAATTTAAATCCATGTGTCCCTTGTGATATTTGCAGTTCTATCTAACCAGTTTCCAAGCAGAGTAAGAATATATCCCAATAATAAAAAAGGTACCAGACACGATACGAGGCCTCGAAAAAAAAAAGTCGACACGGTGTTTAAATTTATCAACTAGATAGGCAACATTTTTAGCAAAGCGCTCTTCATCACGCTATCAAACAATATCAAAAGGTGTTGTCAGCTGAGACTGCATTTCGGACAAAATCTGCTGATTTTTACTTCATTTGACAGGTTTCTAAGGTCTTCATATTTTCTGATACAGTAGCAGCGATTCAATGACAGTGATTCAGCAGAAAGTGACTACTGACACATCAGTTACTGAACAAGCAGCTTCAGTTCGTCACTGCTCTTATCACAAAATCAATTACAAGGGAGCATTGTGTCAAAAGTATATAAAAAAAGTAAACTTTCAATGACAGATTTTGTATTTTTGCAGTTATCCATAAGTCCATACCTTTTGCAGTTGATTGATCTCCTTCTGCTTGGTGTGGAGGGCCACCAACGCCTGCTCATGCTCTATCTGCAGCTGCTGCTTCAGCTCTACAGCCTCGTGCATATGCTGGAGAAACAGAGAGAGAGAGAGAGGATGCGGTTACGTTGACGGATGTTCTTTAGAGATGATTTTTGACAGTATACCGTTTCAGCTAGAAAGTTGAACTATTTCTTTAAAAGGCAGATTTTGCAATCTAAGGCACTCAAGTGTTGAAGTTCACTGCGGAAGTAAAGAGTGCTATACAGTATGAGCTTTTCATATAATGCGTATCAGATGCAACCCACTGTATACTGACTCGAACTGACTCAGACAAAAGCTGTCACGCATGGTCACCCACGCTGATCCTAAATCTACCCTTTCCCAAATTAGCCGAGTCATAACCATACAGTATCTATCCGCGGAGTCACGACCGGCTGCCACATCTTACAGAAACGGAGTTAAGGCCATAAGATGTTTCCACGGGCTTAAGAAGAAAAGACAGCTTAAAAAGCTCTGACATTCATCATTTTCTCTCTGTGTTCTCTCTCCCTTGGAAAAAGAAAAAAGAAAAGCCTCTTTACCTCCCGGAGTGGCTTCGAGGTGTCCTGAGCAGGCAGCTACTGCTTTGCATAATCAGGGAGAAGTTCTAAGCTGCAGAGGACTGGGCTGGCTGAGAGGCTGTCACCGGAGCCTTAGTGAAAAACTACTTTTTATAACTCTTGGATATTCTCGGTAGGCTTGATGAACTCACCTACATTTTAAGCAAACACTCTGTGATGTCACGTTAAACCAGAGACGGACGTTGATTTTAAACCAACAACCTGCCGTACACAAGTCTGCATCTCAAGACCACTGCCAACCTTTCTTATTCTGGTTTGTGGCCTTTATGATGACTGATGAAACACGTTGGTCTATAAAGTTGTTCTATATACTATAAATATATATAAAATATTATACTATATATACGTTTTGACACTTTTTCCCTTCTCCGTGCACCTTATAAGTAGGCGAAGCTGTGCCAGGAACCCCCACTCTGCTACAACACTACAGACAAATATCTTTGAGACGAGGGATGTTTACTGCTTAGCAGAACTGTAGACCTGCAACCTGGGATTTGGACTTGAATCAAACTTAAAGGGGAACTCTTAAGTAATTGCAACATCAGTTATGTCTGAAGACTACAGTTGGGGGGGCGTGGAGTTAAAAAGAAGTGAGCTTACCAACCAGACCGCTGTGGCCCACTCCTCCTCTCTGCTTGTGGCTCGAAGCTACATTAGCCGCTACTAGCACTGCTTAATCATATGGACTGTCCTCTTCAGTGACAATTGTAACAGGCCACTTTACATTTGTCTTGCATCTTGCCCTTTAGACATTCTGTATGACAGAGAAGTGTCTTAAATTCCCACATATAAAATAAGTCTTTTGTTACCACATAACATCATTTTAAAGGCAAGATTGACAGTGCTGTATCTCATTAGCTTTGACTGAAGAAGTCCGTGTTTTGGCAATTTGTTTTCCCCATGTTGCATCTCCTCCATCTCTGCTCTCTTCGCCCACATTGCCCCGTGTAATTTTCTCTAAATAGTCTCTTTGTCTGCTTAATCAATACACAATGAGAAAGTGACAAACCTTTCTTTGCTGTATTAGGGAGCAGGTCAGTTTTTCTCAGATGGGTACATTTCTCTCTCAAATATCCTGACAAACAGACAATCGATAGGAGATGCAGGGAGGCGAGGATTTGTAATGAGAGCGCCTCTCACGGCGCAGGGAGATTGTGTCTGATTACTATTGGCAGACTAGAAGACGGTGAAAAAAAGAGCCCCTCCATGAATCCGATGACACTTCACCTCATGAGTTGCATCGCTTTCCTTCTGAAGTTTTCTTAGAAAACGTACACATGGGAGATTTGGATATTTCCAAAAGAGGCAGCAGAAACAGGGCCGGAAAAAGCTCCCAATCTGATGAACGGTGTGAGCTCGAACAGAACCGCTGAAGTGAACGAGGGATGAATGAGTGCAGATAGGAATGCTGGAGAAATGTGGTGAGATATACAGTATGTCAGATGAAAAAGTGGACGGATAGAATCAGTGGTGATAAAGGAGGATAAACGGGGTCTCCTAATTCTTTTGCTATGCCTACTTAGCAGTAAGACATGTGCAGGGTTTGCCTTAGAGACGCATTGCTCAGTAGTCTTCTCCACAAGAACGGGAGAGACGAAGAAGAAACTATTGCAGGTTTATGATATCAATCCCTGGACTAATTTTTAATTGATTTACATCATTTAATCCATAACTGCAGGCAATTAAATGTGGGAGTGAAAGGAAATGTTTTCCTTGGGGGGCATATGTGAAAATGGCAAATCAGAATCCTTTAATCAAGTAATCCAAAGGTTCATTACTGACACTTACTGGTCATAAAATGAATTAACAATATAAAACATGTAGTATCATGCCACACATTATGAGTGCACCGAAGAATACCAGTGGAGCGAGCACACATTGAAATAGAGGGATGAATAGAGAGATGAAGAGCTGGAGTTATTAAAAGAAGACTACTGATATTTGTATTGAGGGGTATATAGGATGAAAGTAAACATAAATTCAACAACGTCTGACCTTTAGAACCTGTTCCAGGTTCTCCACTTTGTCTTGGAGTTGGCTCCTCTGCTGCTGGGCCACGTCTCTCTCCTGGCTCACTACAGCAAAGGTCTGTCTCAGCTGCTCATAGTCTGATCGCACCTACATGAAGAGAACGAGTCCAGATGCAAGGGAGGGAGGACCAAGAAAGAGACAAAAAGAGCAAGAGGAGATTAAGAGGATTATAAAAACAACATGGATACAAACAGCCACAAAAAAAAGGTTAGCAGAGAAACAGTAAACAGAAAAACCAACAAAGCGAGGGGAAACACTTTCATTCCCTCCCTGTTTTTTACTTGAGAGTAAATGCAGCATTTATTCTGTTTTGGGTTTTTTTCAAAGAGGAAAAGAAACATGCAATTTGTATGAGGTTTGTTCTTGCAGTAGACCTACTTTTTACATTTATGAATAGAGGCTGTTCTTTTTTGTGCTGGAGGGTTGATTGGGAGTTCACAGTCTGAAGAGAAATTAATCAGCGCATTTCAATTTAGCCTTGATGAGACAGAGCTGCTGACTTAAGCGTTCTGCCTCTCGCTCCTTCATCAGTCAGAGGCCTTGAGTCAAGCTGGTTCCTCTCAAGGTGGCCTCATAGGACCGAGCAGAACCATCTCTCAGCCGTACACCAATCATCTCATTAACGAGCAAAAGAGATGAGGGTACAATAGATAAGCGTGCTTACCCGACTGCACAAAACTACACCGCTCCAAAGGCAACGAGTTCATTCGTACCGTGGAATTTATGACAGGAGCTCTATTAATCTGAGCTCTGTCACGTCGGACAAGTAGCATAGCAATCATTTTCAAGCATTTATTTAGATACCCAAAGATGGTTTACATAATAAAATAAAATTAGGTGAGTAAAAACAACCTTTAAAACTAAAAGCTAATATAAGCGCAGAACAGAGCAAGATAAAAAATGTAACTTTAAAAACCGGGGTCTGGTAATAAAACCTTGTGTTGTGTATCTCCCGTAAATAAACATTCTAATCTAATATATATTCGATGAATATTCTGTCCTTAGCTGTGCTATTTAATCAGCAACATTCAAATATTTCTTCAAAACTGAAATTAGTAACTGTCAAGGTGAACACACAGGACCCTGACTCAGCGAGTCCAGTACAAGATTTTGAGTCAATATGTTTCCTTTTGAAACTGTCAGTTAATTCTCTTGAACTCTCCACAGAAAGTAGAATGTCTTTTCTGTGATTGCTTTCTCTAATAACATCACCACTTTCTTTCTGTTCTCTGCCTCTTCTCCCTCTTTCATCCCTTCATTTCCTCCCTATGCTCCGACCACCACACGCTGCCAGGATTGCTCTTACAAACCAGTGGCGGGACTGGACACGCTTCCTTTTTCATCTCCGTGCCCACCTTGTCCGTGCACAGATGGCATCTTTTTTTGTGTGGCACGCTGGAGCAACAGCTCCGAGCTGAGTCCCTGGACACGTGTCAAATCTGCCCCCTCTGTGAAAGTCACTATTAGTGCCAGAGTAGCTAATCGCCTTCCATCACAGACTGTCTCCATCTGTGTGTGTGTGTGTGTGTGTGTGTGTGTGTGTGTGTGTGTGTGTGTGTATGCATGTGTGTATGCATGTGTGAAGTGGGAGACTCTGGCTGACTGTGCCAGTGAGGACGCAACGATGGGAAAGGAAACGCAGCAATGATGTGTGTGTTAAAGATGGAAGACGTGACATTAACAGCACATGTGGGTGAAGAAGCAATATAAAGACCATGAAGAGGCAACACACGATAACATGTATGATGATGATAAAAAGGCTGCAGGGGTATTGATCTGCAGAGACGGTTTCACAGACAGCAACTTAAGACTGATGTTGCAGCTATTTATAAGACCTTGTGCTTGTGATACGTAGCACCTATATCACTGGTAGTGTAATAAACAATAGATTTTACCATTGATCATGGCTTGGTTGGTCATTGATTATCATTCTGTGCGAGTGTGTGTGTGCAGTGCATGTGCGATGCCATACCTGGTCATAGTCGGACGTCTTCAGGTGGTGGTTGATCAGCTCAAGGTTCAGACGATTTTTCTCCTGCAAGGCAGCATGGAGCTTTGCCCTCTAAATAAACAAGAGACACAAAAGAGAGTTTAGTGTGTTGTTACATTATGATGCATCTTCTTCCTCATGTCTGACTGCATCACGTATGCAAGCCAACCAGCGCAACTCCATCTTAAAACTATTATATAAACGACAGAGGAAACACTCAGGTTAGTGCCGATCCCTCCCCTCCGTCTGCATGCATGTGTGTGTGTGGGGGGGGGGGGGGGGCTAAGCTTTTCTCTAAGATGCTGTCTGGAGGACAAAACCCACAGCTGCACACTGTCACCCTCCATTTGGTATATGGCATTAGGAACGGACGGGGAGAGCTGAAAAAAAGAGGGCGGCGGCGGGGGGGGGCACAGGAAGTAAGAGATGGGGAGAGAGAGGGATGGATAAGAGGAATAGGAAGTGGGAAAAGGTTTGAGGAGATATATTCAGGACAAACCTAACAGACTGAGAATGGAATGAGGGAGTGCTGAATATGTCAGTTGAATGCTAAATAAGCAAATGAGTGCATAATTTGAGTCAAAACGTAGCGAGCTCAAGATGATATTCAGTTGCACGACACGTAAAAAGGATTGAAAAGAGGTGTGCAGTTCCTGTCTGCACTCTCTGCTGCACAGATCCACATTCAGAAGTTGTCATGCCACTGGTGCTGCAGGTACTCAAGCATTACATAATTACGGCAGACTCAAACTAGGGCATCGCTCTCCTCCTATCACAGCGCTGAGCATTTAAGAGACTGCGACTGGTCATAGCCTGGCCCATAATACCACTTCATGCTAGTGCACTGAGCTCATACTGTTGATTGTGCATTCTCAGCATCGCCATCATAAAATGTGAATAAGTCATTATTAATAGCAGTCAAGCCGTTTCTCTGTTCAGCTTTGTCTTTATACAAAAAGCATAAGATCACAGCTTTTACGTCTAGCATGTTAAAATGGTGGCTTAAAGACCAGTGGGGGGGAGGTTTCAACATGTTTTATAAATCTAAAAATATTGCCCCCAAAAAAAACAAGAAGATGTATCGTCTCTAAAACAGGGTTTAATCCAGTTGCCACCTATGTGTCATAAACTGATGAACAACATCTGACTGGCAAGATGCATTCTAGCTCCATAAAGCACAGCTGACTGTGCTGTTTTTATTCCACGCCGATGAGCAGCACCATGTAAACACTGTGACACACCTCACATACAGTACATGCAATACGCTCTCTTGAGCCTGATTGCTATGATATACTCAAGCAAAAGAGGAGTTCGGGCATTGTACGTCGGCTGCTGCACAAGAGAAGATTGTGCAGCTCAGAGGTTTGTGATCAAATTTATCAGGACAAATCGAGAAACTCAATAAACCCGAGCCAAGAGGAGAAGAGAGGGGTCAGCCAGGTTCATCCTTCTCTTTGTGTGCAGGCAGAGAGACAGGGCTGTCGGAGGAAGACACAATCAAACCGAGACGCAGATCGAGAACAGACAAGGACGGGAAGACACAGAGACTGGTGAGTGAGTTCACACGCTGCTCTTATTGTGTAACGCTACCTCCGCATCACGTCACCGCAAGACTACAGAGCAGCAGCAGCAACTGTACTGAACCACACCGAGCTACAGTAGAGCGGCCACAAATGATCTTGTTCTTCCGCCTTTGACTGGTAATTATGGAAGACGTGACACATCATGAGGTGCCAGCTGCAGTCGTCCTCTGCAGGCCGACGCTCCAGGACGTGGCCTTGTTGTTGACACCGAGGGGAAGCGTGGTGGGGGTCCGGAAGGGATGTAAAGATAACTGGAAGGAAGTGATGGACAGGTCGAGTAAAGACATTTCAAGCAAAAAGGAAGTTCAGGGTTCATTTGAGGTTGCTATGATAACAAAAAGAAAGAAAGGAAGACACATAGAAAAAAAAAAAAGAAGAGTGACCTTTTAAGGCTTCTTTTTATGGGCCTCAGGAATGATGTCTGCTTCTCCACTTCCTCCCACTTCCAGTGAATCACACGTTCACAGCTCTGCTTAACACTTCGCAACATCTTGTAAACACATTGCTATACTGCTAAGCCAAGGGACACGCGCACACATTCCTGCGACAATTCCAACCTTCAATATGTACAAATCAACAGAGAAATATGGTTAGAATGTATAAATGATTTGATAATTATCCCTTCTCTTTAGGAAGAACACTTTAAAAGGGGATTAACAGCACTCCGAGGACATCTACGCAGATCCATGTTTGAGTGGAAAAGTGTGGCGTGCGTGTGAATCTGTGTGTGGTTGTGAAATTTGAGATCTATATGTGTGTGTATGTAGAAAGAGTGGACAAGCTAGGGGGAGAGACCTCAACACCACTAACGACTAATTCACTTCGACAACTTCTTTCTTCCTTCCTCTTCTGTCTTTTCTCTCCATCTATCTCCGTCTCCCACACACTCATGCATGCACTTCCCCTTCCATCACCACCATGATTATCATTCTGTCCCCAAACCCACTAATTTAGTTGCTGGCCCTAAATCTGCTCTGCTCACTGTGGCCTCTCACCGAACTTCTAAAGAACCAGAATCTACTCTGCATCCGTACAAGCGACTCCCAAATTGTAGGAGCAAATAATAATAATAACCTTACAATAGCAGCATTTTCCACTATGCTTCAGAAAGAAATATAAGTAACTTTTCCACAACTGGCTGGACTTTAGAAAGCTTTAAAGGAATAGTTTCACATTTTGGGAAATCCACTTATTATCTCCACTTTTGTGACGAGAGTTAGATAAGCAGATTGATACCACTCACTCTGTATGTAAAGCTACGGCCAGGAGTTAGCTTAGCTTAGCATAATATAAAGACTGGAAACGGGCAGAAATAGCTAGCCAACCCAGCTACACAAAATGTATTGTTCTTTACACTTAAACCAACAAGACGTAATGTATTGAATTATGAGTTTAGAGGTGCAGATAGGCTTATTCTGCTACCTTTGGTTAGGCTGGCTGCCACATTTTACACCTGAGTGTCAGATACATTTGGGTGGAGCATGGCTGTAGTTTTGACAATCCTCATCACTTTTTTTCAACCAAAACAGTATTGTGATATGGCCATGTTGAAGGGAAAGGGGCCGAGCTGCAGCATATAACGATATACACAATTAAGACACATTAGTTCCTCTGGTTTTTGTAATAATCAAAAAATGCAGTGTCATGTTTTCTGTCATATGAACTCTGTTTGCTCTGGTTCAAACCAGACCAGGAAGTTACTTTGATTTGCCAACAAGCTGTCTGAATATAAAATGTTTTTGTTTGTTCCAGGTGTTTCCCACTGGGTTCTGATTACTCGATGACAAGGAGTTGAGCAGAAGGACATGTACTGTATTCATACTGATCCCAATTGGATGGGAAAAATTCCTCTCTTTAATAGAGCACATCCAGCTTTGTTTAACCAAATTTACACTGATCCTTATAGCTGTTTTAGCATCTTGAACACACTGTATTTTTCCATGCAGGCTTAAAATGTATTTAAGGAAGTGTTAGTGCTTTTGAATTGCTGATGTGCCACTTAAGAATAAAACATACATTAATGGGAATAAATCGCAACATTCAAATATCGCCTCTTGCAAGCCCACAGAAAATGACACGGACAGGATGGCGGATTTGCTTAATTTAGAAAAAAAACGTTTTTGGTTCATATTGGTAATATTAAATGTTGCAGGATCGTATTTGAGTAAGCATTAGCTAGTAGCTGCTGCACTTATAGAGGAGAACAGATGAAGGATTAAGTAATTGATGCAGATTGAGATTTCTACGATGGCTACTGCTGACTCTAAATGGGATTTTTTTTTTTGTGGGTAGAGGATTGCTGCTGCTCTCCCTCAACTCCCAGGGGGATTGTCATTAATCAGATGTCACGGTGAAACACTTTGTTCCACTTAACCGTGGGCGGAAAGACACCGACGACATCAGCTGTCCTCAGTGGGAGCATCAGCGAAGTCACAGACAAGCAGAGATGTCCTAACAAATCTAATAAGTGAAGATATAACCTTCATGTACAATATATATAGAATTGCTTCTGCAACATGCTGAGTTTCGTTGCATTTGATCATCAAAATAATACTGTAGTCTTTTTTTTCCCACAGCAACTCCATGTGAACTGGAGTTCATGACTTAAGTGTGGCGATCATAATAGGAAAGAGCTCACCTCACTCTCAACCCAAAGATAAAGCATAATCTCTTCTTTGTCTTCCTTCTGTAAGTTATATTAGGTACAGCGCAGACTGGTCGTTTAAACTGATCCTCAAATAAAAGGCTTCACGCTTCTGTATCAGAGGATGTCCATCTTATTTGAAGTATTGTGGTATTATAAATTCATATCATAAACGTCCTCTAATACTATCCTCTAAACTTTGTGCAGAGTGTTAAACAGGACGACTACAAGTTGGCATGTGTGTGTGTGTGCGTGTGTGTGTGTGTGTGTGTGTGTGTGTGTGTGTGTGTGTGTGTGTATCCGCTTCATACATTGTTCTGCAGTTGGAGAATGGGCAAATGGAGTCAGAGCCCATGACTGTTGTCCCACCAATTATAGCTGCTGCAACATCAGCTGCCTGCTCAGCACTGTCCAATATCTGAAGCAATCAGCACCATGGACAGTTCCCTCAGCTGTGGAGCCTTCTACACTACTGTGGATCAGTGTTGAAACACTGGATAAGGACTGTAGAATCTGCTTCAACTGCTGTGCGTGTTTCAACTGTCAATTTGGCATGTTGTGTCACATTAAAGCCTGAAATATCAAAAGCTAGGGTGTATACATTCACATATACTTAAACATTTGAAGTATATTTACATACATAATTAAGGAATCGACTTTTCAAACTGCTTTTTTTTAAAAGAAGCCAAATAGCATCCGACACCTTAGGCCAACTGACCCTTTAAAAACTGATTCAGTTGCTTTAACTTTAACTAGAAATTGCTTTATGCTACAGTATTGCCCATTTTTTAGGGCGTGCCAAAAAAATCTTTCTCAACTTCTATTGGAAGCAATTAGTTTCTGTTCATTTCAGTGAACTATGAAAATAAAAAGGTACCCTGTGGAGTCCTTCAACACTAGTAACACTGTGGTGCAATGTTGTTAAGAATGGACCACATTTTGTTTATCACACACCAATGAAGGCTGGGACACGGTCTTTGTGAAAGATCTTTCTAATAATTGCAGAATTGTCATTCTCACCCATAAAGTAGGCTACCGTCCTCATGTTCTACGATCGTACTGCAGCTAGTGAGCCGTTTGGCAAGTGCAGACTAGAGTTCACTGCGCATGTTTTGTACTCCAATTACATGACGCAATATGAAAATGTGACATCTCTTATTTGAATCCCTCATTGATGTACATATGAACAAGTTATTGGGTGACATGATACACAGCCATGTTTCACCAGTTTCCCGCTATTCTGCTGATCAACAGTTGGTACTGGTAACGAAGCGTCGCAACAGACCAGCAAAGGTAGCAAAGAAGAAGACTTCCAGGCTGGCAAACACGGATGTAAACAATCTAAAATAGCCACAAAATCAGCTCTGCAGATTTGTTATGTTGACGAAGGAAAATACATCAACACATTTGTTAGACCTCAAGGATACATACAAATACATTTAGGTGAGAACAGAGCATCTTAACTTGTAGAGAATTTAGCTTCTGTTACACTATCATGTGGTGATAGTGTAACAGAACTCAGCACACAACTCAGCTGATTCAAGGAGCATTTATACAATGATTGCAACTGTGGTACCATGTAGCTGTAGTATCACAAGTATTATTTCACAATGATGGATCACCCACCTGAAGCGTAGTTCAAGATGCCATACTGAAATGAAAAGAAAAGAAACTTTGAAATTGTACCGTAGACTGTTAATATAATATATCCAAAAGAGGACGTACTGTCGAGGTTGATGATAACTTTAAAGCAGTTGAGCATTAGCACTGTACATCCCCACTTAAGGAATTGGTTATGAAAACAAGGGACATTTCGGAGATTTATTGTGTAGCATTAGCAAGGTCTTCACTGCAGCACAAAAGATGATATATAACACAGAGTTCGTCCTCTGAAGGGCTTAGTAGGTGTTTGCCTTTTCATAAGAGACTTCTATCCCACTTAATATTCAGGTGAAAATCAGCTTCTTTGGCAGACTATAGCAAGTCTCAAGATGATCGTGATATCAATCGTTACAATGCAAAATACTGTGCATTACTGCTGGTTTGCAACATGCGCATGGCACCTGGACAACTACTTGCTAATAGCTGCAGAGTACATTCACATTTCCTTTAACCTTTAAGTCATGTAGTGTTCATGCGTGCCATCTTATTTGGAACGCAACCTTTTGCATTACTCATCCGCTTATAATGAAGTGCGGTGAATCTTACAGTAATGTCACCAATAGATTTTTCATCAACATGCTATAAAATCTTATCTTTTGTGTCCTTTTCCAACTTCTGTACTAATGTGTCTCTACAGGTGCCTCATTCATAAAACATAAATGTGTGACTAATCTGCATGTGTCTGTGTGTACACACAAACAAATGTCACAGCCAGAAGACCTACAAGGCCATTTTGAATAAGTGTAGCCTAAACCACAGAAATTAAATAGTAGTAGAACAGACGTTCCCATTCAAATCTGCAGGATGGTAAGAGCAGCGCCCTGTTTTATGAGTACCGTTGACATTGCGACTGCTGTAGCGGGTGTGGTATATTTTCAGGTCTTGTACAATACAGCGAAGACCCCAAGTGTATTTGTCTTAGATGAAAACCAGATGTGCAGGAGACCAGGGGCAGAAGGGTGGATGTGTAGAATGAGGAGGCCACATACATTCTCTTACGTTCCGCCCAGATGTTGCATGACATGTACCCTATATAAAGATGAAGCGAGAGCCCTAAAGGGAGGGGACTTTCAGATTCGACTTGAGACCTCCGGACGATCTAGACGCCCGTAATGGCATGTGTTGCTTGTTTGTAATAAACTTTATTATACCAGCAAGAACAGTGTCCACGGAGCATCCTTCCTCATCACTTCAACAGAACTGTCGCATGAAAGAGACGACACGGGCTAACTTCCCTTTTAACTAAACACACTTACGGCAAGTGGAGTAGTAAAGTTATGAAGCACAGAGAGCCAGAGTAAATGAGTAAAATGTAACAACTTAATGCTTCTTCCACTCACTCTTGTCAAAGTGTAAGACAGCACATTGCTTTTCCCAGATGAGTGACAACTTTGTTCGGCTTAATTTATGTCACTAGTGTAGCATTAAAGCATGGTAGCATTAACAAGCTAGCTAGCTAACTGAGGGACAGCTGGCTAGATAGCTAGCTTGCTAATTCTGCTATGCTTTCATGCTACAGTGGTTACAGAAAATTAGCCGAACAGCGGGCTTAACGCTCTCTTTCCGGCGAACACTTTATGAACCCACTGACCTGTTGTCATCACAGCAACTAACAATCATCTGCATTTTCTTTTGTACTCGTCAAATGTCCATTCTACTGCTATTCTATTTCTGTGGTGTAAAGTGTGGACGCAGAGGGCAGTGGGTAACATCAATATAGTGAAGTGTGTGTGTGTGTGTGTGTGAGAGAGAGCGTGTGTGTGTGTGCATGCAAGCATGAATGAGTTGCATAACTAGCATCTCCAGGCATACATCAGCCTTAAGCTCTTGTGCATCCACAGTGTTCCAAACCTCTCATTCGAATCCTAAGGATTCAAAATCTCTAAAAATGATTCATGTGGCAAGAACCACCTCTCATAATAAACAAATACACACTCTATTAAGTTAAAACTGTAAGTTCTCACGATGTATAACACCCTAATAATTTGAGGAAACCCCCTGTTGTTGGTGGATATGTAAATAAAGGTTTGAAAAAAACGACTTAGTATGAAATATGTGACTCACTCCTGCAGATTTAATAATGTGGATCAACTGGCGCTTGAATGGAAACCCAGCCTACGCAATCACAGACGTTTAATATTAATGTCTCAAGCCCAAAAGACTCTACATCAGGTCAATGTGGCAGCAAAGATTTTATGCACATATAACATCTTCTTACTGGGAAGGAATCCCTGCGCAGACTGTACGGTCTCTAAGTGAAACCACATACTCAAGATTTCACCAAGAAGGATAAGAGTTCAAAGACTCATATCTGAGCACAAATAAAGAGCCTTGTGGGATATGTAGTTTAAACTTTTGCTCACTTTTTCTCTCGAGCAAAAATCAAACAGCTTGTGTTTTGTTTAAACGCCCTGGTTTCTCCACATCCCGCCGTGTGTGTTTTAGTGTGTGGGTGTGCCGAGCGGGAGACAATCCAGAGTTTTATGGAGGTGAGAAGACAGAGGAGAGGCAGGGAGAGGCCGGCGCTATCGTCAGGAGAGATTAACTTCTCCTCCACGTAACGCACATCCTCATTCACCTCACTCTTCGACCTCATCTGTCGCTTCTCCTGGTACTCATCTGAACTCTGCTAAGATTCTGTAATGCTTGTGCATGTGTTGTGAACATATATAGAGTTCATACAGTGTTTGCTTTTGAGTCTCCGCAGATGCTCAGGGACGCATGTGACCATATTGCAACAAAAGCAGAGCTGATTTTCACATGTTAAACAACTCAAAGTTTTAGGCCCACATCCGGGGCAAGTTACCGAATAGCTATGGTTTCCATATTCACACGTAGGGGCCCAGTTTCACCAAATTGACTGTGTACTATATGTGATATGTAGAGTTGTTCCAGCTGTACTGTATATGGAGGGCCCTCCAGGGGAAACACTGGCCTCTCTTGAGAATATACATGCCCCACGGGGAACATTAGGGCAAGGGAACGTGCACATTGATGTGTGTGCACGCGCTGTATGTACACACTGAGGGAGCAGGCAGTGAGAGTGAAATAGGGCTCCCATGACGTGAGAAGCAAAGCTTCCAGTCACATTGATGACATAACACATTTGATGTGAACAGGACCTATTGTTCCCTCAGGCCACAGAGAATATCAGAGGCCTGGAAAATAAGTTCTGCGGAAGATCAGTGTAATGCTAATGAGAAGCCCAAGAGCTGGTTAGGGATTACATGTGCTTCGATGGACCTTCATGCTCACATAATGCTTGGATGGAACTCCATGCTCAGAATACACATGTGCACACACAAAACACACACAAGCTGGCGTACAAATGCTCAAGCACAAGCAAATCCATAAAACTCTCTCACACACACACAAACCACACCCGGCCAGGGATGCACACACTTTCCCCACACACATTTCTATATGTGCATACACACAGACCCACACACAATACCCACAAATACACACACACACACGTGACCCCAATCTGCAGCAAAACATACTGCACAAGGTGCTAAATAATTTAGATCTGACCCCATTGCACAGTTGCTAAAATGTACAGTCCGCTAGAAATACACTGACAGAGCCTTAGCAGAGGTTTCCTCGCCACTGGTTTCTAGACCAATGCCTGCTGTACGTGTATCCTGTTACAAAAACAGCAAACTAAAGTACCCGTTGCAATGGTTAGCAGTACAAAATTAGCATTTTATACTCATCAGCAGATGCTTCAAAATGCAGCAAGCAGTCTTCTAACAGAGACAAAGCGCTGGGAGAAGGTTATGCAGCGTCAGCTGCCAATAGATTTTAGAATTCATCATATTAGTTTTTGTTTACATTCATCAGGCAGTAACATTTCTTAATTGACTCATTTTCAGGTTCGTACCTGTGTTTTGGGTTTCTACTGGGACATCTTCACATGCTTTACTGTTTTCTCATACTGCCGGTCTGAATATACCTGTATTCACCCTCTGGCTGAAAAGCTCCGTTTTAGCGGCTGTCTCTCTGATTGGCTTGCGAGGAGGGGGGGGGGGGGGGGGGGGGGGTATATTCTAATATCTTATTTCACAGTTTGTGGGTTGGTAGGCACTCCAGATACCCATATGCATGTGCATACGTCCTCTTTAAGTCACTCAGGTCGACTAACCAGAGGCCGCTGTATGTTTTGTCTCTACTTTGCATAAAATAAAGAACGAGCATTTGCTAAATTTTGGAATAGTTTGTGCTCTCAATATCAAAGTAGATCAGAAACCCTCCTTAACGGATATATTGTTCTTTTGTTGAGGTCATTTCAGTTTTATTAATTCTGTTTTGTTGCTCTTGCATTTGTTGCTATCCTGCCCGTTTGACATTTTGCACTAAATACTTCTATTGTGAGGCACTTACATAAATAAACCATTGCTGACTTTACATATATACCTACTTTTTATTAGTATTGCACAATCTACCAAATGGTTCAATGGAGCAAAAATGAATTGGGACTGCTACCATGACTACATTGCTAGCCTTTGAACAATACCTGCAATCACCTTTAATCCCTCACAGACCTCTGTCTCATTAAGGTCACAGATGTCGCAGAAATGTTCCTTAAAAAAAAGAAAATATGGATAATGAGACCAGACGACAAACAGTTCCCATCATCTGGGGTCAAAACAAGTATTACTGTAGAAAACAACAGATCAGTCTGTCTCTGCTATTTTTAACTTACATCTGTGCTCAAAATACTGCTCAGGATTTAATGACAAACATAGAGAGAGAATTCTATAATGGTTCCTGGAACAGTGCATGCAAGTGCATGTGACCGAGTTGTAGGTCTCAAGTGAGCAGGACTCTGTGGCACAGAGCAATAGGTGACAGTTACAAAAGCACAGTTCCTGTCATGTCATCTGTATCCAAACAGGCTGGTGCTCTCTCTCTCTCTCTCTCTCTCTCTCTCTCTCTCTCTCTCTCTCTCTCTCTCTCTCTCTCTCTCTCTCTCTCTCTCTCTCTCTCTCTCTCTCTCTCTCTCTCTCTCTCTCTCTCTCTCTCTCTCTCTCTCTCTCTCTCTCTCTCTCTCTCCCGTTGCCCTTGGTGTTCACTCCACCAAAGGCTCCTGTCCTATGTTTAATCATTCAAGCCCATCCAGACACAAACCACTGGGGGCTGAAAGAAAGAAGGACGAGAATGGAAGTGTTGAGTGAGGGGAAATGTAGAGAAAGACTGACGCACAAGACAGGTGTAATTTAGGTAATCAAGTAGTTATTTAGAGGAACAGAGAGGAAAGTGTGATCTCAACAGAAAGGAGACAAAGAGGAAGGAGATAAAGGGGGAAGTGAAGGGAGAAGTCAACCTAAAAAAAGGACAGGAGACAGTGGGAGACAATTAGTGCTGCGGAATAAACAGGCCTTTAATCAGCATGTGTCTTTGCTAAAGGGCTCACCAAGCCTTGCAGTTCCATGGCGAAATTATGGAGCGAAACAAAGTCAAATAGGTCACAAATTAGGTTTTTGAAAAGGCACTTTGGTCTGCTACACCATCCTAGGCGTATGCCACAACTTTTACAACGTATAAACCTGGTTCAGGGTCATATAGAGGCTTTTAGTGATGTCATCCAGAGGGCTCTGTACACCTGATACTCAGTAAAGTGATGTAGGAAACACATCCTGAGACAAATCTTTTGTACATTTATTGAAAAAAAAAAAATCACTTCATATTATCTGATTAATTAGCCTGGCCAATCAAAGCTTATTTGAAACTGTATTTGTATTTAGACTTCAATCAGACACCCATTTACTACCTGCACTCTCTCTCTTCCACCTCTCACTTTCCGTCTGTGCCCCACCCTCTTCTTTTTGCATTCCCCCTCTGCAGTGCTCTGTCTCTCTTTCCTTTAATAAAACTTCTGTGTATCTTGAAAAGCTGCCAGGAAATGTGCGGAGGAAATGTTCCTTTATTGTTTCCCTCTCTGCTTCCCCCGCTGGCTAGATGACATCAACACGTGTATGCTAGCGATCAATACAGCACTCACTCATATTCAGGCATGTGTTCGCATTCGGAGATACACACGTTGCGAACACACACACACAACAGCAGTGGGGGGCGAGGGAAGGGGATGATGGGGTTGCTATAGAAACTGTTCTCTTTCAGGTATGGTGTGTCAGGATGATAAAAAAGTAGCAGCGGAGTATCACATCCAACATATCTGATGCCCTTTGAATTGTCTGAATGCGAGCCGGCATCGCAAACAAAAGCCGTCTAATTTATTTGCTGTTTCAACCTGCAGGATGAATGAACAGTTAGCAAACCAAAGATGCTCAGCGAGCGTGCACACGAGTAAGCAATAAAATCTTGTACAGAACGATACACAGCATAGTCGGCTCTATGTGATGCCGATGTGTAATAGAGGAGAGTAAGTGGATGGATACACTGTTAATAATACAGTGGGAATGAGTATGTCTGAAGGCATGTAATCCAGAGGATCTGTGGAAACATGTGATTGTCTGTGTGTAAAGTACACAAAGGTTTGCACTCCCTGTCTCCACATGTTAGTGCATGTGTACATATGTGTTTATTGATATGTGCAGCCACACCCCTACGAGGCTGTTTCTTGTTCAGGGATTATTGCAGTGTCTGTATGTTCGAGGAACATTTTGATTAGTCAAGGAGGGTGTCTTTTGGCTGCCAGACTCACTGATAATCTCAGGAGAGGAGCAGGGAAATCAGCCATGAGACTGAAAACACAAGTTTCATCTTCTTTTCCTCCCCTCTCTCCTTCTCGCCCCCTAGCATCCAACTGAACGTCAGCCGGCACAGACAACCAGTCTGTGCCAGTCTGCCGCGTGGAGATGAAGAAGTGGAAGAAGGAATGGGAGAATGGTGCAAGAGGAGCGTAATTACGGGAGTACATTAGATTGTCCCCATCAATTCTGATACCTGATTTTTACACATTCATGTGGTAGAAAATAGGGAAAGGGAGAGACATAAAGGGTCATAGAGAACGGGAAAGAGAAAGTTACACTGCTCATATGAAGCAAAATGCTGCAAAAAGAGACTGTCTCAGCACCATTACTTTCTCTCTCCTCTGCCGTATCTCTCCTTTGGTCTCTCACCCACCCACACAGCCATACATTCAAACATATGCATGGTGCAGGGATATGAATGTATATTCTAACCTACACACACACACACTTGTTCTAAGCATGTACAGTAGCACAACCACATGCAACAAAGAAAGCGGTAGCTGAATGATTGGCAGTGTAGGGACAGCTTTGATTTCTCTCGTTTCAACAACTGACCAGATAAAAAAAACAACTTCCATTCTACCATCTAGACGTCTCGGCAAAATTTCACACGTACTCTGAGCACAAAACGTGACGGGACTACGTTTTCTTACCATGAAAGGACTACAGCGAGACATAAGAAACATTGTTGAAGTTTTCTTTTGTTGCAAAATGTTTTATACCCAACTGCTACCAAAACATTAGCATAACCTTGCCCAGTTGTAATTAATTTCTTATCAAACTTTTTCACCCAAATGCTCATTGATACCAGTTATGGCTTTAAAGCTTTACAGCTAAAAACACCTGGTTAGCACACCTGGTTCCCACAAAACAATCCTTTAGGACGTAGGAATTGTTGCGTTTTATTTTTTTACAAAGCAGGCAAAGATATTTTATCCAAAGACACAACAGTTAGTATGGGCAGCAACATGGGAGGTGAGGATCTATCACCCTTATGATTGAAAATGTGATGTTGGGTGTATTTATTATCTAAATGAAAATGGTGTATGTATTTTGGGAGGTATAATTCCAAATATTTAGCTCATCATAATGTAAAGTGGGTTGACAAAATACTTCTGGTCCTTTCTACCAGTGTAGGATTTAGGGGATCTATTAGCAGAAATGGAATAAAATATTCATAACTATGTTTCCATCTCACCTGAAATTATCTTTACTGAACACATTCTAGCTAAGAATGAGTCCCTCATATCTACATCGGGAGCAGGACCTCTTCGCGTAGTGCGCCATGCAGCACCGTCATGTTTCTACAGTAGCCCAAAAAAGGGCAAACCAAACACTGGCTCTAAAGGGAACCGTTCACGTTACCTGAAGGCCACCGTGGTTCTCCGACACATTTGGAAAGGGAGGGGTGAGCGGAGGGGTGTTCACTTGGATTCAATCTGCAACCTCACTGCTAGAAGTCACTAAGCACTGCTCCTTTATGATAATGCAATATAATTCAACAGCACCATAAACTACAATACAATACCATATAAATCAATATCGCTCAACAAAAACTGAATATGAAGGTAGGAACTGAAGGGTGGTTGTATTAGACTGCACTAGCTTTAGCTACAGTAAGTGCACCTAATAAACTGGCAAATGAGTGTATAGAAGACAGCATCTTCCCATGAGCACACACACACACACACACACACACACACACACACAGATATTTAGCAAGAGACTTTGCCTCATGAGGATAAATAACTGGAGAGCAAATGCCAATCAGCCACGAGTTGGTTAATATTCATCACCAACACCTGGCAACCCTTCAGCAGGCAGGAACCAGGAAAAGCTCAGGTTGCAGGAGCCGATAACGTCAAAGCACACACGCACACACACACACACAAAGTCTATTTGTTTGACAAAGCATTTGTCCCTCTCCCAGTGTGTCTAAGGGCTCGTGTGAACATGTGTCTACATATGCCGTTCTACAAATAATGCTTGCATGTGCACACCAACAAGATTAGATTCATAATTTGACAGCAGTCAAAAGGCAGCGCTATCCTACACTTTGAGAAATCCATGTGCAAACACACGCACACACAATCACATGCACATACTAACCTTTCCAAGCCACAAACACACCATTACACCTATACGCCGTAACCCCACCCCCCACCCTTCAACACACACCGCACACACCCACACATCTCCAAACAGGTGGCCCTGCTACAGTCAAGAAACAGAGCAAGCTAGAGGTTGCTTTTTCCTCAGTAAGTCCCAGGAGAGACACAAATGTACAAATCCTCCTCTCCTTTCCACCTCTCTGTGGATGTCTGTCTCCTCCTGCCGCAGCTGCACAGACAGCTCTTCCCCAGCTGCTTGGCTATGCTAACCCTGTGCACTATATATAGGACTCAACAGAGCTAAATCAAACAGAAACACACTCGGGCCAATGAGACATACAGCGGCAGTAAAGGGGAAGCAGAGTGGTGATAAAGGGTTGGTATTTACCGTGAGTGTTGGCTAGCACAGGAGCATCTTGACTGAGGTGTCGCTTACTCCTTCTTCCTCCTTGCTCTGATCTCCTCCCTTCTTCCCTGCTCTCTCTGGGTGGGGAATTGTCAAACGGCTGCAGCAGCATCAGCAGCAGCATCAGTAGCAGCTCCGGGGCCTGCGTGTGTCTCTCTCTCTTTTTCTCTCTCTCTCTCTCTCTCTCTCTCTCTCTCTTTCCTCCGCCCCCTCTCCACACACTCTCTTTCCTATCCTCCCTTTCCTCTCACTCTCTCCCCCACCCCCGAAGACCCTCCTCCCTAACACCCTTCCTCCATCATTTTCTCCTTTTCTCTTACGCGTTCTCTTCCTCTGCTCAATTTCCCCCTTTCTCTCTCTCTCTCTCTCTCTCTCCCTTTCTCTCGCGTTCTCTCTCTGTATGCGTGTGCAGCGAGCTGCGGAAATCTACTCTGTTGAATTAATCAGCCAGCTCCACTGCTACAACCGTCAGCTACATCGGAAGAGGTATCGTTGGCAACAGGAAACGGGCATCTTGGAGTCTGGGACACAAATGGGGATGGTTTATTGGAAAGCTGCCCTGTACAACCACAGTCTGGACCTTCCTGGCTGTCTGCCAAGTTGACTGAAATGACAGTCGCCTGCATAATGCTCCTCCTCCTCTTCTCTGCTCCCCGTCTTAAGCCACGACACTAATTGAACAGGGCCTTGATTGATGCCACGTTTTTACTAACATACAAACATCTGATAATGATGTTACTGGTATTAATAAACAGGGTATAGCTTAAGATGGTAAGTTCATGTCAATCACTGGGAAAAGGCCCACAATGAGACTGTTGAAAAGGCAAATTTGGGGATACTGTGAATAGTGTAAAAATACATGATAGTAATAAAAGTGTATTCCACTGTAATTTGGATCTCAAAATTCCTTTAAAGAGGTCATCAGCACTTATATTTACTAACTTAAACTTATATAAGTTTAAGTAAATGAAAGTGCTTGAATTAGTTTATGCACTTAAATGAATATAAGGTATTTGTCTGCAGTTGGAGTATGATGTTGTTTGCTTGCACATCTAATACACCTTATAATGTATGGTTTGTGAGCGACATATACATTAAGTCTATTCTATTCCATGTTGGAGCATACGGTGAACATATAACCTGTATATTTGAGACATTGCTGTGGCAACAGTAGGAAATTTGCCAAAAAAACTTTCTGTTGTGCAACCTTTTTTCCGACAGAGGTGTCACAAATTAAGATGCTTCTATTTAACCCCAACTGAACATGATCAAATGTTTTCTCCAAAGCGCCCTGTAAACAAGCGATATCAGCACAGAACAACAAGCAATGGTTTGAGCTGCTTAAAAACGGCTTATAATTGATCATAGGATGTTGTTATTTAGAAAAACTCAAAATCTATCATTTTTAGTTAATTAAGATCTTCGGACGTTTTATTATATTTTGTGTGTCGTGAAACAAACACTGTATAACAAGACTCTCAGCTCTGTGAGGTTGTACTGAGGCACCGCTGTGCTTTCAGGTAAACGCTAACATCAGCATGCTAACATGCTTAGAATTACAACGACAACATGCTGATGTCCAGCAAGTGATAATTACCATCAGAATCAGAACCGTTTATTGCCAAGGTATGTTGCACATACAAGGAATTATAACCATGTTCACCATTTTAGCGTAGCATGTCAGCATGGTACTTTTGCTAATTAGCACCAAACACAAAGTACAGGCTGATGGGAATGCAATTAGTTGTACAGGTAATTGGTCTTAAACCAAAGTAGTGGACACTGATGTTTTTTTTTTATATATATATTTTATAGTTTTTGAACAGATGGAGGTGCTAGATTAACAGTACAGGGATATTACAAATCATCCTGAGGGAACCATGATTGTCTTCACAAAATGTCATGGCAATCCATGCAACAGATGACCTACATACCTGACCTACATACCTGACATTGCCATCCATAGAGCCATGCCATGCCGGAATGGCTAATACTCGCCTATTGTAACCACTATGGAGTACAATACAAACATTTTACTGCCCCCTTTCAAGGCTAAATGGGGTGAAATTACTAGCACCGTCTCTGTAATACTTCTCCACACTTGTAGGGTTAGGGAACCCCTGCTGAGATGCTCTTATTATATTGAGAGGCTTTAATATAAAGTTTTCTGAAAACACTGGCCAAACCTAAATTCTACTTGCATTAATGGTGGGAGCTCAATTTCATCCCCATGCGACCAATTATTCCATTTTCGGTCTGTTCCAACTCTAATCCTCACAGTTTCACAGCTCTTAGCCTTTAACTACAACACAGAACACACTTGCAATCACACTGCCTACACTTCCTTGTCACAATGAGTAATTATATCATATTGACATCAGCTTATGTGTGGGGGCTCATGCATGTGTATGTGTGATTGAGAGTGTGGGTATACCACAGTTAGCCCCTAAAATGATTTAATCCGGTTAAGGGGATTTTCAATTAATCCAGGAGAGGCCTACATTTTGACAGTGCCATATTTTTAGCACATTTTCCGACTGATGCAACAGAATTTATTTCCCCCTGCAGTTGTAAAGCTGATATGATTCAGTGCTCTCGCAAGATGGAAAGCAAATTTGTTTCGGACACTTGCATCAGTGTATGGCTCTGTAATCAAGCCAATGCTGGACATTTATGTAACTATCTGTCTCGGTAGCCATTATTCACAGATTTGTTTTATTGTCATTTCTATAGTCAGCTCCAACTCAAAGAAAGCAGCAGTTGCCTAGGAAGCAGCACTGTGGGGTACATTAATAATTGTGTAGATTATGAGTCACGATAGATCTTTGAATATATAGACTGTAAATGACTTAATACGGTCATAATGAGTTATACCGCTTGGTTGGAATTAAAAGTTAAGTGTACCGTTATGGAAAAACACTCCATGAAACACTTTGGATTGGGATTTTGGAAAAACAGCAGGTCTACTATAGACCTACCATGATCAGTAAGGAACATGATGTAGATAAGACTGTAGCAGCTTCTTTTTGTGGCTGAGGGTTTTTTGATGTTTCCTAAGTAAAAGTAATCATAGGGGGAACTTAAATGGCATTGGTTTTATCATATAAGTATTATCCACTCACAACCAGGAAGAAAACATAATTCATTTCAAAATGTGTGTCTGGAGTGAACTCTCAGAAGATGTCTGAAATTTGATCATAGTCTGGCATGGCCATCAAATCTTCTTAAATGAATGCAGGCATGAAGCTGCACAGGCCAGATTAGTGGCCTCAGTCAGGAGGTTTGGACAGGAAGTAGGATGAGGATGGGAGCGCAGGGGGGGGGGGGGGGGTGAAGTGGATTGTATGGGAGACAAAGTGAAGGGGGAGAGAACAGAGGAGATGTGAGGGATTAAAAAGAGAAACATGAAAAGAGAGAAAGAGATTTAAATATGGGAGACTCGGACTGCTACAACTTGAAAAATGAGGAGCACGTGACCAACAAAGCCAGTACTACCACCAGCAAACTAATCTGCTAGCATGTTTTCACTGCTGGCCGTGTGAGCTATTACAATGTTGTCTATAAACAGATGCTTGCATATGAATGCATTCCGAAACGGGACAAGATTGTGGCTTCTGTTTGTAGTCTGAGTAGTATTGATGTTAATGCAGATAAACAGTTAGTGTGGACAGAAAAAGGGACGGAACGCCTTAGCTGAAATGCAATCTCAGACATAAAAAACTTAGATATGTTTCCCACTTTTCTGATCATTTCCTCTCAAGGGTAAAACTTATTGTGCCATGCCTTATCTCTAAGTAGTTTTACTTAAGTAACAAGACAAGGAATGGGAAATGGACCGGGAAAAAGAGGATAATGGAGTTACATAGAGACAACTCCAACCATCTGAAAGGACACTGTCTGAAATAAACTCAATTAAGAAAAGAATAAAAACTTCAGCTTAAACACACCCTGTCTAATACCAGTTGTTAAAACAGCCTTGTGAGTCAAAACATAGGGAATTTTCCGAGTATCCTGTGGGTGGTGGTACGTATTATTCCAGGTGGTTTGTGTTACATTACACTAGACTATTATTAACCCTGGTTTGTCTGTGCATCTTTGATTAGAACGAGTTCAAATGGAGATTACTGGGTCAGCTGAGACAACACGGCTATTAGTGGTTGTTGATTAGACGCTCCTTTTTGCAGTGGGACAGCCCGTGTCATCACGAGGACTATCATCCGAGTGGGCCAGCGGCTAGCGGTACACAATCGTTGCCATAGGGATGGTGTCCAGGGAGACAGCTGTGGCCTTTTAGCAGCAGCCACACTGCACACAGAAGGTCATTCCTCACCTAAGGTACCTTTCTCCGACTGTCCATCACAGATTGTTTCCAGGCAACCGATCTAAAGCTCTTTGTTTGTTTTTCGAGGAAGCAGTCCACCCTCTCAGGGTTTTCTTTTCGTGCCATTTCAGCAGCAAAATAACAAATGAATTGGAAGAACAGACAAGAGATGTGAGAATCTAGCTGAAGTGCCTCATTCTCAACGATAAAACTGACTGTAGCCGACAGCCTGATCCAGCACCCTTCCCCAACTATACAAAAGAGGAATGAAGTGAAAAGGGGGACCAAGTTTCATTGATCTGGGTGCGGTCTCTCTCTCAAATTAAATACTCAACGTAACTGTCTGCACTAGGTGGAGAACAATGTACACTCTGGGATGTTACGATTTGAGTTAGTTATAAAACATAAGAACACTTAAACCTGTAGTCCCTGATAATGCCATTGGTGGCAGCAAAAACAAGCTGTAGACACTACACTGACATGCTATCATCTTTTAAGTTGACAAGTTATTAAAGGTATGTCTTTAATATAGCCACTTTATTATGTAGATATGTAATTGGTAGTTCTTACTTTTCTTGTTATTTTTTTATACAGACAAAACATATGCCAACAATTTTAAAAAGGTGTTATAAACTCATGGTGATTTTGAGCATACCTGTGACTGCTAGTACATTTAAAAACATTTAGAAATAGCTACATGTTGTGCACCCATCATCACCCTGTGCAACAAAAGCTAGAGGCAAGTTATGTCATGCTGCTAATATGTGACAAAATATATGATTTGTTTTAAAATAACAACTGATATTTTGTGTAGAATAGAGTTGACATTAAAGACGCCATCAATGTAAACCATGAATAACTAGCTGGCTAATCAGACATTTGGCATATGTTTTGTACCAACATATCTTTTAATCTTTTATCTTCAAGTGTTTTGCCTGGATCTAATATGACACATCTTTTGACTATCGCCCTCTACATTTAATCCTGTAGCTGTGAGTTTGATAATCATCAAAGGCTGTTTCTAAATATCATATGGCCATATTTTTCCTTCACCTAATAAAGAATGAAAAGAAAGAAAAATCATTTTGCATTAAAGTCAAAATTGATGGATGTGATACACCGCCATCTTCTCTAGTCTTTGAAGAGAGAGTCTATCTGCATGAGCAAACCCACTCTCATGACTGAGCTTGTCTTAGTCCAACTGATCCATAGCTGAGTCTGTCTGTGCATGAATGACCATGATGCAGTCTGTGATAGTGTAGCCGTCAGCAGTGACAGCAAAGAGACTGCCAGGCACCCAGCGGGACTACCTCCAACAGCATCTACCCACATATGAAAAGCACATAAACACGAACACATACGTAATTACATGGCATTATTGAGTTATGTTGCTGACTACTGCATGTTAGCTACGGTGACAGACATGTCTCGTGCCAAGGTTTTGGCTGTGAAGATGGACAAAACCTCCCACTGGGCAGGTTGCCATAAATTACGCTATTCGATCAGAAAGGTGGTAATGTGTTCATATAAAAGGTAAAAAAAAGTAAGCATTGGGCTGTCTTAGAAGTGATTTGTCAGCTTTTTCTCTAAAAGGAGAGTACCCAGTGGTTCCCGGAAAAGTTATACATGTGAAGGTTCTTCTCATTGGTTCATTTTTCATTTGTACTGTATATAGTTTCCATATATGGAGGCGACAACTTATAGACTTTAAGTAATTATTTTGGTTCTGTAAACATGTACTGAGGTATGCTTCAATACAACGTAAATGAGGAGAAGGCGACAATGCTGTCGTTCACAAACCAAATGAGTGGTGTGACAAAATATTTAAGCCTGAGAGCTTCACTGTACTGAACCATTGTCAGTAAACCGTTTGTAAATGCAGACTGTAGCATGCAGGTCTCGCTCTATTTTACTGACACTAATCTCAAGCCATTGAGGCTTATAACAGAAGCAGCCATTATGTTATGTCAGTTCCCCTCGGCCAGTCTGTCCACACTTCTGCAAATAGGCGTGTTGCCAAGACAACAGCTCACACACCTTGCCATCCGAGACCACCTGGGGGAGGCCTTCCGAAGGACTAAATACATAAATGCATGCATAAGCATACAGTGCAAACTAAATACGCACACACACGCACGCACTCTAATGCACAACACACCAAACCGCAAGCCCATCCTTATCTATTTTACACCACATTACACATGCCCACATGTCTGCATAACCAAGACCAATCAGAGGGAGTATATGTGCACAGAGTCATGCGAGTCACCCACGCTACACACAGCTGCGTCCTTGAGGAATAAAAGCTGCAACAGGGACTTGAACATAGTGACTCACCGAAACTCTCCACATACATACAGTGCCACAATTATCACATCTTAATAGTTTCAATTCCTGATCAGTTAATATGTATATTGTGCTGATTTGCAGGCAAATAAACCTCATCTAAAATAATGAGAGTGAACAGCGCAGAGGGGCTGAGATATGTGTGTGTCTGTGTGTGGTGGGAGTGGGAAATGTACCTTTTTCCTATACTGCTGTTTCTCCTGGCGAAGCGTGGTTACCTCAAGCTTCAGAGCTCGGTTTCTTTCCTCCAGAAATCGAAAGCGGCTCACATTGTAGGCCGAGTGCCCGGTAGGTTGCTGGGATGAAACTTCATATCTTGTCTGCAAGACAAAAAGTAAAGATGAGGAAAGATCCCCAACACAGTATGAGACATTTATTCTGTCATTACTATAATTATGAGAAGTAGTAACTGTTATATTATACCATATACAAATCTATCATGATTAACACTAATGTTAAATGCTAAATGTGTTATGTGAGCTAAATGCTAATGTGCTAATGTCAACTTACTAACAAGCTCATAATGACAATGCTAGCATTCTGATGCTGAGTATAATGTTCATCAACGTAGTTTAGCGTGTTAGCATAGCACTTGCCAACTAGCATACAAGATAAGTATAGCTGAACGTGATTAGTTGTGCTATTATTTGTTCATAGACCAAAATACTGGACAAATCACAATTAGGACCTGATGATGGAGCAAGATGAAGTCAGTGGATCACCAACATTAACATGAATGTGTGTACCAAATTTCATGGGAATCCCATTTCACTCAAAGCCATAAATGTGAGGGATTACAGAGGTTATATGGAGCGATATTTCACAAGATAAATGAAAACTTTGACCCGCTGGTTGAACTACAGAAAAAGCCAGACGATTACCAAAATCCTTAGGATACCTCATCTGGGCACCATGGATATCTGTACCAAATCACAAGGCAATCCAATCCAGTAGTAGATGAGGAATCTAGACCAAAGTGGTAGGCCGCCCACCTGAACAACAGACAGGTCAATTAGTGGGTATGAAGAGCATACATAAGGAGGAAGCGGCCACTTGATTAATATAAGTTATGGAAGAAGACATAAGGCTACTGTCAATCTTGCTCAGGCTTTAGTTCCATCCCGTGGGGTCAGTCACAGGAAAAGGATTATCAGGCCTGAAAATGAAGCTGCTACTGCAACAGGTTTTGAGCCTCAGCTGGATTTGCCAGTCAGTGTTTTTCTCCTTAGAAGTTTTCTTGATGGATTAGAATGGCCTTTGAAAGTGAATTTTCACTCCGACGCTTGGACCTTCCATGGAAATAAACTGCATATCTGTAATGGGCAGATTGGAGTGGTGAATAGTTTCTGGTATTGCTCAGCTTTCCTTCGCGCCAGACATCCATGTGTACAATTTGATAATTGTTGACTCAAAAAACGCCAAAACGTCTTGTTTTGGAATAGAACTGCTCTGCTGCCAATCTTGTATACTTTTTAAATTTTCCAATGACTTTTGAGGCCACCAGAGGGGCTGCAGATAGCAGAGGAACTGAGCAGCTGTTTGGCCGAGGTAAGGAGGGAAGCTGATATAGAATAAGTGCATGTACACTCTGCCCGTGCCCCCTGAAGTTAAACACCCTCCAAGGATGTGAGGATGCCTTTTGCTCCATTTTGTGTCAGATGAAAGAACTCTTCCCGATGAGTTAAATCTAAAAGCAGATTTGATGCTCTGCTCCAGAATATCTACTTTTAGTAATGTAAAAGTATGAAACGGGAACATTTTGGAGAGCTACAATCATTAAATCCCAAATGGGGTGTAGTCTTCTTTGCCTTCTGAAAAAGCACACTTAGCCAGCCCAGCCACTCCAATATGACCAGAGCTATAAAAGGGAAAACATTACCACCCTAGACAAAAGAAATCTGTGCTGCATTACTCTGAAGTCTGTTCACTTTTCTCTTTATCTCTGCTTTCTCTAAAATTTAAATTACCACTTGGAGGATAATTAAGGAAGAGATGAAAATATATGCCAATTCTTCTCTTAAAGCACTTTTCTCCTTGTAGAAACCCACAGAACAGACCAACCAACAGATGGTTCTAATATCGGTTAATATAACTCTGATATATCAATTAGCGTGTAAGCAGAGCATTTGGCATCTTGTCAGGCACATAAAAGATCTCGCACAAAAATAACAACCGTATCCCGACTGCAAGCTAGACTATCATCCTCCACAAAGACAAAAAGCAAAGTTGCAGGCAATATGTCTGTTAACAGATAACAGCCAAAGCTACCAAAGCCAGTATGATGGACCTGCCAAGCAGACAGAAAGACAGCCAGATACACCTGCTAATACAGCAGACCTGCCAAGCAGACAAGCCTGCAGATAGACCCACCAGTGTAATACGGTGGACTTTCCAAGAACAGACAGAGAGACAGATAGACCTGCCAACCAGTACTGTGTTTTCCAAACAGACAGACAGACTAACACATTCAGTCAGCCTATTTAGAGTGAGATATTAGGCCATATGGACATCCGTGTGAGAATTGATGCATGAGTCATTTAGACCAGAAAACCGTTGGTGCAAAAAAAAAAAAAAGAAAAAAAACTGAATGTGCTCTCGAAAAAAGAACAAATAAAAAAACAAACAGGTTATCACTTTGGTAACCCGACAACATCTGGTTATTATAAAATTATAAAATTATTGCTGGCTGGGCTCTGGAGCAGATTAATGGTACTCGTCGACACTTATCAATGCCAGGTCGAGACATCTAATTGAGACGTGATTAGTTCGGTCCCAAATCAGTCAGTCATCCGGACAACAGAGGTTGTCCCAACTGTCCCAGCTGTGCCGTCCACTTGGGAGACATCATCCTTGTACCGAGGGAGCTGCCAAAGCTGCTCTGACAGGAGCTGCGTCAGAGTTGGGAGTCATGACGCACTCGTGCGCTCTGGGGGCCACAAGGAACACTGACGACATCTCCTGCTAAATGTGAGCCAGGAGGGGAGGAATTCAAAGGGACATTCGGGGGACGTGCATTCACTCCCAAAGGTGGGCCGTGTCACACACTTTCTGAATGGCAGCCTTTTTATATCAATGTGGATTCAACATTTGGCATTCATTCATTCATTCAGTGATTATGATGGAACAGCGGTTCTTTGCATTTTCTGTTTGTCTTTCATAGACCACTGTGGATGAACATAAGATACCAATATAAATAGTGCGTAAATAAGTAGCTCGACGATGTGCGGAAGGATGCGACACCGTTTATCAGAAGAGAAAGACAGCACACTAAGCAAAAATAGTGTTTCTCTTCCTTTTTATATTCATCACAGTGGATAACACACACAAAGTGTTTGTCTAAATCTGTTCCGTCTCATAAGCCGCTATTATCCAAGCCAAGCACTGTATCTAAAATTGCTTGTTTCCTCTTTTATGTCTTTTAATCATATTGAATAAAGCTAGTCCATCTCAAGGGGTCAGTCAAAGGTAAAAGATTACTCAAGCAATAAATTAAGTTTTGACTGGAGGTAAGACAGCACTAAGGAAATATCAAGTGGACTTGTCGGCCTAAAACCGTGCTCTTCAACTGACTTCAAAGCCCTACTAGTGCTCGCAAAAGCTATGTGAAAAATGTCTGAGGTAACCTCTCCTCAGCAGTATATGCCCCTTCTGTCGTATCTCAAAATTCAGGCATAGAGTGCTCAGAGGAAGTCTACGATAAGGAAAATGTAACCACATGTTGCTCGATAACCCTAATGACAGGAATAGCTCGGCAACTACTGGTGAAGATGATGTCTGTATTTCCCAGTATCATCTAATGATCTATCAGTGTACTTCACCTTCGTTCAGTCGCTAGGTTGATAATCAAAGGTTGCATCTGCTATTGTTGATTTCAGTGACACACAATACAAAACGTTTTAACCAGTTTATATGCTAAATTATATGCAGTTTGTTTTTCCTTCATCAAAAGAAGGAAATTCCTTTTGTGTTTACCAATCACAATACAAAAGGTCAAAGTCAGTGCACAGCTCAAAGGCAGAGCGAAGCAGAAACTTGAGGTCAAAAGGGAGTTTAACTTTAACTTACACAGAGGCAGCAGAGTCGTCACTCAATGAAAGGTTCATGGACACATTTCTTGAAAAAAACTAAACATTCGGGGAGCTTCACTTTCTGTGAATTGCCCGACCTGCACAGCACCGTACACAACACCAATGATGGGCAAAAGGATTATCTATATAAAACTGGAGGCTGGGGTAACTGTTTATTAAACAAAGCAGATAATGTGGGTAGCTTTTAAGATGTGTCAGCATATAATTATGTAATAGTGGCTTTTCAGTACTTTATTCCGTGAACAGCTAGGCTTTCCTCCACTTTTGCAGCAATTAATAGCTACCGATTTTAATTCTTCATGGGCACCAGGAAATGCTGCGAGTACAGTCATCCAATGATTCACTTCATAAAACCACAATTTTCTTGGATTTTAATGGCATTTCTGCTTTGTTGGATGACTTATGGTGGAGGGACACAGGAGAGTGGGTTAGTAAAGCAGCATGTGGTGGCTGGCCTCCAACCAAGGGCATTGTGGTTAAGTGGCGTGTGCTCAGCCAACCGACCCGCCAGGATACCCCGAGGTAATCTTATTTTGACTGGGGTGTGATTTAAATGGATTGTCACATCGCCATCTGGTGTGTGAGTGAAATACTTGCATCCGGGCTGCCTGATGCAGTCAGCCATGGATGTACAGCTATTGACCCGTCATCAAATGGATTTTTCACAAAGAGAAAAATCTGTCTTTTCAAGCCCATCAAGCCACTCTTCTCCAGCACAAGTGTTGTTGTGAATGTGTTGCACTTGGATTTGGATTTAGACAGACTGTTATGAATCTAGCAGCGTCAACTGCTCAGGAGGTAAATAATTCAGTATCATTCACAAACACTTATCACTGCTCTTCATGAAGAGAATACATGTTGTCCTGTGTTATCCCAGAATGCATTAAACCTCTCAGAATCACAGCAGCATCCAGCACATAATGTGTGTGTTTGGAGTTTAAGAAAATCAACAGTGTCTGACAGTCTAAACAAGGGAACGGGACAGCAGCGTGGACAGACATGTATGTTTTTGCTGATACAAACATTGACAATGTCCCTACCTTCAAAGCAGTACCGCTAATGTCCCAAAATGACTCTCTTCCCGTCACATCACAGGCTGGCAGTGGAGGCAGAGGTGACGCGTTCACGCGCATGCACGTGTTTGCCGGCGCATGAGTGCGCGCATTTTGGAATGAGCGTTTCAGATCTGCGGCTCCACTAGCTTGCCTGTTCTGTAACAGGCTGGAGGTCTCAGCCGATCAGTGAAAGCAAAAAAAAAAAAAAGCTATAGTAGCTTGGCACTCTCAGACAACACACACACACACACACACACACACACACACACTCCCTGAGTCCCACCCCTGAATGTGTTCACGCTTCCTCTCGCGCTCTCTGCTTCTTCCTCCAGTCGTGCTTTAAAATCCCCCCCTCCCTGACCTTTTTTGCTCTCCGTCTCGCCCATACGCAGACATGTGCACACCCCAAAACGACGTCACACTGGCAAGAAAAAAGAAGAGAAAAAAAGACATGCGGGGCAGCTTTCATTCAAAAGGAATTTGTAAATCTGTTGAGCAGTGATGTGTAAATCATTACATCATAGATGAGCATTTTGTCCTCTCTGAATAGATTTCCCAAGCAGAGTAGATAATGGTCCAGCATCCCTGTTTCCTCTGCATCTGGTTTTCTGTTTTGCTGACAGAAGCAACAAAGCATACATCACTCCAGATTTACACATATATATATATATATATCACATGTTTAATGTTTGCTCGGTATTACTACTTGCAACTTTCCTCCAGCATCAAATCAAATCGACACTTTAATGTTCCTGGACAGACCTCAGATACAACCGTCCATCTGCTCTCTTCACCTCCTCTAAATCCCCGATCGGAGGACTCAAATTGAATCAGCGTGGTGGTTTTAGTGAGGTTGCATCAGCAGCAGGCACTCAAATGTATTATGTCGATAGGCGTCCTCCGTTTTAACACTGGAACGGAGGCACAGGACGGAGGAGAGGACAGAAAGAAAGGAGACACTATGTGTGCGCGAGTGAGAAGAGGAAGCAGAACGTACTCTTTGTTCCACTCTGTTGCCTAGCAACGCTTGCTTCCATCCTTACTGTAGACGCGTTGCTCTCGTAGTGAAATGGTTTTTCGCGCGTGACATGAAGCCCTGTGAGACCGGGGTCCAGGAACAGATGGAAACTGGATCGGGCAGAAATGTGCAATGACTCCTTTAAATATGCAAATAGCTGAAGGCAACGTGTCATTTAACTACCCAACAAGCTGCTACCTCTACAGCATGCTGTGGCCGGGCTTTTCTTCTCAAGTTTTAATGTTTGATGTGTTTTTTAAGAAGCATGCTGTCCTCTTCTGGCCATATGGAATAAAAGGAAAAATCCAAACATGTGGGATGGTGTTATCGGTTGAAGACTTTCTCTACACCTGCTGACACACGTCATATGGTACGTTCTCCAGGAAGCTAACAAAATAGATTTTGTATGGATGTATTGTGAAATATAAAAAAAAATAGCTTATTTGATATTTCACTTCACGGCCTGAGTTCTTCTCATTGAGCCACTGCAATACTTCTGTTTTTGTGTTTTTATCCCCATGAAGAATATCAGTCAAGGATTGAAATGCCTTTTACAATCTATCTTGTTGGTCAGCACATCTAAACCAGGACAAGGCAGGCCAGTATAGGAAGATTTAAAACCACGGCAGCAGACAGTTGTTCATTTGTTAGGGTCGTATAAGGTAAAAGATTATTGAAAACAACGGATTTGTGGTCAAAAACACAAAACTCTCAACTTTAAAATTCATAAACTTCTTCTTCTGCTTGTGTGCTCTACAGATCAGAAAATAGATCTTCCCAGTGATAAGATTTTCTATTTTTTGAGCTTGAAGAATTCAAGTGTAGGGCTAAATATTAGGTCAAAGTTTGACTTGTTAAACTAAAAGATTTCACATCACAATGAATGCCACTGCAAAGACCTACATCTGTGTCCTAAAGAGTCTTTTGGAGAAGGTGGTTGACAGACTCCAACAGGAAGTCTATCATGAAGAGCGGAGGAAAGTCTAAAAGCATCATCAAATGTTGCGTGTAATGAAGATCTATCAGATTAGGTTGAGCAGATGTTCCTTTTTTCTAAGGACAGTCCATAAATGTGGTGCTTTATCCCCAGATTCCCTCCTCCCAAGTGGGCTAATAACAGAGGAGGCCTGTTTTATGTTGGTAACAGGATAATTTAATCATGACTAGTAGTATAAATTAGTGTTAGTGGGCAAACTTCCCCCTCCTGGTACTGCTTTCATGTCGTAGCAGTAGTAGCAGCAACACAGGCCTACAGTACGTGGTACCACAGATACCTTGCCCTTGGTGTGCAGGTGGTGATGCTGTATGTTTCTGGCAGCAATCATGGCCAGCTGTCTTTGGATCCACTGTAACTCCACCTGAGACCGCCTCAGCAGCTCCTCCATGTTAGCGGCGGACATGTGATCCCGCATCACCTGCAAAACCCACACGACCAAGAGATTACGCACGCTGCAAACCTCAAGCATACACTGACTGAACCACGCACGCAAACAAAACCAACACATACAACTGAATGTGTACAAAATAAATGTACTGCAAGCAGATGTACACACAGAAAAACATGCATACACTACACTTTCATGTACAAGTACATTGGCATTTTGACGGGTTACCAAATGCCTTTTGTATTTGTGCGTTTCTGGTTAAGATTTGTACTTTAGTGCTGAACTTCTGCACGCACTTTGTTACTCGTGTGCAGTTTCAAGTAAATAGCTCGACAATTCATTGTCATTACATCATCTTTAAACAAAAATGTACAACTGCACATGCAAACATAAACACAGAAAAGCATGCAAACGTTTCATGACACTTACTGTACAATTCCTTCATCTTCTTTCATTTAAAAACACATAACTTGTTTGTTACTGCAAGTATATAGTCGATCCCTGACAGCAACAATGTCCAATTTTAAACAGTGCATGCCACCTGCATCAGTACGTCGACATGCATGTGTAGGTGCTGACTGGTTGATATATACATATGTGTGCCCATGTGCATGTGTTTGAGTGTGTTCATTGAGAGAGAGAGAGAGAGAGAGAGAGAGAGAGAGAGAGAGACAGACACTCGGTTACATAACAGAGGATTACTGTATCACAGCAACACAATGACAGGGGGGAGCATGGAAAAAACATAAGATTTTATCAGTCAGTGCTAAATCCCCATCTATGTTTTCCTGTTTTGTACCTTTGCATGCATGCGCGCACTGTATCCATATAAACTACTATATAGTGACACGTGGAAGGTTAAGAAGGTTAATGCTGCTTCAGGAGATTGGATTTATCTGACTCTACTGCTGCATCATAATAAATACTCAAACAGCTGATTTCAGTCATCTGCGTTCTGTCTTTTAGACTAATGCATGTATTTTGAACAAAAGCAACTGCAGAACAAGATCACAGTAATGAAACAAAATTGTGATACTCAAAGTGCTTTTTTGAGGGGGATACTATCAACAACAGACAACCGACGGAAAAAGAAGAAATACGGGTGATTTGTTTTCGACCAGTTTTTTCTTTGAAAAAAGAAATACTGTCAAATGAATCAGCTCCCTCTTCCCCGGTCTCTCTTAAAGCCTCAGCCAACTGCTCAAACAGCTTCTCCGTGCTGACTCACCTTGGACAGCTTCTATTTCCTTGCAGGGGGGGACTGCTGGACGAGGACAGACAAAACAACAACAACATCACGAAGCTCAGGAGTCCTGCAGATTTATGCAGAAATGTCCCACCCCACCAAGCCATCTATGAAGCTGCAGTGGTAAGCATCTCACAGATGTATTAAAGCAAGAGGAGGGTGCTGTGCGTGCCAGGCTCCAGGCCTGAATGGGGGTTTTCATTTGCCATCTATCTATTAATTATTCTATTAGCCCATTACTATGAATCATTTACCGTAAGTATGTCACCTCCCTCTGAAGAAGAGCATTACTATTGTGATGCCATGTAGTTAATTCTGAGCATTATTGTTGTGCTATTAACACTTTAGCACATTCCCAATTAGAATTAGCGGGGTACAAACAAAAAAGTTCCTCTTTAAAATATATTTGTATATAGCTTTAAATGGTTTTGGAGCTCTGCATGTATCTAAAGCTTATAATGCATGCACTTTGTCTGCAGTGCAGGAGTTTCTGCAACTGGAGAAAAACTTCATAAGATTGCAGTTTGCTAAAAAAGGACAACGTATATCTAAGAACATGATGTTGCACCTGCAACACTGTAAACCTTAAATGTTAATAAAAAATCCTATTTTTGGGGGGGGTGGGGAAAAAACTGTCACTAATAACTTTGAAAGGTTGCGTTTTACCCATCCATGTGAGCTGGTCGGTTGTCCTCATCCTCTTCACAGTGACCTTCCTTTCTGTTGGCTTCTCACTTTCCCGATAATAATCCTTAAAACATTTCAAAAACATTAAAAAAATAAAACATGCATGGATGCTGTGTATCGCTGCACTACACATACGCATGTCCGTCTGTAAGTAACATTACGCGTTTGGGACAGCTTTACACCCGACATGACTTGCTCTTTACGCACAGAATCTCAGTTATGATTCAGCATTTTCTCTCTCGCGGTGTACATGTACCCAAGGCTGCCTGCTGTTTGACCATATGGCACACTTAACGAGAACATGAAATATGAACTGGTGACGGGCAAAGAGCATTTAAGGCTAACCTCGCACATATGGGGACAGACCTGACCTCGTGCTTGTGTAGCGCTAACGTTAAAGGTCCAATATAACGTAAGCATGACCCCGATACTTCCCGGCAACACATTAAAGTCACGGGTTGATTTGCACAACAGAAAGCACCCTAAACACACACCTGGTCCATTTCACTTTACCTGATTAGCTCTTCGCAAGGCGCAGGACCCCCTGCCCTTAACCTGAGTGCAATCAACCTGGATAATTGAAAACACCTGCGTGGCTGTGCAGGGCTTTTGTTTTCCTGGCTACTTGAGGACAGGAGAACTCCTCAACACTAAAAATAGGCTACTAAGCACTGTAGAGCTGGAAAGTTTGTTAGTCTTTGTCAAGTCAATATTATTTATACAGCCCAGTGTCACAAATTAGCCTCAAGGGGCTTTACAATCTGTGCTGAATAGATAATCGCTATCTTTTGGCCCCGATTCAGAAAAAACTACTTTATAACAGGGAAAAACTCCATGAATGAGAATTTAGGCCATACAATACTCAAACTTGTACAGAAATTAAAATGGGAGAAAAACCTTCAGCTTCCCATTCATTTGTAACCAATTTCTTTAAAAAGTCCCAAAAAATGTGCCAAATACAAACCAAGAGATTTATTCACCATGATTTTACTGATACACAATAGTTACACATCAAAGACATCAATAGTCATGGAGAAAAACATAAAAACAACTCCAGGTTGAAGGCATGTATGTTGTTCTTGCTGCTGGTCTCAAAGATAAGTCTGTTCTCACTTCCTGTCCGGGCCAGACGGCTATAAACGGTCACCTTGACAGATGAACTGGTCCCAGATTTGTATAGCGTGTAAGAATGCAGGTCGCTCATTTTTCCTTGTTTTAATCCAGACAGAAGTGCTGTCCTAACACATTTCCCCCTCCTTTTAGTAACTGTGTGGCAGTTTCAAACTCCAGAGGGACAGTCTTGATCTGAGATTTCTTCAGGTCTCTCTCCATCAGCTAGGGATAAGAACATGGGACACATTATTCATGCTACTCAAATGACTATATGAGGAGGAGTATTAGCATTTATTAGTTAGCTTCCATTTAGTTTATTTATGTACCAATAGACAATAGTGAGTAACTGTTGTCTAAAGTGTGACATTACCTCATATGTTGTTATCTCCAGCACCTCGTTGATGTCCTCCTCTTTTCCTGACAGAGGTGTGTTGATGGACCCAGCAGCTTTGGCCACATCTGGATGGTAATGCTTCTGCAGTGTCTGCAGGAAACGAGAAGAAAATAATTGAAAATGAGGTATGCTTCCATTAAGTTAGATTCCTAAATATATATGATATTCCTTCATCTTGTTTTCCAATCAAAACCCTTGGCTGTCACAAGTCACGGCTCAGTTAAATTCAGTGTCATGGAGGATTTATTTTGGAATCCAAAACCATCCCATGCTGTACACACCTTAATCTCCCACAAGCTGCTCTCTAAGGCACGGCACTGGGCAGGATCCTCTTCGTCCATTAGATACGGGTCCTCCACGGGCTCTGTCATTATGAATAGAAACAAACCTCTACATGTATCCTAACATGCTTCCTTGGATTGTGCATCACAGTAAAAATTCTTACAAGCTGTGTTAAATATAACGAATCGGACTGGCAATCTAAAACCCCTGACATTTTGAAACTGGTGAAATTACAACCAAAAAGAGAGTGACTGCCGCTCACCATCCTGTGTGCTGGGCTTGTGAATAAGGACTCTGCAGGATGGGTGGCGCCGGATCAGGTTGTAGATGAAGGGCAGCACTATGAGGAGGGCTGTAGGCGGCGCTGTGAGAGCCAGGCGAGCCAGGCGTTTGGCAAACGCAGCCACGAGGTACACTGGCAAGTGGCTGGAGGAAGGCACAAACACATATGCAGCAAATGTTACCAATGCAATATATATAAGCTTTTTGAGATTTTCATGGTCGTACAGTCACCTTAAATCAGATTATCACATTCTCCCTAAACACTTTTAGTGAAGCATGAATGTTCTTACCTGGAGCTAAGGAAGAGGTTAGCGAGGTGGAAAAAGCGCGCTCTGTACTTCACATGGAAAACAGAAGGCTCAAGCAGATTATACAACTTCTTGTAGAAATCCGGGTAATCTCTGCAAGCACACACAACATATAGTAGAGTAATTATGCAATTCAAACATCTTTCAGTCTACTGTTGTCCTTTATAGATTCAGAATGGAGCCTCATGTTTCTTCAACATGTTACTGTCATTAATGTGACTTTTAAAGTAGCCAAATTAATTGTTGTTTTTTTCATGTAATACTCACAGGTTGTGTTGATGTATGAGGACAAAAAGCCCATTGAGGGCCAGCAGGCTGATAGCCCCACCTGTTCAATAAAAAAAATGACAGAATATCAGGATTACCAGCATCGCCCTATGTAAAAATATAATACCCTCGTGGTTATTTTAAAGCATTCATTGTCACATGAAGATGCTGAAGTACTGTCACCACTGAGCCACACGCACAACTTACCGACTTCATAGGCCGCGGTCAAGAAGTCGATCATCAGTGTGGGTTTACTCAAGTTGGGCAAAATGGAGACATGGAGGATCACCAAGATCTTTTTATACATGCTGCTTGGCAGCTACAACAGAGAGATGAGATGGCACAGTGAATACATTTTAATATAAAACATTTAGATTGTGCAGTCAAGGTTTCTATAATACCTTATACTTGAGAAAGCCCAGCCACATCCTCTCAAAGGCACGCTTGTGTTCCTGTTGTGAAGTAGAACATTTAAAATCACATTCGGGGAAATATCTAAGTTAAGAAATGTGAACGGTGGATTAAAAATATTTGTACTTGCATTCAGTTTAGCAGCTTTCCAGTCCTCGTGATTGGCTAGAAAAAACAACAACATCAGTTTATTAATGACATATAAAAAATAGCATTCATGTACAAAACTAACAAAAACAGCCTCTTCTCCCCACACAGAAGAAACTAACGCTGCAACATTGTGGCGTTGACAACAAGCAGGTCTCACCTTCCTGTTTGATCATGAAGTTGGTGAGCTCCGACTCCTGGCTTGGCATGCCGATGTTGGACATGAGGGTGAACACGTTGTTCTGATACACAGGCACCAACGCCTGAGAGGAACAAGACAAGCACACAGCATTCAGCGCACCGAGTAATATTTACTAAATAAAAGAAAAATGGGACAAGGAAAGTAATAAACAAGCTCAGCAACAGCAGATGAACTAAGTGCCCCCTACCCCTTTGTTCATGACTTTGGCCACATTCTCACGGATGGAACTCATGACATAATAGCGTACGTCCTCCATCTCAAGGAACTCGAAGAACCTGGAGATCAGCAAGTAGTTGTCTGTTGTTTTGGTCAGCAGTCTGTCCACCACTGCCTGATGATGAAATAATAGAAAACATCAGAAGGCGCCTGACAAAAAGGTCGGATGATTTAAAAAAAAGAATAACTGCCTTATTTCTTGTCTTGGCAAACAAAATGGGGAAGTCACACAAAGGAACAGATAAAGTATATTCATATTCCCACCACTGACGACCAGGTTGTACGACATCTTACCTGGATGAGTTCTCTGGGGAAGCTGTAGTGTTCACTCCAGTCTAAGTCCTGGAGGGGATGATGTCCTTCTCCTGCAGCAAACTTCATGAGGCAGCACAGAGCACTCTCCTGTATTCAGACAGTTTGTATTAAAAACAATTAAAAAACACACAATGCAACATCGGAAAGATAACAACTAAACGACGTATAGCGTTGGCAGTCCTGAGCTGGTATGCAATGTACAGTACACAAATTACTTGACTCTCCTTTTCATCTGCAATCACATTTTTACAGTAAGAGCAGCATGGTTGTTTGTGTGTGTCACCTTCACATCATGAAGCTCATGGTTGAGGTGCTCAAGCAGCATCTCCACACAGCTGTTGTATCGGTGTCGCATGAACATGCGGTACTTCTCTTCAGCACTCAACCCACCTGAAACAGAAAATATACACATATAACGTTACATATAAAGATATGTGTGACCATCTACCTCGTAACTAGGGTTAATTGTAATGTACAATTATTATTATTAACCTAGTAACGTTACTCACCACTCAACGCCTCCTCCTCCTCCTCTCCAGGCAGTTTCCCCAAAAACAGCTCTTTCTTCTCCAACAAGGTGCAGAACAATTTGCTGCAGGCATTGACGGCATTGACAACATCTTTCTGTTTTTCTGACTGCAAACGGACATGGAGAATAAAACACACGTGCAGTGTATGGTGTTAGTAACCAAGAGAAGCACGTTAACATCCTACCTGGTGTCAATAAAGCTAGCTAACCAGCATGTATTCAGCTGGGTCCTACAACAGTGTTACTTAGTTGCGTATATTCACCTCAAGGAACTCGAGGATGTCGAAAACGTCGTTGGCATTTTTTCTACTCTCAAGTACATTTTCAACTTTGGTATTAAGGTCAATTTTAGCTCTTTTTCCACTTTGTTCTGATGTTTTCGCCGAAATCACGTTGCGTCTTTTGGCCGGCGCCATGATTATTTGGTGATGCTGCGTTCAAGTTACTTTGTAGTAATATGAAACATGAAAGATATTACTACAAACATCCTGGAACTTCCATGTGAACATCCTAGAAATTTTGTTTGTGAATAATTTAAAATAGTTACAGTAACGTCTGTTAAATATCACCATACAAGGAATTACGTAATATATAAATATACTATATACGACTATTGTGCATAGACGGGCGGCAAACATACTTGAGAAAGGAGTTCTACTTTCCTATAACTCCAAAGGTCAGTGAATGCAGCACCAGTCTTGATCACTCAACTGATGTGCCTCCTAGTGACGGGAGGCTGAAGTCCTGGTTTAGGTTTTAACACAAACTAACTTAACCACTGCTAGGGTACAGATGAAACACATTGTATTACACATTTAGTGACTCTCAGCCGAGTTCTGTCGACACATTACTTTTCTGATCAAAACATGATTTTTTTTCCATACAATACACTAACTGTATGATCTAATCAAATAGATTCTGTCCCATGTGTAAACATCATCTTCACTGCTCCTGCAACTATGAAATAAAAGCTATATACCATTTGTGATGTTGACTTTCCTAGCTCAATACATGACAGTGAAAAATGGACTGAAAATAAATAAGTCTCTTATTCCATTCCGACAGTTATTAGTTTTATTAGCACAATCTAAGGTTTGCTTCACGGTGATCTTACCAACGCCAATTGGTAAATAACTTTCAACAAAAAGCATTAACTGGCTTTACAAATTTAAAGAGACAAGGCCAAATAAATAACTGCTCACTAAGATCTTACAAAATATAGACACTTGATTTAGCTACCCTCATATTAGCTACAGCTGATCTTTAAAATACATTCTTGCGTGGGAGCTGGACAGTGGATTTTGTCCCAAATCTTACAGTGGAGTTGAGGTGAAGTGCATATAAGAATGTGAGTATTGCATTGCAAAAAATCCAAACCTATCCTTAAGATTCTTCTTACAAGACAAAGACTCAAACAGCTAAACAACCAACACTAATGGAGCTGAGACACATTGGTAGAGGGCATGATCCAGGGACAAATTAACACCAGGAAACACTCAGGGTACAATAAAGAACAGAGGTTTTTATTGTTGTTTGTTTAATAACATTTGTATAAGAGAAGCAGAATTTAATATCACAAAAAAAAAGTAAATTTTGGAAGATATAATAAAAAGAAAGCTAATTCCCAACAAAAGAGAGAATATTTAGTTCTGAAAACATCTCTTCTTTCAACTGGCAGAGTGACCTAATCCGAGTCATTTCTTAAATCTGCGTTGTCCTGGGGGAAAAGGAGAGAGCAACAATGAACAAAATGATATATTTTAAACATCAAACATCATGTTTTCAGTACATATTATTACTCTATGGTGGCTTCCAGATACCTGTTTCTGGTCCTTATTGTCTTGTGCGTCAGTAGCTGAGGCTGTAGCTTTGAAGTCATGGATGGGAAGTGTGGACATCCAGCTGACCATGGAGCCCTCCTGACACTCCGTCTCAACGATGGTGGGGTAGATGTGAGCCTCCTTGAAGCCCTTGATGGCCTCCTCCTCGCCGCCCCAATCCAGCCGCTCGTGCAGCCCGTCCCCGCCGAACCGCTTGTTGTACCGGTCAAAGTGAACCCTTTCCAGGACCAAGCCCAGTCCCGGAGCTTTGGGAACATCCACCTTATCGTAACCCCAGCTACGCTCCACCACCTCCTCCTTCGCGTAGCCCTTCGTCACCGCAATCACCAGGCCGATCATCTTCCGGATTTGGTGCAGCATGAAGCTCTGGCCTCGTACAGTGATCACAGCGAACTGTATATTGCTGTTGATAAAAGGCTCTCCGCAAGACATCTCCATGATGTAGCGGCGGGCACTGGGGTCGCTTGGAGCCTTCTGAGAGGTGAAGTTGTGGAAGTTGTGGGTGCCTTTGTAGAGAGCAAACAGAGCGTTCACCTTCTGGAGTGTCCCGGGCTCGAGGCGAAAGGCTGCTATGTCGCCAGTATCATAGTCTTTTGGGGAAAAGGCCACTGTTGGAAGCATATAGGCGTATGTACGAGCATCACAGTTGTTTTTGGAATTGAAACCTTGGGTCACCCGTTTAAGACCTGTTGGAAGAAAAAGGAAGAGAAAAAATAATTGCAGAATGTTAAAAACCATCTCAAATTCCAATCAATAAAATGTAATTATTAGAACCAATGTCTCACCGAGGATTCTGACCTGCGGTGGCAGATGCTCGTTGATTTTTTCAACGATGTCTTCAATCAACCGCAGCTTTAGAGACACCACTTGGCCAGCAGCAGACACACCCTGAACAAACACACCAATAATAATGACGCATGCAAACTCACATCGCGGGGCACAATACAGTGAATATTTCACTTTTAAAAATGGCCGTGTTGGCCTTGTGCTATGACAGGTACTCCTTCTGGGATGTCTGCACAGACTCATACCTTATCTGTTCTGGCACATCTTTGGAAAGACATCTTCTTCATCTCATCGCCATGGTTTTCAGGAATGCAACCGGATTTAATGAGTGCAGTGACCAGTTCATCCTCGATGGTCCGAAACTGAGAGGTTCCGGGATTTCTCTGAAACACAGAAAACACACAAATTTAGCAAGACGTAAAAATAAAAAAGTGTAGGAGAGGAGAATCAGCCAGAGTACGAACCTGCATGCCATAGTATCCCTTTCCAGAGTATCCCACGAGGAGCACCACTTTCTTTTTGGGATATTTCTTTTCATCTTCAGCTTTTTCCTCTTCTGCTTTTAATTTCTTTGCAGCCTGCACCTTCTCAGCAGAGTCCTCGTTTTCCTCGTTGGCTCTTTTCAGCAGCTTGGCTGTCTGCTCATCCCTGGAGCCTTCAGTCATCATGCAAAGCGACTTCCAAGGGCCACCTGTGGAGAGACCAAGAAATAATCCGTGATCAGGATCCTCAATCCGTGATCAGGATCCCCTGTGAGTTACATGTCCTGTTCTGTAAGGTTAGCTGTGATTGTGACGAAGGACGCCATTACATGTTGCACAAACATAAACACGGTAAGGAGATAAGTCTTGCGGACAAAAAGGGTATTTCAAAAAAAGCAGGAACACACGCAATCACGGCTTGCACACCGAATGCATTCACCGGCACGTTGTCTTGGATATGTTCGCTTACCGTTTCTGTCTAACGTCAGTCTGTTGTTAACTAAGGCACTCAACAGCGGTCGGATTTTAAACATGTCACGCTAAGCCATCATGCAGCTAAAGGATGCAGACTGGCATGTCAACCGAACTACGGAAGCTAACGCGGAGCGGAATATTCAGATACAACCAACTTCCGGTTACGAAATATAAAGCCTCCTAAAGACGTAACTCTGCCTTGCAAAATTCATCAATATATGTAAATAGAATGCAAACTGTAGCTGTGTCTAAGAGTGCTGTAATAGATGCGGCAACATAAACACATGGCCAAAGTTAACTTTGACCCCTGTGGTAAATATCGCGAGACTCGCGTTGTTCTCGCTTTTGCATACGTAATATGAGTACTTTAAGTCATTTATTTAAAAGAAACAATTTCTAAAAAAAAATAGAATAGAAGAAAAGAAAAAAGAAAAAAACATATGATTTACATGGGAATTTTTACATCCACTTATATGGAAAATTCAGTATTTTATGAGGTATCTTAATGTAGGCAAGTGATGAATCTCCACATGTATTTACATTTTTGTCCACTTGAGTGCAGCAAAATCACATGAATGGAGGAGTCATCCAGCTGCATTGGAAAATATATATTCAAATGCCACCAAGTTGTTTTTTTAGGTTATGGTTTGCAATTGTGTGACTCTCCTTGCAAATCTCAGGTATAGAACAATATAAAGTCAATATCGACAAAATGTGATGTTTCCTTTGGTGGGCTCCAGGAACTATCACTGAATAATCAGAGCCAAACATCAACTGAGCTTTATAATTCATAATCTTAATACTTTTTATGTAGGTAAGATTACAATTGATCTTGTTATAGGGTAAAACCCACTGCTTCCTCCTCTCTATAGACTGGCTGCTTGTTACAAGGACACCCCCTCACCTTTCCTCATGTAACCATATCATAATTATCGCTATAATAACATAACTTGAGCATTGATACATATGGGTTTCTTGTATAAACCAATTACATGATACAAGGCATAATCCATATGAAGAAGTCTTTCCATTATTGATTCACATTAGCGGCTCATCATAATTTGCTATGACTCATGAAACCTAATGCTCGTGAGTAAACCTTTAAGGCAAATTATAGTTGCAATGGGAATCAGCGTTCCCTGAGGAGAGAGGTGTTTGTCTCTTTCCCAAGGACTCCACTACAATGAGGGATTGTGGTTGTCAAGAGGCTCAGCATTTAACCCTCTCATCCTGAGATGGCCTTATAATGTCCACTTGCACTTTTTCAGAGCCCCTTATAAGGTGACCAAGTAGTTTTCTGCTGAAAACACGAAGCCAAACATAGGCATGCAATGAGAAAAGGGCCCTGTTTGACACAATCCCAACTCACCCGGCGTGTGCCAAATTTTCTAACAAAATACTCACAGCACGCTGGTGATTCTTTATGCGAAACAGTGATTCTTCAAGACTGGTGATGCAGCTAATTAAGCTTTGCTTGATGAAAAGCACAGAGTAGAAGTATAATTTACTTGAATTATGATTGCTTTACATAGCCTGTAGCCAGGAGGGCATGGGTGAGTGTCAAGTCCCAAAATTGAAAAGCTGTGAAATCACTGAATGCAGCGAGAATCTTTTTCATTTGGCACGTTGTAATTGTAAATTTATGTTCCACCCAGATGTCTTAGAATAATCCCGAGTATAAGGTTCAAACTACAAAAGAGTCTCTTAACTTTGATGATCATGAATACCTGTGGGAAGCGTATCTTTTGCAAACTAGCAGGCATTTTCAGCCATCCCCTGGAGTCAGACATAAAGAAAGCCTGCATTGTTTTAACCTCAGTGTCCTGAGACGTCTCATCTCAAGTCTGACAGAAAGAAATCTGATTAAAAAGAAAGATTCTCCAGCCTCCAAAGAGAGTGAACTGGCCTCACAGTGAGCCACCATAAGCAAGCAGTCCAAACAGACCTTTCCGCTAAGCTCACGCTCACCTGAACGCCTATAGTGCGAGATGGCCACAGTCGTTACTTGCAAGCAAACAGCCACAGCCGAACCTTGACCGGATTGGACGGCAACACATTGCCTCTGTACTGCCACCACATACAACACAAAATGAGTATTCAAAAACCTGACTCTATTTTGGCTGAAGTCTGTATAGTTCAAGTATAATGTCCTGCATTCTTATATGTCGTCAGTATGTTTTTTGTTATTAAAGCATAACAACTGATATTACTCTAGTGACATAAAACCAACTTGTCCTTTAAGACATATGTATATGTTTTACAGCAAGTATTTCTTGATTGGTATTATCAATTAAAAAAATTATGACAGCCTGGCTCTTGTTCACAGCATTTTTTCTTAATAGTTACAGATTAGGTTTCATCATATTTTATTTTGTATTAGGCTGTCCCAACTGTGGTCACTATAGCTGCACAGATTTAGTCTTTCCTTTTCATTGAGCAGGAGTCTGATTGTGGTAGCACACATTAATCACGGTCTTAAAATAACTTGCCTTTCAAATAGACAGCAGATACTGTAGGCTGCGAAAGACAGAAACCATCCCACACATTAACTATATCGTTCTCTTTAGGGATTTTAAAGGACTGCTTTTGTTATCTATGAGGTCAACATTACAGGCAACTGAGAATCTATATGGATAACGTATTTCTGATTGCTTTCGATGTACAGTATGAAGTCTTTTTTCTTCTTCTAGAAACCATATAATGTCTAATGCAAAAGGCTACACATGTCACTGCCCAATTTATCATTTCAAAGATAATTTTAGGATGACTTTAACCGATAAATTCTTTCTGACAATTTGATAAAGTCCACGGAGCAAATGGTAAGGTTAACTGTGTTGCTCTGTCAGTCTGACGGAACTCCAAAACCACTGGCAATTATGAGATAATACAATTAATATACAGTATTATCAAGGTTTGTGCTTGAAGCCTTTCTTTGGGGGGAAAGATTTTTTTTTTTTTTGGTGTCTGTTATTATATTTTTCCCAAAAATATATTAGGCTATTTAGAAATATTTTGGAAACGTTGTAGAAAATATAAAAACACAAATGTAATGTCAACTGCCTTGATCCCAAGCTCCGTTGTCGTGGAGGTGGAGCTTGGAGCGAGGAGACTGTAGGATTTCCGGTGTTTCCAACCAATGGGCTGATTCCACATGCGGACACCGAACACCGCATTCGACGCACGCGAGAGCTGCAGCGGACAAACGCGATTGGTGCCGACGACGCTGCTGATTCCGCAACGCACAGGCAGACTTACTGCAACAGAGGCACATGTTTGAGCCATCTACTTGGACAGAATTATTCTGGAATTCGCTGTTTTGAAAGAAGAGGAAGACATAACATCGAATTGAGACTATGCTATGTTGATATGAGTGTTTCGCACACGGTCTCACAGGAAACCTACACCCGGCTAATTCAAGCGGACCCTGAAGAAGCCCAACAGTTAGCTAGCTGTTAGCCTGTTAGCTATCCGATAGCTCGGGAGCCGCTATTTTTCGTGCACTCTCGCTACAGGCACCTGCCCCGTGTTATAGCTAATTAATCGGTAACAGCCAACACCGTGGGATCCCGCTCTGATATTTTAATTATTCAGTTTAATTCACCGCGGTGACACCAAAGAAAGGAGAGAACCGTTGAGAGGTTGAGGTCGGGACCAGCAGGGCGACACAACCGGTGTCCTCAAGTGGCCGTTCACCATCATGGACAACGGACACACGAAGACGGTGGAAGAAGTTTACAGCTTTTTTAACGTGAATGAAAGCACGGGTCTGAGTTTAGACCAAGTGAAGAAACAGCGGGAACGATATGGACCAAACGGTAAGGAGCTGGTTAATACCGGTTTGTTTAAAAAAAAAAAAAAAAAAGTAGCTTTAACTCTACTGTGCCGGTGTCATGTGTACAGCTATGGCAGTAACTGCTCCCCGTTTGTAACGGACGAACAAAAAGGAAAGGTTGCTGACGTCACGATCTGTATGTTGAAATATTGGCGAGCGTCTCTTCTGTGACTCGCTTAATAAACACATCATCCTCCTTTATACTGTGTATCTGTGTATTGTTGCATCGCTAATGTCACGGCTATAGGTGTAACTTATTTATATATATATATATATATATTATATTATATTATATTATATTTCATTTCATTTCATCTGACTGATTTAAATAAATAGCTTCTCCATCTCTTTTTTTTTTTCTGGTCTGGATGGGATGATCTGCAGAATTGCCAGCTGAGGAGGGTGAGTGAACCATTGTGAATAAATGCAATCAATAACCTGTAACTCTAAATGTTAAGAGTCTCTCATTCATGTTTTTTTTTTTTTTTTTTCAATGATTCATTTTGAACTCTTGTTTTTTAGGTAAATCCCTTTGGGAACTAGTGATTGAACAGTTTGAAGATCTGCTTGTCAGGATCCTTCTACTTGCTGCCTGCATATCCTTCGTAAGTGTAACACACGTTTTGTTAGCTGTACAGGTGGTTTGTGCACTGTTGATTCAACCCATATGGACCAGATATTATTATTAGTAAAACAAATACAAAAGCTCCTATTTGACTTCTTCTTTTGTATGCGATTAGTAGTAATAACAGCCTGTGATCAGGCCGTGTCCCTCGTTTTAAAGGGGTGCGTTCAACATTCAACTCAAGATAAGTGGACCCTAGATTGGGTATTTAGGTGATCCTACAAAGTGTTTATAGACCTTTTTCTGATTGATTTAGTGCAGATCACAGTTTAGCAAGAATGATGTTCGCAGTGGAGCGGAAAGGCGCCCAGAATCTGTCTGCTGACACAACCCAGATGATTTTCATGATTCTGTCTTGTGGTATTTTATGTCCGCTGTGCTTTTTCTCTCTCGTACCAAATCAAGTCATCGCAGTATCTTTGAGCCTGTTGCTTCCTAGAAATTATGTTACCGCATCAATTATCAAGAAATCCGTAATTTATAAAGAAATGCTGACCCTTTGTTCATCTTGGAACAGATGGCTATGTAACTTGATTAGTTTATGTGGTACGTTGTTGGAATATCCTACATGATCTGTGTTTGGCTGTTAAAGATCGAAAGGGACAGACACCTGAGAAGTCCATCTGTCTCTCCGATGATTGAATTGTTTGTCGTTAACATACCACCACACTCTAGTGATGACTTAAACTCTTATCACAATGCTCAACGTTACTTTGATGTCCAGTTTTCACGTTGCCGCCGTGAATACAGGATGACGTTTCCATAAATGAACAGAAATAACTTGTGATGCTTGTGTTTCTGTCACCAGTGAGTGACAGTCCCCACTGTAGTTTGTGTGTGACACAGTGTGAGGTTAACTATCATACGGCCCTTTTTGTTCTAGGGTTGGCTGTTGGCCTACTGGCTCAGAATGGCGCTGACAGCCAGCTATGGTTCCAAAGCTTATAAATCACCAGCTGTAGCACAAGACTCGCTCTCAATCACAGAAGCACCTGCAGATAAATGCACATTTATTTTAGCAGGACAACATTTAGACTACAAACGGACACGTAGAACTGAATTTGCTGTTTGATTGGCCGTGCTTAAATGGGTTGGGAGTAGGAAATAAGGGGGGCATTGTCATTTCGTTTGACACACTTCACTCCTGGCGCCGATTCTAAAAGAGGAGAGAGTGGTTACTACACTCTTTCGCTCACGCGGCTTTCTTGGCCCAGTTTCTGCAATACTGGCAGAAGCTGGCGTGGTATTTATTATGAATTATTAAATGATTGTTAGACACTTAAAATCATTGTGCCAAATGTGTAAAAGTCAAAGTGAGGTTCTGGCACAACTCCAATTACTAGGAAGGTGCGTGGAAAAGACTCTGGGAGGAGATCCTAAAACAAAGCTCATAATTTCCGTTGTCCAGCAATGTCCAGTCTTTATTTCTGTCCTTTAGGGGTGTAGCTAATGTTAACCCGGCTGGACTTAAATGGTCTGTGTCTCACACTTCAGTATTAACTGTTTTAGTGTATTTCCTTACTTTTCATTGTTTTTTTTCTCTGTTTTGTGTGTTTAGGTGCTGGCCTGGTTTGAAGAGGGAGAAGAAACCGTGACAGCCTTTGTGGAGCCTTTTGTCATCCTGCTTATTCTCATAGCAAATGCCATTGTAGGAGTCTGGCAGGTAAACGGATTGCATTTACAATTTCACATCACTGAGTTCATAAATAGTGGCCTCGAAAGTGGTGACAATAGCTTATTTTTGCTAATTTCAAATGATAACCCAACAGTGGAGAGTTACATGAGCTCTTCCAAACTCCATTTTCTTTTACTAAAAAGCATGATATTACAGAATGGACTGGATAAGCTTATAATTACATTTTTATCTGGGCATGAATTCAACAACATTTGTCATTCAGGCCAAGTATACAGTACATATCTTATTGGACCCTCAGTGGGGAAAAAAACACATCAATCTCATACACTTCTTCTTGTCTCAGTCACACTGTGGAAACCTGGCCTGCCCCACTTCCTCTTCACTTGGTATATTCCGGTCCTTATTCATCAACCTATCCTTTCAGGGAAACTCTTTGACTGAGCAGGACAACGTTTAGTCTTCAACAGTGAAACAACACAACCAATGCGATGGTTTTTAATGGTGCTTGTGAGGAGTTTTTTTTTTCTCCTCTATATTTATCTGTGCCTGCAGAGGCTTGGCTTTTCCCAGGATTTACGGTGTCCGTTCCTTTGAGACGCAGTATTGATTGGTCAACATACACTTTAATTATAGGCAGGAAGAAAAGGCAGCAATGGATGGGGGGGGGGGGGGGGGCACTCATCTGGACACACAGAAAAACCTATTATCCTTTATATTTTTTCACTGACACCTTTTGGATCACATTTAGAATTGCCCAGAATATGGCAGATTACCCTGGAGTCAGTTACGATAGATGCATACACCGACTCCTTGCACCTGCTTGTGGCTAATAGTGTAGATAAAAGCACCCCAGACACACTAAAACAGATTTAATTGACAAGATCGACAACGAGGCATGAAGAAACACATCTGTCGAGCTAACTAATACAATATAAGAACTTGTTATTTTTCTCACTCTTGTCATAGATCAAAAGTGTGTTTCTACAGGTGCAAGTGTCTAAATGTCTAATAACTTCATTTGCAGAACAATCCCCATGATTGTAAGTCACACCACACGATGCCAAAGAGGACACCTGACAGGTTGGGTGGGTCTCTGCTGGATTGTCTTGTGAATGAAATGTGTGTTTAAGGTCCTGCTGAGGCTTGTGTGTAAATGGGGAGTTGTTGCAGTAAGTGGCTGGTTGTTTGACTTTGTTCATGTAAACAAAGCCTCTGAATGATGTAGAGGTGGAGGAGGCTGTACCCGCTGGTGCTGCTTTGGATAGTTTCCCTCTGAATACAGAGCAGTTGAATGTTTTGTATGCTTGTTTTTAGCTTTCTTTTAACCTTGTAGACCCTCACTGTTACGTGTGTGTGTGTGTGTGTGTGTGTGTGTGTGTGTGTGTGTGTGTGTGTGTGTGTGTGTGTGTGTGTGTGTGTGTGTGTGTGTGTGTGTGTGTGTGTGTGTGTGTGTGTGTGTGTGTGTGTGTGTGTGTGTGTGCGCACACACTCTCTCTCTTGTTCGTTCGTGCGTGCGCGCGCGCACACTCTTGTTCGCGCGCGCATTCTTTAGAAAAGGGGTTGTGTGTGTGCCCTGGCTTGTCATGTCTCGTTGAGTGTTGCCTGCCTGAAGGCTGTCACTAAAACTGTCCGGTCTGAGAGCGATGTGTCAGACACGGTGACGTCAGCACTAACGGAAAAGTGCAAGAGAAGAAGGATCGGGAACCAACTGAGCCGGCAATAAGAGAGCATTTGGGGGAAACTTAAGAATGTTATTGCACTCGCATGCGTGATCACATGTGTTTTGGAATAGAAAATCTCCATTGTTGGGGTAAGTCTTAGGTGTATTGTTTGACATCTGAGAAAAGAAAACCATGTGACCTCGGCAAAAGCTTTCTTTCATATTTTTTTCCCCCAGCCTTTTACATCACGTCCCAGTGTTGGCATAATTATGCTCTGCTGTCTATCCTAGATCACTCATCATGTGCACTTAGTATATTTTGTATTTGTCGCTTTGCTGATGTAAAGATTTGATACTAATCCATTTTGAATAATGGTGTTCTAACTAAAACAGCATATCTGAGACTTCGCTTTGTCTTCATCTTCATCCAGCTCTTGTGAAGTGCTCAGTGTTTGTGTGAAATGTACTTTGTTTTAAATTTATTTTCCTCCTATTTCCACTGTTTAGGAGCGAAATGCAGAAAATGCCATTGAAGCGCTCAAGGAATATGAGCCAGAGATGGGGAAGGTGTACCGCCAGGACAGGAAGAGTGTCCAGAGAATCAAGGCCAGGGACATTATGCCCGGAGACATCGTGGAGGTGGCAGGTACGGTTCAAAGTATTAACGGCATAGCTTGGATTACTTGAAGTGGGTCTGTACGAGGTACTTATCCATAGTCGGTGTATTACCTACAGTAGATAGCGGTCGGTCAGTTTTGAAGACGGGAGTACCAACAAAGGAGCAAAGCAAGATACAACTGTGGACGGGGGACATATTTTAGCAAAGGCTCACCTTTAAAAATCAATACCAGTTTAAATGTCTGCTATGTTTCGAATATTTATCTGGGAACGGAACTGAAAGTGACACTGTATAGAGACATAACATTCAGTTCATTTCCTTGTTGGAGAGGGCTGTCTGACAAGATAAAGTGGTAAAAATATTCTAAATATAGCTCACAGATAAAGGTTATTATCATGTTTTGCTGCTGACCTTGTCCACAGCAGCACATTGTAGGTAATACACTGACTATGGATAATATGGATTATCTTTGAGAGTTGTTTATGATCAACGTAGTGTCCGAAGCACGAGTGTGTGCGCTGAAAGTGGTGTCATCGCGCCTCTGTGCAACCTCACACTTCCAATTTGTTTTGGACATGGCGCCAACTGCACGTGCAGGGCATTTATATTATTTAAACATGTTCATTTGTTTCATCTGATAAGTCGCTGACATACATCATACCTTGAAGAGCTGATGAATTGATGGCTGTACTTCAACACACTGATGCTTTTAGTGACTGTAGGAGACGTACAGATGTAAACACCATGAACAGTGTTATGACGTACACACACGCAGCTGATCCCTCATCCTGTTCATCCCTCTTGACAATTTCAGAGTAATGGCGGCACCAAGTCAGTGAAGCAGTTATGCAATACAAGAGCAGAGGCCCAATCTGTTTCCCAAACTCATTTTTTTCTTTGCTAACCTCAACTTGAATAGGGCCACATATGTTTTTGGCTCTTGCGTCACTGCTCCCCATTTCTCTTGTTTTCTTGCTCATCAGTTATTCTCAGTGGGCCTCTTTCTGTCTTCTATCTTTCTTCTTGTCTATCTTTGGTTGTCTTTCTCTTTTCCTGTCTCTGTTCATTATGTAGCTTCCTATAAAATAATTTCTTTATCTTTCCTTTGTCCCAAAGCAACGGTTAGTGGAGTAGAGTTGCAGAAAAGATTTCTTTATCGTGTTTATAATCTTGTTGTGGATTTACTCACTGGTGTTCCGATGCCTTTCAGAGTCGACGTGTCGCACTCTGTGGCATAAATGTACTTAAATAATATACTTTTTCAGTCTAACTTGAGTTAACTAAAATAAAATCTTCCTGTTAATTCTCATATTGATGTGATTTTAAGAAGTTAAGTGCAGCATTGATTTGTTATTCTTGGATAGTTATATTTTAAGATAGTAGTCTTTCTTTCTTTCTTTTTTTTTAAGACTTGAGGCATCAGTTAGGTCAAAACCATAATCTGCATTATAATTTTTTGTCATCAAAGCTCATAGTGACCGTAGTTTATACCGCAGCTGCTGCACAACTATTATCCCGCATTCAGAGTCGTATAGATCGTTCAACCTGCCGACTCAGGCTTGTTAGCGGGACAGTCGCTGAATCAAACAAGCAGGCCTACATGCTTTATGTACACAGTTACGGCCATTTGATTTACTGTGACGGTTGATGATTTATGAGTGTAATGCCAGGCTGCAAAGTGTCTTGTCAGACCAGACGTATGGTTTATATCCTTTGGGTACTTTCAGATTTAGAGCTGCGATGATTTTGCCATCACAAGCTCAGCTGCTCCGTCTGAGCAATTGTTTTTAAGCGGTTAGTGGAACTCTGAGTGTGTCAATTACTGCGGTTATGGGTCTTGCTTTGTGTTAATGATATTGTTTTTTCAGTCATTATTTTTTGGATACACTGTAGGTGTGACGAAGGACGACCAGCATTCTTGCAGGCCGGCAAAGATTTCCTTCTGAAACATTTTCCTACATTGATTGCTTACTTGTCACAGTTCAGTGCTTTGCTGCGTTGCATAAACAGTTTGTTTTGCTGCAGCACTGTGGATGAGGTATCATTGACCACCGTTTGCTTTTGTCTGTCTGTTCTGAGCATCAAATGACACACCTTTATGCATCAGTGGCATAACTCTGAGCTGCCAGCTTAACGGGAAATGATCCATGTAGCGGTCACATAGAGCAGTCTCGTCTCAGAGAAAATATTTTTAGATGATGCGTCAATATGGTGGCCTTTGGTGCATTCAAATTTTTCTATATTTAAGCGAAGATTGCTGCTGATTATGTTTTTGCGGTAAGTGAGTAATAGACTCAACTTGCTATCTTGTAAGTCCATAAGTCGTCGTGGGTTGTCACACTATATGACTAACCGGCGAGAGGGTCACACACTACAAGATCATTCACCGGAAGGAGTCCGTGATGACTACGTTTAGATTGTCGGTTCAACAACAACACATACAGGTGTTGTTACAGGCAAACCCCTCCACCAGGTTTCCCCTGAACCCGCGTGTTGCGCTCTCATCGGCAGAAGCTCCCTCCCAGCCTCCCCGACGGGTCCAGATGTTTAGCATGCTAGATTTCTGGAAGGTGTCTGCGATGCGTCGGCGAGCCTCTTGGCTCACTTCTACTGAACAGTTCACGCGTAGAGCTCGAGCACTGATATGCGAGCACTGAGCCGACACGGATTTGTCTCTGATCTGAGGGCTTTCGTCGGGGGAGCTCTGAAAACTGTCGGCAGGTGGGGAAAAAAGGCTAAAGTCGTGTAGAATGGAATACGCATTACCGTAAGACACTCTCAGTCAAAAAAGGCTTTTGGTTTCATGTAGCTTGTTAATGTGGCAGTGGGCTACTTCTGCTGAATCTAGAGTCTTCACAGCGAGGGTTCTTAGTTTTGAGTTGAGCCATTCATTCACTGTTTGGGCTCATAATGAAACCTCGCCATACTCGAGAGACTAAAGTGAGTCGACTGGTTTTTATTGCAGTGCCAATTCTTTGCTTTTGGGTTGCCTTTGTTTTTACCGTGCATTTCTTTATCGGACAAGATGTTCTTAGTCTGTTGCCAAAGTGACGGCCTCGACCCCTTGTAGCAACAACATTCTGTGCGTAAGAAACTTTCTTTCTCGTCCCCTGATTAGTGCTCTCAGGCTGTATGGAACAGATCTCCTCTGTTCTTGTGACATGTGGTTTTATCTCAACCATTAATGTGGTCAGAGACTGCACGATGGGATGTAATGTTGAGAAAGGGAACAGATTTAACTTGATAAATAATTTGTTCTCCAGATGGCCACATGGCCAGGTTTCCTCTCTCGTGTTTGGAGTATCGGATAGTCTGTCTATTGTCTCTGCCCGTCCTCTGCTGACTGTCTGATCCGCTCTTTGCTCATTCCTTTGCCAATGTAAAGGCTTAATTATTCGAACACAGAGAGGATATGTCATGCACAGTGTCATGCGTGTTTGTGTATGTCACGATTTTGATCAGATTTTTGCTTTCATAAGGAGTGGATGAGTCCTTTGGGGGCTGGAGGAACATGTGAAAGGTCCCAGAGGGCTGCAGACTACGTGCTAGCACATCGGGGAGTCTCAGTCACTGTGAGAGAAAATATACAGCCTCTTAAGGCCTCTTAAGATCCACTGGACCCCCCATGATGAATAGTTGTGTACTGTGTAACCTGCGCTATAATTCAAAGCCAAAGGACCTTAATGGATTGGTGTGGTTTAGTCATGCCGAGAGGCGGGGCTTATACTTTGACATGGAGTCGGGGCTTCAACCATAGTTAGTATGAGGAAGGAAAGGAGACAGGAGGTGAGAACTTCTTGGGTCTCTACAAGCTGATGAGGTGTCATCACTTTAAATATATGCAGACTGACATTTGTCCCTCCCTCTAGGGAACAGATAAAACCGATATATTCCTGTGTTCATGTGGGAGAAAGAGGTTTATATCCCAAGATATGTTACTAAGTTGTTAGTGTACAATTTATTATTGTAATTAAACTTAACAATTCATTACATTTATGTCTAATTATTAGTTTGTTACATTTTGTTTCACATAGTTAGGAAAGCAATGTTTAAGTCAAGCCTGAAGCTGCCTTACACGTCAAAGAATGATCTGTCTCTTCCACACAGTGAGGCAAACATTACGCTGTTATTAATCAAACAATGGTATCAGATCGCTGCATCCCTGTTGTTGTTATTATTATTGTAATTCATGATTTGTTCTTTGAAATGTAATAGTCATTATTACCAGGAGAAATGGGTTTGTCATGATGGTGATTACCAACATGTAATTACGGGTTTAATTTAAAAGGCTGTAATAATTGATGGGTCTTCTTGTGCTAAACTATCCTCATTGCCTGTGAAAGTGGATGATTCCACTTCCTGTGCCCTTATTCCCTCCACCAATGAGTGGTGAGTAGGGTCACTATTACGATGACGTAGGAGGTTTTCTAATTGGTCACTATGGGAACCTTCCCACGGGGCTTTGAGCCTTAAATGTTCCCAGCGACTGCAGTTCCTCGTCTACGTTGTCTTCCCTCGCACTGAGCTGGTTCGTCTCCTTCAGTTTCTCCTGTCTGTTGAGGGGGATCTAGTCTGAGGCGGTGATGAAGAGGCGTTTTGATGTCCTCTCGTCAAGTGGACGACCAAATTTGGTAGTGCAGCTGGTCCGGTCCCGGAGCTTTATCGCTCGCCGCGAACTCGGCACTCCCACATGTTACAGTGCATTTACAGTAAAAACCTTTTTGGGATTTTTGGATTATGGGTTAGTTTAAACAAGATGTGAAACCATGCAGCGACGTTATTGAGTAGAAAATACTCACTACAGTCTACGAGTGGCTTAAATGTGTCACAAACTCACGAGAGTGATGGGAATGAGTGAACGGTTTGTTTCTATGACGTGGAGCGGATTCTCCTTGCTTGAAACAGAAGTTTTTTTTGTTTTTTTTAATCATTCCCCCTCCCCCCAAATCCAAGTTTGCAAATGATCAAAATAGTTTTCCCATTTTTGGACCCAGGTTTTGCAGGACTCATCCAATCCCCCTTCCCATTCTCTCCTCCCCCTCCCTCGCTTCCTCTCCTCTCAGAAGGGCACTGCAGAGGCCCACGGCTTTGTTTACGTGTCCGTCTCCACTATCCACAGAGGGATCTCTTAAGAGCCTCTGGGTCATCGCTGTATATTGTCTTTTAACTTCACCCGTTCAACCTTTTGTGATGTCTTACTTAAAGCTGAAAAGTGATATTTCACTTTGGTGCAACAGCGGCATTTTTCTATCGTGCTTTAAGAATTTCATTAAAATGTCAGCCGTCAATTTTGGGTGCTACGGGGACCCTACGGTGTCTAAACTGACAGTGCAGTATTATACAGGAGCATAATAGACATGAATGTATGTTACAGATTTCTTATTAAACGCATACTTGCAGGTTTTATTCTTAGATCTGACTTCTTGTTTGTTTTTCCAGTCCCATCCCATAAAAGGGCTTTGAGAAGAGACAATTCATGGAAGAATATCACTTAAAGCAGATGTGCACCTGAATGTCAAACATGGTCTAAGGTTTAAATACTTTTTACCCAAACGTGCATGTGAAATCCTACAAAGGAGTAAAACAGCTTGATACCCTTTTAAGCCAAGTTAATAAACGCCAGCGGCTTTAACGGCACTCATCCGCTCTCTGAAGAGGATACACTTGTTTAGAATTTGGAGTATATTTACATCTTACATTTGTTTTACTAGGAATTGCTAAACCCTTGTGTTAGTGGAAAGAGTGAGCAGCAATCTATTTGCATCCTGTGTAGGAGAGGAGCGGAACATTAATATATTTTTGAATGGATGACCTTCCCTCAGCCTCTTTCCAACAAATAACTGGAGTTTGATTATTTGATCACTCCCAAGGAGCACGAGTTAGGTTAATAAAGCATTGATTTTATTTCCAAGACTTTAGTCTCTGTGTGTGGACCGGCTTTTGTTTGTTTATAGTGCTGATCTTATCTCATCTCTATGTACGTATCATGTCTTTTCATGAGAACATGTTTACTTTCATAGATGTCCTTTTACATGGCTGGATACAGTATTTGATCAATCTGAACATCTGTTTTTATCGCTGCTATTGTGCAAAGTAACCAGCCACCTGTAGTCGTGCCATTTACAGATGCTTTTACATTGTAAAGAGGTGCTTAAGTGTCTCCTAAACCTTGTCGTTTCTGTCCACAGTCGGTGATAAAGTGCCTGCAGACATCAGGCTGTCTTCTATCAAGTCAACCACGCTGAGGGTAGACCAATCAATCCTCACAGGTAAACGCATTTCTTTATTGTTTTTTTGTGTGAGCTTCTGTCTCATGTTTGTGTCTCTGTGCCCTGACCCATTACACATGATTATACATTTTGTATATTTCCCTTATAGCTTACAAAAACATATATAGATATAATTTATTTCTGATCAAACTAGAGACACAGGCCAAGAATATGCAATGTGCTCTTCACACATGCCCTCAATACTCCGTTTGTCATGGCTGTTCAGTCAATAGCAAAACGAAGAGTGTGATGTGGACGAGAGGAAAAGGGTCGGCGGTTAGTGGTGTAACGGACCACTGTCGATCCGTACAGATTAATTACAGTTTACAATAACCATCGCAGTGTGAAATATAGTTTTACTGACATTGTTATCCGCCAATATTCAGTAAAAAAAATACGATCAGGACATCAATCGCCGATCTCTGATAATGTTACGTTGTAAACAACCAGTCCGTGTTTAGATTGACCGGAGGAGAGCTGGTAAAGTGACTGATGGACAACGAACAGTTCCATTATGATGATGCGAAGGTAAATTATAACGTTATCATGATGTGTTCACATATGATTTCGTAAAATGTAGTCTTGGTGAGAAACTTGAATACATCCAGTTGTTTGAAGGAGATATTTCCACAACAACATAAATAGATATCAGAGATGAACTGTGACCTGCTAACACTAGCCCTAAGCAGATCATAATACGTCATTAAAACTACTAATGACCAGATTTGTTTTAATCAATACAAATACAATCTTTTAGTTCCTAACAATTTGAATTGTGTGCCTTTTATGAAAAAACACTATACGGTCTGGAGCCTTGTAGACCAGCTCACGAAGGGATCTGTATCTGCCAATAGGGATCATCAATGATCTGCAATTAGTATCGGCGGCAAAAAGAAGTTTCTAAAAGTTGTGTTTTCTTTTGGGCTGCTCCGATCCGTGATCCGAACCGTGAGTTTTATAATCCGTTGCACCACTGACAGCGGTTGAGATGGAAAAGATTAGAAAGGGAGAATATTGAAGGACGTATGCATGAGAGTAGAGGTTTATGTGAATCAAGTCCTTAAGTCGCTTGTCTTCCTCTGCTGCCTTAATTGGTAGCAAATTCCACGGGATATTTGAGTGTTTCAGCTGTTTTTCTCCCCTCTTCCCTTCCCCATTCATGGCCATAGCGCTTGTCAAATGCTCCCTACCTTACTCCATCAGAACAGTGCAGACCTTGCACAGCTGATTAAACACGCAGACACACACACACACACACATCAGATATGGGGGTTGAAAGGCAGTGGCAATGCTGCGTTTGATAATTGTCAGGCCTGCTCAGTCAGCTGCAAAGCCTTTTCCACACCTCTCCTCAAAGTGTCCACCAAGAATCACAACTACTGCTTTTCTCTCCCGTGTAGAAACTTTCTCTCTGCTTCCCTCTCTCATGTCCTTTTGTTTTTGCTTCCTGCAGGAGAGTCTGTGTCTGTGATCAAACACACGGACCCTGTGCCCGACCCGCGTGCTGTCAACCAGGACAAGAAGAACATGCTGTTTTCTGTGAGTGACTCCCAAGACCGTCTCAATATTATCTACACCTTTTGTGTCCGTCTACACCTATAAACATCCTACTCGTCCTCTTTAGTTTTCATCCCACCATCCCTCTTTATATCTCTTTATATTTGTCTATTTGAGAGTTGTATCACATTTGGAAAGTAATGAACATACAATACGTACATGCAAGACAACATACAGTCACATGTATGTCCATCCCAATAAATGTGCATGTCCTATTCATCTACGAAAGAGACTGTCACGTTTGCGTCCATGGCAGCTACTACTGTTTCCAAAATATATTTAGGAACACAATCTATTGACTTGCTGCATGTTGGTACTTGCTGCATGTTGAACCTCGTCTCCGTATCTTCGTGACACATGTATCAGAATAGTTGTCAAACTAGTTTTACCCCTATGCCCAGAAGCTTAATGGCTTTATTTATTATGCTTTTAATTACCCCCCCTCCCTCCCTCCCTCCCTCCCCACACACACAGGGCACCAACATTGCAGCTGGTAAGGCTGTTGGTGTGGTAGTGGCCACAGGTGGCAGTACAGAGATTGGCAAAATCCGAGATGAGATGGCATCAACGGAGCAGGAGCGCACGCCGCTGCAGCAAAAGCTGGATGAGTTCGGACAGCAACTATCCAAGGTAATTTATCCTCCACGATCCTCTCCCTTTGTTGTTGTTTTTTGCCATTTTTGTACTCTAAAATGTTTAATAAAACAACTTCAGGTAATCATGATTGATCATAACTAATGTTGATTACAGTTATGGTTAATTGTTTGCTGATAATATGCTCTTTAGTTCTAAACTAATGTATAATTTAAGGTCATCACACTGATCTGCATTGCCGTGTGGCTCATCAATATTGGACATTTCAATGATCCGGTCCACGGAGGCTCCTGGATCCGGGGCGCTGTCTACTACTTCAAGATTGCCGTGGCTCTGGCGGTTGCTGCTATCCCTGAGGGTAAGCTAGAGAGCTCCACTCATGAAGCCTTGCCCGTGGCATGCTAGATGCCCCCGAGAGATTCCTACCGCTGTGCCGACTGCAGGACAGTTGTTGAGCTTCTCCCGCGTGTTTTAATCCTCTCTTCCTCTGTGGTTCTGTTGCTGTTCCTCACCAGGTCTGCCGGCTGTCATCACCACTTGCCTGGCTTTAGGAACACGGCGCATGGCCAAGAAGAACGCCATTGTCCGCAGTTTGCCGTCTGTGGAGACCCTTGGCTGCACGTCTGTCATCTGCTCCGACAAGACCGGCACGCTGACCACCAATCAGATGTCTGTGTGCAGGGTAAGAGAAGAGAATGAGAGCAGAAACCTGAAAGCCATCAGCAAAAGCTGGATGAATGTCTGTTATAAAGTAGTGTGTAGAATATGATGTGTAGCCCACGACATCTTTGCAATACATCTTTAATTCAGAGTGGTATTTTGACACACAATTTAGCTAAATGTGCCTCCTGCGATGTAAATATTGCTGTAGGCCACATTGTGCTTTTGATAAGATTTCAATCTGGAAATAGTTCCGCCCTGTTGGCGACCCACCTGACCTGTCTTGAGTTACGGATCACGTCTCTGTCACCATGCTGTGTGGGTGTAACTTTTTGCTGTGTCATTACCATTCATGTCTGTAGCCTACAACAACCTATAGGAAACACTGCTCCCATGATTCATTTTTTTTTTTTTAGCAGGCACGCTCGCCCTCTTAGAATATATAAATGTTTTGTAAGGCACACTGACGAAAACAAACAAAGTCTGCCGAGGCGTCACCAGCGGATGAATTGATCCATGCACTTCCAGGGAGCAGTCCTAATAAGTCTAAGGATTTCTTTGCATTTGATTTAACTGTGAATCAGAAATCCTATATTTACATATTTACCTCACCGGCTATTTGTTGCCAATGAAACCGGTTGTTTAAAGTCGGCTCATTAACCTTCAACTGTCTCTCAGTTCACTTAAAAATGATGTTTTAAGACATTGTTAGCTTGTGTAACTATGTTAATAGTTGCTGTGCACTTCAGAATGTAAACAGGTGAGAGTGCCCGACTAGATTACTTACTAGTTCACATTATATAAGCGTATCAAAAGTCTTGTATCATAAAATAAATTATAAATTGTCGGACAAAAATAATTGCGCAGCAATGGTCATAATAATGACTCCATGCTGAGGAACACGAACTACAATCCCTGCCAGTAGAGTTGATAAATGAGCCCTTAGGATACCCTTAGGATAATTACCTTAGGATAAATGGTGACGGGACACGCTCAACGTGTCTCACTGGATGAGCTGATTGAAAGTTTTGCAGATGTGACCAGTCAGTGAAAGTCGTCTTCTTTTGTACCTTAGAAAATTATTGCATCAGGGAAAAGCTGCCAGTAATGAAATGAAGTTATCCGTCTCTTAAAAGCTTTGTCTCCGAACATTTTGTGGACCCTGGCCTAAGTTAAAGTACCAAAACAGCATGTGTGGTGACGAGGTCTGCCTTGCATAGCAACTGGAAGAGGACAGTCTGAGAAAAATCTGAAAATACGTAGAATTTGAAAACATTTGCAATCGGTGAAAGTAGCCCTCGGGCTGGCTATTTCCTGACATCTGACAACCTTTCAAGTCTAAACGTTTTACCTTACTTTTAATTCAAAATCAAATGTATATATTTTTTTCCCAGTTCCTTATGAGCATGAACAGCATGAGGGTCTATGAACTATTATCTATTTACGTTTCATTTTTTGACATTACATTTCACCCTCCATCTTTCCTGGTTCCGTTCCTCAGCCCCTTTATCTCGCTGGTCTTCTGTTTCCCTCCTCCTCCCTTCTTCCCTCCTCACCCCACTCTCCTCCCCCTTTTTGTTCAGGCAGCATGCTGATCAGTATGCAGCAGTTAGTCACTTGCAGTGGAGTTGCATAACTGACCTTGTGTTGAAGGATTCTCTCTCTCTCTCCTGTATGTTTCCTCTTCCCTTGCTCATCCTGCACAATTTCCAAGTCAATATCATGTTTAGCAATTTTGAACGACCTCATTTTGGAAACCAGAGGATGCTATTCCTGGCTGTCTGAAAGTCCCTGACAGAGAAGCTTGTGCTGGACTTGAATTCAGTGCCCTGAGTGACCCAATGTTTCTCTCTCAATTCAATCCCTCACTTGCTCTCTGTTTCGTAGAGGACCGCTACTCACCTCACTGCTTTTTTTTCTTGTCTTGCTGGTGCCTGAGGGGAAAGTGCAGCCATAATGCCAGCTCATTATTTTATTCAGATATTTCTATTTTCATCCTCCTATCTCTGTCCTGCTCCTCTCAATTTTGGGCAAATGAAATGCTGTTTGTAAGAAAGTGTAACGAGTGAATGCATACCCTTCACATCTATGGGTTAGGGTTAGGCTTCCTTTGCACTTTCAATGGAAAAAAAACTTTGAATTTATTTTATGAAGATCTTAAATAAACCAGACAGTAAAACCCGTCTCCTTACCCAAAGGGTTGGATACTCGGGGTCAAACTATTTCCGCCGTAGAGTGATTGTCTTTTATAAACTGTGTCTATGCGGTATGACTGCACATGGAGGAACCCTGTGTCTGCCTTGCTGTAAGATGACATTTATGGACCCTTCCCACCAGAGTACTCGGTGTCTGCTTTGGCTCAGCGTTTCATTATTATACTCTGCTGCTCTAAGAACAAGCGGGCTCTTGATAGGAGGGTTTCTTTCCTGCGGATGGTGGTCTGCTGCCCCCTGCTGGATGCAGTGTCCATCACAATCTTCTCTCCATCTTTTCTTTTTGCGTCCCTCATTTTGGCCACAGAGGTTTTGTGTGAGTGTTGAGTACTAATAGTTTGTCTCTACGATGTTTGTGTTTCTAGATGTTCATCATTGATCAGGCAGAGGGCAATCATTGTTCATTAAAGGACTTCACCATTACTGGCTCCACATACGCCCCAGATGGAGAAGTGTGAGTATTGAGTCTCGTACGCCTGTGCTCTAACAATGTGTAAATGATGCATGCATAAGAATATAAAGTCACACTACTCTAAAGGTTATAATCATCTGTGTTGTGTTTAGGTTCCTTGATGCCAAACCAGTGAAGTGTTCCCAGTACGATGCTCTGGTGGAGCTGGCCTCTATCTGTGCTCTCTGTAATGATTCCTCATTGGACTTTAACGAGGTTGGTAGCGAATCGTTTTGCATGTTAACTGGCACATAAACCTTAAGTGCCTTATGTGGCTCTGTTGACAGTGGCTTACGTGTTTTGTGTGACGGTTTCAGATGAAGATTGACCGTATGCTTTTCACTTCTCTGTTTCCAGACCAAAGGTGTGTATGAGAAGGTGGGTGAGGCCACAGAGACGGCTCTCACGTGCCTGGTGGAGAAGATGAACGTGTTTGATACAGATGTCAAAGGCCTGTCCAAGATTGAGCGAGCCAACGCCTGTAATTCTGTATGTAACCTTCTGTTCTTCAAACTCATTTCCTTGCAATAGAAACAACGTTTTCGAATTGTTTTGTACAAACAAGATAAAACAAGTCAAATGCAGAAAAACGAACTAACTGCAGTTGTGTTTTGTCTAATCTTTAGGTGATCAAGCAGCTGATGAAGAAAGAGTTTACTTTGGAATTTTCAAGAGACAGGAAGTCCATGTCTGTGTACTGCACTGCTAATAAGGCCCGGTCCTCAGTTGGCAAGATGTTCGTTAAGGTACGAAATTGAGAATCGCTGTTTGGATTTGAATTGTCCAAGGTGGAGACGTACAAAATATGACGTTACTGGAAGTCTGTCTATGCTGTTAGAATAAATGCTTTTCATTAACTGGATAATATTAAAATGGCCGCGTTAGTGTCGGGGCCTTTTTGGATGTTTGTTTGCTAAAAATGTTACAAAATATAATGTTTTGCTTATTGAAAGTATCTTGTACTTTGTATTCTCATTTCTCCTGTCAATGCCTGCTCCTAGGGGGCCCCTGAGGGAGTGATTGACAGGTGCACACACATCCGTGTCGGCAGTAACAAGGTGCCAATGACTCCCGGCATCAAGGAGAAACTCATGTCTGTGATCAGGGAATACGGGACCGGCAGGGACATGCTGCGCTGTCTCGCTCTCGCCACCCGAGACCAACGCATGAACAAGGACGAGCTGAAGTTGGAGGACTCCACCCGCTTTGTTGAATATGAGGTGAGAGCCGGGACGGATTGATGTGGTCGATGGTTTCACCTCAAGCTTTTGTGTCACTTTTTGGCTGTCAGCGTCTGACGGTTATAAATGAGAATATGCAAAAATAATATTTTTTTCTGTCCTCATCCAGACTGACTTGACATTCGTTGGCTGTGTGGGCATGCTGGACCCTCCCAGGGCAGAGGTGGCCGCCTCTATTAGACTGTGCCGCCTCGCAGGCATCCGAGTCATCATGATCACTGGAGACAACAAGGGTACGTGGAGAAAGTCACAAGTAGAATGCTCACACAGAGTGCTGCATACTCGCTTGCATTCCAATTCCAGGAACCCGTAAGAAGTTAAATGTGCTCTGATTTGCATCACAGGGACAGCAGTGGCCATCTGCAGACGTATTGGTATTTTCGCAGAGGGCGACGATGTTTCCAGCATGGCGTACACCGGCCGAGAGTTCGACGATCTGTCGCCCGCTGCACAAAGAGACGCCGTGGTCAAGGCCCGCTGCTATGCCCGCGTAGAGCCGTCACATAAATCCAAGATTATTGAGTATCTGCAGTCCCACGATGAGATTACAGCAATGGTGAGACTATTCAAAGCGTGTGCAGGACCTCTGGCATGCTGATAAAACGTTACCATCTACCTTCTGTCCGATGAAATAAAACCAGATGAGATCAATGATCTCCTCGTGGGAAGTTTTATAATTTTATCTGAAATATCTTTTCATAATTTCTTCTTTAATTCACACTCTCCCTTCAGACTGGTGATGGAGTTAACGACGCTCCTGCTCTAAAGAAGGCTGAAATCGGCATCGCCATGGGCTCAGGCACAGCCGTGGCCAAGTCGGCCTCCGAGATGGTGCTGGCTGATGACAACTTCTCCACCATTGTAGCCGCAGTGGAGGAAGGCAGAGCCATTTATAACAACATGAAACAGTTCATCAGATACCTCATCTCTTCCAATGTGGGCGAAGTTGTCTGGTAAGGACGACTCCATTCCCTCTACAACCGTATCCCGTAAAATCCACATACATTATACCTTAACGTCACACCATTTATTTTACTCTTTCTTAATCGTGCTATTGTTTTTGTGTGTAGCATCTTCCTGACCGCAGCTCTAGGCTTCCCAGAAGCCCTCATCCCCGTCCAGCTGCTCTGGGTGAACCTGGTGACCGACGGTTTGCCTGCCACCGCTTTAGGCTTCAACCCGCCAGACCTGGACATCATGACCAAGCCACCACGCAACGCCCGCGAGCCCCTCATCTCCGGATGGCTCTTCTTCAGATACCTAGCCATTGGATGTAAGTGGTTGCAGTATGTTGGACACTAGGACAGCATTTGACTTGCTCAAAGCTGCCGCAGTAGAAAGAGGAAACAGCCACTTACAGCCAGAGATCTGTGACATCGTGTGTGTGAATGATGTCTTTTTGGTTTGATCACCAGGTTATGTTGGTGCTGCCACGGTTGGTGCTGCTGCTTGGTGGTTTGTTGCTGCTGAGGATGGTCCAAGGGTCACATTTTACCAGCTGGTATGAATTACAGCCAAATAACTACTATCAAGCTAATTATGTATGCTTCAACACAAACTTAATTTAATCTGCTGTTGGCTTTAATGTGTCGTCGTCGTCGTCCCCCACTTCTCATAGAGCCACTTCCTCCAGTGCAGCCCGGAGAATCCAGACTTCACGGATCTGGACTGTAAGGTGTTCGAGTCCCCTTACCCGATGACCATGGCCCTGTCTGTGCTGGTCACCATTGAGATGTGCAATGCCTTAAACAGGTTAGTTTGAGCAAGGCATCCTCAACTCTTATTACCTATAAATTAGCAGCCAACATGTTCAGAATTCATGTTTTTTAGTCAACAGAAACAAAATTGGTGACCAATTACTTTCATTTAAAAAAAGTTCCATTGTTTTCTGCAAACCTCAGTCTTTGCTTCAACATCCTGGCCTTTATCTCCATTTCCACTTTCACACACACACACGCAGACCTTATGTTTTATATGGACGAATAAACATGCAATGCAGTATTCATAAGCACTGGCTCTGAAGTCAAAGAGTGTGTTTTTAACAAACATGTCCATTTGTCTTTTCTTTTGCTCAGTGTGTCAGAGAACCAGTCCCTGCTGAGGATGCCTCCCTGGGAGAACGTGTGGCTGCTGGGAGCCATCTGCCTCTCCATGTCCCTTCACTTCCTCATCCTCTATGTGGAGCCTCTCCCAGTGAGGAACATTTCTTTTTAGTTTGACAAACGGTTCACGATACTGTGAGATGAGCAGTGGCGGCATGCCGCCTCTCAGATATGGAACGTGTGCCATGCATGCGGACTGAACCTTGATCTTTGTCTTTTTCAGATCATCTTCCAGATCACCCCGCTGAATCTGACACAGTGGCTGATGGTGCTCAAGATGTCACTGCCGGTCATTCTACTTGACGAGATTCTAAAGTTTGCCTCCAGGAACTACCAGCATCCCGGTAACGAACTGGAGAAGCCCGACAGCTGCAAAGGCTGCTGCCTGTCTGCATGTGTGGAGGGCATCTCCTGGCCCTTCGTGGCCTTTTCCCTCCCCTTGGTCCTCTGGATCTACAGCACCGACACTAACATGGCCGACATGTTCTGGTCCTGACTGACTTGAGCACAACCTTCGACTTTTCCATCCCCCCCCCCCCCCCACCCCACCATCACCTCCCTCTGTCCTCTCCCTCTTCTCTCTCTGCCTTCCTACGTGTGCATAGCTTGCGAGTGTGCGTGTTTGTAGAGTTAGTGTGTGTACTTGTGCGTGCCTACCGTGTGTGTGTGTGTGTGTACGAGAAGGACCAACTTTAACACGAGTTGAACAAATGATATCAAACGTTAACATTGAGAAGTCACCTGTTTTTGAGTTGGGATAGGATTCTTTAAGAAGACCGTCACTCCTGTAGCTGTGGATTTTCTTGCTGGTTTGAAAGGAAATATACTGTTGCCAGTTCTTTTTTTTAAATTATTGTTAATATTGCCTTTAAGGTTTATATTTTTTATGATTTTGGGAATATCGGTTGTCTTACGTCACTAGAGCAACAACAGCAAATTATTTCGTTTAGCTTCCCTCTTCATAAAAAGATCGTTATATCAGAAATCCATTGATCTGTACAGAGCTTGAATTTTATGCAACTTTCTTTTTTTAATGGCTTCCTCAATTGTTCGATATACCGCCTTCATTTACTTTCTCATGTTTACCATTGTGTCTTCAGTATAAACTCCGAACTCTTTCAGAGAGGACGAGCTCCGTGTGGCGGACGAGGACGGGGAAAGGTTTGGGAGTGAACGTTTGAATGCTCCGCTTAAACAAAAAGGAAAAAATAATAATAATAATCTGAAAACAAAAGCCGCATGTCCTGTGACCAAGCATGAACTGTATGTGGTTTCTCATTCCTAATTTAATTGTGATTGTGTCCCCCCCATGTTAGAGTATACATTAACCTCATGGATGTGTTTTTTTTACAATGATTTGAAAACAAGCCAGTTTTTCTGCACTGGGCAGAGCACAGCTACCTCAATATGATGAAAGATATTTTTTTGCTCCTCTCTACATAGTTTCCTAAACGGTCTTGCTAAAGCGTAACATCTGAGGTGTGCCACTATTTACTTGTGCAGAAAACGAGAACATTTTCCTTCCCTCTTAACATTTTAAAGGATATATTTTGTTTGTATTGATTTTTGACTCATTAACTTTATTTGTGTTTTGCTTTGGAGACGGAACTGAGTGGGGATGATGTACGTTAATTAGCATCTCCACGGCGTTTGATTCAAAGGACCGTAATATGAAAATCCTAAGAAAACAAACAAAATACTAATGCAGAACGTACTCCAAATGAACTCGGATTGCAAATACGAGCCCAAAATGTTGTTTTTTTACTTCAAGGAAAAATACACCCATAAACCCTTTGAATCAAAGTGTTTTCTGTCTTTATTTAATATGATTGAGGCCAATGGCTATCAGCATTACTCAAATCTAATGTCTCCTTTTTGTATGTGCATATAATACTTGAATACAAACCATTTCAGACACGTGAATGCTTCAGTGTCCTTGGCACAACATGACGGACCGGAGATATTCACAGCACAGATCTTGTGTATATTTGACTCTTACAGGCTTTAATAGTTGGTCTTAGTTTGTGCTGGACTCGCCACACTCTGTGGCAGCGTGTACATGATGCAGTCAGCTGCACTAATCTTACACCACTTAGGGTTAAGTGTTTTTGTGTGTGTGAATTTCCACCAGTGAGAAATCTAAAGCATGTTTTTTGGGTAGAAGCCTGGGCTTGTTCGCACGGTTTGTGTTCCACTTAACAACAACTGTGTGCTTTTCTTCCTCAATGCCTTCCATTGGCTCCCCTGTCACTAGAGTGAGTATCCATTTGCTTTGTTCACACTCTACTAAATACCAAATCACCTCATTAGAATCTAATGAAACTCTACAGAGAAACATTCCACCATTAAATAGAGAAGTATTTTAGGAAATGTTCTCCGATAATTTGAAGACATCAAAGTCACTGAAAGGACTTCTAAAATGTAATTATTCCCATTTAAGGAAGTGATGTGTTGCTGATCCACACACACATAAAGTGATTAGGCGTAGATGTTGACCACGTTCGCTATTGTGAATGTCACTGTGTGCTGTTCTTCTCACCGCTCTGACACTTACCTATAATCCAACAAAAACAAGACCTACTCTTGATAGTGTGGTAGAAAGATGTGTAACTGTAAACTGCTTTCATAGTGTTTTGTACTAAATGTTTTTCCCTCTCCCTCTTTAGGTTGGCTCTCATAAAAGCTTTTCTGATTTTAAAGAGTGGGCTCAGAGGCTGGAGCTGTCTGCTGTCCAGCATGTGTGCTCACTCTTAACTTCAGACACCGTGATGACCAGCAGTGTGTGGACCCTTGCACAGACAAGAAAAAACAAAAAAAAAAAGGGACATGTTTTCACAGTAATACGACCAAATACACAAGGGTATACTTAAAAGTGGTTTGGGCTGGAAATACACTTCCCCATGCGCCACAACACACACACACACACACACTTCTTAACACACTTATACCTCTGTGTGCAGATGCTATATCAATACGACACTATTCCAGTTTTGTGTGCGGGGACGTTTTCAACACCCGCAACGTTCCTTCTTGCATGAAGATCTTGTTTCCAACCTCCATGGTAGCTTAGAGAATCTTTCATCTTTAACAACTGGGTTGAATGGTCTTATCTGTGCGTCAGTGTACAAAACATTCATGCATGCGTTCCAGCTGTATGTAGGCTTTGCAATTTGTATTTATAGAGTCTAATGTATAATACTCAAATGACATATTAAGATGGATATATCATAGATATGTAAATCACTGTTTTTATTGTAACCGTTTGAGGAATTTGCACAATATTAGACTTGGAGAGATGACTCATGCTGAACTTGACTGTGCTCTTGAGTTTTTTTTGTAATGTTTAATTTTTCCCCTTTGACAACTACTGTAGGCCGATCACTGATCCATTTACTTTCTAATGAAGTCGTCCTTTGCAATGACAACAGACACTTTGATTCATTGGTAAACCTGCAATACAACAGTGTTGTCTTATTGCCTCTGCATTATTATTATTATTATTATTATCATGTATCTTTATCAACTGCTGTAAAACTGATCTAATGTGAGGGGGCCCCATGCCGGGACCCTCAGCGACACCTGATCGAAGAACAATTAACACATGTAAAAAGATGATCATTATTGATGACTAATAATGGTTGTACATGCATTACTGAGGTTGTGGTTTCAGGTAAATAAAACATAGTATTTGAATTGTGTCCTTTTTGCGTTCTTGCACAGCCAATGTGTTCCACATTTTTACACAATTAGTCTTTTATACGATCAAAACACCAATGCCACTGTTTTAATAGCTTAGGAAAGTTCTACACTGAGCACTTTAAAGATGTGTATATATTTTTTTTAAAGTGGGGAACCAGGCGTCATCATAGAATTGAAAACTAGTAAAAGAAATGTACGGACACTATATGATATTACCCCACAGGGTGGCAGCGTTGTGTTGAAGATATCAACAGCACTCTGCGTGTTCTGTAACACCTGCATGACAGGTACAGACACCAGCTTTTAAAAGGAGCCCAGAAGGAGTAGGCTAATATCCTGAAATTATTATTATCAATAAATATCAAGAACAGCTGTTGAAGAGGAATATTGGGAGAAGTGGGAGCTTAATGGTTCCTAAAATAAAATGGAAGGATATGTAAAAACATGTAGCTGCCTGAGTGTGAGACACAAACCAGCAATCATGCAGTAAAATAAAGAAATGAAAATAAGTGTACACCGTTAGATTTCATATCCAGACATGCATCTGGACTCATATCGAGGTGAAGGGTTTGACCGCGTGCCTGCTCTGTCTCTTTAACCAGCACACTCACTGGTCCCTCCCATTCCTGCAGCCCTCCAGTGCTGCTGGCCTGAGATGGGAGCGCGCACAGCGGCACCATCACGGCCGAAGAAACGGGATAAACCTGGAAAAGAAACGGAACAAAACAACAGTACCGCATAGGTACGGTGGAGGGGGGGAAAAAACAATGAGGTTAACGAAACAATTGATTCACTTAAACCGGATCGCACCGCTTGATCGCGTTCTCTGAGAAACTCCGATGTTGCCGTCGCTTGTGTTTTGCGCTTTTTATCCTTTCTCCTTGCGCGCTGCTGATACAAAGGCGCTCGGTCTGGAGCAGCAGCAGCAGCAGCAGCAGCAGCAGCTGGGATTACTGCCATATGAATGGAGAAGAGTGAACGGACCTGCTATCACGGGCAAACACGGAATGGTATACACAGACAGTGAGTAAACCGAGCAGGATTAAAACACTTTCTTATTTTTTTTTTGTCTCTCCATTGGAGCTAGATCCCCGTGTCACCCCGCGAGGGAGGATAGATGCTGTCATTGTGTCAAGGCTGAGATTTGGAGAAAAAGAAAAAAATCTTTTGAAAGTGTCCCTTTCTGGAATAATGCATGAGAAAGACGAGCTGCATGAGATTGCCGCTTTTTATTCCTTTCCAGGCCTCACACATTCCCGGCTATCCTTCTGCCTGAACAGCCGGTTTCTCTGGTTCAGAATGGGATGTATTGTCGCATCTGCGCAGCCCACGACAAGTGTCAGCAATCACACTGTGTGTTTCTGAACGGGTTACCTGAAGGCCTGAAACACTGTCACTGCTCTCTGACCGCAGGGGGCCATTGTTGTCGATAAGGACTCTGTGGCGAACTGGACTCTAAAAAGGACAAAACGGTGCGCCCTTGGCTTCATTCACCCAGTGTGTGTGTGTGTGTGTGTGAGCCAGGGTCAGTCACAGAAATAAAGTAGGCACAATATGGTGGAGCCGGTGGGATTTACCGAGGCGTGGAAAGCGCAATTCCCAGAGTCTGAACCCCCCAAAATGGAGCTGCGATCCGTCGGGGGCATCGAGCAGGAGCTGGAGAAGTGCAAAGCCTCCATCAGGCGCCTGGAGCAGGAGGTGAACAAGGAGCGCTTCCGCATGATCTACCTGCAGACCCTCCTGGCCAAGGAGAGGAAGAGCTATGACAAGCAGCGGTGGGGCTTCAGGCGGACGCCGCTGAACGAAGGGATGGACCCTGCGGCCATACAGGGCGCGGAGTGCCAGTCCCAGCAGCCGCACATGCAGGAGACCGGTGGAGTTGGAGTAGGAGTCGTCGGTGGAGGGTATGGTGGCGGCAGTATGGAGAGGAGCCGTTACCAGCCTCTTGGAGATGGAGCTGGAAGGTCCAAACCCAGGCCTCCACCGGCCAGGAAGTCGGCCTCCCACGGAGACGGACTGGAGTCGGCCTTCGAGGTGCCGCAGCAGGCTGAGTCGACGTCTTGTGACAACCTCGATGGCCTCTCGCCGTCCAAGCAGAGAGGCGGCATCTCGGCCTCCCCCCGCAGACTCAACCTTCCGCCCCCAGACAAGGAACTGCCCATTGACCCCAAGGACAAGCTGGGAATGGGTCTTGGCGTGGCGGCCCTTAGGTCCAACTTTGAGAGGATCAAACGGGCCAACTCTCACTCTGCGGGGGATGTAGCAAAGGGCCAGGAGAAGCAGCAGCAGCAGCAGCAGCTGCCGCTGCCGCCGCCTCCGCCGCCATTCTACTCTAACATGGAATTCCACCACGAGAGGGGTCTGATCCGGGTCAACGACCGTGAAGTTTCTGACAAGATCAGCACCCTGGGCAGCCAGGCCATGCAGATGGAGCGAAAGAGATCTCTTCACTCCCTCCCAGGTAACCTTGCAACGGTGGCAGGGGAGCTCCGCGCCAAGCCAGTGTACAGAGGCCGGTCCACTGAGAGCACCTGCGGCTATGATGCAGAATATGAAGACGGGGAACCCAACCAGCGGCACGCAGGGAGGGCCAACGGTGGCAAACCTCCACCCCCTCCTTGGCAGCCCTCCGAGTTCCAGGCCTACTCCAGTGTCTACGTTGGTGGGGTGATGATGGGTGAAGGTGGCGGTGGAGACGGGAGAGGCGGTGGGGGAAGTGGTAGTGGAGTCACAATGAGAGACCTCGGGGGAGGCGATGACCACCTCCTGACCTGGCCACGCCGGTCCTACTCCCCGGGGAGCTTTGAGGATGTCGGCGGAGGCGGCGGCGGCTACACGCCGGACTGCAGCTCCAACGAGAACCTGACTTCTAGCGAGGAGGACTTCTCCTCGGGACAGTCCAGCCACGTCTCGCCCAGTCCCACCACGGCCTTCCGCCGGCCCTTCAGAGAGAAGAGCCGCTCGCCGTCCCAGAACTCCCAGAACTCCCAGCACTCCTTCGACAGCAGCAGCCCTCCGACGCCGCAGTCCCAGAAGCGTCAGCACCGGCAGCAGGGAGGCCACGTGGTCATGTCTGAAGCCACTATTGTGAGCGTTCGCAAGACCGGTCAAATCTGGCCACCTGGTGCCCATCATGAGCTCGTGCCGCATGGTAGAACATCCCATGACAACAGTTTCCATGGAGACCACCTAGGTGAGTGGTGGCTGCCGTCTCTAATCTTTGTTGTGATGGAAAGCAGGTGGGCTGGACCCCAGAGAGAAACTGAGTACGTCTGGTTGTGTGTGGAGGAACGACAGACGAATGAGTGTACTTTAGTCATGTTTTGGCGTCTTTTCTTCTGCATTTTTTAGCCTCTTCACGTAATGCGTCCTTCCTCCTCAAACCACAAAGCAGCCGGATGATGATGTGATTGATAGTATGTGCGTGATTGTGAGCGCGGCACACACACACACTCAGGGCTGTGTGCTCTTTGGATGGCCTTGCGTGGGAGACGGATGAAAGATCCACCTCTGCTCATTCCTGGAATGTCAGTCGGGTGGGTTCACAATAAACGCGGTCAGTCTGGGTTGAAACTGCAGGTCTAGCCTTTCTCAGACGACTCCTGCGGCTCCGAGTATGACATTTCATTCACAGGTGCCTGTCTGCCTGCCTGCCTGTCTGTCTGCCTGCCTGTCTCTCTCTCTCTGCCTGAAACGTGACAGAGTAGAAGACGATTCCCTGAGCCTCCAAGCTGAAACTCTTCACCCGCTTTTATCACAGAGCAGGACAAAAGAAATCCACTCTCCAAACAATTATGTGCCGTATCCCTAACCACTTAGTCGTAGCCTTTGAGCACATGGCAGCTGCAATAAAAAACAGCAGCTAGCAGATAGATGTGCAGCCTGGAGCTAACTTGGCAGTTCAGGCCCAACAATAGTGGACTTGTGTCGCTCAAAGAAGCACATTAGTAGGACTTACTTTACTGTGATTCCACAGTAAAGTTTCAATTGCAAACCAAACACTGCTCGGGTAGTTCAAATATTTGACATGATTTGTAGTCATTGAGTGTTGTTGAACCGAGGTGCGGTTAGCTGCAGTTGTGCACAATTTGCTTGTTGTCTGTGTTTTAGCGCCCACAATATTGTAACAGATTTGGGACCGCTGGACCAGACTGGCAGCGAGGTGCAGGCATCACACGCTCGCTCCAGTGCCGGGACAGTTCAGAGGAGAAGAGTTTGTCAGATAGAGAATGAAAGAGAATGAGGGAATGAGAACACCGAAAGATAAAGCGAGGGGGAAAGTGTGCAGGCAGAAAAGATCCGACGCAGAGGGCCAGAGATGCCAAATGTACAATAAAGTTATAGCTAATTAAAGTTATGTGAAGGCTTAATACCATTATCTTGCTCTTGTGCTATAAGATTCAGCACTAAAGATGTTGCTGTCATCTCTCTGGGTAGCATTACAGTCTGAAACCCGATGCCGCTCATTGCCCAAATATCCTGAACAGAGAACGGGTCCCTGTGCATCTATAATTCATTTATTTGAATAGAACCACCGACACAGTGGTCCTGGTGGAATCAACTAAAATGTTTTTTTCCCAGGCAGGATGCGATCACCAAACTACAGATGAACCACCTCAGACACATTTGCAGTGAAAGTGAAAGACATCTTTCCTTTTAATTACCACTCCCCGATGACAAGTAATAGGCAAACAGCATTGACAATTAGGTACAATGCTAATGTTTGTCGCTCTAACAGCCAATCCGGATTGTGCACCGTGAGGAGATAGTGAGTCCACAGCAAATGGCAGGCTAATTCCCCAGCTGCTATGTTTAGGATTATCGCAGCACTCGTCTGCTCTCTTTTGTTTTAACATCTTTTCCACAACAGCGAGCCCTGTGGGGAGTTTGGCGAGCCGGAAGAGCAGGGACGGAGATGGAGGGTGTAGGATATTGGGGGGGGGGGGGGGATAATCTGGAATTTGAGCATCAGAAGTAAAGATGTTGGTTAGACACCCCCGCTGAGTGGTTTTGTTTTCTAGTCGGAAGTTTAAGCTGAGGGCAGACGAGCGCGATGTTGACAGCGGAGGGGATGATAACGATGAATATTGCATCATTTTGGGCCCCCGGCGGTGTGTGGTCTTTAGAACAGACCGGAACAGAGAGAGGATAGTAATCGAAGAAGAGTGTGTTTTTAGTGGGCGGCTGATGGTAATAACGAAGAGTGGGACGGTGTTGCGAGGAAGACTTGAGGGAGGCAGAGTGCAAGGCAGAGCGTCGTTTCTCGCTTCATTGGTCAGGGATGCGGGGGCTGCAGAGAGGCACAGATGGGAAGAACTCTCCCGTTGCGTAACAGAAACACACAGACTGTCGGGCTCACTCACAAAGACACACACACACACACACACAAGCTCGATGTTTACTCGTATACCTTGAGGCGGCTTTGCCTTCAGCGATAGGTGTGTTGTTCAGGGGTTGAAAGGGGGGAAGGATGCTTCCTGCCAGTGGTTGACTCGAATCTGGAGATGCCGCCGTCTCTCCGTGGAGGAGGCGCACCATGTGCCAGAGCTGTTCTGATGCAGCGATTAGTTCTCTCCTCTTTTATTTTTTTTCTCTGCATGCTAACAGCAGAAGTAATTGCCTCACGGGGTGTTTTGTTTATTTAATGTTGGAGGGGGGCTTTAAAGGATGAAAAGTTTACATGCTGAGCAGAGACGAGCGGGTCTTTGTGGCTACGACAGAAAAGACTAAATGAGTGAAAGATTAAATTAGATATATCTCCCTCGAGTGTCATTCAGTGGAGAAAGCAGAAACGCTTGGCAAGTTAAAGCTCGTGAAAAAGAAATGGCAAAACATGTTTGGAGGCACAACTGCCAACTTTTCCCTTTTGTAAACTGAGCAGAACAAACACGAGCGCGGCAATGTTACGTCATGCCAAGGTAGACGACTGACGAGGCTCTTTCTCGTCGCCATGACTCAGTACTTCACCTCTTGCTGCAAGTAAACCTCTGCGGAAAAGAAAGGAAAGAAAAACCAACAGCACAATCCAATCCCAATGTTTCTCACACACACACAAATATCAGATTTGTGGAGAGGTGGATTAAGATCAAAACCAAAACCTCACACGTATTACCAGCTGAAAGCTTTAGTGAGGTCAGTTCATTGAAGAAAAGGAGCTTTCACTACCTTCAGTAATGGAACGGGTGGTGTCCAAAATGTCTTCATAGGCTGTCTCCATTGGTTCATTTGAAGGCGAATATGCCTCTTAACCAGTGAATACCTGTGGGTTTGTGTCTCTGAGGGCGGGGATGCCAAAAGCAGGACAGACCTGAAAAAGCCTCAATGGGTGTATTGTCCACAACCTCCACCTCCCTCAGCTGGGTCCTGTCAGAGGCCGTATTTTACATTTCACACAAAAATAACACAACATACCTCAAATTACAAAACGTGTCGCTAATACCATTTGGCTAAATGACCTCAAAGGCTAAGCTAGGTTAGCTTAATCTGATATTTCCAACTAATTCTGGAACAGATTCCTCCAAATAGGAATACATCAATAAAAGAAAATAATACATTTACCAAGTAACGGTACGGAGCTGTTGATACAATACAGGTGACTTAAAAAGTCTAAAAAGACATCCACATTTTAGCATGTGTTGGTGTTGGAAAGGACATATCCTAGGATATCAGAGTTGAGCGTGTTGCTTGCGTGCGTGTGATTTGTCTCAACAACAAGCCGGCGATCAGTGATCGAATTATGACAGGAAACGATGGACACGGCTCACGAGACACAGAGAGATATTTTCCGTGGTACCTTCGGCCAAGCTCGCATGCTTTACAGTAGTCTGGCGTGGCACAGTGACCCCCTTTTCACTCTGAGAGGGGGGGGGGGGGGGGGACTGTAGCTCTTAAAAAGGCTTATTCAGTATGTGCTGTTGAGAGAGCTTGGCAGTAAAAAGCCTCAGTGACCTCAGCGGGCACACAGGAGCTGCAGGCCTACAGTCGGGCCCTGAGTGTTAGGAATGAGAGGAGAGAAGCACGGGAGGAGAAGAAGAGGTGGAGGAAGGGAGGGGTGAAGCGGATCTGCCTTTCTTGCCAGATGGGTGCTCCCCTCAGCCTTTCATTGGACTGTTGCAACCTGCTCGGACCAAGTATGCCGGCACAAAGCGGCCCCTTTGTTTCCTTTTTGTTGGGATCAGTTATGGAGGAAGAAAACTTCCTTTCTGAGAAAAAGTAAAAAAAAAAAAAAAAAAAAAGCCTGTGAACTCATTCAAGATTTGAGCTAGTTGTCTGTAATACTGCTTATGCGCCGCAGTGTTTAGCCGCATGCAAAACACAAGATGTAAACTATATTCTATAAAGTATAAAGCAGTCATGTCTGGTGGTGTGTCATGCCGTGTTGCTGCAGCAGAAGTCCATCTTGACACGTCGCTCCGTTGGCAGTGGGAGGCAGGAGGGTGGAGCAGCTCCAGCTGCTACCCAGTGAGAGTCAAACTGCCTGGCTTGGTTTGTGGGGCTGGACCCAGCCAGCTTCAGCCCCTACGCTCAAATGCAGACCTCAGTGTGTGTGTGTGTGTGTGTGTTTGATGTCGTGTGTGAGGATGGTGGGGGTGTTTTCTTTGTCCACTGTCCATTCGTTTGGAGGGAGGGATTTTCGGACATTCAAGCTAAACTTTGTTTGTAGTGAAGCTACAGGCTGATCATAACTGGACTCTGCAGAAAGACACATAAACACAAACTCACAGCCCTCCAGAGACTAATTGCTCTTCCCTGCTTTGGTTTATTTCTTCTCCTTTTTTGTGTGCGCTTGTATACTTCCTATGCCAAGCAACCAGCCACAATCTTTCCCTCTGGTGACCAACAACTCTTGTAAAAAAAAAACTAAAAAAAAAAACTTGGAAGATCCCTTACATAAATTCCGGTGACTCTTTTCTCCCCATGTGTAGCTGCTTGCCCCCTTTTGAGCATCGGCCATCTTGGCTCTCTGTAACATGGCCCACGTTGTCTCAGTCACTCAGTCACTGAGCTTTTCATCTGGATTGGCCACAGCGCGGGGAAACTGCGCTAGTTAGCGTCCGCCGCTAACCACTCACCACAGGCATTGTAATGTGAGTACTTGCTATGTATATTCTAGCGTAGCTGCATGGGCTGTTAATCACAGCCAGCTCTCTGAGGGACTGGGTTAAAGTTGGGGGGGGGGGGGGGGGTGAGATGGAAAGAAAGACCTGGTTTCTGGTCTCTGGTTGAGAGGCAATGTGGCATCCATGAAGATTAATATCAGAATGACCCAATTGGTCTTTAGAGGGAGTCTGTCCAGCTCTATCTGTGCTTGAGTATAGACGTGAAAGCAGCATTCCACCTATTTTACATGGCAAAGTCAATTTTTGTGACTCAAGCACTCATGCCACTTGAGTATCTATATCCTGTGTTTGAAACTGGGTGTGGGTTTAATAGACACGGATGTTAACCGTCTTTCATTGCATTATGGGAAGTGTAGGATCCCGTGTTTTGAGCTCTTGACCCATACATAAGCGACTAAAGGTCAGTGCTCTTATAACACCAGAATTAAGGTATATAATATATAGTACATACTGCTGATTGAAACCGTATGTTTAACACAATCTGAGCCCTTGCAGTGGGTGAGTAATAATGAAGACACATCCTGCAGAAATGCATCAAAGGGTACTTAAAGAGGCACATGTGTAGAAAATGTGGAAGGTTTACACATTGCAAACATGTCACACACATGTACAATTGAAAGCCAAGTGATACTCTTCTCCGGGCCAGAGGTCAACAGAAAACCCGTCTAGTCATGCAAACATGTAAGCCCTAATCTCCACTCTTCAGTCTGGGAATTAGAAACTGTCCAACAATCAGATTAACCATTTCTCCCTCATATAACACGGCTCACACCGCGCTGCACTCATCGCAACGCTAATGCAGGATGTCCTATATATTACGGATGGGATTATCGTCACTCACAAGCCAGCGCTGGCATGTATGCGCAACGGGTCACAGAGAAATGAAGGTACAATGGGGATGTTTTCTTACTCAATTATAGTAATGGGTGCTTGGTGGTTTACTCCTGCACTACAGTGTGTAGATATTCCTGCCTTTTAGAAAATTAATGTGCATCATGGAGCTTTTCTGTCTCTTATTTTCCACCTCATTCTTCCCCAAACGTCCTCTTTACTACATCCTCTTCTCTCCATCTCAACATACCTTCTCCTGTTTCCCCCTTTCTTTCCTTCCATCTACGCTCCATTCAACCAGCTGCTTCTACTTTCCTTTAGCTCGGAGCCAATTAGAGGTGCATCACCTTTCCGTCTTTGTTTCCGCGGGTTTTCCACCGAGAAAGGGGGGGGGGGGGGGGCAGGGAGAGATCAAAGTCACGACCCCCCCCCCTGCAGGAGCAAGCAGGCTCTCTCTCTGTAATTGTCCAATAGGGGGTTTAACTGACGAATGCCTATAAAACAACACAATCAATGCCAAATGTCAGCAGCCGGCCTCCTTGTTGCAGAACAGTGCAGACCGCCGAGTCTATTCCCCTGCGCTCATTGAGCCTTTTTGTTTTCTCTCTTTTCCTCCAGCTAGTTCTTCATGTCTACATTTCTGTCTGTCTGTCCACCATGCGATCCACCATTGCCCTCGTATGTTCAATCTGTGTAGCTTAAGTGTGTGTGTTTGTGTCGACAGACGCAGTTAAAAGCTTGTGATTCTTCGGGGGAAAACGGGTTCAGTTGACTTTAATGGAGTTAACCTCGGTTTACTGTCAGTAGTAAGGACTGTGGATCGCTGAGGGTTGAGCTATACGTAGCATTAGCCGTCCTTGATATCGAGAGAGCGGTGTGGATGCAAAGAATAAGAAACATCGTGCACCTGTCCGTACAGACACATGGTTATTATTTGGTACCGTACAGAAATATCAAATGTCCATCTAATTACTTTTCGTCATACAATGTCTATCACTTTTGAATGTCTCCTCGCTTCTAGAAGAGAAGCAGAGAGAGTGGGTAGTGTTCACATCCAGATCCAGCTGTCCTGACGAAGCCCTTGATGGTCAAAACATTGCCTCGTTAGATACTTGGGGGCTTTTACTACCGAGTGTGGGGACTACTTCTCTTTCTCCTTTGCTAGAAGTGGAGCACCATGGAGTTGTCTGTGCACTCCTGCAGGGACAGAAAAAAACCCTGAAGTTGTTTCCATAGTGAAGCTGAAAGGCCAGAGACGAGGCACTTCAGACCTTATTAGCTTTTTGTAGCTTCAGATGATGAAGAGCTACAAGATGAGACACCTTGTCCTCTTCCTCTCTGCCAGACGGGACGCATGCACGCACATACTCACTCTCTCTCTCTCTCTCTCTCTCTCTCTCTCTCTCTCTCTCTCTCTCTCTCTCAGACCCTCTTGCTCAGTAACATGAGCATAAATACAGTCAAACTGTATTTATCTCTGATGTGCAGACATGTTGCTTGGGTCAAATCTCGGGTTCAGTGGCATTTAATCGAATCTAGATCCAGCATGGAATCGACTTTTCAAACCTGAATCCTTTTTGAAACGCGTTCACTTTGCTTTCAACATTTGTAAGCAACTGAAATAGAAAAATAACTAAAATTCAGAAAAAAATAATATTCAGACTCTTTGCTGAATAGGCAGAAACAAAACAAATGTGCAGCTAAATCAAAACTCTGGGCCTCTTGCCTCCTTTGGGCCCTTCAACTCTCTCTCTATTTCTCTTTCTATCAGTGTGTCTCTCTCTTGCCCTCAGGCTTTTTGTTATTGGACTGTGTTTGCACTGGGCAGCTGGATGGGTTTGCTCAATAAATGGCACTTGTTTCAGGCTGCCGGGCTATTAGAGGTAGTGGTGTGTGTGTGTGTGTGGTTTCGGGGGGCGAACCTTCTGTGTGAGTGAGTTAGAGAGAGACGCAGAGGGAGAGAGACTGCAGAATGAGTTAGCGATGCTATAACAATAGCACATTATCAACTAAATGAGCAAAGTGACTGGCTGCTGATCAGCGTTGCAGCTCGCTGCTTATGTCTGGAGTTGATAAGAAGTACTGTTTTTTTTTTTTAGGACAGGCCAACACATGCGTGATCACATTTCAACCCATTTTGCCGGGTTAAAAGTGTTCCAGATGCACCCAAGATGCATTGTCCTGCACATAGAAACACAGATGTGTTAGGGAGAGAGTGAGAATGGAGGCAAAGGGTCAAGGTTAGTGATTGTGATGTAGCTTTGTCTGTTTCAGGGAATATGCGTGGACCAGATCAGGACTAGTGAAAGAAGGAAGTCATGTATACAATGTGTTTGGCATACTGGCACTGAATTGGTTAAAGCACACCACTGCTCAGTTACAGATGTTTTCTGGTTCAGTCATTTTCTTGGGGATTTTTTGCATTTGGGTGTCATAACAGGATCAAGAAATGTTAAAGATGACAAAAAAATATGACTAAGTAATTTATAAATAACGTCACAACACTACTTACTGTTACAAAGATTTCCTCTTACAAAGTGGTGAAAATGACCAGTGGGTAATTGAAGGGGACTCTTCTCATGGACGCAGATGCATGTGGATTGAGAGTAGATACTGTAGATGCTGTTTGGAGGACGGGTGCACAGACGGAGGGAGTCGGCATCAGAAGTGGAAGAGAAGGAAACTGACTGTGGTGTGGTCCGATTGATTTAGAGGAGGAGCAGGATCTCTCATGTCTGAACAGACGTTTGTTAAATATCAAGAAACATGACAAACCAAAAAAAAAAGACTTTACCAGATGCGAGAACTAGTTTGAATCCCGTTACGCTTTCTCTGACTCCGGCTCCTTTTATTGTGTGTTGTTTGTTGAGCCGCTGGTTGCAGAGGGACTGGATGACTGGAGGCTCATGGGGAGGATCGGATTTCATGTCGTGATCTGCCTCCCTCCCCTTTATCCTCCATCTCTCCACTGAATGCCCTTCGGTAACATCCCTCCTTCTGTGATATCTCTTTTATGTCACTTAATATCCATTTTCTCTATCCCCCTGACCATTACGATCACTCTCTCTCTCTCTCTCTCTCTCTCTCTCTCTCTCTCTCTCTCTCTCTCTCTCTCTCTCTCTCTCTCTGCCTCTTTCACTTAGTGCTATTCAGCCTGGAGCACACTATACAGTATAAAGGCCGATTTTAAGCCCAATTTGGTCTTGACAACTGATCGTCAAGTTCGTGGAGAGGCTCCACTTGTCTGCGAAAATATCGGACATGTCACAATTCAGCAAACGTTATCTGTAGGGTTTGAATTTGTTGTTGCATTGAATGCGTCTTTGAATGTGTGATGCATCTTTTCTCAGTCGTTCATGCTTTTCTCAGCCTCTTCTCCGCAGCTGTATTGTCCCTCTCTGTCTTTCTGTTTCAGTCCATTGTTAGCTCTCTTTTTCTTCTGACGGGCGACGACAGAGTCCAAGCCAGCAGCCTGCCTCTCCTACTGCAGCCGAGAGCAGAAATGGAGATGAGAAATCCAATTCTCCGGCTTTTCCAGCTCAACCGGTGCCCCCAGCAGAGCACTTAGAGCACACATTTTTGACGTTGAAGATAATTAACATAACATTTCAAATGATGCAGAGGCTGGGATAACAACCACTCTGGATACTCTCTCTCTCTCTCTCGGAGTTATGCAATCCGTAAGTCCTCAACAGAAACCTTGTGCAAACAACCCTGACTGCGAGATAACGAGGCTGTACTGAAGGCATGTAACGTTTGCGCTCCGCCTGAGATGGCAAAAAAAGCCGACTGGGCACTTTGACTCAAACATAGTTATGTTATTAACGCATCAAAAATGAGACTGGGCAAACAAGTGTGCAAACAAGTTTGACGCTGGTGTGTAAAATGCCCCCAAAAGAACTCAGCCAGGAGACTTGGTTCACTTGACACTGACTTGATTTCTCTGCGTTAGAAGAACAACACAGAGTGACAGAGCTGCCTGTGAATGTAGGAGGAAGAGAAGACGAAGTGATTCCTCATGTGTTGCTTTGTCGCGGGATTTGGAGCTTCCTCCGTGGCGTCCACATGGCGTCCACATGGTCAAAACAGTCTCATGTAACTACACTTTCCCCCCTCCTGTTTTCTTCTTCTTTCTCTCATTCCTTGTCAGCTCTTTGTTCTTTTTTTTCCTCCTCTCTCTCTTTTTTTTTTTTTTTTTTTGTCGCTCCAGGTTCTACAAATCTTCATGTGTCATTGTCACTGCGGCTCCCTCTCATTTGGCCCACTTTGTAGACCTATAAATGGCAGAGCGTGCTCAGGGCGAAGCACTTGTGATTGGCTCGGAGTGACAACTCAAGAAGTATTTTCTCTTGTCGCATCTGTAAGGAGACCGTACAGTAGCTCTCCTCGCTGAATTCATGCTGTGTGTGTGTGTGTGTGTGTGTGTGTGTGTGTGTGTGTGAGAGAGAGAGAGAGAGAGTTTGTCTGCTATCCAGCAGTATAAAGCCAGAGGAAGGTTTTAGGCTAAAGCCCAACATGAATACACAAAAATGCAAATACAGATATTTAGAAGCAAACTCACCATCTCATACACATGTAGAGCTGAATAAGTAGCCGCTAATTGACTGCTGAATTTTGATAAAAGGGCATGTTCGCTCGCATGCACGCACCACTCTGCCTCCCCGCCTAATCTCTTTCTCTGTCATCCATTATTGATGCTTGTTGCAAAACTTTAAACTGACTGTCATGACACAGGGTGTCATGTTCTCCACCCCTCCACCCAGCCACCCTACTATGTCTATACGCCCTCACTCACACAAAGGACCATGCACATCCTCACACTCGTGTCTGCAGCTCGACACCCTAATCTGATTGGTTAACCAATTTATACCGTGTTGATGGAAAATGTTGGTAGTAGGCTGAGAAATGCTGACTCCCCCAGAGCTACACAGCAGGACAACATGGTCTGATCCTATGGCAGATTATTTGATCTATTGATCTTGCATAATGATGCCTTCAATTCTCTTGTTCTTTTTTCCTGACCAGCAGTCCAAAAGCTTAAGATTTTGGATTCACTGTCACACATGACAAAGAAAAGCAGCAAATCCTCACTTTTGGGAAGTCGACATCTAGCATGTTTAGCATCAAAATATTCATATAATTTTCTATTGACCGACTAATAGTTGCAGCTCTAAGACACGTCAACCACAAATACTGATGAATCTCTGTTTGCACATTCTCTCATCTCAACGTTTAGATTGGGTTAGAAGCTCTGACATCTGACACTTGAGCGTTGACACAGACTTAAATTCCCAAGCCAACTTCAGATAAAGAAAATAGTTTTTCCACTTGCCCAAAGAGACACCTTTTAAAACAGAAACATTGCATTCAGTCTGCATTTTCAGCGACATATTTTTAAAGGAGATAATAAATGCTAAACATGTTAATGGATGCAGACAAATCTTTTTTTTGGTGGAGCTCCCAAATAAATCCTACATATGAGAAATCCTGATGAAGTGTTTTAAATACAAAGCCTTTAACCAAAAGCTCAGGGGAACGATTAGACTAGAACGTCCATGGCCCAAAACCACACTTACGGAGAAGTAAGATCGATAAGAAATCAAGCAGCACAGATCTATTCGATGATGTTACAGCGTTAGTGGGGAATGTTAGTCTGTCGAACTTCTTACCTCCACAATTCATTATGTTAAAACAGGATGTTTACCCTTCAAACAAGAGATCCTGTTCTTCCAGTGTTGTCTTAGGAAATTTACATTTCCGATTGAACATCAAGGCAAACTCTAGCAGCTGGCTCCGAACACGGCGTTAGACGAGCTGAGAATAAAAGTCCTGCTGCAGCTACCACGAGTCACATAGTCACTAATGACGCCTGTGTGCAACACGATGACTTTCCCATCACCGAGTGCTTTGTTTCCCCTCGGTAATGAGCATTATCATTGAATAACCTACCAAGGTTTCACGTTGTATTTAAAAGGACAAAACCCGTTTGCTCTGACTTTGACTTAAATCTCTGAATACCCTCGTAGCTTAACTCGGTCGCTTACAAGCAGATGTTGAGCAGTATGCACACAGTAGTGTAAACAACACAACAGTAGGCTTGGCTATATGCCATGTGGCTCCATCTGTCAGAACAAATTCAGGTTAGTCACCCATCATGTGAAACAGAGGGCTAATATCTAATTGACCATAAGTTGTAGAAAATGGAGGTTTTTGTACATTTAACACATTGTTTTAAAATCTGATTTGAGTGATAGAGGTGTTTCTCTTTGGATATGTGTTTATTTCTGGATTAGAGGATAGTTTCTGATTCAGAATTAAACATCCAGGGGAAAAGTATAATAATGTCGGATCGGACGTCCACAGAAGCACCACAGTCGCTGTTTGAATGTCCTCAGTGGGATAAATAGAAGCCGCGGAGCTGTGAAAAATGATTGACATGGTGTTGCCCCCCCCCCTCCGCAGTGGATTGGACATTGGCCAGAGGACTAGGTGTCTCAAGGAATCCCTGTGTCACCAGAGAAGCTTTGGCACACACACACACACACACACGAAGATAAAACACGCTTCAGACAACCTCACGCCCAGTACTATTTACTCGATACACACACGTCCTCCTTTAGGTGTCATGGGATCTTGACTGAAACGCACTAGGCGTGTTCCCTAGTAGCAGAAACACACCAGTCCCTCGGTGGAAATGCTGTTTCTTTGAAAGCTTCTGTTACTGGCCACAGAGGGATGCCACTCCCTGCTGTGGATGTGTGTCTGTCTGTTAATGTGTGGGCACAATGTGCTCTTGTAATCCTGTGTGTGTGTGTGTGTGTGTGTGTGTGTGTGTGTGTGTGTGCGTGTGTGTGTGCGCTTTTGACGGACCGCCTTGAGTGTGACCTTGTATTGAAAACAGAGAGCGATCTATACGAGGCCCCACGGTGCCCACAGTCTGCTCCCCGGGCCGGAGCAAAGTGGAATAATTTTATTACTGTTGCGCCACGCCGAGAGATATTCATAACCGTTATCGATTGCTTAAGTGAATCCATGGTGAGGGCGCCCATCAGAAGACCTCTATAAATCTTCACGCAAAAGATGGCTGCACCCTTGTCTGTGTGCGAGATGACCATACTCACACTCTGCGGCCAGTCGTGTGCTTAGCTTTCACCTTGCTGACGTCTTATCTTCGCGCTCCAATTTTTCTGCAGCGGAACAAAAGCGCGTCTGTAAGCAGACTCGCAACCAACTGGACCGTTTCTTTTTGTTTCGGCAGTCGCAAAATGAAAGAAAAAGATCCTCTCATTGCCTCCTGGGCTTATAGTGCAATAAGTATTTGCGCAGGTTGTGTGTCTGGTTGTTTAACACAAGCACATAAAATAAAGCATCCAGCTACCTGCCATATTTCCTCTGTCTCCTGAAAATAGAGGGCTTCCAGAAAGCCAAACAGATGGCTCGACCGTGTGAGCAGACGCAGTGCTCCACACTGTGGAAACTTCCAGTGTTTTACACTGACGCAATTAGCTGTAATGGATTGAATTAACCCGCCAAGGTAGAGATGGCATCAGTGAAAAACACAACACGGCAGACACATCGTGGCATCACGCTTCAAGGCCTCTGTTCTTTCACTAACAGATGTGTTCGCTTTATGGAAGTGTGTTTGGATGAGAGCTCAAGTGAGATTTTTATGTGTGTGAGTGTCGGTCCAAAAGCTAAATGCAGCTATGCACGATATATTGCGCAATCCAGAGAGATGTCTCCATGTCTCACTCACAATATAATGTGCTTTAGTTTAAGTTAAGAGCCAGGGCCTGAGAAAATTGTAGGGCTAAGACTTTGAACAGGAGCCTTGTGAAAAATGACTATATAGTTTATCCCTAAGAGAGCACATAAAGTCCAGAATAAACTATGGTCTCTAACTGTCCTCTCTTGTCTTTCTAAGAGGCCCAAATTAGCTTTAAAGTCACCGTGACGCAGCAGTTAGAGCTTCTTTAGCTCTTGATATATGGAGAAATGATCCTCTTATATTTGAGTCATGTATTTAGCATATACAATTATTTTACTTGCCTCATGCTGTCGCTGCCTAAAGTGAGCATGTGCCCGTTTGTGTCCACTTGTGTCGTTTCACTGGCTCTGTATGTTTTCTAGTCTGCACCAGTTAGCGGATTCCTTTTTCACATCATAAAGTTTTGAATGCAAACATAGGGATTTTGTCCGATTAGCAGGATGACATCATGCCAAAAGTCGCCGGCTTGTAACCTAAACATTGTTGGCAAACGTTGAAGTCAGATGTGTTTAGCAGTCAATAATTCTAACCCCTCCAAGATCAGGCTGTTCTCAAACAAACAAGCTCAACAAATACAGTGTAAACGTCTTATTGGGGAGGCTGTGGCGTGTGCAGGTGGGGGGGTTATTGTTAGCTTTGATTAGCATGTATCGGCCTCGAGTCGACGCTGTTTGGCCTGCTGTCGGTTGGCCTGTCAGTCAGTCTGGCATTAGGCCACAGAAAAGCAATACTAGTGCATTAACTGTCAGAGAGATTTCAAAAAAAGATTAAGAAAAAGGAAAAAACACACATGTGCGTGTGCGGCTCTCCAATGTCATTCAGGATACACATGTACAGACACACACGCACACACTGACTGAGACACTGGAAACAATTGTGATGCATGTGACGAGGAAGTGCAAAGCAGGCTGGCTCTGTCTCGACAAAAACTAAAGTGGCATGTTTCCCGAAATACTGCAGGAGAATTACAGCCCTCCTCTGTCAGCTGGAGTGTTGATCATAGTTACTAAATCTGCGCCGCCTGTGAGCGTGTCCGTTTGTGTTAAAGACTGCAAGATGATTTGCGAGAGAAGAAATCTTCACAGGGCGTATATGAGAAATTCACTGTGATATAAAACAAACAAAAAAACGTCCCGAAGCTTAGAGTATATATTAGAATAATTGCAGTGTAGTTTATGTTTCATGCCGTGTTAATGTTCTGTATTATTTTGGCTGAAATACAAAGGAGAGTTTTAAAATGCACAGGCCTGTAATAGACAATAAAATATGGATGTGTTTGACTTGCCTTTTCCTTGCCTCCCGCCTAGATGCTTCTCTGTGCTTATTCTTGGTTTTTTTTTTCTCTCTGTCACTGTACTTTAAAATTCACATCTCAGTTGAGGCTCTTATGTAAGTGAATTTTCAGGCAGTGTAGCGTTTCATTTTTCATGTGCTGTGTTGGCGATCAGGGACTAGCTGGCTTATGTCATCCCTCTTCAGCTGAGGAGAAAGACTTAAACATGAAACGAAATGCAGCTGATTCTGCCATTAATCTGCAAACCCGTCTTACTTTCATTTCGCCCGTCTACTGTAAACTTCATTTCTTACCAACCTCAATATGAGATGTTCAAGAATCCCATATGTGCAATGTCGACAAGACACTCACAGCAGCACTTCTCAGAAGGTCACTGTAAACACATCAATCCACCAGACTTAGCACATATTTTAGAGCATCTCAAGATAAATTGAATGTATTAGTAGCGATATCCAGGTTAAAGGGTGTTCTCCTATTCAGGTGGATATATTGGTATTGATGATGGGCCATGTTCTGTTGCTATTTTTGTCTCAAGGACAGACCTCTTGAGGAGAAGAAGCTATCTGCCAGTAAAAAGCCATTACCTCCTTTTCCCTGCGCAAAAAACAACAATAAATGCCCCTTTGACCTGTTTTTAAAGTGGAAGCAGAGCAGGATTTGAAGGCAGATGATAAGCAAACATTGTTAAATGTCAAAGAAGACTTTTAGTAAAATTAGGTAAAACAAGTACTCTCCAACGTAGAAAGGAAAGTGCACTGTATTTGCAGGCTGAATGAGTTGAAATGAACTGATATGGCAAACAGTTACACATCTAGCAGATATGGAGCAATATTAGCATTCATTTGGTCATCGTGGTTCACTCTCTTTTTAGCTTTGGCTTGGTCTCCAGAAAGTCCTGAACCCTTTCACACAGTTTCTAATAAATATATATATATATATATATATATATATATAATATTCAAACAGCCAGCAGCTAGCTTGGTTAGCGGTTTGGTTTGCTTGCAATTAGGTCCCTGCAGTTAGCTTCAACAGCTAAATCAGTGGGCTCTTATCTGTGTTTACGTTCATTTACCTCCTTTCACATTCCCAACCTTAAAGGAAAATTTCCATTAAACTACGAAGAGGTAGTTTTCCACTTAGCTTGGTTAGCCATGTGGTTTCCTCGCAAGACGTTCCTTATGCAGCTACAGTAGCTTAATCTAGATGGCCATATTTTTAGTTTTTGTCATTTGTAAAATGTAAGTTTATCAGGAAAGCTGTAAGAGGCCGACGATGCTTGCCTTGGTTTATTGTCTAGCTGGAGTTGTGTGTCCTGAATCTCTTGTGGCATGCCCCATGTGGCCACAGTTATGAGAAAAATACCCGAACTTTCCAGAATCTTGTGGAGACTTTACTTTGTTGAATTTGGGAACCACAGAGGTAAATATTAATGTTTTTAATTAAAAAGCAGGATTGTTGCAGGAAACACAAAGCAGGAGAATGACATCATTCGGAGGATTTTGATGACTTTCATGGAGGGTAATAGCTTCTGTCTGGCCAATGCTCACTTTGTGCATTAATGCAGATATTTCTTTACACGCATGTTTATTTGTGGTCGAGGCTGAACGACAGCAGAAACGCTTCGGCTAATGCGTTTAAGTAAGATGTCGGCAGCACTGCTATATTTTGACACCGATGTCACAGTCACTCATCTCGTCTGTTCCAGACTGATTCATGGATCTCAGGCGGAACGTCTGACTGAGGGGACAGCAAGGGTGGGACATGACATATAAGTGTGTGTGTATATACTATGCGTCTTCATCCTCTGTGGCTTGAATGAGAATAAGTCTATTTTTGATCTGCTAGGGTAGTTTTTTTTTTAAGGCGTGGAGCATCGACTGACAGAGGAAAAGAGGGCAAAACTGATTTTTAAATAAACTCTTCGGATGAGTGACGAAGAAAGGGGCCATAAAAGGCTTGCAGTCCTAAGAGCGACCGCCGCAAGAACAAATGCTCTGAAGTATTTTCAGACTGGTACACAACATTAGCAGAGTTAATTTTGCTCTGGAGCCAAAGCCTGTTAAAGCATATTTAAGACATGTGCCATTTGGTGACTCAAACGAAAACAAGCCTGGGTCCCACATGGTTGTTAAAGACACAGTCTGGATAATGCAGGTACTCATTTGGATCTCTGTCACATCTGTTGGAGTTGCAATGGTCGACCTTTTTCATATTCCTTTTGATAGTTTATTCCCCTTTCCCCAAAACAATTAACAAGCTAGTCAGTATGTAAATAAAAGAAGTACCGGGGAGATATAATAGGAACAAAAATGTAAAAGGATATGTCCTTTTATCAGAGACTCTATGTGTCCAAATGAACAGGCTAAAACTTAAGTGAATAATCAGGGCTGTTAAACAGAGATAATAGCTCTCCGTGCTAAATGAACTCATAAAGCTGATAATAGATGGCCTCAGATAACAAGAGTTGACAAAGTTGTACATTATACGGGCCTCAGAGAGAGAGTGTGTACATGTGTGTGATAAAATAGAATTTGTGGACTACAGATTGTCAGTCCCCCCTGATATCACTGTGAAAGCTGTAATTGATGGCTTCGATTACACGTGAAGTATACTCACACCCTTACCGTACCTTTTTATTATTTCTCCACACCATCTTTTCCTCTCATGGGGTAATCTCAGGTTTCTGTCAGGGTGCACAGATAAATGTGATAAATGTTGCTGAGAGGGCACAAAACCAACCGGGCTGGATTTGGCTGAAATGACTGTTTTTTGGTTGTTGTTTTTTATTAACAGTTTTCTGTCATTTTACAGATGAAACAATCAACAGATTTTAAAATCAAAACAATATACAGCTGATTTGTTGAAAGGAATCATAAGTTGCAGCTGCAGATCGTTTACGAGTCATGTTGCAGCGATCGGAGAGATATAAGGGAGAAAAAACACAGCTGAGATCAAGAGAGAGGAGAAGATGAACTGAAGAACATGCTGCTTTCCCACGCCCCTCCCTATCTCTGCCGACACACATGCACATCTTTCTCTCCTCGTTCTCACACACACACACACACACACACCTACAGCCTCACACAGCTATGTGTGACTTGCTGATCATTTTGGTCTGCAGTTGGAGTATTATCACCGGTTAACTGGGTCACTCGAGGTTCTTGTCCCATTTTTTTTTTGGGACCTATTATTTTTTCTCACTCGAGTGTGACGAGGCCCCGACGTCCTTTGTCTCACTTCTCAATGGGTAATGGTTTCCCCTCCCTCTCCTCTCCGCCTCTCTCTCTGTCTCGCTGTCCGTCCTTGACCACTGGTTGACTCAGTATTGCCTTTATAGGCTCATTGCCAAGGGCTCCAACTAAAAGGTTGGCCAGCGCAGCGGAAGAGGGTGTGTGCACCGACAAGTGTACTCTATAGTTGACTTGGGTACAGTTTTGAGGTACTTGTACTTGATTATTTTTACTTCTACTCCACTACATTTACCTGACAGGTATCGCGACTAACAATCCATATTTAACAGTATACTTACTTTACAATTACAATTCAATGCATAATTAATTAAAAAAAATATGCAATAATGTAACATTCTGACAGTTGCCATTCAACACAGTATGTTAAGTTCATATATATAATACTTGTACTTTAACATATACTTGAAATGTTGAATGCAGGGCTTTTATTTGTAATGGAGCATTTTCACTTGTTGTATTGCTACTTACAACAAGGATCTAGGGACTAGATGTGTGCACTGGATGCATTCATGTAATGTATGAAAAAAAGCTTTCTTTACATTCTATATATATTATGCATAGTTTTTTAGTAATTTAGTTTAGTTTACTCATTCAGATGAACAGGACTTTAATAGCTATGTATACCCTAACAATGAAATAAACATTCTGTCTTCAGTTAATAGCAACAAAACAGAACTGATGGGGAACTGGTCTGTTAAAAGCTGTCACATCGTGATGATTTGTAATGCTTTTCTCCGGCTGTGTAGTAGTGTTGTAGTGGAAACTGTGCTTAGCTCTTTGTAGCGCTGTGAGACAAAAGTATAACTCACAAAACCACAAGTATAAACACTGCTTGTCCTTCCACTTCTGTCACTAGTTTGGGTTAATTGTTCCCATGCTCACCATTGTCTCTGACACAGCCTGTCTGCCGAGTCTAATGACAAACACACACACTTCGTCTTCTATCCTCTGTGTGTGTGTGTGTGGGGGGGTTTAGGGGCCTCTGCCTTTTTGTATCTCGCTGATATCCCAACAGTAGCTCGGTGCTATCTGTTTCTGCTTAACGTCTGTAAGGCAGGTCTTGTAGTGTTACGTGAGGGTTGCTTTTGTTGGCAGATAGTGGGTAAAAGGAGCAAACACGCAAGTGACATGCTGAGGAATCAGCGTGTGTGGTTTTGGGTTCACCGGCCTGCTTTCAGGATGAATACTTACCTGCAGACTGACTGCAGAAATACTTTTGTTTCGTCTGGCTTCCCATCCCATGTACAGCAGAGACAGAGAGTCTGTCTGTGGCCTCCTCAGTCAGTTTGGTTTCGTGACTTTGTGTCTGTCTGTGTGCATCTCTGTGTGTGCAGTACATTACATGGCTCCATTTTCCTACATTGTCCCTTTATTTGGTCATCTGTGCATGGGAGCATCCTGGTGGTTGGGTGTTCCGTTATGCATACTTTGAAATTTATGGACAGATTAGAGATCCACAGTCGCATGTGGTCACTTTGCATTGTGACATTCATATACAGTACATAATAAAAAGAGGAATAAAGAGATCCTAAAACCAAACCCAGACAAAGAAAGAAAGTTGACAAGACCTCGATGAAACATGAAAATAATCACCCCCACTTAAACATATCAACAGCCACAAAACAGACGGTGTCGAATAGAAAAATGTTGTGGCTTTAGTATTGGTTCTTGTGTGTGTGTGTGTGTGTGTGTAGGAGTAATATTAACTCGGACACATCGTATGACTCATTGTACTTATTTGGTTAACAACATGGCAGACCCAGCTACAGATGGAAGCAGTTGTTTATGATATTTTTATGCCAAATCTGGTCTGTACCTAGTTAGACGTTTATACCAAATTCAACTTCAATTATTTTATTGCATCAGGCAGCTGCTTGTAATTGTATTCAGTGGTAGCCATGGTGCGGCACATTTCTTAGACACAGATTTGAAGTCAAAAGCTGCATTTTTGTTCACATTTCCTTTTGAGTTTTAATGAAACGAATATACACACTTACGAATGAACTGTTCTGGCCATTCCAAATATATGTGTCTCAAGTGTACAACCTTTCGAAATGCACCCATACACAACAGCACTGCACACATGGTGGAGCAATCAACTATTCATTTAGCTTCTGAAAGACAACATTGGAGAAATCTTAAGTGGGATGTTGCCCCTTTCACTTATTCTTCTTTTCTTTGTGTGTGTGTGTGTGTGTGTGTGTGTGTGTGTGTTTGCATGTTCCTTGTCGGAGTATGTAATGTGATTCATAACGTCCAGACACTCTGCTGCCCTGCTCACCACCCAGGGAGTCTCATCTGTTCGTGTGTGTGTGTGTGTGTGTGTGTGCGTGTGCAGACAGACTCCAGCTTGAGTCATCATGACTGTCCGACGGTCCAAATGTGATGTGACCGGCAGCATACTTGAGGGAAAGCTCATTTGAAGGCTGACAATATGGCTGTTGAATCCGTATTAACAAACATAAATAAACTCAACAAACATGTCGCCCCAAAGCATATAGTAATTCATGCACACGTTTCATTATCCACCTTCCTCCCTCTTTGCCTCCTTCTTCCCTCCATCATTCAGACGCTCTGGTGTTTAGATTAGCGGAGCGCACAGCACCCTCAGGGGAATAGCTGCATTTATGGCTCTGTAGAGTTCGAGCCGAGAACTTTTTGGGGAGACTCGCGCTCACTTGACTTTTGCTCTTCAGGTCACAGCTCTATTTCAAGCCTATTTGTTTTGATTGACTCAACTCTCTGCTCTCTGCTCTATGGTTTCTAGATCAGCTTTTAGCTTTTTTTGTTGTTGCATGCTTTACTATTAAACAAACTTTGCCGTGCCTGTTTGACGGCCTCCGTCCATCTGTGAGTGAGCCGTGAGAGCGGGTTTTGGTCAGAAAGGCCAAAAATATCGAAGTTGAGGAAGCAAAGGAAACGCTTCATGTGCTCTCACTTTGCCGCAGTACAATAATATTTAATAGTTGGAGTTGAGAAATCGACTTTGCATCAGACAAAATAAAATTGTGAAAAAAATCAGAGACGCAGAAATAAATATTTTTTTAACTTCTAGCCTCATGCAGAGGAAAAGCTAAAAATACACTAACGGTTTTATGTCCTCGCCTCTCCTCCGCTCACCTCTGTTCCCCCGTGTGTTTGTGTTTCTTGTTTTGTTTACCTTTGTGCATCAGCCCGTGTTGATGTGTGACTGTCTCATGCATGTATTTTTAAATGTGTTGCTGTGTGTTTGGATCTCATCCTAGCTTGTTGCTGTACGACTATTGTCATCAGTTCGTCGGTCATCTGTAAAGCACCTTTTTACCTGCAGTGACCTGTATGAAAGGGAGAGAGGATACACAGTCAAAAGGACAAAGTTATCTCTTGTTAATTGTACTGTAACATACTAGTGATTTCACATTCAAAAGTTCAAGGTTTATTAGCTTTAATGTCAAATTTAAACAATGATCGAACCCCAAGAAAAGCTGGCTAATGTGTTAGCAGTTAGCTAGCCAGCTATAGCTTACCAACTAGCCCTATGACTCGTCCCAACGTCACTAAGCCCCTAGAACCACATATGTTGTAAAGAAGGCAGATGAGTTTCATCGAGCCACTTTCTGGCGCGACTGGGCTGTAAGATTTTGATAAGAAACTATTTTCACACCTTTCATCCGCCAACCAATTTTGCCTCGTTTTCGTTCCATATTACCATCTATCCATCCGGCCATTTTTGCCTTTGTTCATCCATCCATGAACCAGTACATTTTCACCCTCTTGTGTCCTCTCGCTCCGCTGCTGCTGAAAACAACACGAGATTGAGCTGAGTCCAGCATCTCTTTAATTAACAGCTGGCTAGTCTAATCAAAGTAATGCGATGCTGTTTCCCCGGTTGCATAATGACTTTCATCATCATCTTCATCACAGTCATCGTTCCCTCTTCTCCGGGTATTCACGTGCGCGCTCGCATACAGCAGACGAGCAGGACAGTCCAAAAAAAACTTGTACTTAGAAGACGAAGTGGTGAAGTTTTGTCTCTCTCTCTCTGCCACTCTGTCTAACTCTTTGTTTTCCTGAACAGATGGTTCAGTGGTGATCAAATAGAAAATGAAGTGTTTACTTGCTCTTAGAAAATGACAGAAAAGGAGCATTTTTTTTCAGATGAGATCAAAGCACTCCAAAGAAAAACATGTTCATATATGATAAGTACCAAATACACTCAGTTTATTTGGTACACCTTGCTAAAAATGAATGTAGTCTAATACAACAGCCCTGCGTTAAATCCGGCCTTCTGGAATGTTGTATTTTATTTTGAATCTGACACACAGACTGAATTTGTGGTTTTTGGGTGTTAAAGCTAAATCAAACGTTTTCAGACAGAAAGTGTTTGGATTCAAGGTCAGCAGGACGTCGGGGCTTTAGTTAAAGAAGCAGCGCTTTCACTTTGCTCCACCATACCGCTGTGCCGTACAACACCACGAGAACACATCACATATCTCAAACACACACACACACACACACACACACACTCATGGATTGGTGAGACAAGCTTGATTCATTGTCACACACCCGCTTCTCAGAATTGACGACAAAAATGACCCCTTTGTTCTCCCGCTGTAGTTCAACATGCTCCGTACGTCTCCGTCTGCCTCCTTTTGTGGGGTCATGTAGAGTTTAATGTCTCTGTATGTCTGTGTGTTGATGAGGAAGTGATCATTTGAAGTTGCTGTTTTGCTGGTACAAAACGTGCACATCTGGCCGGAGTGTGTGTATGGAGTACAGTTGTTCAGTGTTGATACACGGCATTCATATGTCCTTGTGGTGCATTTTGCTCTACATGAGGTCATGTTTGCACAGGCACGCGTGTGTATGTATGTATGTGCGTGCGTGTGTCCTTGGTAGGTAATAAGCATGTGGGACTGCGGCTTTTTGCACACATCTGTCTCATGGTCGAGAAGCTATGCAGTGCTGCTGCTGTGCACCATTTTCAACTGCCCCACCCCCCACCTGCTCTGCCCTCCCAGTCACTTTGTACTGCACACACACACACACACACACACGCGCACACACCAAAGGAGGTCGCTTCCACAGAGTTTGAGGACGCCCAAACTCCACGGGGAAATCTGCCTTTTGCCTGAATGAGTGCAAGGACCTGCTGTGCTTTCATCATGTGTCCCCTCCCTGTGTCATACACTCCCGATGTATGTATTAATAGCTGGTACTTTACCTCACTCGGTCCGAAGCAGACTTTCATTCAGGTTCCTGGGTCGTAATGACAGGCTTGATGAGTCATGATTCGTGCAGAAAGTCCTGCTTTGTTCCACTTACTTCTGTAACTCAAGGATCATTTCTTTCAAAAGAAACGTGTTGCTGAGGTTTACAAAAGTATAAAACATCAACTTGATGTTGTTGAGCAACGTATTTTTGGTATCAAATAGGGTTGGGGTTACATGTTATCACAAATATATGCTTGTGTTTGAATTATTTGAGTCAAATCATTTGTTGCCGTCGAGCTAAATGTACAGCTTTTTTCATTGCCTGTAGGAATTGAAGCTTTAAAAGTGGTTATATGCTCTACTGCTCTCTCATAAGGTAAATGACACCCGTGGGCGTATGCCCATGCATACGCATGAGCGGCCCTACGACCTGCGGTGCCGTGCCCTCCCCTGCTTGTAGCGTCTGGTTACATAAGCAGGCTAACATTACCCCAGCAAGCCATGTAACTGGCACCTCGAAGTCAGTCATCGCCCCGAAAGAGAAAGAGGGGAGAGATGAAAGGGAGGTGGAGGCAGAGCATGGAAATGGTTGGTGGAAGGTTTATCGGATGTGAGAGAAGGAGGTCTGAGAAACGGAGAGATGTGATTGAAAAGCTGAAAGGGAGTTAGTAAAGAAGCAGATGAAGATGAAGAAATATAGAAGCCAAGTGTTGAACATAGTCTCCTATCCTCTGAGTAGCATTTTTGCAGTTTTGAGTGGCAGTCGGCTGCCCTCATGGCCATGTTTGTAGTTTTCATTGACAGCTTTTGTAGCCTTGATCTGGCTCAGTAAAAGCTCCTCTCCTGAATCTCTCAATTACCATCCAGCAGAGAAACACAGAAAAGGCATTAATCCTCCAATGCGTGTCTTGCATGCACCCGGGGCCCGTCATAGTGTTTCCTTTCTAAACGCATTCTTTTAACCCGAATTGAATACATCATTCCTGCCTCGAGGCGCCAGTGAAGAAAGACTCTAATTCACGCTGCCTCCCTCACCGTCTCTCTCTAAGTAGTTAATGCTTCTGAGAGGCTCCTATCTCGTCTAATCTCTGTTTTTCTCTCACTATTCTACTCTGTCAAACCCCGTTCCTTGTTTAGCCTGTCACATTTTCTGTCTCGAGTTGCATTCACAGTTTAGGATGAGGCAGATTTACGAGCAGAACTACAGCTGATTTTCTTTTGCGGAAGGTTCATTTGGGGAGGCCAGACTTTTTCTGTTCCCTCCCATACGGGCAACACACAACACTCTGTGGTGAAAGAGTTCCAATTAATTCAACTTTCAACCCCCTTCTCCAGTTTCTAACCTTTTGACACACTGACACTCTCTCCCGCTGTCTTTGTGGACAGGTAAGTGTCGGAAAAGCTCAAACTGCTTGTCTTCAGAGAGGTGTGTCGGAAAATGCCACAATGAGTAACAAGAACGAGACCTACTCCTTGCGTGGCTAAAGGTCACTCCCCCCTCCTACTCACTCACTGCTATTTCAGACTGAGCAGGTAACTGCACTGAAGCAGGTTCTTTGTCACTCTTCAAATAGCAGCATGCATCAACATATCGACATGTAAAGCCATCTAACAGTTAACAAATTACAGGAAATTATAATGGTAGTGCAACAAACAATTATTGAAACACCATGTTAACCTATTGTGAGTGATAATAATTGAAGGACACCAGTGAGTATATCAACAGTAAGAAAATCAGCCTGTGTCCACTACATCCCCAGTGGAAATTATGCTTTTGTATACTTCACACTCCATGTGTCTAGATTACCCAGGATCCTCTGGAGCATTTGATGGATAAGTGACAATATGTGATGTAGTAGTTATTCCTATTGTGCCCATTTTTTCACCTAGATATGAAACTGTGGTTTCAAGAAATGAAATGCCGGTGGGGCAATTAATCTATATTTTGTGTATTAATTCATTCGTATCCATACTAATCTCTTTATTGGATGACACGGATGGGTGGATAGTTGATGGTCCGATTGACTGATGGGACCTGACGCTCCTCTCTTTAAGGCATTTTTTTCAGGGCTTTTCCCCAAAGAGTTGTTGCATCCTTGCATCTATTACATAAGACAATGTACTATTCCACTTCAGTGTTACTGAGGTTTTATTTAACGTTACCGTGCGTTAACTGTCAGTGTGACATTGGGTGTTATCGAGTGGTGTCCTTGCAGCAAAGCCACGGAGGACAGTGCGCCCGCATGCTTTTCCAGAGGGAAGCAGATAAAGAGCGCACACGCATACACAGGTCTACCCAGAGCTTCCTGTGTCTCCCTGCTACGTCCTGTTGCCAAGGAGACCGGGGCCTGGGCTGAGCGCATTCAGTAAATACCTGGGAGGATTTAGGAGTGGGAGGAAGGGGTGGAGAGTGGGTCTGCTTCATTCAAACACCCCTGTTTATCACCTCACAATGCTGCCGTAAAGACACAAGAAATGCCGTGCAGTTGGCTCGGCTGCTGGCCGTCGTCGGTCTTAACATCGCAGGTGTGCTGTGGAATCTGTCAAACATCCTGCATCCTTCACACAACCAGAGGATGAATCTTTCATGCAGTGCAAATGGTTTTGCCTGGTGCAGGCAGCCGTCACATACAGCGGGAAAGGTGGGATGAAGACACATCGGTTCTTCAGCGCGGTGACGAGACCTAGCACGGGACCCTTGCGAAGAGGGGCATCAAATAGCAAACTGGTTCCTCATGACCAAGTCCCAGTGGAGACTGTGGTGAGCTGAGCCCATAACCTTGCAGAGACAGCAGCCAGACAGCCGGAGGAATAGAGATAATTGAAATGACTGTCTGTGTAGCTCTGACTCTTTTTTTTTTTTCATCCTCCTAATTATTCAGTGTCCTCATTTCGTGAAAATGTGCGTGTGTGTGTGTGTACACATGAACAGAGAGAGGCTGAGAGTCTAGGTTTTTAAAAGTGTGAATACGTTCTATTATCTTGTGCGTGTGTGTTTGACCAGACATTGTGTGTGTGTGGGGGGGGGGGGGGCGTATGTTGGTGTGTAGGTTTTAGAGCCATTATGGGAATATGTGAGTGCTGGGATCAGGTAATTGATGCTGTTGACGCTTGAAACATGGCAGACAGTCGGACTGGCCCAGTGCCAGTTCAAATAGGGGGGAAGGAGAGAAACGGGGAGGAGGAGAAGATTAGAGAAGAAGAGATAGAGGCTGCAGAAATTCCATGGCAACCATCGGATCGGGTGAGAAATGAATTAAAAGGATTCTTAAATGACAGTTTACCCTTTTGGTGGAATGCAATCTTGCATTTTTTTTTTTCCCTTCTGCTCTCTATTTCGAAAAGTGCAGTAGCTCGCCAGTTCTTCGGAGAGCTGCTTAGGTAGATGTCAAGACAGAAATGATAAGGCAAACAGATGTAGGTTAGATCCATGTGTGCATAAGTGTGGGGGGGGGGGGGGGGGGGGGGGTTCAGTGTTTGCACAGTTTCTTCATTTAAACAAAAAAACAATTATTCATAATGTATTCACTTGGGATACCTTAAGTCCTTCTGGTTGTAGCATGAATAACAGCGTCCTCTGCATCCTGACAGGTTACCTAATCACAAATGAAATGCTCTTCCTGTTGGCTGTGGTAACCAAGGCAACAGTTCCCCTGGAGATTTGCTTTGGCAAAACCTTTATGGTCCGTTTAGCAAAGTCCTAACGCGTGTCCCCTGAACAGCTCCCGGCATAAAGCAGCGGTTTATTGCCCTGAGCAGCGATGATGCCGCGGCTTGTGTTTGACCAGAGATTAGGCAGATTGGGGCCTTTTGTGCTCGTTCTGCTGTGTGCTGATGATAAGCGCCACTGCAGGCCGTAGTGTCTGAGCCGGGAGCCGTGGGAGAGGGAACAAGGTTAAGGTAAACTGAGTGTAGCCACCCCCACCCCACTAATGTCACATGCAGGAAAAACATCAGTCTAAAGAAGTACAATTTGTACTAGCTTATTGTTTTTTGCGAAATAATATCCTGCTGTATCTCAAATGACCAAATTATCAGCAGCTCGTATCAGATCATGTATGTAGCTGCACACTGTCATGCTGATTGGATGTCATATTGAAAGCCAGTTGTATGGGCGATATGAAGCTAACGGCAGTATATTATAGAGGCCAAAAGTTCAGTTGTGTGGCAGAACGGTTGAGCAGGAGTTCAGAGGGTTTGACTTGGTTTCTCGGAGACAATCTGAGCAGCAACGGCAGCAGGAGTGCAACATTGCCTGCGTTACAGGACCCCGGGGATTGTAATGGGGATGGTGTAAGCCTCAGAGACGAAGTAATGGCAGGAACACACACTCGTTGAACGTCGAGCCACTGTATGAAGTGCATAAAATGATTGGATGCGGTTTCAAGCAGCGTAGTTGGAAGAACATTATGTGGAAGAAGCCACTCCCTCCAGCTGGCTGATGCTAGTTTGGCATCAGCTGCCAGACTATAGTCCCGTTATACAGGACTCTTGCAGCTCTGCACCACCTAAACTGTACATAGTCCCACAACCATAGAACTGCAGTAAGTAATAGAAAGTGTGACACATGAGCACACAAAACCAACCCAGCTCTTGTAGAATTGCTTCTCCTGGGGAACTAACAAAGCCTTTTAATGACTTGGTCTTGGTCTGTTGTTTCATGGTGAACGCAACCGCCAGTGGTGGAGGAAGTACTCAGATCTTTCACTGAAATAAAAGTAGCAATACCACAGTGTAGAAATACCACGTTACAAGTAAAAGCCATGCAGTCCATTTTTTTACTCAAGTAAAAGTCCATATATTGGCATCAAAATCTATTTAAGGTACCAAAAGTAAATGTTGGCAAGTTGTGGCGGTGCACTCATCACTCATCAGTGATAGCTTCAAAGTGTCAAATCCTCCATCACGTGGATGGAGGATTTGTCCAGCAGACACTGACGTGGAACAGTCACTCAGTCCGTTTGTCTTCTGTTTTCACATCATGAGTCGGACCGGATGAAATGAAACGGGAGCAATACTCGACTCTCATTCCTCTCTTCATTCGACTGCAACAAAGCCAAATGAACTGTGGAGAATAGATGACGCTCGATGTAAGCTTCAGGCTGAGATCAATAGACGGATGAGATTTAGTGAAATGTAGTGTGTTTTTTAATTAAAGACTACCGTTTATCAAAGGAGTAGCTGACTTTCAGTTTTGGCTTTCTGGAAGCACTTATGGAAACCAAATAATTCACAGCCTCCAGCTTCCTCTTCACGTCATGCCGTGTATCATAGTACCTCCTCAGCAGCACGACACCCACATTGTATCGCTTTATCCAGCTTTCAGGATTTCAAGACATAACAGTATTTCTAAGGGGAGGTATGGATAAGGATCAGGGTCCATTCCCTAGCTAGTGATCGTATTGATTGAAGTACTGTTTGTTAATTTGATTTCAGCTCCCCTGCTCGAGGCATAGATGAATACACAAAGACACACATAGTAACAGAGAACCCATGTGACCTTTGTCCCTCCTTCTCCAATGCGTTAACCTCTGACCTCCAACCTTTGCTCTGCGTGGGACCTTGAGTGCCTCCACCCTCCAGCAACAGACACGTAACACTTAACACCTGTGATTGTGTGATCATATTTTGTTATGCCGGATATTCATATGTTGTCTTTTTAGTAGCCCCGCTAGCGGCAGGGCTCTGTAGGTGGCTATGTTGGTCTGTCTACCACTTTGGTCCAGACTAAAATATCTATTATATATTGTGTACATATATTTATTATTTATGGTCCCCAGAGGATGAATCCTGATGGCTTTGTTGATCCTCTTAATTTTTCCTCCAGTGCCACCATCAGCCACTGCTGTACTTTGTATTCAGCGCTAATTAGCAAATGTTAGCATGCTAACATGTTAAACTAAGATGGCAAATGACTGCTTTCTGGTCAGGTTCCCATGTGAATTGTTTAGTCACACATGTTTAGCTTCTGCTAGAAAGTTGATCCAGAATTTACCAGATGTGAAAGGAGTTGTCAATGTGATCTTTTTTTGTGGTTTACACAACAGGATCTTCATTCTCCAAACCAAATCTTGAAGACATTGAATTCAGTTGTGATAAACCATTTCACTCACACTTTAGCCTGGTGGGGTTTGTGTTAGCGTCTTTTAACCAACTTAAATGTTGCACAGATAAAGAAACAGCATTCCTATCAGTCCCGTTTATTCTTTTTTTAGCCAGCACATTAGAGCATTGATAACCCGCACATTATTTGTGATGGGCCCGGCAGAGTGTTTTGCAGATAGCCATGTAGGTTTAAATAAATGAATGAGGCCGCTCTCCGCCCACACTGAAACATACGCAATGGCTGCGGTGGCTCATGATGCATTAAACAGTGTCAGAGGGCTGAGGTCTCCCCTCGAGATTTACAGCCGTGGTGAGATCACAGAGCGCCTCCTGCAAAGGCCAACGTGGAAGGGAAATGAGAGGAAAGCAGAGAGACGCAACAAAGGGCGAGACATACTGAGGAAAGGTAGTATTTAAGAAGACGTTTAGAGAATGAAAGCTGTAAATGGAAAGGAAAGAGCAGAGTGCAGACAGGAATGTGTTATTGTTTTTACCTTCAAGACACATGCACATACCGTAAATACCACTAAAGACCCTCCATTTGCTGAGTTAACAACCTAAAAGCCAAGCATCTTCCACTTTTCGTCACACATTACCATCTTTGCCTGTAGAAACCGCAGTCTAATGAGCGCTGTCCACGTTTCAGAGCGAAGCCGCTAATTTAGCATGCTGTATTATTAATCACAGTCTCAGCGTGATTTTGCAGCAATTTGAACGCTTATTTCCCCCATGATGCTTTAGGGGGGTCTCTTCGCTAATGAGTCTAACGGTTGACAGAGAAGACACGACAGGCGCTTGATGAATCAAAGGTTTGTCTGGCAGGATGAGGGTATAGTGGTGTGTGTGTGTGTGTGTGTGTGTGGTTGAGCATATGTCCACCAAGACAGGAGAGCGCTCTCCTTGAAAGTCTTGTGTGATCAAAGGAGGCGGTGGCGGGAAGGAGAGAGAGAATAGAAAAGATGTAGACAGAAACGGAGACGGGGAGAGAAGCGTACAGAGAAGTAAAACACGCAGCGCCGAGGGAAGCTGACACAACGTAAAATATATGACATGTGGCTGCGCTTGTGTGTGATTGGTTGTGTAATCATCTTTGTGTCTTTAGTTCTACTGTAATTATGTTTATTTTTGGTGTTTCGGTCATTTTCTTCTGTATAAATCTGCCACCTGCTTGCATGCATGTCAACTTTTGTCTTCTCCTTACTGTCTCTTTTCATCCGTCTTCCTTTTCATCAAATCATTTTGTTTCTGTTCTATTGCTTGTCTCCCTGTTTGTCTACTCTCCCATACTTTATACCCGACGTATGACAGTGATGCACTATATCTCCTGGCAGCAAACGCCTGTAAAGCTGCAGACTCAGGAAACACGGAATTTGTTATTTCCTCGGTATTATGTCATCGTAAATTACTTTGGGTTTTAGACTGTTGGTCTGATGAGACATTTCAAGATGTCTTCTTGTCTCTGGGAAATTTGAATGCTTATTTTTCACAATTGAATTATATTTTGTAGAGTGGGTGATTTATATATTAATTTAAAGTTATTAGTTTGTTGATTAATAATCATTTTGGCACCATACATGCTTTCACTAACGATTTGTGAGACCTTGAATTACCGTAAAAGACTGGCGATAGTGAAACATGATTGGCACTGTAGTTGTGGTAATATGTTGTCCGTATTCTGCAGAACTCTAAAGAGAAACTCTCAAGATTGACAGTTTAACAAAAAAGATTTTAAAAAATCAACACAGCAGAACTAGATATATCATCTTTTTTTAATAATGTAGCTCTTCACTGCCATGATTATTTATTTTTTTGTTTTCAGAACTTTCAGTCTCCCTCTGGAGCCACAGAGGTCTTTATACAACGTGTTCTACATGGGCAGTACAAGGCAATGCAACATTGTTTGCTTCCCTGTGGCAGATATCTATGACACGGAGAACGTGGCCAAATACCTGTCCCCATGAGTAGGTTAGGCAAACGCACAATCCCACAAATATTTAAACAAAAAGCTCATAGCACAAACCGTAGCATTGTGAAGCCACACAGCACCACACACACATGGACACACACACAAACATTCTCATTCCTCTACTCATCTCTCTTCCTCCAGTGGTGTGATTTCAGGCCATGCCCTTTCCTTTTTCTTTCATCGCTGTCCTGCCTCTCATCTCTCCGTCCTGAGACAAAGGGATGATTACATCACTGCAGGGGGCGCTGTTCGTTTCTTAAAGGAGCAGCGCCTCCGACTTGGCCATCCTCCCAGCTTTCAAAGTGAAACCGGCTGCTGCTGCTGCTGCTGCTGCTGCTGCTGGGTCGTTTCCGCAGAGATTATCAACGCCGAGGCAGAGAGATTACCCCCAGGAAACAAATTGGTTTATTACGATTTCTTAACTCGAGTGGTGTTGATAACGCCAGGAAGCGGGAACAAGGAATTCACCAGCAGATAGACGTGATGCGGCCGTGATTGCTGGTTGAAGTAGCATTCATGATAAATTGACTACAATTGGGAAAAAAACAAGATGAGGAAAGTTGCTTCCTTCACGTAGAGAATGTGCTGTCTTGGTCCACTCAAAGGAGCGATAGAAATACCAAAACAAATTCATGAATTAAAACAGCATCCAGGGACACATATCCTCTGCATGGATGTTGATTTGTGTTGCCAAACACACACTTTGCTTATTACATGTCTTCCAAGGCAGTCGTATCTTTTACAGCAATCCTGTGAAGTACGCCTTTAGGATTCATCTTTATCTCGTGAGAGTCCCAATCTAGAGAGGTTTCTATGAGGGATGCAAAGTACCCACCGTGACCTCAAGTAAATGTAGAGAATTCCTCTCAAAACTGTCCCCGTAGTCTCATCTTCTGAGTGGGGGAAAGGTGCCACGCCTCCAGATTTTCATACCTAAAGTGCAGATATTGAGTACGTCAAAAATAGAGTCACCCGTTCAGACACTCTGCGTCTGCCCTCTAATGACGAGATAGTGACATTTACCAAATTAACTTCTGTCAAGTGCCCGTGCGGTCGCAGGAGGATTGTGAGCGAAGCGCTGTGTTGGAGTTCATTTGACGGCATGTCTGTCCCCCCCAGCGATGCTGTAGCTGAGCCTTCACTTTAATTTCCACAGCTTTCCTCTTCCACTCGTGTACCAGCCCCCTCTCTTCTGTGTTAAATTGTCTCTAAATTGGATATTTAAGGGGATGTAGGAACTCAGGGGAAGGGATGCTCTCTCTTTCTTTTACTCTCCTTGCAGCAACTCTCACCCCTCCCCATCGTAGTTTACACTACTGCATATGTATTTTTACATTTAGAGGGGTAGTAATGAAAAGCAGCAGCGTTGTTTGGGAGACAGGCGTGCATCTTATTTATCTCCAGTATCCAGACTTGGCCTCTTCAATAAGCTTAGCCTTCCCGAATCCAGCACACTGTATATGAATCAGATACAGCATGAGGGTGTGGGGGGGGGGGGGGGGGGCATTAAAACACACCATTTCATCTCTGATTACATTCGCCTCGCTCATTGAATGGCAGGAATAAGAGAGAGAGTGTTGTAGCGTAACATTAGGATCCTATGGGGCTGGGTGGGGCTTTAAGGTGAGGGTGTGAATGTATCTGTAACTGTGTGTGTGTGTGTGAGAGAGAGAGAGGGAGAAAGAGAAAGAGCCAGAGGTGGGGTTATATCAGCAGTGTTGCGATGACAGGCCTCTTCCTATAAAGGCGTCAGCAGCCGGGGCAGATTTACGACGGCCGTGCTGAGTGGAAAGCGTGATGGGGGATGGAGAGGCAGCTCTCACTATCGAGGATATCTTATGCCTCCGTTGAGAGTCACTCCCTCCCTCTCTCTCTCTCCAATTTCATGGCTCTGTGTGTGCATTGTCTTTGTCTTCTTTCTCTTCGTTGCTATTTATCATCTTATTATTGTAGTTTTTTAATAATAATTTCTGTCTTCATAGTATATAATTTCTTCAAATTTTTTTTTTCTTTCCTGCAGAACCATACGGAGCATTGCAGGGTTTTAGGCAATAATTGTTTCCTTTGTCTGTTGGCTCTCTTTATCGCGAGACAACTCAGACGAGCCTTTTAATTCCTCGTACGTGTGGGAATGAGCGAGGGTCAGCTCATTTCATCTTTTTTTTTGTGCACTTTAGCACTGTTACAGTATGAATAGATGTTGTATCCATTATGGCTGAGAGCAGTCAAAGAAAAGGGCAGAGAGAAGAGGTAGCGTGAAGCAAAGAATGAATAGTGACAGAGTGTGCCGAGTGGCCTTTAAAAAATGCTCAAAATGATGTCTCATTACAATCAGACAGGTAGTGCGAAAGATATATTTATTATTCACATTATTATTATTAGATAAAACAGCTAATGAGACTCTTTTCAGAGGTTGGGATTCATTTTAAATGCTTCAAAACAATTGCTGACCCAAGACTGATCCCTCTATGATGACTACAAAAATGGTTTCCTCTAAATCTGTCATCAAACAAAAAAGTTATTCGCTTTCTTAGAAAAACAAAAAGATTGGTACCGATCTCATTTCTGTACGCTAAATATGCAGCAGACTTGTAACAAGCTCCCAAAAAATCCCTTGATTGTGTGTCGCACACAGAAGTTGTAACGGTTTAACAGTTGAAAGCAGCTCCCATGCAACAATAGATCAGTATCACATGACACCCTGATACCCTGATACCCGTCCTGCCCCTGATATTGTTTTGGAAAGACCCATGTGTTGCCATGGCACCGGAGCACCAGCTGTTCCCAGTTTGATTGCAGTTTTCCACCTGCAGCAGGAAAAAGAGACCTGTTCCCCCTCCCACTGTTTCCATGTAAACATTTTACAGGAATGTGTGTGTGTGTTGGTGTTAGAAGCAGATTTTGGTTGCTTTACTTTGCCAATAGCTCCAGGAAGATATCAATGGGTGGACTGTTTTTTGGAGAATGACATATTAGGCGCTACTCTATGTGTTAGTGTGTGTGTGCGTGTGTTCGTAAGTGTGTGCTTATGTGTTAGCTTTTTGCAGTTTATTATTTTCCTGATAAGGAATCGTTTGGGGGGGAACAAGAGAGGAGGGAGAAGTGAGGCAGCTCAGAGCAGCAAGAGGAAGACGCAGACCTGTGAGCAGCATGAGGATGAAGAGGCCAGCTGTGGAGGCCCCAAATCAGTGGAGACACAAGCGATCTGTTCGCAAGAAGGATAGAGAGAAGAGACGGCGAAAGATAGAGAAGGAAGCAGTTCGACATATGCGGCGATGCAGGGGCACACAAACAAAGAGCGTGAGAGTCAGAGGGAGAGAAACTGACTGTGGGCTGCGTTAGAAGCAGCGTCTGGGCCGAGATGAGGTCACACGTGGTCAGACTGAAGCCTAGTGTTTGAAGACCACAGGCTATAGTGACCCATTAACAGACTCGTAAAGCTCAGCCCCTCCCCCACTGGAAACTGCTGGTTTGAAGATATACATACCAGGCAAGCAGACTAGTAAGGGTCTGAACCGTTTAGTGGTCATTCCTTTATGAATTGTTAATTAGTTTATAGTTTAACAAAAACAACAACTCTGGATTTCCCAGAAGAAACAGTTTAGTTTGATTCAGGGCTGCTGTGATTCATTTGGCATTTTATATATTTTATCTACAGTTTATCATTATTATTCATGACTGTGGTTTTGTGCTTCTGTGACTGTGCCCCCCCCCCCCCCCCTCCCTTTTGTAAACAAGAGGGGGTTACAGTCTAAAAAATGTTGTTTGGGTGCTCAATATTTCTGGCCTCAGGGTTGTGTGGGCACCACAGACACACACACACACACACACACACACACACACACACATATGCACACACACACACACACAACCTCAGTGTGTTTCTAGTGACAGCATTTTTCCAAAACAAGGTGGTAGGAAGATTAAAATAAGTCAGCTGGAGATGTTATGCTGCCAACATGAATACACAGAGGTGGGGTTGGCAAACAAGAAAAAGAAAAACATGCCAGGATGCCTCTCACTCATTTACCACTTGGTGTTTTCCACATCTGTATTTTAAGACAAGCAGTGAATCAGACCTCAACATGTGCATCGTCTTTTTGCTTGCATGTTGTCTTCTGAATGTTTGTTTGTTCCTAAATGTTAGATCTGGTTACTCAGTGATCCTTACTGGCCTCCTACAGGCTGAATGTTTATGCATGAGCTTAGTAAATACATCAAATCCAACCCCAAAATCATACCGCAGCGCAAGTTAGTCATCACACAAGTAAAAAAAAAAAAAAGGTACAGCAAAGAAAAGACTGAAGGAGAAGATGAATGTTTAGGAACACAACAATATGATAATGAAATTCATAAGTAACAGCATATGTGCACGGGGTTGCAAAATAACAGCAGTGACACTAAGACTACAAATGAATGAAGAATGTGTAACACACATACACACACACACACACACACACACACACACAGAGCCTCTATGTTGGTCTTTGCCGGGCAGGATGCCGTTGGTCGAAGCAGGCGCAGTGGGCAGCACCCGCCCACAGGCAGTAGCGAGTACACAGAGCGAGCAGTGGGTGGGCTGAAGGTCAGACGGGCCCTGAACACACCATCATTGTTCTTTCTATCTCTTTCCCTCGTTTTCTTTTCTCGACGCTATGACCTGTGACTTTAAGAGCGTATGTCTGTGTATGTGCTGGTGTCAGACAAAAAAAAAGCATCAGTGACTAACTACATGTTAGCTGAATGTGTTCTACAGCTACAGAATACTTATTATTTATTTGAACTGGTGTGTATTCTGCATGTTTTGATGTTTGCCTGCGAGACTAGAAAGTGCTGTTGCTGGTTATTAGTCTGAGTCAGCACAGAGGAGGCCTGGCCAGCTCTCTGAGAAGTTCAGCTCTGTTGAATGTAGGAGTGGGAGGAGATGAGCAAAAGGTCTTCTGTGACATTCAGAGATGCTTGATGTCTTCCCCTCAGCTGTTACACACCAGATTCCCCGAACCACTGACTGCACTCTCTCCTCCCGGAAGGCGAACCATTTGAAATTACAAAAACGTGTCTAGTGGAAGCCACAGCTTGAATGCATCGCCTCACTGAGTGTGATGTTGTAAAACAAGGTATTTTGCAGTCAAATTGTAGAATGCGTCCAGCTCACTGACATTTTGTTTCGAGCTCTTTCTCTCCCACCTCTCCTCGTAAAGGGCAGCGCGGGTAATTATACTCGAAGCCACTCTGTGCTGGCTGAGCATGTTGTTCTTACAGAGAAAGTGATAGCGGCCACCGCAGAAGCGGGTCGGAGGGAGGCGGATGAAAATTTCCCCGGAGACGCTGCACTCGGTGTTGAAATTATTTGACCCTTGACCCAGTTTGTAGTCGGCCTCTTCGAGTGCTTTCTCGCCGAGCTTTATGTTTGTATATGAGTGCATGAACAAAGATGCCGAGGGCAACTCATTTTGCGTGCCCCAGTTTCTAGAATCGCATTAATTAGTGTTTGGAAAATGAACTCCTCGCCTTCTGTGTGCAGAATCTACCCAGTGTGCTTTGTAAAGGCACAGGCAACTTTAATGGACCTTTGGTTCGATTGAGGCTTTCTAAAGTTGTGTTTCTTAAAAGAAATGATGGTGTTTGCATCTCCAAATGTCAGTTTTTTAGCTCCCTACCTTTGTCCCTTTCAAGACTGAGTGCAGAAAGCTTGAATTGCATTAATTTGGTGATTTGCAAAAGATGTCTGCATCAAAAGTGATTGAAAGAATGTTTAAGGTGCCAACTTAAGGTTGTGTTTTCTCCCCCGTCACAGATGGTCATTTCACGGGGACGCCTCCCACGTACGGTTACGATGCAGACCGCGCAGAGGAGCAGCGGAGGCACCACGACATCCTGCCGTACATCGACGACTCGCCGTCATCTTCTCCGCACCTCAGCTCCAAGAGCCGCAGCAGTCGGGACACCCTCTCCTCCGGATCGTTAGAATCCTCCAAGTCGGTGAGTATGCTGTGCTGTTTTTTTACTATTGTTTCAAAGTATAATACCACATGTGCAATCCTACAAACGTGGCTGGAATTACTCTTCAATGGCCAATAGTTATGTAGTTTGACCTCAATACAGCACAGGAAGTGGGCTAAATATATTCATAGAGCAATCCCGATCCGTCAAAAATCTGTCAGTTGATGAGAAAATCAAATCTACCGTTTGAGAGGATGGATAAAGGACAATATCGCCTGCCTCATAACCCCCAGAAGCAGTCATCCAGGGAAGAAACTCATCCCCCTTAAGAGTCTGGCCTTTTCTCATCCAGGGTATTAGGCAGAATTACCTATCACCTCTATCACCTCTATCACCCCACCACTGCCTTCATCCTCTTACCCCTCCCTCCTTTACTCTTTCTTGTCTGCGAAGAGAAAACCAGTGATCTATGACGTCTGCTGCTATCGAAGGTTACCATGGAGAGGATACACACGAATGCTACACACACACACACATACACACAAAACTGTAGTGTCAGCAACAATGAGAATGAACATGGATGCTACCGACAGAATCTATTCAAGCATTTACCCATTCCTTCTTGCACCGAAGAATTTGTGAGTAGCAGCATATGAACATGCTTAGAGCCGTATGTTTGATTAGGACAGAGAGGTATTTTGGGAGAATGTAATAGGCTAATACTGCCGCTCTCCACTGTGCCCTTGGAGGAAGTAATCGCATCAGTGTTCATGGAGCAGTATTACTCCGCCCCCTCAGTCTTTGCTCACTAGTCTTATCTGATTTATAGCTTGAATCTGCCAATAAATGATGACTCCCTTGGCTGCATCCAACCTTTGACCTCTGATCTTGGATTTTAATTTATACACACACTTTTAGGTTGCACAAGCCAATGGCTTCTTTTACAGAAATGCACACGTCCTCTTCTCTCAGCAAGAATGTTAAATTCACATTGAAGATGATTTGAAGGGCAGAATCCTGGAGGAAACTGGACGCTGTGTGTGTTTAGGGTTGGCAGTAACACCATCGGATGGCCAGTTAAATACTAAACAGCCAAACAACAATCGTCCCTCAACAAATTCTCCACGCAGACAGACATGCTTTCGAAAACCGCCATGAAAGCGGAGTTACCAGCATCCTTGATTTGCCCTTCAAACATCACCCCAGTCTGCTTCTCCAATCGATGAGTCAGAGCCCGGACAATCTCTGATTGGCTGATGGGTTTGATGATGTCACTGTGATGAGTCATCACATACTGCTGATTTAATCTTCTCTCATATTCGGAATCTTTGCAGTGAAGAGGGAAACGAGTGGGGTCACTGATCAGAAGTCAGCTGAAGTGTGAGGACTGTGCTGTAATGGGATTTTTTTCACAACTTTGCAAAAACACTGGCCGCGTATGTTTTATTATGTGACACATACTTGTAGGTCAATCTAGGACAGTCAGAGTCAGCTTTTCCCCCCTCTCCACGTTAAACAGAATTCACATTTTTTATGTATTTTTCTTTGGCATTTAATACTTTTTACTAGATATATGACAGTACAAACATGAGGAGAATTGAAAGAGAGAGAGAGAGAGAGAGAAAGAGAAAGAGAGAGAGATGGGGAACGACATGCAACAAAGGTACTTGGCTGGATTCACATCAAGGACATTGCAGTTTATGGTTACTGGCCTCCGGGGCACCCCCAGAATTCCCTTTAAGCCATAAACCCTTTCCTCTGTTCCTGTAGATTCTTGATTTATCTTTGTTCCTCCACACATTTATACTGTGTTATAATTATACTAGAATGCTCCCTCACCCTGTCTGACATCACACCTCGATGCCAAGACCTGAAGGGGGAGGGAGGTCATTTCCTACTGGACCAACGCAAAACCTTTAGAAGACTCAGTAGAATTGGAGGCGTGGAAAGAATGAAATCGCCTTTAATAGTATCCATCACATCTGTAATGAAAATTCACTCATCGCACAGCTTGTTTCCTTGCAATCAAAGGCATGATGTGATGCTGTATCGCAAATAGCCGATCAAAAAAAAAAAAAAGACCTGCAGACACCAACTCTGTCTATCACTGCTGTGCAATTTAAATAAGCAGTTAAAAAGAAACTGTCTTTCTCCTGCAGCACTGGGTAACTCTAAGACAACCCCATTACTTAGCAGACATGTGGAGATAGGAAACAATCACATTAGACCCTTCAGAAAGCGAGGGATGGCAGAACAGGATGCTAAAGAGATTAGAATATGAAAAATGAGAACGGTTAATAAAGTGTGTAACAGGGGCGTGCATTGCCGCTCACTTCTTCCATCTCTAACCTGCTCTGAAAGTTTGTAAGAGCTGACATGGGAAAGACATGGAGAGATATGGGGAATAATGTTATAACCGCAACTGCTGCTGGGTTTTTATCTGCGCCTCCTGAGCTACGTCTGCTCACTGGGCAAATAAACACTGTTTGTATTTATTCTCTTGTATCTCCCACGGACATTATCCACCATGCATCAACAAATCAGAAGCAAGTCAGAACTCCTGAATCATCCAGAGCCACCACTACGGGGGGGGTTGTGTGGGCTCAAATGTGAAATATTAGGCCTCCGTTGACTCTGTTGCACATACCGGATGTGAAAACATAGAAACACCAACCCAAATACACCCCGAGCAGGAAGAGTGTGTCTCATTTCATATGAAAAGGCAGGCAGACACCCCTTTTAGTCTGAACCCAGAGATGGGCTCATTAGTTGCTACAGCGATGAATAAAAGATGATATGTCTGGAGAAGTGGGTACTTCCTAGGGGAGTCGTCTGGGGTCTGAAGCGATGATTAAACACTTTCGTCTCGCCTCCGCTAGTTCAGTAACATGCGGCTGGATTGTTGAAGTTTTCCTCCTTGTGATTTGCTTCAAATATTCTTGATGCTGCAAATGGACCCCCGTGGTTCTCATGCTCTTTTACCATCGGGCATATCCTGCGAGGCTAAAGTGAGATAGCTCATGCCGATACTTGTAGCTCAGCAATGATTCATTCATTTTTCATTAACTCACAAACACTCGGGGGGGCTCCGTCACTGCCCCAAGCTCTCCCTTTTAAGTTAGAGAGATCCAGAGCCGCTGTAATTTAATGTCTTAACTCTTGATTACATTACTTATTTACTTTCAACAGCCTTTTTATTTGCACTCCTAATACCAAAAGAGGGACGTTTTCTGCTTTTGGTCGTCTTAGAGTCTATACATAACGAGCAATTGGAGCTTTTTTTTCTGATGCTGTTATAAACAGCTCAGATCCCCAGACATGTCTGTGTGATGCATAATACATGTCTGTCAGAATCATTTCCTTTATGCTTCACCTGAGAAAGAGAGACAAAGAAAGAGAGAGAGAGAGGATGTGCAGTAAGAAGTATTCACTTTTGAAGACGAGATAAACCGTCAGATGAAGAGGAGGCCAATATGCTTATACGCTAAATACTGTCCCATTCTACTTGAGGCCTGCACCTGATTTCTCCAAACTATATTAGTAAGTAGAGGAGGGCTGAACCGATCAGACGGTTAATAGATTAGTCAACAATTGTGTTTTTGGACAGTTGGTTGGACAAAACAGGACCTATGAAGCCGTCATCTTGGGTTTTTGGCATTTTATGATTTTCTTGTAGACCAAAAGAATCGATAAATCGTGAAAATAATTGGCAGATTAATTAATAATGTAAATAATCTTTCATTGCAGCACTTAAAAACATTTCCTAATTCAAAGCCTTAACACCCATTGAGTTAATGGCTGAGATGCTAAGAAGCTTGAGCAAAGTAACATCTTAAATCCACCCGTCTTGTTTAAAGCTGAATTCAGGAGGATTAACGGTTATTGATCGTAACTACGGCAGAGCTGTAACCACATACAGTTACCTTTGAATGTTGAGTGCTATTTTTAATTTGCTTATGCAGTGGCCATGGAAACAGCTTTCAGGCCTATTTACCCCTTCATTTAAATATATGCACGCACACCCACAGACAGTACGTACTCATGTGCAGCTCACAGGAACGCTGCACATCATTTTAGCATATACATATCTATACAATGCCTGAATCCTGCTGTCTAGATATATAGTTGTAGAAGTGGCTTACAGGTGGCTTAACATACATAGACATAGACAATTCTATATGTTCGGCTTTTGGGCTGTTTGTAAGACAAAACAGGCAATTTCAAGAAGATTGTTATGGCCATTTTTCTCTATTTACGTACATGAACACATCAACTACTAAACAGATTCTCTGCATTGTCTTCTATGCTGTTACCCTCCTGACCCAACACACACACTCATCCACGCGAACACACGCCATTTATTGTAGGTCTCTAGACGCCAGGAAGCCTTAACAGCTCCTGATAGACAAGGTGAGACAGGACAGCCAAAAAGGCAGAGAAACAGAATGTGCTGCTGCACGTTTTCAATATGTCGCCTCGCTTCTTCTTCATATATAGTCCTACTCTCTGTCTTTGTCTCCCCTTCATCATGTCAGATATTCTTCCCTCTTTATTCTCTCTCCCCCCTCTTAATTATACTGAACCTATCTTGCTCTCCATCTCTTCTGCTCCTCTTCTTTCTTTGTCATTCTCTCACCCTTCCACCCTGTTTCCTCTCTTTCCTCCTCCTCATAGCCTGAAGGACTGGATGTTTCCACGTCCCAACCTGGGCTCACGGTCTGTGTCTATGTGTGTGTGTGTGTGTGTGTGTGCGCTCCCGGCACTTGCACATTCTCTCACAGACACATACTTATACGCCAACCTCGCCCCCATGGGAGACCCTGCCTGTTTGTGTTATTTCAGAGTTCATGGTTGAACAAGACAGCCCGAGGAATCTCTCTGTCTCTCTGTTTTCTTTCATGTCCGTAGTCCTCAGTGAGCTTTCGCTGGGCTGAGGGGAATGGGGAGGAGAGTGGGGAGGATTTCTCCAAGGTGCGATTGTTGCCGTTTGATTTTGCAGACTGTGGCCCTCACAAACGGCAACACTGCAGAGGTTTTCAAGCTCCGCTAAGAACTAGGAGCCCGTCAATTTGAGATTTACAAATATTAACTGATGTGAGGAACAATATGATGCTTTGAATGTTCTTCATGCCTCAGGCACAAAATGATGCAGTGTGAAAACAGAAAAGGCTGATTTAAAGAGTAAGTTAAAAAGCAAAGTGGGCACGTCCAGGATTGGATTATTTGTTGTGCATTATATTGTATTGCTGCATATTGTTTTAGCTTTACTATTACATGTCTGTGTGTTTGTTACAGACTGAATGTGACCTGGAAAAAGGTTTGGAGATGAGAAAGTGGGTCCTCTCTGGGATCCTGGCCACCGAGGAAACATACCTCAGTCACCTGGAGGCCCTGCTGCTGGTGAGAACACACACACACTACATCCAGCCATACTATACAGGAGAATGTAATGACTGCGGCATTACGTGCATTGATTAGGCAAATTGAGTATTAAGTATGGAATTATTTAACGATGAATTCACGCACTTAATTTAATTCAGTGTCGTTAAATGCATCTGCAAAATGTGTACGGAACACAAATAGATTACAAATTACAACAATCAAAGTGTCGAAATAGCCAAACCAAATAAATAACAAATAAATTGACACCGAGTTGGGTGTTATGAAAGTAGATAGAACATAGTGGAGGACTGTTTGCGAACACGTTTTCCATAAGAACTTAACTTCTTATTACTTTTATGCCATTTAAAAGATAATTTGAAAAGCCAGAACCGTCGCGCAACTAGAGAAGAGTCATAAAGACAACAAACCACTGCAGTAATGACTATCTGAAGTCCTCACAGTTAACACAAAGATGCCCCGCAAAAGCAACTTTTTCCATCTCCTCTGTTTGTCCCTCTCAGCCCATGAAGCCCCTGAAGGCCGCTGCTACAACGTCGCAGCCTGTGCTCACCGTGGCCCAGATAGAAACGATCTTCTTCAAAGTGCCTGAGCTCTACGAGATCCACAGGGAGTTCTACGACGGACTTTTTCCTCGCGTTCAGCAGTGGAGCCACCACCAGAGAGTCGGAGACCTCTTCCAGAAACTGGTGAGAGAAAGAAATGATTAGTCGACGGGGTTGGGGCGTTTTGGGGTTGTAGTTTGTGACTGTACCCATGATAGCAGATGTCTGACCTTACCCTTAATCTAAGTGACAACATTGGACACACACAAAAGTTGACGGTATCAGAAAAGACATGTGCATGTGGACGCAGACCCAAAGCAAAACCACTGTGCCGGAGTGAAATAATTCACAGTAACGTTGTTTCTTGAATTGGGAGGCTTTCAGAAGCAGAATCTTTCAGCATAATTCAAGAATAAACCAATAACAAAAACGTAGATTTGATTTTTCTACTGATGCTCTTCTTTATCATTTTAAATTTGGACAAATTGAATCTGAATTGCACTTTCTTTCCTATTTCCTCCTCAACAGCCGCTCGCTTGCTGTCTCTCTTCCCTCCAGTAGTTTCTGCCAAGGATGTCTGGGCCACATGTACACTGGGTCTATTTAATCATTTTCACAATGGGTCAATTAACCCACAATGAGTCATTTGTTAATTCTCTCCGAAATACTGCTCCTCTCCCACTAGTGTGTCCCTCACTTTCCCTGGGTCTCTCTCTCTCCCTCGCAGACTCGCTTGAATGCACGAACACACACACACACACATACATGCACGCATGCACGCACACACACACAGACGGAGGTGCAGGCGTGTTTCACAATGCCGCCTTTCTGCCTCAGGCAGCTGAGGCCATCACTGCACTGTGTGCTTTGTGTCCTGAAGAAGCTGCTATAAATAGGAGCCCCTCTCTCGCTCTCTCTCTCTCTCTCTCTCTCTCTCTCTCACACACTCACGCACACGCACTCTTATGAATTAATCTCAAGACGCTCCAATTGGGATTTTGCAAAGAAATTAGGATTTAATTTGTATCTTTTACCGCCAATGACTCATTTGCCAAAATCCATTTTTTATAATTACTTAAAAAGCTTGTCTATATATTTCCCTCCTAAAAACTGCTTCACTGTTACATTAGCTTTTCTATCAAACAAAACTGCCCCACAAAGAAGTGACGTCATGGTTGTGATGTAGGTAAACCGTAAAGGAACACACGCTCACACAGTTTCTGCCACATTCTCTCCCTCTCCCCAGACAGACGTTAATAAAAGTCAGGAGGAGAAGACGCTGGGCCTATCAAAAAGGGGAAAAAAGTGCTACATGACAGCCGTTCCATTAGGAGGTGAAGAGGGAGGGAAGAAGAGATCAGATGAGAGCAGAGGAGGCGATACAGTCGAGGAGTGGGGCGAGGAAGGGTTGAGAGAGGATGAGAGTCGGGGAGGCAAGTAGATTTAGGCTGCTCTGATAGAGCTGTCTCACCATGACTGAAGTCTGTGAGGGGAGCAGACGGATATAGGAATCATAAAACATCAGAACAAGGAAGAGGAGAAAAGAGGAAGAGGCAAAGCGTCACTGACAGGTTATGAGCATGAGTGTCTGAAGAAGTGTCTGAAGGCTGAAAATAGGGCTAAATCACACTCCTGCTCTTCGTAGACACGCACAACATGCACAGTGGCAAAGTGGTGGTTTTACACCATGAAGGCAGACGGATAAACTGGTTCAGAGATGAAGGACCAAAAAAAAGGCTGATTCTGTGAATTTATAGAAGAATGATCCTTTATTTGGCCTCAGACATCCAACATAAAGATTGGTCTTTGCTCTGTTTTTTCCCCCAGTGACGACGTTTCTCTAAGGTTCATTCAACGTGTCAGAGAATAGAGCGCTGACGGCATGACATACTTTTGTAGGCCAACCAGGAAGTTAGCATCGCACTGGTTCCCTCGACATAAAGCCGACGGGACTTTTCCTTTGGGATATTGAATTATTGCATAAAATAAGCTCTGTGGCAAACAAACGTTGATGATACTTACACGCTTTGTTCAAGCAAGGTCATCTTGATAAAGGAACACCACTTTTATGATTTTTGAAGAGTGAATGCAATCGGTAGAAGTAAAGATGACGTTATGCTTTAAACGAACAACACCACGGTCACATGACTTGACATCACCACCACTAGGCTGAAGTTGGACCAGTGTTCAACGTCATGACGTTTAGTTGTCTCATTTTGTCACTTGTAAGCAACCGCCTTTTTTAAGACACGTAAAAGCGTCAAAAGTCACGCGTGAGATATTTTAAGTCATGGAACAAAATCTGAAAATCTCCTGAGCGTGTGTTAACAGCAGACCTAATTTCAGGCATCTAACCAAAAACCCATTGACAAGGAAACCGGCTCTCTCCGGGGTTTTAGGACTCATTGCTACAGCCCACTAGAGGCTAAATCTGCTTGTCTACCATCCTACGCATGTGGAAAAGATAATAATACTTATATCATTGAACAAACTATGTTGTGGGACGAAAAGGTTCACTAAGATGTGTCTGAGTGTGGGACAATTACTTTAACTGATTGATAACTGCTTTGCTGACTCATCCTTGATTCGCCCTCGGCTGTTTCTGGGTTTCGTCAATTTTAATTGCAGCAATCTACCAAATCCAGGTTTTTGGATAAATCCTAGATGATAAATTGGACCATGTAGATGTCGAATCATGTTTTGATTTTGGATCTACAACACCTGGTTACATAGCGCTGCCAGCATAGCTGTAGCAAATAAAGGATCTTATGCTCTGTCTTTTCATATCATTGTAGAATAAACAGCGCTTTACTCCTGTGTAAGAAAATATCTAGTCTGTTAGAACTCCCTTACAAACCCAGTGGCTGAATCCATCCTTCTCGTATAATGGCCGTAGTCTGTCACGAGGCTGTTTTCGTAATGTTGTTTTCCGCTGTGGATTACACACATACTCTCACACAGGACAAATCCCCAACTGAGAAATCCAAACACCCAAGCAGTTTCTTTCATCACCCAAAGTCCTTCTCTAGCTACGATACTGTAGCTGCAGCCCCACACTCGATAAGCCCTCGTGGCGATGTGTGCGGCTCTGTGGATGTGGCTGCCAGACATTCGGGTTCTCCGCTCTCTCCGCAGTCAAACTGTCACGCTCTGAATGGCCTCTGCTGTGGTGCAGATTGTGTGGCCCAGGGCAGGACACGGGATTGCAGTATTGTGAAAATTGCTTTTCTCCTCGCCTTTCTCCACTTTCCTTCTTCCTACTGTAGTGTGTAGGATATATGTGCACGCATTGTAGAGCCCTTTTGGAACTATTACGCTGCTTATTTCAGTCGTGTGTTCGATTCTTTCATGGTGGCTCGCTGACTTTTTTAAAAAGATCTAAGCATACACACACTACACATAGTAACTGCCAGTGACAACATGACAAGTGTAGACAATGTTTAGAAAACTTGTGACTCCACATTCCTGCCAGAATTGAATCTCACAACCCCCCATGACTGCAAAGATCAGGGCATGGTAGAAAGGTCAGGGCCTTGAAATAGGATGAAAGGGGACTTTGAGACAATACTAGTGATTGACTCACAGATGTGTAGTAGTCCTTTATTTGTAGACCACTTCTAATCTAACTAGGAAGTTCTTCACACAAGGCCACAAATTAGAGATCAACAATAAAAGCACTGACTCGGCCAGACTGCTGCAGGTTGCCCCAGTGCCTCACGGCTGTAAAGTATCTGTGCCCCCCAGTTTTAAAGGTTCATACTTGGGGCTTTTTCTAACCATCATTCCCATCAGTAATGGGGCACTCAATCACACAAGGTGGTAAACAACTCTTCATTAGAGTTTACAGACCCACTTCCTGTTTCAGCTTTGACCTGCTGTACTGTACCGCAGTTGTGCATGAAGAGTTTTCCTGCACAATTAGGGATTATTATCAACTTTTGGGCACCCTCACTTTCGGTTCCACCTCTAAATACAGTGGTTTAGATAATCTGACTACACTGTCGGCTTGTTAACAACCTGTCAGATCATCTGACTGCCTGTTTCTCACCTTGTCGACTTTCGTCGTAGCCTTGTTGCTGTGGTCCAAGATCTCAGCGATGAGCACGGTGCCATCATAACAGATAGAAATAATGGCCGGAACTTTGAAAGTAAGACCCACGTTATAAACCTCAATTTACCTTTAAGCTTGGTCTTTGACATAGACAAAAGTAATTTGCCCAAATCACTGAAGCTCCACACAGGCCTATATGGGGCTAAAAGGTCTAAAATAAAGCAATGCTACGGGTCATAATGAGCTTTAAAGGTAATAATTCATGTTTAATACACTCAGTACTCTCAGGTGAGATTTTCTGGGGTATTTGGTGTGTGTGTGTGTGTGTGTGTGTGTGTGGCTCTCAACGTTACACACAAAACCCATCTCCACTGTACTCGTTCCTCCTCTGGCTTTTGAGAATTGATTGTCCTTTTGTTCGCCGTCGAGACGGATGGCAGCGCTGGCAGGCAGCGTTTGGTGGAGTTTTATTCAGCCATCCCGCTTCATAAATGTGCTTTCATAGCCTCCGTTACACCGATCATTAATTACTCACCCCTGCACGGTGCCGGGCCTCGCTGGTTGCCAGGGCAACGGGCCTGGCTGTGAGGCGCACCGTGGTTACTGTGTTGTTGTTGTTGTTGTTGTTGTGACCTTGTGTCTTTCCTCTGTTGGTGGTTTCGTTTGATCGTTGCAATGTAGCGTTTTCATAGTTGAGAGGCTTAAGGTGGTCTCTATAACGTCTATTGTAAAGATTTGTCCATTACTTTAGGAAATGGAGGCTTTACAACAGTTCAGACAAAGATGTGCTGAGCAGGTTACATTATGCTGCTGCTCCATTTGTTTCTCTAATGTGTCTCCTTCATTAGTTTGTTGCCTGTATATGAGCCAAAAACACGAACAATCTCTTCCAAAATGACAGTCACTGACGTTTCAATATGTCTTAATATGTTCATTAAAAACCTCTGTTTCCTTTTTTCTCTCTCTCTCTCTCTCTCTCTCTCTCCATCAGGCCAGCCAGCTTGGAGTCTACCGAGCGTTTGTGGACAACTACGAGCTGGCTGTGGAGACCGCGGAGAAGTGCTGCCAGGCTAACACACAGTTTGCTGAAATCTCTGAGGTAAGAAGGATGGACGAAAGAATGGATAACAACACCAAGCAGGGATAGAAATATGTTTTTTTTATTGGAAGCTATACTGTAGATGTGGGGGAAAGAATTGGACAAAAAGCAAGTCGTTACTGGTTTAGCTCCTACCTCGGAGCTGTTGCAGGAGTTGAATCTGTGATCTCTCAGTTATCGGATCATTTCACCACCGTACAAACCTCCTTCATACCATCCAGTTGAGTCTTTTTTTTATGTGTGCAGCACATTTAGATATAAGTACATGTTCAATTTATCGCAGGAGTGATTTTCATCACATTACACTTAATTGCTTCTTGTAGTATAATATAATATAAGATATCCTCTTTCTGTACTCTTTTATGATTTACGTGCAACTTTTCTTTCTCCAAATTCACAAAGCTGTCTGGCATAGTAGATCTCTAGTGTGGTTGCTGTGGTTAATACTATTATGTTAACATAAAACACTCGGTCCTGTGTAGCTGTATATTAATTTATTGTCAAAAAAGACTTGTTGCAGCTGGACAGTTTGTGAGATTGAGGCGGTGTCATCTGGTCACACAAAAATGACAAAGAGGATAACTGACTTGCAGCAGAGTGTTAAATGATGTGTTATTAGGGAAAGGAGCTGTTCTAAAAGCTGCTTAACAGTTTTGTCCCTGATGCAATGTACAGTTTTGTCCCTGATGCAATGTACTTACCAAACGCTCTGCCATTATTCACCCACACAGCTTTTAGCACTTCCCTTCATTTAACTGTGCATGGTCTGCTGAATATTTCTATAGAAATGCAGCCAGAGGCAGTTTTCTGTGTGTGTATATGTGTGTTCACTTACACGTGTGTGTGTGTGTGTGTGTGTGTGTGTGTGTGTGTGTGTGTGTGTGTGTGTGTGTGTGTGTGTGTGTGTGTGTGTGTGTGCATCAGTTAAATGGTGGACAGTGCAGAGGATAGTTGGTCTCATTCTCATCACTGACAAGGAAAAATCTGAGCTCAGTATCACCTTCACAGATCATATATGAGCAGTGACGGCATAATACATTTGTATATTTATAAGTTCCAACAGCTTCAAGGCCTCACAAGAACTTATTTTATCATAGGCACACTATATTTAAAAACACTCATGCCTCAAATCCAGTTGTGCAGGCTGATTTTAAACGTATCTACATTCCTAGCAGTGTTATATTTAACCAATCTAATGAGGTTGGGAATTGTGAAAGTGATATTACAGCTTTTTTTCTGTTTTGTCCAGCAGCTACAGAAATGGGTTCAGATGCAGCCTTTAAAAAGAAGGTTTCATCACTTTAAATATTACTCATTGCAGGAGGCATATTTAACCAAAGTATTTATATTCATACGAAGCAAATGTACACCTCTAGCTAAAGTCTTTGAGCTTTTTTTTTTTTGTACATATTCTGTCTTCACTTTTTTCAAGTAGTACCATCAGTCTTCGTCAATGTTGTATGAGGCCTACCAGTTAGCGTTGAGGCTGGTGTCTACATGCAGGATGGGGGATTCATCATCGAGGGTTGTTAATGGCCAAAGTAATGATGCATGACTCCGAGCCATCTGAGCAAGATGGTGAGGGGAAATGCTGCTGAGGAGGGCATAATTAATTTGGAAATGGATGACCTCAGTACTTGAGGAAGGATAATAACCTCACTATGTTTTCATATGGATTAACTGTACTGAAGTGGTTTTTTTAAAGGTCTTTTTTAAAGGGTTTTCCTCGACCTACATTTTGTCTCCAAACAGAACCTGAAGGTGAGGAGCCCAAAGGACTCGAAGGACCAGACAGCCAAGAACTCTCTAGAAGGTCGGCCACATCATGCTAGTTTTTACTCACTCCCATCTATTAAATGGTGTACATGAAGCATATTGTCATAATTCAGACATAGATTATAAACAATTCAGTCTGATTTCTCTCCTTTCTCGTGCACAGCGTTGCTGTATAAACCAGTGGACCGAGTGACCCGCAGCACATTGGTACTTCATGTAAGTAACAGGGAGCGCTGAAGCGCATCTTAACGATGTCACATCACAAATTGAAGATCTGAAATGTTTTAGTAATTGCCTCTATTGCTAAACCTTGTTTTCACTACTCGGTCTCCTGGGGGAGCTTTTACCTCAAGGGTCAAAGGAAGAGTATCTGACTCTTCAAGTCTTTATACTTTCTTTAAAAATTTCCTGTTTGGATTCAAGGGAAAATAAATTATATATATATATATATATACCTGAATATGTGTTCTTTTAGCTGGACAAAATTAATATTTCTACATCTACCGCTGTACTCCAGGACTTGCTCAAACACACGCCCACCAGCCACCCGGACCACCCGCTTCTGCAGGACGCCTTGCGGATCTCCCAGAACTTCCTGTCCAGCATCAATGAGGAGACGACGCCCCGACGCCAGTCTATGACTGTCAAGAAGGGAGAGGTGAGCCTTCACAGATTTACCAAACATCTGATGACTCGAGACGAGCCACATTTTGCTGCCTAGTTTTACACCTGATTGGCATGCTCTTCTTCAAACAGCTAATAAGCAGATTGATTATGTTACTTGGCTATAGTGCGTACTAATTTACTGAACTAAGACAAAGTCGTTTTGGGTTACTAGAAGACCTGACAACGCCTTTATGGCATGTTTTGTTCTGGCTTAAAATGTTTTTGTCTTAGTGCATCTCTGAAATCATGACTATGAAATGGAGCAAATAATAATGCATCATTGTCTGATTCATACAGACTGTCCCTTTTAATAAATTTGATTTACTGTGTCAACAAAAATAAGACTCAAAGGTGATACAACCCGCTCTACAGACGTAGACAATAGTCATTTTTATCATCAGTTCAACTCTTTCCAGCTCTGATGTTGAGCATGGTGATGTCATAACTCCGCCCTCTCAATAACCATGAAGTCTTTGCCGAATGAGTGTACAGGAGCCGCCAATCTGCAGCCTAAAGCAGAGCCCATGCCCTTATATGGTCATATCAGGGTTGCCTACTTGAGGGTGATTCTGTGTTTGCTCTGTGTCTCTCTTGTTGGCTTCCCATCCCTCCATCTCCCCTAACGCGAACATGCACACACACAACCTACCCCCCCCCCCTGCTGTCTCTGTCATCCCCGGAGATGACTTGACGCACATGAATGGACGCCTCTTGATTGATAGCTTGCGTGACACTGCCGTACATAATGCCTTGTAATGAGCCATCGGTCCGCTCTGACCGGCAGATTCCAAGTTAATTATTCATAAATGGAGGGTGGGAGCGAACGAGGGAAAAGGCTGTGACGGCTCCTCCCTCTGCTCACAGTGGGGTCATTACCCCACCCTCTCTCCACACACACACACACACACACACACACACACACACACATTCCTGCTCTCTGTTCCATTCACTCGCTCTCTTTCTCTTGTTTGTCTTTTAACATGCACACACACACGGACACACACACTTCCCCTCCCATCCCTGCAGGCTCCAGTTCCATCCCAGTTCGTCCAGACCTCCACACCAGTCATCAAATATTTATTATGGATACATGAAAGCAGCGCGTGGAAATCAATGGAGCTCATTATATCGTACCTTGGGCTTAGAGTATATAATATGCCTGAGGTTTTTGTCCACATTTTGGGAACTGAGCTGCAACATATAACTCGCTTCAAAAGACTGTCGTTACCTGGAAAGTTGAGAAGATGAAGTCTTACATTTAATGAAGAGGATGATGCGTAAATCAAGTGATAGCTTCAGCCAAAAATAATACAAAATAATACTTTAATCACTTGTAGTAGAGAAGATGTGTTCGTAATGCTGTTTCAATATCTGTAATTACATAAAACGATCAAATGATTTGATCTACCAGGTCAGCGCACCCTCACCCTCTTAAATTGTCGCTCTGCTGAAGCTAAATCTGTTCTCTGACCTCTTCACGATGTCTGTGAACATTAACATCATTACAGTGTTGATAACAGTTCTTTTCTTTGTGCCTTCAGATGTCCAAAGGGGAACTCAGGCCTTTGATAGCGCCGAGGGTTTAACTGAGACTTGCCCTCATTATTGTTTACTCATGTTTTGTCAACAAAAATTTGATGAGTGTCGCCAAAATTATGTTTATTTAATTTTTACAGTAGGTTGCTAGCCTTAGCGATCGGTAGCGACACTGGGCTCAAAAGCGTTAAGATAAGAAGATAAGAAAGAGGCCATTATAATGTGACCGGAAATTAAGAGGATTCAGGGAGCGCTGAAGTGTCACTCTTACCCTCCATGTGTACGCAGTAGTGAGTAACCTGTGGTTTGTTTAGTGGAGGCATGCGAGAGCAGCACAAGTGGGCCCCAGAGGCCACGGCCCAGCCAGAAGAGGGGAGGGGACAAACAGAAGCTGCTTAATTAAAATGCAAATGATGGCGCTGCCTAAATCTCAATTCACCTCCTCGCTCCGCTTTGTTTTCCTGTGGGAAAGATGTGCTCCTGTGTGTGTGTGTGTGTATGTTTCGGGCAGAAATGCCAACCACTTTCAAGTGTCTGTATGTCTGTCCTTCACTCTACCATAACACAAACTGGCCCCCCCATATACACACATTGTTTTACACACACTGTACACAACAGCAAAAACACACAAGCACCGAGGAACCCCTTCAAGCGTGTCTTCTAAAAATAAACATGGATCTTTTGTAAATTCATGCCATTACTCGCGCACACGCTCTCAGCGAAGGCTCCTCCAAGAGATGGTCAATATTTAATCTGCGTTCTGTGCTGTCAGCTCGCTCTGCCTCACGTCGTTCTCCTTCCACGTTGGTGCTGCTGATGTTGCGGTCAGCTATTATGAGAAATGGAGAAAGTCAAATTTCTCCGACTGGCTGTATTAATATCGTGAAAATGTCATCTGATGCGCTGAGACAGCTGGTTTGTTAAGGATGTCTTTTGCCCTCAGTAGCAGAGCAAAGCACATTTTCATATTTATCAGATTACTGATGTAGAATCTGGAATATGTGTCTGCATTCGAAGATAAAAATATGAACCTTTTATTTAACAAGAAAAAATATCTGCGGGCATTCAGTGAATAAGTCAAAGCATCTATTCAGCATTAAAACAACATAACTCATGAGAACAGCATTATTTAGGCTATTATTGTTAGAGATGTTTTCTGTGCAGAATCTGATTCAGAAATTGCTATTCATAACACATTCATTCTGATTTGATGGAGTCAAAACCTCTGGGAAGGGTTTTTAATGCCATATTTGATTGTGCAGGTTAAACAGATGCTTTTGTGTCGCAGTATTCTAACGTCCAGTCTTGCTTTGTACCTTCAAATGATTCCCATTTACTTCCACAGTTTGAAGCCTGTACATCCCTAATCAAGCTGTTATCCCTCTCTTTATTTTGTCTCTCTTTCGTGAGATGAGCATGAGTCAGCGTTTGTAGTTTGTCAGTTGGGGTGCTTTGTGTATAGTAATCCTTCTTAAGCTTCTGTACTTTCTGTTCAACAAACAGAATTTGTGTTGTCTTCTCCGATTACCATCCATAGAAAAAATAATAATTTAAGATTAAATACAAACTAGATTTTTGAAGGAGTAAAAACACAGCTGCACTGGCCTCTGTGGGACGAAAGGTAGACTGTAAGTCTCTTGAACCTCTGGCCACACCCAACGTCATAGCTAGGTTTTTACAATACTGTACTCAGCTGTAGGCTACTTTGTGTTTATTGCTAATTACTACATGTCAGCATTCTAACAAACATTACAATCTACACTGTGACATTGCAATCACGTGCATGTGAGCATGCTAACGTCAGCATTTAGCTCAAAGTGCCTAACGGAGCTGCTCTGGCTGTGGAGTCTCTATATCTATTTATATATTACATATGGAAGTTTAATCTGCTGAATGTAATTGGCAATGGATTAAATGCCCTTTAAACTTTAAATCCGCGATCACATTACAGCGCCCAATTGGATCACAGTGCTGGTGTGCTGTACATTGACGGTGAATTGGTGCTTTTCATATACATGTATAGCTTCACAGTATAGCATAAGCTCCAGTATGCCTCATTCCTAATGTTGTATTTGAGTAACATGCCAAAACCAAGCGGCACATTGTGACCAATGTTTCATTCTAACTACTGTACTCGACCTAAATATAGACCAGCATGACAGCATGTAGATTGATAGAAGTAAGGCAAGACAGAGCCTTGTTTTATATTCTAGTGAGATGATATCCTCAGGAGATTACACTGCATGTGGAATCACTTCATAGATGTGCCATTCTTGTGGCTTCAAAGTCCAAAACCCAAAGATGGAGACTGAATGATGGATATTACAGTAAATACCTACCAGAGGCTCTTTATAAAGAGCAATTTCATCATACCTCAGTCTGCATTACAACACAAACTGGAAACCGGAAATTAGATGTTGTGTGCGCTCTGACAGATCACAGCATCACAGTTGCCATTAGAGAAATATGCCAAATAGACCACTGCAGTGGGGCTGTCACATGGTTTTGATATCAGTACAGTAAGAAACTGCGGCGTGACATGTATCCCATAGCTACTCTGTCTCTTTCCTTACTTTGTCCTTCTCCCCATTCTCCTGAAGCCACTTACTTTCCTTTTGATATACTCTCAGGCTCACTCTGTCTTTTGTCCCCCCCCCCACTTCACCCTCTCCATCATGCACAAGCGTCCGACTGACACGGCAATGGTCCTTTGCCAGCAGACGTCCGGTCAGGTTTTGTAAGCACGTAAACCTCTCCTACACAAGTATCGGCTCCACTCCAGTGTGTTCTGCTGCTGTGTGGTCGTGATGCAGGTGGGAGGAGGAAGGGGACAGGAGAGGGGAGGGCACAAAGATGAAGATAGGGATGTGATTGGTTCTGAACAAGTGTGATGTCAGGCCTTGCCGAGAGGGCGTTGATGTAAGGTTGGCTCGGTGGGGTGCTGCTGTGGCCCCTGGAACAACATGGAAGTGAATAGGAAGCCCTGCGAAGAAAAGAGATTTTGTTTATAACGTAAAACATGCTTTAAAAGTGGAAAGGAAATCTTGGTGGACAACTGTATTCTCTGATTTGCTTGGTTTGTAGCAGCAGTAGATGGACTGTAAAACCCCTTATTTCTGCATATTGGTAATGTTATAGCCCATGAGCTGCCATTCCTCTTGTGGCTGTTTCTTACTGACAAGAAACCTGCTCCTCAAGTGTTGTCCGCTAGCAGCGCCGACTCTTTAATAATTAACGCTGAATTCAATTATTTGTTTGTTCGAACTAAATGCATTTGTAATTAAAACAAAATATCAGCTTAGATAGATAGGTCCAAGTCAACGTGGGTGACTAATCCAAATTATGCAGACACTTTTTCAAATGTTAAAAACACACATTTTTGACTTTTGAAATTGATTTGTTTCCACAATTTATCATGTGTGCAGTCAAAAGAACAAAAGCAAGGGCAAAAATGTACTATACTGTGTATTTATGAGGTCACTTCCCTCACTAGATCCTACCTGCTTTGATTGCCTGCTTAGTTAAAATACAAAATGTTATTGTATTATCAGTTTTTTTTTAACAGTAAACCTCTCCTGCCTAACCGTTTATACTCCGCACCACAAGTAAAACCAGTGTCATGAGCTCGTGAAGGTGGGTCGTTTACTACTGAGTTGTGGTTTGGCATTTCTCTGCTCCGTGTTTTTTTGTTCCAAGTCCAAATGTGTTTTCTTACTTGGAAAATGACATCACTGTCCCCTTTTGGCAAATGACAGTATTACACATCTCATTACATAGTCTGACATCAGCGATTCCCAGTCTGCCTTTACCTCATTCATTCCTCTACAACCTGGATTATCAAACCAGAATATGACAAAAGCATTTACCAGGTGATTAGTGTAATTAATGCAAATTAATGCAAGACCCTCCACACTTTTGAGGTAATGATTTGGTTCGTATTGAATGAACATTAGTAGGTTGCACATGAGCTTCGTCACGGATGATTAGGTAAAACGGACATTTTTTTATGAAGGAGCACCAAGAGAAACTTAAATCTATACTCTCCCAGGCTCCCTCCTCGCCTCCACTCTGTTCTTTGTCATGCTCGTAAAAGAGAGGAGAAGGAATACAGCTTCGGGATGCGGCACCAATATATGTTGTAACAGTGTTACTGACCAACCGCTGTTGTTTGTTGTCGTCACAGAGCCGTCAGCTTCTCAGGGACAGTTTCATGGTGGAGCTGGTGGAGGGCGCCAGGAAGTTGCGGCATGTCTTCCTCTTCACTGATCTGCTGCTCTGCGCCAAGCTGAAGAAACAGATCGGAGGGTAAGAAACGTTGCAAATGACAGTTTTTTTGTATCTTAGCAGCCGTAGTGAAATCCCCAAAATACATAGATTACCAACAATGCAGTAGTTTGATAGTGCAGAAAATGGTTGGAATTAATTCTCCCCTTTCCACTGTCACCTTTCCCCCCATTTATCCACATCTTTGATCCATCTTTATCAATCCACTCCTCCCTCACATCCATCTTCTCTACTCACCCTTCACCATCCATCCCTTCTCTTTTTGTTCCTCTCCTCTTCCCAATACAGTAAAAACCAGCAGTATGACAGTAAGTGGTACATTCCCCTGACTGAGCTGACCTTCCAGGGCCCCGAGGAGACCGAGCCCCTTACCATCCCCCAGGTCCCCGACGAAGAGCTTGACGCCATGAAGGTCAAGATCTCACACCTCCGCAGTGAGATTCAGAGAGAGAAGGTAGCGTCGATGAACACTGTTTTGCAAAAATCTGTTCAGGAACTACGGAAAAAAAAAGTCTGACATTTGAAATTTGAAGTTTGGCCTCTGGGATTATTAAAGTGTTTCATGCTTATTGGATACAGAATGTTTCTAATATAAGGTGATCAAGGTAACGCACAAACACACCGTCAAACGTTTTCACCGCTGTGATTTCAGAGAGGCAACAAGGGTTCAAAAGTCATTGACCGTCTGAGGAAGAAGCTGTCTGAACAGGAGTCTCTGCTGCTGTTGACGTCTCCGAGCCTGCCCATCAGGGTCTACAACAAGAACGGCAAGGTGATAACACTCTCCAACTTCATCACCATCCTCCCACTGCTCCCCCCGCACGCTCTCCTTCTCCAGATTTCATCTGTTCGTCTCATTTTACTGCATTTTTGTCGTCCTCCGCTTTATTCCCACGAAGCACGATATCCCCTAGCTTATCATACTTGGACTTTCTTGAAACAGTTTCTGTGTGATGTCTTCCATCTGTTAAAGCTAGCTGGAGGCGGATTCATGAGTGTTGATATTGTATGTTTGCACAGATGACACGTTTCTTTTTAATCTGCCTCTCCCCACATTAATCTTTGAGGTAATAACAGCCATTTTGTGTATGTGTTTGTGCTCAGGGTTACAGTTTCCTGATTTCGTCTGACTATGAACGTGCAGAGTGGAGGGAGATAATGAAGGAACAGCAGAAGAAATGTAAGTGTCCTATAAAATGTCCTGTCAGACAACGTCTTCTTCTTATTTGCGAAGAACATCCAAGACACTTTACACAAAACGTTTAGGCTAAATGTGGATACGTGTACATTAGCAACTAATAAACCGACAACCTTGTGAAGGAGATAGAGACCAATATACAATGTCATTTACAGTCTACATTTATTGTCGTCCCTCAAGGTTTGAAAACTTCCTCCTTGACTTCCATGGAGCTGCAAATGTTGACCAACTCCTGTGTCAAACTGCAGACTGTCCACCACATTCCACTTAGCATCAACAAAGAAGGTAAGCCACTATTTTCTTCTTTTGAAAGTTGTGGTAACACTTTCAATGAAACTCATGTCTATAATGCATTATAAACACACCGGTAATGCATTATAATCTGCTTATAGCACTGTATAATTATAGCAATAAGCAACCTAAGATATACATATTGCCTCATAACGATCACCATAACACATAAAGCATTTTATAATGACTTATAAGATCAAGTATCCTAATACTTCATTGCTGGTCACTCATTGACAAGGATCATAGTGTATTATAATTCCCATAGTTGTAGTACATTATAATCTTTTTTTAAATACATTATAAGCATATACTATATGCAGTATAATCATGTAATGTATGTCTAAAATGCATTATAGATACTTGCAAAAAATAATTTGTGAGGGACCAGCAGATGGCAACCATGGGCAGTCTTTTTAATTAAAATGCTACATGATTATTTGATTTAGTAGATATTTCCACAGGGAAATGATTCACTGTTTTGGGCTCTATGTATAGATGTGTGGTTACACATTATATTCTTTTTCTGCATACATGTCTTGTCTGGCAGCTCTGTTCAAATGCATGGAAAATTGTCCTGGAAAGAAATGTTTTTGATTAATGATAGTTGAGATTCAGATGAGGACAAAAAGTGCACAGAGGTTTAAGCCACGTGTTTTGTGCTGTACACGGCTGCTTTATCCCTTCCTTCCATGTCTGATTCTGCTCCAAAACAAACAGAGATCTGCATGCTTTTATAATCCCCTCTCGCTGTCTTTTTTTTCTTCTCTGACTGTTTTTCCAGAGGATGAATCCCCCGGTCTCCACGGGTTCCTGAATGTAATCGTCCACTCTGCCTCCGGCCTCAAACAGAGCTTGAGTGAGTCACGCACCTTTAGCCTGCATGCACACAACAGAAAATACATATAATCAGACAAAATGAGTTACTGAGAAAGCTCAACTTTAATTTGACCACTGAGCAGTGGAAAACTGCATTTTACAGGGGGGGGGGGGGTTTCTGGTGGAGGCTTTTAGAAGTACGTGTTGCCATCGGACTTTAATTTAGGTTCATCTTTCAAGTTTCACTACTTAGATTTAGGTTTAATTTGCAGGAATTTACATTTTTAAAATTGTCGTTTGGTATATTTACTGACATTTACCGCAAAAACACCAACATTAAAACATTTGGACAAATTATACGTGACTTATTCCTATTTTGCTTTCTGGGGATAACATTTAGCCAGTTCAATTGCTACTGTCATGCATCCACAAATATCAATTCAGTAGCCATAGAAATGTCATATGTTTTCAATGCTCCCCTTTCTACCAGATCTCTACTGCACATTGGAGGTGGATTCATTTGGCTTCTTTTCAAGTAAAGCCAAGACGAGAGTGTATCGATACACTACTGAACCCAAATGGAACGAGGTAAGAGACTGTACTGTACATGTTCCGGTTGGAAGGAAATGTCCCTGCAGAGTCTTTATACATAATATAGCGGTCGGTTGAGTCACTGTAATGTCTACGTTGCAACCTACAGGCCTTCCATAGTTAATGATGGAATGTTAACATGCACATTTACTTCTTGGTACAGTTTGTGGTGCCTGTTATGTATCTGACATCTGGTCCTGTAATCAGTAGTCAGCTGGCCATCTTCGAGTAAGCCCCTGCGAACATGTAACAAAACCACACGTGTACGCATACTGTACGCATGCAAGCAGACATACACACACAAACACGATTGCATTGATGGCACAGCTGGATGTTGGAGGTTAGCAGGGCAGAGGAGAGGACCCAAAGACTCTTTGAGGATTTTGCTCAGCAAAGTGGAAATAATATCAACTAATGAGGAGCTGCTGGTGATGACTCACATCTCTCAAAATGCTAAGTGAACCAACACAGTGTGGGCCTCAGAACGACGTGCAAAACATATGCAGAGTGCCCCTGTACATAATTACAGGGAATGTTGGTCAGCTGTGTGGTGGGATGTATGAATTAAGATGTAGGGTGGATGCAGATTTTTTTTTTCTCAGGGTATATTGTCATTCTTGTTGTTATTCCAGTCTCCATTGTTGTCATTGTCCTTGAATGAGATGTAATCTCCCTACAAACATCTTCTTTTTCTTCCCCGAAGGAGTTTGAGATTGAGCTGGAGGGCTCTCAGACCCTGAGGCTGCTCTGCTATGAGAAGTGCTACAACAAGACCAAGCCGAACAAAGAGGATGGAGATAGCACAGACCGCATCATGGGGAAAGGACAGATCCCGGTATGACATGATGTCACCCCCCCCCCCCCCACACACACACACACATTCAGCAGACCCAACATGACTCATTACTGATACGCAGTTATGTCACCACCACTGCCACAGAGCATGAAATCCATATTATTGCTCAGTGAGCCACTTAAACTGAGCATGATGTAAAAATTGCTGATTAGATTAATTACCCGAATATGTTATGGATGGGTGGCGGTTGGTTATATGTAGAGAAATCCTCTGTTCCGAGGATGTGCAGAGTCTTTGATAGAATGACACAAAGCCTTTCATTTTCATGCCGTTGAGCTATCGCTGTGCTGCCAGGCTAAGCTGTTTAAAGCATTGCTCGCAGTCCAGAGTCTACAACGGCTATCGAGCAACGGCAATGCCGTCCCGCACGTGCGGAAATGACGTCAATACCATCAGGTGCTCCGTTCGTTAAAAAGTGCCCAAAATCCTGATAAAATGCCAGAATTAAACAACAGAGATACTGTGAGACTGGCTGATCGCAGGTTTAGATATCAGGTGATTAGGTTGCCAAGACGACGCCAGCCTGCAGGATAATGGCAAGTGTCACTCAGGAGATCAACAGAGAGAAAGCAGAGATACAGGAGAGAGAGAGCGATGCAGACAGACGGAGAGATTTCGTCGGAAACACGAGTCTCGTCTTTGATTCACCCCCTTTCCAAAAAACCTCCTTCTCTTGCTCCTCCACCCACAGCAGGGCAGGTGTTTGTGTTTGTCTTTGTGTGTGAGATAATACATATCGGAACAGTGTTTCACCTCACACCTCACACCCACAAAAACACACAAATGGATGTCTAAAGGTTTGTCTTATTTGGTGTTTTTCCTCAAACAAACTGAGAGATAAAAAGCTAGAAAAACTGAAGAAAATACAAACGAGAGTCCCCTTTTATACATGTGGTATTAAAATTAACCAGTCGTAGAAGAATGAAATATCAGCTTCATGTTATATTATCAGTATTCATTTTGAGCAGCCTGTATCCTTCACACTTTGTTCAAATTGCAGTAGCCTCACTGCCAACGGTGAATCACAGTCACGTGCTCCACCTAGTGGTTCCTTTGGTAATCCTGTGACAGCACCACATCTTGACAGATGATGTCATTCAAAACAAACCACCCAGAGTGGTGAGAAAGTAGCTCAGCAGGATTTTCATAAATCCAGGGCAAGAAACTGCCGCTCTCGTCTTCAGTAGAAGCCACAGTGGCTGTTATTTCCCACAGATTACTGTTCAGTTTTAGTGGTTTACCAACCAAATGAATGTTTAGAATAGAATAAAATAACCATTAACTTGCCATACAGGTGTACATTTACCTGCCTAAATCTGTTTCTAATACATGTACAAATAGTGCAATTTAAATGTTTATTTCTCTTCGTTCTCTATGCATAATCAGCCAAAATGTATTGCGTCAATGTATTTCAATCCTTGTACTGTATGTGGGAATTTGAAATCTTTTTTTTCGGTTCAAAATGCAAGCAGTTACACAAACACTAACGAAAGACAAGAGAAGGTTAATTACTCCCCACAAAACAGTACAGTCAAAGAACAGATGAGATTATTATGGAGATTATTTCATACAATATATACTATTTATTCAGTGTCTAAAATCACTGTGAGCAAAAGTTACTATATTCTTATCATACAGTACAAATGCCAAATTCTATTTTTGATCATACACTTTTATATATGTTCATTAACCTAAAAAACATACACAGTTTTCAGGTTTTTTTCCTACATGCATGCATTGCAATGCATTTATTTTTTAAATAATAATAATAGGCCTGTCTCCATCTGAACGTGCTATAAAACTTGTTGTCTTCTTTCATCTTTTCACGCAGTGTTTCTAAACTGTCTCAGCTCATGCTGTTTGCTTCACGTCAGCATTAAACACGGTGTAGTTTTACAAATCTGTGATTTATTGGAAATGTTGTTCAACAGCACATCGACCTTCAACCGATAAAAGGCTGTGGAAGATAAAATTGTATTTGTTGGCCAGAAACTTGAGCGTTAAAACATTTTTATTATGGAATGTAATTCTTTGTAGATAAACGGCTCAAAAGAGCACTCTCAGCAGTGAAAGATTCAGTTATGAGAAACATGATCCAGCTTTGCATGCTACCAGAAGAGGCTTAGGTAGACATTCAACATACAGTATACTGTGTGTATGTTTATTGGGTTGTGTTAGATCTGTGTGTACTCAGATTGTATTGCCCCAGATGGCATGTCTCTACAGATCTGAGTGTTTTTGTGCATGTTTCGGTGTGAATTTAGTCTCTTTGAACAAGTTAGGTTTGTTTATCATATTTATGAGAATACAATAAAGTGACAACAAAACTACCTTTGAAAACATTCCACTAAGATGAAGGGAAGATTTGTACTGTTGATGCAACTATAACTTTATGCTCTATTTAATCTTAGAAAAAGAAAATAAACATTACAAGTCCATGGCCTATAGACCTCCTTAATGTTGTACATGTCTAACAGATAAACAAACACATGGGTAGTGCTGGAAGAAGTTTTACTTCAGTAAAATTTCCAATCCAACAATGTAGAAAAACTCCGTTACAAGTAAAAGTCAAAAATCTTAAGCATGATTGTACACCATTTGAATTGTTTCATTTAACAAAAAGTGAATCACTAATGATGATCTAAAAGGATCAACTGTGTGGATGTTATGAAATATCTCTGTAGTTCAAATAAAATGTCCCTTAATATATGCTAACATGTTTTGTCCTTTTGTGTTATCTCCACCAGCTTGACCCTCCGACTCTCCAAGGCAAAGACTGGCAGAGGACAGTTATTCCCATGAATGGGGTGAGTAGATTGATTCTACTTTTTCCTGTATTTCCTCCCCCAGCATTTAAAAATTGGCAAATTTGCTCGCTATCTAGTTTCTTTAAATACTCATAATAGGTGTCCCTGTTATGTAAATCCAATGCAGCCTTACATTTGTATAATAGTAGCACACGGCGGTGAGGACTATTTGAAACAATTTCTCCAGGATGTGGTTGATATCTCTGTGAAGTCTACATCTGGTTTTGACATGGCAGGATTTCCTCAAGATCATGGGAAGCCATTGCAGATGGATGTCAAGCTTGTAAACCCGTTTTAACTTCAAGCCCTTTTTTTCCTGTGTCAGATCGAGGTTAAACTTTCCATGAAGTTCACCAGCCGAGAGTTCAGCCTGAAGAGGATGCCCTCACGGAAACCCATGGGTGTGTTTGGTGTCAAGATCACCACAGTGACCAGGTGAGTTGACATTTAAACACACGGATGCTACCTAATTATAAGTAACCATCTGATCACCTGTACTGTTAAACCCCAAACTGTTATCCTTGCATCCATTGGCCTATCGGTCTATCAGAGCACATTTGTATTTGTTAATGGCGTTCCTCAGGGCTCGATTCCAGGCCTCCTCTTCTTCTATCCATTCTCTGTGCTAATATTTTTGTTTCTTTCCTCACATCCTACAATGTTATGCTGAGGGTTACATTTTATATACTTTTTCTGTAATTTGAGTGACAAAATTGTTAGAGCACCTCACCCCTGTTTGCCTGGCTGCCATCTCCAGTTGGATGGATGTTTGTCCAAGGAATTTCTCATCAGCATTAACAAATCCACCTTCTCCCCTGTGATGACTGCCAAGTGTCTCATTCTTATCCTAGACAGTAGCAGGCTCTCTGTAAAGAGTTAATTCGGAATTTAGATTGTTTTAGACCATTATTTAAGAAGATTGGGAGTCTACAGTCACACACAAAGAGCTCCGCTGTGGGTATTATATTCCCATTTTAACCATTACCATTATTTGCTAATTACCACTAAAACATTCCTACCTTCCTGTCAGCCTGCCATTGATGCTACTCGCAGACTTCACACTTAAATATTTGAACAATTTGTTGCCTTAATTTCTTTTGTCAAAATAGAAGGAGGGAGACAGTTGGGGGGGGGGGGGGACATGTAGTAGAAGCTTCAGTGTGTTGTGTTTGTGGCCATTGTTGCTGCTGATGAATTACAAGTGGGTTAACTAGATTTACCAGCAAAATCAATTAGTGCTACATATAAATAATGTAAACAGAAACGCAAGCAAAGAGCCAGAGGCATAACTGGCCCCTCAAGTAGTCATAACACAAAACACAGCCGTGTTCATTTTGTCCTTGTTTCTCAATAAAACAAAACGTTAAGTGCCTCGTTGTTCATTCAGTATTCATGCTGTTCAGTGTTTCACTTAATATAAATCATAACATAATCATTCATGTTTGTCTCCATCTAGGAGAGAGCGCTCCAAGGTGCCCTACATTGTCCGGCAGTGCCTAGAGGAAATTGAAAGGAGGGGTATGGAGGAGGTGGGCATCTACAGAGTATCGGGAGTGGCCACTGACATTCAGGCCTTGAAGACCGCCTTTGACACCAGTGAGTACACCCTTCATCTCCATACAGTAGGTGTCTCCATATAGTAGGTATCTCCATACAGTAGGTGTGGAGATGAAGTAAAAATCTCTTTGATTTAACTTGTACTGCCGTCGCCTGTAAGCGTCATGGTTATAAAAGTGTAGCTGCTATGCATTTCTAGGAAAGATGGCTGAGAAGATTTATTGACCATCACCTGAAGGAAACCCTTTTTCTAATCTTTCTGTTTCTGTTGATCAGGTGATCATTGTTGTAGCTCTGTGTGTGTGTGACTGTGAGTTAACGTGAGGCGTTTTATCTGCTGTCAAATGATTAACCAGATGTATGAACTAATTCCGTATGACCTTGCATTTGCATTTTGTGTGTGTGTGTGTGCTATTTTTGAATGTATCTTGTGTTGAGTGTGTGTACTTCTCTGTCGTTCTGATGGAAAATAAGACGCATGGAGACTGCTGCCTGTGCCGAGGTGTTTCCAAGTCTTATCGCCTTCCTTTGGGGGCCACAACCTCCTGTCTTCAATGTTGTTCTTGTCTCTCTCCTGCAGATCATAAAGACGTGTCGGTGATGATGAGTGAGATGGACGTCAATGCAATCGCTGGGACCTTGAAGCTGTACTTCAGAGAGCTGCCAGAACCGCTCTTTACTGATGACCTCTACCCCAATTTTGCAGGCGGCATCAGTAAGTGACAAACACAGCTAATTATCAGTAGTTGCAACTTCTAGATGTCTACTCAGGGTTGTTCAGGTAAAAGTCCTTCATTTGTAGTACATGTAAAAATCTCCCTTTCTTTCTGTGCAGCCCTGTCTGATAGTGTTGCCAAAGAGAGCTGTATGTTGAACTTACTGCTGTCACTGCCCGAGCCCAACCTGGTCACATTCCTTTTCCTCTTGGATCACATGAAGAGGTAAACACACACATGCTTGCATAATATATAGAGAGGGATGCCTACAGACGCATGCACAACAAGCCATACATATACAAGAGGTGCAGTCAACTGCACCAAGCACATATGTTTATATTCCAGAGAGATTTGAATTTAAAAACCTTTTTTGACATTTTCAAAAAAAACTTGCAAATGGGAGAATTACTGTTACTGTTTTCAGGATGGCGTACTTATGTGTGGTTTGGTTCCATCATGCTGCATTTACACTATTAAAGCAAATGCAGTCACTACTACAATGGTGAAAACTGTTCATCACAATGTCCCTTTTCTACTGCTGTAGGACTTTTAGTATCTCTGATATTCACATTTTGTAGGCGCAACACACACGGATCAATCACCGCACATTAACATCACCTCCGTGTGCGCCTTTGATCTCTCCACACCACTAATGGACTCGTCTGTCATTTTCTCCTCAGGGTGGCGGAGAAGGAAAGCATCAACAAGATGTCGCTCCACAACCTGGCGACGGTGTTTGGGCCGACCTTGCTGAGGCCTTCCGAGAAGGACAGCAAGATCCCCGTTAACCCCACGCAACCCATCAGTATGGGGGACAGCTGGTCCCTGGAAGTCATGGCGCAGGTGCGCCATAAAGATCTTCTTCTGGCATTTTGTTTTTGAATTTTGTGAAGCTTTTTCAGAAAAAGTTGCTCCGCTAACTGCAAGCTCGAGCAACCAAAAACTCATTTGTCTTTCTTCCGTTTTTATTTTTTCATTGCAGGTCCAAGTGTTGCTGTATTTCCTCCAGCTTGAGACGATCCCCACCCCGGACAGTAAACGACAGAGCATCCTCTTCTCCACCGAAGTATAGAGCTAACATTGACTCTGCCCGAACCTGAGACTTTGACAATGAAGGAGTGAAATTGAGAAGGACCGTGGCTCAAAGTGAGCCTGTAGTAGTATGCTTTTGAATTAACTGATCAGATTGCATTTGGCTCTCGCAGCTGGAAAGGATTGTCTCTGACGTTGCCTGCCTCCCTCAAACACAGGAGGGCGCCACTGGTCTTCGAAGCTCAGAGGATGCGAGGTCCTTGCGGTTCATATCTCCCGTTACCTGATATTTAGTATGATTCCCTCTACCTTCAGTGATGATGTGGAAGCGTCTGCCCTCTACATTTCTTCACCGTGCTCTTTGCTGGTCCTTTACAGCTTGTTGACGGTTGTGGTTCGTACAGCAAAAAGTTGTCAAAATCAGTCCATAATAGAACGGAATATGTCTTTCTTGATTCTTAATTTAGTTTGCCAACAGATCAGAAATGCCATGTACCTTTTTGTTTGGGCATTATCCTCTATCTGTGTTTATTTTGGACAATCATCAGCTCTCAAGACAAAATATGTTGATCGATCTCAAACATTGCATCATGTCCTGCTGGGGAAAAGTCGAACCGTTACCTTACAAAACCTCAGCACATTGTTACAGAGAAGACAAGAGGAAACATTTGTGCTGTTTGTAGGAGTTAAAAAATGAAGATCCAGAGCTGCCACAGTACTGGCTTTTCTTCTTTGTGTAAGGAAGATAACACCTGTGTGCTGAAGTGTTTACAACGTAAACAAACCCCTAACGCTGCAGCTTAAAAAAGGACTGTAAGACATTTTAAACATTAGTAATACACTGCAATCTGACTGCCTGCGTTTTTTAAGACCATAAAAGCAAAGTTCCTGTTATTGTGTTGTTTGTGTCTCAAGGTAGTCTTCAGCTTGAATATCGAGGAAGCAATATATTTTCTAACATAGGATGTCTGTGTTCGCACCTTTGCAGACGGAATGTCCTTGTTATTGTAACGTAGAACATCTTGCCAAATTAATATGTTGTTCATTTGTTTCTAGGAGAAAAAGAAGCAGTTGTATTTACAGATACAGTATGTACATAATCTTAAAGTTGTATTTTTTTCTTTCTTTTTGTTATACAGTATAATCATTGTTGCTATTATTGTAATTTATTTTGGGGGGGGGGGCCTGGGGGGAGAATTTTTTTTTTCTATGTGAACGTTATTTTTTCTGTTTGATTAAGAAGGTGGTAGGTCTTAGCCTTGACTTCAAGTCCTGCAGTAAATAAGCAGGATTTAGCCTTGTTCTTATAGAATTTACTCAGCTGTTCTGTCCAGCCTATCGATTATTCATTTAGATATTATTATTATTATAAAGGTAACACACACATTGTAGTTACATTACTGTATGCTGCTGTGGAAAAGGCACAAGCTCTTTAACTGCTGGGTGTTCCTCAGCAGAGCGTCTCACATCCAGAGACCGTCGCCTGTCTAGTGTAGACATTATGCAATGTCATAATAGAGCACACACACACACACACACACACACGCATATGACATTGTCTCTTTTTTTTGTACCATTTAATCTGTGGCTGCAGAAGTGCACTCATGCGATGTTAGAACTACTGTATTACATTTCAAGTAACCTGAGAGCACTCTGCATTCATGCCCATTGAAGAGCATATCTGTTGGTTATAATGAAGGAATATTATTTTGTTTCATCTTCTCCTGACGTCTTTTTTTTATTTATCTCATGCATATGTTCTCTAACTGTTCTTCATCCCGTTAAGCCTGAAGGTGTCCAACTCAATGGCCAATTTAAAGCAAAGCTATTTAGACATTTTTTTGATTCTAAAATGATACATTTCTCATTTGAATTTCCGTGTCCTTGATTTAACATGCAGGCATGTTTTATTGTTGTTGTTGTTTTTCATTTTGGTCTTGTTATTGCTGTCTTGTTCACACATGTGTCATCATAGACTTTGGGATTTTGGTAACCCGTGAGTATCTTGGTTTACATTATTACAGCATGTCCTTTTCTGGCCAATTTAAAGAACACGTTCACAGAGTAAAGAGTAAACATCACTGTTGGTTTTCCACATATATATTCGGCATAAAACTATAACCAATTGACCAGTTTAATGGATCTGATAAGGGCTCGTGTGTGGTTGTGTCCATGTTTAAGATAACGCAGGGAGCGGCGTATATGAGAAAATGTTATTCGTAACACATTTAAACTTTAAGGAGTCTTTCCTCTTGGATCCATATCAGCTCTCTTGATGTTAAGTCACTTACACTCAAATGCACATAATAATATAGACTAAACCATCATTATTCTATCAACCCCAGAAATATCAGTCGAGATTTTTTCTCCATGACTTTTTATGTGCTTTCACTAATTTTGGCCTATTGTAGCATGCAAACAATGCTTCATCATCTAACATGTTATGATGTGAGACAGAGAATGAATCCACCATACATTCATTCATTCATTCATTAGTCACCTTTATAACAAGTCCCGATTGCCTACACTATTTTACCCGATCGTGCCTCGACACTTTCTTTTTTTTTTTGGTTTCGCGCCTGTGGTTTTCTGAAACGTTGTTCAGTCTCCTGTTGCCTTTGCTGAGGACAGCCACACACCTCTCATCTCTTAAAGACTAAGACAGGACCTTAACCTTAAGCATGGTCTTAGCTCACACATGCCCGCTCTACTTGCCACCTTCATCCGACTGTGATGCTGTAATTGAAAATGTTTTAAAGTCAGTCTTAATTGGGCAAAGGACGGACTTTCTTGCCCTTCTCCTTGTTTGGCTCTTAACATTTCCGCTCCTTTAATGCCTTTTATTCTTATTTATTTGTGCTTTGTCCCTGTTCGGTATAAGAAGGTCTACTGGATCTATTTATTTATGATATAATATCATCTGAAGATAAATTAATGTTAGAAAAATATGGTCTTTGTATGGTGTGCTTTCTTTGGGGAAATGTAAGTCTTACGTTACAGTCTGTTTATTGAACATCCTGTTAAAGTTACAACTGTTTGTCACTATCTTGTTCAAGAATCACAACCACTGTGTACAACTGCAAACACCTTTGAACTCCCCAAACTCCTGCAGCGCCGGCTCATCTCCGTAGTTAGATGGTGTTGTACAACAGACTGGCCACTGTGATTGTTTAGCTATCTGATCTAGATAACTGAATGGCAGATGCCGGTTCCTGTCAATTTAAAAGGTAGATTCCGTGAGTTCGCGCAACTCAAACTTCTCTCATTTTCCATGGAGTTGTATAATATGTATTATACTAGAGAGTACATTATTTGGTTTCCGTTTTATTTATTGTGGTCGCCCACTGACGCATTGTCGTCAAAGGGTTGAGCCGGTACGCCTCTAGTCTCTTTGAAAAGCCAAGCTGTCAGTACGTGGTAGAGGACAAGAGTCGTATATATTGCTCTAAAATCTGCATTGTTTTTTTTGGTCTGTTGATTGTCAGTGTAACTGCATGTACCCTCCATAACCTCAGTTCCTCTGTACATGAAAACGTAAATACAGTAGAAAAGGTTACATTTTTCTGTGGAATAGCCTGAAGATATGGAACATATTGCTCTATATGAAAGTTACGACTCTCGTCCATTTATTGTACATGACCCTGGTAATTATCACATGTCCATGCTGTAGTTAATACTATCAAATAACCCTCTACTGCCACTTCTACCACATCCAACTGACTAAATTTGACTACTTTAACCTTTGGAAACATGATCGTTTTGTTTCGACGCTTAACGCATAAAGCTGAGGATGAGACTTGCTGACCAACCACTTTTTACCTTCCTCAATTTTTTGAACTCTTATTCCTGTTCAATATTAAATGTTCTGCTTGTAGAACTGTAAAAAGGAATACCGTATTCTGAGGGCAAACATGTTCGGAAGGCATTTGCAGCCTGTTTGTACACAAAAATGTTAAATAAAATCTCCTTGTAACTACATAGAATGACGTCTTTGGTTTTCTTTTTTAATTTGTGACTTAGCCTGCAGCCTGGTAGCTTCCTGGTGAAAAACTCTATACAACATAAGAACGATTACGCCATGATGGACTTGGCATGAATACAATCAATTCTGAATGTCATTTTTCCTGATGTTCACATTATATTTAGTGCATAAATGATATTATCTATCCAGTGACGAACAAGACTCGTGATGCATTTGAAAGACAATGAATAATAATAGAAATTACTTATTAAAATCATTTTTAAATATATAAACTTACAAGCAAACCTTTTAATGGAAATGCTTGAGGTTGACTCCCTGTGTTTTCTGTTTAGGAAAGGTTTCACTTAAAATGTAACAATACTTAGTTACATGTACAATATATTAATGTTATCAACATAACTGGGACATACGTATCTTATATTTATAGAGGCTTTCTTTCTTGCATGTTTCAATATATTGAAGCATGCAGACATTGAATGATAGTTTTAATCATGAGGTGTGTAAAAAGCTTTTATGAGTTAATGGGATGCAGCCCAATATCAGCTGGGAGGGCAATGTGGGTAGACATAGTCCTTTTTTTATTTTGAGATGCACTCAACTTGAAAATGGTAGTAGTTAAGACTTTTATAGAGCCCAACATTTTACTGCCTATTGTAAAATCTTTCAGATGCAGGACAACAGCAGGGACAGAGAGACAACGAGTGACTCCCACTGGTTGAACTCAGGTATAGCAGGTTGAGCTTGTCACTGAAAATTGACTGTTTCAATATCTATACTCCCATTAAGCATGGCAGGAAAATACTTAGTATGCCGAGTATGTCAAATGCAGTATGCCAAGATACCAGGATGTCCTACAGTAGCATTTTGCAATATGCAAGCCAGCGTGCTTTTCTGGCTATTCGGACCCACAATCCTCTGCGTAGCAGATAAATGAGTAAGAAGGTCAAAGTTCAAGATGCAACGTTGAATGACAAAGTAGTATGTCTCAATTGAACGCACAATGGAATGCAACAGTAGATACTTTGTAAGTGCAGCTGCAGTACATACTAAAAGGAAAAGGAAAAATCATGCGATTTGGAACGCAGTGCTCATGTTGTGATAAGAACCGGTCCGGAGGCGGTGCTGACTCAGAAGGAGGAAGAAGTGTGAAGGGCCTATAGCTTGATCAGAGCCTGCATAGTATATGGGACTAAGTTCAGTTGTGAGCCCTTTGAAATTACCTGCAGCAGAACCCTGGGCTCTCTGCTGGCAACAATTGTATGTCTGAGTGAAGATGGGAGTTACCTTGCTCTTAGCACAAATATATTTACAGTACCATGATGCTTGACTTATTTATGTTAAGTTAGAATGATGTACGTTGTGTTAGTTCTTGCCAGTTATAGGCCTGCCTCACCTGCCTCACCTGCCCTGGCGTTCCACGTCTATAATAAATAACAATTGAAATGGACTCTTCCGCTATCACATTGCGCCTGACAGCACATCCATAGTGTTAATCACATTACCTGATAATCAGCAAACCCCTCATACAGTCCTGATTGAGGAATATTCTACAATATAACTTTTAAAAGAAGAATTGAAGGACCATTCTCTTATAGATACATTGATGAACCCACAAGCAGTAAAAGGCATTGTTGCTAATACCCTCAGCAGTTTTGCTATTAAAGCCTCACTTGGTCTGGTTTGACCAGTAGCTTATGGTGGCTAATGTTAGCTACACTTAGCGAGATATAGGCCTAGGTGTTGTTGTGTAACTGACATTTCACAGTAGTTTCGCTGACTTTATAGCTTCCCTTCCTGCACTAAGTTCTAGCATTTATTGTCTAATAATTTCCCCATGTGGTCGAAACAGCTGCTGTTCACGTTTTAACCGGCCATGCTTCTGGCAGGGAGTCTTTAAGAATAGTGTTATCCTGCAGAGAGCAAATTAAATGATATAGCTGTAGATCCTAGAGGCCATCTGGCAGGACATAGGGGGCTTGGGTGTGTTGACAGATCCGTGGTCACCCTTGGCAAATATCCTTGAGGATGAGTTTGTACTCGACAGACTGGATAAATAATAAGCTGTATTAGTGACCGAGACATTTTTATTGTGAATATGACTGTTATCCACTCAGCAAACAGTGTCCAATCCCATCTGTGATCGCTTACTGCAGTGTTGGTAGGTTATCCACAGTATTTGCAGTTTATCTTATGGTGCAGGTTGGTTGATGCCTTAAAATATCAATATGTCTTTGAAGGTTTATACTATTATTTGGAATGGTGTAAGCCATCTCCTTAATGTGCCAGTGAAGACATAATAGCTGCCATTATTTTAGAGCAAGATCCTAAGCAGAGAACAGGATATGCTTGCTTCAGACACACTTCAACCTGTTGCCTACCTCCACCGTATGTGCTTGATAGTTTTATTGAGGAAAAATGCTTAGTTCCTTTGTCTAATTATAATCAAGACTTTCAGCAGGAGACTCTGGGTTTTGAAATCTTCCCTGAAAAACATCCAGAGCATCTTTGCTTGTCACTGGGGAATCTTATTGAGAAGGGATGAATCACGGTAAGATTCTCTATGATGCTGACATGCACAGTGACCACTCAGTCACTGTGTGCACCTGACAGTTCCTCATAATAAATACGGGTGTTGGTAATACTTCCCTAGTTTTGTTCATCATTTATTAGCAATGCACTGCTCAAACTTGTGAAAATAGGTCTCCACAAATTAGACCGTTTAGAAATATGTATACTGCACAGGTCTCAGTGGTTCTAAATAGGCCTGTGCCAATTGAAATGTGAATTGAATTAAAGCTATTTTTTTTAATGGCAATGTTATCCTTTTTCTCAGAGCGAGAGACCAAGAGAGCAACAAAAGGAGGGATGAAAAGGAAGAGAGATGTTGAACTGTATTTGAGCTGAACTTTAATACAACCATATATATGATGTGCCAGTCACACACATATTATAAAAAGTGACGCAAACAGCAGTATTTACATGACAAATAAACAAACAGTATGGTCCAGCTCCATGGAAAAACACAAAATGCAAAAACACCCAGAAGTGGTGTAGAGATCATTTCAGCACTTAACCTTTAAACAGTTTACAATCCTTTTATGCATGCAGGCTTCATTTACAACGAACCAAACAAGGTCCGTGGTGGAGTTTGTGCACGTGGAGTCGGAAGGGGCTTTCTCTCATTCTCATGGCTGATATATCCATAATGTGAAACTCCCTATGAGCCCTTTTCACTTCACTTATTTGCCGCTCACCCTATTGTCATCGGTTATTTCCGGTCGTCCATACGTCGCCCTCAATGCAGTCTCTCTCACACACGCACACACACACACACACGCGCGTACACACACATGCACGGAGAGGGAGAGGCGGCGTGGATATGCGCGTCATCCTGTTGCAGCGTGACATTGCGCACCTTCAAACTTCTCCTGGCAAAGCGAACATGGGCGGCGGTGCCCGATCAGAGGATTTACGCTGCCTTGGTTTTTCAACAAGTGTCTGGCGGATAGAACTCATCTGCTTGTTGTGTTGTTGTACTTTCTGATGTGCGCTGCCAGACAACATCTGAACACGTTGAATGGGTGGAAAGACTAATTATTTTCAATCTCACAATAAGGTAAGAAATGTTGTTTTCTGCTTGTTCGTGTTTAAAATCTTTGTCAGTTGATGTTTGGACCGTTTTAACACGACTTATAACAGTTTAATTAACAGGTGTGTTTTCCATAATGAATGACATAACGACTTTTTTTTTTATAAATTGAACAAATTTGCACAATCAACCCACATCAGTTCTTGGTTATTCTTTATTAACTATGGGAGCTTTCGCTGTTTCAGGAATGTGGAGTTTTTTAATTAAAATGACTTGATGGATTAGATGGTTGCAGTAAAAAGTAGCCTATAATAATACAAAAGCTCACTATAAGAAGGATAAGTAAGTAGCTGTAATTTTGAGAGGTTGTATTGATCTCAGTTTGTAAGGCTGATAAATGGAAATTAACATTGAGATCATTGCTGAAGCATTTTCACCATCACTCGACATCTATTACATCATCCGGACATGGTTGTTTGGTATTAGCTCTGCTGATGTTTTTCTGTTCCTGCTATCAGTTCACAGCATGTCGGTGCCGCCCTCATTAGTCAGAAACACAGTAGGCTACTTTCGCCAGAAGTAATACAACAGCTTTCCTTTTTGTTTTCCTTTGGCTTTGGTGGAGCTGGGCTGGCACATTGATTGACAAGGCAGAGACAGATCCCTCTTCAGCAGGATGCGCTTTTTCTTATCACTCTATGCACATATACAGCCACTATCATAATAAAGGGGAGTAGTTTTTGCCAAAGCAGCCAACCGGAAGGTTAAACCAGAGGGCTCACCATGTTGTATCCTATAAAATTCAGTGATGGGGAGAAGCTATATAAGTGGAAATTAAATGTATATTTTTTTGCTTTTCTTGTGCAGCTTTAGAAACATTTGCAGCCTCTTGAGATCTTAAAAAACATAATGGCTGAATGCTGTAGCTTACCAAAGCTGCTGGATAAAGCCTGTTTTTTTAAATTCCTTTGGCCCGTGAGAAGGTTTCAGTAGCGGAACAATAGAGGAAAAGTAGAACTTTGGTCCGATGTACTGCCAATCAGGATCACTGCTGGTAGAGCTACAGGGCTATGTGGGTATTAATGAAAGAACAATGTGTGGAATTGAAGCAAATGGTTGTTTTTTTCTCTTCTCTCTATATATTCAACACCGGCAGTGTGTCTTTACATTTCCATGTATGGACACTAAAGTGCAGTTATGGGTCTTTAACTATTTTTCTTCTTGTACAACAAGTGAGGCCAGTTTAATTGGGAAGTAAAGAGCAGTAAATGATCTCGTTCTAATCAGGTACTAAGCCTAAACCGCCACAGACAGGGAAGCGCTACGCAATCAAACTAAAGAATGTAATGCAATAGTACACATTATTTTAGCAGAGCAGAAGGTAAATATGAGTTTCCATACCCCCACATTTTTGTGGTTTCATATTACTCAATGGAGAATTCCCCAGTAACTGAATTTACCTAAACTGAAGCTTAATTTAGCCAATGTAATACTTAGTATCACAACTTCTCTGATACACACCCACGTCAAAGCTCATCAGAGGTTGAGAATCTGTTCTCTTAGTACATGGACATCAGCTTGATTAATGGGGAGACGGTCAGTGAGCATCCTTATGGGCTCCAAGCATAACATATGTTATATGAACACATGAAGATCAGTGTCGCATTCATTTATGGATACATTTCTGACACAGTGGGAGAAAAGCTGGGATTGAATGAATGATTGGATTGTGAATTCCTCTTCTCTGGGATATGCTGACAGACTGTAAAGCACCCAGAATTGGTCAGATGGTCCCAGCATGGCTCCTGTAGTGACCCGGTTTCCCCTCCAGAATCATTTGTTGAATCTTATCTGGTCAAATGTTACTCACTGAATGGACCTTGGCAGGAACTAGGCCATATTTACAAAGCGTTTTTTTCACTGTCGTCAATAACTGTCACCTTCAACATATGTCAACTCCACAATTCAGAGGAGATAAAAGCAGGTTTTATCGGTATGTTTATGTGTTGCACCTTATGGTCTGAGTGAAACTACATAAAGCAGCCTATTTCATATGTTAAGGCTGGTATTATAGGCTGACTCATACTGTATTTATTGAGGTTTTAATAATTAGATTACATATTAACATTTATTGCCCGGTTTTGTTTAGCTAACCTAACAGGCACATTTCTCATTCAAATTCATAGCAGGCTTCCACTCAAACTTCCATAACAACTTTACTTCCTAGCTGTTGTTCAAAGATAATTCAATTATTTCTTACTGCTCGGGTGAAAATGTATAATAATGCACTAACTAATCTACAGTATCACTGCAGCCTTGGTTATTATTTTATGAAAACCTGTCTTCCTCTCTCTCCCCCGAGCAGTTGTACTACTGTAAACAACTGTGGTTGTAATAAAATGCCATAATCTGCTTACAATATAGAGGAATTTAGCTAAATACCCTGAAAAAACACAGTAAAGATAGCTTAAACCAAGTGTTCCAGTGTTGGTACAATGGCTTTGAAATGTATAGGTGGTTTAATTTGTGTAATTGTCAGTGGTTTTGGAGGAAAGCATGAATGACTAGAACATGGAATGGTTTCGGGAAACCTTTCCTGAAATAAAAGCTGCATTGTTGGCCTGTCTGCTTTGGCTCGGTGTCTGCCTGTCTTCCAGAGATAGATGTTTTTTTCTGACCTGTGTGGTATCCTGCGATCTGTTTGTACAGGCAAGAGTACTGAGATTGTGTTCTCTCTCTCTCTCTCTCTCCCTCTACAGACCACTGCTCTTAATTTGGCAGCCGTCCGGCAAAACTCCCAGACAACTTCCTCCTCAGTATTCTGCTGCTGTCTGTGGCAAAGTTTACCGAGCTGCACACAAAAGAGGCGAAGACGGTTGCAGAGACAAAGAGGAAGACTGACGTACTGTTAGAGTGTGATTGACAGTAAAAGGTTGAGTCAGGCAGGTGTTTGTGGTGGGAACTTCCTGCCGCGGCTGTCCTCGTGTGACACAATCACGCTTCCCTGAAGTCGTGCCTTGCGGTTTTGCAAGCAGGTATTTTGTCTAATAACAAGTCAAGCAGCTGAGTCTGTGGGATGAAAGTACAAAGAAAGCAAAAAAGAGGAAAAAATAACCATGCTGAAGAATGACCAGATGGTCTATATTGGCCTGGAGCTGGTAATCGCTTTCCTGTCTGTGGCTGGGAACGTCCTGGTCTGCTGGGCCGTCTGGCTCAACTCCAACCTGCAGAGCATCACCAACTTCTTTGTGGTGTCACTGGCAGTGGCTGATATTGCTGTCGGTCTGCTCGCAATTCCCTTTGCTATCACTATTAGGTATTACGTTTGTTATTTCATTTTTTTTTTTTAATCGTCTTTTTTAATAGGATTTTAAATCAGTATAATCTAGAGTAAAAGTGTAATAAATGACACTAACACTCCGGGATTGGTTTTGAGTTATAACTTTATGGACATTGCTTAATTAGATTTGAAAGAATGTAATATTGAATGGGGTTTTTAATGTTTTTTTTTTTTTTTTATCACCTGTGATGTTTTCTTGCCTTCCAACATCAGCACCGGCTTCTGTGCCGAATTCTTCGGCTGCCTGTTCATCGCTTGCTTCGTCGTCATACTCACCCAGAGCTCCATCTTCAGCCTGCTGGCCATCGCTGTAGACCGCTACGTCGCCATCAAGAACCCACTCAGGTGAGAGGAAAACGAAAAGGTCACATCAGCTGTGCTGAAAACTGAAACAGATATAGCTTCACTTTACCCAACATGACTTTTCAGACTGACCTAATCGCTCTGATTTTGGGAGAGCTGCGTTTTGTTTTGAAATTGAAGTTTTATTAGAATTGTTTTTCTTTTGCTGTTGGATGTGAACTGTTGCACAGTTTACTTTCATTTTGAACAAGATGCTCTTTTCACACAAGTCAGAGCAGTGTGGGTAAGCCATTAAATGTGAGAGGCACATACGCAGTGTAGCAAAATACATTGAATTATTGAGAGATCTTATTCAATTAAGGCTAATCTGGCCGGCTGTGGGCAGACGTAGATCTGTCTCCTCCGGCTTTATTAGGTTACTGTTTGCATGCTGTTAGAGGGATTAAATCTCTTGGGCTTTGATCTTTTTCATACTTGTAAATTAACACCATTCAAATTCTACTCCTGCACAAGAGGATATTTCACAGAGTAAGCCACAGCAGGTGATGCATTTGCATAAGCAGTTGCATAACGGCGTCTGCGTGTGTTTGTGTGCTCACACTGGTGCCACAACCCCTGGCACTAAAGACCGCAGAGCTAATAATTCATCAGAGTTTCAGGAGGCTTAATATAGCCAACTGGCTGCCGCCCTGGCCATCAACGATCTCAGTCACATGGGACAATGGCTGTAGGTGAGGTAATGTTCCCCAGAATACTGCAGTTGTTCATGCAGATTTTCTATTTTTATTCCTCCAGCCAAATGTGTGCATTCCTGATGTCTGCGTGAAGCAATGTGCACATTAATGCTGCCAACACAGTCTTCAAAAATACCCCAGAAACTTGAGGATGGAGCAAAAATGATGAAAAGAAGGAATTTAAATGTTTCAAGCAGGATGTTTTAAATGCAGGTCCAGTTGTTTGGATATCAATAGCTTTTTTTAAGTCCTTGTGTCAGTTTTGTTGACATAGCACAAAGAAAAAAGCTAACTTAAATAACATAACGTAAACATATTTGTATAATTAGCATACCTGTATCAGTGATTCCATTGTAAAATAAATGTCATGTCAGTAGCCTCCAGTAAATGATGTGATATTAATGTTTGTCATTTTTGTATTTCACTGTATTTCTCAACAGCTCTTATATGACTTGACGAAATAACAATTTCTTCAGAACTTTAACGTCAGAACTTAGATGCGAAAGAAGTGTGGCAGTAAATCAGGAAGGAAATGGCCTTATTGCAGATGTCACGCAGCTATTTACAGAGTCATTCAATGACACACAGCAACATTGCATACTGTGTATATTCCTCTATTATATCATGAAAGGAATGAAGAACACATACTGGCACCAAAGCCTGTTGTTAACAAACCTTTCCAACATCAGAATGGATTTAGATATTTTAAACACTTGGTGTGTCTTTAATCAGCACACAAAAGTACTGGAGAACATTATTGTAAGTGGTTACAGTGTTTTGAACAGCCAGTAGTGCAACAATAACAAAACAAATCTTCAACTCATGCCTTGGCTTATTAAATAAATAACACATGTAGGCTTGAATGCACAACCATTTCATCCGAGCTCTTTTAAATAATCAAATGTTGAGGGATACTATCACGCTGAGCTCAGACAAAAACAAATAGCCCTAAAGGTATGATTGTGCTCTGCTCAACCTTTCAGGTACAACAGCCTGGTGACGGGGCAGAGGGCAAAGGGTATCATCGCATTGTGCTGGGTTCTCTCAGTAGGCATCGGCCTGACACCGATGCTGGGCTGGAACCGAGGTGAGAGATTTTATTTTGGCAAATATAAACGCGGCTTACCCAAAGATGTAGAAAAAGATAAATATGGCATATGTTACGTCGTTCATAGCTTTCTGAGGAGATGGTTTGATACCTGAGTTTTGTTTTACACTTGTTTGACTGTCAGTTGTTTCAATCCAGAACATGTGAACATGTGAATTTGGGAAAAGAGTAAATCAAAGTAAACACATCTCCAAACAAACCCTGTTTGTTTGGAGATGTGTAAACATCAAGGAGATGTTTATACATAATCTATCCAACACATTATAATTGGATAGATTACATTGGATAGATGTAATCTATCCAATGTAATCTATCCAAATACATGTAATTGGATGTTAATTCCCTTAACATCCAATTACTACGATAATTTTCAAAATTGTCCGACATTTGTTTATGCAAAAAAAAGACACTTAGAAAAATTATTAAAAGATGAAAGCGACCAATTAATCACCCCTAATTCTGTTATACAGGTTGGAACAGCACCGCCGCAGCCAGCGGCCGGACCTGCCCTGAAGGCTTGACGGAGTGCCTGTTTGAAGAAGTGGTGACGATGGAATACATGATCTATTTCAATTTCTTCGGCTGTGTGCTGGGTCCCCTGGTGGTCATGCTGGTCATCTATGCCCATATCTTCATGGCCGCTCGGCGCCAGCTCCGTCTGATGCGGCTCAAAGTTGCTCACACCCCTGCTCCTGGAGAAGTCGCCTCACGCCGTTCATCTCCTTCAACCCTGCAGAAGGAGGTGCATGCTGCCAAATCGCTGGCCATCATTGTGGGTTGGTTTGCTCTGTGTTGGCTTCCGCTGCACATCATTAACTGTTTGCACTACCTGTGTCGGGACTGTGGCCGTGCACATATCTGGGTGATGTACATCGCCATCATCCTCTCCCATGCTAACTCTGTTGTGAATCCCTTCATCTATGCTTATCACATTCTGGAGTTCAGACAGACCTTTCGGAGGATCCTGTACCAGCAAATCCTAGGGCAGAGGCATGGACATGGGTTTGCGGTTGGGAGTGGAAATGGCAGAGGTGTTGGGAGCAGAAACATCATTCAGACTTCCTCCCATACCAGTAACGAGGGTTCATCGAGTGGCACGGTAGTGAACAGCTACATCCTGGACACCAGTCCTGAACGAACTCCACCAAAAGCGGCTCATCAAGCCTCTTGCCAATGGACATCAAAATTAGACGCTGCACCAAGGAGCTACATACCCAACGGACACCAAAACGGTAGCACCCTTCCAGCAATGCAGCAGCTGCATCCATGCTTCGTGGGCTTTACTGCTCAGGATGGAGTGGAGTCGGTCACAGATCTGAGGGGAACAACAGATGTTGTGGAGGTGAAAGACAGTGGAAGTTGCATTGCTTTTGTGAATGTTCATGCTCTCTCCCTAAAACAGACCGACTGTCCGTGTTCAACAGAGCTTACAGAAGTCTCATGACACAGATATTTAGGTATTTAAAAAATATATTCTATTCCCATAAAACATATGATAGTGTGCAAACATGACAACTTGAAGAAGGATTATTGAAGCCTCATTAAATCAACAGCAAATCTGTTTCTCTTTCTGAAGTCACATAAACTGGTTGCAGGGAATATTTTGGCGTTATTACTCTTTCTCATCAACCATCTCTGCTAATCGCTGCATCGCTTGCATCGCTGCTAATAACATTTTACTGACATGCAGCATAATAACATCTATGTCCTTTATCCAAGATAAATGTGCATTTTTTTTTTAGGTTGCATGCCTTTCAAACAATGTGCATTTTAGAAAACAAACTACAGTATCACCTGTACTGTATCTTGCAATGAATTTGTAAGAGACATTTCTATTATTGAACTGCTTTTTTGATAATGTTGCCTCACAATTTGTAATGCTCATCTGTATTGTTTTTACTCACTGGAGAATTAAAAGTCTTAAATATGTATTAGTTTACTCTTTTTTCACCAGCTGAGGTCACGTTCTGCTGCAGAACTACCATGAACCACCTATATGTACCACAGAGAAGAATGTCCTTCTAAGAGCTGTAATTAATGGTCTGAATATCATAAACCACAGTCCTCACAGGCAGCTTATGGAAAACAATGACACTGTTTAAAGTCGAGCATTCGGGCATGTACCATCTCTTGTGTAAAGATCTGTCAAAAAGTCATTTCTCAAAGTGCTGGATAGCTACTTAACATTTGATGTTGCTAGGTTGATCGGTGATTTGATAACTGCCAGGCAACACATGTCCGTTAGTTCAACAAGTATGGGACACATGCGTCAAAGGCACCCAATATATACAGTTGAGTTACCAACGAACCAAAACAACGAGCTTGTTTGACCTATTCAAATATTACTCCATATGCCTGTAGTGTGGCTAGTTTCAGAGTCAGTCTTGCACAAATAGACAGAATGCAAAACACATGTACACACACACGTAAAGTACATACACATGACCGCAGACTGAGGTGTTTACAGAGTGGCCTGGCTGCTGACGCCAGTCAATGAGCCTAATGCAATGGAAATCAAATGGAGGATCATTTGACGATGTCTTTTATTATGCCATTACGCTTTCTCTTTCCTCGTTAAAAAGCCCTTCCATTGTGGGAAAGGCCTGCATTAAGCAACATGTACGTGCCTTGAGGCAATCCGAGAGACATGACTCAAGGAATAAACATACATGGGTATGTATCTAGCTTGTTTACAGTATGTTTATTCTGAAACTATGCATATTAGTGGTATATTATTACTTTGTGGTCATGCCGAGGGGCATTAAAATCAATGGAGCCATTTCATTTTAATGCTTTGTTTTTTTTGGGTGCTATTTTGATTATCATAAGATAAGGGTTATGAAAATGATGTGGTTATGGGTGAATCCAGTCTGAGTCATTTCAGAACAATAAAAGAAACGAAACCCTTAATAAACTAGGGACTGTTGAAGCCATATGCCATAGCAGCCGCCACATCTACCTCACAGACAAGGCTCCAGCTTGGTATATGAGTGTGTGATGTCCAGATGGGAAACAATCCAGTGTGTGTCTTTATAGTACGCCATTCAGTAATAAATTAATATACATGGGAGGCATGACATTGGCATGCAAAATTTCTGTGCGCCGTTTTAGTAAGTACAAGCAAATTAGCAGAATAACTCAATAACACGGTTGCTTAGAGGCAGCAGCATTGTTTGTTTTATGATTCTCTTTGCGTTCTCTCTCAGGCCGATGCAGTGGAGACTTGGACTGGCAACATGCAGGAGACATCTGGTGTCTAATATCTATTGGATAGACTTTGATTCAGTGAGAGAGCATGCTGAGGAAATTTTTTTTTAAAGTTCATGCAAATTTGTACCTGTTTTAATAAAACCCTAAATCTATAGCATACGTGATGTTTGTGTCTGGGTATATTTATGCATAGACTGAATTAACTCTTTTAATTGTATTCCTTTCAGTAATATGTACAAAACCTTGCTGTATGATAACAGAAATGACCAAGGATTAGGCAAACACAGCTTCAGCCCTCTGGCAAAACACTCGGCCATTGACAAATCAGGATCCCCATGAATGACTCAAAATTCAAATCCCACAATGCAACGCGGGATGTCACAGGAAGCACTTCTTTGAACCACTGTTGCATTGTGGGTAAGCGGAAAAGGCTCCAAAAGGTACGTGATAGCGACAACGGCACGTTGCAGAGTCGTTCAAGAAGAAGAAGAAACAACAACGATTAAGAAATCAGTTTGAAGAGAGAATCAAGGTAACTATCGAACCAGATGGGACGAAATAGAAATTCAAAACTCTGTTTATTCAACACTGTTGTTTGTCTGTGTTGTTTCTAAGCGCTCATTCATTCAGTTGGCTAGCAAGCTTCCGCCTGTTAGCTGAAATCACATTTTCTTCCGTAAATAATCCAATGTTAGTGTTAAATTAGTACTTAAATTGCGCCATGCTTTGATTTGTAGTAATTCAAGTTACTTCAGAACAATGTGTGGTGGTCTTACCTCTGTGTTAGGTACGACGTTGGCGTTGTATTGTTATAATTCACGGAGCACAAACGTTAGCTAATGTAGCTAATATAGCTAGCGGCTAACTGCGTTTACAATGACGTTGGTCGCATTTATCAGACCCGAATTTTAGCTTTCTCACACTGCGTTCTACTAAAGGTTTGTGGTTACTATTTAGTAGTTAATTGCGGTATCTGCTACGTTTTAGACTGATTAAGTAAGACAATATACCTTACATTTCCACAAGGTAATCATAGAGGATAATGGATTCGCATTCCCAAAAGTTATTCCACATTTCTTGAAGTAAAGGTATGTTGTAGAAAATAGTTTGGTGACCGCCATTTATTATGAGACAACATATTGTAACCGTTTATTCAATGCATGTTTTCTTTTTTCCAGGAAGACTGTTGAAACATGTCCATCGGTGTACCAATCAAAGTCCTGCATGAGGCAGAGGGCCACATTGTGACCTGTGAGACCAACACTGGAGAGGTGTACAGGGGCAAGCTGATCGAGGCTGAGGACAACATGAACTGCCAGGTTGGTCTTTATTAATAAATGCTGAATAATAATCATAAATTAAACTCCTTCGTACAGCCTGATTTCCACCGTGTTGCAACCTTGTTTTCATTGCATTTTGGGAACAATAGTTCAGGTTGTCGCTGCTTGATTATTTGCATAACTCATTGTGGGGGGGTGAGCTCTCAGATTTTTAAATAATTTGCTTATTGAAATATTTAATTATATATATTTTTCCTGTCCCAACAGATGTCCAATATAACAGTGACTTATCGTGACGGCCGGGTGGCACAGTTGGAGCAAGTCTACATCCGTGGCAGCAAGATCCGCTTCCTGATCTTACCCGACATGTTAAAGAATGCTCCGATGTTAAAGAGTATGAAGAACAAGAACCAGGGATCCGGTGCAGGAAGGGGCAAGGCGGCTATTCTCAAAGCACAAGGTGAGCAGAAGGTTTTTGGACCAGTATATTCTTGTAGCAGTTTACACATTTAATTCCTTTTTTGTGCAGCAGAACTCAAACTTATCAGGGGAGAGAAACATTTTCCACAAATGCTGCCAACTCTTTTGTTTTACAAGTCAATGCATCTACTTACTCTAAGCACTTAAATTACAGATAAGATGCACCTGCCATTCTGTCCCATGGGGTTCACAATGAGACTTGTGTGACAAATATATTATTGTTTCACAAAAGTAGCATTTACAGCGTTGTATCTTACATTTTTAACTCTTGCATATTTACATCTAGTTTGTAGATCATCTATGTGGCAAAATTAGTGAACCACGATGTCATTTTGGTATAATTTGTCTTTTTGCTTTTCCCCCCCCCTACAGTGGCTGCAAGGGGCCGGGGCCGTGGTGGAATGGGACGAGGCAACATCTTCCAGAAGAGGCGATAATTGCTCCAGCTGTGTCAAGATTGTTGCATTGTATAGTCTTCTGTTTTTAATTTTGTTGTCTTTGGATTGGATATCTTTTGTGTGCAATCCTGTACTTTGCAGTTCATTGCTTTGCTTTCATTTTTTATGAAAATAAACATATTTCCATTTGAAGTCTCCTGTCCTCTGGTTAACTCAAGTTAAATATTAGTTGTCGGCAACTGTTTATTTTGTCACTAAAGGCTATATTTACCTGGTTTTCAAACAGCTACTCTCTTTATGTGATGAACTAATTCCTACCTGTCGTAGATGGATTTCTTGCATGCATGAATAATATACAATATTAGCTATTTGGCAAAATGCACCAGTTACACCTTGCATGTCCTGAAAGCAAATTTCCCCAATGTCTGAAAATTGCTCCAAACGTTTTTAATCTTTACTCAAGTTTGCCAGTAAACTTTTAAATTATATTTATTCTATATAGCCCAAAATCACAAATTTGCTTTAGAGGGCTTTACAATCCGTACACATGCGACGTCCTCTGTCTCAGGACCCCTCACATCGGTACAGGAAAAACTCCCCCAAAAAACCCTTTAATGGGGAGAACAAAAGGATGAAACCTTAGGGAGAGCTCTATCAGGATGGACAGATGTGATAGATGTCATGTGTACAGAATGAACAGTTGCAACTCATTCAATGCATATGACGGATTATTCATATGAGAGTAGTAAGCATAATAATGATGGAAAAATTACAATTAATAACTGCAGATGTGGATATAGTAGAATAACGATAAAAGCAGTAACGGAACTTGTAAAGCAACGCACAGTGGTTGAATTAATGAGCTGCACCTTGGTTGATAAGATTAAGGTAATATTTTTAAACCTGGGTGTTATGCTGTTTTCTTGCCAACTAAATTACTAGCCAACTCTTAACGAAATAAATATGGAGTAAATCCCCAAAGAGGCTGTCAATCCCATTGTGCAACCACAGGAGGGAGCCGGTCGACCACAAAGTGCTTGTAGCAAAAACAGAAGCAAGAAGTGTTGTACTTTGAGGTCGTGAGTTACACGAAAAGAAGAACAAAAGGTAGCCCGCGCCTCCTCCGCGGATGTAGGTTTCCATGAAGCATTATTACTGAAACTATTAACGTTAAATTAGCACACCGCCCGTTTCCCCACCTCTCCTCCATGTGAAGCACGGGACCCGTGTGCTCAGCGGGATTGGTCCGTCACATCGTCGGCTATCAGTCTGTCAAACAGCTCGCGAGCTGTCGTAGTACAGAACCTAAGTACCCCGCGGATGAAGAACGAGAAGGAAACTCACAACTCTGCCTTGCGCGCGTAAATAACACACGTTAAGGTAAGGAGTCATGTTTTTATTTCAGATGGTATTTGGGTTTTGTTGCCGTCTACAGCGTTGGCATCAAGCATCCTTGGCTCGTGCCCACCAACATCTGTATCTTGACAGACGCTGCAGCTGCTAACGTTAGCTGCGCCGTGCGGCTCCGGAGCTCAGAGCTAAGTTAGCTTCTGTGGGACCTCAGACCAGCTAACACTCGTTTCCTCTGTGAATCTGTGACAGCTCCGATAAAAGAGGCGCTGCGTGTTGCTCAGAGTCAGTGTGACAATGTAAGGTAGACATTGTTGCTCTTTGCAAGCTAACCCGATGTTGGTTGTGTTTATGATGTTGCAGAGTTAACGCAACACGAGGTAGTGAGTCTTGGTGATGGTTTGATTGCGTCAACGTCGAGTTAACACCGTTGCTCAAAGTTCGTTAATAATGTTATGTAATGTAAACAGTTTTACTTTCATTGTTAATGTGTGCAGCTCTTTAAGAACCCAAAGTTGCATTGTCATGTCATTTATAAAATATAGCATCAAATATCAGCCTAATGTTACTTTCTCATTATTTTGATGCTTTTGAGATGTTTTTAAACCTTCAATCCATTAAGTTATAACACCAGCTGAAAACCGACTTGCACACAATGATTTACAGCAGCTTATCTCTTGCACGGCTCCGCGGATCACCGACGGGGTTGCCCTGTTGATCTTTTAATGAAGCTGGGGATCCTCCGCTGCTCCAGATGGCCCCGTGTTGTACTCGTATGTCTGTGGGACAGTGCCTGTGTTGTTATTAATGCTGTACATGGCGTGGACCCCCCCTCGAGCTCTGATAAGTCCTCTCTCCCCCTCCCAGGCCTGCCCAGATAGTGAAGGTCAAGTCATGTGACTTTTGTGATGATAAGAGGCGCAGTACGCATCTGGAGCGAGGCGGCATCTGTTGGCGTTTCACAAGGCTCAAATCTAACTGCTTGTTCCTTGTATAGCGGGGTTGTGATCACCAGGGATCAGGGACATTTAGGGCTTTAGCCAGCAGTTCAGTTATCCATGATACAGCATCTTTGTCTAGGAACTATAGAGACATTGGAGGCTATGCTGTTTCTCACTTCCCTAACAGTGGCTGTTGACAGAAAAAAATCTGTTGGCATTCAGCTGCCTTTTGTTAAAGGCTCAAGCTACTGCAAATCCTGCTGGTCAGACAAAATGAACCACAGTCCCGCTGGGCAGAGAATGAGATTTTCAGTGATATTGTGTGTCCCGCTATGAATGGTAATATCACGTAAAAGACGTTTTCCCACCATCAATGTAGAAACTGTCACTGTGAATGGAAATGGGCCATTTATCTGAGATCACAGTAGGTTAAAGCTTGGTAAGTTGCCTCTCTTCTCGGGATGTAAAAAGCCCGCTGTAGCTGGGAGTTTCATCCAGGGTTATGGTCCTATTTTTTCTTCTTCTCTAGTCCATTGAAGCCGAGTCCAATTCAGTGGGAAAGCAGATCAGTGGGAAGCGATACTGAGTCGCTCAAACTATCTTTCAAGCTGTGTGAGATATAGAAAGACTAAAAGGCCATGATTGCAATTGCATGGACATATGTCAGTGTGTACCGTAGCACCCTGAATATATTTGTGTTGCATAGAGTTTTTTCATATCCCTATCTTTGAACGTCGGCGGTGAGAGGTAATCATCGGGATCTTGATGGTTTCCTTCCCAGCATCTAGAAACCATTACCATATTAATAGAACTCAGAGGTGCAGGGGAACCGTATCCCCTTCATGTCCTTTATACAAAAAGAAGCAATGATTCTCCACATGGTGACTTTATTTGCAGAACTTAAATCTGTGGTTTCCTAAGGGTGTGTGTGTGTGTGTGTGTGTGTGTTTGGGTGACTTGCCAACAAAGGACAGTGGGGGAACCAAGACTATTTTTTATTTGTGAGTAAAAGTTGTGCTTTCAAAGGTTTACTTCTGTAAAAGTACAAAAATATTATAAATCAAACTTGCCTAATTATCAAAAGCAAAAAATACAGTACACGCTGGCAGGTTCTGTCAAATTCACTGCTTTACTCTGACACACACACACACACACACACCGGCTCAGTACTGCGTGAGACACATTTCAAATAAATTCTTACTCCAGTAGATGCTGAGAACTCTCGTTGTATCAAATGCAATGAAACCCTCAAAAGTAAGGGAGGAAACAGCAGCAATGTGTCACAACATTTAGCCAACACGCAGAACAGAAACGTGCAGGAATGTTTTGTCCAGCAGCCGTCCGTCCTCGTCCACTGCAGCTAACGTTAGCGATGCCACACGGAGTTTGATCATAAGAGTAAGCGAATCAATGAAAGCCAATCGCTCAGCTTGATTTGGGAACTTCTTGTAGATTGTCGGGCTGAGGCTGCAGCCGTGACTCACCGAATAATAGTACCAGTATCGATACAATCCTAACGATGCTCATCCCTACCAGGCAGTCAAGAAGACCAGGAAGTAAGTTCCTGCCATGAAACAGCAGTGCTCAGTGTGATATGTGGGGATTCTTTCTTCCCTTTAGTGAGTTCACATCGCTATATATAGGCTGGATATGGAGGTAGAGAGGCCACCTGGAGTGGGTGTCTCTTCCCACACATGGTCCTCATTGTGAACTGGGCTGGAGCTTCCACTGTCTTGCTTTTCCTTGATTCCCTTTGTTTTCCTGTGTCTGTGAGATTTGCTCAGCTCCCACACACTGACAGCGCCACAATCCTGTCGAAACCATGACGGAAAGCGAGAGATCGTCTCTCTCTCTCTCTCTGTCTTTCCGCCCCTCCTTTCCTTCTTTCTCCATTCCTCTCACAGATAATGAGCAGCTGAGGGGACATGGAGATAGAAATGGCCCTCTTGAAATCATTATGATGCTGTATATATAATGATTAACCATGTTGCATAACTGACATCAAAAGCAGACTGAACCGTTGCTTTTACAGACGCGTCACATCTGTCCACTTAGAGGTTGATTTAAGTCAGTTCCTGCACGGCCACACTTCTAAAACAAGAGGGAAATTCACGGGGCATCGAGAAAGTGACGGGAGTGGAGGTTCAGTTCAACCAGGTTGTTGTTTAAAGATAATTATTCTTCCTACTTGGATAACATTTGTTATTTGTTTAGGTCTCCCTCAGTCAAGTCCAATCTTGGTGGCAAAGTGTTTGTCTTCTGTACTAAAGCAGGATGTTGGTGTTGAATATGGTCTTGGGCTCCTTCCCCATTGAGTGAAGCCAGCGTCGCACTGGTTCCCTTCACAAAAAAACAATGGGATTTTTCCATTGGATTATTGCAGAAAATGCGATCTGTGTGTGGCAAGCAAACATTTATGATACGTTCAGGTTTTGTGAATCGGAAATGCAAATATCCCAAGCTGAATGAGTAACCTTTCGCCAGGTGAGGCACTTTGATCCGTCAGGTGTAAATAGAGTCATTAATCTATATTTGTTTATGTTTGCAGACACTATAGTCAGCATGTGTTTTTGTTACCTTGCAACTTCATCAAGATAGTTGTATGCTATGGGTTAGTGAACTGCATGCGCTATACTTTGGACCAGTGAGACCGGCCTGTAACGGACAGTACACCCCAAAATCAAAAATCCATATTCCTCTTGTTGTGAGCACTGTTTACAACAAGGTCTGTGGATCATCTTGAGTAACCGGGTCATGATTTCTTGAAAGAGACATCGCTGTTTTTGAGCACCACAAGCCAAGTGCCAAATAGTCCCATTATACTAGAGAGAAGGCTATGTAATTTTGATTTTGAGGTGATTGTTCCATTATGTATTTTTTTATGCTGCAATTTGCTCTTTAGGCACCAATTCCTCCCCCCCGAGGCTCCCGTCTGATGGAGCAGTGGTTGTCTGTCTTTGTGAAGAGGCACCATGTTTCCTTGTCACGTGACCCCCTGGCCCACTGCTGAACCGCCAGCCTCCTGTGGTCATGCGCCCCCAGCACAGCCCTCACAACCCCTGCCTGATCTGCTGCGCAGCTGTCCCGCTCCACCTCTGAACACCCACTCTGAGACGCCCTCGCCAGACCCCATGGAGTCCCTCATCGTGGTCACGGAGTACGAACCCAGCAGGCCGCCTGGAGAGGCTGAGGAGGAGGAGGTAGGATGAAACACACACCGGGTTACACTGTATGCATCAGATATGGAGCCTAATTGGATATTTGGGCTTCTGCAGAATGAAATAATTGCTTGGCACATGATGATAAGTTCCCATTTCAGATTTATTAAATCAACACTTTGAAGTTATGATTTTACGACTGTCGGAATTAAGCGTTCTTACTTTAACATGACAGGTTTTTTAGACCCATAAATAATTCTAAATGTCGGGATAATGAGCGAGAGTGGAATCAACATTTGACACATCTGACACAGGGTCAACCAAAACTAAATGTTAATGTTCTCTCTGTTATATTGGATTGTGTTATATTGTACAGGCATTACTGTTATTGTATCTTGTTAAAGAATAAAAGATAATGCTTTGAATTGAAATGTAGAATATCAGTTGGAAAGTAGGAACAAACTACATATCGACCATCATATAATACCCAAACATAGACAACCGTACATATGTACGGCATGAAAGGACAATAAATACGATTTAAACGTGTCACATCTCAGGTGGAGGAAATGGACAGTTCTGAGACGCCCGAGCCAGCTTCCTCCACGGTGGCATCCTTCCGGACTCCCTCCTGCGACCTGCTGTCCCACACGGTTGGCCGGTCAGAGGCTCTGCTACCCGAAAGCCAAGCGCAAAGGGGGAGATTAAACATGTTAGACCGGAAGCTGTCCCTCCAGGAGCGCTCGCAAACCGCGACATCACCCTGCAGCTCTCCGGGACTCAACGGGCGTTACATTTACCCGTCGTTACCCTACTCTCCCATCACATCGCCCCACTCCTCTCCACGCTTGCCCCGCCGGCCCACTGTGGAGTCCCACAGTGTTTCCATCACAGACCTCCAGGTACGGTCATGCATATTGCTGCTTAAAATCTGTCCCAGCCTGGAACAACCAACAACACTGCTAACACAAAATAATATTATAATTTCAAAGTCAGTCAACGAATCGCAGGAAGTTAGCTAATTTGAGGCTACTGCCAATGGGGTAATAATTGTGATTATATAATTCATGGTCTCTGCACCATCTGACCAGTGTATTCCCTTAAGGACTACGTTGCATAAAGCGCACACTGGTAAAGACTGAGCTCTGTGGATGCACAGGTGAGGTCTCACGGTCTCAGTAGATGTAGATAGTAGCTGTGATCCCTGTAACGCATAGATGCAGATACCGGTCAATGTAGGTAGAATCTCTCTTAGGGGCTGCAGAGGTTGTCCTACATTATATTTGTAGCCTTGTATACATTATTTGCTTTCACTGAATCACCAATTTTAGATATGAAACAGGTGGTGTATTTTTGAAATATCCTCTTATGGTGGAAACTTGGCACTTGGTCTTTTTAATAATCCAGTTCAGGGACCACCAATCAAATATGTGTCATTTAGAAATGTATTTTTTATGAAGAGCTGGTTAGTCAGGGGCATTGTTAGGTGTTTGCATGAATCATGAAAATTTGATGGACCGGATTTCGCCAGTTTTGTAAGAATGCGTATGATGCATCTCTGGTGTCTAATTGCTAAAATAACTGGTGTGATGACATTCAAAATAAACCATTTTCTCCTCCTCTCTTTTCTCTGTCTCTCTCTTCAAGGATTGCGTTCAGCTCAACCAGTACAAGCTGAAAGACGAGATTGGAAAGGTACCATCAGAGACGGCTCACTGCGTGAACCCTTTCACCGACTCGTTTCCTTTCTCCCTTCCGCCTACTGCATGTCTGTCAAGTAGCTCCGCACATCATCAAGGACACGCCCGTAACCGTCTCCGCTATCCTCTCTCCCGGCTGTCCTCATTTCCCAAACTCTGTGTAAACTACCAGGACCATGGGAGAGTTGGAAGACGGGCGAGAGGCTGGTATAAATAGCGCTCTCTAAGGGTTGTGCGAGGCTCAGTGGGTACAAGTGTGTGTTTGTGTGCACGTTTCAGATCGTGGGCTTCAGAGGACTGAGAATGTGCACGACTGCTGTGAGTTTCTGCGTGAAGATAGACGTGTGTAATGTGTGTGGTTTGGTGTTCAGCTGAGACTACGAGAGCCCTTCAGGACTGTTGGAGAGGCTCCTCAGATCAGGGGACTGGAGGATGAGCTCTGTGCTGCCTCTCCAATCTGCTCCCCCAGCAGGAACTGATCCTGCTCCCCCCCCCCCCCCCTCCTCCTCCAGCTCTCTGTTTTTGGGCATGAAATTGTGCACACAGGCTACTAATTGGGCCTAGTTTTTATCCTGATTTCCTATGTGTATGTGTGTGTGTGTGTGTGTGCGCAGGGGAGCTTGATAGCTCAAAACCAGATCCAGTTTCCTTAATTAGCCTGAAATGAAAGAGAGAGGGAGAGATGATTTGAATTTCTCTGTTCTCACTTTGAAGCAGCTGGTACTCTTTCAGTGTACAGTCAGCCCACTCACTTCCCTTGTGTGTGTGTGTGTGTGTGTGTGTGTGTGTGTGTGTGTGTTGTTTCTCGTGTGTTTTTGTATTTATTTAGATGGCTTGGCACATAAGTGTGATAATTTATTTTCACATGAAGAATGACAGCTGCTCAATCTCACTTTAATGGCGTCTGTTCGTCTTTACTTATCCCCGGACCAGGGCTCATATGGTGTCGTCAAGCTGGCTTACAACGAGGATGACAACACGTACTATGTGAGTTCTTGTTGCGCACGCACAATACAGATGTGATTTAGCTCATACCTCGTAATAGTCAAACCCTTCTGTGACATTTAGTGATGTGATTTCATGTGAATCTGAAATGACACCAGTTAATTGTGCCTCGCTGAGATACTGTGACAACACATCCGCTTGATTTTTGCTGTTCAAGATTATTGCTGAAATTCCCATCAAGCTGCATGATGTCGACAGGCAATGACATATTTTATTATTCCTTCCAAGTGACAAAGCACCACATGTCACATTCACTGATTATATCATTGCCGTAATAACAGATGGCAATAAGGCTATTCAAAAAAAAAAAGTATATTTCCCCAGAAGGAGGGGAAATATCTACCGAACAATGTAGCTGTCACGCGTTGCGCTCTTTGTTCAACACGGCCTTGATTGGTTTAGCTTCGGTAATTGTTCAACACCCACGCGCAGAGGCAGCCAAACTAATGCTTATGTTCTATGATCTAGATGTCGAAAATAATTTATTCGATTAGATGTTTGAAAGCATCTTTTATTTTGTGTCTATTGCTGTTTTTCCACTTCTCCAGTTTAATCGTTTTTAAAGGGGAAAAAACGTGAGAAATGCTGTTTTCTTTAGCCCTGAAATGTGTTTGCCATGCCATGCATTTTCTGCAGTGTTTTTTTAATTCGATAGCTAACGATGAAGGAATGAACATTACACGCATGTTTGCATTGCAATCATTTCTCACCAGGGCTCTTTTGTAAATCCAGCTTTGATAACCTTTTGTGCCGATGACGCTGGTCAGCGTTAGCACTCACAAATACACAAAGGATGCTCAAGGTGAGGAGAGAAATGTACAGGCGCTGGGATATTCGTTTGTGGGTGTGTGTGAGTGGGTTCACTGTCAGATATGCCTCACCTCACTCTGGTGCTGTGTCTCACTCTTCTCTTTTGTCTACCTCTCTGTTCATATTTTCTCTGGATCTCTTGCCCACTTGGCGCTCTCTCTGTCACCCCTCTCTGTCCAAATCCATCTCCCGTTTTCTCCTGTAGGCAATGAAGGTTTTGTCCAAGAAGAGGCTGATGAGGCAGGCAGGTTTCCCACGTAAGTCTGGAGCCGGGGGCCGATGGTTTTAAACAGCAGAGAGCACCGTCTCTTGTAGTGCTCCAGTGGTACATGAACACTGTCTACTAATTCTATCATCCGTCGCTCATGCACACCCACGTTGTCCCTCTCTCCTCCGTCAGGGAGACCCCCTCCTCGTGGAGCCAAGGCTGCCCCTGAGGGCCCCCCTCAGCCCAAAGGGCCCCTGGAGCGGGTCTATCAAGAGATTGCCATCCTGAAAAAGCTGGACCATTCTAATGTGGTGAAACTAGTAGAGGTAGGTTTTTGACTATCTTGATTTATGTTTTGACTTACGTGGCTTTAATTTCATGGAGAATAAGTGCAGGTATTAGATCAAAGTAAAAAATAAAAAAATGATATTTGAGTGACGACACCAATCAGGCCTACTCAAGATAAAACTGCCTGTGGTACGTCATTTGATTGCGCCTCTTCTCTCTAAAGAGCAACAAAGTCATGTTGCCAACTCACTTATGGGACAATTTGGAACGAAGCATGCGTTATTTCACATTTCATGTTTTGCTCATTCGAACACATCTGTACGAAGAGGAGGCCAAACAAAGTAGCAATGACTGAAACCTCCCAGCTCTTTAAAGAGCCTCAAATACAACAAAACTGTGCGTGTGTATTTATTTTTGCAGCATACAAAAGATTGTGTGTGTGTGTGGCTTGGTGGGTGTTTACACTCATTTCCATTTCTCTGTCATTTGGTGCCAGGTTTTGGATGACCCCAGTGAGGACCATCTGTACATGGGTATGTTGTGGCCAGACAGAGTCAGCCTTCAGAACAACACATAGACACACACACACACACACACATCACAGTCATGCAATTATTAAGCATACAAGAAAGGTATTTGAAACCCATCTTAAAATGTGTTTTAGTTTGTTTGTGTCCTTGTAACTGAAAAGCTTTCACTCTGTGTTTCTGTCTCAGTGTTTGAGCTGGTCAAGCAAGGGTAAGCTGAGCCTCTTCTATGTTAATGATTGTGTCACTGGAATGAGCTCAATCTCGTTAGTTATGATTGCTAATTGTGTGCGTGTTTATGTATTCAGGGCTGTGATGGAGGTGCCGACAGAGAAACCTTTCAGTGAGGACCAGACACGCTTTTACTTCAAAGATCTGCTCCGGGGAATCGAGTATTGTGAGTCGTCCAAACCTCCTTTTCCACTCAGTCTGTGTCGGCATGGTGGAGCATGAACCCCAAACCATTTTGCGGCCATCACATTTTACTCACTGTGGCCTTGTTCACTACAATATATATATTATATTATTATTATCCCATAATTAGCTGTACTTGCCCGTAATCCTTTTCTTCCATGTCCCCTATAGAGATATTATATACAGACCTGTGAGTGTCTAAATTAGATTAATGTAATAGTGGTATGAAGATGAAGCTTGTTTGTATCTAGATCTGCCCTCATCCTACAATTCTTCCATGCCATTTATAGTCCTTTCGTCTGTGCTGTTCTTGACTCTAGCCACCCACAAGGCTCATTTCACATCAGCTCAGTGGCTCTCAATGCACTTCAGCACAGGAGAAGAGGTTTTGCACAAAGTGTCGTCTAGGAGACTAGCACTGAGGGAAAGAGAGGTAGGGTTCGGCACCAGCAATGCTCAAACTGTCAGGAGCTTCATTTTTATTTAATTATGTGTAATCTTAAGTGGACAAGGCTAGGTTGATAAATACAGTTTGATGTTATAGCTGAAACGTTATCCAACTTCCAGCGTGCCAGAGATTCTGAACACCCCCCTCTCTTTACAGACACTTTGCACTGTGAGAGAATATTCAGCATCTCTTGCCAAAAGCAGAATTCCCCAAATGGTATACTGTAATATTTTTATTTCAACAGTACATTACCAGAGGATCATCCACAGAGACGTCAAACCGTCTAACCTGTTAGTGGGAGAAGACGGGCACATCAAGATAGCAGACTTCGGAGTCAGTAACCAGTTCGAGGGGGCTGACGCTCTCCTGACCAGCACAGTGGGAACGCCTGCTTTCCTCGCCCCTGAAGCGCTCTCTGAGACCAGAAAGAACTTCTCTGGAAAGGTGAAGGAACAGTCGGCTAAGTAGTGCCCTCTGGGGATGATTCACAGGAATGCATGAACCCTTGTTTTTGGGGTTCCTAAATCTATATGAATATTACATTTATCTTAGTGTTCATGTAGAATTTACTCTTCTAGTTGTCTTATTTGTCCAGGGACAGAATACATTTTGCTTGCACAGTGGTGGATTTCAACTATCATACACTGAAATAACGATTTCTCAACAACCTTGTTTTCTTCATGAAGGCGTTGGACGTTTGGGCCATGGGGGTGACACTTTACTGCTTTGTCTTTGGAGTGGTGAGTGTGTGCTTTAGCAAAAAAAGGAAACAGTAGATACTGTCATTTTTGTTTGTTTTGGAGATTCTCCTGAATGAAAAACTCTGCTCGTCTTTCTTTCGTTCACAGTGTCCATTTATGGACGAGCGCATCGTTAGTCTTCATCAGAAAATCAAGACGCAACCTGTGGAGTTACCTGAGCGGTCAGCTCTGCTTCTCTAATCTTTGCCAGAAATCACTGCCCTTTGCAAAATGTGATTTGAAATGTAACTTAATCTGTAGCTGTGGTTCATTCTGTCTCAACAGTGCTGACATCTCTGATGATCTCAAAGATGTGTTGCTGAAAATGCTGGACAAGAATCCAGAGAGCAGAATATCAATCCCACAGATTAAGGTGAGGACTCTTTTAGTTAAGCTGCTGGCTTCCATTACTTTGTATTTAAACGCATTCGAAATTGCATAGAGTGCAGTAAACCGCCTGACACAGAACCTCAACAAGAGAAGAATTGTCTGTGTGAACGGGCTTGAGGGCGCAGTGTGTAGGATGTGGCGACATCTAGCGGCGAAGTCGCAGATTGCAGCCAACTGAAACGTCTCGCCAAAGCGTGTCGGATGCAAACGAAGAACACCAGTGTTCTCCTCATATTTGCGTTCAGGTGCACCCGTGGGTGACGAGGCACGGCGCTGAGCCTCTTCCTCCTGAGGATGACAACTGTTGTATGCTGATTGAGGTGACCGAAGAGGAGGTGGAGAATTCTGTTAAACACATCCCCAGCCTGGCTACAGTGGTGAGTTAGTGAACACTCACATTAACACAGTCGTGTCCAGGTCGGATTTGTTCAAGTCAAATATCACCACTGGGTACAGTTTGTTTTACATTTAGCTTCCCTGAAAGAAGCATGGCAACTGTCAGATTTCATCTATTGAGACGTACTGTAACTGAGAACGCTTTTCAGATGAATTGCTAATTAATTGCTAATTCTCTGTACATTTGTATGGTGTAAAAGACACTTTTCAAGTTCTTGTATTACATTTATTTTCTATATGTCAGTCACACTGTACCACCCACTAGATTAGCCTCTCTGCACTCTGTGCTAGAGCTGCTGTATGACTCATTTAGTCGCTTCGATTTATTTTCATTAGTTACATTATTTAATGCCAAATGCTGCGAAAGATATGCATGTTTTGAATGAATTTGAAGCCTCAGAGCTTTACTTTTTTTTAACTATATATATATATATATATATATATATATATATATATATATATATAGTATATGTCTGTACAAAGTTTAAATGTAGAAATTCATCAATCTTACAAATTCACCACATCTGTTGTCCTGCTGTCGTTCATTGTCACGGCATTACACCCAAAAGCGTGTCCTACGACGATAGACTATAGCTTCTTATAAAACAATGATGCTCTTTATGAAGTTTATGAAATATGAAAGTGTTGATGTTACAATAACCCCACCATTGTTTTACAACAGAATGTTGTTTTCGAAATGAAATTTCTGAGCATAGCTGTTGGATTTGTGTACTATTGTTCTCTATTGTTCTTCAGATCATGGTGAGGACTATGCTGAGGAAGCGCTCCTTTGGGAACCCCTTCGATTGGGGCCGTAAAGAGGACCGCAGCACGCTCAGGTAAGGATTGTTTATAGACACACCACAGACTCTAAACTCTGTCTCTAGCAAAGGCTTTGCAGTAATATCAGGAGTCACAGTACATGTAGCAGTGTGCTGTCACTACCATAGTCTCTCTTGGAGCTGCTGGGTGCTCTTATACTCTCATACAGTATATCCAGCTCATGTTTGTCAAGCAGTTTGTCAAGTATCCTGTTATTATGTTATTATTTCTCTTCTCCCTGTCCTGCCCTGCAGGAAAGGCAGAGCAGGCAATGTGAAGTACTGCTACATTCATTGTAACCAAAGAAGGTAAATAACTTCAGGACATCTCCTGCCTGCTGTAGAGCTGTTAAGTGCAAGTCTAGAGAGTAAACTGTAAGACCCCTGGCATGGTATAAGCAGCTGTTCGCCCTCATTATTGCTTTAATGCTCCAACACTCTTGAGTTTGTAAACTAGCCTGTGCTAGTTCAGCGGTTGTTTGGACAAAACATCTCCGGAAATGTGTGAGGGCGCTTTTGGTGAAGCATGGGGTGTGTAGTGCAGCAACTCCCATCTGACTACATAACCAAATATATCCATTGATGTTATTTAAATAATTAAGCTAGAAATGCACAGATTCCAATTTTCTCTCTTTCTAAGAACTGTAATTGACGGCCTACACACACACTTTTTAAAATCTTTTCTTAAATGTATAATTGAAATTCAATTGTATGTTCATAATAAACATTTACTAGAAGTTAACTTGCATCATCTCCAAGTTAAAGGACCTTCTATCACACAAACAAATCTCAAAAGTGCTCCAGGTTACTGGACAAATAAAATCCAACTGAACATGAATTGCAGTATGTCCCTCCTTTCCCAAACTGCGAGCTTTATGTCTTCTTCAGCCAGTTGAAGCTAAATTTGACAACTTTGTGTGAGCAAGGCCATGACAAGTGACCGGAGCTTATTACATTCTGAGCACCTGATCTGTGGAGTAATTGACAATAATATGGGGATGGACAAAATATCATTAACACCTGCGCAACCTATTGCAATTCAGTTTTGTTTGACACTGTGTCAGAGAGGCGTCGAGCAGCAACACTTGAGGCTGCAAGTTTGTGGTTTTGTGTTGATTGGTGTTAATGTCTAATGCGGCTAAATATAACAGTGCCACACTTATAACACGTCCAAAAATGAGATTAAAGCCCGTCTGACACAGTCAAAACAAAAGTAGCGCTTTAAGTAGCAGCCGCTCGTCCATCATGAGCCCAAAGCTTCCTTTTATCTTGATAATCTCCTTGCATGAAGCATCCTTAGGACCTGTAAATCATTAGTTCTTTGTGTCTCTCCGTGACATAAATAACTAACTTCTTTAATAGAATGTTCCTTTCCTCTGCCCTTGTTCTCCCTTTTCTTTATTTTGTTGAGTTTCCCCTTGTGTACGATGTGTAAACTTGCCCAACAGCAATTCCTTCGTGCTGGCTGCCTCGCATTCTGTAACAACGTAATGGTTGGTTTTCAGTTCCTAAACATAGCTTGATAATACCCAATTCCTCCCTCTGCTCTGTGATACAGGAGTGACGGCAGGCGCGCAGCGGTGTTGTAACTGATTCTGCGTCTCTGGTGTGTTACTTAGGAAACAGGAGAGCGGCGATGGCATGAGGAGTGTGGACCTGCCCTACGTGGGAGAAGATGAGGCTCTTTCCTGATGCAGAGGGTTGATTATGCACGCTGGTATCTGCCTGCCTCTACCCACACAGCACAACACCCCTTTACTCACAGTTTTTGATACTGGCAGCCTACACCTGTGTACATTCCCTGGGAGGTGGACAAGAGTGGTGGACGCAGAGATAAAAAAAAAAAAAAAGAAAGAGAAAATACGATCTGAAAGCAACAGTTTGATTTATTTTTCTCTTTCAAGGCTCAGTCTGGGTGTTGTGGGACTTGTGACTGTCCCATGGGAACTTTCCATTGAGAGAATCCTCCTGAACATTGAACCCGTCTTCAGCTCTTATTGCCCTAACCCACTCTCCTCCTCTTATCCTGCATGCATTTATTGTCATCGCATGCTTCGTCTCAGGCTTCAATTGTACAGTTTTGTGTTTAAATGTAGTTTTAGCCTCTTGTGTTTCTCCTTGTCTTTACTTGACACTTCTTTCAGGTACACAGGGCACGGGAACAGGCGACGGTGATGGTTAACGGGGGGGGAGGGGGGGGTGGTTGTCTTTCGCCATCACCTCGGCATTCTCTTTAGTCGAGCAGGTTTTCGTGACGATGATTGTGTGGTTCACTCTGCTTCAAGAGTAGCAGTGCCCAGTTTTGTAACATATTTTAGAGTGAAGAATCTGTACAGTTTTCCCAAAATGACAAAAAGGGGGGGGGGGGGGGAGTGAAAAAATGTTTACTTCATTGAATGCATGTTTACGTTCCCAATGCAAAGACGCTATTTCTAAACATTTGCACCCTCATAGACACGCAATTTATTTTCCCCGTATCACTGGCTCTTTAAGAAGGCTCCCATTTACTGCAATCGATAGAAAGCATTAAAAACTGGTGATCTCGTGCTTTGTGAACAGTCAAATCCATCGTTGCTGTATACAAGATAGCTTAGAGAAAGGGGATGTTCTTCTTTAGTAAATCTTTTTTAAGGGAATATTGATATGATTTTTAGGTGTTTGCATTTAATTTTTTTTAATTCATAGAGCTACAACTAATATAGTATTGAAGGTACTGATCTACCAAATGCATATGAGAAAAGCAGAATGTGTCGGTGCAAAGTTATTCTGTTTGCGATGGCTCGTTTCTCTCCAGTTATTCGGACGAGCGAGGTCGTGATGCCGAGGAACCGAGTTTCCACTGCGTCGTTTCGTTCTTTCACCTCTCAAAGTGGAGGTTTGTACGTAGACTGAAAAATATCCGAAGATAATGATTATTCAACCTCAAGTTACAATTTGTGAACGTTCTGTTTTGTATTGTAAGAATTTCTGGTGTTATTTTGAAAAGCGAACATTTTCAGGGCACCAAAAAAAAAACCGTGAATTATGACTCATGTTGTAAAGTATAGTGCGGTAACGTAAAGAAAACAAACCTTTAAACTACTTGTTCTTCATTGAGCTATTAGAGCTGGCTACCGAAGTGAGTTTTGAGATGGAAGCATAGTGCAGCTGCAGACTTTTTTTTGTACAAACCTATGCATGACATATCTGTGGAGGAGTTGAAGTTAGAATGTGTTGTCATCTTTGATGCGAGGAGAAGGCCACTCTGCAAATATTTCAAATTCATTATAACGTACTTTTCTATGTATTGATGTGTTTCACTCTAAATGATCCCAAAGCAGTACATTTGTTCACTTTCTTTCCTTTTGTTGATGTTATGTTTTGAGTACAAGTATAGATACAATTTGACGTGTCTCCAACACAGACTATCGACACAATATTAATTATAACATTTAATGCTTCCACACTGATTACTTCAGCACTAATGTGTTTAATGTACGAGAAAGGGACTTTTTTAACTTGCTACTTGCATGTCACTCTGAAGTGTCTGTTTTCTAAGACCAGTACTATGCATACGACGTGTCTCTCTCTCTATGGTGCAGTGGTACACTCTGGCACATCGTCACGTACAGTGGCTGGAAGAGGAGGGCATATGTGGTTGACTGATTCTAATTTTGTTTTTTTTTTTGCTTACCCAAAGTGTTTTCCAAAAAGATGTAATTAAGTTGTACTCCTTAATGTGGAGTTCTGCAAATAGAGACAGGCACTCTGGCTTTAAATTTCCATAAAATGATTGTACTGTACTTCTAAATGATATAACTCGATGATGATAGCCAATGATTTTTTTTTTTAATGCCCATGATTTAGCCAGAGAATTAATTGCAAAAATGTGTCAATTTGTGTTATACTGTGAAATGTTACCTCATGTGCTTTCCACACATTTCATGAGGGATTTTACATTCTGTCGTACTGTAAGTCTCTTCTGTCGACGGAGATAAAGTTTTAACCTCGAGGAAAACAACTTGGGTACTTCCTCTTTGGTGTGAATATTTTGACCTCAACGACCAACAAGAATGAACTGAAGGAAAGTTTGGGTCTGACTGCAGGGTGACAGTGCAAGCCACAGAAAAAGCTGTAAGATAAATATTTTATACACACAATATTTAAACTTGTAGTTATTGTCATAAGGGCCTGGCTAAGTGGTTAACCTTTATTGCTCACATGGTTTTGCATTCAGCAGTGTCAATTTATTTAACTAAGAGCTTTGGGGTCTCTTTCCCCTAAATGCATGCCAACATACTAAACACATACCACTCTATTGTCACAGCATGAGAGGTCCTTGGCAACAAAACGGGACCTTTGAATTCATTATTATACATACTGTATCTTCATCTTTGAATAAAATATTATTGCCTTGTCTGTGATGTTTTTGGTCTGATTGTTGTTGAGCTTTGTGATAGCAGTTCCAGAAAATCACCACGAGAGCGTGCTGTGCACCACGACGTTTCAGAAGCTGTAAGATTATCTTGAGAGCCTGAATAACACATTTAGTTCCTGTCTTCTATGTGATGACAGCAAATCTGTCATATTCTTCCAACTGCTTTAAATGTAATGCATTTAATCATCTTCTACCTCCAAACTATGGATTAATTAGGGCCTTTTTAGATTTAGATTCCCCAGTTAGTTTATATATATATATATATGTTTATGACTATATATATATGTATATTTTTTGAGTTTACTCATTTTTAAATGTATGTTTACACAAAAGGAAACCTGCATTTAAGTGCAGAAGGTAATACCTTTATGACTGATGTTGTAGTTCCTCCAAATGCCACTAGATGCTGACGTTACGCAAACTGATTCAAAAAGGTCAAAATTGTGTTCAAGGAAACAGAGTTTGAGCATGTCGTCAGGTGAGTCAGACTTTAGTACAAATATGGATTTCTTTCTCTCTTCAAATGATGTTCCTCAGAAATGCATTTATATTTTCTTTCATACAATAGTGCACCATATTTACTTTGCATCTCAGTGTTACCAATGTCCATTTAGAAAATGTTTCAATATGAAAAGTAAATGATTTTGAAACATTCACAATATGTTAAATAGTGGAAACAGTTGACAAATCCATGATTCATAGACCAATAATGGAAAGACTTACCAGATGTTATCAGCGAAGTGATGCCTAAATCTCCAGTTTTCCATGATATTTGTCTTAATCTATTGATGCTCAGTGCTGATATTTGCATTAAAGTTCATAGTCATGATGTTGATTTGTCACTATGCCTCTGTGCTGCCGGATTTTCACACTGCACTGGTCCGTTTTTGGTTGTGGAAAATATGTCAACATGCAAGAATTTGACCTCACTTCAAAGGGTTTCACACCTCTTGGGGGAAATAAAGTGCTAACTTCATCTGTTGGTGTGAGAAGACTGCAATGACTTAGCGGCTTTCAGATTCTCAATTATGGTCCCTTACGAGTTGAGGAAATTAAATGACAAATTTAGCCTCCAGCATTAGTGTAGAAGGTTAAAAGTTCATCCGTTGTGCTATTGAGGTTCATGCAAAGATGAATATTTTATTAAATATCAAATTAATATAGATTAAACACACCAAAAATCGAATGTTGTACCGGAATTAGATTTAGAACAATGTAATGTTCGTCTTGTATATGAAACAGGGTAAATGCAGTTCAGAAGCCATCTCAAGTCATGAACTGGGGTGTTATGCCCCCGCTGGGGTACATAAGGGAGCCAAAAAAAAACCCACATCAGCAAATGAGAAGTGCTGATTGTGACAGAATTGGAGCCTTCACTCTTCATGCTCAGTTAGTTGTTTACCTGCTATGCTGCCAGCAGTAAAATGCACTAAAACAAAACAACAGAAGGCTTGCTCAGCATTCTGTAAAGCTGCACGCTCTCAGGCCTACTTCTGCAGGTGAGATGTTTTTGGTTCAGTGGTACCCATTTCTTCCATTAGCCTGCCTTTTCCCTGCTTCACTGTGTCTGTAGTCTGCCCAATTAAATCTCATTGCAATCTCCGGCTTGCAAAATGAAAGATCATAACACCAAAGGAAAAGAAGTTAAAAAGGTAGAATAAAGAGCAAAAGAACCCTTCAATTAGTAGCAAAGTGAAACTAAATCTACTTGCTGCCAGTGCTGCACGTATAATATTAAAGGAGTATGTGATTTATGCTACAAAAAGCCTTTAAAGTGAGAAAGAACTCAAATGAGGCACTTGACATCAGTCACGAAAATTAAAGTTATGTCTTCACAGAAGGAATCCCAGCCTTGAAGTGGCAGCTGAATAGAGATTAAGAATGTGAAGCACCATCTCTTTGTTCACCGAGTATTTGTTAAAGTAGTTTTCTGTAGGAAAGAGAGATTTGGAGATGAACACGAACTGTTTTTTTAATGTCTTTTCACAAAACAACTTATTTTATTAAAATATATAATCTAAACTCTACGACTTTTTTATTTGTCTGAAGTGAACTGAAGTGGAGGAATGACTCACACAAAGCTCAGTAACATACCGCAGAAATACACACTTATCTCTTTCTGAACATATTGTTAGCAGATGGTAAATTCCTCAGTCAGTTTGCCTAAATCCGAGTCATATTAAAAATACTAATCCAAATCTAATCCACTGGAATGTGAGGATGTGAAATGGTATCCGACATAAATTTGATTCTTAGGAACTGCAGCATGAGTGAAAGCTCTCAGTGCTTGATTTGTGCACAGTGTAGTGCCCTTTAATTCTGTGTCAATGTCAAATAGTCCATGTTTGAATTCAGAACATGTGGAGTTTTCTACATGATATACAATGCTGGTGCATAATACGATTGTTGCCTTTGATATTTTAAGGGATTTTAGCGTAATAAAGCTTGCAGGCTATTTCACTCAGACAACTTCACTTCACAAGCGATCAGTGGTGCAAATAAATAAAAGTACATTTACTCAAATGATTTCCATTAGCTACTACTTTAGACTTTATGACCTGAACACTTCTTCCAACACTCCTTCCCTCACTGCGGGCGATCCTCTAACATATATCAAACGCACCCTTCGCAATTAAGCGGCGTATTTAAGCATCCGCGTGTCTGGCCTTTTCTCTGTTGACGTTTTACTCCCAGTCGACAGGCCGCAGCTGTAAACATCGGCGCTAACGCAGCCTCGTTATTTATTATAAACAACCTTTGCCGACCATCAGCCACTTTATGTTACATCGGGACGTTTTCGTGGATTATTCTGGATCAGGTGGGGTTTGCGGTCCTGCTGTGGACTGAGACCAGGACCAGAGCTGAGATGCCAGAAACCACAATTTACTTCAACAAGATAAGTGAACCACGCGCTGCTTTTACTAACATCTGAGATCATGGCTTGGCTCTGTCCAGTTGTTGTTTGTGTGTTTGCTATATTAGTCTTTCATTTCTGCTTTAATAACTTAAAGAAACAACAGTATTTAATTGTATTTATAGTATCTATCTATCTATCTATCTATCTATCTATCTATCTATCTATCTATCTATTATCTATCTATTGTGCTTCTGCAACAGATACATTTTTCTTGGAGTGGCTCAGCTCATCTTTGTTATGTTTGTTGTTTGGCATGTGACGCTTTCATAAATTGCTGATTTGCATTGCGAAGAAATGTTGACATTCTTGTTTGAGTTTCATTATTGTTGGAGTGTTTTTGTGCTGAATTGGTTTCATGGCAACCTTGGTTGTTGCCTTTGATTTCGAGGCTCTCGTGCCTGATGGGGGGGGGGGGGGGGACTCATCATGGCCATTGTCACAAACACCAAGGCTACAGGTGGCACACTCAATAGCTCTTCCTGGTATTCAGCTAAACGTCAGAAACAATTCCTTTGTCAGCTTGCTTTACTGCTCTTCATGCACTCAGCCATGTGCTGCTGGTCACCTGTTGCTAGTCATTTCTGTGATTCTTATCCAAGGTAATAATCATCTGCTGCTTATAGCTGATGTTTTGTAGCCTGCTGATGCATATCAAGTAGACTGATTTGCATCTGCAGCAGTGTAACCTCGCTGTTTGGTTGGACTTTCTTCTGTGTTCGCTGTGTCGGAGTGATGCCAAATATCAAATGTGTTATCTGAAATTTCCTCTTTCTCGTCCGTGACCAGGACTCCTGATTGCCCCAAGTTCTGTAACATCTGTATCTCTGCTTTAGTGGTACATCTGCTTTCAGGAAAGGATGAGAAACAATGAAGCGCTGACTTGTTGTCCGTATAGCAATTCTTTAAGCCCACATTTTATTTAGTTTTGTCAGCATGACTTGTGATTCAGAGGCATAGTGTGACGACTTACACTACCTTCTTTCATTTTATTTTGAACGTATTAATGTCTTGCCGGCCATCATTATCAAGACTAAGAGGCTTTCTGAAGCTGTAATTTGGCACAGAGGCGCTTTGAGCTGAGGATGATTATCATGTTCACATTCTTAGTTTAGCATGTAAGCATGCCAACATTAGCTCATTAGCACTGAAACAACAGCTGAGGCTGACATTAGTTTTGTAAGCATTCAGGTCATAAACCAAAGTATTTGATAAGGGAAAATGTTGACCTGATGACCGCAAGAATCCAGAACTTCCTTCCAGGCACTCTGCAGTCTGTAGCCCCAGGAGGTGCAATGCAGAGATGCTCTTTTGACCTTGAAAGACTCATGAGAGCAGCTTACTATAACGGCGTCTTTGAGTACTCCTAAATGGCATGCTCACTTCCATAAGCTGTCTGTCTTTACATAAAGTTCTGCTCTCTTTACACACGTTAATGCATTTTTCATGTTCGTGTCTGCCACATACAAGAGAGAGGTGAAAGGGAAGATTGTACAATTTGGTGATGAAGCTTCTAGACAATCAAGGGCAGACTGTGGACTGTTCTGAATGGATTGCAGTTGAATATTAACAAGCTGTCTGTGATATTTGCAAACTCTGTTTTGCGTGTCAAACTCGATGCTAATTCTAATTGGAGTGGAGAAAAGGAAGGAGGTGGAAAAGCGGCGTACACAAAGGCAGAGTGCATGTAAGGCAAGTGCACGGAGATTAGGGATCGAGGCGTTTCTGGGACGAGGAGATAAGGCGCCGCTCTACTTTCTACTTTTATCTGCATCTTTGCATACTAAGTTGCAACAAAGACAAAATAATTCGTAATACGTGTCGTTTTTGTCTACACGTCTCTCTCTCTCTGTCTCCCTGTGCTTCCAAATTATTTCTGGCACTGAAGTGAGTTTTACTCCACACAGAAGGAAATCTGTGCGTTTAAACACCTCTTTAATACATGATAAAGTTGTTATCACCTCTTCATTATGAACTATCCTTCTCTACCACCCGTCTCCATTCTGCTACAGCTAGTATAGACAGCCACTTGGTAGAGGTTGTGCTGTGAATTTGTCTCAAAGCTTTTCATTTGACCTGCAGCACTGACTACAGTTCACTTCAAGTGGAAATCTTTCCACGCATACAACCAGTGAGATGTTCTTGTACAGCCCTGCTGGGAAGTTAACATGAAATGCACCGTATTCATGCTATTTTAAATTGGACCGGGGCACTTTGTAGCCATTGCTCCAGGTGTAAAAAGTTCTCTAAAACATAAAATGGGTTTGTAATGCAGAACAATGGAGGCTTGCTTGTGTGTGGGCAGCTGTCTGGTTTTATTAGGCTGCAGCCAAAATTACCTCACGACTCTGTTGTTTGAAATGGGGAAGGGTCACAACTTTGCTCAGTTATGGAACAACGAGTGGTGACGACAGTGAAGTTTCATCTGTGTTGTTTTGGATAATTGGTGAAGTGAGGGTCATTGAAATGAGAAATTAGCATTTTTCTTTGCAGTCCTATCGAACTGCAGTATTTCTTTCTCGCATTTCTTTCACACATTTTAATCAAACAACAGGTCTGATCTCAGAGCTCCTTTTTTGGTTGTTTGTTTCCCAGTGAGTGAAATGAAATGATAAGGCAAATAATGCAACACAGACTGAGAGAGACAAGTAGACACATTTGCATCTTTAATTAGATTTCCGGTAAATTATTATTTTTTTTTATTTTTTGCTGAAGAAGAAAACAAAACAAATCTCTCTCAAACTCCTGAGTCAGAGTGCTCTTCACATCACGGTCAGTTCAGCACAGTAAATTCAAACAGAGGATTAATTACCAGTAATTTCTCTATAGACTGGATATGATGATTTTTTTGTGTGATGTTTTCTATGACATAAAAAAAACACTCTCTGAATTGAGTGAATCCATCACATCACTGCTTTGCTTTAAATTAATCAGTGTCCGTGTTTCTGATCTGAAAATTATACCGGGGTTGTATAAGTTCCGAAAAAAAAAAAAAAATAAATCCATTAAACGTAGCAGCTGTTGAGGGCAACATCTTTGAGAATTCGGCAGCTTAATGCTTCTGCTGGAATTAAAAATGGCTCAATGATATGACAGGTTGTCTGAGTGTTGGGTTTTAAATCTGGAGTGAAAACATGTACTGCGTGACTCAGGCTGTTGGAGCACTTGTCTGTGCCAGACAAACTGTAGGCCAACACTGCAATGTCAGAGAGAGGGCAAAAGCAAATAAAAAAAACCCAGTTCTGCTAGTGGAGAGATAGAGAGCACTCCAGTGAGACTGGTTGACTTTAACACAAAAAGCCTGCACATAACACTCCAAATATTATCACATGATGACAAATGGAAAAGTATTTACCATACACGGGTGAAGAGTATCTTTGCCTATGTGTGTGTTTGTATATGTTTGTTTGTGTGAATGTATTACGCAGGGCTGGGCCCACTGAAATCTATTAATAACTCAAATCTTTTTCCCCTCATGCACTCTGTAAACTATCTGCACACAAACCACCCACGCGAACACTTCAATGACTGGTTTAAAATCACAATCGGCAGCATGTTTCACTGACATTCAGCGGCCGTTGTCATTGTGGGACACCGCTGTGATTGGCCGAGCAGTGAGCCATGGCGTGATTTAGCAATGTCCCCTTGGATTGCTGCCACATTCGTGAAAAATTACGGCCTCAAATGTCAGCATTTAAAACAAAGTAGAGAGCGCAGCACTCCAGAAGCACAAAAAAGTCAATACTCTGGTATTTGCGCATTTCTTAGGTTGACGCATTGAAGCAATTCTGTCTCAATCGGAGCCTTTTTTCGGAAACATGTCAACCTGAGAAATCAAATGCCAAGACTTTTTTGTGCTTCGAGTGTCCCTGTCCCAGTTTAGATGTTACATAAAGCAAATTAAGTTATTATTAAAGGGTGATCATCTCTGCAAGGAGGATGATGTGATCCGTCGTGTGTGTCGGTGAGTGAGTGTGCAGCTCTGTGTTTGTCCGCAGTTAATCTTACATTCTGCTGCAGCAAACTGCACTATATTTTGGCTGTCCAGTGGTTGCTGTGACTCACACTTTCTCAAAACATCTTTTTTTTTTGCTGCTGTTATATACTGCCATTGACAGCCTGCTGACTCCTCACTCACAACTCCTAACCGGCCTCTACTGAGTGCACCTTTCTAGTGCAGTACTGCAGAACCCCCCCCCAAAAAAGGCCGTAGCTGAGATAACCCTGGTGACACACCTTTAAGTCTGTCCTGATTTATTGATTTCTTAAAATGTCCCAGCCCCAGTGTTAGTGTGTGTGTGTGAGAGAGTACTTGCGCATTGTTTCAGATTTGCTGTCCAGCTGTAGGCTCAGAGCTGCTCTCCACATTTGACCATCCTTAATCTATGTGAGGCGGCTCTGGTCACTCAGGTGGTGCGGCGGTCGCGGACACGGACACACACTCGCCGCATATTTCTAGCTCGACACCTGGCAGGGGCAGCAGATGGCTGTTAACAGCTTAAACCGCTGGCAGATCTGTTTAATTCGGAGAACTCCGGTCCTCAGACTGGATCACAGCCCAGTGAAGTGAGCGGTGGCGGAAGCTCATTTGGCTGCCATTAAGAGAAGCCAAGAGTGTTTGGCAGATAGTGAGAGCAGCTGGCGCCCGTGACAGGGGCCGACTAAGTGGCCTGAACCTTCTGCAAAAGAGGAGGGAGGGATCAATAGGGCAACTCCTACACGACAGTGGCAGGAGCACTTGGATGGCTGTTACATCCCTCTTGACATCATTAATCACACTAGACGGTCTTTGAGTGTATGTGACAGGAAGAGAGAAAATGGGGGGGGGGGGGTGAAGGTGATAACCATTATTTTTGCTTTAACATAGGAGCAGAAAGAGAAAATACACACAACACATTTGCATGATTTCTTCTTTTTTGACATGGAAAAGACAGCCAAACACACACACACACACACGTACACACTCGCACACAAAATCAGAACTTTTTTCTTTTCTTTTTTTTTTTTTTACCAAAACATGAAGCTGGATTTCTCAAACCGAAGATACATTTCTGGAGAGATAATGCATTCATTCCAAGCGACGGCAATGAAGATTACAATATCTTGATAGAATAGACAAACAGATGAATTACTTCATGGCTAAAACCTGAGTTATTCCAAAGTATTTCCATATGAAACTGCACAACAATGCACATCAAAAATAAATGATGCATTATTATTCTCATGTATTATTTGCATGACTAAAGCTATGCTAATATATTCATATGATATATACACACATCGATGTATGGATTATTCATGTATGTACTGTATATGCATGTCTCTGGGGTCTGAGATCATCCGAGCGGTCCAGTCAAAACACAGAACCACATTATGGCAGAATGAGTTTCAGCGGTTTTCCTGAAGCACATCAGCCTCAAAGTGTGTCTTTGCAACAGAGGTGTGACTAAAATGATATATATTTTTTTTTTTTTACACATTTGAATTTTTTATTCTCCTTTTTTGCTTTCCAACCCAAGAGGCAATGGGAGTTGGTGACTAAGACGTGGACAGTCCAGTTGTCTCTGCTTTTTCCTCATTTTTTCTTTTGTGTATTTATTTTGTTACAGTCTTTGGTCCTTACTCTGAAAATGAGGAGGAGCAGAGGCACAGCATAATTTTAGTTTGTCTTCATCTCGTCCTTCCCTGTCATCCTTCTTCCTCCCCTCCCAGTCCTCTCCAGGATGAACGCAGGCATGACTGTTTGTATTGAGTTGGCGGATCGAGCACTATAGTTGAGCAATGATCAGTTTTATTTTCATTGTAGGGCTCCGCTGGACCCATTATCCGTGTTTTTTCGTCACAAAAATTCCTCATATTCCAAGAGTTTGGAGTGCTGCCGTGTCTTCCAAAGCCGGTAGAGGCGGAAGTCGAAGTACATCTCAATCATCTCTTTGCCTTGATTGGTAAATGAGACAGGAAAAGTTTGAATCAAGTATTAAGGAAGGAAATTGATACCAAGACCATGATTTTTCTCTTACCCTTAACCAAGAACTGTGGGTGTCTTAAAATAACCATAAAAACATAAAACCAGCAACTTTTTGCAACTTTCCAGGTATGTTTAAGAGCATTTCTTCATTATGTTGATAAGAAACATTACTCAGATGACATTAAGGTCGCCTCAAAGTATGATAGCAAGGGTTAATTTGTATGAGACAAAAGTTTAGCGTGGTTTGATTTGATCAGGGCCGGAGAGGTTTGGATCTCTAATGGGCAAAAAGATAACAGGAGGAGAAAAGTTGTAATAAAAGTGACGGACTATAGAAGAGGAAGTCTGGGTTTAAAAGAGTTTCCAGTTCCTGGAACTGAGAGCAGGCTTTTTGTAATACTGACTATTGTGTTGAGTAGAATACTGTGCGTCTCTTCTCCCACCTGCAGCTAGCGAGGAGAAGAGGGCGAAGTCAAATGATTACTGTCTCCTGTGTGGTGGGTGTTGTTTACAAACTGGAGTGTGAAGCCGTTATGACCTGCATCAATTGCATAAAAAACAATTCACACCAAAAAATGAAATGCCGTTTTAAAACACCACCCAGATATAAGGTGGATGAGATTGGAACGAGAAGGAAACGGCATGTGACACAAATACCCAAAAAAATGTATTCTATTTTTAAATTGGGGAACAGCTGTTTGAGTAAATTCCAGATGTGAAGACAACCCGTGACGGTTTTTCCGGGTCCTTTTAATGCGTCACGTGTAAATGCACGTGTGAATCACGACGCACGCCCGTGTCCGTGTGATCTGCATGTTTGGGTGCGTTTGTTCAGACTCACCCTGTGCAGACAGCTCCAGCGGCGACTCAAACTCGACAGAATAAGGCCTCATCAGATTCTTCAGTTTCTGGAACAGCTGTTGGGCCGAGATAAGAAAGCAAACGCCAATTAATCCTACTGCACTTGGATACACGAGCAGCGGGGGGGAGCCTGCATCTTCAGACACAGCACACACACACACACACACACACACAAGCAAAGAAACACACACAAGAATGGCAATGACTCCAGCTCATTACTGCCAAAGAGACATATGGGCATTTGTCCTAAGCAGGTAACAAAGGAGGACAGTAAATGAGGTGAGAGTATAAATTGCGAAGGTGTTTTCCTGCATGTCTTTATATAACCTGCCTTTCCGTGAAACAGCCGAGCTTGTAAGAGGTTAAGAGCAGGACCCCAGTCCCTCTCATTTTACTAGAGAAGAGTCCCATGTTCAGGAAATTAAAAGAGAGGAGATTAAAATCAAACATCAAACTTATCTGTAAATTAGAGGGATTTGAGATGCTAGCTGATAGCTTGCCTTTGTAGTCCTACAAGTGGTTTTCTCAAACCACAATATGAAATTTAGCGCTGATTAGTCGCTTAGAAAATGAATGGATGACACACACACACGGGTCGTCCGTGAACCAAGAATGAAAAGCATTTGCAGGTTCCAGCTTCTCGCTGATGTTTCTCTCGGTATTATTTCATTGTAGATGTTACACTTTGGGGTTTTGAACTGTTGGATGGACAAAAAAAAAAATCCCTTTTGAAGTAAGGCTAGACAGATGTGTTTATTTTCAGGGCCGATTAGTGAGAGAGGGAGCATGGACTGAAGTGTCGACGTGATACAAAACCTTTCTTTGATCATGAAGCAGATTGTACCTGTACTATTCACTGGTTTATCAGTGACGGGTATGAACTACGCTGCAGACTCGATTCTCTACACTAATGGTGACAAACAGAGACATGGCTGACTCATATGAACGTTGGAAACAGCCCTGCTCGCTCAGCGGAGCAGCTTTGACCGTCTGTAGCACAGTAGCCTTCAGTGACGTTGACAGGCTATTACTCGTGACATGTAAACAATCAGAGGGGCGTCGAGGGAGGCTACAGAGTGGCGACTACAGACCAAGAGGGAGGCGGCTGCATCAGAGCCAAAGTAGCACATATTTCAATTTATTTTATCAGCAAACGTATTTAAAAAAACTCTGATAATCGGGCAGGCATCACTTTGGACTCTGGGAACATGTGATTCCCACTTTTTATTTTAGACTAAGCCATCATCCAATCAGCTGGAAGAAAAAACAGATGTAGTAATCAATAGTGAAAATAATAATTCATTGCAGCCCTGAAGACTTAATTGGAGCTGTAAAGCGAGTCATCTCCTCTGCAGGTCCTCACTGACGTGGTGCTGTGCACGTTAAAAATTGAAGCTCACTGATTCCTCTAGAATTTAGTCATGAGGGAACCCGATACCCCTCTGTCAGAGAAATCAAAGGCCAAATGCGCTTTTGTTTTCCACTTTATGATGTTAAAATGGAGGTGGTGAAGAAAAAGAAGCTTTCAGTCCTTGTGTTTGCCGTCCTTTGAAAAAGATGTAAGAAGATGGCTACGTGCCAGATGTGGAGGAGAGAGCGGTTGGGGAGACGCAGGCAGCGTGGCTTGTCTGTAGTGCAATGAGAGCCGGAGGCAAATAACAGATCTCAAATAATGTGTTGCAAGTTGGGTAGTTTCCTTTCTGTTCTGCGTGGCTCCACATTTCACATTGCAGTGTTTATAACTGTGTTTTTCCAGTAATCAAAGAGCAGCAACATCCCCCCCCCCCCCCCCCCCCCCTCTATATCAGACAGTTTTCATTTGTCCTTGTCACCTATCTTTTCAATCACATTCACTTACGTGTATATGGAGCTCCTCCAAAATTCAAAACTGAATGAAATGCAGCAAATGTTTAATGAATTTATTGATACCGATTGATATCGATAAAACAACCTCAGAACAAGACAGTATTAGAGAGAGAATTATCCTTAAAAACAGCTTTTATTGTGCTCAACAAGCCCCTTTAATATTTGTTGATGGTTTAATTAACCATGAGTTCACCATTATGTTTTTACTTTTCATAGGGGGCGGGGGGAGTTTAATTTACCTCTCTGTTAAAACCACCCCATCATAGCTGCAAACTGCATATCAATATTTATGAGCCTAGATATACATTTTATTACATATCAAGATTGAAGTTCCTCCCAGCACAACTGCACATAGGTGTGTGTGTGTGTGTGTGTGTGTGTGTGTGTGTGTGTGTGTGTGTGTGTGTGTGTGTGTGTGTGTGTGTGTGTGTGTGTGTGTGTGTGTGTGTGTGTGTGTGTGTGTGTGTGTGTGTGTGTGTGTGTGTGTGTGTGTGTGTGTGTGTGTGTGTGTGTGTGTGTGTGTGTGCGCGCGCGCGTGCGTGAGAAGTCACAGTATGTGACTCGAGACACTTTACATGTGTGGCTTGCTTTCAACTCTCCAGGAGGCTTTTGCACAACATGTGCTTTGGTATTTGCAATAACTTCCTGGCTGTTATTAATTTAGGTCCATTCCATTACTGTCATGTGTTTGCAATATTTAGTGTTACGCTGTCTGGAGTGCAGCATTTGACAACAATGAAACCTACTGTTTTAAAAATTGATTGAGCTGGTACCCATTTAAACTTTGTGCCAACAGAGGCCGGCTGAGTGTGATGTGTTCTTGTGATGATGCACTGTCTCTGGGTGGAGGTTATGTGATTGTTAAGAAAGTGCTTTGGGCTAGGCCCTTTAGCGCTGACGGGGTCATGTTGTTTCAGGTACCAGTCAGTACCATGAAATAGGTAGTAGTAGTAGTAGTTGAAGGGTTATCCGGCGGCAAAACACCCAACGGCGTTTTTTAAATACCATGAGACAGGGTTTTATAACTCTGGAAAGTTATCATGGCAGAAATCACGTTCTCTCGTCGCAACACTATGAAGTTACAAAGTCATCAACCATGTGAACCAAGCACTAGATTTGATTTGACTGCAGCACCTTGCTGAATGATGTTGCATTGCGTTGGAGCAATTTGCTTGTTGCTGTTGTCTGTCTGAACACGGCCTTAGTTCCAATTTAAGGAAACTCTTATTGCTACAGCATACAAAGACATTTTAGACCATAGCGTCCAGGCCCTTCCCCGTTTCCACATGACAATGCCACCGTGCACAACGTGAGGTCCGGTTTGGTGTGGGAGAACATACTGGCCTGCAGAGAGCCATGGCCTCAGCTCCATCAAACTTTTCCAGCATCAGTAGCCGACCACACTAGTGCTCCTGTGGCTAAACATCTGCCAGTCCCTGCAGCCAGGTTCCAAAATGTTGTGGAAAGACATGAAGGTTGTTCTAGCAGCATATCCTGTGTGTGATGTTCCACAAGTAAGTGCCCACATACTTTTGGCCATGTTGTGCTGTTTCCAGTGGAGAATGGGTTTGATGAAAAGCAGAACAATGTCACATCAAAGTGATTTATAGTTTACACATTCTTCTGGAGAGGTTCAAGCTAAATCTCATTCATTCTGTTTTCTGACTGAAGTTAAGACTACAGTAGACAAGCCGCCAGTGTGACAATATCACTTTGGGATCTTGGGACTAAGCCTTGCAAAAAGAAAAACGCCAATTTTGTTGTTTTGAATTCAAGCTTTGTTGAGACAACTGCTTGTGTCTGTAATTGTCTGTAGGAGGGTGGAGATATATCACTGATGTGCAGCCTGTGCTGCAGACTGCCAGACTGTCCGTCAACCCTGGAGAGATCCACTTTATATAACAAAGCATTTTGGCAGACATGACTGGAACAGTTAGGTCAGACAAACACCGCTGGCTATGTTGTGTGTTTGTGTGTGTGTGTGCGTGTGTGTGTGTGTGTGTACGTGTGAGTGCGTCTGCCAGCTTGTCTGTGTTTTTTATTTCTTTATTTTCATGTGTGTGGTTATGAGTCTTATTAAATGTTCTTCTCAGGTAGAGAGAGGTTGCAGCATCACTCAGCATGTGTGCGCTTCAGCTATAACATCAGTGAGTGAGATGATAGTCACACATGTGGATTAAGAGAGGAGAGACGGGGACAAACTGAGACAACCAGGAGGTTAATATGGTGAATATCAGACACCGTTAGAATAAATCTGCAAACAGGGAAATGAGCCGGGAGGACAAAGAGAGGCAGGAGCAAGCACGAGAGAGTGTTTACCTAAATGATAAGAGACGGGGAACAAAAAGACTATACCTTTGGGGTTCCACGTTATTAAATCAGTTTGTGTGGCACATCAATTTACGTTTTGAACATTGCAACTTAACAGAGACCTTGTTATGATTGAATTGGAGTCCTACTCTTGCGTGGCGGTTTGCGATGGTCCCACCAGCGTAGGAATTGATTCATGGTTTTGCATTCAATTTTACTGCTCTGTATCTATTGTACATTATCTGCCTTTATACTGCACAGTACTTGTGTTCAATTTGGTATAAAGAGCGACTAAGGGAAGGTTTGTCTCGCTACCAAATGTGTGATTACAGTCATGCAATCATTTATGGCCAAAGTAAGTATGTTTACAGTAGATTCATGCACTGTGATAAAAGAGACGTTTGCAGTGGAACTGGCTTTGCTTACTTCAATGTTAAAAGGAGAGCATTAGTGGGCCTTTCTTCAACATTCTGGGAGAAAACACAAGCAGCTCAAGCTAATCAGGCAATCGCGGTTCTTGCGGTCTCTCTGCACAGTATCTTCGTAGACCTGCCATGTACTGTAGTTACATTTTTTTAAGAGGTGTACACGAGTGCTAGTGCTTGAAACTTTAGTGGTGTTGATGAGCTTTTGTGTTTCCAGTTGTTCGCGTGTGTCTTTTTGCATCGGCGTCTGTGTACCTTCACTCCGTTGGGGTTGCCCAGGACATAGCATCCCATTATGTGGACAAGGTTGGGTTCTGGGTTGACTTTACTCATGAAGCGACTAAGCCTCCTCCAGAACCTGAACAAACACAAAGACAAAGACAAAGACAGTTACACTGAATGTAATCAATCTGATTGACGGTTCCCATGAAATTTCAAAAACACAAAATGTAGCTTGTTAAAAGATAAGCCTGAGTAAAGTACTTGTCACTACTGCTGTTCTTTCGCTCTGAAGCAACTGTTTCTTATAATATACTGATGGAACAGGCTGTGAGCCGTATGTTTTATATCTCTGAAACAAGTAAACATCACCGAATCAAAGACGGCCCCCCCTTGGGAGAGATGCGTCACTCCGAAAAATAGTAGATCGTGCTCGTAAATGACAAACCGAGTGTTGAATCGTCCAAGTGGAACATCTTTGATTTAAATCAAGTCGGAGAGCACTCACAGAAATAGTATTCATATTGTGAAAATACCATAAAGAGCATTTACATGACATTTGTTTCAGAATCTTTTAATCCTTTGAATGCCTAAAATTAAATTAAGATTTCTTTGGAATGAGCCAGTTTCCTTTGGTCGAGATATTTGCAAGATGATTTTTTATTGACTGAGCCCTTCTTTCTATTCTGAGTGGCATAAATGCCTCAAAGGGGAGCAGCTAAGGTATCTTAATGATGAAATGCTTATCTTCTCACAGCTAGCTAATGGTTCTCAGTCATTTCTGTCCTGACTCAGAGCATCATCGCATGTCGATGCTTTATGAGACATTGGGCATGTGAATTGTCATGGTACTCGCCCATGGGAGACATACTTACTGGCTCATGTCCTCCTCCTTTTCCACCTTAGCAAAAGTTGCCACTTTATTCTTCAGGAAATACAAGTGACCGGGGCCTCCCTAAGAAACGCATACAAGAGTGAAACACAATCACAACTACTAATTTACCTCTTCTTAATTAATATCTTGAGAGAGAGAGATTAGATCCCAAAGGAAGGTACTTAACACTGCATGATTGTACACATAACCCCATATATCCCAAATAAAACGTACAATTTTACAGGAAATACACTTTTATTCTGTCTCCTTGTTCCTCACCTGACAAAAGATGAGCATCCTCCAGAACTTGCTTCCTCTCCTGTAAGCTGTGAGCTTCTTCTCTATTTCCTCTGTGGGGGACAGACAAAGGGTTGGATTGATGTGATTGATGTGAACTACAGGGGCCGGATGTAGTGAGAGAGGGAGAGATGTGAACAGTGAACACAGAGAAATACTCTGGAGGTTGAGTTCGAGTACAGGTGTAATGTAGAGAGACTCTAGTGTAAGATGTAGTTTGAATTAAATTCAACAGTGTGTACTTAAGGAAATGTCACAGCAAAATAAAACAGGTCAATGAAAGACAGTAACATGGAAACATAAAATCTATGAGTTATTCATTGGCATCCTCTCACTAACTCTGCGTGAGCTTTATTCAATGCAGCGTTTGTTATTATCTCGAGAAGCTCCAGGGACTGCTTACTGGAAGTGCTTCTCTTTTGAGCAACAGATAATCATTTTCAGAATGTAGAAACCAATTTAAAAAAAAAAACACACATTTTAGTAATTTTGCAGCATTGTAACTGGTTTTATATGAAATGCGTAGTCACGCCAGATCCAAGCTATTTTTTTTTAAGAGATTCACTTGCAGGTAAGGTTCAGCCTGCATCTATTTTTTGGACCCTTAACTCCCCCGGTATGAGTCAGAGTTCAGACTCCTCAGGCAAACTGCTGAATAGTCCACGCTCACGACTATATACATCTGTATATGAATGTATCTGTGGCTCTATTTATTTAAATATTAATTAGGTCTCTCTACTTCAACTATTTTTTTATCTTTATTTTATCTTCATTAGTTGTAAAACAATATTGTATTCACTGTACTCATTTATTGGAATCATTGATTATATAATTACAAAACGGGTGTAAAAAGAATATTTACTCACCCAAAATATCATCAAAAGTTGCATGTTCATGATCCTAAGGAAAAAGACGTTCACGTGAAACATAATCATTTGAGATTGCAAAATACTTTGATTTACATTTCAATCGGCCTTCATCATAGAACATCCTTTTAAAGAAACAACTTGCATGCTTTGTGTGTCGGAAGGATCGTTATGCACACATGTCAATCAATGTTCTGACTCACGTAGAGGATGGGGATGATGGAGGGGTCATCCCTGCGAATTATAGTGGGAACGTACTCTGCCTTTGGGACCTTAGAAGAGATCAGCTGAAGGAGAAACAGTAGAAGGAGAGGAATGTTTGATTTAATGGGATGTGAGGAAATGAAAGAGTGGGAGAAATTGGAGAACAGCAGAGTTGGAGAGAAATTAGAGGAAAGGGTAAAACTCTATCACACTCTCATGCCTGCAGGGAATGTACAGCTCTATATAATATTCACAGCGAGACGGTAGAGAATATATTAGGGGCATTTAAGATACTGTATCTGCATATAAATTCACCTTCCACAGATTAAGCTATTTTAACCTAGATCTGCCATCAGTGTGTAATTCTAAAGTAACAATTTCCTAAAGCAACCATTTTTATTGTGCCCCGTTTATCAGTGTATAAATGTAGGATACAGTGTTTTGGGGTTTTGATATACACTTAAGACTAAAAGTCATGATATTATGGCCTCAGCTACTTTGATTTTGACTATTTAAAAAATTATTTCCCTTGTAAACCTGCCAACCTGCCAACTTTAAGTGTAATATTAAATTTGACGTGCAATACCGCTCTCGTACCATGATTTTGGGAGGTACAAAATCGTCTCCTTCACAGGCCAGCTTCTCCATCTCTCGCTCCTCCTCCCAGTCTATATTGTCATCGAGGCCCCCTTCATCCAAGGTACCACAGGAGGCTTGCAGGTCACCACCTAAAAGAAAATATATTACACCGGTGAGAAAAAAAAAACCCTTGTCGACAGAAGTGTTTCGTGGGAAGCAGGAAAGGTGACACAGAAAGAGAAAGTCTAGGAGTGAAGGAAGGAGGTGTCCAGGAGAGAGGAGAGAGACGAGTGCGGAGGAGAGGAGAAAGGATGGAGTTGTTAATAACGGTGGTGACATAAGAAATGTGACAGATGGAACAGGGAAAATAAGAGACAGCTGGCAGAAGGAGAAAAATCAGTGACTGATAGTGAATGTGGCAGCACAATTTCTGGCGACAGCTAACAAGGAGATAAGAAAATCAAACGGGGATCAGATGGCAGCTATTCTAAGAAAGTAAAGTGTTGTATACCATCAAAATCGTGCTTATTTGACGTGCAATCATAATTTATGTTACACATCATATTTATATATTTCAACATGTTCTAGAAGGATCAGGGCTGTAGTACTTGAGTCCCGTCTCGAGTCCGGTCTTGAGAAGACTTTTGTGAAGTCTTGCGCATGTCTTGGTCTCGTGCCTTGTGGGGCTCTGAATTGTCTTTTTCTTGGGCTTGGCTATTGTCACAACGTTGCCTGATTCTTCTCATGATGCATGAAAAAAACAAACACCCCTCTGCCCCCTTCCTTGACGTACCTGTAGGAACCTGTAATGATCCTCAAACCTAAGTTCTATGCGTTGCTCATTTGGTGTTAGAAGATAGATCAATATTGTTCATAGATAGATTATTTCTGTCCTTAATTGCTATAGCATTTGAAAGGCACCGTTGCCTATAATGGTCTTAAACACGACCCAATTTTCTCTGGACTCTGGTGTTTGGTTTGGGAGATTTCATTTTGGCCACTGTGTTCCTACTCTTATGCTCTCCACACCGACTGTTTACCTGCATTCAACCAAAGCTCGCTCAAACACGATTGGTCAATACTACTCGGGCTACAATCAGACACCAGAACGCTTCAGATACCAAATCTTATCCCAGATCAGATTCTGCATTCATATACAAATATCTGTCTATAAAGATTGCGGTTGTTAGCTATGAGCTGTCAGTATTTCTTTAGTCTACGGCTCGGTGATGTGACTTTTCACATACTTGTATGTTTTTGTGGACCGTTTTAATCCTTTCTAGGGTCGGTGCTTTCAGAGAAAATTGTTATGTTGCTGATAATTGCTATACCTCTTTGTGTGTACTCAATTATGTTTGCTACCTACGTGTTGGAGTCCTCGAGTGTATTATTAATCGATCTATATTTATTCATATTTTTACCATTTCCGACAGCAAATTTAAAATAATTATCGACCGATATGTTTTTTTTCAATCCAAATATCTATGTTGGTATTGGCCTGAAAATCCAGTATCAGTGAAGTTGTAGTCGACAATATGTTATGTAAACCATCTTGTAAAGAATAACTATAGGTGCCCAGTGTGAAACAGCAGTTTGAAAAGAGAGAGTGAAGAAAGAGAGTATGAAAAAGGAGGAAATGACGAGCAAGACTGACGATTAATGTCGCGCCTCCAGAGAACAATACCTTTCCCTCAGGAAAGAGGAAGAATGAGGCATCAACCACACCATTAGACTGTCATCAACAGTGCATGTATCTTTCATCACACTCTGAAACACAGAAACGCTGAAGATGGAGGTGGAGAAAAAAAACATAAAACCACAGATACTCAAGACATCAACATAGACAAACGGCACATGCAAACAGTGTGTGTTGGAACTCGTGATCAAAAGCCTTTTAGAAACACTGAGACACACCTCGCGTTAACAGTTATACCCACACACTCGGACTTAGACGCACACTCCATTTTGGAAGACATACTCACAGAAAGAGAGCATCACAAAGTTGAAGAAAGACCCACGGTCATAGGGAGACAGATGGACAGGGTCAGAGCCAACAGCAGAGACAGTCAGTGTGTACGTGTGATGGTGTGTTTTAAGTGCAAATGTCTTTCGATTTTTTTGCGTGTTACTTAATCTGCTGAAAGCAGGAACTGAGCTGTAAAACCGTGATGACAAAATGTCACCTTACTTCAACACGGAGGTCTACAGTGCATACAGGGCAGTATACTCTCATATTACAAGTCCTATTTGGCATGTGTCTATTTGTACGCACTAGATGAAAAGTGGCTTTAACTTTCAAGTACATGTTAGTCATATTAGGTTGCCTTCCAGGTGGCATTAATATACCAGCAAACAACTATTGTCTGTGTAAAGACATAGTGGAGTAAAGTCTTCCTGAGCAGAGATAGTTAAGATGTTAATAGGCAATCTCGTATTTTTTTTTTTAAGAAGTTAAATTAGCAATATCATGATAACAAAAGAATTCTAGATTTTCCGGATGTCATATCAGCTGAGGAAATGAAAGAAATGAAAAAAACTGAAGTAACTAATAACAGCAACCATTAGATACATGTAGTGGAGTACAATATTTCCTACTGATACGTTGTTCACGTTGTTGTTAAATTTCTTAAATAAAGTACAAATACCTCAAACTTTTACTTACTTGTACAAAGTACTTAGTTGCGGTTGTCAGTATATTATGTGCTGCACTTTGCATCATTTGAGACGGGTGATCCGGCCTCATTCCAGCTGTACTGTAACTCAGCTCGTATATCAAGGTGCTGATTACTGGACCTTTTTTTTTTTTTTTTAATAGCTGACAAATGCCGCTAAGTGGCTTTCAACTCAATACGAGCCACCTGTGTATGGAAATGAATTAATGACAAAAGTACTGACTGAGCGCAAAGCAAATTTAAACTGTAATCAATCTGCCAGTCGAGATGTAAGGGCTCACGGGTTCAGATGGGTTCATTATAACGGCACACGTAGAAGACTGTTCGTAAGATTTACTGCAGCTCTTTTAGGTTCTAAATACTAGAGAACAAGAGGACACTTAACAGCTTTTAAAAGACATGTTTGTATCTGGCAGTTATGGTGATGACTTATATGTCCAGGTCAGTTTTTAACTTTTTCTTCTCTCGGGGCATTTTAGGAATACAAACTGACAACTTACCGAGCACAATTTACATTACACATGAATTTTACACACTTTGTAAATGTGGTTTGGTTACTTCAACGTTAAAGCCTCTTTCCATACGTCTTTAATTGAACCATTTGTGTCCTTAACTGTTAGAAACTGTGTGTGTGTGTGTGTGTGTGTGTGTGTCAGCGTCTGTGTGTGTGTGTGTGTGTGTGTGTGTGCAGATGCATGTGCGTGAGTCTGTGTTAACTCACTGTCTCTGGGTTCATGAGGAGAGTCAGGCTTGACCGGGGTGGGGTCACTCCAGGAGCGGTTGAAACTCTTCGATCTACGCTCAGCGAATGCTAGTGCAGGCGGGGAGAGATAGTCACACACACCCCCCCCACACACACACACACACACACACACTAACAAGCCTGCAAACTGGCTGTTTCCTCGACACACTCACCACCAAAAACACCAAAGTGAAAAGGCGAAAGCAGTTCACAAATAGTGTGCATACGATGCCATCCCTCCTCTGCACAAACAAATGCCTGTATGTGCAAACTGTCAAACAAACAAACACATATGCTAACAATCATATACTTGATCATTATAACGGATCCTGCTGCTTATCGTCGGTATCTATGGATTCAGAAGGACTGCGCTTGTTACACAGATTTACTGAGCCTCGATAAAATCAGTTCTGCTTTGAAGAGTAATCACTGTTACTACTTGAAAGTATTTGACATGGTTAATCAACAGCGACCCTCAAGGCGCCATCGCTTTTTTCTGCTTCTCTTTTCATTTTGCTGCTGACACCAACTTGTTCCTTTCAAGTACAAACGCCCTTTTATGAGCCGAATCATTCATTTGATTTTTACTCTCGTGATCAAAAGGACATTTTTTCAAGGTTTGCAATTCATTAAAATACCTTGTAATGAAACCAAACATTTTGTCCTATTTCGTGATCCCAACATTTTATACTCTGTGATTTTGACTCGAGTTTAGATTTTTAGTTGTTTTTTTTGTTATCAGGTCCCCTCACCCAAAGCTATGCAGAGGTGTGAGAAGAAATCGTCTAAAGGAGAAATTGGCTCCTTCCGAGAAGTAGTTCTTCCTCACAGCAGTCGGGGCGTGAGAGGTGGAAGAACTTTGACATTGCAGCATCAAGAAGATTTGGGGTTTTAGTAAATGTCGAGCAAAAATCTGCTACAATATCTATTCAGTTGCAATGATCGGTGACATATTTGAGTTTTAATTGGGTTCAGTCTTGTCTGCCAAAACATTTTTATTCAAATCACAAAATAAGGATTTTTCACAGTTGACATGATCGCCGCTTATATTTCCATTATAACTTTACAGTACTGGAATAGAAACAACTTGTTCACAAGGCTTTGACATATGTTACCATGGTTTGTACATACTGTATAGTTATAACAATCATCACCTTTCCAAGCTTCTGGTCACACAACTTCTAAATTTGACACGTAAAAAATGTAACCGACGTTTTTCTTGAGATTATTGTTTCGCTTACATTGTCTGTCACCGTTTTCTCTTTTCATTTAAGGTCAGAAATACTGGACAAGTTACAGACCAGTCGCATAACAAAATCCCACTCATATTGCCATTGACTCATATCTGAACCAGAACAAGGAGGACTCTATAGATTATGGTTTTCTTTTCTTATAGATTCTCAGTTACACTCAAGCAGACACACACCACTCCATCTATACCAATCGTCCCTTTGCTTTATTTCATTTAGTCTTTTGTCTTCAAACTTTACGACACACCAAACAAAAAAAAACTCAGAACAATCAAAGCGATGCAACAGGAATAGACCACCTACACACTCGTACATTAACACATGCACAGACTCGTATTGCTGGCTCATCAACATAGACGCGCGCTGATGAAAATAATAATCCTCAAAGAAATGCAATAGAGCGTTAAGAATCCCAATAAAACAGCAGCGTTTGGTGCAACACACGCGTGCAAAAAACACACCAGAGAGCATAAAAAAAGAACACAGCATATGATGGTGGGGTGAACTACATCACACTCAATTTGAGCAAACATATAAACCACACACACATCTCTGACTCACTCTGTGCTTTCATCCTCCTGCTGCCCACCATCCGAAGATGCTTCCGGAAGTTCCTGTGGGTAGAGAAATCGCGGCAGAAGAGGGGATGACAGAGGACAGAGGAAGAACCAAAATGTAAAGAAGAGAAGGAGGAAAGAGGGGAGGGGTGGGCGGGAAGTAACAAAGCAAGAGAAGACAAATAGAGTTTAGTGTCAAGCTTCTAAATACTAAAAGCTTTCTTTTTTTAAAAAGGGATAATTAGAGGTACATATACTTATTTCCTCCAATGTGAGTGGAAAATACTTGTCACAGGAACAGTGTGGGTGTAATGCACCACATTGCCAAAGTACCTCTTCTCATCCTTTTATAGTGTAGATTATTGAGGTGCAGGAGATTCGTTCATGTAACAACAGCCAGAAGGGAAACCCTTCTTTAGTATTTTTTGAGGTTTTGATAACATGTGCTCTGAGCAGAGCTACATCTGAGGCATGAGCGTGCAGCAGAGAGAGGTTATTCCGCCAAACTGGTGCACGTGTGTTTCTTTGCTTTGTTCCAAGATGTCGATCTGTGTCGATCTGTTGTGTCTAACACAGGTGGAAGTTGGCCAAGAAGTTCTTGCCTGATCTATTTTATTTATATTTGAGAGCCTGACCAATACTGGTCAACATATTTATAATGTAACATTTTTGAGGATGAAAAGCGATGACAATATATCGACAAATATCTTTTTTTGTTCAATCCCTTTTTTTTTTTTTGGCACAAATGCGTAACATAAACATTTTTGATAAGGCTCTGATTTAGTTCTCAAAGAATTGTAAATAAAACGTGTGTTAAACCGGACGCTATATGCAATAAATACGTCCAGAAGATCCTGTAGATTGTGCAACAGGTTAGAAAAATCGAGTCATCGAATGCCATTAAATGCCATGAATTTAAGGTTAAAATCTAAGAAAAACTTGTTTTAACAGGTTCTAACTTAGACACCTTTCCTGTTCTCTGCTGTCATCAGCTGCTCCAACAATCAAGCAAAATCCACAAGCCTCTGCTCGATACAATACATTTCCCTGATTCCTCTTTATTATCTCCATTAAATCCTGCCTACATTGAGCCACCACACTCTCTTGCAAGCTTGGTGCACCATATGCCTCCAATGTATAACATAAATATGTGGAGGTCAGACAGAAACGGCAGATGTTCATTTTCCCCAAAGCCTGTGTAAGCAATGTCACACCATTATAACATTCACCTGTAGGCTTCCTTAATCTGTCAGAGGGTGCACAACGGTAAACAACCAAAACGCACAACAAACGTACTTCCACTGTCGGCGGAAATAATGCTGCAATAATGGGATTGTTGCTCGAGAGCACAGTACATAAATCACCCGGTGGATTTTCCTGTATACCTTTAAAGATAACGGCCGGCTAATTATCGGTCAGGCTATATTTGCATCTGCAGCTGATTACAGGATCAAACAACAAATTTAGCATCCTTGGTCTAAAAGATCCTGGATGAACAAAGCAGGCTTTTCTTATCCTCCTTATTCAAAGAATCTACACGACTGTGTCTCACTGATGCTCTATAACAACAGAGTTACAGGTACACAAATGTGATGTCAGCTTGATATACACTCACATTGTATTATCATAACCCTTTATGTGCTATTAATTTATATTTACTTTTGAACCATATAGTTTAGAAACATGGTTTGTCCGTTCCCTGATTTCTGTTGTGTCACAATATCTAACGACAGAATATGTCAAACTATCAAATGCAACGCTGTGTTATGGCTGACTAGACGGGCTACAAACGTGTTGAGGTCGTTTCTCTTTTGTTTTCAATTTGCAAGGTTTTGCTCCTTGTATTAGTCTTCAATAGTCTACAAGGTTCCCATGTCTCCGAGCAACAATAAAACATTCTGACGACACTATGCATTTGTTGCCTATAAGTCATTTAATATAGAGGCTTTGCATTACAATGTTTCCCTTGAAATCCATTTAGTTTGTTTAATGACAACAAAGAAATAGGGTTTGTGCGTTTGTATCTTCTCTGTGACTTTCTGCCTGATGACATGATGTTCTATGCAAGAGCCCCAGATAAACATCCTTTTATCTTTCTGCCTCCCTCCCGTGTCGCATCTACACACAGTTTCTGTATATATACCAAGCCACAAGTCGACACTCATGATTAATGATCTCAGCATGTGGTTTATGTGTGTGTGTGTGTGTGTGTGTGTGTGTGTGCGCGCGTATGTATTTGTGGGTCCATCTTTATCTGGTGGTGGAGGAGAAGCACATAAATATAGAAGCAACATAAAAGGAAAAAGAAAGAGACTGTGGATTATTTGTCCTTGGTTTACCCCCATAAAAATGTCAGCAAAACCACAGTTAACTTGTAACATCAAACAATGAATTTTACAAGCAACACACACATTACATCATGCAAAAACATGGTCAAATATAACTCTAATTACAGATAAGCAACATCATTGTTGCTTACTTTGTACTTTGAGAAAAATATCTTAAACACACTAACACACAGAGTCTTACCCACCATATCCTCTGCTTAAACCTCAGCTGCCCACAAAGGAGAGGTGTGGACACCGTTTATGAGATTTAGTCAGAAAGAGAGGAGATGTGAGAGAACCACGGCCACCTCCACTTCCAACTAAAGACAACCTGACAGGTCCTCCGTTCTCTCTTGTTCAGCTCTGTCTGTGATGCTCAATAGCTCTACAACTCTTTTCCGTCTCTTTTCCCAATACTCATTGTGTCATGCAGAAATTATATGCTTCAGACAAAGAGACCTGAACTAAAGCAGAATACTAAACAAATAAACCATCCTGCCATTTTTTTCTTTCCATTCTGTCATCGTCTAGTAACTTTAGCTCTCAACTAAAGGTAGTGAAGTAAAAAGTACAGTATTTGCAGCGGTGGAGAACAGGTCTAATGTATGACAAATACTCGGTAAAGTAAAAGCGCTTAAAAAGTTGTACTTGAGTAAAGTCAAAATAACCAGGTCAACTGTTTTAGAGATGGTAATGCGGGATGCAAAGGAAAAAAAAACTCACATGAAAGAGTATACCGGGTAAAATCTCCTTTTCTATGGTGAAAAGCACTCTGAGATTGCGAGGGGTGATGAAGAGCAATGCTGAAAGGGCTCTGTTACTCTTTCTTTGTGCATCGCTGTTCATAACAATGGTTAGAATTGTCGTCTATGTTGGAATGAGGATCTGGTATTTGACATTTGTACTGCCTGCAAACTGCTACTGTATGAAATGGCATCATGTCTGCTCTGCTTTGTAGCTTAGGACATGTACTAGTGCAGATAGACTCAAAAACACTGGTTACGTGTCAAAGGTTTTTCATCCACTCTGGTGTTTTTATTGCATTATAAAGTTTGCCACCCAGACTGAAATACAAAAATACAGAAATACTCCCAAATCTGAGCCAGCAGCTATTCACCACATCTGGAAAAAAAATCTTTATGTTTTCACAGTGTTGTTAGTTACAGAACAATAAGGCTGAAGAACAAAGTGCCACCGAGTCAAGAATGCAACACATATGCCTGCTGTGTCAAGAGTCATGAGTAGGTGATTCTCTTTATTCTTTGAGCTGGTTTTCCTGTTTGATCTGGTTTTGATGGTCAAATAGTGAGAATAATAAAGGCAAGAATGAATAAACACAGGGTGTACATGGCCTTAGTGTGATAAGTAATCTTCATTTCAAGTGATGGTTTCAGGTGGATGCATTTTCCTGTGGGTTTGCAAGTGCAAGGAGGCAAATTGTTCCTAAAACTTTGTTCTGCTATTTTTTTTCCCTCATTTTCAAATGACTCATTTTGATGAAATAACACTCAACATTAATGCGCTGACACTGCAGATGGATGACACTGAGATGTCAAAGGAACTGAGATGTACTGCATGCATGGTGTCACATTCACCATCTGCCCCTGTGTGACGAAGCATCTGGGCCTCGAGTGGGACAGTTTCTGAACTTGTCACTGATGTCATTACTCCTGCAAAAGTTACAGAATCTGACTCAGTATTTTTATGATTTTTTAAATTCTTTTTAGGGAAATACTAATTCACCCTGTTTTGTAAGGTTAGTACAGAAATATTTGTGGCAGAATGCTGCAGTAACCTACCAACTTGTATTGGGGGTTTGAATACTGAAGTCTGCTGAATGAATGTCACATTTTGACAAAATGTTTCCACCAAAGCAGTTTAATCAAGGTGTGGCTGAGTAGAATCCACAATACGAGATTCATCCGAGTACCCGTTTTGATCTTTTCAGTTCTGTCGAAGAATAAAAATCCGATTCAATGTGGGTGGCGGTAAAAATCCGGCCGAGAAATTGGGGCACTGTAGCAGGTCATGCTGAGAGCAGATCCTGTTTTAAAGCTGCTGACGCCCTCACCTTCAAATGCCACGTTGGGGACTCTTTGTCTTAGTCAGATTAGACGCGGCTGTAAAAAAGCAAGAACGGAGCTACTGCATAGCCAGAAACAAGTGCAAACAGCAAAGCACATCCTGGTAGGTGCAGCTTCGTACCTCTGGATGACTTCTGCCGAATCCTGTTCCCTCACTCTCCTTTTTCTCTGCTCAAATCCCCAAAAAGCCCTGCTGGGACGTGGCGCAGTATTAAAGGGGTTGAGGGTAGGACAGTGCAGGGGGGGCTGATTCTAGGGCTTTTAGCTGCCGGGTTTATTTGGCTGTTAAGAGGAGGCTGAGGTAGGTATAGGCAGCAGCTAGCTTTGAGTATAAAGACCAGGAAGTCAAGTCACATCACCAGCTCAAATCTTATTTTCTATTCATCCCTGTAACAAATGTGCCAGTCTCCATGTGGTATAATCCATTTTGCGATAGAGACGCTGATCTCGTGACCTTATGTGTCTTTTTAGTAGTTCCACTCCAGATATAATTCTTTTGTTTATTTTTGGGGAATTTTATGATTCTTGATACTTTCCCAGAAAATATTGTTTATTAAGTGCAGTTTAAAGGAATTTTGAGATTTTAGTGTACTTTTGCCACTGCAGGCCCATTGGGCTAGAGTAGCAGCGCCACTTGAAATGGTGCACATTTTCCAATGCTGTGGCTTCATACTTCCTTCTCACCACCTGGTGCTCATTTTTATGCTTTATTTTGAATGTTAAAGCTGTAATTCACAAGCAAGAGGTTGACTGCAAAATTGTTGAGCCTGCCGTTCATTTAAGTCATTGTTCGACTTTTGAGACCCTTCTGGCGAGCAGAAAGCGACAACACTTTATGTGTCAAAGTACAAACATGGTGTGAAATGCCTCACTGTCGATGTGTGATTATGTCTTCAAGAGACTTACTTATTGTTGTTAACGAGGAAAGATGTGACCCAGCAATTCTGTGAAGCTGATTACAGACATTTGTCCATAGCAGAGATAGAGATAGAGCATCTCCAACCATGCTAAACATGATGGACTGACTCTGGGTAGGTTGTGGAAAGTAGTAAAATCCCTAAAAGAACAAAATGTTCTTTTAAAGGTTACAGCTGGCACTATTAATCTTACTGTCAACCAATCGCATAAAAAGGCCAAAACTAACAATGCATTAGTCTGTTGCTCAATACTTTCTGACTTCCCTACCAGTCTGTGGCTCACAGCCTCAAGTCCAGTCATGCAAATGACACCAAGATGTCATATGTGGGCTTTGTTCAAAATAAGCTACGCTACCTGTGTTCATCATAATAGAGAAACGCTCATTGATGTGTGTTTTAACCATGTTTAGCCATGCTAGGTCTGTTGGTCGTTCCACCACTTTGGCCCAGACTGAAATACCTCGCCAACTATTGGATGGATTGCCATTGAGTTTGGCACAGGCATTCAAAATTAAGCCTAATGACTTTTTTGCTCCAGTGCCATGACACATTTCAATGTGTTCAATACTTGACCAAATACCTCAGAAACGAATGAGAAACCGAGGTAGTGAATAAGCTAAACATCAACCCTGCTGAAGATCAGAATGTTACCATTGTCATTATGCTGCCACCCTGACATTAACATGAAACTCGAAGCACTGCTGTACTCAAGTATAGCCTATGAAGCATTAAGATCACCATTATAAAAAATATCCAGCAAGGCCAGGGGAAGAAACGGCTTCATTATGAGCGCTAATATATCTGTAGGCCTTTAGTCTTGTTGGAAAACAATGAAGGTCTACGGTGTAGAGGAACAAATGCTTCAGCTACGCAGATAATACTTGGTTTTGGTCTTTTCATGGAATTTGTTGACAATAAGAAAAATGATTGGTTAGCTAAGCTGGGTCAACATACAAAGAACTTGAAAACGCATATGAGCAGCCTGGGTTAGTTGGGTTTAGTTAGGCGAGATGTGGTAGGAGCAGGGGTTGTGCAGTATGAAATGTCAAGACTTGTCCTGGTTTAGTCATAATCCACTATTACTGTTATCAATGTTAACGTTTATCTTACCCTACTTCTCCGCTTGCCTACTCAGGAATTATTTGACAGATGTTTGCGATTTTGCACTTATCAAATTTCACACAGGACATCTACCAAGGTTAGTAAGACTTCATGAATAATACATAGCTGAAAACTGAATGATAACTGACTTCTTTTTAAACTACTACCGATAGTACAGTTTTACCAGAAGGCACTGGGGATCACATGTTGGCACTATAAATACTTGTTATTAACAAATCTCTCCAGAGCCAATTGCCACAATCGGTTCCAAAAACGCTGCAAGTCAGCCAGCACAGATTGAGTGATAATTGGCGACGGCTGTCGATCTGGATTAGAGCACTTTAACATGACTGCCACAAAAATGTTAAATGGCCAAACCACCTATCGCTGTGTCCTTAGTAAGGGCGGTTGTGTCGGCCACACTGACAGAACTGCTGGATGGATGTGAGCTGACAGGGTTTTGGTCAGCCAATGGACATTTTCCTGACTTGAGCTTGGTTTCTCAGCTGCAGTGGATTACTCTGGACTTTATCCCTGCTGTTGATTATTGATGTTTCGTGATAAACAATTTTTTTGCCAGGCCAGAATAACCCAGACAACAAACACACACACACACATAGACACAAACCTCTCTACTGTACACTCCCTAGCTCTTTCTTGTACTTGTCAGTTTGTTTTCAGCTGAAACTCGATCACCCAGCCCAAGGATGAATGTTAAATGGTTGTCATCAAAGTTAAGGAACAGCTGTTACGAACAAGAGGTAAGCGAGCTAAGAACAAAAATAGGAAACAGGCAGGGAAGTATACTCACGATATCCTGTTTGAGTGTCCCATGGTTAAATAGCATGCGAGAAGAGAGAAGAGGGAGACAAAAACAACACAGTTTAGGCACCAGTAAGCAATGAGTCCAAACAACAGAGACAGAGGAAAAACTGGGAGAGGCATAATGAGACGGAGACAAAAAGTGTGTGTCATAATTGACGTCTATGAATAAACCGGAAACTTGCAGTGCCACATAATTGCAACTGGTCTGAACGTATTTAATGGGCCACATGAATATATTGACTGAGTCTGCCTTTGTATTCTGAACATGGTCTAACAAGCATTGCACAAGGATGCATTTAAAAGGAGATTTAAAAAAATAATAATAATTTAAAGACAGGCATGGTCGGGGAGAAACAGATTGCTGGAAGATGCTGGAGATTCTACGTTTGATAAAGTGAGTTGAGGTATCTCCTACAGCTGCAGGTGATCTTTGGACAGAATCTCAGGTCGCTATCATAATCACACAGATGTGTACATGTATGTGCATTTGTGTACATGTAAGATTTATGTGTGCTTGAAGGTTGGACACTCACGCCTGCATGGTTGTTGTGGCAGTTTGAAAGCTGAACATATTTTCCTTGGGGAACCAGTTAGTGTCCTCTGCAATCAGAGAGAAAAATGATCATTCCAGGGTTAAGTGGAAAAAAAGAGAAAAATCTGTGTGTCATATTGGCAAACGTCGTAATAAATATATTAGAAATATGGAAGCACAAAACCAGCGACAGCACCAGCACTTCACAGTCCACCACTCCACAAATGGAGAGAGGGAGACACACAGAAGGAGACAGCAGAGGAGAGAGACGGGGAGACGAAGAGTCAGATATACAGACCACCATGTCACATCCAACAACAAACCCTCAGTCCCCACCAGAGCTGAGAAGAAATAGATTTAACTCACTTTTAACGGATGTTTCACTTTAATTCATCCAGAATTGTGACGAAGCTGTTTTATTTCATTAGACTGATATTAAACAGTAAAATAACTTAAAATTACAAACTAATTGCAAAGTTTCTCAGTTAATTCTTACAAAATGCTCTTTAAATGTTAAGTGTGCTTGTTTTCACTAAGGTGGTCCCGAGACTTCCTTGAAGCCTAGAATTAGTACTTGTAAACAAATGTAAATAATTAAACCGTCACATACACTAGACTGATGGGAAATCAAGTTTAAATGGATCCTTCATTTTCAGCAAAAAAAATGCATTTAGGAAAATGATTGAAATTAGTCAAATGCTATTTCATCTCTGGTACAATACTAAACCCATCAATCCCATTCACGGGGTCTTATGAACAAACCCTACCTCCCCCTCCTGCCCTCGTCTGGAATTCAGCGCCTCTCCCTTGCTCTGTGTCCTCCGCCCTCTCACCTCTCTCCAGCCCAGTCACCCGGTCCACACTCCACATCCGCTCTAGGCGTCGGTGCTGCTTGCCTGCCTCTCGGTTTGTGCTCTCCAGGTCCAGGGAGCCTTGGCTTCGCGATGGGGCGCCGCTGCATGACTCGCAGGCCAGCCCGCTGCACTCCGCCTCCCCTTTTCCACCCTCGCCCCAGCCGCGGATGTTGTGGGCGCTGACGGAAGTCTGCAGCGGGGGTTGAGACAGGTGATGGTGGTGGCCGTGGTGGTGTGCTCCATGATGGGAGTGGGATCCAGCGACGGATAAAGACTGCTGCTGATAATTGCTGCTTCCACTTGCTCCGCTACTTCCTCCGCTACTGGAGGGCGCATTGGTTCCCGGGACGCCGTGGTGGTGGTGGTTCCCGTGGTGAGTGTCGTGATGGTTTCTGTGATGGTGGCTGGCGCCACGGCCGCTGCTGGCATGGTGGTGCTGAGTTGGAGACGATGAGGTGGAGGAAGGGGAAGTGGAGGGTTGGATCAAGCCTCCTCTGGATCCCACCCCGCCACTCCCCGACTTCTCCTTCAGGACGTCCAGTTCTAGGCTCTCCTTGCTGCCCCGGCCGCTGCTCATCAGCATACCGCGCTGGGTTGTGATGGTGTACACGCGAGCAGGCTGCAGGGTGCACTCGACGCACTTCTGCTGGTCTTCCTCCGCTGAGAAGCTGCGCTCGAGGGACAGTCGCGATGCTTTGGCAGAGATGGTGATGGAAGGGGGAGGAGGCTGGAGTAAGCCCAGCGGGGGTTTTATCAGGCTGGCCTCCCGTTTGTCCTCACAGCTCTTGGTGGCGTTGGAGCAGGGATGGAGGCTGTTGTTGTTGTTGGGGCTAATCGTGTCACTTGGCGACTCCGGGTCGGGACCCACCAAGGTTTCACACAGAAGATGAGCTAGAATGATGGACAAATAGACAAATATGAGTGCTTGAGAATGAGAACAGAGCAAGGAGAAGAGAGAGAGAGGAAAAATAAGAGCACAAGCTGAGGATGACACACAGGAAAATATCATCATCTTTCTTCGGTTACCAGCTATTGTAGTGATCCAAACACTAATGATCGCAGCCTGGCATATTCACAGAGGATGAGGTGAAGCAGGTGGAGGAAGGATTAAAGACCACAAAGGAATAGGCAGAGCAGGATAGAGGGATGGACAAATGGCAGGATGTCTAAGACGCTGACCTGATCCGTTTCGGTTTTCAGGGTGTGTGTGGGACAGGTACTCTCCAAATGCTCGCGCTGCTCTGTGGGGACACATGACACACATAAAGACATTATTCATGGGTGGAAAGTAGGGGTGAGTTGAAAGGACAGGAAATGGAAGAGAGAAGGGCAAGAGAATTGTAAATTATAAACCTAATTGCCTTCTTTGTCGGCTTGTGCCACCTGCAGATTAATGATGCAGCGGTTTTATCTCCGCATTTCAGGCAGCCTCGGACTGAAAGAGAAACAGCGTATGAGACAGTCGGTGGAGATACTGTAGAGTGAAGGATTGTTCATCTTCATTTCTCAGCATGACCTCAGTTTTAGTCAGTGGGTGTAATCGCAGCTGCAGACCATTAGTGTGTTTGTGTCCTTTCATACACACGCAGAATGTACGTATGTGCGGATGTAAACTGTATCTTTGTGTCAAGGAAAATACTTAACCTTGTCAACAACTGCAGAAAAATGTCTTTGCTGAAAATAGATGCTGTGAGCTCCTTGACCACAGTACTGCATCTGGTGCTTTAGCTCATTTTTTCCTCATGGTCTTTCTTTTACTCACACACAGAAATAGAGATAAATACGCTACAGACGTCCATTCAGCCACTTATAGCTAAAACTCAATATCATGGAGGGCTTCGGCTTTTAATAGAATAGCCCCAGGTCTCGCAATTGAATGACACTGACCTCGTAATGTTCCTGTGTGTGACAGCAGAGGAAAATGAGCAAAGAGAGACTGGGCAGACAATGAGAAAACGAATCCCTCGAAAGATGTGCTTTCAATGTCATTCTGGAACTGAGAGGGAATGAGCCGCAGCAATAACTATTAGGAATAACGACGTGACAATGATTAGGAATGAGTGGAGGGAGGAAAGGAGAAACATGCGAGTAACTCTTAATACTGTATGCTGTTAATAATAAGTTACTCCTGTTGCAAGGATCATGATCATGTGTGACGTAATGTTTTCACTCCACTTCTCAGAGGAAATGCTGCAGCTTTTAACCTTTTATTCAACTCGTGCTATAGTTTAAATTACCCAACAGCATATAAAACGTCGTGCCTCCAAGACTACCTACTTCAGTAAAACGCATTAACCTGGTGTAAAAAGCAGTGCTCATCTTCAAGTTTATATCGATGCGATCCTAAAAAATAACCTGGTGTGTCCACAGCTGCAGTTATAATATCACCTGTTTACATCCTCGGGCACACTCAGGAAAGTGGCCTATTTCCCAATGCGGCTAAAGTTGGAGGTGACGGTGCAAAAGAATCCCCTGAATACAGGTGAATCTGTGGGTAAACGCCTCCTTCCTGGCAGCTCTGTCAATTATTAAAGCCTGTCCAACACAGCAGGCACACACACAGTAAGAGCAGGAGTGCAGACTTTTTACAAACATTTCTCTTTCCTTCTCTCTTACACGGAGTTTCTTGTTTAAACTGAGCCCAGTCGAGACAGATTCAATTTGACCTATGCTACCTTTTACCAACAGCACAGGTATAGGATGTCCTATAAATGGAACTATGACTTTATTATTCAAGTTAATAACCCCCATCATCATTTTGCCACATTATTTATTGTTACTGACTAGGAAGTAGAAATTGTCACTGTCACCTATTTTGGGGAACTCTTGTTCTCCACCGATGTTAATCCTTCGTGAATACATATCAGTAATTACAGAGCATTACGCAAGATTTGACACTATCGCCTCCTTCATTATCCCTATGTAGGTTGTAGTGGAGACTTTGTGTGAGAGCTCAAGGCTAGTGTGGACCTCCATTAGAAAGACAAAAGAACCAGATGTTCTTTATCACAGCATTGGGTAAGATACTGTATGTGACACACAGCCGCTTCATACTGTAGTTTACCTGCAGTCCCAGACACCAACCGGTAGGCTAATATTATGCTCTAATACCTAACAGCAGCTTTTCTATGGGCCAGTTAGTCTGGTGTGATTTGATTAAACACACATTGATTTAAGAATATGCGCCATGTAAACACAATATAAACTGAATTAAAGATTTCAAAACCAGATTTGACTCTACAACACAGGGCCTCAAGACCAGGAAATAATGCAGGTGTCATCTTAGAGTTACAAGTCTGGAGGTTTCTGTTTGTACAGCACTTGGCTGTGTGCGTGCGCGCGCGTATGAGTCCATCCATACAAAATATTCAAGAGCAAAAGAGAAGAAAGGCCAACAAAAAGAGATGAAATGTTTGTTTCTGTGTGTGTGTCTGTGTGTGTGTGTGTGTGTGTGTGTGTGTGTGTGTGTGTGTGTGTGTGTGTGTGTGTGTGTGTGTGTGTGTGTGTGTGTGTGTGTGTGTGTGTGTGTGTGTGTGTGTGTGTGTGTGTGTGTGTGTGTGTCTCTGCATGCAGACATGTAACAAGAAACCAGTCCGGTTAAGAACAGTCGTGATAAATGTAGTCGAAGCTCAAATCAGCAGGTGTTCCTCCGAAGCTCTGAGACATTTTCATTTTGCCCTCCTGTTTTATTATTCAACAGGCCGGGCCCTCTGATTAGAATCAGCAAACAATGGTGCAAGAGACTCTCATCATCCATTATACATGAGAGTCGGAAACGGATAGAGCAAAGCACCGCTCAATCCCTCCATTAAACAAACCCTCTCTCTATGTTGTCTCATATCACTGTTTTGCACCTACTCCATATACAATATGTGAGCACGGCACGTCAGGGACACAGGTGCATGAGGCAGCAGGGGAGATAAACCCATGTGCACATGTGAAAAATGAAGGCGGAGAAGTTGGAGACGGAGAAGAGGAGGAAGAGCCTGACAGGCAGATATGAAATTCGTCCTGCATGCTCTCAGACATGTGACAGGGGTTTGGGGAGAGAAACGAGTTGGGGAGGGGAGTTTCTGAGGAGGAGAGACGGGATTACAGCAGAGGGGAAGGGGAGTGTACAGCAAAATGGGGGCATATTAAAAATGAAAGGTGGAGTAAACTTGAGGAAACCGCGGCAGGCAGAGAGAGAGAGCACAGTCAGGACAATGAGGAAGAAAGAGATGCAACTGACGACAGAGTCTGTTTCCTCCTCGGGACAGCTGCATCTTTGACAATTAACTCAACCCTAAAAGCCTCTTTCATTTAACCCCTTAAGTGACTTCTGCAAACTCATTGAGTGCGAGATGAAACGTGTCAAACAGCAGTGACAAGGATGGCACAGGTTCAAGTTGAGTGTCCTGGATTCAGATCAGATCAGATTAGATATTCTGACAGTGATGGATGAGAGTTGGCTCTGTGAGTTAAATCTTTAACCTTAAAGGTAAAGTAGAAATCTGTTTCCACGTATTTCACTATGGTATGAACATTAACTTGAAGAGACTTAAAGAAGGATAATTGCTGTAATGTTTTAGAAACCGTTCCAGGTTGGCAAGTTTATGATTTTATGGGAAATGGGAGTTGGCAACCAAAGAGTAATTTTTTACACCCATACTCTGGCAAGTCTTGTAATATTTTTTTTATAACAGGGACTTGACCACAATTCTCTGTATTTCCTCTTACTTTGCACAGCCTGTTCTAGTTTCTACAGTGATGCAAGAAATTCACATGATCCATTTTGGCCATGTTTGCTTTGTTGTTTGTCTCACATGAATGAAGGTTAGATACCCTGACAGCATCACCGGTGAATGAATGCCATGTTTTCAGCTGCCAACTCAGCTGTCGCAGCGTCCTTGACACCACAACCAGGGCTTTTGGAAACAGTTCTCACCTACCCATTAGGTCCCCAAAAGCAATGACAAAATACCTTGTTTGTTATCGCCCTCCACAATGACACATATAAGCATTTTCTCATCTGATGCCCCTATCTGTCACGTGGCAACACAGTGGTTAAGATTTGGTTAGGTTTAGGCACATAAACAACTGTTGGTTTTGGTTAAAATAAGTACAAAAGCATCTTTGTTTGGTACACGGTTAAGGTCGAGAAAACAAGGAACAAACATTGCTTTCGTGGGTTAAATGAGTTAATAGTTTTATCATTGCTTTCATAGCTTTGCCACTTTAACGTAGACATATGCCGCTTTTGGTAATTTGCTGAAATGACAGATGGTCTTGTTTTTCTTGGGAGGACAGGCTCCAACTACAATGTCATGCAACAAGGATGCTAATGGTACAATGTCTTGGACAGAGCTACTCTCCAAGAGTAACTCTAATTTTGTTATACAAACTACTGTGGGTGCAACATGCAACCTGAAGCTTCGCTGACTAAGCGAATGAATACAGTATGAGCATATTTTGCCCGTCTGGGTCTACAGTTAAGAACGTACTTAGCATTTACAAGCTGTATGAGTCAGACACAATTGCACACACTCCACTCCTCCTCAAACACTTTTATGCCACAAACTTCACTAACCTCTTCACAGTTCTAGATGGAACAATATGCATAACTAGATACTTGGCAGATGGGAACATTATAGAACTGTATACATACCTTTTATCTCCAGTCTCTCCAAGTTTGTGCTCACTAATGCAGACACAGATGGTGAAACATTACTCATTACTTATTCCAGTCTTACTTTCTCCTCTTCTTCTTCTTCCTTTTTTTTTTAGGCTGCTTTCAAAACTACGTTTCTAGTGCTTATCAACCTAACATAGTTCCTGGTTGAGTTTGTTCTGACTGGTGTAAAATGCCCATCCACTTTAAGCAAAATAATTTGACCAATAAATGATCTGCATGGCTACAAACAGGTCAATCTGATCATAGAACTGACATACAGGTACTTATTGAGAGTCATGTAGTTTAACGCTGCCGCTACATATAGTATTTCCTTCTGTTTTTGACCAATATCTAATCTCTTGCCTTTTCCCTGTCGATTCTCATGCTGTTTAACGCTATGACCATATATCTTTAGAGGACAAGCGGCTGGAGGCTGCAAACAGGCTCCCCTGTTCATCACTCCCCTGGCAGTGTTCCCACTGGTCTGAATATCATCAGAGCTGATGTCTCCCCGGGCATCTCTCCACTGTAAACAATGGGCTGCCAGGCCAAGAGATTCCTCACTCTTAATGCTCCTTAATCGAATTCGCCTCTCAGATGCTCTAATTGAATTGGGTTTCCTACAAACACACACACAGTGGAGCATACACATACACAAACGCACAGCTGGGGTGATGACAACCTGTTGAGAGGCTTGCTGCCTGCGTGTGCTGAGGGCCGAAGGGACTTGGGAACATTAATTGCGAGTCTTTAAAGGGTGGTGCATCATGGGACATATGTGGAAACGGAGCACCTGATCTGGGAGCTAATTAAAATGTCAGTACGTTAGTGTGGCCCAACGCTACCACATACAGTGCTGGGTGCTGCAACTGATTCACACACACAATAGCCTACACACATTTAACACAACATATGTTTTACAATATTCTAGGAAAGTAAAACAATGATATTAAGTAAAGCATATTTTGTGAAAAAAACTAAAAAAAACAACGTAGACATGAATAAAAATGTCAAAATACATAAATATTGTTCTTTACTCGCTTGTTCTGAAGCCTTCGACCGTATCACGAGGTCTTCATTGGCAAATTAAACTTGCTTAGTTGTCACTGAACTGTAGAAAAAGTGCTCAGAATAATGGAAAGTTTGAACATCTACTTTTTCAACCTGGGCTGAGATTTGTTTTTATTCATTAATTATTTTTTTGTCAAAGAATAAATGTGAAAAAGAATAAATATGCCCCATTGCAGACAGACAATCACACAACACTGCTGGAGCCCTCATCATTCTTCAGACTGTAATCAATAAACTCTGCCTCGTTCAGCATATTTATGGCAAAGACTCTGTGATTGAACAGAAGAGGAGGAGATGTAAAGTGGATGCACTGAGCCATGCTACTAAAAATCAGAAATACACAGTGTGTATATTAATATATATTAAATACATGAGCAAAATGGAAATAATAAAATGAAGCAAGATTTTAGCAAAGAATGACCAGATACTCAGAACTTCTGAGGAAACACGGTCTCCCTTTGTTGAGCTTGAGTGAATCTGAAATCCTGTTATTTCAATAAAAAACGATTGCGTAACAGCCCTCGACCCTCATGAACAGAGTGACTGCAGGTCTGCAACGATGACGGTCGCACCTGTCGATTGGCCTGAATAAACTAAGGCACGATGTTTCATTTACATCCGTCCTTAAAAAAACAATCCTTCCACACCATCTTTCACACCCCCACAGCTCTGTGAGCGCTGTCGTCCGACGCCCTTTACCCCAACCACAGCACAGCCCTCCTCTCTGGCCGATATTAAGATCAAAGCATTCGCTTTTTCACTCAATGTCGCAGGCTTCTGGTGTGTAAATTGGAATTAATCTCATCCCCTCTCTTCCCCCTTCCTCGCTCTGTCGCTCGCTACTTCTCATGAGCTGCTGGAGGGGAAAGTGTGACCTGTTTCATAACCAGCAATCCACAAACATGCAAATGGTGACAGTGGCACAGACAGCAGGGACAAGAAGCTAGTGTTTCCTGTGTATTGTTTGTATGCATTCCCATGAATGCGGTCATCCACTGTTGAGTTGATGTCCGCTAACACGGCCTCATACCTCAATGACCGAATGGGTCATCTGTCAGAGCTTTACAAAATGTCTCTTACGAGCATTTTCTGATCTGGCACACCTATCCTTAGGAATTAGTAATTCCTCAAGTAACGCCAGCAGCATGGCTCAAGGGTTTGCACTGTTTGATTACCATCAGATGTGGTACAGACACGAGTGGTCCCCAGAGGGTGAATCCTACTGACTTTGGTGATCTCCCCACTTTCCCTGCACCACCACCAGCAGGTTGACATTTTCGTGTTTTAGTGGTCGCCAAAGGATAAATCATAATGACTTTGGTGATCCCCTGACATGTAGCACCAACAGAGGAGAAAGATTATGTTCATGTAAAATAATTGTAAATATATATATATATGAACATTTAACAAATGTGATTGAGTGAACAAATGTGGTCTATTGTTTGCTTTGGGAGAGGTCTTTATTTGCCCAACCACAAAAGTTGGCCAGTCCGGAAAACGTACAGAAAATGTATTACAGAGAAAGGAAAGATGGAGGATAAACTTGCAGAGAGGTTGTGTGTGTGTGTGTGTGTGTGTGTGTGTGTGTGTGTGTGTGTGTGTGTGTGTGTGTGTGTGTGTGTGTGTGTGTGTGTGTGTGTGTGTGTGTGTGTGTGTGTGTGTGTGTGTGTGTGTGTGTGTGTGTGTGTGTGCACTTGGGTCTAGCTACTTGAACAGCAGTGATTTATATTATGGTATGTCCTCTAATATGATTTGAGAGCTGAGGTGACACTGTATCATGTCGCCAACTGGACACTAGCTGCAGATAAGAAATTGATGAGTCAGAACTCAGCTATGAGCTTGAAAATGAAATTGAAAATGAAATTGTGTTTCTGAGGTAAATTCCTTTTAATATAAATGTACCTTTTATATGTAAATGGGTGTATGGGTAATAAGTCCGTAGATCTGATGCTGCAGACAGAGCTCTAGCACTTTAACTCTGCAGAGATTCAAAGATTCAGAGTCCAACCTGCCCTTCAGACAGAATGAAGAAGGGATCGAGTAGATGTAGGGGGAAATGGAGAGAGCAGTGTACAGGCCTGACAGTATGCACATAGATATGTTTGTGTGCGAGGTGGAGAGATGCAGAGAAACAACTTTTGAATGCCTGCTTCCACATTCATGAGGTTGTGTGCAGGTGAAAGGCTGATTATTATTGGATGTGATTCAGCTGCATCTCCCATACGGAAAGGCAAGGTTCATTCTGCCATTAACTCAACAAATGAAAGTGTGTGTGTGTGTGTGTGTGTGGGCAGTAATAATCCTCAATAATGAGTGTATTTCAGATGTTTCATTGAAGACGTGAAGAAAAAAGACTCGGCTTTGAGATTGACTCTCTCACTTTCTCTCTCTTCCTCCCTCACACACACACACACACACACACACACACACACACACTTACAGTAGGCTACGTGCCCGGGACACCCTCCACTTGCCACTGTGTATGAGCATCACATTCTCATCTCAAGGTGGCACACATTAAAAAAAAAAAGAAACACATACTCCCGCACGCTGCGATGAATGCAAAGAAGGCTCACATACACACCACATGTGCAATGTAAGGAAGAGGCATACTCATATGAGATAATGACGTAATAGCACGTCAGCCCTCATCTGTGGACGTTGGACGACGTTGCACAAGTCAAGGTCAATCATTGATTGATCAAAAAAAAATATGTCAAAGCAGGGCCTGCTGTGAGGCCACTGCTGAAGCACAGAAGAGCTCATTTTGTATTCTGAAGAGCTCATTTTGTATTCTGATCTCACGCGAGAGATCGCAGCTCCTCGTCCGCACTTCATAGTGTGGACACATGAACACAGTTGCACGTGCTTTTCTGCAAACTGCAGCTTCAGCTCAACCTCAGTCAAGCATGATAGAGCTATAAGCTATTTATTTGCCTGTATGGTGCTAGAACAGGATGCGGGCTTGGCCATTAAAAAATAATCCATACAGCCCCATACAGTGAACGAATGAGTCGTTAACAGCTTTTAACGGGTTGGACTCGTGCCAAACAGTCTGAATCCCACTGCTGGCTGAATAAATTAAACAACCGCTTACCGGCGCTGCCCCCTGTGACCGGCCCAATAACTGATCGTGATAGGTGATCACTGCAAGCGACCGAATCGATTGCGGTGATTGATTCATTTGCGGCTGGATCGTTTGCACGCCGGAGTGTGAAGTCAGCATGCAGGCTGCTCGGGTCGATGCGGCCAGACAGAAAGCCATTTTTGTTTAAATCCCCATTAAAAACACAAGATGACATGCAGTTAAAAAAAAAATGCATATAGGCCTACAACAAATGATTGATCATCACGATGATCTATTTTAGCTGATAGCCTACCAAAGTCAGAAAATGTTAGTCCACTGTGAGTCACAGCCCTCGCTTTGCCTCTGCATGACTTTCATTACACAATGATGCTTCAGTCACAACATCAGGCAAAGCTCCGACGCTTCACGGGCAGATGGGTTCGCCAATTTAGTCCGAATAAAACACAGTCTCGTGGAATTGAGGGACAAACCTTCTCCATAGTCGGTTTCTATTGCTCACCACAGGTGCTGTTTTTGGAGAGAATAAAGGCTAATTTACGCACACATTTACACGGACGCACGCCCCGGGACAGTCGGCAGACGTGCGAGAAGCTCTGAGCCTCTTTGCGCATTACAAATAAGGGACTAGCTGTACGCAGGAAAGCGCAGCGGTAATTCAACTGTCACACATGGCAACTTCGCTCGGGTCGCACCCGAAGGCTGTCGAGTCTAACCTGCGGCTGCCATTTAATGGGGCTGAAAGGCGGAGAGCTCCGGGTGATACTCACCTAACTTTTGCTGCCACAGAGGATATCGCATCGTTTCTTAAATTCTTCCTTTTGGACACGGCAGTTCCCATGCTGGCATGGAAACGACGCAGACAGGAAAGCAGTTCATTCCAAAGACTCGGCGCACGGAGGGAATGCGGCAATGAAAACAGTGTGAAAACCGCAAAAAAAGTTGAAGGGAAATCCGGGAGCAGACAGCATGTCACGCACGCGTCTGCAGAGCAAAGGATGCAGAAAAAATAGCACTGTCTCTCTCTCTCTCTCTCTCTCTCTCTCTCTCTCTCTCTCTCTATCTCTCTCTCTCTCTCTCTCTCTCTCTCTGTTTCTCCGGGTATGAGCACGTACGTGGGGTAGCTGCACAGCTGTCAGCCTGTGGCTGAAAATACACGGTCCTCTGCCTCTCTCATTGATCTGAAAATGCAATGGAAAGATGGTAGGGGTGGTGATATTGCATCATCATCATCACAGAGGGGAGGGGAGGGGGGGGGGGGGGTGCAGGTACTGAGCGAGGGACACTTGGTGTCATCCAGGCATTTGGAACCTCTGCCTTTCATCTCATCCAGTTTTGGATCATTATGCGTATCTTTATGTAAACGGTCATTTTGGCAAAGAGGTTCTCTCTCTCTCTCTCTCTCTCTCTCTCTCTCTCGCTCTCTCTCACACACACAATGGTTCTCATCCACAGCCAAGGACAGAGGGAGCAGTGAGGTTGAGGCGCTGTAGTCTGTGAGCATCACTTCAAAAAGCATGAGAACAATAGCTTTTGACAGTGATGTTTTGTTTTTTGCTACTGGTGAATGATTTTTTTGTTTTTTTCAAGCAAATATGATCAGTATTCAAAAGAGTGCAGGAGACTGACGGACCATAAAGGGCAGCTCCTTGCATCTGTAGAGCAGAATTTCCTTGCAGCACTCCTATGAGAGGTTTTTTTATTCAATCAGGGATTTACTTTCTACTGCAATATGGTTGCAAAAGTTGCATAGACTTGATATCCTTATGGTGGCTCCTCAGACTCATTACATATTTAAGAGGCCTGAGAATCAATATTTAATTGGACTGCTCACATCCATGCAACCTGGGTTGAGACAGTACAGTAAACTCTGCTTTCTTTTAAGAGGTCACAAACCAGAAAAGGTTTGGCACCAAGGCTGAAAAAAGTACTGGTTGTGTTGGCTGGTAGCACATCCGACATGGAATGCACATGGAGATAATGAATCACTAGTCAGTGAAAGAAGATCGTGAATGGTGGTCACTGTGGTGCACACACACACACACACACACACACACACACACACACACACACACACACACACACACACACATACATACTATTGGACATATGGGCACATGGACACATCATATAAACAGACAGAAGCATTGGTAGCAGAGAGTAACGGTCGATTAGCCTTCAAACATCAGATCAATCGATCATTCAACCCACAGGTCATTTCAGCAGCCCTGAATGTGCAGGACGTCCTTGAGCTTTATATCTTTTAAGATGTGCTTCTCCTGCACACACGCACACACACACACACACGCACACACAGAACAGAAGACAAAAGGCATGGAAATCAATAAATAAAGCAAAGCACCGCTGTGAGCTGATGTAGGCCATTAAGCAGTAAATAATTCGAGGCAGTTCTGACGAGACTGAGGGAATGTGTGTGGATGTACTGTAGATGAGCACGAGAGAAGGAGGGAGGGATGAATGAATGGAGAGAGGACGGGATGATGGAGCTTCTCACACAAGCCAGAAAGAAAGAAGAAGAGAAGGATGACGGAAAGAGGAAGGATGAATGGATGCATGAATGGACAGCAGGAATCCAAAACGGTGACGAGAGCAGAGGGGGCGGAAGAATGCAAAGGAATGACAGCGGGAAAAGGAGACGCAAGGATGAATGAAAGAAGCGATTCATGTTTTTCATTCTATAAAAGGAGTGCAGTGAGTCTACAACGGTTACAACAGCAGGGGGAACACTCCATCCTTTTTCTCAAATACGGATTTAGTTGAGAAAGTCATTCCTTATTAATGAATAATAAAACCAAGTTGTCATTTTATATTTCAAGTGTAATTTAATATTACTAATAAGCAGTTGTCCCACTGATTAAGACTTAAAAAACTTTTTCTGTATACATTTTTAGCCAAGGGGCTGCGTTTGCCAATCGCATATATTCAAGCTCGCATTCGCGATGGATTACTTTGTACATGAACGGCGTATTTTCATTGTTTGCCTTGTGATCATTGTAACAAAAGACAAAAATATTTGCCACTTTTGGTAACCGTCGTCAAATGAATACATGAAACAAACATGAATAGCATATTTACATCTTGTTTTCAAAAGAAATGTCCCCACCATTTGGGACTTCTTTCAATGAAGTAATCTTGTTGCACCCTCTTCTTCTAAATTATATAATTGCCCCTGGCTCGAGAGTTAGAGCCACCTTCTGCTTACCCTGATGAACCAATAAGTGGATGGAAACACAAATATATTCTTTTCACTTTAAAAAAAAAACGTGCTACATTTGGGTGGATGCCTGGTTAAAGTGAGCATGTTGGCATGTTAACAATAGCATTTAGCTCAAAACCCACCTGTGCCAAAGTCTCACAGAGCAGCTAGAAATGGTCTTTTCGTTTTGGTGGATCACGGGAACTTTCCATAGTGATCGAATCCTGCTCTACTCTATTTCAGCATTATCAAACTTGTACAGTCCCGAACACATTTTGCTGTCGCATACTATCAGTCCTTTTATCTGAGACTTAATCGGCCCATCTGACAGTGAGAAAATGCGTGCAGACCAGCTGATAAAAATACCGTTAAAGGAAGAACTTGGGTGACGGGGCTGAAGAAGAAGTGAAAAATTGTCATGATTTATTGTGATTGTACCTCTTGGGCAGGCCAGATATTTAATCTGTACACGTAAAGGCAAACATGAAACAAAACCGTGACGCGTGGCCTACTTTTGGAGACTTTGAGGAAATTCTAGGACAATGTGTGTATAGTGGGGGGTAGTAAAGCTTAAGATTGTATTAAGACTCTTAAAGCTCGGAAAGGCTTTAATTGAGACAATATTAAACTTTGATACAGACGCAAGGAGATCTTAATAGCGCTGAACTCTTGTATCTTCAAATGGACTGTTTCATTTAAGGATGATGATTTAGAGGGTCGAACCCGCATTAATGGATGATGCGTGCCATTGGTGATGAACTTTGATAGTGCATTATGATTTCATTTGCTACATTTGACCGCTTAATTAAGTCTCATGACTGTTAGAGAGGACAGTTGCACACAGCTTCATTATCAAGTACTTCATTACCTTTTTTAATTAACACTGTCTGTTACAATACACAATATGAAGACATCTAACTATTAACTGTTGAGAAATGTCACCTTAGAACATGTTTTCTCTTGTGCTGAAAAGTTATGTCCTGCTGGTAGAAAGATTGCTAAGCTTTCAGCATTTATGTTGTTTTTCTGGCTCTTAGATCTTCCTGCTGTTACAAACATCGTAATACCCTCACTACAAACACCAAACCTTATTTTGGTTTAAAGCAATTTTCCCTATCCAACAAGGTAGGTAAGTCCATCTGTTTGGATGGGGTGTTACTTGTATCAATAAATTGCACTGCTTTAGCCACGTAGCAGTCAGTCCTCCACTCTGGTCCAGACTGAAATATTTCAGGATTTAGTAGATGGATTTCCATGAAAGTTTGAACATACATTCATGGTCTCCTGAAAACGACTTTGGTGATCCTCTGAAATTTTTTCTCCAGTGCTGTCATGAGTCTCGACAACTGTCAGATTTGGTACAATGAATCCTAATGTCTTTGACGATCCTTTGACTTTTCATACATTGCCAGCAGGTCAACATTCTTGATTACCCAGTAGAGGAGCTCAACATTTGGTAGATTTCTTTTAGGGATATTCATGGTCCCCAGATGATGTATCCTTTTAACTTTGATCATCCCTGACATTTTCATCCAGCGCTATCATTGTGTCAACATTTCAATACTTTGCTTTGTGTACCTACAATCTATTGACATTCTCATCAGTCTCAGCTGTACTTTGTGTTTAGGGTGCTAACAGGCTAATCTAGGACGATAAACATAACTGCTGCTAAAAATCAGCATGTTAGCATTGTCATTGTGAGCATGTTAGCTTGCATTTAGCTCACAGCACCGCTGTTCCTCAGTACAGCCAGAGATAAGAAAGACAGTGATGGGAAGAAAGCAAAGGGGAATACAGCTTGAGAGCTCGAGGGTTAAAAAGATGGCAAGAAGAGATGAAATAATGTTTCACGAATATTAAAAAATGGACAGAAGAAAAGGTTGAAATCTACATCCATGTGTTTGTTAATTTGGCAAGAATCACTGTCTCTTTTCAAAGAGGGGGAATCAAAGTTGCTACTGCATATCTGAGTGTAAGCGATGAGCCTGCTCACCTGACGGAGCAGAGAGGGGGCGAGAGGCGATGGATGGCAGCAGTAAAGTGACAGAAAGCGAGGTACAGAAATGTGTGCTGGTGAGGAGAGATTGTCATGGGCAGATGATGGATAGTGCAATCCGTGGGCTGGGAGAGAGAAAGTGGGTTGAGTGTTTGTATGTGTGTGTGTGTGTGTGTGTGTGTGTGTGTGTGTGTGTGTGTTTATAGGTGTGTCAGGTTTAACCCGAGGGTAACCACAATAGGGAGATTGAGAGGACTCAGGTCTCAGTTTAGATTAACTTCCAGAACATATTACAAAATCATATTACATCCCATTACTGCAGCTATAAAAAAAACAATTAGAGCTTTGAAAGGAAGAAAACGTCATTTAAATCAGTTGAAGTGGTTGTATTTTCACCTTGCAGTTTGCCAAACAATGTTTTTGTCAGGACTTGTCCTTGTAAACACCTACTAAAATACAGTGATGGTTATTCTTGATCTAACCCTCATATATTGCCATACAAGCAGATCCCTATCGAGGGCTGTGACTGTACCGTGCACCAGAATTTGTACTTTGTGTCAGCGCCACAATGCCTAAACAGAGTAGACAAGCTGCCAGCAGCAGCTTAAATGAGCTGTTTGGTCTGTCTAAATAAGTTATTGGTGGTTATGTTAATGTGGCTTTTGACAAATTGTTCAATTTAAAATGACATTGTTGTTTTAACATAATTTCATAGTCACCAGGCAGAAGAGGTGTGCAGTTGATTTCGATCGGAATTGCTTGATTTTTGGGCTAAAAGTCACTAAACTTATCTCAAATAGGCGAGCAAAAGACTTGCAATAAGAAACTGTAGAATCATTTATTGGCTCGTTTAATGATTGATGATTTGCAATTTCTTTGGATAGATGCACTGGCAATTGGAGTATCAAATCCTTTGGCCTCTTTGGAGCTCCATCACTGATGCTGTTTGATGGACTTCATCAAACTTCATACTGCATGAAAGCGGTGATTGAGAGTCTTCTTTTATAGCTTACAAAATCTGTAGTTTACATTATATTTTTCATGCGTTGTAGATCCCCACTTCACCTGCACAGCCCTGTGCAACATCTAATCTATTCTCTAAAGAGGAAAAGCCGAAGAAAGCCACAAGTAGAGAAGACAATTGCAAACTCTGAGTTAAAAATACAGTTGGAGGATTACATTTGATCTCCAAATGGAGTGCAGGTGTGGTGCTGGTATCCTCGTGTGGCAACTCCAGACTTAGTAGAAGACTTTCTAGCAATGCTGTGACACCAGATCTCAGCAATCTGAGTCAGTAAGTAACTGAAATGTTCTCAGAACTCGAAAAAATGATCACCAAAATTACAAAAATAGGATTGTACAAAATCCTGTGGAGGTTAAAGTCTGCATAGCTCTCCATGGTGCTGAAACCAGACACTCTCCAGAACTGGAAGGAGAACCACTTACGCAAATGACTCCTGTGAATACTAATGTTGACAAAGACCGAAAGAGCATTTAGCAGAGTCTTGGCAAAAGATGGCTGACCCTAAATTAGCCCAAGGAGAAACACAGAGAACAGATACTTCAAAATAGAGGACAGTAAGTGGGCAGATGGGAAACACGAATTTAATAGACAGAGGTAGAGAGAGCCGGAGGGAAATGAAGCCGACTAATGAAATAAAATGTTAGACAAAGAGAGACAGAAAGTGTAACTATCCCCGGCAAAGGGGGTGTCTGTGTCTGGTTTGCACATGTGTATACCACCTGTGTTTAAAAAGTGAACTTGCGTCACACAGCGTGCTTACCTTCACTTCCTCGTCACCTCCCCAGAGACATGGGGCAGCCCTCACTATTTATCACCAGTGGACATGAGCTTCATTAGAGGGTGGTTCCTCTGGTGACTCATCCGCCATCGCTCCATGTCTGTTCTCTGCTGGACAAAGGTGTCTGGATGGTAATTGTCAACGGGAATGCCCGCGGTCACGTAATCCACCCACGTACCCGTGACATTCAGGCAACGGTGATATAAATGAGCCGTGGAATCCTGTAGATGATGTGGAGGATTAAAATGTTTGGTGTTTCCAAAAAAAAATCAACATATCATCTGTCCACTGCAATGTAAGCAGGTGAATTTACGATGTTGTTAAGGGTAATATAACTCTAACAGGGCAGTCCTACAATCTCATTACTGGTCCAGAATCACCTCTGAGACTAATGCCATTTGTGTGTATGTGTGTGTGTGTGTGTGTGTGTGTGTGTGGGAGTAGAAGAAAGGGATAAGGGAAGGCCTTTTCCGTACGTGACACCCATGTCTATCCCCACCTTGTCTCACCTTGGTACTGCAGCTCCTCTACTCCAGCCTTCCCTCCATACTAAATCGCTCGTAACATCGGCTCCCAGGTGACATATTTCCACTATGGTGCTTAATGGATTCCTGCGCTCTCTGGTTGGCTGAGAAGCAGTGGTTTGATACTCTGAGAGGTGATGGAGAGACTGGTTAGAGAGCTGATGGAAGGGGAGAATGTGTAGAATGAGGAGAGATTGAGAAGGGAAAGTGGAATCGATTAGAAGAAATGGGAATGAAAGAAAAGCAGAAATAGCTTATGTGTAATGGAGGAAATGGGCACAGGTTGATGTGGCATCTGCAGGAGCAGATGATAAGAGTCAAGGTAGTGAAAGAGGGATTGAACTGTGTATAAAGATGCATATGAAGATGGTTATAAGCATTTTTTAAAAGTATAAACCATCCATTTTTCATGGTATCAAACCCCATATTTTCATGATCAATATTGTCAAATAGTCTTCAAATTGATAGTTCTGTTTGACATCTGACATTTGAGAGTGAGTCGCCGAAAATCACTGCCTTAATGAGGGAACGAGTTTTTGGGATATCAAACTCCAAAACAAACATGGAGGCTGTGAAAAGGATCGTGTGAATTTGTTTCTTTCAGTAAAGAAGTTACTGTTTGTCAGCTAAATCTAAAATCCTTGTCCTTGAGGGCACCGACAGAAACATTTTTTTAAAATGGTGACTGCTCAGCGGCATTACCTCAAAACAATAACGGAGCACTTGAAGGGTACTTACAACTTCAGTAAGCTGTAAAAAAGGCAATAGGTTCACCTCTGCCAAGCTGTGATTATGATGTTCTGGCTGTGTGTTTGCATCATATAAAACTGCAAAACTATCTAAGACACCATAAAAAGGCTTAATATTTTGTCAATATGTATGACTACAACAGCATGAATGTGTTATTTGCAGATCCAGTGGGACTGTTGTAACTCCTGCAGCATTAGCAGGTATTAGAATGCAAACACATTTTATGGTGGTTCCTAAGGAAGTGTCCACTGTGTAAATTTAAGCTTTGCCCAGAGTGAATGGTGCTTCAGTACAGCGGTGTTACACTGCAGATGTGTGAGAGGCTGAGGCCAGGGGTGGCTGTCCTCCCAGAGGCTGAATGATGAATGGAGGCCTGTTTGACTCTGTTTACTCAGAGAAATGCACCCTTGCTTCATTCACTCTTCTTCTTCTTCGTCTGTGAAAGAGAAAAAGAGAGACAAACGCTAAGGATGTCAAATCGAAGCTCAATGATGTCACCAGACAATAGCTGATATCAGATTTCCTTCCCACACTCTCAAACACACTGCTCTTTTTATTCTGAGAACTCTGTTTGCGCATAACAAGAACCATCAGGATCGTAGGGAGGCTAGCGATTTACTATGGCTCCAGGGGCATCAATGATAAGCTGAATGTGAAGCCAAAGTGTTTTTCTGTCCTGTGCGGCAGCTCTCCTCCCTGCACAACGACGTCGAACAGAGGGAGATACGGGCAGATATACAGTAATGTGTAGTGACAAAGAACAGCTGACAAACCACAAGCAGGATGGAAACGGGCACAAATAAAGACTGTGATGGTATGAAGTGGTATATGGATGGAAAAACGGATAAAACACAGAAAAACGCATGTAACATGAATGCATACCGCATGACACTGTATGCAGCAGCCCCTTGGGTATGAATCACTTCTTGTCGACTTCAACTGGATATATTTGTGGTGGATAACTTATAAAGTCAGCTTTCACGGTCAATCCGAGAGGAGCATTTGAGCTCTAACAAGGGAAAGTGTTTATTAAAAAAAAGAAAATAGCTGCTAGATGCTTAAAGAAGGTCTCTGACTACCAGTGTACCTCAAATAATGAATGTTGCATAACACTTTCACCTATAATAAAACAAAAACTATGCCATGCTAGCGGAATGGCTCAAGGGGATAGTAGTTAGTCAGTCAGTTAGTCAATTTTGGTCCAGATTGTACAACATTTTGAGGGAATCATTTAATAGTTGCACCTAAGTACAGCCTCACATTCAAGGATTCAAGGATCATTTCTTGTCATTATGCAACACAGGGATGCACAACAACATTCAGTTGTAGCCCATTTGTAATACAACAGACACATGACAAACAAAACAGAAACAGTAGTACATTCCTGCAGTGCATTTTGTTTTATTTGCATCACAAGGAATGTAAAGAGCAGCAACAAAAACAAATCTCTGGGCAGATAATATGGCCGACATCTTCACATTAAAAATTCAACATGAGGAAAACATTGTGCATCAACCTCCTCTCGTCCCACCGGAGTCCTGCGCTCTGTCCCTGCTGTCCACCCGTCAAGTGCAGCTTGATCCGGGATGAACGATGGAGCCAGGTCTCTGTGTCGACTCATTAGTCGCCGACCTCCCGCTGCTTTCATCCATCTTATTTGTCTGGGACCGGGCATCAGACAGCCAGCCGTAGGCTGGGTTCTGGAGTAGCCTTAGGTCCTAACTGGGTTAGCTTATAGCTTCCGTCACGGTTCTCCTCCCTCTCCTCCCTGGGGCAGTTTGGTGGCGTTTGGTCCGGCAGGTCTGGCTGGTTGGTCGGCTCAAAGTCTGCTGCACTTAATTCAATCCCCACGCGACCTATTCAGATATTATTCAGATATTAATGAATGTATTGTGCCATAGGCCATCAGTGATAAGCATGCAGATGCAGCTGGCTTAACATCTTTATAGTTATTTTGGACAATAAAGATTTTTGAAATACCAAAAGTATTGTTCAGGTGATGTAGAAATAGTGCTGTTCCACAAGAGCAGCACTATGTGTTTACGTAAAACTGACACAGAATGGCACACAGAAAATAAATACTGAGGGAACAATCAGGCAACAAATGGTGGGATAGATAAACAGACTGACAGGGCAGACGGTGAGATGACAAAGGGGACATTGATTTGATTGAAACCTTTTTGCTTCCCAGCTCTCTGCTCTGTCTCGCTGCTGGTCTGGGAAAAGGTCATTTCCTTCTGACTTGGTTTCTCACTCACTGTGGCCTAATGCCTCTGAGGGCAGCCCTGCCAAAATGCCTCAGATCTCTGTGTGTTGGCAAATGTACTGTAGAAAGTGGGCTTTTCCTGCAATGAAAGCAGAAATCAGAGAAAGTTATGGCCAGTGAGTGAAATGGAAAGGGGGGGAGAGAGAAGAAAGTGCAGGATAAGTAAGCTGTGAATGAGATGGTGGCTGAATGTGGAGTTTTTGGATATAGCAGAGAGGGGAGACAAAAGGGGAGGAGAGTGAATACATACAGAAATGAAATGGATGGATGGAAGCGGGCTGGTGCTGACAGCCCATCTAGCACAGGATCAAATGGACAGACGGGCAAAGCGCGAGAGACGAAAGTGATAAACGAGCGGTCACCAGAAAGCTGGGTGGGTGCGCTATGGGAGACCCAAGTGCTGACAGACTATGCACTCCCTTAGACCCTAACACACACACACACACGCACAGACACACACTCACATCACTGTAGTTGAACATCTGCAGGTATGTTAAACTGGCCTGCAGAGCTACATACAGCAGGTAGACCTGATTATGACCCACAGAGCTCCATTAAAACACACCAGTGAGCCTCACTGTAACATATAAATATGAATTAAATATGATGAATAATTTTTCTTAAAATCTTAAATGGAGGTAAAATGAATAAAACAATATTTCAGAATTTCTAGAATTATGCAAATCATCATCACTTTAAGACCAAATTAAAAAAACAGGAGCTTTGTAGAATCTGAACTTCCATTTCAGCTCCTCAAACCTTGTTAGAATGATTCTACATGAAAGTGACAGACGGTGAGCTCAACACAGTTCACTCACTGACACTATTTGATCCAAACTTGAGTTTCATTTATTTTAAGAATGATAAAATAATAATAATCTGCTGTTCATTTCCTGCTCGCTAAAATGATGACACGGCATGTAGCCACCCAACCAACTTGGCAATAAGGTGTGTGTTTCTGGAAACCTCTGCATCTCCACCTCTTCAGCTGTCTGCTGATAGTTTTAAATGTCTTTCATTTCTCTAAAACCAACCTCAAATATACGTCTGACCAAACCTAAAGAAGCCTGGTGTAAAAATACATGACTAATATCATTGCAGTCTTTTTATAGGCTCTATCAAGTATGTGGGAGTATTTCTGCTGTGCATATTCAAAAACCCATGACCCTGTTTTCTATCTGGGGAGAAGTCTTTCTTTTTTTTAGCAGCTGCAAACCTCGGTGATGTACTTGGGCAGCGAGGTGCTCTCACCTCGTGTTCCCAGTCTTCAGCGTTAGCAGGATATTATTAGCCTGGCAGAGAGCTGAGAGAAGCAGCAGCTCTGCCCAAATCGTATGCCGGATCAACCAGCAGCAGCTGTGACTCCATCTTTGTTTTCATCCTGAACCTCCGATGCTGTGTGTCTGTGAGTGTATTACACAGTACGCAGCGCACTCCCACACACGAATCTGTAGCCATATTCTTACTGGGTTTCCTCAGACTCGTATACAGTACGCTGCCAGTTGAGGACATGCTTTTATTTTAGCTGGCAACATACTCGTATGTGCTTTTTTGTTTTGTTTTCTGTTGTACATCTCCACAGAAAGTTGATTTGTTTAAGCGGGGCTTTAAAGCTCAAAATAAAGGGTCAGTTATAGATGTGACATTAACAATATTATAACCATTATATATGCATTCTGAAAATTCTTGTATTTCAATGGGGAATGTAGACGATCCAGAGAAGTGAACCAGTATAAAATATCAGATAGAACAGAATTGACCTTAACAAAATATATAGAGTGTTACTATTGTGATTTTGACCTCCTGTTCAGTTGAAATTGTATTCCAATTTTGCTTCAGGCAGTATATTCTTCCCTCTTTGTCCGATGATGCAGAAACCTGCATGGTGGGCGAAGGTTTTCTTGTTATTCCTCCACCCTTGTGTGTCCTGTTTCCCTGGTTGCATATTAACTGGTTTCATCTCAGACAGCAGCACTCTAGAAATATTCTCTTACTCGCAACAATGAAATGCTTACAGGTTCCACCTGTATTTCAGCATGTTGTCATTGGAAACCAGGTAATCAGTTGACTGAATGTTTAATATGAAGATGTTTAAGTGGGGTACTGTAAATGAGAGTAGTTCAGTCGTGCACAGATTGAATTATGTTATATGTGCGTCACTCGTGGATGCAGGGGAGGCAACAGCTGCATGTTGGTGTCTACTGGAACAACAGACAATCTCATTTTCTTCGTATCGCTCCATCTTGTGCAGGCCTGAGGCGGCAGTGAGGCTCACGCTGAGACAGATTGAAACCGAGACAAAAAGGGGAAAAATCTAGAGATAACGGACACCCTTGAATTACTGGACCGTTCAGAGCCCAGAGCGGATGGAGCAAGCTGTTGGATATGAAAAGGACTACGGTCCTTTATTGGAGCTTGCAACTCTGACACAAATCAAATGTCGTTGACATTTCTTTTCTGTACATGACGCAACAACACCTGATGTTGGTGATATGTGTGATTTATTTTGTTTTTAGTTTTTGAAATGTGTTGCTCTGGTTATTGCTTTGCCACTTACGGTAAGATTCGAGCTTCATTCTCATTTTGCACACTGTACTTATTTTAGGAAGAACTTCTGCTTAAAGCCTAAAATGTAGTGGGATGTTTATTGGAACTAGGTTTGCAAATGATGGTTGTTTTCATTATTGATCAGTCTGTAAAAAAAACTATGAAAAATGCCATCACCAGTTCCCAGAGTCCGTGGTGCATGCCGTCTTCAAATTGCTTTTTGTCTGACCAACAAAGAAAACTGTAGTTTTTAGTCTAAAATGATATAAACCAGAGAAAATATGCACATTTTCACATTTCAGAACCAGCAAACTTGCTAATAAAAATATCCCCATAGTCGAAATTATGAGATACTTAAACATAGAAGCAGCTCTTTGGCAGGTTACCCTACATTTGACATATAAATTACATTTATTTAACTGCATGTACAATATTGTTACACTTGAATAAACGATAATCAAATGCAGACATTTATTTAACAATATGTTAGGGAGTGGTTACATTCATACAGTCTTACAGCTACAACCGGCCCTTTGAGGGAAACCATGATGCTGATGTGGCCCAGAGTGAAAATGAGATTGACACCCCTACACTAAGACATAGATTAATGGCACATGTTTTCAGCCCGTGAGATCTACTTTATGGACATACGGTATTAAGTATATGTCTGTAGCATTATTGTTTGTAGTCATAGCCATCAGAAGAATCTGGATCTGTCTCCTTGGATTTGCTCTCTTTGCACTTAGGTAAGAAAAACAGTAAGGTATATTAAAGTGATTACGCAACCCACTGTAACATACAAAATATGTTGGAATAACTAAAGAATCGGGAACGATACAGCAGTGTGTAGGTATTTTTTCTCTTATGCGTTTATGAAATTGCTACTCGGTGCCTGCCAAGAAATAGTGGATATATGTGCCTCCTGATGGTTGCCTTCATCTGTCTCAGCGTGGCGATAACTGACCAGCTGCAGTGGGACACGTTGCAAATCAAATGTATTGCAATTACTTGATGGAGATCAATAATGTATGCATCATCTTTTTGTGTATAAAGTGGTTGGTGGACGACTGCGAGTAATTGTTTTTATTACTGATTAATCTATTGATTTTTTTTTTTGAGTAATTGGTAAGTTTATATATTGCGGCCAAGATGGAGTCTACAGCTCACCTTCATGTAATGAGATTAGGTTCTGTAAGTGGTGCTTATACATTTTCGCAAGGAGACCTTTCTGTGTGTTGACGCTCTATTTTTGTAATCACACGTCACAGAGGTACTTTCACTACAGCAACAAAAAGTGTGACCCACTTACCTGTTATCTCCTGTTTGTCCCCATTTTCCAAAAGCCTGTCTGCTGGGGAAGCAGAATGAGAGGCGAGGAAATAGAGCGGTGCTGTATCTACGGTAAGATGGAAAGAGGTACACAGTATGTGGCTGTGGACCGTTACATATGCCCTTCGACAAATCAAAGTCTGTCTGTTTGAGAGCAGAAACTTCGCCACTCTTCCCCTGCCTCATTTTTCCATAAATGGCTCTCCAAATCTCTTGCTGCCTGTCGCAGCAATTCAGTCCAGAGTGGGGTCATTGTCCGCCAGCAACATGGCCCCCCCCTTGTACAATGTCAACCTTACCTTTCTGTCAAAAGACCCTAATATCCTGGGAGCTTGTACTCATTCACCCTATTGTTTTGGCTCTTTGCTTTCTTCCCTGTGATGTATTGATCGAGGCTAGTGCCACTTATTCCCTTCTCGTTCTCTTCTCCCTTCTTGCCACCCAGCAGCACCACTACCTGATTACATTTTCTTTAAATGATGCATTTAATCTGTTATCTCTGCTAAAACGTGTCACTTATCTGTCAGGGCTCTGCGAGGCATTTTGATGTGATTGAATTTTTTTTTACCATAGTAATTAATGGTTTCTTTTTTACAGCAAAGTACAAGCGTGCCAGGTGGCAAATTGAAAGATGAAAGACACAGAATAAAACAACAAACAGTTTATTAGTAACAATTGATTATCAAAAAAAGTTATCAAATAACACAAGTATAGACAAGATGTCATACAGTACAGGCTTAGTGGTAAACATTCATCATTGTACACTAATGCTAAATGAGGGCACGAGTGTTTTTTTTCCCGTACAGGTCATCTAAGGCTTTGTAACATTAACTATATGGCACAGTTCCACACATTACATCAGCATTTAATAAAGTAGCAAAGCATTCATTCTGCCAGACAACATCAATTCATTGTGCTTGGTTTTTGGAAACCACCTAAAAGTACGACAAAACACCAGTGCAAACACCATTACTTCATTGGTCAGCTAACATCTGCTTTGCGCTCACATTCTGTCTCCAGACTCCATTTAACCAACGCCATATGGGATCCCCATATTGTGCATCACAGGGTCTCTCTACCGTCTACACATGTAAGGCTGCAGGCACTGTAGCACCAGTATTAGCTGAGATCACAGCTTCATATGGTGAGGCTCACAGGGTGCTAGATCAAGCGGGAAGAAAATTAAATCCAAAATTTGCATCGATATTCTTAAATTTAATAATTTGTCAGCCAGACAACGTTTTTCAAAAAAATATAACCGAATCCTCATCAAAAATGTTTGTTATGCAGTCTTGCTAGGGCTCTGGTAATTAAGCAATTAGGGCTGAAACAATCAACAGAAAACTGATTACCAATTAATTAATAAGCCATTTATGAAGCAAAAATGCCAAACATTTGATGTTTCCAGTTTCTCAGATGTGAGGCTTTGTTGCCTGGAATTACTCTGAGTAAAGTAAATATCTTTGGGTATTTTCTGCGGTTGGTTAGACAAAAACAATTTAAAGATATCACCTTGTGCTCTCAGAAATCTTGATCAATTTTTCACCATCTTCTGACATAATACAGACCAAAAGATAAATAAAGATCACAGTAATCAATAATGACAGTGTTAGTTGTGAATGCGGTTAACTCTATAAAATTGGTAAAGTGACATACAGAGAGGCATGTTCAACAAGGCTATATAACTATTTGTTAGTGTATTTTTGCATTGCGTTGCATTATTGGAGTGATTGTCCAGCTGGTGTGGCTTGTGCATAAAATCATCTAGGGCTTAGCTTGTATACATTCTTGGCTTAAATATGAAAATAAGTCGTTTTTCAGTTTTTTTTGAATATATTAAGTATGCATCTGATCTTAATGGCAGTTTCATAAAATGCAAATCACAGAAAATAAATTAAATAAACATGTATAAGTCAAATAACGTGTGTTACGACATGTTCCTGTGACGAACTGTCCTGCTGCTGAAAGAAAAAAGCCCCTGCGCATAAACTGTGGTGACGCAAGAGGCGCTTCAGAGTTTGCTCAACACATCCACACTTTGTCTGACAGATTCAAGCCAGGAAACAGATGGGAGGGGAGTGGGGGCTCTCATGCCAGCTGAGTGGGTAACCAGTGCTTTGAAGTGGATTGCAATCATAACTTCCCTCCATGTCCCTGGCACACTGGGCGTGACAAAGCTGTGCTGACAGCCATGGCCACAGTGAGGCTGCTCGTTTTGCTCTCTTTCGGTTTTTAAATTAGTCTCGTTAGATCGCGACAGACTGCTTGGACAAAACAATAAAGGATGGTTTGATTTTTTCAAGTCTATCTTAACATAATGTAATACTTGCATGCCACTTCATTAGGTACAATCTTATGAAATCCAATACAACTGTGGACAAGTGGACTTTTATAATGCCAACAATATTTGTTTTCTTTATAAACAATTTAATTCACACATTTCCAACAATGTCACCAAAAAAACGGAGCTTTGTAAAGAGACTATGGCAGAGCTGCTGCATTGGACGGGATTAGACTGTACAGGTGTACCTGTTGAAGTGGCCACTGAGCGCGTTTGTCTTACTTTCCTCTTGTGGCATCTAGTCAGGTAGATCGTTTTTGAGGTTGTGAAGAGGAGTTGTGTTCATAGCTGGATTTCAAAAGAAAAGGGCAAAATTAGCACATGGTCGGAAAAATTTGCTATACATGAATAAATTAACTGACTTTAACTATCTCACACCTAGTTGGAAGACTAGTTTAAGAGTTCCAAGTGTCAGTTTTCAGCTGGGAAAATCGAATAAATACTTAATTGAACTCGTACGCCTACCTTCTATCTTCCACTGAAATGTGATTCATGTAAAGTTACAGAGAGAACTCTTAACTGTCAAAATGAGGAATGATTAGATTTGCAGCTGCTCTTGGATAATAGGAATGCATAGGATTTGCAGCTGAGGAAATGTGATACTAGCTGCCTGTATTGCCATTTGTTGTGTCAGCCACATGGCTAATGAGGCCGGGTTACAGAGGGCGACGTGGTAAATGCAGTCATTCCGACAGTCTCAGGGGCAGAAGACTGGGGGGGGGGGCGGGGGGCAGGAAGATTAAATTGCGATGACCCGATTGGCCAAAGTTCATGAGACTGGTCTTCACTTAATGGACTGTTTGGAGAGGACTTCCTGGTTTGATGGACTGTCAGAGATGGTGGGAGTCTGGGGATGGCTGCTGGAGAGTGAGGTAATGCGGTGAAGACGTCTCCCTTCCAGCAGCTCTTCGTCCTGAGAATCAGAAGTAAAGTTATGCATCAGTGAAGAGATGAAGAGCTTGAATTTCATTTGGATAATATTCTACACGTTTAATCAAATTCTCAAGAGCAAGTGATTAGAAATCCATAATAGAACTGAACGAGTCACTATTATATAACATGGCTACTCTGATACATGGGCCTTGTCCAATGCATCAGCTGGATATTGGTAATGGCATTTAGTTACCTTTGCTTTTTTTAATAAAGTATCATCGGCCTCATTGCTTGAAATTTTAAAGGAATTTATTACCTATTCTTTGTGGCGAGTAGAAGTAATTAACCTAACCTGAACCTTTGAATCTGTTAATCTTCCCGGATTGTAGAGGTAACCTACTCTAAACTGTCCAGTTAAAGGCATTTCTCCAGAGGCACGGGCCAGACACCTCCAGTTTATTCTAACCAATTATCTCTTATTATAATGTCTTATAATTAGGTCTACTCCACCACTGACATTTTTCTCCATTGTGTCATAATCCTCACAGCCTAAATTGGGTCCCCCTGTCTTTGGTGAAGATATGTTTTATTCTTTTTTTTTTGAGACACAGCACTATTTGGGTTTCACTGGTAAGTACAGCTGTGTTGTCTGTTTAGCAGAGATTCCAGTAGAGATGCATCTTGTCTGGACTGGAATACGCAATAATTTCTTTTTTTTTGTCCGATTTAAAAAACATTCAAGGCTTAACTGAGTTGAAACTCAGATTAGGCCAAGACTCAAAGTCTTTATATTAGGTGGCCTTTCAGTGTCTTCAAATTAATTTCAGTTGGCCTGGCCCCAGAATAACCTTTATTCTCCTTCTTTATAATGACCAACAGAACATGTTTGACTTTCCCAAAGTCTACATTTAACAAAAGGTTTTTATATCAAATAATAGTAAAAATGAGTTGTCAAATTTTAGCATATCTTACTCTTTTTTTTGCTCTACACAACTACAGCACGTTACAGCTATTTCATTTTAGTCAACAAAAGAGAAACCCCATAGTGTCGGCCCTTAAAAGCAGTGGTTCACACCGTGTCAGCAGTCTCCTCCCCTTCAGTGTGCTCTCCGTAGCGATTGTATGCCTCCATGTCAGACAGAGCGCTCTCCAACGCCTCCTCTTCATAGTCTGTGTGGTAGTCTGACTCCTCTGATGAAGGGAAGGAGCGGAAAACAGGAAGCAAAGCAGCACATTGTGGGCAAATAAGTTGGAATACGTGGTGTGTAGAAGAGGCGACAATGGCGGAGGGTGTGCAGGTGAATAGTTTAGAAAAGCAATCATTTGAAATATAGTTGGAAGTCAAACAAGTGAAGACAATGGATGGAAATATCTGAGAAAAACACCTTTGGTTGCTGTATTACTTAAAGATGGTTTCTAAGTAAGATTTAAATGTGGAAATTGTTTCGATTTTATAGCAAAGGAATGCCGAGGTTAAATTCATTTCCTTTTAAGACCCTTAAAAAAAAAAAAGTCATAAGAAACTCATAGTATAGCGTGTCAAAAAAAGTCATAGTATAGTCGAAAAAAACCAAAACGTCATGTACAGTGTCATAAAAAAGGTATACTATGACTTTTTGTCATACTAAATTATGTTGGAAAAAAGTCATAAAGTATGTTAAAAAAAAATAAGTGTGTGTATGTACACACACACACACGACACATTAAGCTCATTATAATGCCTCCGCTGTGACGTTGCTCCATTCTCTGTTTGTCACCATGCTTCTGCCAACTTAAACATTTTATTTATCATCTGAATTTAGCGATATTAGTTCAGACGAAACCCTACTGTCCTGGACCCAGCCTTTGTTAATATTCAGAACCTCAGGTAGATGTAGCGAGAGGAGGGAGTTTGGTGCCGCTTATAGGATCAGAGTGCAGTAGACCCGTTCGCTGCAAGCTTGTCATCATGCCTTTACAAGCTACAAGACTGTTTAACAGTATGATCATGGGTATGTGTGTGGCTGAGTGTGAGGGTAGTTTTACCATCCACCAGAGCAGGTTTCACGGGCTCGATGCGGGACACAATTTCTGCCAGGTCAGTAAAGGAAGCATTGGGACATGACACCTGAAAGACACAGAAACACATTCATACACATTAAAGTCATACTAAAATAGACTGAGCCAATAAACAGTTAGTCATGCACTGGGTCTCGTTTAATCTGTTGGTAAAAGATAACGAACGGAAACGGCGAAAGTAATGATTACATGTTTTCTTTTGCTATTTAAGACTTTGTTAATATAAGTCAGTTTTAAGCAATAGTTTCAAAACTGCATCCATGACTTTAGCTCCATCCGTAACTTCACAATTAAACCTCAAGCAAGAAACTAACAAATGAACCGGACATCTCAACATCAACCCTGCTTTTCTTTTGTCTTTATCCTCCTTATGTTGTTGTTGTTCAGGTTGGGGGTAAATATCTCATCTGTCTTCATCATTCTGTCTCCGTCCTTGTTAAGTTGGTCCTTTGTCTTACTTTGCCATTGCTGCGGGACAAATCTGTTGTACAGAAAATCTGTTCCCCCTGTACTTTAAGAGCAGACTGATGCATAGTTTTAATGTTATTACTTTAACAGCAGCGTAGCCCGAGGCCTAACATGAGCCTGTTGACGACAGAATACAGCTGAAAATGGCAATATATTGTAGAAATGAGAAAAACATGACAGAAAATATAGTATACCCATGATGATGATACACATACATGGACTGCAAATGAGAATACAGATAGGATGTGAATGCTTGCTTTATTTTTGCACAGATAACTGCAGAACAGTTACTGAGATAATGTGTTCGTAACCCAATCAGTTTGATTGCATTCGAGACAAACTGTTTCATTCCAACCTGGTAGTTACAGGTTTTTAAATAGCTTTGATTAAATCATGAATTCAAGATATTTTAGTTAGAAACGTCTCCTGTCAGTTACATAGTTACATTCTGTAGCTGCTCTGCATTGAACTGTGCCCGATGGCTCTCTCATCATATATTCTACAGCATTCCTTCAAGTCTTTCCCTCCCTCCATCCTTACATTGTTCTTGCTTCGGGTGTTGTGGAACTCCTCCTGGTGTCGGTCTTTCAACATTTTGTCCACCACTCCACTGCGAATCCACACGTCAAACACAGTCTTTCCGTGCTGGTATCCCACCTCCTACATTACACCAAACGCTCACATATCACTATTACTTTTTCATACCGCAAAATCGTTAAAAAGATACGCCGGAATACCTTTTTACTACTCAAACTTACAGCAATCTCATCAAACTTGCCGAACTCCAGTGTTCCGTATCGGTCGATCGGAGGTCTGATGTACTCGCAGTAGTCGCTGCTCTTCACAGACTCCAGCTGCCGAACGCAACACACGTAGGCCAGCCGAGTCTGGATCTCTGCCATGCCCAACACCTAAGAACACAAGTGTAGAAACCACCAACAAAAATATCCTCATTATTCATAAGACACATTTAGTTTTAAAACGTATCCTTGCGCAGTCTGTTGTCTGAGTCTTTATTTTTAATAAATCCATTACCTTTACTTTCTCGGCGAGGGGGTTGAAACGTTTCCATAGCAGCCACCAGCCTGAGAGCGAGTCGCCGTAGTTAGTGAGGTTGGTTTCATCCCGGCTGCCCACGTCAATAGCTATCACCACTTTGGCCCCCATGGAGCGTGCCACGTCAGCTGGGAGAAGAGGAGGAAACGGAAACAATGGCGGGACAGGAGAAAGAGAGACAGAAATAATCAATCCTACACGAGTGTTCAAATAGCAACGACATGGTCAAGGCTGTGAGAGAAACGACGCCAAGGGAGGTATGAAGTGAAACTGAAAAAAAGACCGAGCGTAACACACCGGGCAGGTTGTTGATGTAGCCTCCGTCCATCAGCAGGTGTCCATCTTTGGGGTCGCAGAGAGGAGGCAGATACCCAGACAGAGACATGCTGGCACGAACATACCGCCACAGAGAACCTCAAACAGCAAGAAAGGGCAACTCTTTCAAGTTGTATGCCTATTTAGCACCGTGTATTTAATTGAAAGCAACCAACCTGAACTGACACTAATTAAAGGGTCAGTTCACCAACGAGGGCAGAAATCTCAGAGGCAGATAAAACAGAAAGTATCGACTACCGTGACCAGACAATACTCCGTTTTGTCATTTGACACTTTAAGCAAACGTGTTTTTTTTTAAAGAAACACAACACTGTACTTACCATCAGTGTGTACTCTCATGGCAGAGGAAGTGATGTCAGTTGTAATATTGAAATACGGGATCCGAAGGTCCTGCATATCCAAACAGATAAATAGAATAAGTTCACATGATGCATTTGCTCATCACGCACAGCACCATCTCCATCTTAAATCAGCTGACACTAATTCACTGTCATCTCTGTGTCGTCTTCCTCTATAGTTCTTTGGGAACTCACCTCAATCTGTTTGCTCTTGAAGACATTGCTAATGCTGGAGTTGAAGGCAGCACCGGAGAACATGGAGGTGATCGGGTACGTCAAATCAAGAACCTTCTTAAACATGGATGTCATTTCCTGCAGGAAAGAAGGAGAAAATAAAAAGGTAAAATGGCTTCTAGTCTCCACACAACAAGAAGTTTTCTTCATTACAAAGCAGAACTAATGAAAAATAAAGTTTAATTTGTTCTCAAAAGAATCTTCTGGATTGTGATCATTTTTTTGTCTGTAGTGTATAAGAAGGTTCTTCCTAGTAATCATGCTTTTCTTCGTAAAACGATAAAGGCACCAACATTTCAACAGAGCCAACTGTCCTGTTCTGACTTTGCTAAGGACAAACTTCTGTATTACAACAGTGGTTATTTTAGTTTGATACTAAGAAGCAGCCAAACAGCCAGCTGCGTCTAGAGAGATGATTCAGAACCAAGGTCAGAGCCAGAGGAGGAGGGGCCGGATACACTGTGGGAAGACGACCGATACCACATGTTCAGCCTGCAGACCTGGAGACTGAGCAGGTGTCTCAAATCAGCCGGCATAGATGGTCACTGGGTCCATGAGCTAAATGTGGAAACCATTCAGGGCGGTGTGTGCAACACCAATCCATTACTTTTAATGGTTAATCAGCACAGCGTGGTTCATTTTATCAAAAGGTAGAATAGAGGTCTAAACTGCATTAACAAAAAACAGAAAACGCTTTTAGAAACAGTCACCTTCACAAGGACACAAGCAGAGAATTGAAATGGCTTGAACAATATTCCTCTACAAACAGGAGGAGTCGCTGTTGAACTCTGCTTCTTTTCCACAAAACTGAATATGTCGACTAAACAATCCCACTAATTGTCACAATTACTTGTCTTAATTCAAGATGTAATTACAAATACGCCATCTAGGTCGTCTCTCCAAGCTCTGCAGTCAGCAGATGCTCAAAGTTCATATTCAAGTAAATTCAACAGGGGGAACCGTCACCTTGATAGTATCCCGTCTAATAAATACCAGTATGGAAAAGGGACTTGAATTGGTCTTTTGATGATAAGTGGGATCAAATTTGAACCGCCTACTTGATATAAAACCGATCAAAATATAAACAGCTTTTAACATTTGGGTTTATTACAAGACTAGTGTCAACGCTGCATTGGCTCTCACCATGGCCCATTCTTTGGCCCTCATCCTCATGCGGCTGTGGCTCCGGTCCTCGGCGTACAGTGCCCCCATCAGGGAACCGATAGACGTGCCACCAATAAGGTCCACTGGGATGCCGGCCTCACAGAGAGCTCGCATTATCCCCACCTGGGAACAGCCCCTGAACAGGAGGGTTGAGAGAGAAACATAGAAAGACAGAAGGAGAGAAAATCCAATCAAAAAGACAGATATACCCAGCCAGCAGAGAGAAAGCTTTATAATTACAGTCTGAGGCTCTGACAATTATAAAATCCATTAAGCCCAGAGGAGGCGTCATATTCTATTCATATTATGACATGAGCTTTTAGAACAGCCGTTTGGTAAGACAGTGGGGGGGGGGGGGGGGGCGGCGGCATTACCTGGCCCCTCCTCCTCCCAGAATAAGAGCAATAGCATTGCCCGTAAGGACTCGAGCCAAGCGTGAGAAGTCTGAGTGACGGTCGGCTGGCTTCTCAAACACACGTTGATACAGCTCCAACTGAAAAACAGGTAAGCAGAGAGGAAGGAGGGAGATGGTGAGAGGATGGAGAATAACTCAATGGATAAGTAAATATGATGATGTTGAATAAGAAGGAAAAGATTATGAGAAAGAACTAAATCAGAGGTTAAGATGAAAAAAAGCAGCCAGAATGGGACAAACAAATGTGTTTTGATCTGCAGATGAGAAATGAGAGGAAAAACAACTACATCCTACCAGTTTGGGCCGGCGCCTCCTAGAGAAGACCCTTCGGGGACAAGAGAGGTGGAGGTGTCTGGAGATCCAGCTTCGCATGTTGAGCCAGTCCACAGTTCCTTTGGGTGGGGGGCCGTCTTCTTTGTGCAGAAGCACCAGCTGCTTCTGGGCACGCACTGCACTTCCTTCCAACATACGCTCCAGCTAGAGGGAAGACGGCAAGCACAGAAGTTTGAGAACATTTTATTCACATCACTTGCTTCAGAGTGGCTCCTGCGTAGCGCTTGAACAGAATTTTGAATGCTAGCCCAGAAATAAACTGCAAACTCGTGACTTTAAGTGAGCACAATATCCGCACGCGTACAGGTACGCGATTGCAAATTCATATTTATGTTGGGGAGAAATTTCAGGTGTGTTTTAAGGGACAAATCAAGGATCAATTTCAGTACGTCTCTTATTTTTAAACATACTGCATGTGAGGAGCTACACTTTCATTTTGGGCAGCAGCAATGGCAGAACAGAATGGGAGACTATTTGAGAGCTTTATTTTTTATGTATTTAATTCACATTTTTTTTAAGTGCAATGTCCCAGCTGAGGCCATTTTATAATATCTTAAAAGAAAGGCTAAATAGTCTGAGAGGAAGGTTAGATCGCTTACTCATTCAACAGGCCCACTGCTAAAGGTTTAGTGTATGCGCAAGGTGAGAGGATGCGTGTGTGTGTGTGTGTGTGCCCTGAAAGATAAAACCCAGAGCTATGACTCATTCTGAGCAAATATTGATTTATCTTTCCACCATCTCCTGTTGAACAGGGACACATTCCTTACTTTTCTCTGTGCCCTTTTTTTTTTTTTATCTTGGAAGGCAATTACCTCCCCTTAATTACTGTAGCAGGACAGCACTTCCTTCCTCTTTCACAAAATCCATCCACCATTTGCTCATTTCGCCAATATGACCAATGGTCTGATACAAACCTTTGAAAGCCGGTGAGACTACCAAGTTGCTTAACCCCTGGATATAAGCATAAATCAAGAGCATAATGATCAGCACTCACCCCAATATCAAATCAGAAAGACTCTGGAGAGAGAAATCCTGACAAAGGCTAGAGAATGCATCGTCAGCTGTAACACAGATCATTAACCCGTCAACGTTTTTAATTCACCTCCAGCTTCATATTTTCAGTTCAAGGTGACAAAACCCATCTAGTTTAGTCTGTTTAAGAGTAATTAAAGGATAAGTCTAGTGTTGATTTTAAAGCCAACAAATCCATGAAAAGACCAAAACCAACAATGAACTGATCCTACAAGCAATTCTTGTCTGTGTATCCCCAAGCCTGATGATTCTTCTGTGTCATAGACCTCCACTGTGTTACTAAAACACTTACAATGAACATGGGTATTGTAGTTTATTCAGTCAATCCCACACACACACACAGTCCTGCTGCAGTAAATACTGCACCTAAACAGTTGGGAACTGTAGTTTTTACCAATGTTAAAGGAAATTAAATGGAAAAAATATACATCTTTGAGTTTTGTACTATTGATTGGACACAAAAAAGCCATCTGAAGATGTCACCTTGGACTTTTGAACCTTGTGATGGGCATTTTCACTATTTCTTTACAACAATCTAATGATCAAACTAGTGTTAAGCAACCCTACACCCATCGAACAAAAACTAAATTCCTAAACCCAGAGCTGCTTTTGCCACCGATTCTCCTCCCCGAACACCTCACCTCCCCAACGACAGGGTCCTGCTCTCCTAGTCCCACAATAATGATGCAGTCAGCCTGACGAATGCACCGCTGTGTCCACGGGGTCAGCGTGTAGTCCGTCTGGTAAAGAACTATGCGATGGAGGTCTTCTTGTTGGCCCAGCCAGCTGGACAGACGATACTCATGGACACTGAAGAGGATAGGAGTCCATTAATGACAGGCACTGCTGCCTAGCTGGCAGCACACAGTAGATCCCTTTTGTGCCAATAACGCATACTTAAACTGAATTTAATGAGGGAGTCAAGTACATCTAAAAAAATAATGAAATAGGCCAATAAGTAGTAGTAAGAGTATTTGGAGGGTGCTGAAGAGAACGAAATATTCAACATTCAAATTTTCAGTCAGCCACCAAACATACCTGTCTAGTGCTGCAGCTCCCAGTCGCTGTTTGATTACATCACTGGTCAGCAGAAGAGTGGGACCTGTATGTGAAAGATCACAGCAGTTACAGTCAATGAGTCTGGTCAGTCCATAAGTGGTCCACCATTTACAGGGTAACATACCGACACCCCTCCCTGTATTTCTTACCTATTGCTATGAGTGCATGCTGCAGCTCCAGGGTGAAGGCCGTGAGAGGCACGTCTTCTGATACAGGCAGGACGGTCACAGTGGAGAGGTTGGAGGCCTGGTTCCCTGCATCCCACTTACTGCCAGTAAAACTGCGAGCTGGGGACATGCATACATACTAGTAAACCTGCCCTTCATCAGTGAGTTGAGATTAACACGAGTGCACATGTAGATCCACTAACTTGTCAGAGGACCATTGACCTGCTGGAGGATCTTCTGTCCCAGTAAGTGGATCAACCTGGTGACAACCTGAAAAGCACATTTTTATCATCAGACTGTCAGCTGCATTTTCCTCACCATGTATTTAGCAATGCTTAAAAAAAAAAAATGTATTTTAACAATTGAGGTACTCTACCTGTGGGAACTTTCTCTTGATGGAGCTGAGAGCTCCTTCTGGTAACTTGGCCAGCTCAGAGTCTCGTACAGCGTGCACTGTGGTGGCTCTGTTCTGATGGGTCAGGGTCTCCACCTGCAGAGACACCAAGGACGCATCACACGGTTTACTCCGTCAGGAAACAAAAAGCTCCATCGTGAGTAGAAATAAACCTCGATCATTTCATGACATATTGTACTACAAAACAAATACTTTGCAGAATACACTGCGTGTATGTAACTTAAGGTTTTTTTTAAATCAGTTTTAAGTTTGTATCTTAGTCGATGTTCGTTTCACGAGTTTCAGAGTAAAAATAAAGAAAAAAAAGAGCTATAAATAAGACCTCTCCATCTCATCCAGAGTTGACGTCAACACAGCAGTGCTAAATACGTCTCAGAATGTTAGCCACCTTCAGAACAACCTCATTCCCACCATCGCAGGAGCTGCGAACAGCATCCCTCCTCCAGGTAACAGCAACCACAGCCTCCATCAACCCAGGTATTATTAGACGCAGCGTGGCAGAGAGCAGCCACACCAGCCAATCGGAAAGTGGGTGGACAAGTGTAACAAAGTGACTTTGCTTTACGTAGTTTATCAAAATGATTGTGACAATCAGTATGATCCCCCACACTGGACACCATTTAAAAAGAGAGGTTTGATGGGTGAACTCAAGTTGATTTACTTACTTAGGTTTTCATATGGCATTATGATTATGACTGATAACGACGATGTGGAGTGATTGTGTGAGAGCGGTCACTGGCTTGATTTCCTAATTTACACAATCCTTATGTGCAGGTGGTGACAGTTTGCCATGTGAGGTGACTGGAGGAGGCAGAGTGCGTGAGCTCAGATACTCGCATCGGATAGCTGTTTACAGTTTGTCTGTGTACAGTATGCTGTATCTGTCGCTATAAACCAAATAAAGTTGTGTTCATTGCAGCTATTTTACTCACAAACACTTTATGAAAACTAAGATAGATTTGGTGATATATGCACAGCATTAGAAGATTATTGAAAACTACTGCAAACTCTAGTTTAAAAGTGTTTGAAGCCCCTAAGAATAACCAGATTGTATATTTCATGATCTATGCTGAATAAATGAATAGCACTGTATGTAAACTATAACGTACAGTATGGTATGGATAATAAAGATTCAGTATTTTCTTGTTTAACATCCATTTCAGCTGGCTTTCAGCTGATGTTTAGTCACATTTTCTCCCTAAATATTCATTAGATGTACTTGGTTGACTTTATATTCATTGGCAGTGAGAGGAACATACTGACAGTGAATATGTTATGCGAGGATTAACTACTGTTAATGACAAACAGTTTTCCTGATGCATATTTAAATCTGCATGTTTGCGATCTACCATGTTTGCAGTCATTAATATTTATGAAGATACTGAAAACAGATATTTTTAGTTTTACAACTACTAGCCACCATCTGTCTTCCCCCTCACCATCATGGTCCTTACCACTCCAATCAGGTCGCCGCGTCCGTACTCTCCTACGAGCTCCTTCTTTCCATCTTCCTTCATGATTACAGAGCGCAGTCGACCACTCAGCACTATGAAAGTACTGTCCGATTTCTCTCCTTGCCTGAAAAATATACGCAACTTCAATTCACTGCAAATATGCAAACATGCATGTGAAGCAAAACCTTCACTGTTGACTTGTTTGGAATAGATCTAAAATGTATTGACATCTCTCACATGTGTATCAATGTCTATTTGTCCAAGATGTACAAGGTTAAGAGCGGAGTACCTGTAGACCGCCCGGCCAGCTTCCACAGCCATCCAGTCGAGAGCAAAGTCTATCTGCCGGACAAAGGGTGACATCCTTCTCACAACCGTGTGAGCAACGTTCAGCACAACATTTGGCTCCACGCGCATTATCCTGAGGAGTAAACAAAAACAGACCATTGTCATTGCTTTTGTAAACATTTTACTTGGTGCAAGTAAGTTTCTTTTTGAGTCTACACTGCACTACAAAGCTTAAACATGCATTTTTGGTCAAAAGTCTGGAATCAGAATCTTTGAGGTCTTATCTTACCTTTAAAATATTAATAGAAATGTGACATTACCTTTATATCACATATTTGAATGTATTTTATTCCCGATTAATTCATTAAACTAGCTTTTTATTAAAATTAACAAGAAAGCTGAAGTAGAAAACAAAGAACACATTTTGCCCAAACACACTCCAGTTTATCTAAATGTTTAGGTTTTCGATATGGTCTGATTATCAGAATAAAAAAGGCATACAATTATAGTTTTACAATTCATACAATGTTCTACACTCAAACTTCACCATCTATAGTTACTGCTCTCTGCAAGACTACATATGTTGAGAACACATTTCAGCTTGGATGGGTGTGTGCAGATGTTCCCTGTGTGACTGACTCATAGAAGTGGGTTTTTGAAATGGAGAGGAAGCTGCAGTCTCGCTGGGCTCGAACAGTGAATATGAGGGGTTCTCCGGTCAGGACAGCAAGGTGACCGACAAGCTCTCCAGGGTGCGTCACAAACAGACGCGTCTCTTCTTCGCGGTCAATCATCCGCTGGTAGACATGGAGGAGGCCAGAGATCACGAACTGGATGCTCACCTCCTAAAGCACCAAGAGGAGAGAAGAGCACAAAGCTGACAGTCTGTTCGTCAGAAGGACGTGTGCAGCTGAATGGGCAACACTAAAGAGAAAAGATTAAAGATATATTTCATTCATTTGTGTGGCTCAGATCACAGATTCACACATTGAAAGAAACAAGGATCTGAAAATGCATCTACACCCTCCATTAGTAAAAAAGAGACACGGGTAAACATGGAAAAACCCTTAAATTAAATGACTCTTAGGTGTCAGAAAGAAAGATATAACTGCTTTTTAAGTTGTTGTTCTTCTAACCTGGTCTCCCTGACGAGCCACCACAGAACCAGCTTTGACTTGATGGAGGGTCACTCTGCCATCAAGTAGACTGGGGTCCTGCAACAGAAAACAAAGTTTAACCCAAAAATATCAGATTGGACAATATGCATGCAAAATTAGTAGTATCCGTACTCTGACAAAATATGTAACCCTTAAAATATATATCCCAGTTGTTCATTTTCCGTGGTCAACCTCTCACCTGCAGTTGGATGATTCCCAGCAGGTCCTTCTTAGCAGCCTGGAGGATTGTGCAACTCTTACTGAGGTAGATGGCATCAGAGTGCCCCCCACTGTCTGTGTAGTGAAACACTTCAGAGGGTGTGGGCTGCATTGTCACAGTCTTCTTCAGACTGGACTACAAAGACAGACACAAGAGAGTGACTTATGAGGATGAACAAGATAGCAGCAGCATAAGATGCAGTGGATGCTGGGATATGGTTTTAAAATCTACAGTCAAACTGTGATTCAATGTAAAGAGGTGAGGTGACATGGCGGGAGAGTCTTACTTTGGGAGCAACGGGACTGGGTGGAGCCTCATCTATGGTGACTCGAGCTCGTTCACAAGCCATGTTCAGGTCATTACCTGCAACTCAGGACAGAGGAGGACGGTTATGATTTTAGGTATGTTGGCATCTGTGTGCGTGTCCTTCTTTTCAGATCAGTGACTGCAGGAAATTAGTGCAGACGTATGCCATTTGGTGACAGCTTATGTCCAAGTTAATGACCCACCTGTGCAGTCGGTGGGTATCGAGGTGGATCGCAGCTTCCTGTAGCTGTTTGAAGGACTGTCCTTTACACCATCTGCTTATTGTACAGTGCCAGCACAGGATCAGTATCGATACAACATAAAGCATCTTTTTCAAATGTGTGTTTAGTGTACGTTTCGAATGGTTTGTGTGACCTGTCTCCGTGGAGCTCTCCGTGGTCCCAGTGGGTAACTCGTCCTGGAAGTACAACCGACGAGTCGTCTTCACAGACGTCGCATCTCCCATCACACCGTTTACGTTGGACAAGGGCACCGCCCGACTCTCCTGTCAACAAAACCAAGAACAGTTCACATTTCAGTTAGTCAGGACTACAGTAACATTTTCAATAACCATGAAAGGGAAAACACATTATAATGATACATAAAAAAATACATTAAACCCTTTTTAAAAACTTCAGGGATTGCCAAAAATGATTTAAGTAGTATTTTGGTTTCATCATCATAAAGTCTGAGGCAAGCCAGGTTTACACGTTACTTGCCTCCCTGTTTTCTGTGGAGGGGTTGTAATCATTGGTACTCATTTTCACTGAGCTTTATGAAGGACCACGTTTTGATACTATGCTTAATGTTGTGTGAAATTAACTTGCATGCGTTACAGAGTGTGTATGTGCCCCGCCAGTGCTTGTTTAAGTACAAATTCATACACATTGGTGTTTAGGAATTCAATGTGAGCCTCTCTGTGTGTACTAATTAATTTCCCTCCTACCGGATTGAAGAGCTCAGTTGTTAGGCCCAGATAGTCATGCAACGCCAAGAAGGTGACTCTTTGGAGGCGCACCATGATTATCTGTAAAACACACACACAAAATCAAACAGAGGTAAACAGAGCAAAACATATAATACATCAGATTGTAATTACATTCAAAATTTGATCAGGTTTTATTGCATAATGCGTTCCATTAATAGGAACTTGTCTCACTGAAAAAACAAACACCACACACTGTATATTTATTGTTAAACAATCCGTTACCTGAATGACGCGAACAAGCGTCTCTGGATACTTCTTAAACACAGACTTAAAGGCTGATGCAGGTAACCGCAAGATGGTTGCGCGAGTTGCAGCCCGCGCACATACAGTCTTGTATGCAGCTGGATAACCCTGGAAAAGGCAGCACAAAACAGTAAGAAAAGACAAAGGGGGGCAGTCACTAGAGAGTCATATACATATTTGATTGCAGTGTTGATAGCCACCAAATTAGAACTGTTGACTAATCAAATACGACCATCATAAAAACCATGAAAAGATGCAAGTTTGAGTAAAGATGTTTCATCTGAATGGAGGAACAAAACGGAGGATGACAACATAGGAAATAGAAACAAAACATGCCACTAGAGAAAATACCTAAATAAAGTACATGACACAGGGATATAAGGTGTAATGGATAAACTAATTCAGTTGAACAGGAAGTACACAAAGAATTGCCTCTAAACGAGATCAGCATGAGTGGGAAATATGAACAGTGAAGAGGCGACAGAGAACTGGGACACAAATAAATCAGAGGGTGAAAGAAGACAGAAGCAGAGACGTTAGTCTGAAGGAGCTCACAGTGATGATGTCCAGAATACTGAGCAAGCTGTGGACGCTGTCTCCCGGGAGCACGTCCTTCACCACTGGTTCAGTACCATCCTAGAAAAAATAAATAAATACAAGCAGTGACTCACAATGACAAACTTTACTGGGAAGCCACATTTATATTGCACCTTTCAAACAAATCTGCAGGATTCCAGTGAGATTGAGAGGAGGACTAATAAAAAAACGACCCACAGTGGGGTGAGATTAAACTGTGGAAGGGGATGCCCGTCCTGACTTGTACATATTGACAGCATGAAAACACATTTAATACAAACAAAAAGGTGTGGAGAGCAATACTTTTACTTCTTAAGCAGCAGACTGCATCTAGATAAATGTTGCATTACTGCCCTCTGGTGTTCATATGTTTTCATGGGTATCGTGAGGGTGAGGAGGAAATTGAAAGAGTCATAACACAGTGTAAAGTGTGCCCTTGCTTTAAACTTCATTAAGACATTAACATGATATCCACATACGTTCTCGTGGATGTAGAGCTCGAGTCGTCCATCCTGGACCACGAAAATGCTATCGTCATCGTCTCCTGGCCTGAAAAGACTTTCACCCTCCTGCAGTTCGATAAACACCATGTGGCGACACAGCTCTAGGAACACGGGCTTCTCGAAATGGCCCAAGACTCTACAACAAGTTGCAGAACACACACACACACACACACACATTATGAAAACTGATGGGAGAATGAGAGAGGCTGAAAATCTGTAGGAAAAGTTGTATATTCGTTCACCTGACATTCTTCAGCATATAGAGGACCTCTGAGGGCATGTTTGAGCTCTGCACATCGAACTCTGTTAGGTCCGCCTCCAGCAGGGAGGGGGGAGGTTCCTTAGGCTGCAGGGTGGGAGGCTCTTTACGGATCCTCAGGATTCTGATGATGGGTACAACAAAAAAATATTTAACCTGATCAAGCTCTGTCAGATGGAGATGTTATCCATTTTGGGAAGCTCTGATAGATAGCCTCGTAGTTCATTCTCAGCTAAAGGGAAATAGGAGGATATCTAAATAATTTTCCAGGACTAGAGTTACTTTTTCTCTCATTTTCCATGTGTTTTCAATGAGTGGAAAATTGGTCAACTGTTTTTCAGGATTTCCAGGACACGTAGGAACCCTGGAATTCCATTAATGAGTTGACTAAACAAGGCTAAAACAACCGTTTCAAGGTTTCACTTGCACACACAAAATTGAAAGAAATGTATAAATGGAGCATACTTGCGAGCTATGCTTAGAACTTTGGTTCTTTTGCGTATGCGCTGCGGTTGCTTCGTTACTGAGGCAGAGTTGGGAGGAGGAATCGATGACAGCGTCTGGACCTTAGAAAGACAAACACAGAAACATGTTTTTATATTTATATGACACAAGTGGAGACCTAATAAATAGGTCTACAGTGCTTGAACAAATGTAGGGAGCCAATAGTGAGGACCTGGATTCATTACTAAGCTAAATGCAAAAGTCATTTTCAGTTATATTGGATCAGAGTGCAATACATTGATAAGATACTGGAGCTTTAGCATTTATATTGCCAGTGGAGTAGGTTTCATGCAACAAGATAGGAACACTCAAAGGAGAACATTTAGTTCCATGTGGGGAAATGTAGAAATAAGAAATTCACACAGCATAATTTATGCCATGAATACATATAAAAAGCCTATTTACACGATTTATAATACTGAGATGAGTCTACCCCAGATAAATATTAGTGTACGAGAGACAAATGGAAATAGAGAAAACCTTTCGCATCATCTTCCTTCCATAGAAGAGCACTTTATCTCGCTTTCGGAAGCGATACTGAGGTACACCAGGCTGTTTTCCACCTTAAAATCAAAAAACAAAACACAGATAAAGCCATGTTAAGACCACATTCTGAAGAGAACTGTAAAGAAAATATGGACTTTTCTGACGAGCTTTATCATTAAAAGCAGACAACATTTCCAAATATGGATTACTGCAGTAGAATAAGTATGAAGTTCAGGAGGCGGTGGGATGACTCACGAGCAAGCTTCAATCTCCTGTAGAGGAAAAGCACCACAATCCCAATCAGGGAGACGGCGACTACAGCTCCAATCAGCACACCTGTGAGCTAGAAGACAGACAAGAGCATTGAAACAACAGTACAGACACATGAGAAGGTATTGTAGTGTAGTTTCCCACAGAATAAGATGTTCTATCTGCTGGTTTAGTAACAGTATCCGTCAATGTACAAAGCAGGTTTTGAAGCTGTAGTGCATTCACACTGGAAAAGAGACTAAATAAAGTATAGCATGTATACTAAAACAGACTAATTGAGTGTACTATTTATGCAAACTTTTGTCCCACAATGGAATTCCAAAAAAGAAACAGGAGGAGCTGCTAACTGCCGGAAGAAATAGTGGATAGTGGTGAAACAACACTGACAATAACCTTCCATTGTCATGGTTTGTTAGAACAAATCAGTATAGTATTGAGCTGGAAATAACAGTATACTATTAAAAGTATGTTTGCATTGCATACTGAAAACAAACACTATGTCATGATAAATACACACATGCTTTATGCAGGAAGTGTTGCCAGATTTGACTACATAATTTGGAATATTTAAACATCGGTGGAAACATTACAAAAAAACAATCCAGATGATCACAACCCACGCAAAACTATTATCGAGTGCCTAATTAAATAAAAAGCATCCCAATCTGGCAGCACTGTGTGCTCTACTTGCTTGTTTAACACTTATGCCGTCACAGTGAATGGTTATTTCATACCATGGTGGTCTGCATCCTCTCCTCCACAAACTGTTGCAGTCGTGCACTGAGTTCATTTTTGCTGTTCACCAGCAGCTAAAACACAAGATTAGCACAATTTTTAAAATCCCCCAAAACAGTGATTATTGCTCAAAGGTTATGCCAGTCGTTTCTTGCATGTTTAAAATAAACAGTGGTGCTTACTGCACTCGCCCTCGCCAATCTGCAGAATTCTCCATCATCCTCTTGTTGGCAGGTCATCCTGTAGTCAGAAACAGGTTTAAAGCCAAGTAGGTTTTCACATACAAGGGATTTGCCTTGATGTTTGGTGCATAACAATAACAATAGTAGAGAAAATGAAAGCAACCGAGTTAATGAAACAGGGAAGAAGCATTGATCAAATAAACCAAACAAATATAGGGTGACATTTGGGTGTGATCGCACATACAATCACGGTGCGAGGAGGTTATCTTTCATGGAAAGCTCACAAATTGTTCAAGAGGGAAAAGGGGGAAAGTGTGTAACTAAAGAGGAACATGGATGTAAGAAACAGCAGTATGTTCCCGGCCAGTGCACGCTCATCATTTGGCTTCGTATCTTCATTTAAATGACTTCATGACATTATCAGGAAGCTACACGACGAGCTAGTACGATTAGCCTGGGACAATTGAATTAACGGCTGTTGTTGATTTGGAGTGATTGCAGTCTCAGCTATTGTTTCCATCCTAGCTGTAGCCTGACGTTAGCTAAACAACACTAGCTAGCAGCTGGCTGAGGTAACCCGTCTTGCCAGTGATTATAAACAACCAAAGTCAACCTCACAGCTAAGCATCGTGAAATCATCAGTGGACAGACATCACTAGACTTACCTTTCGAGCATTTCCGGCGTGCTGCGTCAAGCTGGTATCATTGCCGAACAGACGATGGAGCAAAGTTAGCAGGTAGCTCAAAGTTTTCTGTATGCTGGATGTCACTTGCTTAGCCCCGCCCACGTTATATAGTTCCACCAATGGCGTGTTTGATCTCGGCTATTGTCTTGACGTCGTGTAATGCTCTTGTCCAATCAGCAACGGCCCAGACACATTAGATGTTTTCTGTCACACTGTATACAAACAATTTCAACAAAAGGAGTAAGGATTGTATTGAATCAAATGGTGGAAAGTAGTTAAGTACATTTACTCAACTACTTTTCGTAAGTACAATGCTGAGGTGTTGTACTTTACTTGAGTATTCCCATTATATGCTACTTTACTTTATACTTATTTTCTACTACATTTAAGGGGCAAATATAGTGTTTTTTTATCCCACTACAATTATTTAGCAGCTGTAGCCGTTACTTTGTAGATTAAAAGTTTAAAAAGACCAAAGTGCATAATAAATATGATGCATGGTTGTACAGTAAATATATTACACAACAGTATATAAAGTAGTTCAAATTAACATTACCTTGAACAATTTAAATGCTGTCAATTAATGCATCAGCAATATCTAATGAATGTACAATATAGGTTAAATGTAAGATTAAAAGCTTTTATTATTTTATTACTTACTATTATGATATATTTATTTTTTTAGCGTCCAGTAAACATACTGTATTACATATTTCCTGACATTTACATGTACATTGTTTTCACATTAATGACGTAATTGCAAACTCACCAAATATTTCATACAACCAACATGAAACTTTTTCACATAGTCTTTAATATATAACATGTCAAAATATACAGTATATGTTTCTCTTCACCCTGTCCTCATTCAGTTAGATTACATTTATGTAAAGTTAAACACAACTGAGTCACTACTGAGACACATGAAGTCATTTACACGCACAAAACGAATAAACAGGACAGACTGTAGACAATGATTAGGGTGACGAAAAAGATTTCTCATTTATGTTCCTTTTTAGTTTAAAAACCTACCATTAAAAGACACTTTAAAAGCAAAGAATAGCATTGGAATCTGCCTTATCTACAGCCAACATATGATATTTAATCTAAAGTTGCATCTGATTTAACATCAACATGTCATTAATAAATTGCAATCAACATCATGTATGTATTAGACACAATATATGCATGCACAACAAAACATAACATAAATATTTTCTGGGATTTACAGTGCTTTCGTTCTCATGCTAGTGTTAAATAAGAAATCTACATAAGAACAACCAGGGTATGCAACAGTATGAATACAAATACAAATTGTAAGCAACTTTGAAGTAGCACTTGGCAAATTGAAACCCAGTTGATGAAAACAACAATACTTTTTAACGAAAGCAAATTATTGAACATGCCACTGGAAACAATTTTCATTATCCAGACTCTCATTTTGACACAAATAAAACATAAATCATGTACAGTTTTCAGACATTTTGTCACCTTTTTCTGTTGTTCCCTGCATTACCCACTCTGTTCGTCTTTGTTCTCACTTACACTGCTTTATTTCAGGCACTTTGCCACAGATTGGTAGGGAGAGAGGATCTCTGAGTCCTTTGGGCAGGTGTAACAAAACTCATCTCGTTTGTAGGCATTATCCAGGTAACGTGTCAGACCCTTCAGCTCTGCAGGGATGTCAAAGTCGCGGTACTTCTTGCACACCACCTGCGGGAAGACGGGCTTTAGGATTGTATTATTTGCAAAAACGCACCAGCAGAACTTAAAGTCCTGGAACAATATGACTTAGAACTCATCTTTATCCATAAAATAATAATTTGTCGATCTCTGTCCCAATGATGGAAAGGAAGTTTTTATACTGCTAAAATCTCCCCACCTTGACAATATTGAGTTTGGGAAGCAAGTTGCAGTCTGCCAAGGTGAGGGTGTCACCATCCAGGTAGTGGCGTGAAGACCCAGTGAGATTCGGGTTCTGGTCCAGTTCATGGGGGAGAGGAGTCTCTAGGTACATGTTCAGCTTAACCAGAGTTGACAGAAATTTTTTCTCTACCCCTGAAAGAGTGGAGAGGTCTCCATCATGTGTGTTATGTACAGAAATTACTGTAAATTTATTTTTGAAATATCCAACTAATGCCCTTACGTTCATTTTTTCCAGGACTAGGATTTTTTATATATCCTGAGAAATTTCGGAAGATGTCGTCACCAGCACCGTTGGACTCTTTGTATCGACAGCACAACTTTGGAAACCTGCCATTGGTGGAATGAATGTGTGTCAGTGCAATAATGAATAGAATATTTAATGTGTTTCAAGAAAAATACTTGACAGAAAACATTCTATAGTCTACTCACTGTGGTGGGGCTAACTTTTCCTCCAGGAACTCCTCAATCTTGTTAATGTCTGTTTTGACGTCATCGTTGTAGAGGAGGAACGGAGGCTGAGAGCCTGGAGCCAGAGCCTTCAGCACATCAGGTGCCCTGCAACAGAACAGCAAACGACAAACAAGTTAAGCTCACCAAAGATCGTCAAATGACAAAAATGACAAAGGAGTACGAAAGGGATGATGAGCTCACTTTTATGGGTTGATTTCCTTCACAGTTTCATCTAATTTACTTAAGATACATTTCCCAATTAGATCTTATTGTTTTATTCTTACTCTCTACATACTATTTGTACTATTATTGTTGTTAATATTGTTATTATTATTAGTTGTAGTAGTAGTCCTTTTCATTATTGTTGATCGAACATTAAAACTACGTTTGGAAGAAATATAGCAAGAGTATGCTAGATTTTAAAAAGAAAATATGCAACTAAAAAACCAAGCCCAGTGTTGCCAACTCTTTTCCAGTTAAAGTAGCTAGCAGCTTAAAATGTCACTAAATCTAGCGAGAATGTCGGCAAGTCTGCGACACTGTCAGCCAGTCCCTTCAGAACTCCCGCCAAAGCCACTCCCCCACAATTATCATTATGAACGTAAACAAATGCCTGGTTAGTAATCACAGCTGTCAAGCTTGCAGCTTGTTATAGATTCAGGTGACACAATAAGTGCACGCACAAAGTGCTAGCAGATTGGCAGGTATAGGTAGACATGCCGTTCAACAGGATTATGATAGTCCTGCCACACAGGTACCTGAGTTCTTTCTCTTTTTTTGTCAGAGCATTTGATTTATTGATTGGTGTTGGGGTGTTAAGATAATATCAACAAACATTAAATAATGTTTTCAAATAAGATTACCAACCCTAGCTTTAAAGTGAATTGATGATGGACAATAGGTAGGTCCTGGTGGGTCTGATCTCTTTGGCATTTTTGTTTGTAGTTTTTATGTTCCCTCATGTGAGTGGGTGTTCTCAAGGTATGTCCATTTCATCCTACAACTCAAAATCTCCCAAAAATGATCAATATTGTATATACGTTTGTCTGTCATAATATCATTGTTCCCCTATTGTAAATATTGTACCCTTTTCAACCATGTGAGTAACAGGCTGCAGTCCCTCTGCAAACCCTGCACTCTGGACGGAGGAATAAAATATTGAAGTGCAGTAAAATGCTTAATACTCAAACATCATTATTGTTTCCTTCCAACAGTCACACTTTTTTTAATAGGAGCATTGTGTTGTGAGTTGTGTGTCCCATATCAACTCTTTATGTGCAATTACCTTAAAATGTAATACAATGCAAATGCCATAAATGTTTATTTTTGTTCAGACCACATTGCAAAGGGAGTTGCTGTTTCTTGTTGTATTTCATCAACAAGAAAAATCTTCGGGAAAAATAAAAAAAAGATGTGTTCTCACCTCTTCATGTCCACAGTGGTGAGGGTAAAGTTGACCCCTTTCAACCAAAGAATCATGAAGAGTCTCTGACTGAAAGGACAGTTCCCCACACTCTCACCATCGACACTGGCCTGACAGACAAACAGACATATCATTATGAACACATGCACTTCTCATTACTTGCAAACAGTGACGTTAAAACATCTGTTTTTGAAATAGGACACCAAATAAGTTGGTTCCGGCATCAGGGTTGAAATGTATCTGACCAGATCAAGAATACCTGCACAGGTATTCTTGTCGAGCCTGCTCTGCTCTGCTCCGACACTTTAAACCAACCGCTGAGGAATTTCAAATGGTGAGTTGAGGACGATTTACACCCAGATTAAACAACCCAGTATTCAGATAGTGTCTCTGCTGTATCGTACATTTCCCACTACCGCCTGATGTTGTTGAGTCACAGGCATTTGTCATGGAGACAAATTATTTTTTGAAAGGGCAGGACACAGGTTTCCAAACTGGACAGGCCTCTTTTTAGTTTCTGCTGCTCACCAGTATCCACTCTGATACTTTCCAGAAATAACAAGAGATGGATATACTGAGATTAAACACTAAAGCAATTAATGAAAAACAATATTAAAGCAGACACATTTTGACCTAGAAATTGTCTTTTTTCATTTGTTTTTGTCTATAGCTACTAGAGAAGATGTGGGTTAAGATTATTAAGATTAAAAAACTACAAATGTAGTTATATATTAATTTAAATAACTGCAAGGTTGCTGAAAGTTTGCTGTTATAACAAATAGATGTACTGCACCCCACACATCACAACTATTTTAGGTCTTACCTTAACAAAGAGTTCAATCTTAGGGGCCTCATCCGTCTTTATTTCTTTCTGCTTCGTCGCCATAATGTCCACTTAATCTATTGGATCCACAAAACGGTCTTGTTTCAGTCCCTGTCAATGCAAAAACAAGTCAGTCATTAAAATAAAAAGAAATCTGTGACTTGGAATTTTACATTCCTGTGTAATTAGGACTATTTTACAAGCTCATTCTTTCACACACACACGCGTCACTCTTTCACAGTTTTAATGAAATTGATGGTAAGATGTGTTACTGAAGCATACGTATACTCACAGTCAGCACTGGATCCGAGAACACTGCTTTATCTTTAGTTTCAGTATTTCACCTCTCCCTCTCTTCACTCCCTTCCCTTCTGTGCCTGTTTCTGTTTTTTATTTGTCCTTCACCACACCTGTCATGCTCTGAGACGCAGACCACACCCCCTCTGGCCTTTCCAGTCAGACCAGCAGATCTGGATGTCTCCTCTCAGCCTTCCAGCATATTCTCTGAAAGAACTCTCAATCTGTGACTGTCTCAGTCAGTCCACTTTGGTCCTTACCTATCTCTGTTTTGCTTTCTGTTACTTTCTCTCTACTGTAATAAGGCAGTGACAGCCATATCAGTGTTTTTTCCAAAAGACAAATGAGAATAAAGCCATATAATTTGATTGATTTAAGGCTTTGTGCAGCTAGAATAATGTATAATTAAAATGTTGATTTACAATGATTGTATAACACAACTCATTTTATTTCCTTCAAGTGCTTATTTAAATCCCTGTGTGCCCTGTATGGCCAGAAGTATGTGTGAACATTACAAATATATGTGTCTGAACATCTCAAAATCAATTAAAATGCTGTTACAAAAGCCTCCGCTCTTTGGATTTCAGGCTGTCAACAACATTTTTGCTGCCATTCAGCCTCAACGCCATCAATAAGGCCGGTCACTGATGTTGGGCGATGAAGCCTGGCATGCAGGCGTCACTCCAATTCATCCCCAGAGGTGTTGGGTGGGGTTGAGCTCTGTGCTCTGTGCAGGCCACACAAAACCCACACAAAACCTGTTGAAACAGGAATAGGCCTTCCACAAACTGTTAACACAAAATTGGAATCATTTTATATCAAAAATATATATTGTATCAAATGTTAAGATTTGTCTTAATTGGAATCAAAGATTTAACAATGAAAAACAGTCCAAAACAAAGGTGCAGTTTCTTATTGTGTCAGAAAGATATTGAGAAAATGTTCACACTGAGTAAGGACTCGTTTTAAAGTTTGTGGATGCTATCTCTACAGTTTCACAAGAAAAGAGATTCACTTTCATGAAATAAAATACCTGCCTTTATCTTTATCAATAGTTATATCGAATATAGAAATAGAGTTATCAATAGTGTTTTTGTAGTTTGGTGTCTCTTCCTTGTTCCCCGTCTTCCTCTTAGTTTGACGTGTTTGTTTTGCCTTCATCCCGCAGCCTACTTTTAGTTGTCTTTCCGCATTCATGACTGGCAGAAACTGCTCTCATGTAGCAGGTATTCATGAGGTTTCAGTGATTGAAGAGAGGAGGCAGAAACACCCCTCAAGCAAGTTTACATAAAGGAAAACAATGTAGCAAGCTGAGAGGAGTGAGGCAAAGCTCCCATAGAAAGAAACAGATTGGTGGAGATATGTCGCCACATATATGTCATTACGTAGGCGAGGATGCACCAGAGAGGAAATCATGAGGGCGTGATGGCATTCACCTATGACTCTGTGCTGTGGAATCCACAAATTGGACGGATAGGTTGTAGAAGGTCAATTCAAGTAATTCGCTGTTTAGTACCGTCATGTTAGAGATCTCCCTGAAAGGTATTCTCCTTTACACTTAATCGTCCCCGTTAACACCAGAGAGGAACAAAACAAAATGTCCTGGGTTTTATGTTGTTGATGCTGCTGTTGTTGAAGCCGACTGATAATCTTACAGAAATAATGAGTGTAATGATACAATGTGTTTTGCTGTACAGTATAAATACAATTATGGAACTTCACTGTTGTTTGAGCAGCTTCAAAGAACTTTAGAGGATAATAAAGGACAACAAAAACAGAATAGGCTAAATAAAAGATGTTGACCCGACAAAGAGAAGGCAAACAAAATAATTAAACAATGTACCTATTGGACAAGACAATGAGCTACACCAGTAGTTCTTAATCTTTAAGACATATGCGCCTTTAATGCAAAGCCATGTTTATGTTCCTTGGCCTTGTCACAGGTTGCATAAGTGTTGTTCCCTCCTCAGATTGTTACATTTGAATGGTTTTTAGAAGCATCGAGAGGGAAACTATCTAGTATTCCATATTAATAGAAAGGTAGAGTGCAGATCTCGTGAGTCTGCAACAACCACTGCTGTATTGTGTGATTGAATAAATACAACTCACAATTGGCTAACTCCCCGTCTAGACAGTAACAGGCTGCAAGGCGTCGTAAAACACACTTCAATCAAAAATCAAAACAAAGTGGTGATGTATGCAGGAGATAAAAAGAGTAAAGAACCACTGGGCTAAAAGGCAGCCTTTACCCTACTAATAAAAAATAAAATATGTGAAATAAGTGTCACGATGCAGTGTTTACTGAGCTTCATTGAGAATTTAGTGGATTGCAATGCTCAATTTATGAATTGCTTCCAGAAGAGAATAAAGGAAACAATCACACACAGTGGTATTTAACAAGGGTCGCTCAGTTCCATGAATTTGAAGAAACCATCAATTCAAGATGCAACAACACTTGTACAAGAGAAAATCACAGGGAAAACATATTTTTTGTCTCTGTTGCTCATGACAAGCCCAATCCAGATGCTGATCTCTTGAAAATAATTCATTTTTAGATCCGTATACTAAAGGCCAGCCAAGGGTACTTGTAAGAAGTTGCCAACATATGGAACCTAAGAGTTGGTACACCAAGGCAAAGCAACCTTTGCAACAATATTTTGGAAACAATATCCTTATTGCTTCAGTCTACCTGGACAAGGCATTGAATTGGCCCACGCTCGAGTCAGAAGATCGGCCAGCACTTCAGTAGTATGCCCAGTTCATGCACAGAAGATCTGAATGACGTGAAAAATGCATCCCACATGCAAACTTTTGTTTCAGAGCTTCCATTCAGACTGAGAGTAACTTTACACTTAGTGTGAATTTAGCTTAGACAAGCAAGACAAGACAACATTTCCCACAATGGAATCTGGTTAGCATATAAGAGTAGCTTTAGAGTTGTGACCAAAGAGGAACCAGCACCTAGTCTGACTCCAGTCACAGCAGCAACAACCAAGAAAGAAGAACTGTGAAGAACTGAATAATGAGAAACACAAGGAGAAGGTTGAATGCTTCAAAGCCAATGGAATCTTTTTTGGGTGCGTTAACAAAGGCCGTGTAAGCAAAGACTGTCGAAAGAGCTCATTGAAACTTCCCACAATGTTGCACATTGAAAGAACAACATCAGAAGAAAACGAGGAGGAAGATGCAGACAAAGTTTGACAATTTGAACAGATTCACGGTCATCACATTTCAGTGGTGAATTTGGATGATCTTGTAAAACAGAGAATTATGTTGAACGGAGAGGACGACTCCTTCAGGTTTCAAAAGCAATGCTGAAAATGTAGTTGACACAGCATTTCTCTTTGGGTAAGCAACAATGGCGCAATTGAAAAAGTTGACAAATCCAAGATTGGAATTGACTTGGCCTATCTTAGCAATTAAAGTTGACAGAATTTTGAATACAGAACTACAAAACCCACTGATGAAATCAGCACTTCTATCTTGAAATAGTAAAAAAAAAAAAAGTATAAACGTCAAAGAGATCCCCGACATTCGTTGCTAACCGCATTGGAGTCATCAGAGAGTCAATCAATGTTAGTCAGATGTGACATATTGGCATCAAAGGTAATCCAGCACACGAAACCTTCCGTGGAATGACAGCTGAGGCATTCCTGAAGCATGATTGTTTGGATAAGCGGCCGTTCTAAGTTCCTTCTTACACATGTCTTGAGGATGTTGGATCAGTCTCCAGTGACGATCCTGTAATAAAGAGAAAGTCACAGTCAATGTAGTCCAAACAACACCACCGTGTGCGATCAACACACTCGTTCCTTTTTACTCAACAGAAATGTGGTTTCTTCGTTTAAAAGTCTGTTTAAAAGCATTATAGCTGACGTAAAAGTCAAAGAAAAAGACCAAGCAAAGCGAGAAGAAAGTATTAAAAGTGAAATGAGAACTTTCAAAAGTTTCTAAGTTTCCATGTTCCTAAGGAGCAGACCCACTTTATTTAGTCTCAAAACCCAAGCACATACACAGACTTGGCGCGTTCACATGAACAGTATCCTCGAGCGAAAAAGCGCCCCTGTGAGGGAGACTTCTGCTTTGCATGCACAAATGCAGTCCAACGACTTGCAACTGCTCAACACTTGCTCGCTTGTCAAGTTGACTTTTTTTAGACTTTGGAGCCTGTGATGACAGTGGCTGATGTGTCAGCTCCATTGATTTGTCTCTTTCATTCACAGTCTCCGGCCTGACAGACAGTTGTCCCCTGTTTGTCTCTCTCTGTCGGTCTCTCCCGGCTCCTGGCTTCCTGATTGCTGCCAAGCTGTTTCGCCTGCCCCAAACCACATCAGCCCTGCAGTATAGCAACCCTGGCTTTCCTCCAAGTGCTTGATAAATGTTTCCATCAGTTACAGCGGTGGTCTTACATTTCTAACTGATACTGGCTGCCTCAGTATCATCCCCCTTCCTGCTTGCTTCCACGTGCAACCTCAGCCATGTCCACCTTGCTCATCTTTTGCATCACCCGAGTGCTTCTCAATAAATCTGTTAAACTTCATCTGTCTCCCAGTTGTGTTGGGCGCTTGGGTCCACCTTTTGCACTGAATCTTAACACCAAATGTATAACTTTAAAGGAATCAAACGATCACAATCAACACAAAAAGAGCACTTACTCATTCAGTGCCTTTGCCACAATGCATTTTTTGCACTGCCATGTGCATTGTACTAACTTAAAAAAAAGCAACTGTGATTTGTGTGGTCAATAAATACCACATACATACATTTTATTCTCCACAACATAGCTACACGGATGACTCACATGGTGTGGCCTCACCCTTGTGTAACCCACATCTTTTTCTGTTGACGCTTCCTCTTTTCCTGTCAGTGCACACGTGTGCAAAAGCCTTCTGATGTGATCAGTAGTTTATTTTAGAGAGTTGCCAAAGAGACTGCGTTTTTGGTTTGTAAGCGCTTCAAGATCAGCATCATGTTTCTACCAGCAGCGACCAAAAACTGTATCAGTGTTGACTGAGGTTGGTGGACTGACCGCTCATCCGTTGATCAGGTGAGTGGAGGAAGCTCGGGTTTCTCTTTGACATGAATCACTCTGGTCAATGTGGTCTGACTTCTAAAATGTGCTGTTTTCACGTACGTATACTAGTTCACTGTAGGTGAATGAATACATTCCGGGTGGAAAGTAAATTGGTGTGCCCGTTGCAGCTTCTAACGCTGAACAACTGCCAGTGAGGCGAACAATACCACTGCCATCATTAATCTTTCACCACATCCTGCTCACAGATTGTCTTGAAGTCTCAACTATAGAGGCTAACTTAAAAAATACTGATTGTAAGAATAACCCATCGTATCTGAAGGCCCTCGTGTCCTAATCTCTAACCTCTGCAGGCAGATATTCTTATGCTAGTCTACAAAGTAAATGAAGCTGTCTTTGTAGACTAATACTAATACTTCTTAATACATGATAAATCGCCCCTCTCTTGTTCTTGTTAGTTCAATTTTAAGTCTTCAAAGTAAGGGAATAAATCAAACTTTAACTTTGCAGGTTATTTTATGGTGTCAGATGGAAATGTCTACTTTTACATTCTCAAATGCTTGATATATCCCTTTTTAACAAATGTCAAATCTATGGGACTAAAATCACAGAGGATTTTGTAACAGCAACTTGTTGTAGATTCCACAGGTTGAATAATACATTTGTATATAATTATGGACAGAATCTGTGTTCTGATGTTGTTGTTTTTAGATTTATTTTTCATGCAAATATACAAAAAACACGGTTGTTTTTTGCTAATATATATATATATATATATATATAGTTTCGTAATACTCTTAACAGCTATATGTCCTTTGTGTTTCTCAAGTCCTTATCTGCACACTGTTCAGTTAGATGTCCTTTTTCTTTGTCTTACGCAATGTGGGACTCTTTGGTTTAATTTCTGTGATCTTTTACACAACCCTTATTTCTTAAGATTCCACAGAGGGAACGCACTGTACAGCAGTAAGGCTAGCAACTAGAACAAGAGAGAAGTTTTTCTATGACTGAACGATTGCATTTTAAAGTAAAAAATGGTATTTCGTCATCATTGCCAATCACTGTTTTCAATTTCATTCTTTCCTTAGACATTACAGAAAATATTTTCAATGTAACAGCATGAAACGTATGTACAGAAGTGGTAAATGATTGCGAGATGATGTGAATGAATGGATGCTTTTTTTTTTTTGTCCTTATAGAAAGCTCATACACAGGTTTCTCTTGAGTCATCTAATTGGAAGTATCTGATGGTGAGTCCTCATTTCAATCATAACTTTTGTTGGTAAATTAGAGAAAGATCTGATGTCCACACAGACTGGAACTAAACCTGCATGGTTTGTACAAAAGGTGTTTTCACCCTTATTTGGTTTCCACTAAATTTGCTTCACACAGTCACCCTGACAATCTCCCTTTGAGATGGTAGCCTATTTTTCCTGTTTACGTGTCAGGTTGTATTGGTGTGTTGTGTTGGTGTAAGTGTTGTGATACTGTCTGTGGGCCTCCAGTAGTAACCTTTAGTAGATTTTGAATGAAAACCTGATGTAGTATTTGGTTGATTTAAAAAGTCAGCGCTGCATTAACTTACTGGCGTGGTTCTTTTTATCATATGGAAATAAATGGAAACTGAATACATGAAACAGTAAGGAAGGTACATCCAAATTTCTAAAACACGGCAGAAAATTTTGCAAAATCATTGAATGTGTTATGTGATTTGTAATAATCTAAACCTGCAAAAATCACTGATACGGTGATTTAACATCTGCTTTAACGAAAGGTAAATTCACAAAACCTCATCGCTCCTTTATGATCCTATTTCTTAATTCCTTTTGTGACAGGGGTGCGTAAGAGGATTGTACTCAGCTCAATGAAGAAGCGCCTCCTCCTCTCCTTTCTCTGTGTTTTACCACTGTGTCTTTTCAATGGATGGCCGAGAAGATTCCAGGCACTGAAAGCCGTAAATCTGATCACCTTCGATGACGGGAACAGCGGTAGAAACGTCACCATCCTGCTGTGGTACTGGCCCTTCAGAAAGTCATACAGCCTGAGGGGTGACGTGTGCTGGGACCTCTATCGCATCCCTCGCTGTAGACTGGTGGACCAGCGCTCCTTGTTCCCCTCAGCTGATGTGGTCGTGTTCCACAACGTAGAGCTGGCACGGGGACTGCAGAAGCTGCCCCTTAACCTCTCACGACCACAGGGCCAGAGGTGGGCCTGGATGTCCCTGGAAGCCCCTGTTTACAATGGAAAATTGTTGCAGTATGCAAATACCTTCAACATGACCATCACCTACAGGAGAGATGCTGATATCCCAATACCCTATGGCGAACTGCTACCAAAGGAGGCTGAAGGACATCTGGTTGAAGAAGTCCCTCTGAATAAGAGCTTCCTGGTCTGTTGGGTGGTCAGCAACTTCAGGAGCCATCAGAGGAGAAGCAAAGTGTACAAAGAGCTCAAAGCCACAGTTCCTGTAACGGTTTACGGCCGCCGGACAAAGGAAGCCCTCCCCTCTAATGCCCTCTTACCTACAATCTCTCGCTGCTACTTCTATTTGGCTATGGAGAACTCGGTCACCAAGGATTATGTCACAGAGAAGCTGTGGAGGAATGCTTTCCAAGGCGGGGCGGTGCCTGTCGTCCTGGGACCACCATTAGACGACTACAAAGCTGTGGCTCCACCTCATTCTTTCATCCATGTTGACGAGTTTGCATCAGTTAAAGACTTAGGAAAGTATCTACAAGAGCTCGCAGAGGACAAGAAACGCTACAATGAATATTTTACCTGGAAACATCAGTGGAAAGTGAAGCTGTACACAGACTGGAGGGAGAGACTGTGTAAGATCTGCACACAGTACAACAGTTTACCTCAGGAGAAAGTTTACTCCAACCTAGAGGCCTGGGTCAATGCCCAAAACTCCTGAGCTTGCATAAATGTGGCTCACTTACCACATGGACAAATTAGCATCCTTGAGATTTAGGAAACCTCATCCAAGGACACTGTGGAAACATGTATATGTACATATATGCATACAACTAACATGCTTGAACAACTTCATATTAAGAACAATGACGAAGTGAATTAAATCATAGTACTGATATCCCTAGCACTATATAACAAACAACCTCTCTAGGGTGAAAAGACTAGTCTAACAGTTTGGGAAATTTGCTTATTCGCTTTCTTGCCCGAGAGTTAGAAAGATTGATACCATTGAGAGTGGCTATTCCTTTAAATTTAACTCAACACGGCACACTTTGAGGGCACCGATATAAACACAGGCCCATGCTGTCCCATTCAACAGGCAGGCATTTTACATTTGCACTGTATGTAATAAATGTATGTCCTGTTTATTTCATGTCCATCTTCCCTTGCCAGTAAAAATGACGGTTTGCATAAAATATGTTTCATTGTGGGAAACACCATAAGTGTGATCTCAAAGCTCAACTTCCTCAAAGAAATGTAAAACAGTATTTTCTGTAACTGTGGGTAATGACTGAGTTTGTTGAGCTGTCTCATTGAGATTAAAGACACACCGTCAGTACTGTTCAGTTCCTCAAACTCTTCCTTCATATTGTTTATAAGTTAAGATGGAGGACTTTAAGAGTAGGCTAATTAAACTGCAAGTGCACAAAAGGGTTGGACTTAAGTAAAAACTTTACTGGAGAAAAAAAAAAACAGTTTCTTGGTTACTAAATGCATTTACGGTTACAGTGGTTTGATTGAAAACATGTGTAGCTAGCGTATTAAATAATTCAATCCATTTACAATCTGTTGAGAAAATGTGTCACATTAAAAACTACTGAGTCTAACAGTTGTGATTGCACATTCACACATTGGTAAATATGTCTAAAATGATTCATGAGGCAAGATTGTTAGAATACTGAAATAACTGGTTAAAAAGGATTGTTTGTCACTTCGACATCGTCCAAAGTGGGTTTCAGAATACAGAAATAAGTCAAGATAAAAATTGCTCCACCGTTTTGATAACTCTGAAACTTTGTTCTTGCCAATACATTCACAGGCATCTTAAATCAGTTGAGGTATAGTCAAGATGAGTGAATAAATGACATTTAATGTCTTCATGTCTAAAAATGACAGTCATCCAAGTAAAAAAAAAAAAAAAAAAAAAAAAAAAGCTTAAAACAAGACAGAAATACTCCACTAAGCACACAAACATGTCACACGTATTGAGTGTTATTCAACATTTCATAAAAACCCTTCACAATAAAAACAAAAAAGAGATATTGAAATACAATTTGACAGCATAATTGATCCGGGTCAGATCAGACCTAATCTCACTACAATTCATTTGAGACATTGAGAAAATATTGATTGTGTGCAAATGGCAGATTAGCAGCTAAAACACTTGAGTAACAAGTCATTAATCACCTTTCCTGAAATTACTTAGAATCTCACCACCCCTCAAATTATGCGAAAGACAGTGATGATAATCAACAATCTTAAGGCCAAAATCTGTGTTCAGTATACAAGCGGGGTATTTTCTTTAAAAAACAAAAAACAAAAAAAAGAAAGAAAATATTCAACAATACAATACAACTCTGTGCAAAAATTATAGAAAAATTTGTATTTTCCATTTCAATGAGGCAGATCAGACAAATACTTCAGCTGCTCTATTCGGATGAAACCTAGAAAGTATTGCACAAACATTGACCGAACTGTCGATGGAGATTTTGGTTTAAATTCCCTGACATGTGATTCCATTGATAACCAAGACCTTTCCTCGCCTGCACCACAGAAAACCTACCCAGGATTTGGCAATAGTGGAAGAAATACCCTGGCTCTTCAACCCTGCTCGCATTTATAACCACATTCTCACCCAACAACTGGACCACGCATTGTAGCAAGTTAACATTTGTACCAAATCTCACTTTGACAATGTTCTAAACCTGCAATGATTAAAGCCGATTGAACAATTTACTAGGCATTATCCAAGAAAACAAAAAGGCATATTCTGTTTAAATTTCTCTTAGTTTGAGGTCAAAGCAGTTGTTGGGAGTTGCAGGTCATTGTAAGAGGGTGTTGCCCATGGCAGTTTGATACATTTTGCCACCAAAACAGGAACAAGTAACCACTTTCATTCATTTCCCTGCTGTGGTCGGTAGAAGAGCCTCCCCACTTGGAATGTTTCCATCCCACGAGCTGCCGATGCGATCGGTCAATCTGGTTACTGGGTTTAGAGGCTCGTCTTCAGCTTTAGGCGAGGTTGGACAGCGAGGCGTGGGAAGGCAATCTGTGGTTACGGCCTACTTGAGCACCTGAGTTTATCCAGTCAGGTGACCAACTAGTCCGGGGTGCAGGGCTTGTTTCAGGAGGTCAGGCCGATGAAGCGGGGGCATGTAGAGTGTAGGAGGAGGGCCACCGTGGTAGCTGGAAGTAGGGTAGCCCTGACTGGGAATGGGGGAGGTGACCATGTTCAGCGGGGAAGGACTCTGCTCGTAGTACTGGCCGTCGCACTCCTCGTCTAGTGGCAAGGCCAGGCGCTTTCCTTTCTGTCTTCGGTTGCAGAACCACACACGTACAACCTGCCAGGAACGACATTTGTCTTTTAAAAATGTGACCAATTAGACTCATACTTCTTTTTTTTCTTTTAAAAAGGCAAATGGGATCCCTTTGTACTTACATCTCTCTCCAGACCCAGGTCATCTGAGATGTGTGTGATTTCTTGGGTGTTGGGCTTGGGACACTTGATAAAGTAAGACTCCAGAGCAGAGCGCACTGCTCCCTCCAGACTGGTCCTTCTCTTCCTCTTTCTGGTGTCGACAAATACTCTCTCAATCTTGTACATCTGACGAATAAGAAAAACATTTTAGACATGCCGTGTTGAGTGCAGCCTTATTTATGAAGACGTGTATTCTATATACTGTCCCATTTGGTGCATGTCACATATTGAGGTCATGGGTCAAATAAAGTTTCTTGTGATCACTAAGCAGCTTAATTGTGGCCACTAGGTGGCATTTTACACTTCACAAGAGTAGAGGGTCTTGATCCAGGCTTGCCCAGCAGAAAGTTAGCCAGGCCAGGCCAAGCCAGGCCAGTTTGGTGATCATCTGTTGTCTTGTAAACTAGTCGGCAGATGTTAGAGAAGCAGACTTACATCCTGGGGATTGTCCGAGGTCTCTGCCTCATTCAGCCATCTCTGAAGAAGGGGCTTCAGCTTGCACATGTTTTTAAAGCTTAGCTGCAGAGCCTCAAAGCGGCAAATGGTTGTCTGGCTGAACATCTTACCTACAAGCACATGCAAGCATCAAAATATGACATATCACAATAAAAGCCCAAACAATGATGTGAGATTAATCTACACCTGACTCCTAATCTGTTTCAGGAATTTGTTTTCTTATATACCTGATCAGTTGCTACTTTCATTAGTGATGTTGGTCCTAATTAAGAACTGATCTACACACCAAACTAGAAATCCAAAAGGTGTCCACCTGGACTTCCATACAGTGTTTAATGAGTAGCTCACAGGTAGACCATGAAGATCTGGATGTCAGCAATGAAATGACAATTTCTCAGCTTTGCATTGTCTGATTTAACCCTTTGTTATTTAAATCACCTGGGTTTAACAACTCTTAAAAAAAAAAAAATTTTTAAATACAAACCAGTGTCTCCATATGGTAAATAAACTCACCATATAAGTTACCCAGAGCAAGGCCAACATCAGCTTGAGTGAAACCCAAGGTAATGCGTTTGTGTTTCAGCTCTTTAGCGAACTGCTCCAGTTCTTCTGTGGAAAGATTCTCCTGAACAGGAACAATTAAAAACATTACGATGGAAAATTTGAGGCACATTTGTAGCCTAGGTGGGATTTAGTTATTTACGTGAGATTGAAGTTGCATTGGTAATCACAATCATTGGAGCACTGATTCATTGGCTGTCCTTACCTCCTCCGAGTCGCTGCACCCGCCGCTGGAGGAACCGCTGCTCCGCGTGGAGGAGGCCGGGTTCTGCGGCTGGGGCCCGGCGGCAGTCTGGCTAGTGTTGACGCTAAAAAACGCGTTCCCTGGAAGCCCGTTGCTTGGAGGAGATGGGGACATCGATGGTGAAGATGCAGAGGATGTTGAGGGATTTTGATTGCTGCTACCGGGTGGTGTAATGTGGGTGATCCCGGGCCAGAAGGACGGGTTCCAGGCCGGAGAGTAGAAGACTCCATGGGACATGGCGGCAGGCGCTGATGGGTACTGTTGAAGCTTTATCTCCGTTGAGTAGTCATTGCTGGTGTCCTTCTCAGTCTTTATCTCGGGCAGTTTGATTTGCTCCCGGGTCTCAGCTATGGTGGGACTCGGGTTTGTCGGCTGGGTAGCTGCCGCTACGCCGGGTACCTGGCCGGTGTAATCGGGCGCAGCGAATGGATACCAGTGCTTGGGTTGCCCAAACTCTCCAGCCTGAAGATCGGATCCCCTGTAATCACTGGTGACGGGTGGGAAAGAAAAAAAGGTCTGCGCGGATGCTGGTGTGATGCCACCATAAGCGGCTTTGTTGTAGAAGAGGCCGTGGTCTGGCAGGACGCCGTGGGGAAGCTGGAATGACGCAGGGCTGCCCGAACTCTCATGACCCAAAACATGGTTGCAAGGGTTGCTCCGGCTGAAGTCATACGGCCTGATTTGGCACTCCGGACTCTGCGATCTTTCGGACATCTTGCAAAATGCTTGAGAACCGGTCAACAAGCGTGTTTCCAAAATCAAACGTTAAAAAAAAAGTTTGCGGCGACTAATTCTAAATCTGCTCATCCGTTTCACTTTTACGCACACACCAAAGAGGGATGAGAGAAGAAGGTCTCCAAAAATAACCCAGCACCTCACCGCGAAGTCAGTTTTTTGGGTGGGTGGGATATTATGCAAAAATCTAGACTTGAGCAGTTGCCGTTTTGGTGCAACATAACCACCAATACGCCTACGACCTACTCCATGAAGTTCTGACTTTAACACCAACGCCAATAACCTCACCTTCAAGCTCAAACGTTCCTCTCTGGGCCCCGGCTCCACACGTTTTGCTAATCACACAGCTGCGGGTATTGGAGATCGCCGTATCTCTTCACCCATTGGCTGGCGAAGACAATTGCGCACAGCTGATGGTGAATTTGTGAATGACCTTGATTCTACCCAAAGTAGTGGGCGTGTTTTCACACAGCCTCCACTTTAAGCCATTTTGCTGCAGACCAACTATGCCTTTTGCTTTTTAAGTGATTTTCTTATCTTAACCATAATACAGAAACATATCAATAATTCAACAGTGTTGAGTCAACTTTGAAAAAAAAAAAAAAAAAACATATTTACATTGCTAAATAGGCACGAGTCGCTGCTCCTGTAAATACATGTTGTAACACTATAACGTGCTCACCTCATACATTAATTATAATGCTCGGTTTGTTTAAGTTATTCCTCTTTAAGGACATGGCTTTGATATTAAAATCCCTGGCATTTAGACCTGAGTTTATTTTAATCACTAACATCTCAACTAAATGAAATAAAGTGGCATTGTAATCTGTGATAAAGACAAATTAACTTAATGATTTACTTTGAAACAATCAGATATGAGACACACTAATTCATGTTTTTGAGAATGTTTGGGCAGCTCATGAGCAACACATAAGGAAGAAAATAAAGTGCTGGAAATGCACCCTAGTGTTGTGTTTGGAAAGGACGCGATAAGCAGGGAGAACTGCATGATGGGCCACACTACGCCTTTGTGTGATTTTTAAAAGAAGTTAAAAAGTTATGTCTCAAAACTGCTCTGTCAAGATGAATACTTTGAATGCAGTATATGTGAGGATGCCGGCACAAGCTGTAAAACGCGGTACACTGAGAAATAGTGGTTACTTTTGATTCCGCATTTCTTTCCAAACTATGAATGGAAAAAAACTGAGACCTAAATTATAAAACCACCAACAGCATTCAGGTGAACTTCTCCTATTCACCCTTGATCGATGGTCGTTCAAAAGCCTGGATGGCCGGAGCACTGGTACAGATGCGCTCCCCCAGCGCGAGTCGTTGGCTGCAGATTGCGGCAGGAAGACACACTGCGGGGAGGGAGGGGGGGGGGTGCCATTGTACGACCTGGCCCCGGGGCACCCCGTGGATTTCAGATCCCGAGTTGCGATGGTCGACCATTAGCTCCTTTTCAGATTGGAACAATAAGTCTCAACCCTTTGATTCAACAAGATTCCGCCCCACACCCACCTCCTCCCGTCTCCCCCCTCCCGTGCTCTGAAACAAACACCAGGCTGAAGTTTCACCCTGGTCTGCAGGTCCGAAAGTCCATTGAGGCCATATACATAGACTTTCTGTCTGATATGGCCTAAAGGTCCAAAACTGGTCTGAGGACCAATGTGCCTTGTGCAGATGACGAATGAGTATCAGATTCATCCATTTTGAAGCTTGTAGAACAATGTGATTTGTTTTTAAATGCATTGGCCCCTTTAAAATGAAGTGATACCTGACTGGTGAAACATGTGATAAACAATGATGCTATTTTTTTCAGATTGTGCTGTTTAATTATCAACAAGAGGAGGTATAGATGCATTATTTCACAAGAAATTGTGAATTGAAATAACACCAGAAAAATATGATAGTCTAGTCTCAAAGTATAGCTGAAATATATTGTTGCGTTACACCTCAAATGTATCTCTCTTGTTCCCAGCTTGCAAGCTTTCTAAGTTTGACAAATTAACTCACACTATAACCAGGCGGTCAGCACCGTCTCTGCCCTCACAGATACAAAGTTACGTATCGCCAGGACCAGGCGACCTGAGGGGGAATAGCTTAAAAGACATCAAACCCCAACTATACAAGCATTGTTCTGGGCCATGGACTTGGGGGAATAATTGTCATGCAAAAGACAGACAGCAAGAGAGATAGCAGACTTTCAGCCAGGGCTTCAGAGAGAAAGGGACAGCAGAGCACAGCTCTCAGGGTGTCCAAAAGAGGGGGGGAGGGTGGGGGGTTAGTGTTGAATAGCTCAGTACAGTGAGGAGGAGATGTGTGAGGGGAGTATCTGGGTATTTAGTTGACCCCCCCCCCCAGATGTCTCAGATCTTGTCTTTAGTTCTTTTTAAGTGGCCTCTTCAAGACACCTAGGAGATCTGCTGGCAGGGCAAGTCTGGTCAAACAGAGAAAGGGAGAACGTTTCAGATAAAAGAAAGCCTGCAGATGCAGCAGCAGTGTGAATGTGTTGCACACCTCGACCAGTCACACCACTGGAGACGAAAAACGACCTCTACCTTGAGCAATGTAACCAAACCAACTCCAAAGAATCAGACCGTCTATTGCTCTTTAAAATAATGTATCTTCATTTCTCCTTCTTCCCACCTTCACGATAAACTGTGTGCATTTAAAGGAAAGCAATACTGTTTGTGTGTGTGTGATAACAGACTCAAAGGTGCTGCTGTCATGTGATTGACTGTTGGTCCAGCAGTAAGGAACTGATCTCTGAGCTAGTTACAGCTTTTTGTGGAAATGTTGCTGTGTTCACAGCTGGTTGACACATACCGCTGTCTTTCATTTTAGGATGTATGGTTTTTCTCACGTCAACACATCTAAAAATGACACATCGATCTAGCTAAACTTGTCATCTCAAGACGTGACTGTGCGACTTTCATTTCGGGGCTGATGTGCTTGATAAGCACTCCTGAGAAGTTCTGTTTTTAGAAATGCTGTAAACACTGGTGTCTTCTTTTAAGATTGCTAGAATTAAGGTCTAAATGTCTCCCTGAATAATGACAGAGCGAACTAGACAACTCAAATGTAACTTAATTGCTTTATTGTGATGTTTTTTTATAAAATAGATAAGGACATAAGACTCAGTCCCTACTTTTAAAAGTTACTGATTTAATAAAGTAATAACCCTGGAATGTAAATACTGCCCATCCTGTAGAGCAGCTCAAACGTCTCCCTCAAACAAGTCTGATGGCTTTTTGATTTTCTTCAGCCCTGCCTTTGATGGCCCTCCGTCACAGACCCTCCGCCCACCCAGGTTTTTATCCGAGGGCCAATGGCTGTCTTCTTTCCACTGTCCTGCAGGCACAAAGGGCTTTTAACGGCCCTTGGCATGTGGCTCAATGGGGACAGGAGACTGACCCATCCCCTCCTCAACACACACACACACACACACACACACGGATATACAACCACATACACAAAACCCACATGGAGGTACATGCATGATTTCTCTTTACCCCTACCCCCAACAAACACACACACACAGAGACACACACTGGGTGTAGTCGTTTGTGAGCTGACGGTAAAACAGGATCACCACAAACTAGACAGAGAGTCAGGGACAGCTTGAGGCCGTGAGGCAACACCAAAGGTGTCACGCTGCAAGCTGAAATGTGTATGTGTGATGGCCGAGTTCATCTGAACAGGAAATGCTTATGACTTGCTGACTCAGAAAGGCTGAATATATATTTAAATGCATCCGACATCCCTTTTTTTGTAAACATATTGTTTTTACAGAATTGCTGACTAAAGTGGTCTAGGGGTTTGTAATATTTAAGTTTAACAGGTTTTACCCCAAAACCTCGGCTTGTTGTCATTGCTTCAAGAATCCTCTCAATGGCAAAAAAAAAAACAGGTGAATGAAGAGGAATTTGTTTTCTGTGGGTGTTTTTATGCGACAGTGGATCTTTCAGATCAATTCAAAAGAGGTCCTATAGTTTGCACGGTCCACATTTTATCTTGAGTGTGGGACTCACAATGGCCTGGTCTTGGTGTTGGCTCTGTCCCAACGCCTCAAAGTGTTGGCCTTGTCTCGGTGTTGATATACTGTCTTCATGACCTGGTCTCGGTTTAGGTGGTCTTGACTACAACACTGCGGACACCATCACATACTGTTATGGATCAGCTTGTTATAAGCTCTTCATTGAAGCTATATGAAGTTTACACTGACAGCCTTCATGTTTTTATGGCAGTACTATTTCATCAAGTGAATTAAAAAATGTCCTGTGCATAATTTTATACCCAAAATTCAATCTGAAATATTTGGTATCTTTGGAAATATGTTGTATGTATGTTTGGCAGCACAGAATTCGTTTGTATTGAACATCCTTCAAGACGATAACACAGATGACATCATTTCTCACATCATCTCACAACACCAAAGAATGTGATCACAGTTGCCAACATTCTTTGCATTCCGTTTCGACCTTTGTTGCATCTCTTTCCCTCATTGCCTATTGTTCTTGCAACTATCACAAAAAAAGCATTAAATGTCCATATATATATATATATATATATATCTATATCTATATATAGAGAGAGATATACATCTATATATATCATTGAGTGTATACCAAGCACGAAAGGAAAAGTAATTTCCACATGTGGTAAAAACTTTAATTCCAATCCTTGGTCTGCATGTACAAATATCTATAAAAAGTGAACACATTCACTCTTTGTATGTACATTTTGCAGCAAGAAGTGAATTTGGGCCCCGACAAGAAGACAGAGAGGAAAGAGGGACAATACAAGATAGTGATATTTACCACCTACACATCCATCAGTTTAGTCCCGTCACCAAAATTTCATTCAAGCGCTCATAAGTCCCTTTGACTGTACGTTCCTCCTCCAGCAACAAGATGCATACATACAGGAGGCAGAGTAGTTGAGCAAAGCATTGCCATTATTCAAACACAGTAAGTCAAACCATGCAAACAGACTTCATCAAGTACTTCATTTTCATATATATATTTATATTTTATAATCTTAAAATATTTATGTGCAGCTTATATGACAAGGAATAAAATCGGCAACACCAACAGTAACAACCTTGTGTGGTGTTAGGGAGTTTTTACAGAGGTATCACAGAGATCTGATCTGTCAGGAATGTGGTTTAGACACTATCTATGCATGACAAAACACAGAGAGGGCACCTGTTTCTCAGCTTATGTATGTGTGTGTGTGTGTGTGTGTGTGTGTGTGTCAGTGTGTTGTATACATCCGCTATTGGATCACATTCTTTGGACACAGCTGCAGAAATGAAGGAAAGTAAGAACGGCGGAGGAAACAAATCTTAACTCAGAGAAAAAAAACACCGATTGGGATATATCTGGGAGGACTCTGATAACGTTATGTTAAAAGACAGTAATGCTCAAAATCTGTGACAGACATAAACTAACAAGGAACCCAACATACATTTGTAGTAATAAAAGCCGTACTGGTGGCAGATATAGTAAAGGAGGGGCAACAAGAAAACAATCTTTTTTTTTTATTGACCTCTGCCAGGCTCCTCCATTTCTATATGCATGCAATGTGAGATCAAGTGGTTTCCTCCAGAGAAGTGGCTTGTATACCTGTATGTAAATATATGTGTGTGTGTGTGTGTGTGTGTGTGTGAGAGAAGTGTTCAAGAATTAATTGATATTCCCCTGGTAATTTATAGTCGAGTCATCAAACAGCGGGTTCTTCACTTCCATCTCTCCAGTCTGTGAAAGAGGGAAGAAAATGGATTTTCAGTCATATAACATCATCAGAACGGATTTGTTGGTGTGTGTGTGTGTGTGTGTGTGTGTGTGTGTGTGTGTGTGTGTGTGTTCCCACCGGTGCAAGTCCGGGGCACTCGTATACGGTGAAGTCTCCGCCCACTTCCTCCTCATCTGATGTGACCTCTGAGTCAATGACTTTCTGCTCAGGTTCGTTACTGAAGAAGGAAATAAAAAGTCAGTGGAGTTAAGGCAGAGAGGTGACACAGTCAGAGGAAGTGGTTGAACACTTTAACTCTGCATTCAGACATGAGAGATAAGAAAAAGAAAAAAAGGGAGGGAGTGGCACAGAGAGTGTCGGAAAAAACAAACAGAAAAAAAACTTACTTTCCCATCGAGAGCATCTGCTGTTTTTGATGTTGGTAGTGATACATTTGAGCGCTTTGAGCCAGATTCTTATCGCCGATCTGAGGACACAACAGAGAGTGTGGATAACACGTTTGAAAACACATCTTCTGTGCACAGGGCACAATCACATCTTGTGGTTATTACAGAAAAAAAAGTGAGAAATGGAAACAAAGCGAGCTCTAACAATAGCAGTTAGCTGAAGGAAACGCTGTGCGCTTACAGAGGGAATGTTGGTTGTGGTTGTGGGTGCGCTTGCCCCTCTGAAAGCAGGGTAGTCCACCTTCTGAGCCAGACGCGAGTCTTTCCGCAACCTGTGGGGGACAGTGTGAATCTGAGTTTCCTGTGTTTCTGACGGCTGTTAAAAACACCCTTTCAGCTAAGCTCACACATCTTGTGATACGTGAACAGCAAGTCGGCCTTTAAGGGCGATCAATAGGTGTAAATGATCAAACAACCAACATGAAGTGAAATTGACTGAGAAATCCATTCAACAAATAATCACTGGTCACAAAATGAAAAAACAAAACAAATTTAGTTTTATCAAGAGTTTTTCTTACTCTTTCTGTGAAGTCATACTAAATCAACCAGCAGAGCTCAAGGAGATACTTTGTTCTTCATGACTTTTAGCTGATAGTTGAATTAATCTGTTAATGGCTCGCGTTGAAGGCCGACTCCTCCATAAAATGTTGTGGAATTGATGATGTTTTTTTTTGCTGCAATTGAACGATGTGATACATACTTCAATTTAAATATCATGATGCCAGCTTAAATTTATTTTCTCTAAATGTTCATTTTTCAGATATTTATGAGTTTAAATTATGCACAATTGTGTATATTATAAATTCTCTCCACCTAATTACAAAAATTACAAAAATAAAGTGCATTTTTTCTCTCATTTTTATTAATTTTTTTATTAAGTATTAACATTTGACGTCATACGGTTTATTACGCAATTAAATCTCAAACCCAGATTGGTCTTTCTAGTGCATTTAATTTGGTTTAGAGAAATTCCTCGACAACAAAAAGATGAAATCAAGCTTTCTCTTACGTCACTTGTGAATTCAGGTGTTCAGACTTACTTGACGTAACAGACGCTTGCCAGGATCACTGCCACAGTGCCCACCACCACACACAGCGAGATCACCACTGCAGGTTGATAAGAAAGAAAAGAGGAAAACAAAGGGGGAGCCGATCATGTTAAGGAGTAAACAAAGAGTGATTGAGTGGCAGTCAGATGACTTCCCTGCTGAGACATCTTTTTTTATGGGTGATAAATATAATCATATCTTCGCCCATTTGCTCATTATGGGTTGTTATGATCATCTTGGGTAAGATGATCAACACACTGGGATGAATAGAATCAAATGTTCAGTTGGGACAAATGAAGAACAGAAGTGATATAATCTTGCTGGTAAACATTCAGACAGCAAACTGCTTAACAAGAAATGAGGCTGACAAGATGACCCAAATCTTAACATGTAATTTGATTGAGTTTTTAATCCATGGTCTGCTTGTATCATTGTCTTGTAGCAGCACTGTATTCTACACCATCAGGCTTTCACTTCCTGGGTGCAGTAAAGCCTTCTGGTCTGTGTTGAGGACATAAGATCATACTCACTGATGATAATGTTGTCACTTTTGGATGTTGGCAGACCTATAGGACACCCTCGGCACCGAACTTTAGTGTCCCTGGGCTGGGCGGTTGGTGCGTTGGGAGGGGCAGAGACTGCAGGGGCTGCAGTGGTGGCGTTGAGGTTCTCAGTGAAGAGACGATCCTGGCTCGTCTGTTTGAGTCTGGAGGCATCTGTCCTGCTTTTAACAACATCTGCTTTGGCCACTGCAGAGAGTAAGGAAGACACAAACAGAGAGAGTCATAATCAAAGGCTCACATGAGGGGAAATCACAATATCTAACGGAGGTGAATGTCAACTAAAGGACATGTGGGGATAATGTTAAATCCTGAATCACCTTAAAAAAACAACTCTATAAACTAGAGGAACTTAAAGTAAATCGCACACATCCAAACTCAAAACAGTTGTTTTTTTAAAATTGCGTTCAAGGCTCTTACCAGGATGCTGCTTTGGTGGTTTGATCTTTGTCACTTCCTGTTTTTCAATGACGGCGTGAAGGTAATCGATCTCTTCATCCAGGTCAGGGTAGAATGCCACTACAGACGAGATTTAAAGTCACACTGATTAACTTCAACATGAATTAACTCGAGTAGAAGTACAAGCTAAAATCAAAGAAGGAAGGCAAAAGGATATCCAGATTGCATGTAATGTTGTGCCACTCACAGTGACACAAAGGGCTTCTTATTATAAACAAAGCACCTTCATTCACACACATAACATACAAATCGGTTACTAACTGACAGTCACTCCATATGCATCACAAGCACACATGTTACAATGACCGAGGTTCCCATATTAACAAATATCTAGCCATAATATTCAATTAATAACATCAAAATCTTCCAACAGAGGAGTGACAATGATTTTCTTCAGGGGTGTACTTAATTATCCTTTCCACTATCTATTCTGTTTTTGATCAGCTGATTTCTTTTTTCTTAGATTAATCATTTGGTCTATAAAATCAGTTGAAAATAATATCCAAAATTATTAATCTAAACTGGGAAACTGAACCAAGGAGATAGCTTTTCTGTCTGAAAAAACATATTTTTGCAGCTTGGCCACTTTCATGACCAACTATTGAGTGTAATAAAGGGAGAGACTGGGAGCACATGCATGTGATTCAGCCACATATCAACGTGTTTTTCCAGGGTCTTGCCTCTGAAGTGATGAACAGGGAGTGTGCCCATGTGTGTTGTTTGTTCGTGGACTGATAAAAAAAAGGACACAATACTAAACTGTTGTTAACAGCCCTTGAGGCCAGACAGTGAGCCGCATTCCTGCAGTACTGCCGAGGTGTCCAGGGCGACCAGGGCCGATAGAGGGTGTGTGTGAGTATGTGTGTGTGTGTGGCCGGGGGAGGAAGCACCGCAGGGGGGCCGGAGCAATCAGCCAAACTTTGGCTTCACTGGGTTCTCAGTTGCTACATTCACAATAGATCCCATAGCTCACTGCTAATGGCGGTGATCAAAGGGCTGTTTCCCTTTATAAAAGTTACCCTGCAATATATCAAATTATAGGTACTTGCACGCAAAGCTGGAGAGGCAGCAAGTCATGTGAAAAGAAGAATTAAATAAAAATAAAAAAATCGCAAGAAGCTGAAGTTGCTTGTGTTGCTTGCTAAAGTTGATGACTCAATTCAACATCATTTGCCAATAAAAGGTTTTTTGATGAATGTAGAAACCAGTGCAGATAAATAAATGATCAGTGCAGATAAATCTATCCAAACAAATGTGTTATGGCACATTGTTACACCACCTACATTACATTAATGATTACATAGTCACTTTTGCTCCAGAAGGCCGACCATCTGGCCGAGCTAATATGTATGATATGACATGCCGGCAGTTTCACTGCCTGCTTTGTCATTTTCTTACCCCCCTCCACTAATGGCCATTTAGTGCACTCCGTGACAGGTGTCTGTGGAGGCGGGATGCGCCATCTGTACTTTGCAGGTGGTTGAGAGCTCAAACTGTGCCCGTGTGCTCACCAGGAGCATGTCGTAGTTACAGGATTACATTTTAGAGGAGATTTTAAATGTTGTTGTTTTTTTTTAAATGAGATGTTTATCGCATATTTCTTAAGTGTGGATTTATTTGAAATCAGCAGGGAGATGGTAAAAAATGGGTGAGCAGTAATTTTTAAAAAAAAGGCGGTGATTTTCTGTGCGTGTGGTTTGTCACACACTGACTAAGCACGCACACCTCTCCTTGTGTAAGAGAGTTTTGTCACCGGCTTGATAATGACCCATAACCTCTTGAGAGGCACCCAGGGGGCAGTCGGGTACAACAAACAAACAATAAACAGCTCAACAGGGATTGAGGATCACACACATCTGTGCTTTTCTATTTTCCCTTTTAAAAAGCATTCACCTTTCTTCCTCCCCCAAACCACACGCATGAACACACACACTCTCCCTTCCTGCCCCCTCGTCCTTGTTTAGAAACTCTAAATCAGACAGATTTCACAGATCTCGCCATTTTCTGGTCGGCAGTTGTGTGGAAATTGCAAATTGTACCGTGATCTACACGCATTCGATTTTGTCGACTAATCGTTTAGTTAATTTGATCGACAGATCTTTAAGACTGAGTTTCTCCACAAAGATTCACAATTAAGCAACATTTAAATTCTTAGAAGTAGTTGTCAGAGATCACAGTGCCTCCCCTTCACAGTGAGCATGTCCTCAGTCCTGTCTAAGGATTATTGATTTATACTCAGTGTGTCCTGCTGCCCTCTAGTGGGAGATTAAATATGTGACGTACATAGAAGGAAGAGAGACAGCCAGAGGGACTTCAGGTCTGACTCAAATTCTCTGAAACCAGAATCTTGACCGACTCCACAGCTAACAAAATACAAAACGGGGCCAGCCTCTTTCAGATCTTTTGTAATTCCTGTGCTCTTTCCACGGTGTTTGGAGGAAAGGCCTAAGAGGCGAATAAGAGAAAACAGATCAACAAGATCACAGTTGAAACAGCAACTCGTATCTACTGTACTTTGTTAGTGAGCCTGTTTTGAATGAGGGAGTTAAAATGTCATTTTGCCCATGAAATCTAAAGTTGATAAGTTAGTGCAGAGGCGCTCCCTCCCACCTGCTATAAAAAGTTAGTCACAGATGACTGCAGGAAATCTCTTACAATGTTCTCACCTTCAGTAAACAGTCCCGCCTGTCGTTCACGTCATTAAATAATACCCTTTTTATTTACAACTATTTTTTTTGTCAGAACTTCTGTTGCCATTGCCACTGTATCTGCTCGTAAACATGCCATGGGTGCTTAGTTTCTACAATACTTTCAAAATCAAGAGACAATGTTGAAAATATGAAATAAATTAGTTTTTTAAAGAAAGTATTTTGTTATTCAAGTAATCTGGAAAAAATATATATTTTCAAAGAATTTATTTAGTTTTTCAAAGTAATCTAAAAAAACAAACATAATATTAAAAAGAAAATAAGTATACGGTATTTCATATATTTTTTTGAATGTGGTTTAAAATTGTTCTTACAAAAGGCACATTTTCTTCTAAAAATAAACATTACTTTAACTGCAACTGTTAACAGCCATTTACTGCAGCGGAAGAAGCAGAATCCCCTTCCTCGTCTATGACCACATGAGCAGGTCTTAGCTGTTGTAGCTGCGGTTACTTCTCTTGCTGAAAGGTGATAGGTTGAACTGAAAGTGCAAGAACTGCAGTTGTGGAACTGCTGGCTGCTGTCGACTCAAACAGGAGAGAAGTGTTTCCCACAGGAGTTTTTGAGACTATGTCGGGTGGACCTCCGATCCTGTGGCAGGGCACCCTCTGGCTGAACATTACACCATGCAGTTACAAAGTGTGACTGTTTACAATTGTAAAAAAAAAAGCCACAAAAAAAATGTCACGCTGAAGCTATTTGACAGATTAAGTGTGCCAAGTGGAAAAGCATTATGTGTTGAAATGGTGGCATCAACATCCATGAATCTGTATATAAGTAATTAACTCGGATATCAGAGGGTGATGCCATTCATTTCACAGGTTAGAAGCAACTCACTCAGTCCCTCAAAAGGTGTCAAAATGTTTATTTAATTGGCTCTCCATCAGTTTATTCATCTAACTTCACGTCATTAAAGTAAACTGCTGCAGGATATCTGTTCATGTTTTGTGTAGCTGAGCGCCTAAAGCGGTGGTTTGAATGCCGTCGATTGCCGTCTATTGTATATTATATAAAGTAAAAACATACAAACATGTGTGCACAAAAATAGACCGTAAAACCCCGGGCTACATGGAGACAGCCCTGCCTTTAGCACATACGCAATTTAACTGCATATAAAGAAGCATACAATTCACGTACTTTGTGCGGCTGCTGAACAAAGGACATGGCTTTGAGGTGTACTGTGTGTTTACCAATGGCAGCGCACGCCTCCATGTCAAATACAAACTGGTCCTACTTTCAATAAAAAGTGCTGCCGGCGCCTCCCCCAACCTTGTTCATCCACTATGCTCGTTCATCCTCTTTGTGTTCATTTACAAAAGTGTAGTGGACAAAAAATGTCAACCAAGACCCGACCATCTAATATTAGTTAACAGCTCTATTAAAGCAGCCAGCAGAGGCAGTGTAGATGCCACAGTGGAGCAGTGTGGGGAACAGCACCCTGTAGCTATAGCAGCTTCACACAAAACAGCTTCTACAGCCAGAGAAGGAACAGCGGGAGAGTGACGAGGTAGAATCCTGGGTGCTGTAAAACACGGATAACATGCCGATAGTTCCTGTCCTCCTATACATACACTAAATGATGTATTCCTTTCTGGCCAACATAAAGATCTCAGCGTCTAATTCTCTCAAAGCACGTTCATTTAAGAAAAAGGGGCTTTGTGATATTACTGCGATTATTCTACAGAACAGTAGAAACTCTGAAAATTCAACCTGGCTGCAAGGCCAGTGAGTCAGCTTGATGGTGATGACAAGACGTGTGAAGTCGAAGAACAAATGGTTCGATTTTCTCACGAATTTTCTCTTTAGTCACGAGCGTATATGTGCGGAAGTGAGACAAATAAAAGAAGAAGAGAGAGAATGAACCGACGACTACTACTATGGGGGTGCAGGAAAACCGTGCGTCAGAATCAACAGTTTTGACAATGTGTATTTTCCGTGCTTTAGCAAATGCACAAACATTTGAGATAATCAGCTGTTTAGTCCTGAAAACACAGCCATTACATTTCCTCTGAGCGACTTGTAAATTGTTGTATGCTGCTAAACAACCAAGGCAGCAGCTGGACGATGCAGATTCTATCGGGTTTTGATGCATCCCTGACAAACCAAATAAACCTAAATGTTGTATATTTAGGACAGTGAAATTCTAGTGATTTCATCTGCTCATTTCAACATTTTGCGCGTGTCCCGCATACACGTATCCACACCAGTGTGAAAAAGAGTCAGACTTGGTCTCCCATGCGGATCTCTGTGTTCTGTGGTCTCTCAGGGCTTTATGTAACCACTAGGGAGCTAAGCTGAGGCTTATGATGCGCTGGATTCACAACACCACGCAAACAAAAGCCTCACACATGAGTTACAATACAGAGTCAGGTTTTATCATCATAAAAACAACTTCCTCTTTACTTCTGCATGATGTGACCTTTCTCTCCAATACATCCTCACACTCATCTCCTCCTCATGTTCTCCTCTCTCTCTCTCTGATGCTGCCGCCAATTATTTGAGCCAAGTTTGTATCCTCTCCTGACGCAGACCCATCTAAATTATTAATCCTGCAGAGCACACACACACACACACCGACAGACATAAATAAACAGTCAGTCACACACACACGCTAGTGCACTCATATATACACAAGATGTTTCAATTTCTCTCCCATTTCTGCTGCGCCATTGAAACACGCCGTGTGTGCCAGCAGTGCGATGTCATGCCATGGAAATCAGAAAAATACGATTTATTTTTTTCGCAGCTTGGCTCTTTCGTTGAACGAAATTAGATTCAGTGATGGAGATGAAGGGCGAGAGAGAGAGAGAGAGAGAGAGAGAGAGAGCGAGAGAGAGAGAGATAGTGAGGTGGAATGTCGTCTAAGTGATTAAAGCCGGTGCGGGGGCGATGCGTGTGTGTGTGTGTGTGTGTGTGTGTGTGTGTGTGTGTGTGTGTGTGTGTGTGTGTTGCAGACGCAGCAGGGGTGGATTAAAAAACACAGAGGATCAGACCGTACCATAGTTGTCAGAGGTATAGATGGAGGGAGAGCGAGGACCAGAGAGGCAGGAGAATGGGACAAGAAAGGAGCAAATTAGAGGAGATACATGAGATACGGGGGAGGAGAAGGAAAGCACAGACGCAATAAGGCAACTGGGGAAAAAGAGGTGGAGCGGAAGAGAGAAGCGGGCAACAGGATACTGAGGTCAACTGGAAATAAAAGAGGCAGTGACAAAGAATGAATGTGCAGTGAGGATGTACAGGAAAGCAGAGAAAGAATGGCAGCGAGTCAGTCAGTGCATTTACATGCACGCTTGTTGTGTTACTGTCATTTAAAACTGAAGCAGGTTGTCTTCGTAGAATTGAGGTTGCAATTCATCAGTATTAATCAATCTTCAGTTTACTCTTGTCAAGCTTAATCTTTTCTGTGTTTTCATTCAGAAATCACACAAGTCATAAAGAGTCAAAAATATATTGTCTCCATTAACTGCTTTTGTCTATAAAAGGCGACGTCTTTTCATTCCTTGTTTCGTCCGACCGAAAGCCCAAAATCCAAAGATACTCAATTTACAGTATTAGAAGTAAAGCATGAAATCCTCACATGCTGGAACCAGACAATATTTCACATTTTTGCTTGAAAATTAACTGTCATTTCATTGCAGGGTACCAGACATCCTTACATCGTTTTTACTGTAATGTAAAATGACCTAATCTTACCATCACAAGTTATTTATGCGCATATAAATAAAGTTAGTCGGTCAGTGGCTTGAGGAAACCGACCTCCCCTGAAGTAGTGAACACGTCTGAAAAGATTCGGGTTCAGCTATAATGTGATCAAATGAAAACGAGCTTGTGTGTGTGTGTGTGTGTGTGTGTGTAGCGAATGCAAACCTGCATGAAGTGTGTTTGTGTGTGTGTGTGAAATCTGTATGCAGTATATTTCATACCATGCGGACGGTGCCTCTTCTTCACCGTGCAGCGACCTTCCTCGTTCTCCTCAAACGGGGAGAGGCAGTGGCCACATCGGGAGGAGCCACGCCTGCAGAAGTGGCGTCTCTCTTTAGCACAGTCTATATGGTGAGGGCAATTACTGCCAGCTGGGGGAGAGGGAGAGAGAGAGAGAGAGAGGGGGAGAGAGAGAGAGAGAGAGAACATAACACTTTCATTCGTATCCAAACAACAATAATGTGATGCAGAAATTGGGCTTTTTAATGAGGCAGTTAGACAACAAGTCTTTGTGTGGAAAAAGTGCGATAAAAAAAGGCTCTCAATAAGAGATGCTTCAAATTTTCATTAGTGAATGTGTGAGCTCTTCCTGCTGTAACCTCATCAAGGCTTCCATACGGGCATGGTTTGCCAGATAGGACAAGAATGTTTGGATAGTAAGAAATGAAAAATTGTATTTGTTTTTCTGCATTTCACAATGTGGTGAGCCCCACCTGTTATGACAATCGGAGGCAGGTTAAACCAAAGTAAAGAGTGATCGGGAGCTGCACTCTCACAGATCGGCCCACAATCACCGTTCGATAAATAGACTATTTCGATATATATACGCGCAAACACACGCAGGAAAGGAGTGGGTCGCAGGGCCACAGCAGGTGTGTTTGGTAGCAGAGGGCAGGAGGAGCACTTGAGTGCAGAGCGGATAATGAGCCCCGGCAGAGCTGCACGGGAGGCCGGCTAAAAGGTGAGCAGCACAGTGGGTGTTTATACCGACATAACAGACAGCAGGTGAGATATGGAGGAAAGATGAGCCCGGTGTCTTTGGGGGGATAATGGGTCTCAAAAGGTCAGGGTTGTTCAAGTCTAGAGCTGACAGGAAAAAAAAGGGGGGTGAGCTTGGTGAGTGTATTTAAATGATCTACTGAAGAGGGCAAACAGGTCTACTGCATAATTCACTTCGATGTGGCTTTAATAAATCACGACTCACTGAGGTGTTATGAGATACAATATTGCATCTTCGGCGTGTTTTTTCTTGAGCACTGCTACTAAGTGCTGTCATACGTCCTTTCTAAACCAGGATTACACATTCATGACAGGATATCTCAATGACCTCCATGGCAACAAGGCCTGTAACACCAGGAAAGGATGCTTTTGATGCTGCAGAGATGAAGAGCAGATAGAAGAGTGGCAGAGGACTTGCCTTTTGTATTTGTGTACACATGCGTAAATGTGCATGCATCCTTTCATCGATACATTTTTTTATCGAAATAAAAATAAGACCGTAGGTATTCCAAGAGTTAATATTTACTGTTGTGTCTCTCAATTTTTGAAATGTGCTCATTACTTTGCGCTTGTGTGGATTAACTACATATGTCGGACCGCCCGAGGCAGACTGTCGGACCTTGTTGCAATAAAATGAGAGGTTTATGCTCTGGTGCTCGGAAACAGTACCGCTTTGGTCTAATAGCTAAAATGAGCAAATCCACGCTACTGGACACTAAAACAACATCCCACATTTGGATTGCAAACACCACAGACAGTAGACCCCCCCCCCCCCCGACATACACATTACACACACATTTCGACTAATCTACACATCGCAACAACACCAGGGAGCTGGACGCGCACACACACACGTCCACATCTTCTCATGGTCTGCCTCAGGGAGTGAGCGGTGGAGTGACGCATGTGTAATCTGAGAAGGCTTTGTTTTCTGTTCGTGTCAAAGACACAGAAGGAGCAGGAGGATGGGGATGTTTCTATAACATCTGTATAGCTGAGGGGCCAATGGCTTATTCACTGCCATAAAACTAACCTGCAGGTATACAGACAACTCCCACAGCGTCTTTGGTCGTTGTTTAACGTCTCATTCCCCCCCCACAGCTTGGCAACAACTCTGTCACTTCTGTGTTTAATTGCGGCCTCACCTGCTCAGCCGCGATGCCACGTTACACCACATCCTTGTGAGTGCGACGTGCTCATGTGCCGAGCCTCACTCTGTTAGCCGTTTTCTCTCCTCTTCCTCCCCCAGTTGTCGTGGGCTTCTATTCTTACATGGCACATGGCCTCCTTTTAATTTCCCTCCAGGTATCTATTTCACGTGTTCTTATTGATTACCGTCGAGCCCCATGACCTTATAGAAGACATTAATGTCACTGGAAATAGATCTTGGGCACGTGCCTGTGCAAGACTTAGTCTCACTCAGTCAAAACATGACTGAATGTGTTCTTTCTCCTTCTGGAAGCTACTGTAGTCTCCTACCTGGTAACTTACGTTCTTACGCTCGATCACAAACATTACTGCGGACTCTGCGTTATTCTAAAGACGCCGTCCACCAACTTGTTATTTTTAAAACGAAGACAATGTTCCAGATCATTCCGGATGTTTTTGTCGTTAGTTTAACACTGCCCAATTAGTTGGCGGAAGCGAGGACATTGGTAAATTGTCTCAGTTCTTAACTCTCAACTATCTTCTGAAACATGCTGCCCAGGCATCACGTCTCTCTCCCTCTTCTTCTCCGCAACCCCCTCGAGTCCTGTCGCCAGATTATTCCCCCGACCACTCTCTTTGATCCGACTGTAAGAGGACCAGGTGCAGATGGCAGCACTCGTGTCAGAGATCAAACCACCCATTCCCGTGTAAAACTCCTTGAGCTCACCTCATTGTGAGGATGAGACCATTCAGAATAGATTCGTCAAATATGTGACTGTGCGTTTGTATGTTTGCATGTTAATAGGGTTGGAAAATCACAGGCCAACTCACAATGTTTCATACTTTTGGACAAAAGATACAAACAAGGCTTTAGTCTCAGACTTTTTTGTTTTTTGTTCACATGTGCGCAACAATATGTTCACATGTGCTATCATTCAAATGTCTGACAGCCAGTGATGGGAACAGCTCTAGAATGAAAGTGTCTGCAGTGAAGCAAGACACACATACAACTCAGTATCACAGGAGAGCGTACCGAGATATTGTTGCAATTAAGTAGCAATGACTGTATCTCAGTAGAAAGCTGAATCATTCGGTGTATTTGTCCAGACTCCACATATCATCATGCACAGAAAAGACAATTTGTAAATCCTGGCACGTAAATGAGTCCCTGGTGTCTCAGACAAAAAAACAAAAGGAATTAAATCCCTGTTATGAAAGCGAGAAAGCAATGGCCTCTATATTTCAGAAATCGGCCGTCTTTATTATAATGGTGCTAGCATCTCAGCACCTCCAGCCAGCACTTCATCACGTTGGATGTTAATATGGTGCAGTCACATGAATGCAGAGAATTATTCTCCTCACTCACACACACACACACAAGCAGCCATATATACACAAACACACACCCAGTCACAAACCGACTCTGTGCGTGCTTCATCGTGACTGTGTGAGGCGTGGAACGGTGAGAAAAAAAAAAGTGTGAAAAGTTGAAGAGGGAAGAGCTGCAGCCCAATCCATCGATAACGGCCTTCAGGACCGTTCACCAACAGTTGCATGAAAATGATAACACGACTTCGGTGCACCATAGCAAAGGGTTACACCAAATGTCTTTTTTCATCAGAAGAAAAAAATAGATGTTATGGTAGTTTTATGAATGGAAATCATGCTAGACCGTCCCGCTAATAGCCTAGTAAGTGAAAAGTTGTTGTTTTTTAAACACTATATGCCAACAAATATGGATTGAAGCACAATACATGTTAGATACATGTTGTGAATTTTGGCAATACTACTTCCATCTCTTTTGAATAAATTTGGACTTTACCAAATGCAGCCACCACTGAAATCTAATAATTCTACCAATTTTAAATTATTAATAAAAACAGTGTCGCTAAACTTTAAATACTAGACATGCAAAAAAAGGCCAGATTATGAATGATGCTTCAAAGCTTCAAACTTGTTGGTATTTTACCAAACTCACAAATACATAATGGAACTTTTTCTTTTTTTCGCTAATTAGAAAGCTCAATCAAGGAGGAAGATGAATAAGAAATCGAGAGACAGACGGGGAGATGGAGATGGAACAGACACGTTCCTGTGGTACATCGAGTCGTTCGTTATCGGCGAAGACGGCGGAGGTGTGGAAAAAAACATCACGTAACTCAGGGACACAGAAAGCAGCCCTTGGAACGAATGAAAAATGACTTTCTTAACCATCTGCTGCTGCTGCTGTTGCCAGGCTGTTGAGCTCAGCAGCAGCTCTGCCAGAGAGAGCTGAGAGGTAAACAGAGGCATTGTCACAGCCTGGTGAACATCCACACACCCACACACTTTCATGTCACCATTAACTTGTGCTCCTTCAAGCTGTTCCACAGCTACTATACAATAAAATGTCACCCAAATCTGTAATAGTGCGTGTGCATGTGTGTGTGTGTACGCGAGGGAGATTTAGAGAAGAAGTAGGAAATGGGTAGGACATACACTCCCATTGTGCGCCTTTCCTGACTCTCTGATAGCAGACAGGAAGTAAGACAAACACTCCAAATCAAGTGGAAACATTGAAGAGCTCTGCTCGGTGCTCTTCACTTGATATATTACCACACTCTTTATTTCCACATGGATAACGTACGTGTGTGTGCTCATGTGCAGCCATGCTCCTGTTTATCCAACGGGCCTCACTCCAAAAATGACAACAGCAAACAAATGCCAAGCAGCCTGTTTCTAGTTTATTGTTTTAATAGGCATCAGTTGGGACAAGTGCTCCTATATGCTGCGAGTCAGGATTAGGCAATATGACGATATGCCGTGTAAGCCATAACCAGTCAGATATTCTGCCGTTCTGATTATACAGTGGTAGCTATCCTTTGTGACTGCTGGCCAAACGTCATCTACTCCACCCAAGGGCACAAATATGGGATTTGCTGGACAGAAATGCAGTTATACGGTTTTGAATATTTTCTATAAAAACTTAATTTACAGTCTTTTATGATGAAGTGACAGATTTTTTTTAAGGATCCATTTTAATAGTTTTAAAAAGGGATTAGCATAAAAACTAACTGTTCTGTGTATTCATCTTATCCAAAAACAAATTGATTATCCAGAAAAGTTTCAATATCGTATTAAATACAATATGATATTGTCACGTAAAATAACATATACCGCATTAACATATTTTATACATAAATATATAAAACATATATGGATATAGTGCAGTGTAGTAGTGGGCAATATACACAATATCCACTCCAATACAACCGAATAATCTCAATTAAATAACATTTTTAGATCAGTAACTGTAATAAAGAGAGCAAATAATGGGGCAGACAGAAGAACGAAACAATTGTGTGATCAGGATTTAAGCATATATGAAACTGTTAGAAATAGAAATAACAGTTGAGCATATGGAAAGAAAATGTATTTTCCTTGCTCAGCTAAAAAAAAAAACAGCATATCATAACAACAATGAGCACATTTCGTACGGTTCCTTGTTCCGTGGCTTTGCGTGGCCAAGGAGTTAATCAGTAAATTGCTCAGTCAGCTCTGACTCTTTAACAAAAACAGCCACATAAATTTACACATAGCTTCACTGAACAGTAAAAAGGTGTCAGAAAGCCACGAGCCTACGTCAGATGACTAACTGCGTGGAAACTGTCTGCCTTATCAGTTTCAGTTACCAGTAGTGTAGGTGTTGAGTTCCCACCATAATCTGATTCAGTGACTCCTACATGTAAAAAGGGTGCGTGACATAGCACCTGTTCAACACACAAGACACAGATCATAATGCTGAGGAAGGAAATAGGAGTAGTGGTGGTTACGTGACTTTAAGGTGAAAAGGAAATGAATGTAAAAAAAAAAAAAAAAAGTCAAAGAATTTCATCACCAAAAGAACTCAAGGTGAAACCAGTCTTTGTTTCCCCTCTCACGTGGAGCCGTCGTGTCTCTCCTGCGTTATCTCGCGCATCATTTTTTCTTTTCTGTTGCAGCAGCTTCTGTCATGTCACACAATGCCGATTTGAAATCATTACACAGAGCGGATAATTACTGTGTCATTATCGTCAGAGTGGGGCAGAGCAGCACACCCCGCAGCAGACAGAACAACGGTTGAAGGGAATCGTACAATGGCAGCAAGTATGTGTGTGTGTGTGTGTGTGTATGTAAAAGCTTTTTGTCTTTTTTGTTATTTTCCGTTTTCATGGTCGTCATGTTTGTTAGCCTCTGGATGGTCCAGTTGTTAGAATAGTCTTGTTATGTAATACTGCGTATTCAATAACTGGATTAACCAATGCAAACGAAAACCCCCGAATTGATTGGGCTGATTTGGCTCACAATTACCTTCAACTTAGTTTTTCAACAGCAAACCTGTTTTATTGCTTCACCCGGTGTCAAAATAACTTGCTGCGTTATCTAGGACAGAGAGATTTCTGGGTATGAGCACTAGTGTCAGCATTTTTTGGGGTGCCTCTGACACTGTCATTCTTGGTAAGGATGTGGCTACACACACATGCAAAGCTGCGCATGCAAAACCGCTGACCTAGATAAATTGTCTCTTTTCTGACTAAACCAAAAAAAAAAATCAAATCAATTTTGATCGGAGGATTGGTTTGGAGAAAAAAAGACAACTGCCTGTATACGACAACTAAGGTTACGGTGTAGTCCTAAAAACTAAATGAGAATAGTGCGTCTCATTCCGGCTAAACTGTGCCGACTCTGGCTTAGATCAGATGTCTGCGAGCGCTCTGTAAGTTGATTAATTGTGGCCCTCTCATTTCCTGGAGAGGTCTGGTAGTCGTGCGGTCTCACATGAAGGTCGGGGGGAGATAGAAAGACAGAAAGCAACACAGAGCAGTGGTTTAAAAAGGAGCCACAGCAAAGCCTTGGCTGACCACTTATTTTTCAGACCTCCAAGTTGAGGACCACAATGGGGAAGATCAATAATATCTTTCCTGACTGTTGCAATTTCAGTATGATGGTTACCACCATGTAATTGGGTCTTTCATCCTTTCTCTCACTGAAGAATGCTGGTAATGTCTAATCCCCTCAAAGACCACACACAAGCTACAAAGCAGATCCATTTGAAAAGCAGAGGAAGCACTTGTTAGCTTTAAACTGCATTTTCTAAATGACTTCCTGGCAGCACTGACTTCAATATAAATCTGTGTGGAGAAAAAGAGGCAGATTTAGTGATTTGCCATCGAAAACCTTTTAGATGTGGTGTTATTATCGTTGGCAAATCTGACAAATAACAATGCCATGTAACCATTAACTAGTCTTTTAATCGCATACTAACATAGATACACTAAATCTGCAGTGACGATACAATGGCTTAAGCATATAAGCCCTCATCTGTGCTCTTTATGCTGCATGCAGTTTGCTTTTCATAGCTCTCAATCCCATCTACAACGTCCGCAGATGACTAATTAATGCTGCAGGGCAACAAAAAAAAGGTGATTGAAAAACACTGCAGCCAGTGTGTGTGTGTGTGTGTGTGTGTGTGACACTGAAGATATTAATCGTTAAAGATTAATCCTGGTGGAAGGAAAGGCCGGAGGCAGTGGGTCTCTGAATAATCATCGCACCAGCTCACTGTGGGTTCGGCGAATGACAAACCTGGCATTTAAACGTGGCGGCACAACAACGGTCCGGGTGAATTAGAATATTGAGAATTGATGTTGATACAGGGAAATGCTAAAAATTAGAGCAGCAAGAACCTTCATATATATATATTCGTGAAAAAGTTGATTATTCCGCTGCTAATTCGACAGCAAGCATACAAGACATTTATGTGATCAAACGGGTTTATGGAGATTTTGGACAACTTCAATCCCAAGAACCAAGTGTTCCGAGAAAGCTTTCTGGCATATTTACACATGATGAAGTGTCGACGTTTGCTGAATCAACAGATCTGATTACTATGCATTTCATGCTGTTGTCACACTCCAGCGAAGTCACCCTGAAACCTGAGTCACTGTTAAAACTGAGTGTGCTTTTTGTGGTTCTGCAGATGCCTCCAATACGATATCAACGATAAATAAAGTACTATTTCCTTAAAAAAGTGCCCGTGGAGTAGATATGACACCATCTTTCCCGCCTCACAGATTTGTTTTTCAGCCCTGGGGATGGGAAATGATGATATTCGGATTGATGAATTTGGATGAAAAGCATAAAATCGCTTCACAAATTTACAGAAGAATAAAAAAAAAAAAAACACTGAAACTGCGACACACCCTCTCCGTCGTGCACCAGCAACATTAAGCTTCACACCATCGTGATATCACGCACAGCCTCCGGTGAAGCCGGAGTGGACCACGACGACTGCGTGGATGGGTTTATGTTTTGGTGGGAAGAATATATCAAAGTCTATATATTCACACAGGTCTGTGTCCAGGTCCAGGCAATACATGGTCAGTGTGAGTGTGAGTGTGAGTGTGTGTGTGTGTGTGTGTCCTCAGATAAAGGCTAAAGATTACAGGAACCCAGCTGTTGGTTCTCCCACATGGTTTCTGTGTTAAAAGCTCAGAAGCAGATTATCTCCCCAGCAATCATCCCTGTGTGGAGACCCATTACACGCTCACACAAACAGGCACAAAGACTGCACTCAAATATGTTTACAATATCTAAAAAACTGTTTCCAGATTAACCAGTTACTCAACTGAGAAAGTATTAACTGATTGTCATGCATGCTACAAACAGTTGCTTGGCGTTCACATTTTCCAAATGTGGAGCAAATTATTAGGTTTTTTTTGTGGCTGCTGCTCAGATGAAGTAAGCAGTAGGTTATTGTCTTCTTTAAATTACACTCAGGTAGAGGTAATATATACTGGTTAATCAGCTAATCAAAGCAATACTCAATCAAACAATAAACAATACAAAAAAAGCAGCTCTATATCACAGTATAAGAATACTTTTATGGCTATTTCCACATGGATGTCCTATTGAATTGGATTGACTAATGTACGTCTGGGCTAGATTAGTGTAATAATAACAAAAAACTAATCTGTGAGCACACAAGGAAATGCATTGAGTAACGTAACAAGGAAGGGAATTTGTATTTGTTCACCCTTATCCTTTCTTTGTGCTCTTGTGTTACACTAAGAGGTACACCTACCTGTCTAACCTGTCCAAAACGTCCATCTAAACTTAAACTTTATCAAAAATGACAACGATTAAAATAAAGGGAAAAAACCACGTGTCTCCCTAAAAACGTTACGCAGTGAATAAAAAAAAAGAAGAAAAAAGCCGCTTGTCTTGCTGTTTGTCACAAGCTCATCAGTCAAAGACGCCCCAGTGACGGGGATTCATTAGACAGATGAGTTACACTAATTGCTGCGTCTGGTGCTGGCTGTGCGTTGTTGTGTATTTACCTGCAGGGCTCGCGCTGACAGCGGCGACACAGTGGAGGACCACGGCGAGTAGCAGCAGCAGCGAGGCCCGGCGCAGGCGTCCGTTCTGCGGGCTGGAGAGCAGCAGCAGCAGCATCCTTGGTGATGTCTTCTCGGCGTCGGAGAACCGCAGACGGGTACGGAGTTTGTTGTCATTCCCCCATCACTTCTGTCTTGTGTTTTGTATTTTCTGTGGGCTTTTTGTTTTTTGTATCTTTAGCGCAAAGTAGGGTGCAAACACACACACGCACAGCGGTAAACCTAGCTGGCCAAAGACGCGACGCAGTCTGTGACACACTGCGCACTGTAATCCGTGGCAGTGCTAAAGATAGCGGAGTTTCAGGCAGGGTAGGAGGTAGGAGGTAGGGGGGGTATGCTCGTATGTGAGTGGGTGCATGTGTTTGACATGCTGCCTTCAGGTCTCCTCGTAAAACCCACAATATAAACAGATTTATCACTTAACAGACAGCAGAAGTGTGTTTTCCAGATTATTATCATTATTATATTTTTATGCGGACGGTCAGAGACTGACAATCCATTAACAACCTGTTCAAATGTGTGCATATTTCTACTCAAGTAAAATATGACAATTAAACGTCTAACGGAGCAAACAACTGAATTGTAAATTGTGCAATCACTGACAACAAAATAATGATTATTGATTTTGAACTTCAGTTTTTGACATACACCTTTAAATCATTTTTTATGCCTTTACCATAAGATCCACCTCGTGCTTCTGCAAATTCTTACAATCGAGATGTCACTGTTTCCCACAGCACCTGAAGGCAGCAGTGTACTGAGAGATTACATAGATGAGAGGAGGTACGTGAGACGTGATGACGTATAAACCGGTTCATTGGTTAAAATATCATATTATTATGTGTTTGGTTACATGGTTTACACACCGCTAGAGATGTGCTGATAAAAAGGGATAATATCATTTACATGCTGTTGAGATCACAACTTATCAACCAATTATGTATTTATGTCTATCAATTTATTCATCATTAAACAACACAGATTGGCTAATAGCCTGATGGCGATAGTGGTGGAGGGAGAAAGGTGATTATCAAGTAGTTTATTTGCCAATTCAACAGGATGTAGCAGGTGCAGTAAAATGATGCCACAAGACATATTTTATGAATGTATACACAAATAAAAAAAGATATCCTGAGAAATATCTTTCTATTACTGTCTATTGGCCTTATTATTTTTTTTTTCCAAACAATCCAAATGTTGAATGCCAGCTGGGGACAGTTTGTATACTTAGAGCTGAAAGACCAAACAAAAAAAAGGCCGGAATTCATTGACCAGGGCAGAAACAAAACCACCATCACTTGACAGCAGCTGGTTCTGTCAGTTATCAGATATAAACTACCACCGGTAGAATAAATCAATGTACCAACTCTGAACAGTAACAGTATAAATGTTTGTAAAGTATACTACCGGGGAACTTCAGAACTGTTTGCATGTGATTTCATGATATAACATGTGTGAATCATTTGCACTTATCAGCTCACCGCGGTCATTATCAATGACGTCATCTTGAACGTCATTTCGTATGATTGTGCTCTGAAGCAGCTGTTTCTATCCGGCACAAAAGGTTTCAAGGTCTGTCTCATCTTCTGCTGACATTACAAAAGAGAAAAAAAAAAAAAAATGCACAGTGGCATTTGGTTTTCTGAACACACGATACATCCTCATGTTTCCTCTCTGAATGCTTCGCAGGAAACGCATAGTGATGCTAAAATAGCTTCATGTAACGTGAAGAGATTAAACTACAAAGAAGATCTTTCCTACCGACGTAACATCCAGTGATGGAGTAGAACATTTTACAGTCAAATTACAACTTCACTGCTGAAGTTCCAGATGTTCAAGATTAGATTACTTCAATAGAACAAAATATTATATTCCACAGCTGTTGAAAATGCAGTCATTTCAATCTACAATGCAGGAAAAACACAGGCAAAAGCTTTGATAATTGTGATTTCAAATTTATTGAAAGGACTGCCTCGGCTCACAGTCGGAAAATAAATACAGAGAAGATGTGAAACGGAAACTGGAGCCACGTTATGCTTCTTTTTTGGCACTTGACTTTCAGCCACTGATCAACAGAAATCTTAAGAGAACAGCTGAAACTCAAATAGCATGAAAAATTATTAAAAACGTCTGCGGCGCTTTTCTCTGTGTGGACTGTAACACACACAGTCCTGAGGTATACGGGTCGGCAAAAACCTCACACAGGCTAAACAAAAACAAAAAATGAATGTTGGATTAAGACGTGAAATTAACTTAGCAGCATCAAAAACATACTCTGGCATGAAAAGTGTTTTCCCCCCCACACAAACATAAGCTCACATTTAATGTACCACACACACACAAACAAACAAACAAACAAAATCATGCAACACATTATTAGAGAGAATGAGCTGATAAGAGTTCTGCATATTATTGAACCGTTACATAAAGTGAGTCCTCATAATATACGGTTCAGTTTGTGTAGAGAGTAGAAACGATGTACAGCATTCAATAGGCCTTTCTGGTTTGACTGTTTTAGATGATGGCAATCTAAATGTATGACTCACTAACTAAGTTTTTTTTGGTTTTCAAACTATCCTTGTAGAGTTGTCCATATGGGCTAAAAAAACGTTGCATCGGTGCACAATGTAAATTGGACGATAAATGACTTATTGCAACACAAACAAATGGCGTAGACGATCATCATACCCGTGTTTCAAAGTGCAAAGCAGTCTGGGACCGCAGACCAACCTGTGCCGCTGCCTCTGGAACTAAACATACAGACTTACATAAAGACTTCAGTTGCAAGAAAACCAGCTTTGGTCATTTTTGTTTGCAATGCTTTAAGATGGCATGATGAATTACAATTCAATGACTACAAAGTTATTTATAGGCTGGAAAACAGCCTGAAAAACCCAAACTTCATTTCTTAAAATGCATGGTGGCTGATCCCACAGACCTTTTATTCCGTGCATGATGACTCTGTAAGAAAAGTAGGGTTTCATCAGAGAGCAATGTTGCAGACTCGCATACTCGCACTAGAAAAAAAGAAATGCACATTTCATCAAATGAGTCAACCAGTCAAACTGCATTCACTCTTGAAATTCCCTGAAGATATTTACTAGTACAAAAGAAAACAAACTTCCCAAATTGGCCCAAGCTCATCTCCTTCATCTTCTATTGTTATATTATTGAGAGGCTACGGTGGCTAACCCCACCTACTGGCCAGGTGATATTCCACTCCCCACCACTGAATACTTAACAGTCGCCGTTGGAAGTGAAACGGTGCTCTCCACTTTAAAAACAAACTGCATTGCATAAAAACCTAGCTGAGTACATGTTTGCTTTATCTATGTTTTGCTCTAAGGTGAGCTCATTTTAAATTCTAGTCAGTGATCCATGTCCTTATCGTCAAGGACACTTTGTATGTGCCGAGCAACACTACAGGCTGGGGTGTGGGCAGCACCAGCCCGGCCATCTTAACCTACAGCTTCTGACCTCTAACTACCTAGTTTAGTCTCATGACGTCCCTCATTTCAGCAGTTTCAGTAAAAGCTCCACTTTGATTCTTTGTCTAACAAATGCAGTACCATCTTTAGGGTTAGAAGTCAAGACAGGATGTGAATGTGGCCTTCACACTGCTTTCCTCTCCTCCATCGGTTGTAAACATGGGTCAGTTAGGGCTCCGTGTAGGCAGTGAGGGGCTCTGAGGCGCACGCCATTCAGAAACTGACGAGAAATCAGTGTCAGGAAACTCGACTGCTTACGGGATCAGCAGTGGTCAAGGTTTTGCGTCTGGTCTACTGTTAAAGTTTGCGGTTTGAGAGGAATCGGCTGAACACGGTTCAGTTCTGTCGTTCTCCGCTGCCTTTGAGCAGAACTGCTGTGGTGGTTGTTGTCGTCCTCTCGGCTCTTCTTCTTCTTCTTCTTCCTCTTCCTTTAGAAACACCTCCTGTTTCTCCAAGACGAACTCCAGGGTGGGCCCTCTGGTCGATCCGTCCTCCAGCTCCCCCTCCTCTGCCAGACGGAATTTGATATTCATGCCGACAAGTTTTTCTGTCTTATCTGGACAACGAGGAGGAGGAACAAGAACAGAGAGAGGAATTACAATTTGATCAAAGAGGCTTTGTCATGGGATTTGTTGACAATAACAAAAATACAGAATATCGCCAGCCTTATCCTGTGATCCTCCTCACCATGGCCCAGCTGCCTCTCCTTGGGCAGCAGCAGCACATCCACATTGTGATGTTCCTCCAGAGCTGCTGTGAGCACGGCGCCCTCGCGGCTGAACAGGAAGACCAAAGGCAGGGTGATGTCTTCAGTGGAGTCGCCATCTCCAACCATCTGGAAGAGGGGAGTGTCCTCGCTATTACTTCCCTCGCGGTGGTCTGAGGAAGGGAATAAGGGAGTGATTTGAACGATTAAAGTTCCATGAGGTCATGAGTCTCTCTAACCTATGCGTATTGAGCTTTGAGGTGGAGTTTCAGCTCCTCTGGTACTCATCCTCACCTATAAAGATGACTCCTATGGCCCCAGCTTCCTGCAGCCAACGGGCCTTTACAGCAAACATGCAGTCACCGCGCAGTGCCAGAGCGATGTGCCCTTTAAGCTCCACTGCGCTATCTATTGGCTCACATGCAGTGTAGGGAGAGGCCTTCACTATGCTGCCCTTCACCTGCGGCACAAGAGTTTGAGTGTTATTACAAGTGCAGGTAAAACAAAACAGGTAGCAGTTGCATGGATCAGAAGAGATCTGTAATGTAATTGTAGGAGTCCATTGTCCATCATTTCGCATTATCATCATCAAACACCTGTTTCTTATAAGAGCTACAGGACTTGTTGACACCGTGTACTGTATTATGGTCACATTGGAAGCTCACCCCGTGCTCCTGCTTGGTGAGGTCCATCCCAAACTTGGCAGGTCCCGCTGTGAAGACTGTCCTACCCAGAAACGGGGGGGATATGAGCTGAACAATGTGGGGCAACACTTCCTCCTCCTCCTCCGTGGTGTGGCTCACCTCTGCCACAAGTTTCACCCGGTACACTCCTTTATGCTCCTAAAAGGGATTCATATTTAGAAGCTCTGTCGTTTATATTCAATGTTTTCCCATGATGCCAAGTGGCATGTTTGAGTTAAGGGACGTTCTGTGACAATGTTATGCCATAACCAGTTACATTTCTATCATGGTTTATCAGGGAATCTGTGGACATTGGGAATCTGGTATAGTTTAGTAACATTTCAGGCATTTTTTACAGCCATGCGTGTATTCATTACCATGACCCTAGACAGGCAGAACTTAATGTCATGAGGTGAGTACAAAGTAACTAGAATACCTTCAGACTTCCCGTTTGTCCTGCAAACACCTCATTGAGCGGGGTGAGAGAAATACCCATGCTTCTCAAGAACTCTACTGGCTCCATCCCGTTATCATGGAGCGGTAGTTCAATTTCCCTGTGAAGCACAAACACACCCAAGTTAAAACTCAAAGTGATCAAGGCAAACTCAAACTGGAGATCCCCTAGAGACCATCTTCAAACCTGACCTTCACTTTGGTCTCTACTACACACCTGTAAAGCTTTGTGACTGCATCTTTGCTCGGCTGTGACGTAATTTGCGGTGGCTAAATCTGTCCACAGACAGAAATATAATCACCTCGTAAAGTATTTTAAACCACCTCTGTGGTAGTTGCTGCCATAGCAGGTGTCCAGGACCACGTTTCACCGCGATGACTCACAAAGTGAAAAAAAATAGAGTGGTGTAGTCTCATTTAGCCACTTGTTTGCAACAGCCTTTTTCACGACATGTAAAAGCTTCAAAATTCACAAGAGGGTTATTTACTGATATCTTTTTTATATTGTAGAAAACCCATTCAAAAAAACCCATCGACTTTGAGACGAGGGAACCGGAAGTGCAACAGTGCTAACTCATTTCAGGGCTTTAAAACATGCAGCACTCTATGGCTGTAATCAACACACCTGACAGGTAAGGGGTGGAAGGGTCGTCCCACTCCAGTGAGGTACTTGTAGCTGTCCCGTATGGTTTTGGCAAACGAGGGGTTGTTGGGAAACAACGTCTCCATGCTGGGGCAGGAGTATGTGAACAGATCTTCCTCTTTAGAAAGGGGAACACTCTCCTGAAGCACAGAAACAACAACACGTTTAGCTCATACGGTAAAATGTCAACCTGTTCATACTACCTGTGTTTGTGATAAAGGGAGAGCTCTCACCGTATTGTTGCCTTGACAGGGCGTCTGGGTGGTGGAGAGAGACACGGGGAGGAGGTGAGCCTCCGTGGTGAAGATGTAGTCGTCAATATCGATGGGCAGCTGACTCTTATCCGTAAACAGCAGGTACAGGTATTTAAACATCTCAGCCAGAAAGAATGAGTCCATCCTACACAGAAAACAAAAGACGTTATCACACATTCAGAAGAGATGTTTTGACACTGTAAACATGTGCGTGGTGGCATTCGTGCACCTGTCTTCATGCCTCCCGGTGCGGACATCTTGCACAGCAGCAAACCCGCAAGGCACCCTGGCGTAGGCGTTGAGCTTTTCCACGATGGACTGTCCCACTCTGAGGTAGTACGGGTCGCCAGTGGCCTGCGGAAATTAAATACAATTTTACAATATTACAACCTAATACAAATGCTTTGTGTGGAGTAGTTTCGTTAATTAGCCTACTTATAACAGACCTGGCTTTTCTAATTATTAGTAAAGGTATGTTTGAATAGTATTATAGTTTAAATAGAGTAGGTATTTGTGTATCTATGTCACCTTGTAGAGGTAGTAGGTGCTTTCCGCAAATTCTGGTCTCAGTAGGTGTTGGCCCCAATGAACTCTAAACTCCGTAGTGAACGCCTGCAGGAGGTTAAGCAAAGAAAGCAAAAGACATGAGTGACACTGGCTTCTTAGAAGTTTTGTTTTTTTACATTAATGAACAGATTTCATGAACAATGGGACAAAGAGAATTAGCCACGAGAAATGTCCATTTATTATTTCTTTACTTGGTGTAATGTGATGACTAATAATATATACATCATAGCATAGTTTCATACATCTTAAACCGTGATGATTTGCTACAGCTGCTGCACACCTATTCATTGATACATTTCCCATCACCTTTAGTATGAACATGTCATACTCTAATATGTCATTCTGGGTGATATGACGATATAAATAACTTCAGTGATATTCATACTGAGGTTGTTATCCCTTCAATACTACTGCTTCTATGAGGTTATTGCAGGCAGTATTGTAATGACAAAGACTTGCTTAACGGCAAAACTGAATTTTCAAGATGTTTGCATCATCATGATGAAGTATCTTTATTTGTCCTATTCAATACAATGGATCTAATAGATATGCAGTAGCAGAAATTTCCCCAAATGAGCGTTATATTTGCTATACCTTGCCTACATATTCCTACTATATGTCATTAAATAAACAAAAACAGCAACCGTTATTTACCTCTGGAAGGAACTTGTGCTGTTTGGTGACTTGATAAAGCATTTCATGAGTCTCAATAGCTGGTTTCAGGTCTCCTCTCAACACCTGCATGAACAATAAATGTCACTCGACTCCAGAGACAACGTGTGCAACAATGTCTACGCCTTCTACGATGTTTGATGGTAGTAAATGTGATTAATCGAGGATCCCTGACCTGTAAGCCGGGGAAGAATGCCAGGAGAGAGTCCATCCAGCTGCGCACGTTCACAGTGGGGTTGTGCATGTGTACATTAAGCAGCAGGGGAGGCTGACTGATGTACTTCATAATGGCACTGTAGTGCTGTTCAAGACAAACACGAAACATATATTAGCAAAAGCTGCTTGGATATAGATTTCTATGCGGGCGTGCACTGATTGGAGGACTTACAATGTTGAACCTTTCCAGAAAAACATTGTCTCCTAGAAGAATGTAGGCCTTCATCAGATACTCATAGTACGAGTCGATACCAGCACCAACTCCACTTTCTGCAGACGCAGAAGTGAGAAGATTAGTAGAGTATGGCTCGTCTAAAAAGATGTGGAATATGTATGTACTGTACATGCAATTATGGATTATCAGTGTTCTATGTGTGTTTTTAATCTCCTCACCTCTCCGGACCCATTCTTCACTATGGATATTGATGACGGTCCCCACCAAGTCACTTCCCCTCTGTCTCCTCTGCCAGAGGACATCCAGAGCCTTCCTGGCATGTTCCTATAAAACAATAACAAGTATTATAGCCGTAAGATGTTTCTGGGAAACCAGTTGCATCATTCTTACAGGATTTCATCAGTTATAGCCAGCTATGATTTCTGAGAAAATGACTGTACTCTGCTCTTACAGCTCAGTAATTTCACAATAAGGCTGTATTGCAAAGAGATGACAAAAGAAATGAGTCTCATCTCTAGAGGGGAGTAGAGAGATAATACCTCAAAAACAGAATCCCCTGACAGTCTGCTGAGGGCAGCAAACTCCAGGATCATTGTTCCAGCACATGCTGTGCAGGTGTCCGATTCTGTGCCTGTGCGTGAAAGTGGGTTTAGGACTCCGTACCGCAGATTCACCTGGAAAACAAACAAAAAAAGAAACACTTTAGGTTCTTCAAATAAACTCAGCTCAAATTATTTCTAGTTATTTACTATATTTAAACTGGGCCATCCTTGATAGGATTCGTCATGAGGCTGTCTGTTCCTTCTGCGTATTGTAGATCTAAAATAAGCCCTGTGGTATTTCACAATGAAATAAGAAATACCTTAGGGTAGGGAAGGCCACTTGTGGTGTTAAAGGCAGGCAGTAATCGATGGCCCAGCTCTTTGGCCATGTGCAGGAGCTCGTCACGATACCACTGCATCCTCTCCCCACGCTGCCGGAGCAGGTCGGCCATCACGTGGGCTCCCAAAAGCCCTCTGGGGAGAATTCAATGAAGGAAGGAAAAGAAAGACAAAATTAAACAGAAAGGTTGAGGTGGAAAGGTTGAAATACTTAGCACTAGTATTGTGAGGATATGAAATAATTCTACATTCAGAAGAATTATTTATTTAAATGATTAAAGATGAATCTATTAAAACCAGCATAAAAGTTTGAATACACAGTGCTAAAGTAAATAAATCACAGACATGTTTCATACCCTAAAACTCTGATGTTGGTCTCAAACACGGACACCACCACATCGTTGTCAAGGCGTACATCTGTGATGGTCTTCATCACTGCGTCCTCAAACTCATCGAGCTTGTTTAACACCTGCTCACACACACAAATTAATCTCAAAACCTCTTTTTGAAAAACCTCAAAAAAAAACAAAAGAAAAGTGATAAAAGAAAAGCTGATCAAACTACTTTTATTTTGGTAAATAGAGGAAGAACTCACCACCAGCGTATCAAGGGTGTCAATCAGTGTGAGGGAAAACCTGGTGAAAAGATGGACGACACGTTACGATGATGTCCCACTTCACCACTGATCCAGTTTCATATTCATGAACCACAGACTGTTAAATGTCAAATCTGTTGCATTTGCAGTAAAATGACATTATGCAACATGCATGGTGCATAAATGAATGTATTGTACTGCAAGTCTGTGACTTATTGCCTTCTTGTAAGTTAAATTGAGTTAATTTTGCATCAAATTCATGTATTCCTATAAAACTGGGGCATCTACTCCATGTTGAATTAAATATGTTTGGAGCAGAACAGTATTACACGAGAAAACTGAATCCTTGTCTTCTTTGAAAATACATTTTAAAAAGAGATGACATTACATAAATATCACATTGTGTATTAAATCTACATTCACTTGCATATTTGTTTGAGGAAATTTAACAGAACTTACTGCCCCAAGGAGTCATCTATGTCCCCTCTGTTGGGCTCCTGGCCGCGGACTCTCCCCCTGCAGCTGAGAGGCATGAGCTCGTCTGCTGGGTAGGCATATTTCTGCAACGCAAACAACAGTTACTGTCTCCAAGCTTCATTTAGCAGTCGACACAAAAGGTTTCATTAAGGAAAAACGGAGGCTTGAACATTCTCTAGGAGGGAAAAGAAACACAACACAACTGCTGGATCACTAGTGGAACTGGTTTCTACCGATTCCAGCTATTCCACGATTAACATTGAGGGTCAATTTGAATTTGGTACCCCAGACTTAAAATCGGATTCTAATTAGATGGCCTGAATAAATTATGGAGCCGAGGTCTGAAAACAATTTTCACAGATCCTTATCAAAAACATTTGTTTCTGTTATGTGTTCATGTCAAAAGCAATATTGGCCATTTCAGATGCAGCTTACATTTAAAACTCTTGAGCCACTGAGTGAGTCGAGCTACCCATGACCCCAATCACATCTTGCTGTTCACTGTCATTGCTTTGCCTGGAGGAACATCCAGACTCCTGGAAGGGATCCCATCACTTACAAGAGCTGAATCAATATTATTAAGACCACCATGAATATCACATAACGTTCTGCTGGCATCTGTTGCACCAGTCTGACACTGCAGCTGCAACTTAGTCCTGCATGTTCGCTTTCTGCACAACCCCACTAAATCAAACCCAACGTGTTAGTCTCACAATAAATTTTTTTTTGTTTTAGTGTTACTAGAGTGTTGACTTCTTCAGCTTTTCATAACTTCCTTCTTACAATCACAATTTTTTTTAATTGACATCAAAGTGAACACCTTACCATGTAACTGCCGTAGGCATGGTCAAACATTTCAATGATCTGGTCACTGCAAAAAAAAAAAATATATATATATATATAAATGAATCAAAAGTGAATATGGCAAAAACACTGTAAAAGTTTTACGATATTGTAAATAGCCACTCAATCACAATCACATCTAAAAGAGTTACATATGTCTGTCTCTAGATATCTTTTACCTGATAACAGTCCTCTCCTCTGGTGTCATGCTCTGGCTCTCCTGACATTCCGCCCAGCCAAGAAGACTGGTGATCACTAAGGTCTTCAGCAACATCCCAGTGCCAGAGGTGCGGACCAGATACATACTCCTCATGTAGTCTTGTTTTAGTTTAAGCTTTAATATGGACAAACAAACTCCTGTCCTTTGTCCCACACAGAGTCAACCAGTCCAGCAGACACAGCTGTCCTTCAAAGCCCCGATCATCCTCATCCAGGTATGAGTCGGCTGCTGAGTTGTGGCGTTATAGTTTCCTCCCAGCCCCATGTCCATACCCACAGTGCACATCAGCTGACCGTGTAAACAATAGATGTAGCTAGCTACAGCTGAACCTCGGTAAACAATAACTGTTGACGCTTTCCTGATAACAAAAACAAGACTGACCACCAAACACTGGCTAACTAGAGAAAATCCCAAACAGGGCTAAAAGCACGCATCTTGTTCAATCAAGAAAAGTCAAAAAAATATTTAGAAAAATATTCAGGTAGCTGCAAAATTGAAAGACAGTGTAGCTAATTATTGCTAGCCATAACAGTGCTAGCTAACGTTGACAAGTTGCTAGTTCGCCGTCAGCGATGCTAGTTAGTTAGCAAAACAGCTAAACGGCTAAATACGAAAAATAAAGCAAAACATATTTTGACTAAAAAGAAATGGTTGACTTGACCTTTAAGTTGACTGTCATACAGTTAAATGGTCAATGACACGTCGTCAAGTATCACTACTGCCATACAGTAACCTGACGTCGAGTACGGAGCGAGCTGTCAAAGAACAGACAGGCTGTTTAGCTACCCGGCTGAGCTATTACATGGGAACTTTCTGCCCTCAGTTCAACATTTAAGGACAGCTTTGTTCACACGTAGGCTAACGTGAACTCTCCCCTTCAGCAAGTGACACTCTTCAGAGGGTTAACTATAATAATGTTTGTATTTGGTTTATGCTTATGGTTGTAGTTGGACGAGTATTGTACGTCGGTTTATTGTCAAGACAGAAAGGAAGATCCCCTGGCAGGCTATATTTAGGGCACACTATCTACAGTTCCTTACGTGACTGAGACACGTGTCACAAAGTAGGTGGAGTCAAGGGGGGGTGTATTTTGCGTAAATTAACTTACTGGTAGTATATTCTTACTGGTGTGCCTCAGTGATGGAGAGAGGGATAACGTATTTATTCTATCTTATATAATAGACATGTAGACATGTGAATGACCATGTTATATTTGACCAAATGTTTACATTCATGAATACCATTCTGTATTTTCAACACGAACACAATGAACTCGAAAACATGTCCATACCAGTTGAAATGTCTCTCGGCACAAATCCTTATGACAAATCTTCATAAGTTATCTAACAACCTTTTTCGCGCCCCTGCATCTGTAGTCGCTACAATGGGCCAAAAGATGTCGCAACGGTACCCCTCTCCTCACAGTGTGGCACTCTCGCTCCTCCCTCGGGTTATATGCATTTATGTGTTTGCACAATGTTTACTCTGGTTAACAATCTTTTGATAACATCATGTCTCCAGTGTAGGATGCTGTGGTGAGCTGACACCACTCTTTAAGTGCTATCTAGGCTACACCTCTATTTGTTTTCCACAGGATGTTAAGTAGGGCAAAAGAATCCCTCAATTAGTAAAGGAATGTGCATGATTACAAAATAGTCTATAATTTGCTATTATTTACATTTAAATACGTTTAAGATGTAAGGGCTGGTTTGATTACGCTGAAGAAACTGTAATGGCATGCCTGTAGATCAACATGTAGTTACTGCGGTGATGACATTAAATGAGATAAGGTCGATTAAAAACAAAAAGTCCCCTGTTTGTCTTCCTTCCTCCTTCTCTGTGACTCATGTCCTTGCCCCAGCCCTGAAAGCAAACATGACTTTGGACCCACAGTAGTTTATTATGGAGCTTGTTGGATCACTTCTGGAATCGAATGGCTTCTGGAGATATAGTCTTCAGCAGATGATGCCACTGTTTTTTTTCGTGATTGTTACGCAAAAGGAGTCGGGTTACAGAGCGCAGGCACCGTTTCTCAACTACTTCCTGAGTCTGCGAACGACAAATAACAGGGCAGAATAGTTACTGTGTATCAATGAGGAGGAGTTTATGAATTATACGTCTCCATGATTCAACTGCCTCCAGCTCATAATGGGCGTTGCCTTTTGAACTTATGTAAAAGGTGTGGCGATTTCTGGACACCGTGAAATTCCTCCTCTGACATCAATCCCGTTCCTTTACTAAAGGTAAGATGGAAAAATAAACCTTTTCTGTGTGGATGCAGACGTATTTATTCTCTGTCTGTGTTCCGTGTTTGTTTTTTTAATGCGTTGCTCATGGAGAAAATGGTATTTTAGACCGCAGCGGTCGACATCACAATGTTAAGGTTTTCATTTTCTGCAGTTCTTATAGTCACGTACACCTGTCCACGCGACTGTGAAGGCTTGATCAACCTTAAACTGTCAAGTTCACGAATTTAAAAAGGATTCATACTAAGATATTGAGAATAATAGTTTAGCGGATTTTGTTTATTTTATCCGAAGTGAAAGTCAGGGGATGAAGTGGATGAGAGTGAATCAGAAGCAGAACTCTAGTGCTGAAAACATATCCCAATACAGCGATAAGATGCTGATACTGTGTGCTTTTTCATCTCCCTAGTTGAAGACTTCAACCACAACAATGTCTGGTTGGGTGAGTAGTTGTATGTGAACTAGATTGTAGGCCTTAAACAGGAAAATGCAGTGGATAATGAAAGCATGTTTGTTGACTTGTATTGTAGGATGACTTGGACCTGCTCTTGGACTCCCCCTCCTCACTGACAGTGACAGTAAGTTAAACACACTCTTACCCTTTAGTTCCCAAGATGATGATGATGATGATTATTATTATTACATGAGATGCAATTGCTTGAATGGATAGTGACAAATCCTTTAGGAAAGCTTAGAATATACAATAGTAAACAGCAATCAATAAATACACCTGTACTATAGCGATGTTTTATTGTTTTACATTTTCAAACATGCTTACTTGGTTATGTGTGAGCCTGTGATTGTTTCTTCAGTCCAACACAAGAGGAACTGTGAAGGACAAGGCAAACTTCAAAGTGGAAGCAGATGTGTCTGCAATAAGGAAAGCCATCGAGGGTGTTGGTAAGTTAATGAGTCACCGTTATCAGTACTCTACTATATCAGACCAACATGTAAAGCACCTGAATCATATTTGACTAAATGTGCACGTCTATCTGCTAGTGGAACACATTTATGTAAATGTTTGTATAAGGTTGTAAACCCATGAACTCTTTTGTGTGTCTCTTCTCTTCAGGTACGACAGAAAAGACGCTGATTGAGGTGTTGACCCAGAGAAGTAATGCTCAGCGTCAGCTTATTGCTAAGGCCTACGAGAAAGCCACAGGACGGGTATATGAATATAATGTATAATAATAATAATAATAATTCTTGAGTGTTGTGACAAGAGACATAGAAAAATGTGTGGTACAATTCTTCCTCCATCAGAAATTAGTAGCTGACCTGGAGGGCGACACCCACGGAGACTTTGAGGATGTGTTGGTAGCTTTGGTAACCCCTCCTGCCGTCTACGACTGTCAGGAAGTCATCAAAGCCATCAAGGTGAGACTTTGTCTGATTGACTTCAAGATGACATGAACCTGCTTCAAAACTATTATCATTCACTTGTGCATATAACATTTTGTGTGATTCGCATACAGGGAGCAGGGACCACCGAGAGTACGCTGACAGAAATCTTTGCCTCGAGATCCAACAGGCAGATCAAGGCCTTGTCTGAAGCATACCTTGCAGGTTTAGTGTCTTCAACTGTAATTTCACTTCACAGATTAGACAGCAACTCGGATTATTGCGAAACAGTTGGCAAATGTTCGTGATGTGTCTAGGTTGTTGTGAAATCGTCTGTATTGTGCCGTTTCATTCAAGAAACTGGAAAAGCGATGATTCAGGATCTGCAGTCGGAGGTAGCTGGAGATTATGGCAAAGCTCTGCTCATCTTGGCTGAGGTACCGTACGTTACATTAAAACAGTGAACGCATTCTCAATATATCAGAATCAGACCTAAAGCTTTCGATTTATTCTAGCTAGACAGGTGTGAACATTTCTATCCTATGTCAAAAAATATATAATAGAAAAAAAGTCTGAATTGTAGAGAAAAATCAAATGTATTTTCTACAAGAACTGTAAATCTTTCAACAGTTTGTCATCTCAAATTGTGACAAATAAAAATGCTACTCAAAAAAGGCTCATTATTCAAATGAACAATGCCAAATGTAACAGATTACTTCTACGTGTTACAAACTATGTTCTTCCGGTCGTCCTCACAGGGGAAGAGAGATGAGAGCACCAATGTGGACACTGCCAAAGCTAAAGCCGATGCTAAGGTATATTCACTACTCGCTACACACGTTATCTGGATGTAAAGAAATTAGGCATGATGCACTTTGTCTTAACCATCGACAGTTATAGTCTAAAGCTGTATGTATTTTCATACTCCCTCTTATTCCACCCAGGCCATGTACAATGCCGGGGAGAAGAAGTGGGGAACCGACGAGGGGAAGTTTATTGACATCTTGTGCCACAGGAGTATTCCCCAGCTTCGACAGAGTGGGTTCACCTCTTACATTGTTCTGTGGATGCTAATGAAATAAAACAGACAAGTCTGCAGCCATGCTAGCGGCTCTGTGAGGTTGCACAATGGTGGTTTGATTAAAATCTAAAATAAATCTGTGTTAGCCTACATCTGATCTTCAACAGTTGCATTCAAATCTGTGTTTCGGCAGCTCTGGTGGAGTACAAGAATATTAGTAAGAAGACTCTACAGGAGAGCATTGAGGGCGAGATGTCTGGGAACCTGGAGGACCTACTGGTGGCTGTTGGTGAGAGTAATGCATCATATTGTCTGCTTGTTTCTGACCCTCACATTGAATAGTGGTCCATTTAACATAAAACTTATTCTTTTCTAGTTAAGTGCGTGAAGAGCGTTCCCTTATACCTGGCTGAGAGGCTTTTCAAGAGCATGAAGGTAAACCGTCCAATAATATGTCCATCTGTATCATAAGGGCCCTTTAAACCCCAAAGCAGTGGCTCCCAAAACAAAATCCACACATTGTTTGGTTGCATCCCGATCTTTTTAGCCACAGCAGACATTTGTATTCGTCTCCAGTGGTGTGGAAAGGAATGTTAAGCCAGTGTTTCATTGCGGCCTCTTTGACTAAACGTGCACCGCTGGTTGAACGGAGTCGACAGGCTCTAAAGCAGACGGCCAAAAACACGTGACACCACAGACATAGAAGCAGCAGTTACTGCAGGAGAATGTATATAAACACATGTCACTAGTTAATTTACCCAGGTCCAATTTGTGACTTTGCTTTTTTCCCCAAATTTTCCTTTTGTCCAGGGTGCGGGGACCACAGAGTCCATTCTGACCAGGATAATAGTCGGTCGCTCAGAGATAGACCTGCTGGACATCAGAGCAGAGTATAAGAAGCTGTTTGGAGGCTCCCTCTACTCCCAGTTAGAGGTCAGTGCACACGCCCACAGAGATGAAATTACATATGCACCGCGACCGAAATGTGCAACTAAGTTTAAATGTCACGGTATCTTGTTTTGAGACGCTGGACAATCCTTTTGTTGGACTGTTATCAGAAGATACATGTTCTTAATCTTCCTGTATTTCCCCCCTCTCTTTATGTTTGTGTAGTCTGAAGTGTCGAGCAGTTATGGCGACACCCTCAAGAGTCTATGCGGCCAAGACTAACTGCTTCCAACTCTAGTGATGAGAAACATGTGGTGTGAAGTGCAGACGGGAAGAACCGCAGCAAAAGAGGAGGACAGCATCGTACTGATACCGTTGACCTGAATTCAGCTGGAACTAACCATCGAGAAATGCTTTTGAATGTGGAATTCCAGTAATGTTCAGCCAGACAGTGCAGTGCAGACTGATGATTAACACACACAGATTTAATAAGTGCAGACATGAAGATGCTGTTGAATGTCTTTTTGAACTTATAAATTTGTTTGTATTCTATGTGACTGATATCCGTCAACTCCACATTTCTTTTTAGCATATTGTAACACAAATAACGTCATAACTTTCACATTAAAAAAAAAATAAAAATACTGTGTTCTACTATTTGATGTTAGTGAAACAAGAGCTACAAGACATGTTTATATAAAAATACTTGTTTTATTTCAGGGTTTTGTTTATGTTGCTATAACCGACTCCTACACAGGTCATCAGGACCTTGTCCCCGCCTTTCCTTTCGTCTTCTGAAGGCTTCTGAAGCTCGATCTTGAACATGATCTGGAAGAAATCTCTAACGTGTCTGAGGAACTCGATCCTGGAGAGAGAGAGGGGGAAGAAAGTCAAAAATGGGAGATCAAATTTCAGTTTCATTTTCATGGAGGAGAGGGGTTGAGATATAGTCCAACTGTTAATATTACACACAGGGCGTTTCACAACAGTGTCCTAGGTCTACTCCGTGCTGTGGGCTTCAAATAACGTAGGTGAACGTCAAAGGGCATCAGTCGTTATCTCTCACGAACATGGACGTCTAAAGTGTAACAGATTTATAGGAACAAAAACAATGCAAACCTGATTTCATTGGTCTTCAGAAAAATCAGCGTTAGCCGAGTAATGAGGAGCGCATTGTGATGGCACTGCCAATCTTCAGTTATCATAGTACTGTACTTGAGACAGACACAGCACCGGTACCATGATAACTGAAAATGGACAGTTCATAGTTCTCTCCACATTCCTGAGGATTAAGGTGTCTGAAATCAACTTTTTATTCAGTTGCTATATAAATAATAAATATATAAATTCATCACACATTCAACAGGCACACACACTATGAACTGATGAACAGCTGGCCAAGTCCCATGATAATGCAAGCATACAAAAGCAATGTGCGGAAAAAAAAGAATGATCCGAAGTCCATTAATTTCACCGAGGCTGTTATTTTAATAAAAAAAATCCTCCATTTCTTTCTTTATCACTAACAAATTCTGGTGCATGAACTTGCATTTGCTCCCTCTGTTCTCTTACCTTTGTACAAACGTTGTATATAAACTGCAGAGCCCAGTGTGTGTTTGCAGCAAGAAACAACAACTTTTGGGAGCATGGGGCATTCAGTTCAGGTGCAAGTTAGTTCAAATTTTCAGCACACCCTGATATTTTTCAGGGAAAATCCGTAAAAGCAAACAATGAGGCAATGAAAGGGTGTATTTATTGCCTCTGTTTGTCCAGCATTTCATGCTCTACAGCGGGACGAGAACTTTGGAATACTGTCACTTGCCAAGATTGGACAAGAAGAAGAATAACAAAGTGCATCTGTGTAGTAACTTATAAAGAAGCCGAGGCTGTGCGTCTATTATTGAGTGATGGGGACTTACGTGTACGGGGAGAGGGGTCCGAGCAGAACCTTAGAGACGTCCTGTTGGCCAAGGGTCATCAAGAGCAGCGCCAGGCTTTGATTGGATGAATCCACGCAGCCACCCTAAATACAGAGAGAGAGGGGGGGGGGGGGGGATGCGTTTCAGCAACAAAAACAACACTGAATGACCTCATGGAGGCGGAGATGTTAAAAAAAAAAATTAAAAAAAGGACACGGCAACCCCTGGACAGGTCCAACACTGATAGCCATCTACACTTGCATAACATAGTTAGAGGCGTTTGTAGGCCAGATGTTTTTCAGGTTTTTCTATCTTAAAAAACAACAAAAAAGTCCATAATGCCAGTGAACTGGACATATCAATTGTTATCTCTCTACAACATGTTTCTCTTCTTTAATAATGCTGCATTGTCCTGCCCCCTCTGACCTTCTAGTCTGTTGACTTCTTTGACATCGGAGATATTTAGAGGACAGAGGATCCACTCTCTGTATCCAAGTGATCACATGTCGTCGTGATTACTTGATAGCAGCTGTGTGAAGAGGACTATGAGAGACCAGACACACCCGGGAGCAATCTATGAGCCAAATGAACATTAAATTGCCCATTCTGTGATGCTGTCAGCTTATAGTCAGCTAAACAAAATCAGTTTCTTGTACTGTGCATTCATTCTAACTAAGTACGCATGTGGCCCAGTATTATGGCATCGTGACAGCATGATTCAATTAGATAATCATATCACCGAAGCCATGGCGAAACTATGGCGACATTGTTGTTATTGTCTTTACTGCCAATGAGGCGGAGATGCAACCGTACGAAGACCTACACCTCCCTCACGAAGTATTTCCACCATTTTACTCCACAAACGAGCCTTAAAAGTACGATGATTGTTGGTTTTACAGGTTTTCCCATAATCTGACATGAGTTTACCTTATAATGCACAAAGCGCATCCATCTTGATAGTTATCACAAGTATGTTTTCTGTGTATACTTCCAACTGTCTGGATACACGTTGACTATCTAGTTGACTATTGTAAAAGTGCCTGATCAGCATTTATGTGCTGTTGTTCTGGGCTACAGAAGTTCAAACAACTTAGATTTTCCCTGAAAAGTTTCTGGTTTCCCACTCTTTGTTCAGCATATCTCTTTCAATAAGCAGATTTGTTTTCAGTAAAAAAAAAAAAAAAAAAAAAAAAAAAAAAAAGAAATAAAATATATGAACATAATCTCTGACAGCTAGATTCAGGCACTATATGCACAGTTGAAATCTCCCAAGAGGCCACGAGGCCCTCACGAAAAGTCCAACCCCCTTTCAAACAATCAAACGGGAAAAACGAGGGTGCCGACAAACTCAAGCATTATTAAAATGATGTAATAAACTTAACCTGTAAAACACAATAATATCAAACTGAGTCAACAGGGTGAAATAAAAAAAAATGAGGGAGATACCAATGATTTGAATCTTATTTGAAACCGTTCTAACATTCGTAGAAAAACAACATCCTGAGATATAATGAGAACAATAAACAGAAATACTTTGATTACATGAGAAAACTCTCAACAAGCACGCATACACACACACACACACACACGTTAGTCAACTCTTAAAGATCATTCGACACCAAAAAACTCAACAAAATTGGAACCACTTACATGAGCTCCTGTCCTGTGTTGATGTTGCTTCCAAAAACAAAATGTCCATCATGTAGCTTTGGTTTACTACAAGAAGGCGGTACTGATTAACCATTAAACAAACAAGACGCACGATGCAGAGCGCACATGCCCTTTAATGCGAAGCCAGCTAATTTCCCTTCTCGGTTTTTTTCAAAAATGAACTATTCCAGCACAAGAGTCCCATTTGTACTCTGGTGTTATCCTGTCTCAGCTCGAGCAATCACCCCGTCCTCCTGCTGCAGGTCGCTGTTAAAATCAGCAGTTATTCAAATGCTGTTCAGTCTCCGAAGTGGTGAACAAACCTGTTCCATCAGCAGCCCACCAACCTCTGCGGCTGCTAAAGAGAAACGTTAGCTCCCCGCTCTGTTGAGTTAAGAGGAGCCTGTTTCAGGGTTAATCTGCCCTGACCAGCTAACTGGACTCACGTGGCTCCTATGAGAGGAAACATGAGGAGGCAAACTGCAGTCACACAATCGCTGGATCTAATTGTACAAATTCTGATGAGGTGGCTTCTTTTTCCTGACTATGGGAGATTATTTTTGCCTGTACATGTTTTTACTCGCAGCCAAGTTAGTTAGTTTTGCAGCTACTACTGTAAGTCACACGACACGGGTAGAAAGATATGGAAACATAAAATGTTACTTATTCTGAGGCCTCAAACATAACCGTAAATGCACAGACATATCTGTGACTTAAATCCATAAAGGCATTTTACTCAACTTTCACTTTCATGCTACTTTTTATTTTATAATAAAATTGTTCACGTGTGGGTTATCGTCAACTGGCAGCTGGCCTCTTCTGGCTGAGCAAAACATTGTGAAAATGTGGCATGAAACATAAGTGTCATTGGGAACAATAAATCAGAAGTTGCAAGTCCTGACAGGATGAGGAACCTCTTCTAAGTCACGGCCAACTTTTCCCACATAGAGACATATGTCTATGATGGCTTTATTAAACAGGCATAAGCGTGACCAAAACATTTGATTTGAATTGAAATGCTATTTTGTTTTTCTTCTGCCCATAAACCGTCTCTCAGTTGAATTCCAGACCGGGGTCATTACCGGAGAATGCGGGCAAACAAGGGCAGCGAGTGTCCGTATTGCATGCTCGGACTCTAATGAGTCCCGACTGTCTGCGTCAGGTATTCCCCAAGAATTTTGATTTGTCCAGCTGCTGTGTGCAGGGCAGTGAAGACCTGATAGCATCCTCCAGTGATAATGGAGAGTGAGACAAGACTATACTTGAGTGAGTTAAACTTAAGCAGAGAATCATAATAGTGAAATCTTTATGGTGGACAATCCTGAAGTACAAGAGGCAACAGATAAAGTTTCACTGTGAAATCTATTTACATCCCTTTAAAAGCATAATAAATGAGCATCGGATGTAATCTGTATATCGGACTTGTTGGAGAGGAGTACGGACAGGTAACCATTATGCCGGCTTCAACTATGCAAATAAAACAGGACAGGCGTGGTATTTCAAATGGCAGTTGCTTCGTAGATCAGTTAGGTGAAGAAAGAGCTGGCAGTTCTTTCTGAAACACCATGTACAATAATGTAGCAATGCCTTATGTCTGCAACTGAAGCCGTTTGTGCGGCCTAAGACTGCGATTGCTTCAGTCTTAAAGGGACAGTTGGCCTGTTTTGAAGTGGGGTTGTATGAGTTACTTATCCATAGTTCGTTACCGACAGTAGAGGACGGTCTGCATGGCCCCAGTTTGGAGAGGGCAGCTGCAAAACGTATTTTAACCACCGGAAAAAAATATTTAGCCGTTTAAGTGCACGCTGTATTGATTTCACTGTCCACAGTAGTGCTACTTCAAAAAACAAACAAGTAAGTAAGTAGGAACTTTGTCTGAGATGATCTTACAGACTAAAATGAACCAATGTTGTAACCTACACAAAGTGAGAGACGACCATCCTACCATGCTGCGGGCTTAAAGGTACAGTGAGCCACTAAACCGAGACACTTGCATTTTTTGAATTCCACATCTGATCCCAGGCTAAAACGACAGAAATCTGGATCTTTGCTTGAATGGATAACCCCCCAAAAGCACGAACATGATGAGTGTGTGTGGAAAGTCCTGTGTGGGTTTTTTCGGTACTTACCCGATGCACCTCCTCCAGAAGCAGTTTGGCACAGTCCTTGCCGAGGTCCTCTGGTAGCGTGGGGTCTCCCTGCCCCTGCGGCGTCGACGACATCTCAGCGCTGAGGAAGGAGCCATTCAGCGTCTCCGCTACCAGGGTCAGACCGAAACCTGGAGACCTGCAGTCACCCAACAAGAGTTACGTTGTGTCCGTCTCTGAATATGCTGGGATAGTTGACACATTGCTAATAAATGCACAAAGAGTGTGGTACCAGTGTGGTTTGTCAGTATGAATTTTACACAATGATGGTCTGAATAAAGCGAGTACAGCTTCTAAACAGCGAGCAGAATTTATTTTTTGGCCCTTTTTGTTTTCCATCAACGTGGAGATACTCACTTGCCAGAGTTGGCTCCTTTCATGTGGTCGGTGTAGATGTAGATGTCTGGGATGAACTGGTTGAGGACGCTCCTGGCTGAGTCCACTATCCTGTTGGCCATCTGAGGAGAAACTCGAACTGAATATCTGGGTCCAGAATGTCAAGGACCTTTGAAAACTCTTATGACATAGTGAGTTCAACCTCAAGCTGAAAGGAGCACGAACCTGAGAAACAACAAAGTTTAGTTTCTGACATTCATGAAGTGAGAGATACTAGAGAGAGATATGTCAACTAGTCAAAAGTCACTTATTCAGCAACTCAAAAGTGAGGATTTGCTTTGAGAATATCTTTATCAAAACATCTGAAGCTATCACATTTGGCTTAAGGATATTGCGAGTGTGAAAATTGTCATTTTTCACAATTTCCTTGTTTCTAAACAACATGAATAATCAGAAGATTAGACAACAAAATACAACGGGACTAAAAAGGCTTGTTTACATCACATCAATTACGTTTACAGGTGGAAAAAAAAGGCCATGACTGAGAGCTTGAGAAGGATACGCCACTCCTCTGATCCTCTTAATCTTTCCTGGGTCAGTCAGCTGCACCGGCCTGATGGTCCTGCGGACGGGACACGAGAACATTACCTCTCCTCCCCCACCAGGCGCCATACCCCTCTTCACCACCTGAGGGAGCAGCAACAGAAGGAGAGTGAGACACGAGACGGATCGACTGAAGTTGCAGCACCACATTTGAATGTATAACATGACACCGTGCTTATCAACAGACCACCATTGTGTCCTCACCTTGAGATCAAAGCCCTCTCCATCGATGCCAAACTTCTTCATCAGAGGGAGGGCTGTGGACTTAAGCACGTCGACCTGCAGGAGACAGAGCGTTAACATCCTTAAAACACGCGTCTACGTCTTCATCGGTACATCGTAGAGATGCACCATTTCCCATCTCAGCAGCAATAGTTTTTTCCGTGACATCGCCTCTCTCCAGAATCCCCAAAGCTTCTTCTTTCTGCTTTCCCGTCTGTGTTTTGTTGACTTTATACACTTTGAAATAATGCATTGCATGAAAGGATGTGTGCTCTAGAGGGCAGTGTTCATTTGGGAGAGACCCATAAATTGTTCAAAGAAGTCGACAGGTTTCTTTGCAGAAGCATGCTCCAGCCCCGCCCAGTGCTCATGCGCTATTTGAGTCAAAATCAAATCAGAAGGTGCAAAATGACTCAGTAAAAATGAATAGTCAGAAGGTAATCAGTTGCATGCATGCGTGTCCTCACCGTCGGGTCCGCGGGGTCGTTGGTGACGCCCCTCAGCGTGGCCTTCAGGGGGGTCTTCATGAATGGAGCCAGCATGAGCAGGGCCTCAAGGTAGTAGCCAACGGAGCGCTGCGTGTTGCAGTCGTGTTCTACGGAGCCGCCAAACAACAAGCCGGGCTGGTAGAATAACACAGTACCTAGTGGGGACGGACACACGGGGACAGCGAGTGAGTCCATAACGCAGCGGGTGGTACCTTACAGTCTTGTGGTAACGAAGCTGAACATTACGACACCTAACGCCACATGCAAAGAGTAAAGATGAGATGTAAAATCATTATGAGAGAACAAAAATACTGGAAACAATATAGAACTTCTGCTGAAATCCTGTTATTCATTTGTCTGCTGGTGTTGATCAATCCTGAAATCTCAACAATCGTCTGGCAGTAAACAGTATTGTCCTCATGATAAGGCTCACCTGTTTGATTAATCTCTATTTTGGAGCCATTGGTCACTTTGTCTAGCAGTCTTATGAAGCTGGCCTCAAAATCTGGAAAAGACAAGCAGAAAGGTATCGAGTTAGTCAAACCAAACATCTTCCAACAGCTGGATCTGAGGATTAAAGGCATGTTTTCTTCAATTAAAGCCAAGTCTAACAAAACTTTAAAATATCAACAAGTTAGTTCGAACAAACGAGTTATTTTTATACTTTGCCTACAGTATTAAAAACATATGGATGTAAACATGTGGGTACTTCTGAGGATCCTCACTCACATATGCTAAAATGTCTCTTAATAATGAGAAACAATGCTCTGCACGCACGTGCTCAATGCTTTTAACGAGCAAAACGACATAACTTTGTACAGTGAGGTAAGATATGATTTATCTCACATTTACACTACTGTCCATTCGTTTCCCCACTTATGACGCCCAGTGATAAAACACACTCCCAACTGCGTAACAGCTAGCCCGTTAGCGGCCGAGCTAACTGCGACGCCACATGAAGATGCAACTCACCTCGGAGCCCCGGGTTGTCATCTTTGGACCGTATGTTTTTGATTTTAACATGCTTCCCGCTGAGTGTGGCTAAAACTAGCCGTTGTCTGAAGAAATTGCAGCCGTCGTATGCGAGCCCCTGGCTTGCCATGTTATTGTTTCTGCCTGGCGTAAGTGGAAATCCACGTGTGTTTGTGCAGGAAGAAGTTGGTGGGAGGCGAAAATACGGAGGCGCAGGAGGGACAAAAACGCCTTTTTTAAGGGCACATCGCTGCTTTGGCCACTAGATGGCGCCAGTTAACCATTCATACAAAACACGGTGGGAGCGGCGTGACGATATCTTTACGTCTTAAAGGCACAAGACGTGCTAAAAATGTAAACAAATGGGTTACCACCATAATTTGCAAGGACTATCTCGAACATCTTTTTTTTAAATACAGACTGTAAGCAAAACTGATTGTTTTCTGAACTATTGAAGTGTTATTCCGATCAGTAACGTCTCCAAACAGGCATTTAATTTCTTTAAAACGTCCTCTCTTTTGTTTTAGAGGCTGAATAGAGCGAGCAGACTGGTTGTTATTCATGCTAGCCTGCCTGCCACTCTGCAGGTCTGTCCACCGAGGGGATCAAGGCTCTGAAGGGATTAATCACCGCAACCTTGCCAGCAAGCTCCCCCTCCTCTGTAGATCGATTACATAACCGTGATATTGCTCTGACCTACAATGAATAGGTTACACCTTCAGTGCACTATGGACAGTGGCATTGTTGAGGAAGTTTGTCAACACGCCTGATAAAGAAGCTCTTATTGGTGTGCGTCGCCGCTGCCCCTGAGCTGGACACATTTCTCGTTTTCTTCCTCCTCCTCCTCCTCCTCCTCCTCCTTTTCCTCGTGTTTCTGCAAGGAAATAAGACGAATGTCGCGCCCACTTTCTGTTGCGCACTCGGGAAAAGTCGTCTCCGTTCCAGTCTCTGCAGAGCATCCAGAGAGGTTTCATGGGAAGGATAAGGCTATTCTCCATTCTCAGCTTGAACAAATACTCGTCCAGAGATGGTTCTTCAACGGATTTTTCGCGTTGTCATCATGGGACCTCCGGGGTCGGGGAAGGGAACCGTGTCTGCGCGCATAGCCAAAACTTTTGGACTGAAACACATTTCTAGTGGGGACATTTTGAGAACCAACATTGAAGCTCAAACCGGTAAGATAGTGTCCTATCTCAAACATACACCAGTGCCGATGTGATTTTAAACACAATGCTGCAACTTCAGATGTTACCCCCTTTTAACAAAAATGCATTTCAGAAATGTTAATCGACGTCATTGTCTTCTGGATACACTGTTAGAAACAATTTACACAATGTATGATCATGCTCAAAACAAAACATCTGCAGATTGTAACACACAAACAAGACATGCATGTAGTGTGCAAGATAAACTAACTAACGTTTATCCCCCAGTCTGCTGTGAGAAGAGCACTGATCATTTTCCAGTTTGATCTCTTGTCTTGCTGTGATTTTGAATCTGAGCATCTGTACTCCCGTTATCCGAGGTCAAACTGACTTGCAGGGTGTTGCTTCATGTGTATACTGGAAACACTTCACCTGGCCGACACATTACCTGAGCTCAGGAAGGAGGCCCACTGCTCCTCAATATCACCTTGGATGAAGATAACGAGAGGCGTAAAGATAAGGGAGGTTGCACCTTTGCTCCTTGAGAGGAGGGATTTACAGATGAAGAGGTTTGTTTTTACAGCTGAGGATCGAAGCAGCAAGCCAACGTTAAAGTGGGGTTTGGAGTCCCTGCTTTTTTTCCCCCCTCATCACGTCCTGTTATTCTGTCCTGCACATGCAGACATTTTCAAGCTCCTCCGTTGGTATCGTATCAGCTGAGCAGCTCCACTGCTGCAGTTGGCAGTCAAAGCAGTTCTCCTTGACTTCCCTCGCTCAAATCTTTCGAAACAGTCCTTGGAACTGAACCAGTGATCTTCCACTTCCCGAGGGCGCCTGACTAACCTTCCTCACAACATTAGAAATGTCTGTTCGGATGTGTGCACTGCAAATGAACACTGTCACAATGTTATCAGTAGCACATTCCTCCTTACTTTGCCAGCATTTGCCTTGATGACCTGGCAGCCATGCAACAATGCCTTTGCTTTCTAAACACCTAGTATACAGGCCCAGAGCATACTGGTGGGCCATCTTCATTTATCACATTTGCTGTGAACACACAAAGGAAACAGCAACACATTCAGTAGTCTGTGTTTGTCACATACACAACTCAGAATAACAGTCATTACTGTAATCGGTTGTTTCCTTGTTAAATTCTAGTTATTTGCTGCATTTGTTTTGTGTTTTCCCCTTTGCTCTTTATTATGGTTACATCACAGCACATTCTGGTCATTTCTGCAAGGCTGCAGGGAATTCATTTCTTCAGCTGGACTTATGCCTTAATCTCTATTATCCTGTTAACATTTCCATTAAGTAGCTTTACAGCTGCTTGTGCAGCTTGCTTATGAATATTAGATATTCAAACCCAAGATGCCCAAACTGTTTTGTGCACCATTTTATACATATTTCTGTCATCCAGCATGACATATTATATATTTTGTATTTTTTTTTTCCCGATGTAAACTACAGTTCTGTGGCGTTAAACGCTTTACAACACAGAATGTGTTTAAAATGAGGGACCCACTGCAAACACTGCCAGGGTTGAAGCAGCTAAGTTCATACAAACCTTTTATTTTCTGGAGGAAATGAATTTCAATAAATGCTTTCGGCAAGAGGTAGAGTTATTATTCAATACTGTGGTGTAAGTAGCATTGCTGTGAGAAAAAAGAAAAAGAGTTTTGTAACGGACAGCATCTCCTCTCTCTATCTCTGTTTTCCTGTGTGTGTGTGTGTGTGTGTCAGAGCTCGGTCTGTTGATGAAGTCCTGTATTGATCAGGGTCAGCTGGTACCCGATGACGTCATGTCTCGGCTCATCCTGAGTGACCTGAGAGCGATGGACCAGAGCAGCTGGCTGATTGACGGTAGGCTCGCTCATATCTGCTGGGAAACGATTGATAATAAAACTGTGTTATTGTATTGTTCATTATAGATCTTTCACTGATCTTTTAAAGTCTAATTTTCGGTATAGTTATCCATCACATCCTTCTAACCTTTGCCTTGCTTCGCCGTGTCCATCTCTGCCAGGTTTCCCTCGCACAGTAGCCCAGTCGGAAGCTCTGGATGACGCCTACAGTGTGGATACAGTCATCAACCTCAACGTACCTTTCCAGACCACCAAACAGAGGCTCTCCTCCCGCTGGACTCACCTGCTCAGCGGCAGAGTCTACAACGTAGATTTCAACCCCCCTAAAGTCCCTGTAAATACATCTTCTCACCCTTTACTTCTTTAACTATCCTAATGTCAGTACAGAAGCCGCACAGTCGGTAGCAATGCTGTTGGATCTCAGCTTTCTGACTGTTCTGTGACGATGTCTCTCAGGCAAAACAATGTTATTGAAGTTATTCTGATCACCATCATTTTTGAGCATGTTGCATCCAGTTTCCATGACTACAAACAGAGCTCTCGGATGTAGCCAATTACTTTATGCAAACTACGGTATCTGACATTACCAAGTTCTTTTTTTTTTTTTTACAGACTTTATGTCCTTTTTCATATTGTTTTTACAGCTTCCCAGCATTTATTTTTACATAATGAGGTTGATAAAGTACCTGTTTCTGTGTAACGGCTGGACGATTCACAGCCGACGTGCTTGTGGTCACGTGTTCTCGCTGTGGCAGTGATCTGCAGCACGTTCCTGCTAGATTTCCTGCACAGTCTGGAGGAGTTACGCATTCATAGTTAATCATTGGCTTCAGTCTACTCCTCGCAGTCCTGTTTGAGAGAGAACAAGGTGACAGAAGCAGACGTAAAAAGAAGTGGAATGAAGGTCACGGGTTTAAAGAATACCAGTATTTCTTCTAGTTCTTTCAGCAGCTTTCACCTGTCCTTAAAACAGTGAACACACTTAGAGGTAATTTCATCAGGTACGTCTTGTTCCAGAGATGTGACTTGAGCTCTCAGAAAAACTTAAATATTTTGAGGCATGAATACACCTTGAAGTGCTCCTCGGGGCCTGTGCGTGCTCTCTGAGTAAACAGAAGAACAGAGGACACTGTCTCTGCATGTTTCATAACATAATATCATATCATATGTAACATCTGCTGAAATATACACGAGGGTAGACTGATACTATGACGGGATGCAGATAGTGTTGGGATATTTGCACACTTTCCTTCTAGTCTTATATAAGTCTTGTACCCTTATATAAATGATATAGAAGACAGAAATCCACTTTGCTGTGAGCTAAGAGTTATTTAGATGATGATGGGTTGATTCCATTTAGCTGCTTCGGGTTCAGGGTCCTGGTTCTGTGCACGCTGGCTCACTGTCATGACTTACTGGGACACTTGAATAGAGCAGAGCCGCCGTTAATGTAGTTGGTAACACCTGTGCGTTCCCTACTACGACAAGGGAAGATGTCTGCTGTGAAACAGGCCTGTGGCTTTGGTCAGCATGTGGCCATGAATGATATGGTGTGGTCACATGTCCTGCTACCGTTTCTGTTTGAGATCATTATCTAATGACCATCTGCTATTCTGGTCTATGTTTGTCACCATGTATTCCATGGAAACATAGAGATGACATAGAAATGTCGTTAACACAAAGCAACCCGATAAATGTCTTTTTACATTATTCAGCTTTGCTATTATCAGCCTTGTGTCTCCTTTTGGTCGACTGGTTTGAAAGCAAAGACAACATGTATGTGCCTTGAGCGGTGTTCACATTCTCGTCCCTGGGCTGTGTCTGTGTTTGGGCTGGAGAAATCAAACGCTTGTGGACTAGTACAAAGAGTTACAGTGCCTCAAGCATTTCTGAAGCAACTCTGGCTCAGCAGGTTTCTCACATTTTTTTCTGTTAAACATGTGTATTATATATTTCCTCTTATTTATGTGTTTTCTTCAGGGTTTCGATGATGTGACGGGGGAGCCTCTGGCCCAGAGGGACGATGACACACCAGAGACGGTCACGCGGAGACTGAAGGCCTATCAAACCCAGACAGAGCCTGTCCTAGAGTACTACAGGTAGTACAGACAAATCAAAACATACCTCCACCTACTTTTGTCTGTGTTGATTACATTCAGACATTGAGAAAAATAAAACAAAAAGCACATGTACGAGACTTGCAAGGCCTCAGACCCAGTTTGTACATGCATCATCATTTCTATTTCTGGACTAATTAGGCAGGAAAGCATATTACTCTGTGTTCCCTCAAACCACAGGGATGTGCTTAGCTAGTGTCCCACTTATTTTTACCACAACGTCTGTGAGGCTGTTCATCATTCGAAGAAGTACTGGCAAGTAGCCCACAGGACTGGGAATAGAAATGAACGAGTGTTCACTTGAAGGGATGGAAAAACTACTTTGATTGCCGTTACATGTTTATTTGCTGAACAAAATATCTGAAGGTCGTGTTCACAGTTCTCTGCACATTAGGAACCGTTAATAGATCACTTTTCTAGTTGCTGTGTGATATTGGAATAGGAGTTCACATAGTAAAATCTGATTTTCTTTGCCCTTCCAGGAGTAAAGGCGTACTAGAGATCTTCTCCGGGACAGAAACCAACAAGATCTGGCCGCACGTCGAGGCTTTCCTCCACAGAAAGCTCTCCCCCGTCAAACAGAAGGTTGCATAGAAAGCCTGAACGGACTGGGGGGCGAGAAGGGTTCACTGGCAGAAACCACTCGGTCCAATCAGCTGCCACTTTCTGTGAAACAAGAGGAGAGCCATCGGTGTAATGATATATTCTGAATGTCCATAAGGAGGACCAAGTTCATGTCAGGAAGTGAAAGTAAGATTGCACATGTTGTTGGAGGAAAAAGCCACCGTTGCTCTGGTTCCACAACGTTGCTGAAATTAGTTTGGGAAACTCTCAGAAGGTGTGCAAGCGATCATTTAAATATGAATTGTTAGTTTAAATATGGTCTCTTTATTAATCAATGTGCCTTAAAGCCAGGAGACTTCACTGAATCAACTACCAAGGTGTTTAACAGTAGAATATCAAGGTGTATTTCACAAGATATTTTTAGGTTTTGTAATCGCAACAATGATTTATTTTCCTAGAAATGATAGAACGGGCCCAAGCAATAAGACATTTTGAGCTAAATAAGAGACGTTCCTGCTTTTGCCCTGAGGAATCCTTTGAAAGCAATATTAAATGGGCTCTTTGCCCCAGCATCACAAATGTGTGCATAATGTGGGACCGTTTCTTGTGCAGTGTGTAATTACTAAAGGGAATTGAGTCATGTTATACAAATTACTGTAGGTTCCCTTTTTGCACTCGAGCGCTTTCTGCTGCCTTTGAAAGGCAACAGGTAGCTCAGTCAATGTGGTTTGTAGATACTTTTCATGAATATGGACCACAGATTGAATAATGTATAAACCACACTCATTATATTGAATATTCTTTAATCAAACCTTCATTGTGTAACAGCTTCTTTCAACCACCATGAGTCTTAATTGCGTTGCCTCTGAAATACACAATGTTTCCATTTCAACCAGGCGCTCCTTGCTCTGACGAAGTCTATAAATGTATACTGATATTTGCCATTTAATGTGACTTGACAACTGAAAACGTGATGTAAAAAAAAATGTATTAACTTAAAACATTTAAAGCAGTTTGTACAGGGCTTTCATATTGTTCGACGATATCGCAGCAAACAAAGTTGATCTGCAGTTCTGTGTGTTTGCACTCGAGTCTTAAGAATGTGTCACCGTGTTAAAAGCCACAGAAATGCTTACTTGCCTTTTTAAATGTACTGTAGAACGTTTCCTGAATTGTACATTACACTGAATTGTATATCTTAAACACTTGAATACAACATTTAAAAGCACAACTGTGTCATGAGTATTTATTATAAGTCACAAACTTCTGATACTAGTAACTAATATATTATTGTACACCAGAATAACACAACTGAGTAACTTCACAGTCATTGATTTAATTTGACTAATTTTGACACATCTGGCCCTAAAGCAGACAGTTAAAAGACGCCTACTCCACCGATTCTGCATTATCCATCAGACTGTTCTTTTGTTGGTGCCTACATTACCAACAATGCAACTTGACAGCAGACAGTCGGTTGGAGATCTGGGTGTGTTATTGCTAGTTTATGAAGGCTTGAGCCATTAGTCCCAAGCAGAGATGAGGAGCGAGCTGCAGCGGTCTGGTACACTCGCTTCTTTCTAAACCCACACATTGTTTTCCATTTTCAAACTTGTAGTCTCGAGCTACGGAAGAGGATTAGGGCCACACGTGAAATATTAGTTTAAAGTCAGAATGATTAAGAATTAAAACTTTAAACTCAAACTTATATTTTTCCACATGTAGCCCTGATCCTGTTCTGTATCTCGCTCCAACGAACGTTTGATACGTTGATCAGACAAACGAACCTTTGTCACATGTGCAGCAGTACTGCCCCGGGGCCTGTAAACAGATGATGTGTTAAATGGGAGGAGTTCACCTTTAAGGACTTACAGATGACATTTCAGGCGTGTTGTCTACAGTAATTACTGCAGGTCTACAAAGAACTGTAGCAGCGGACATCAAGACACAAACATTTAGCACTTGTTTTATATTTGAGTCATTATCAAGAGAAGACAAATCTTACAGTACGTCTACTGTGAATGAGAAGTGTGTCATTTTCCTAAAACTCAAAGCTTAGCGACTGAAATTCCTACTTTAAGTCTCTCGATCTTCACTCACGTTTGTAATAATCTTTAAATAATTTAGGACGTTCAGACACCATGGTACAACAGCCTTAAGCCATACAATTAGTTTGCATAGTGGATTAGTCACTTTGGACAAAAAAAAAAAAAAAAAAAAAGTACATTTCAAACCAAAACTGCACATTGCTTTAGCGTCGCTGCTTACAATACCAACGTGTGTACAGTATTTATGGTACTGCCCGACGCCAGCACTGTGCAGACGTAAAGCTGTGACATAATGAGTAGTGAAACGACAGGCTCACTGCAGAACAAAGCATCACACAGCAGCTTTAAGTCATCCACACATGCATTGTACTTTAATGCATCATATGGTATATTCAACTCCCCGGTCCGCAGTAAAAAAAAATGATCTTACTGCTCAAGCTGATTTTCACACTCATTTTGGCTGTCTTTGTTAAAATAAAGAAGACTTAACAAGGGGACAGTTAATTGGAAGCCTGATAATTCTGGCAAAAGCTCCCTTGAACACTTTGATAAAAAAAAAAAAAGTCAGCAAACAATAGCATACAAAAAGTAAAACGAAAAGTGTACAATTGAAAACACTAGCTCATCTAAAGCCCGCTTTAACTTCTGGACGACAGGGAACACAACAAAAATAAACGTGGTTCAATCTAAACACGGTATAGGAGGAAGAATTACAAAGTCAGGTGCTTCAAATACTCCCATCTCGACCTCGGCAGAGACATATAAAGTGCAGGACACATTCAGATGCAGAGAGTTCCTTTCTGCATACAAACATACATCAAGGATTTCTTTGTGGAGGGCTCAGCCCTCGTTTTCCCCTTCCCTCCATAGCGGCGCCTTTCAGCTCCTTCTCAGGTGTAGATCCCATGATCCTGAACTTTCCCCAACACAACACTGACTTCTGTCTGCACAGAGCACGAACTGGCGGCTGTGATTCGGTTTCAGGTGCTGGGGTACTGTAGATGGAAAGCTGGTAAAGCAAATGAACGCTAGTTTTACTGAACCAGAGGGAAAATAAACACACACAGAGCCCATGCAGGCCGAGTAAACGCTTTCATTTCCATCACCTGTGTGCCAAGCTGAACCGTGAGGCTTTGATCATGTGAATGCCTGAAAAATAACTCACAGGAGGATAAATCAGCTGATGAATAATAAATAAAAACACAGCAAACGTAGTGCCCTCTTTACACCTTTCATTGCCATGCCTCTCGCACCCAGATAACATTATCGATATGGATAATTCACAACCACGCTCAACACCAACATTGTCTCGAGGTTGACTCTGTCCCTCTGAAACGCCTCTTTGCTTTATCACGTAATAAAAGCTGAGCTGTTATATTGTCTCGCATGCCTTCAGCTCATTATTTGTCTGTGCTGTATGCCAATAAGCAACCGACTTGTTCCGAAAGGCTGAATTATTTCTGTCACAGAGGACAATGTGAGCGATTAGTGTCACCGTCTGTTGGAAATAAATAGATTTTACAGTCATTTCATGAGCTTTGTGTGTATTGGGTGAATTTGTGTTTCGTCTGGATAAATTCTGAACGACAAAGATGTTAATGGCAGATGTAAAAGGAGGTAGTTTGATGACTCAGCACTTTAATTGCTCTCCAGACAACACTCGGAATACTTTCTTTCAGAATACCTCAACCACTAAAACCACTCTTGTGCAGTCTTTCAGGAGCTCCTGAAGTTTATAACATGCTCCGACCTGAACTCTGCAAAGTGTTCAAAGAGAAACAATCAACTCTTCAAGCCGCATCTGCACCAAAAGCTACATGTTACAAGTGCCCCTGCTGTCTGCTGAATTCACCGACTAGCCACCCACACATGTTGCATGATGTAACCTCTCAGAGAGCTGCAAGGGGTGAATCTGACCCAAAACTCCTAAATTAACCTTTTTTCCCTCCAAGATTGCAATTCATTTTGAGCCCGACATGTGAAATGCTGAAGAAAACACAAATCTAAGTCACCGCAACTGGAACTGTATTTGTCCAAATTCAGACATTACACCATTTAACGCAGACAAACTGCTCTTTGCTTATTAGCATACAGCTAGCTTTTACTAAACCAATGCAAAAAATAATACAAAACATGTGAGGCCGTGTATGTCTTTACCAAATATAAAAAGGTATGACAACGGACGAGTCTGAAACTCTCCGGTGAAGAGATTTCTCTTTCATTCCAGACATGACACCACATCATCACTTTCTTTTTCCCCCCCCCTCACGATTGAAATCATATTAATCAACAGATCACTCCTGCTGAATGAACACCGTCGTCCTATTATGCAGTAGTTACTGTATACCGGCACATGATCGGTTACTTTAAAGACACGTTGCCTTGATAAATGTCAGGAACAGTTTAGCAGACCCTCTAGTCTATGAAACGCTCTGAACCCAAACTCACCACACAGGCTACAAAGCCACTGATCGGTCAGTTGTGCTTCTCACCATTCATTTTAAGCAGCTATTAGATTTGGTACCCAACTGCCCAAAGACTTTATTGGTGTAGTATTCTTTGTGTTGCATCCAAGTCTCTGTTTCAGGAGAAATAGAAAATGAACCAGCTTGAAGGATATAAGAACTCCATCTGTAAAAGCAGGGTTGTGGCACAGCACGTCCGTTCAGCTGTCAAGAGACACTGCAGTGACCGACAACACGGAGAAATGTTTCGTCATCAGCAAACATTATTTCCTGCAGTTTAAAAAGCCTGGTCGTGTCTCATTTTAGGCCGTTGTTCAGCCTGGTCTGCTGCGTAAAGAGGGCTTAAAACTCAGGTTGTTCCTAAATGGGAAGGCGATGGAGATGGAGGGAAAAGCCGGACGGGCCGATCCTACGGTCACTAGGTGGTCTCCATCATGAGTATATCGTCCGTTTCTGTGGCGTCATCCTTTGTCCACCTCCCTGTGCTTGTCCACAGTCCAGCCTCTAAACAAAGCTTCATAGGATACTCTGCCACCTAGTGGGGGGGGGAGAGGAAGACAGGAGGGTCCAAAGACGATCAAAAACAAACAGTCATAGGAGAGGAATGGCGTGCACAAATATAGGTTTGAAATGAAGCTGCAGAGAGACTCTGGGGGATTAACCTACTGTTGCCTAGTTAGAGGATTATGATGGTTATGTAACTGCACTCTGCCTCTTCAACATGTAATGCCCTAATCTGAGCTGGAACTAGAATCTGCTCAGGAATCCACGTGTTTTCCATTGCAGGGATTCTTTACTATGACTAAAACAAACCTGGGAGGACTCAAACATCTACTTTTCTTTGTAAAGAAAAGATTTTCATGCGTGTATTCTCCTCTACATCACCCCTGAGAGACTGAGTTTAAACTGAGACGAAAGCTATGAGAACAAAAACAACAAAAGCATATGAAAGCAGGACCGAGAGAGCCAAGCTTCGCTTTCAACAGGCCGGATCACATTCCCGGGCAGCCATCTTTCCTTTGTGGGAGAAGGGGAGGATGTTTTTTTTCCCCCTTTTTCTCTGAGTAGATGTTTGGCAGCTAGCCAAGATTTAGGGCCAACGGAGGGGAGGAGGCCTCATTCTCTCTCCACGACAAAAGGCTTTCAAACTGCAAAGATCAAGTTTAGCAGAAGAGCATGTGGAGTCTTTCACGTCTGTTAATAGACAGTTTAAAAAAAAGGTCCAGAGAGTGAACATTTGCCCACATTGTGTCACATATAACTCCTCTTTCCCTTTAAAATGGTGAAGCAGGTAAAAGCTCCACTGAATGATGCAGAATAATGATGAGTGGGGATTTTCTGTGATACCCGAGCGTCTGACACTACGATTAGAGACAACGACTGATGGTAGAGGTGAGGACATTATCTATTGTTTGGATTTGGAAGAGTACAGGCAAATATGCATACATAAGGAACAGTAAATTCATCTTTTTGACCATGTAATAAATGAGGGAAGACAACAAAAAGGCTGTTTGGTGTCACTGATAACACCAGCAGCATGGACTCAAGGTCCTGGTATGCAGGTATAATCAACTTTTGGCAGCTGCTGTGTATTTACTTTATGTGAAACAAATGATTTGCATGCTTTGTGACAAATAAAACACGAGTGCTGACACTTTAAAATGCAGCACCCAACTAAAGATGACCCGTACGTGTACTAACATACCACAGCTCAATGGTGCCACCCGACAGCTGTGTGGAGTAACTGCAACCGCCTGTGAAAAAGGAGAGAAGGAGCACTTACTGGAGGTAAAGAGTCCAAGGCTTCTTTGGGGTCCAGCTTGCAATTTGTGCCAGTTTTCTGTTGTTCGACATTGTTGGTTGCATCGTCTCCAGACTTGTCTGTGTATTCTTTCACTCGGTGTTTGAAGGCCTCAAGCTCGGTGTGGAAGACTTCTAAGTAGACGTCTTGTCCTTCCTACAAAGCAACCAAGGGAACGATTTGAAGGAAAACTGCCTCTGCATACATCAGAATGAGCGCCACAGATAGATACACGGGGAGGTGCAGTGCAGTCACAGTACTAATTAGATGCTTTTGTCCTACTTTGGCTTTGTGGAAGAACTGTCTGAAGCAGCCTCGAGGATCCTGCTGAGAGTTCGAGGCCATCTCCAGGATGAACTGCATGACTACAGCTTGGTGCGCCACCTGCTCCATCAGCGCTTGTTTCTACAGGACAATACACAATTTTAAAGTCATCTTTCAAACCACTTGTTCTGTGTAATTAATGAATTCTAACACCCAGCATCTATGCAGTATGTGCTGTTGTATATGGTGACTTTTCAGCTACTTTATCAGTGTGTTATTTGTGGCAAAGTTTCAGAAGCAACCTACTCAAACTGTCAAGATTTCTACAGAGAGGTTAGCACTCACAGCACAATGGTAACTTCATATTGTGTGAACACAGCCTGATTATTTCGGTAACGTACCCCTTCTTGCTGTAGTCTCATGCACCACAGAATTAAGTAGTTGGCGGTTTCATCACATATGAGCTGAGGCATGTCTGCGAGGAACCGCTGACTGTCGTCCCATCTCCGCAGCATACCTGACAAATGGATCAAAAGCACATCGGTTCATGTTTTCTGAAGACATACGGACCTGTGACACGGACTCTTCCGCACGACTCACATGCAGCACAAACAAAATCCTGCTAAATGATTATATTTGATGTGCCGACAAACATACTAGACCTAACCTTTCTTTACCATTAGTCTGAGGGCTGGACCATTCTGATAAGAAACGTACCAAAATGCCTGAGCTCTTGGTCATACTTTTGGAGAAACGTCTTGCACTTGTCCTGATCCATTTCTACAGGTTGATTTGGGACATTGATGATACTCTGCAAGAGAGAGAAGACATTGATTAACTGTTGATAAAGTTATTGAATTGTTAGTAAACAGTAGGTACACAAAGTCAGGTAATAACAAGAAAATATTAAGACTACACCGTAATATATTTGCTCTTTTGAAATCTTTCAATTGTGACTTATGTACAGATTCCAGTAAAGATTTAGTTTTCATTTTTCCTGTCAGCTTTATGATGCATAAACAGCTCACCGCTTGCTTACCTTATCAAAAACGTCCCAACTTCTGACAGCTCCGAGCACAGGACTGCAGCGGCTGGGTTCCTGACATCCCAGCATGCTCTCCTTGCGGCGCCACTCCTCCTCGGTGTGCGTGAGCTCGGTGGGGCACGCCAGAGTCCGAGCACGTTCCTGCTCCAGGGACTCGGAGCTGTGGACGCCCAGAGAGCCCAGCTGATCCTGGGCCTCTGCCAGTCTCCAGCTGGAGACGATGGAAGCCTTCACACAGCGGTGCTGGCTCTGGCAAAGAGACGCCATGGCGCAATCGCAAAGGTGCGACGACGGCGACTGGTGTGAGGTAAAAGGAAGAAGAATGGAAAAGATTAGGATTATAAGAGAAAGGTAATATACCGTCAGGGACTCTAGTCAACTCAACGGTTCGTATCATACACAATGTGTCTTGTACACATTAGAGCAGGTATCTATTGGTCTGCTTACTACACCTCACAAATTAGCTAAACTAAGATTTTCTCATGTCCCAGATGGTAAAAGCAATTCGGTGTTTCAAAAAAGTGTTGGAAAGTAAGCATTGACCCGTCTGAGGACATGAGGACGCTCTCCTCTGCAAAGGAGACAGAGGGTCTAAGCTTTAAAAATAGAATAAAGTGTGCACATCTACAAGAAAAGTAATTGAAAAAAACCCACTTTTACAGGTTCAGCATGTGCAAGAATCCTGTGATGGTGAACTTTATATTCAACAAGCAATAGCACCCAAGGGGAAGCTACTTTAACAACATCCTGCAAAGGCCTTAACTTGGTGTTTTAATCTCCATCCTCCTTTTTCCTGAATACATATTGTTCCATAGAAAGAGTTGCTCAGCTACAAACTGGGTGCTCATTCTGAATCACACACACACAACAATGTAAGCCATTTGACTTTTAACCACAACCATGCAGTATTTAGTACAGGGTGGGGCGAGAGGGCTAAAAATAAAAAGGCTTGTATCCATTTTATTCATGGCTACCAAAACAGCCAAATGCCTTATCTAGTCAACGACAGACACCACACACAGCTGCCAGTTAGTGCCTCAGTATATCAAGGACCTGAGGGGGGGGAGAGATAGTGAAAGTGAGCTGCTGCTTCATGTCTTGTTGTGGCCTCGAACCAGCTCACCAGAGATGACACAGCAAGTGATCCGTTCTCTTTATAATCACGCATTTATAGCGTGATTGCGCAAGTCTGGGTTCCCACGAGGTCAGCATTCACTCCAACATAAAGCCTGGACACTGGTGTTGTGCACCATGGGAGCTATTGGCTACGTGTGACAATTTAGCTAGCTAGCTGATAAGAGAGTGACCCATACGTTGCTTACTGCCAAGCAATCGAGGTTGGCATGAACTCACTTCACTGATCCCCAAACAGGTTTAGCTAGTTAGCATGCTTTTAATACCGTTAAGTTACCTCTGCTATGCCAAGTAGCATAACAACCGGACCGCTAGCATGAGCCGATTACCTGCTGGTGAGGATGAACACCACTGAGTCCCTTGTCTGCTGAAGCTGGGTCGCGGCTCGAGTCTTCATCGCGGTAGACTGGAGCTCCGTTACCCAGCCACTCCATCGCTGCTACGCAAACTAGCTAACTGGCTAGCTCCACTGTGGGCTTCAGCTAGCTAATGCTAGCTGTGCTGGAGGAAGCTCAATGCTGCTGCCTGAGGTCAGCTGTCTGCCAAAGTTATGTACGATTTAAAATACCAGTCTGAAAAGTCAGCAGAGCAGAGCCGAGCCTGCTGGGGAATGTGGTGCACCGAGTTTAGGTTCTGTTAGTAGCATTGCTAGCTACACAAACAGCAGTCCCTGGCTGCTCCAAGGTAACCAGCTGCGTCTTTTAAGAGGCGTCCGTGTGTGACACGCAGAGCACGTGGTAAACAACTTTGACCACGTGACATGAACTCATTTATTTCAGCATTAAAGCTGTTCATTGCTCTGTTTTGCTGTTGTTGTTGTTGTTGTTGTTGTTTTTTACCTCGACTCTTAAATTACTTTTACTTCTGTGATATATCTATATCTGTGATTTGTGTTTTTACACAGCACTACCCTTTCCCAAATCCCCAATAAGTCTATTTGGATTTATCTTATTTGAGTTTTAATAGCGTTTCATAGGAGGTCTAACATCACTTTGTAGGTTAACAATTGTATATTTTTGGTCATTATTTGTCCATGCAAAGTCCTAAAAACATCATGAATCATGTCCTCGCCATATATAAAGGTCCTCACTGGGCCATGGCCCACCGGTGCGCCTCAGACCGCCATCTAGAGGGGCGCGGAGGTACTGCCAAATGGTTAGATTGATTGAATTAAAACGTCTTTGGATATATGACCCTGGTTACATTATATTTGATACATAATGGCAGGCTGTGAAGGTTGAGGGTACGCAGAATATTTATTATATATGTATCATTACAGCTGAGCTGACAGAGACTTGTAACAAAAAACTATAAAAAATAAACAAATGAAAAAACAAGACAACCCACACTGTCACAATGTGCAAGTAGATAGCAGCTATTTATTAAAAGTTGAATCACTGTACATGCTAAAAACATTTCATACATTACACTGTCATCCATCAACAAAAACCAACATGCTCACCGCCTGAGGTACACGTTCACATTTTTGTGTTATGTGGTCATGTCTACAGTATGTTTCATTATTGAAGTATGTCCGTCACGACCGCTGATGACCATCATTCACACCAGTGATGTCACACCTACAGTAAAACAGAAAGAGGTCAACATGATACACACTACAATCATGTCAAAATCATTGTTGTTTAAACGTACGTGTAAGGAGTTGCTGTAGCTCCCTATGAGAAGTCGCGAAATAAAAAATCTCAACTGTAAAAGTGTAAAAACTGTAAACGTTCCTGATCATGTGATATGCCAGGATAACCAAATGTAGTTACATGAAGCGTAGATGAAGAATTACATACACATTTAAAAAAGCTGCCTTAAGTTAAGATAATTCTTGAAAGGTGCACGTGGCTTGCTTTATTATGTGGCTCTCGCCATCATTCACGACGGACTCACCGCGGGAGAACTTGCACTGTTTGAGCGCCTCATTGAAGCCCTCACATAGACTCAGGTCTGACTGGTTGGTGGCACAGTCGAGGAACTGTTTGACCTCAAAGTGACATGGGCCTGGCTGGGCTGGAGCAGGCCGGGGGGGCTCCTGGATTTGCACAAGCAAGGAAAGAAACACATCACACATTGTGTCAGAACGGCAGAGCTGCTAGAAAGTCAGAAATGGGCTCAGTGGTTGAGTGGTCATGTGCTTCGCTCTGTGCTCCGATATTCAAATATCAGTAACTTGGTAAATCGCGTGTTTGTCCCAAGTATCTCAAAAATAAACAGTTTAACCTACAAGGCCCTGACACACCTGGAGAAGCAGGGAAGCATTTTGAGAGTCATGTCCTTTGGCTTCTGCACTGCTTTCAACAACGACCTGCCTTTTTAGAGAAACGCTACTGGCAATGCAACATGGATCCCGCAGTGCAGTTTTTTTTTGTTTATTTGAGTTCAAATGTTTTAGAGAATCCAACAACATATGAAAGAGAGTAACCACAAATAATAATAATAATGATAATGCTTGATCCATTGACAAATGAGTTATCTGATCAGGGGCTCTATACTTTAAATCCTTGGTCCAGGTGGAGAAAAGTCTGCCTTTGAACAGCTCCAGACAGTTGAGGGAAAAAACACCAAGACAAGTCAGACTCAAAACACACCCAGACAAAAGTTCAAGACCTCCCAATAAGGAAGGACCCACTCGACGTGCTAAAGTCCAGCTATAGGTTCAGTTATCCATCCATCCCAATCCTGTATGATTATACTCCACCTCTTACCTGGTAAGTGGGCTTGGCTGGCTCTGCGCTGCTGCTTCCACCACTTGGTCCTGTCAGGGCGCTGACAAGGACGTGGCCCACAGCCGAGCCTACTGCCACCCCAGCAGCTGTGGTAGCCATCTGGGCCATGAGGCCCGGACCCTGGGACTGAGCTGGAGCCGGGGCCAGCGCAGCGGGAGGTGGATGAGCGGGGGCCGGAGCATGGGATACAGCTGGGCTACAAACGTAGCAAACAAACAGTCAATTTATTTTGCATCAGGGAACATTCCTTATTCTGTGGCATACCACCACCGTTTCTGTCCATTCAGCAGTATCAGGATCAATGCTGATGATTGTTAGTTGGTAAATGTGCATGGCAAGAGATGATGATAATCTACATTTTTTTGGATTTTGATGCTTTGGCAACATTGTTTCTGAAACTTTCATGCCATTAAAGCCACATTGAATTGACTTATGCTTAATTTTGTCATCAGCTATCCAGTGTAAATCAAGCAGGTATGATGGCCTTCAAACAAAACCTTCCGATTGTCAACTCATTTACACGTATTTGTTATAATTATTTCATTTACTGATATCAGTGTTGCTCTCGAACATTAGTTACCAAACCAAACTGACTTCACTATTCTTCTGTGTTGGGGGAGTTGCAAGTTACATTTCTGTTACACTCAACACCCAAACCAAGAAAGACTTGTCTCTGCATCGAAGTCCCGCAACTCTGAGTATGTTCAGTTAACTGCTGTCAAAAGGCCAAAACGAAATACATCAGCAATAAACTGTCTGAATTTTCGTCATTATGTCATCTACAACTGAGTTGACATTGTCTCAGTAAGTTGTGACGCAACAACTATCACACTTTTGTCGTCCGGTGTATAATAATATAATATGAGTTAGCCTGACTTCAAACTTTAGGCGACACTGTTAATAGTGTGTCTGTTTTAAGTCTGAATTAGCGCTATTTCCTGCGCTTTAAACTGAACGAGGTCATCTGCAATATCCCAACACCACAGAATAAATCCGTTTTAAAATGACTGTAAATGTACCTGGCTGGAGCTGAGTGGTGGCTGCGGCTTCCTCTGGCCATCTCTGAGGCAACTTAAGGTCTGAGTTATTGATGATCGGGACTAAAGAACGGGATCGGCTCTGTCGTTGCTTCTACAACGTGCTCTCCTAACGGACTGCAAGTCGCCGCCAGCTGACAGCAGCAGTTCACGCACGGGCCGCTGACCTTGTGCGGCTTGCACAAGGGTTTGACGCTACCGGCTGCGTCCACAAGTGTCGCAGGACTTAAACACGCCAATCCAAAAATACCTTTGCTTCCGCTGTGGGTTGGACATTGTGGGCACACCTCCATCTGTCGGACCGGAGTGCACGCGCGTCACCACCGCAGCCACACAATGTGGTGCAGCTGCACCTCCATAGCACCTCACCCTCTGTGGCCTCGGTAAGGGGGGGGGGGGGTCCACCCATTTTGAATGCAATCTGGCATCTTATTGTCTTCATCAGAAATGTATTTATAATATAATATAATTCACAATTTCCTTATTTCCTTATTTAGAAAACAAGTTATTCAATGCATTAAAGATAACAATAGGGGAATGTAACTGAGCACATTTACTCAAGTACTGTACTTATAATACTGTAATCAGCTTTATTGACCATGTATGCGTACGCATACATGGTCAATAATTGATATTGATCAATGGTCAATATTTGGCTCCGACTGGAAAATTAGCCAGGAGGGGGCGATATTGCTCCAGTTACAGATGATACTTGTAGTTCACACAATCTCAATCAAATAGGCCTGCAACACACACAGTTATAAAGTAAGGGAAACAAACAGTACAACAGCACCATCCTCATTCCTGTGCCATTAGCTCTTCTACTTCCAATTTAACTCTCTCCTCGCTGCTTATGTTTTTTTATTTTATTTTTATTTTTTTACAGAAAATGAGTCATTCAGTGCAACAAAAAACAACAACCAAATAACAGATATGCTCTCTCTCTCTCTCTCTCTCTGGAAGGAGCCGGTCTTCCTGCTCTGAGTTCCCAGAGTTCCCGGCTGCTGGCAGCAGAATGCTGGGAATATCCGGAGAGGAAAGGGAAGTGACATCACAGCGGTGACCTTCCGTACCAGGCCATATCACCTGGCACTGGCTGGAGGAGAGCTACCAACACACACACACACACACACACACACACACACACACACACACACACACACACACACACACACACACACACACACAGCAATAGCCAGAAATACATACTTCTCTCTTTCTCAGCACACACATTCACTGAGAAACCGTATTGACACACTTCAGTTTGTTCTTCAGGAGAAGAGAAAGAGCGAGAGAGGAAAAATTCCCATGAAGAGAGAGGGGAAGCGACAAGTGCAGACTTTGCATAGAACTGAGCTAACCACATGTTTTAAAATTCCCACCACGCTCCAGATGGTTCCTCACATCAGCTCTGTCTGTCTTTCTACTTATTTGCCAGCTTCTACTGGATGACCATCTATTGGTCAGTGCTACTTAAGTTATATTCAGCCAGCCCCACGGTGTGTGGTGCTGTGCACACCTGCTCACTCAAAGTGTTTAAATAAGATACAGAAAGACAACTTCTGATGAACTTGAATTAGTTTATTACTTCAACAGCCCTTTAACTGTTACATCTGATCACGGTCCAAACAGATAGCTTATGAAATAAATGAACGAGTGGGCATTTTTCTTTCTGGACTAATGTTTTGGTAAAGTACATTTACTTGTCAAGGCACAGTTTGTCACATTTCAGGGTTGCAAGCAGTTCCACCAAAAGTGACTTTCCCCCCTAAACTTCTTCATTTAAATAAACGTTTGAGGTAAAGTCATCCCTCATTTCACAATAAAAGCAAAGACCATATAAAAATGAATACACGTTTTTGTGGCAGAAGTTTTTTCTTCTTGTCTGACCCTTTAATCCTCCCACAATCTTGTTTACAGGAACATTCACGGTGCAGGCTGTCCAACCCTACAAGCAGATGGAGGAACCAGACATGCTGAACAAAGTGAAACACACAGGTTGCACACAGATGGGAGCTTGGCGTTAGTTAACGTAACATGGACTGCAGTGGAGATATTTACTGAGTTTAGAGAGTGTCTCAGAGGTTACATTCTTCGGGAGCAAAGGCTGGAAAACACATAAATACAAACCCACGTACTTGCACACAAACAGACATACAGAGATAGTCACATGCACACAGCAAATACTTTATAGAAAAAGAGCAGGATGGACAGAAGAAGACATGGAAGCCTTCAGGGGAGGTGTGGTCAAAAGAAGAGAGGGGAAAGAGGGGGGGGGGGGGGGGGGGACTAAATAGATGCCAGGAAAGAAAGAGAGAAAGAAAGAACATGCAGAAGCCAAATCAGGCAGAGCGGGAGGAGGGATGAGTAGTGATGGGGTGAAGAGGGAGGGAGCAAGGGAGGGAAAGGGAGAGACAGAGTGTGTGTGGTGGAGACGTCATTATACAGGGAGACAAAAGAAGAAGGGATTCTCTGGTCAGCTGCTGCTGCTGCTGCCACTGTCTATTGTCCTGCGGACGGAGGACCCCCCTCAACACACACACACACACACACATTTTACTCTCTCTCTCTCTGTCTCTCATCTTGTGTTGGACATCACTTTCTTTCCTTCTTCAAGTTCAACTCTGATTACACGGCCGACCAACTGGCAGCCCCCCCCCCCCCCCGACATTTAAAGATCCCGCTGACCCCCTCCCCTGAACCCCAGCTGTGTCATCTGAGTGTTTTTCAGTAAGTCTGAGATTCAACAGATGTTTGCTCCCAAAATACAGAATCCAGAAACATTTGCAAAGAAGTTCAGGCGTGGAAAAAGAAAGCAAGAAAAGAATACATGCTTTTATCCCTCAAGCAGAAGTAAGATTGCTCGGGTTGAAAACGAATCAAGTCAAAATATTTGTTTTAAAGACTGTAGCCTTTTCAAAGTGGATATATTCTACCATCTATTTGCCTGCCAATGCTGCTCTGTTGACCAACACCTCTCTCGTAAATAACTTTATGATGGACGAAAGATTCATATGCAATTTAAATGGCATATGCTCCTTATTTTGTAACAGCAGCATAGTGGTAGCACAAATAATAAGGGATACTTAATAAAGGGGTTTTAAGTTGCAACTTATTGCCGTATTAACCCTTAGATGCACCGGTCTGTCATGGGTGGTTCATAAATTACCCCTAGCCTATAGGCCTAACTGTGTTAAATATAAATGCTAGCTTCATCATTCAGCTAATAATCACAATTCGAATGGCATACCAGCACTAAGCTAGCTCCGCTACGTAGCTCATGCATACGCTTTATCCATCTACAATGTTGGCAAGATGATGTTTACTAGCACCAGATAGTCTTTTCACATAATTGTAAGTTAGGTGAATCAACGAGCGAAATCTAAGTGCAAGTGTTATGTAGAACTGCAAATAAAGACTGCAAATCAGTCATAAACAACAAATATTGTTCACACTTACATGTATCAAAAGTAAAATTCTCTTGCCATGTAAGATAATGTAGGTGAGGGGTCTGATGATGTAACTAATAGGGGGGACAGATTCCCATAAACATCCATAGAACACACATGAAAATACAGATGGAAAGTTGGGGAAATGACACAAAACCGCAAGTCTCATAAATAGTAAAAGAGGTACAAAGAAATTTGGCATGAACCTTTAATAACTCACTTACATAACTGCATACATGATGTCTTGATAGAAAGTCATTTACAAAAAGTCATTTTGGGCAAAAAAAAAGAAGGCATATTTAGGCATATTATGTCATTAAAGCAACATTATCCAGTGATTAATTGTCTAGGAATAAAGCTGTAATTTGCAATGTATATTGTATGTCTTACTCATAAGTAGTAGTCATCCAGACTCTACTTTAGCGAATGCAGAGTTTCTGATTTAAGACCGTTTTTTGTTTTTTCAAAAGTAGAAGTGCATGAAAAAGCTGCTCAATTAAACAAACAAGAGCGCTTGTAATTAGTTGTTTTCCACCCACGGAGAAGTTTTATTGTTATAAAGAGGGATGTTTTATAAGAAGAGGCAATAAATCCAGCCAACTAATAGAAGCGGCTATGAATGAAGCTCCTTTCTTCCCTTTGTGTGTGAGGCGTGTATGTATGCGGCTCACGTAGCCGCCAAAGGTGCTGAGCTCTGCATTATCATCCATCTACCTCCCTGGTGTCTCAGGCGCTGTGCACTGCTGCTCATGTTGAGTACGAATATTAAAGTGCGTTTGTGTTCATGTGCAGTCAGTGTGAGTTCCCAAATGTTTACAAGTCATTTTTTTGTGTGCGTCTTCATTTCTGCTTTCAAATCAATCAGGAGCAAATGACCCTTGACCAACTGACCTCAAGAATATTCAATCGTCCACTGTCTCTGCACAGTGTGTGGCACTCTGGTCCATTCTGCTTTGATTGACCTCTCTTTGACACACACACACACACACACACACACACACACACACACACACACTCGCAGACAGACACAATAGGAGACCCGGCGCATTCCTTTCCCCCAGGTGGCATAAAAGACACGACCAGATCAATGGCCTAATGGGCTGCAAACCAATGGCCGACGATCATTAACCCCCGACGAGTGTGAGTTCCTCATATCCCTAGCCAGACTATTGTGTGACCACTGTGTGTGCGTATACAAACTATTGTGTGAGGGGTTTTTTTTTCTGCCGTGTGGAGCTGGTTAACTGCTGGACGAGGGGTCTAACTTAGGGCATTAGATGGTGACAACATGTGTTGTCTTGACCTGAAAAAACGGAGAAATGCTGGACATTAACATGCCGAAAGAGGTGTCCCACAAAGAAATGATAGACAGTATAGTATAACACAGTAGATTTACCAAAATACTCAAGTACGATTTAGTGGTGATTGTACTTTACTTCAGTATTTCCATTTCATGTTACTTTATACCCAGCTACATTTCAGAGGAAATGATTGTTGTATTTACCTCACTACATTTATTTAACAGCTAGTCAGGTTTTGCAGTTTATATATCCAATATGATAGTGCAATGATATACAGTATATAATAAATATAACACTCTTTTTTTCATGCTTTTACTTTGTAACATAACATTTTAAATACAGGGCTGTTACTTATATTTAGTTTGAGTTGCTTCTTTTTTCCCAAGTAATTTAAAACCCAAACATTTTGGGTATTTGCAATGACACCACTTCTGCACCATAATTATGCTAACTAAGACTGGCAATAACTTGAAGAGATACCCAGGCATCAAAATTGTATTTCCATCCCTGAATTCCCTTCCCTCTCTTTCTCACTTCACCCCCAAACAGCTCTCAGATTCAGCAGAAGCTCACTCCATCCCTCTTTCTCCTCCAGGCCTCCACTCCAATTCCACTGTGTCCATACAGCCGTGTGTGTGTGTGTGTGTGTGTGTGTGTGTGTGTGTGTGTGTGTGGAGGGCTGGTGGTGGGAGGACAATGGGCAGAAAGGGGGCTGGCTGAATGGGACTATTGAGTCTGCTCAGCCAAACAGAAAAGCATCTTCCATCTCACTTCAAAACCCACAGTTTCACTCTGTACAACCAGGCCTTTATCCTCCATAATTACTCCCTGACACACATGTATACGCACATGCCCGCACACACATATACATATGCATATACATACATACATATTTATAAATATGAATGATTATAGGCGCTATTCACACATATAACACAGCCAGGCTGACTCTTGACAGTCTAAGAAATGTGTCAAGTGTCAGTTTAGTCATTCAGTGTATACACCTGAACCTTACATTTATAATATTCAGAATGTTTTGATGTTTTAATAAATTACATAGCTGTATGTCCACACAGCTGTTTTGCATGGATGGGATGACTCTCAATATAGAATGGCAAGTGTTAAGGTATAGGTGAAGAGAACATACTGCATAAATCATCTTTGTAGACAAGCACAAATGGAGTTTGACCTTCGTTCATACAGTACATGCAGGAATGCTGAGAAATACAGATTTATCGTAGCCGATAAAAAGGGATACTACTAACTTTTATTTTTATGAATAAAATGTTTTCATTCAAGAGCGTCATCACATTATGTTTCCATGCTGGTCGTCCTATAACTGCAATATGTATAATTACATTTTTCTATATTTGGAGAGGATTTTTTTCTTCCCTTTCCATTGTTTACCAATCAGTGGGGGTCTATGGATTATTGTGCAATGTTGACATTTTGTGATGTGTATTGAAATATTTTCTGTGTCATCACTATTTTTGTGAGTTCTTTTCTCTCTGTTTTTGCAGCTAATCGATTGAGTGTCTTATTGTAAGTCGTATGCCTTTAGATACCCTTTTGTCACGTAAGCCATCTGGCTGGTGACGGCCTGGTAGGGTGAAAATGTTGCCTGTTTCAGTCCAATAAAGTTCGGACGCTATTGCAGCCAGCGACTCTCCACATTTCTCTTCCCCTTAATTTGCATGTTCACCTGCACCTGACCTAAAGATATATTACGGGGTGTGCATGCTCACCCAGCTGGAGAGAAACAATTCAGCCAGCGCATATAAATTAAATACCAAAGCCATCTAAGCCTCGTTTTCTTCACTGTTATAGAAAAAAAATAGCTGCAACAGATGTGTCACAATATGTATTAACAACCTAATTCACTATAAGCCCTTTAACAAGAGGTATTATCGTAAACAGCCTGTCAGACAAAGGCAGCAGGCCCTGACAGAGAACATGCTGTCACAGAGTACGGTATCACCGACAGTTTTTTGTCAGTGTTACACTGGGCCATTTAAACTCCACCGTGCTCGTTAGCCTAGATCCAGCCCTGCGGCCAGCCTGCTCATTGTACATCCAGCACACTGGATCATTGTGTAGGAGGATAATCCATACAGGGTAATTGGTACACCCTATCATGCAACACATAAGGACAGCGGGATTTAGATGAGGGTGGGTCGATCCATCTATGTACATAGTTAGGGAGTACTTTAAACGTGTAGAACATTATGTTCGACACAAACAATGAATGAATCAATCAATTAATCAATCCATCCATCCATCCATCTCTCCAAACACAAGCCTCAGTCCTCCGTCTCCCACCTGGCTTGCAGCAGGTCTGTGTGTTGGAATGGCATGACATCTCTCTCCCTCGCTCTCTCTCACGCGCACACACACACACACACACACACACACACACACACACACACACACGGAGAAACAAAGGGTGCAGGCAGCAGGAGATGTGGTGTTGGAGTTCTGTGTGCGTTAGCGATGGGGGCAGGCTGGGTCGGGTGGGGTGGGGTGGGGTGGGGGGGATGCGGGGAGGTGGAAGCTCCATATGGGCACTCCACCCCTTGTATGCCCTCCCTCCCTCCCCCTGCAAACAGGCAGATGTCAAATGGGACGTGCCTCCCTGATGGGGCACAGGGTCACACTGCACAGGGGTAAATAACAGAACAGGAGGGAGAGAGAGGAGAGAGAGAGAGAGAGAGAGAGAGAGAGACATGCCTTCCTGCCAACACCCCCCCCATCCACCCTCCTCAAAACACACCAAAAGAGATGTGTACACATGCTACCAGAGGAAAGCTGCTGACACAAACATGCCAACACATAGACATGGCCATTGAATTCCAATCAGTCAAACAAACATAACATATAAATTAACTTATTAAACCGGACTTTTGATCAAACTGAGTCAAATTTCAAATTGGTTTTCATGGAGAAAAAAAAAAATAATAAATCAAAATAATTGAACCTGAGCCTCATTTCCACTGTAATAGAAAAAAGAAGCAACTCTTTATGCAACATCCATGGTCTTCAGATTATGGTTTTGAAAATTGTATTAAGTTCAATTGTTCATTTTTATTGCCTTTCTATTTGATTGTATTGTAATATTTTATGTATTTTTATTGCACCTTTTTACAGGAAAAGTCTATGGAGGGACAATCTAGTTCAAGCGATGAATGCAATGAAATGTAGCGTTAGTCCATTCACTTATAATATTTAGGCCCACTGCAAATTATATAAGTGGGGTGGACAAAATATTAGAAACACCTCTCTCTATAATGCCTTGTTCAAACTAACATTTTCCAAAAATGACAGTGAAGTTGAATTAACTCCTGTCTAAAACACTTTAAGACTGTAACTTTCATTAAGTTAGCATTTGATGCAGGGCTGTTGCATTAGACTTCTAGCTTGATGTACCTAATATATTGATAACTGAGTGTACTTAAGTATAAATTGCTTAATACCAAACAGTGATTGGTGGATGTTTGAATGTGTGTGTAAAATGTGTGTCTCTAATGTGACCACTATTTGAGTACGAAGGGAGATGCAACTTGACTCAAGGACAGGTGTCAGTTGTGTGTGTGTCTGTATGTGTGTGGAGGTATGGGCTGCAGACCTAAACAAAGCAGGGGAATGGACACGCACGCACACACGCACACACACACACACACACACACACACACACACACACACACACACACACAGGCTGTTCTCTGTGTCTTGAGCCCTGAATGGTTACGCCCGCGGGGCAGGAGTAAGGTTACTTTACATACTGCACTTACAGCTCCCTTTACCACTGGGGTATAAAATGGATTTGAATGAGAAAGAGGGGAACAGAGGGGTGGAAGGAGGGGGGAGAGGGGTGAGAAGGGGGAGGAGGGCCGGGGATTCCCTTTGTGTAACAGGAGGCGAGCTGCTGCTCTGGCATGGCCATGGAGATGGAGGAGCAGGGTCACTCTCCCTGCTCTCCCTCCCTCTGTCCCTGTGCTATAGGCTGGCTGCTCTGTCTCTCCTCCTCATCCCTCCCTCCCTCCATCCATCCCTTCCTCCCTATTAGCATAGCAGCTGCCTGATACAGGGCGTAGGGTGGGGAATGGCCAGGTTGCTGTGTGCATATGTGTGTGTGAGGGTGTTTGTCGGAGGGAGGGATGTTGGGGGGTGAGAGGGGGAGGTCCAGTCAATGGCGGTCCGTCTGGCTGGTGAATAGCAGCTAAAGCAGGCCCCCGCAAGCTAGACAAAGGAGCCAGGAGGGAGGGGATGGGGTCGGGGTGTGTGAGGGAGATGGAGGGAGGAGGGAGGGGTGGAAGAATGAGGCAGTGAATGGAGCGCCTTGTCACTGGCGCTATGGATAGAAGCACAGAATGAACTGGAAGAATGAAAGAAAAGTTCAAAAAGGAGCGGAGGGCAAGGAAAAGACCGGCCCGACCACCTGTCTCTCTCGCTCACTTTATTTCTTTTACTCCCCTTCTTACTCACAGGCAGACTTCGGGGAGGGGGTGTTCACTGGTCGTGTTTAGCAACAGACATGTTTTTGGGCAGAAAGTGTTGCATCAGCAGGATTTCAAGCTCACTGCCATCCACCAGCATGACACTGACTCTGTGCAGATTCCCCTGCACATGGGCTGGTGCTGTGGCTTTTAATGATTGTTGTGCTCCAATCTGTGAGATGCACACAGTGCAAGGCTGTCAAAGAGGAGGAACCCACAGGGAATGTGCTGATGAGTTATAAAACGAGACAGTTGGGTTTGATTATAGACACTGGGTAGAGTAGTTTTCGCAGGATCAAAATAAACAATCTCCTGTTCCATCAATAGTGCTTGTTAGACATAGTTGTTCTGATGAATGGTCAGAGGAAAGCTCAATCTCACTGTTTGTCACTCCCTGTGATTAAAATAAAGCTAAACTTTTGAATGACGAAATGGAACATTGAATATATTGTTTTCTGTCTTAATTGTTACGGTATAGACTACCGAGTGGCTAATGTTAGTGTTTGCTAAACAACCAAGAATGACAATTTGTTACACATACCCGCAGAATACAAATCCCCGCCCGTTTTTTTTAAAAAAGTTTGTGGATTGGTATCATCTTTTAAGCAGCTATTGTCAATATTTCTATAATAATAATCTATCAAATGACTCTGGAATGTGATAGGTTCGCTCCCACAGGCCACCCGACTCTACTCTCAGCTCTACGGAGCGGTTTACCATGTTTTAACTCTAATTGTTTTGGTTTTCAGCGCTTGTCATCAAACTTGGCTGCTTCAAACAACATACGCTACTTGTCTATAGCACCAAACGGTACATAGATACACTTAGCAACCGAGCTCGTGAACACAGTGGAGCATTTGTTCCACTTAAAAACCAGCATTGATTCGGCAAATAACAGAATTCTGTTGTTAAAAATAAACACATTACAGGTGTGTAAAATACCTTCACTGTTGTCAAAGTTGCAGTCAAAGAGCTTTAATGGCGGCTTTAGACGCAAAATTGCGCCAATGACTGAATGCCAGGTAAAATTACAAAAGAATAGGCAGAAATCAAAAGATAAATATCTTGTCGTTTAATATCATCACGAAAAGGAGTCGATCACATGCAGGATCTGAGAAAGGCCTCGGGCGGACAGATGTGCACTTCCCCGAACAGCTGTGATCACTAAGTACATGCCAGGCCTGCTTTACCTCTGTGTTAATTAACTATCATAAACACATTTAAAGGGCCTGCACACCCACATGGGTATTTTCAGTTACTCTGGTTGATTAGACCTCTAGTCAGGCGGAAGCTGGGTGGAGCCATGATGGGAAATGACTCACCACACATCAAACTCTATGCACCAATAAGGATGATAAGAGCTAAATTTGGACCTGAACAGGTGCAACAAAACGAACAAACTGGAAAGACTGTTGACCGTTTCTTTACGTTCCTCTTTACGTGGCCGCAGGTTCCTGCAGCAAGTCTGAAAAAGTTCCTCATATGTGTTGTCATCGTAAATGTAAAACTTATTCAAACAAGCCATTTGTATTACATTATTACCCAATCAGAGTGCAATCCTGTCAATCCCGAGGCACTTTGAGGAAGTCATACACAGGAGCTCCTGTCATTGTACGCACGTTGAACAGAGCCGTTTTAAAATGAGGAATTCAGTGTTGCAAAACCAATTCAATTGCGTTTTACCCATATCACAAGATGTTCAGTTAATCTTGTGTCTTACAGATCAAGTGTAACAATCAAATGAGGGGTGTAAGCATGGATATGAATATTTGATGAGATGCAGAACAATGGCCTTTTGAATGGAGATGGCAGATTATCACACAGACGCACTTGATTGCAGCTGCTGTACCATCGACGCACCAACCATATTTAACTTGATTTATGTGTGAAGAAGAAGATACAATACATACACATGCGCACACAGGACTGTAACCGGTTAAATATGCCAATGTGGCCCATTCACTTTTTTAATAAAGTCATTTTCACGCTGCTTTCCTGAGTTTTCTGGACTCTTGTCTTTTTCCCTGACCGATTTTCCCTGTCTTCTCTGTAAAAAGGCCTCCCAAAAATGCCTTGTGTTGTCTGGCTCACTAAAGCGGGCTGCTCCATGCACAGGCCAGACCAAGACAAGCGAGGAAAGCCAAGGCACATGAAGAACCTATTAGGGGGCCTAGCAGCCAGCAGCAACCCTGGGAGGCCAGCCAGCTCCGTCTGTGAACAATAGGGAACCCAGCTCAACAAAAACATCCTGCAGAAGTGAGAGACTCAGGGGGGAGAGAGGAAAGGACAGGCGAGCAGCAACCCAGATAGCCCATTCGGCATCAAAACACAGAGGGGGCTGGTGTTTGGAGGAGCTAAACGCATCAGGTTGGCGCTTGATGTGGTCAGTGCAGAACATTTGAGGTCAAAGAGGGCTCCGCTGCAGCTCAGAATGCAAGTTTAACAGCTGCTCTAACAATAAAACGCTGTTTTTTTTCCACGTTGAGTATAACTTCAGGATGACACTGAAAGGAAATCTCTCAAACCACAACCGTTATTTCAATCACATTAAATGCAACCCTCCTTGCTCAACCAGTTGCAGCTATAACTGCAGGTCGCCACCCAGCAAATGTTACAACACAAACAGGTCCGACATGCAGGAAGACGTATTGTAGTGTTGCTTTTCCCACGACCCTCCCACAGCAGCGTGATATCAGTTGCAAAGCAGTGTTTCCATGAAAATGGTGACTCAATGAAAGGTTCCTCATAAGCAAAATGTAACCGCCAGTATATGCTTTTATAAATTGAAAATGTTCATTTAAAAATGTTCACTTCAAAATGCACAGACTAACAGTGTTTCTTAACCTTTTTTAGCTGCACATTAATGTGTGTTCCAGTTTTTGGACTCAAGGCCGGCCCATATGAGGCGAGAGTGTTTAACAGTTTAACCAACCATTATCAGGGCCACTTCATGCACCATCACAGAAAGCTACAAAGTACATATTTCACCAAAAAGAAAAATCACAAAAAGAACCGAGTACGTTCCCTTCCCCTCCAACCAATTCAGCTGATTGCAAATGAATCAGTCTTTTCTTAGAAGCATGAGTTGTACGGCTTATGGGAAAGGGGTTAGTGAAGTGAAAAGAACAAAGATCATTTCAGGAAAAGAGTATGGATGATGAGCGAAAGACACCCTCAAGGGTGTGCAAAAGCAGGTTTGTTAGCAGAGAGCTGAATTGTTGCGCAGAGCTTGGGCCTTAATCGTCAGAAAGGGAGCACAAGAGAGGCGTGTGTGTGTTGGACATTTTTTTTTTGAGTGTGTGGATGTAACATAAAACTAGCTCTCGCGCAACACACACAGGGGAGGGGACCCTTCTTTAAACTGAGCCTACCCACAATGCACTGGGCTCTTTTATCCCGGCAGTGAAAGGATGAGGCCAGATGAATGACAAAAGGAGAGAATGGGGATCTGGGTTGGGCCCGGCTTGGAAGACAGGGAGGGAAAAGAGAGAGAGAGAGGAGGGTAGGGGTGTGTTTCCCAAACCAACCTTTTCTATGAAAGATGCAGGAGGGAGGATGAGGAGGAGGACTGAGTCAGAGGAAATGTTGCTTTTTTTTGCTCGAGCGCTGAGGAAGAAATGTATGCATACACAGATTTTTGAGTTTAATGATTTCTTTACTGGCTTGTACACAAACGTACAAAAATAATACAGCACTCATCTCCACATGACATCACGTCATCATCACAGTGTTACAAACGTTCAAAAATAAAAGAATAGAAACAAAATGAAACATGATGGAACATCTGCATCACTCATGAAAAATCAGCTGTTTCCTCTTGCTTGAAATGAAGCAAGACCAGAAACACAACTTGGTCCAAAGAAGTCAGCACTTAAAAAAAAAAAAAATAATAATCATCTCACTCATGTACACCAATTCGGCGGCTGGCTCCTTACGTCATAAATGTTATGACCCTGGAAAGCCAAACAACCACACAACCGTGCAATTTTTAACCATGTTACAATGATCTTACCATCAAATGTATTATTCCCCTTTCAAAAAAACAGGAAGACAGCACTTCAAAAAAGAAAGTGCCCCCAGATATCATCATCATCATCATCATCAGCGTCGATATATATATATATCCATATGTATATATACATACACCCAATCACAGAGATACACGCATCTTTGTTAAAAAAAAAACATCATGTTTTTTTCCACAAAGTAACACACACATTAGGACTTTATCACCTGGAGCATATATTTATACAATAGTATTTTGTTGTGTTTGTTTTTTTCTATTCAGAAAAAAAATTTAATGTCGACATAAAAGTCAACTTTTCAACAACAGTCATCAGTGCAATATTCAAAGGAGAGAAAAAAAAAAAAAGGGAAAGAACATCAAGTTTAAGACAATTGATGCATATTTAATTTGTTGCCTGATACCAATCTATACCTTGATGTGGCGGAGCTATCGCTTCAGATTACTTGTGGTTGTTCCGGGGAAGTTCTCAGTCTGGATGCCCCCCCCCCCCCCCCCCCCATGAGAAGCTCAGAATCACACAAACACACTTCAATTTATAAAACACACTCTTTCAACAGCTTCTCATGTGGTGAACCAGTGCTGCTGTGAAGCTTCTATACAACTGTTGGCCATTTGAGCAGTAGGCTTTAAAAAAAACAAAAATAATAACATCAACAACAACAACAGAAAAAACAAAACAACCAAAACATACAAGCAGCATTGATACAAATGTTAGGGTGCCATGACTTTCAAAATGCAGCAGGCAAGTTGATGAAACCATTTTATTTGTTTTTCCTTTTTCTAATCTGTGACATCCTGCAATAGTCATGTGTTGTTGCTATTTGAAGTCTTCATCGTCCAACAGTATTAGGGTCCTGCTCAGTAGTAGTAACTATTCCAAAGCCTTGGCTCCTGCAGTTACCCCGTACAAACACTGGGGGCGCACAAGGCTCCGCATTTTTGTGCAATTAAAACTCCCTGCATTTATAAGTCACGTGATACAATTCCATTTTTTTTGTATGACTGAAAAAAAAAAAATCCTAGAAAACAAAAATCCAGGCTGGTGAAGACAGAGATAGAGAGGAGAGTGGAGGTTTATAGGGAAAACAATGGCAGTGTGTGTGTGTGTGCGTGTGTGTGTGTGTGTGTGTGTGTGTGTGTGTGTGTGTGTGTGTGTGAGAGAGAGAGAGAGACAGACAGAGAGAACCACAGACTCCCATGCAGAAAGGCAAAACGATGCATTGCTCGACAAAATTGGTTTGGTTGTAGTGTAAAATAAACTGCCCCGACTGAGGATGCAGGAATGGTTTCATTGCATCTTCTGTACTGAAGTCCATCGGTCTGGTAGGCTCCAAAAAAAAAAAAAAACATAGCCTACTGGCATGCGGATGATCACAGACAAATTGTGAATCTCCTCAGACTCCAAAGAACGTGGCAGAGTGGTGAGAGAGCTGAACAACTTGAGAATACTTTATAGTCGAGGTAGCTGGCAAAAGGCAACCAAACAAAGTCCTTTTAACGGGAGGGGGGGGGGGGAGTCTTCTTGGGTCAACCGGCTTTAACAGAAGGGGTTTCTGGGGGGGGGGGGGGTGGCAGGTCTACCTCCACACGGGACAGTTTATACCTCGAGTCTGAAGCAGCTTGAGTCACCCCGAGATATTCATATATGTGTTTTTTTTTAAAGAAGAACCACAACATGTTCAAAAAAAGCATCTTCTCAATGTACCTTCATAAATAAAATGAAAAACAAACAAACCCAGCCTGCTTTCACAGTGATGACTAGGATGTTAATAAAATACTGAAAGGAGATTATAAAGTGAATTCCAAATGCGACTTTTTTTTTTGATACAAAGCGAAAGCAGCGGTTTTTTTTGTTTTTTTTTAACGCAATGACCATCAGCAAAAGTGGTCGCAACTGGCCTGAAAAGTTGGACGCCAGCATGGTGAGAACTGCACGAGCGCATTCAGCTGCTGTCTCTTGTTTTCTCTTAAAAAAAAAAAAAACACAAAGTAAAGCTATTGTGTACAGTACTTTACAACAACGATGGAGCCACTTGTTGTTACATAATGATTACACATGTGAAAGCGTGTTGGATAGCCATAATGCCGCTCTTTGAGTAAAAAAAACAAAAAAAAAAAAAAAAACGAAACCTCTGGTAGCCAACAGAGGGCAACCCTTCTTCTCTTGTTCGTGTCTTCCCTTTCAGATATTCCAGCATGCAGCCATTTAGCATCAAGTGCCGTGTTTCATATAAAAATAACTTAAAACGGGTGAACAATGAGGAGCAACAACCCCCCCCCCCCCCCCCCCCCCCCCTCCTCCCCAGGAAGAAACTATTCAACTGTATACTGGAGATGGGAGGTCATGGATAGAGATAAACTGGGCCATCTGCACTTCTGGAGTCCAAACACACACACATGTGATACACAGACACTGGCTTCTTTTGTATTGGACGACAAGATCTAATATACACATTCAAGAGGAAAGCTTTAGTACCAACAAACTCACCGAAATGGCGTTTCTTTTGTTAAAGAGTCGTGTTGAAGCGCTGTGTATGAGCCATGCGATACTTCACTCAGGAGTGCAGAGAGGACCCCGTTTGGTTTACAATGAGGGAAGATTATTCTGCAGGGCTAGTTTTATTTCTCTTTTATATATATATGTGTATATATATATAAAATTTGGCACAACTATATAGATGATGGCAGTTTTTTTTTTTTTTGCTTTTACAAGAGCCTGGCTTTCCCGTGTGTTGCAGCTTTATTTTCCACTTGTTGTTGTTTTTTTTATTTTCTTATTTTACCTGACAGCAGAGACAGATCACCGGGCGCCAGATGAGTACTTGGCCTTGGTGATGAGGTATAGCACAATGTCTTGGTGGCCACCGAAGGCGGCGATGTGTAAAGCGCTCCACCCTTCCCTGTTGGCCAGTCGAATGTCTGCGCCAAACTTCACCAGCAGTTTTACCAGCTCCAGGTTGCCGTCAATGACAGACTGGTGGAGGGCCGTCTGTCCCTCCGGCCCGAAGGAGTTGACGTTGAACTCGCAGTTCGTCATGTTCTGCAGCAACGAGTGCAGCTCCTTGGTGTTGCCCTTCTTCACCGCCTCCTGGAAAACCCGCTGCGGCGCGGAGCAAGTCGACACATCCGCCTGGCTCATGGTGGCAGGTCGCTGGAGGTTGGGGAACCAGTAATCCTGCCCGGGGTCTAAAGCTGATAATACTCGTCTTCTCCCTGTTGAGCGTCTCTGGTCTGGTGACAATGCCACAGTTACACTGGATTATAACCAGTTATTAAGGCACTTTTTATAAAGTACTAAAATAAAAAATAAAAAGATCACTGTATATATCCCAAAAAGGACAAGAGAGGAAATAACACACTTGGTGTGCAAAAAAATGTTAATATTTGTAGAGATCCTAAAATCCCTAAAACATAAAAAAAGGATGCTCTCAAGCGATCCAGGGGTCTCTGGACGTAGTTCCTCCTCCGTAGCAGCAGCAGGTAGCCTGAAGCAGGGGATGGAGAAGAGAGGACACCTCCGACTTCACTTGGGGGGGAAATTGGTAGAATGACCACTATCTCCACGGGACAGTCTCCGCAGGTTTTCCTTGAACGGTCCGACCCGAGTCCTGGTGAACACGTCCCGGCTATGTGTCGCTGCTCATGTGGCCAGGGTGTCTGGGAAAGACAAAAAAAAAAGAGACAAGAGAAGTCCACATGAATCCCGATTCCTCACCAACTGACTGCGAGAGACCCCACATTCCGCCACATCCAAAAGGGTGAGCGAGACCTCCATGCGCACACGTTTACGCACGGTTACACGGCTTTGCCACTAAACATGTCTGGAAGTGTAATCCGCTGCACATTTGTGACTTACCTGTGACAGATGGACGAGTCCGTAGCGACGAAAACGATACAAATCCACCGTGTGGCCCCGGTCTGTGTCCTCCGCGCGGTCCGTGTGAGTCTCTGCCCTGCGCTGCGCTCTGGGAGAATATTTTACGCGTCCTTTATTTGCATGACAATACCATCCCAAAAGAATCAACTGTGGAGGAATGGGCGGAAACCCGGGGAGGTTATAGGCTGCCGGCTCGATTAGGGGGGGGGGGGGGGGGGGGGGGCGGGATCAGTAGCCCTGTGAATCCGCGGGGAGGGAGGCGTGGACTGCCGAGGAGGGAGCCAAACGTTGCTTCAGAAATATTAAACAAGCCGCCCGCAGCAATGGTGAGCTCCATATCCGATCTCCTGTAGCCGACCCCAGGAAGCGGACTGAAAGCCAGAGGCACGGAGCTGACAGAGCTGTAAACTGCTGAGAAAGCGGGGCACGTTGTAAAGGATCATCCACTGGATTTAACATCAACAGGAACTCCGAACAAAAAACGCCAATAAGCCTCTTCACATTGACAGCGATGTAAATGACTAGGGACTAGGGACTAGAGGGCGTCGGACAGGATTTTCATTCATGCAAAGAAAAAAGTCGAATGAAACAAAGTTACATGGCAACTTTGAATTTTATACGCAAAATCAATGTGGCTGTACACTGTTTACATTTGACTTTCAGGTGAAAATTCAAGAAAAAGGAAATAAAAGTAATCAGCTCGTGGACTAAAGGTTGAACATATTATTAGTCAAAGGGTTTATTAATGTCTATTTTTAAATAAAGGAGTATCTGGACTAGTTCCACGTTACATGGGGGCAGAAAAGGTGCTGATAATGACATGCCAAGAGAGGGTGTGGTTTACATCTGTGCTGCTGTTTGTGGCCCAACTTTCTCTGTGGGCACTGCCAGTGAACGTCGCAGTGCCCACGTTTGTTGAAAAAAAAAAAAAAAAAAAGGAGCACAATGCCGTGAACAGATGTGCCAGGGCCATTTCAAATCCAGAGGTGCAGTTCAAAGTTGTATTCTCCAAATGGCTGAGGCTCGAGGGAGACATATAAATGTCGTTTCAACAGTGGCTGTCTGAAGTGTGAACTCATCTAAAACCTCAAGGCAGTGATTACCTCCGAACCAAACGGCGAGGACAGTAAAGTACAACCCCCCCCCCCCCCCCCCCCTCCAAAACGAGTCCATCTAAAAACACCCCGCGAGGAGGAGATTATAGGTGGCTGTTTGAATCATAAACTGCGGATATATTCCAGTTGTTTTAGACTGTGGGACTTCGAATAACAAAAGCCCCTCGCTACTTCCTTTTTGTAAGTGAAAAGAAGTGACGCTGTGTGCGGATTGACACGCCACTCAGCTCAGCCCCCCCCCCCCCCCCCCCTCCATCACCGTGGGAACTGAGTGTGTGTGTGTGTGTGTGTGTGTGAGAGAGAGAGAGAGAGAGAAAGAGAGAAAAACAGGGTAACGGTGGTGATAGATATTGAAAGATAGACACAGGGTTTGACAGAAAGAATGCATGTGAAAGCTACAGCGCCGGATAGAGAAAGAGACAGAAATGCGTGGAAACCACACCAGGTACACAGCCTCCATCTCAGCCTCCCTCGGGGCCATCTGCTCCGTTTCGGCGGCCCACGCTGCATCTCATCTGTGTGACACTTTATAAAACCGCTCTCCGCTCTGATGGTTCGGTGGCTTTCACACTGTCCTCGTTTTCCCACACTCTGAACTGTACATGTGGCGCGCGTCTGCAGCCGCATCTGTCTATACGCGAGCGTGTCATTTGGGCGTCTGTGCGTCAGCGTGGGAGAGGCAGCGGCAGAGATCCCACTTATGGAGGTCGCAATCTGCTTTATTTAAGTCCAAAAAACAAACAAACAAGCTGTCAACTACTGGCTGACTGAAAACATGACTGACATCCTGTAAACACATTTGGAGTGCATTATCATGGTCATAGACGTTCGTTTTAGACTTTGACTGACAGGTGTCCATTAAAGTCACACACGTCTTACCTAAAACTAGGTCAAGTAGTCAACCGCACTTCTACTGTACTGCACTTCTACTGTACTATCATTGCAAGCTATAGTTCACAAAACCACAGGTAATCCCATGACGGGATTTATGCTTCAAGTTATGTTAACAAACCAACTTGAAAAATATGAAGTAATATTCCCTTATGGTTTGGTGGTCATGGTAAGAGCTTGATGCAGCACTCCAAAGTGTCCCAGTATAGAAAATAACAGATTTGCAGCAATTTAACTCTTAAAAAAAATCAAATCTATTTTTTTAATAGAATGACAAAGTGATCATGTAAATCTAACTGGATTGCTTGGGTCCAATATTTTATACAGGACACCCTGGGGTGCATTATCAAGGTATGACCACAAAAGCTAAGTTTGATCCACTTTTTTAAAGTGTGTATAGTTTCAGGATAGAGAGTGCTTTATAATGTACAAAGCTGTAAACCCTTCTCGGCAAGTCTGTGATTTTGGCCGATATAAATATTTGACCTTACTTGGGTTTAACATATGATAAGGCGAGTGAACTATTAGTGTAACAGTGTGTTGCTGTTGGCCTGAATCATGTTTAAACCCAGTATGGAATGTGAACAGACACCTGCCAGCCAATAAGAAATAAGTATTTCTGCTGGCCTGATTGAAATTCAGATATTTGACTTTGGGACTTAAATGATGGATAGCCAGAAGAGTGTGTGTGCAGGAGACTGTGATTCAGCTGTTTTCGAAACTTTTAGGTGCATCAGCGGGTGTTTTTTCCTCTGCAACAAGTATGGTGCAGCTGCACCAAAACAAAGAGGCTGGCTCTGACTCACTCCTAGAAATATCTTGAATATAAGTCAACCCTTGCAAGATATAGGATACAGTAACAGATGTGTGTTCCTCTCTGCAGTCTTTATATGACACAGCATTAACCTGCGTGGCCATACTGGAGTCCAAAACACACACATATATATATGTGAGTGTATGTGTTTTCTGAGGGTTACTGAATGGTGCGGAACATCTTCTGGAAAATCAGGAACATCTGTCCGCTATCAAAGCTTTTGGCTGCAGTGCGTCTGGACACTTGGAAAACATTTGCACAGACCGCAGGAGCCAAAAGTTGCTCTGATTGGATGAGTTTCTCCCCAAAAACTCTGTGGCATTTGCTCTTCTCTCTGCCCTCCCCACCACTTCGCTCGCCGGGTCTTTATTGGTAATGTGTGTCTGGGAAGCAGCCAAAACCAGATGCAATCATGCGGCTCTTGTGAATAGGTACTTCTAGTAGTGATTAAATACTTCAAACAATTATTTTGCAATCTCATATTTTCTCTTTGACATGCCCAATCAAGCAAAACAATTTGGTTAAAATGACCAACGACGCATTATATGCGTGCGTAAAAGCGCAAACCAGTGAGAATTTGCAATAAACGATCTCCAAAAATATTATGGACAACCTTTAGCGAGCACAGTCCGGTTTTGTGTAGTCAGTCTGAGGGGTCGCCTCGGCACGGAGGCTGTGCTGGGGGGGCCAACTCTCCACACACTGGTCACACAAAGATAAAACAAGTAATAACGTTACTCTGCTTCTATTTATGCAGCCATATCTCTGTTACTGTGTGTCGATAAACAAGACGCATTTCAGCGACACACGAGAGAACCCAGAGCCGTGCAGTGTTGGTGTGGCTGTCTTGTAAACGGACAGATCGGGGACAGAGAAGCCGGGAGGAGCCTCACGTCCCGTCCGGGGATGTGGTGCGCACGCACGTCGCCGAGAGTCCAGATCGGGAAACGTACACACTGGGATACACGAAAGAAACCTCGTCATATATTTTTAAAAAAGCCGATTTTTTAATATATGATAAAGCTTCTTTGGCAATATTGTTATTTTACATTTTCAGAGAGATATGGAGAGAGGGAAAGAGAGAGAGAGAGAGAGACGTTTCACCGGGAGGGAGGGTCTTCTGAATCCAATTCATTCCGGGCACCACGTGTCCTCAGAGCGTGGGAAAGAGGCGAGCTTTTCTTCCCAGCAAAGAAAGAGCAAGGATCAAATAACACGGTGCTGCAGCAGAAAGCTCGCGCTCTGCGCAGAGGCAGGGGCTGCGACCACCCGGACAAGGACAGGAGAAGACACACAGAGAGCGGCTTATTTGGGAGCCAGGGTGTCGACTTCACCCGTAGCAATAACGATACTTCAGGGTAGATTAATGTTACTGTGGTTATTATAGTCTGCTGAAGAAAAAAGGGCAATATGCCAAGACGTTTCTACTCCTGGATTTGGGAAGTGCAATCGTGTATAGTCCTAAAATAATATCATCAGGCTTGTGGTTCAACGGTCATTTTGCTGATAGAGATTTATTTTCCTCTAGTGTAACGTCCAACTGATAAGAATCAGGCCGGTCTCCCTACAGATGGATCTCAACGGCCTTCTCCTGCTGGCAAAATCACTCATGTTTATCAACCTTTTTACACACCTGGCAGAGGTTGAGATCAATTAATATACAGTCAGAAATCAGTCTAAATGCATGAATAAAGAAGTTAAGGATAAATGAATCGCCGTATTAAATGGAAATGAATATTTTCGATAACAAAAGTGAGTGTCGTCAAAGTGTGTCCAAGGCATTTCTTTGTATTTGGTGCTAGGAAGTGGTACCAGCAGCCTTATACATGACTATATAGGGTATATATTGGGGAAAAAACTAATATTACAAACTTTCAAAATTCACAACAGGATTATCCTAAATATCCTAAAGTCAAACATTTACAGTGTATATTACAGGATGCTGCGCAGTAAGTCATGTCTGAGACGGACCGTAATCCACATGATCTCCTCCGTCCAACGCGGGTTCTTGTTAATGAGAAGCAGGTTCAGATCAATGGACAGTGAACTTCACATATTAAGCCACGGAGACCCAATTTGCGTCACATTATTCGTCAGAAGTGACCGTACTCATGAAGTCCTCAGCGATAACGGCATTATTAACGTTACTTACTGCAACAAAAAAAGCCCCAAAACCTTCATTTTGTAACGCACCCGAGGTTATGCAGTTTGGTAAATGGTGTTCCATTACTCACATGTGGAGGTCCTGACCTGCTCTTCGCACGTGTGATGTAGAAAATTGTCCACTTCTTCCAAAAATCATTTAGTTAGATAACACCTCATTCCAAAGTCACTCCTATTTCCACAACTTGCTTCGATTAAGATTTGGCAGCAGCCGAGTGAGTTCCCTGTAAACTGACAGCTTGGGAAGTTAGTGATCCAAGAATTTCAGCTTTAACACATTAAAGACTTTATATCTGTGAACTCCATCCAGTTCTTCATGGTAATCAGGTTATCGTGTGCACGTTCTGGAGGAAAGCTTTCACTTTAAACGTTGTGAGGAAATGTTAATCATTGTCCGGGGGTCACTGAATCACCCTGAGGTCCAACTCTCTTGACTTCCTTCTGTGATTCAAACACACTGAAAACACATTTACCTCAGTGAGTCACAGTATGACCCCGTCTTTGGAAGTCACTGTGGCTTTTTTTTTTTTTTTTTGATGCAAGTTACGTGATCAATTAAATAAAGTGAAAACATGGCTGTGGTCTCCGACGATTTCACGAGTGTAAACAGATCAGCCTTCCAATGGAATCTCAACAAAATGCCTGCTATGCACAAAACACCAAACATATTTAATTGCACAACTTTTCACACATTAGATCTGTTCAAACTCGTCTGGGGAATCTTATGTTCAGCAACAACACAAATCCAATGTGGGGTGCAGAGGAGAGGAGAGTTGGAAAGAAGAAGGTATGAGAAAATGTGAAGGGATTCAGGCGGTGTGTGTGTGTGTGTGTGTGTGTGTGCGGTGGGTTACTCTGTGACCCGTCTGCTCTTCAGCCTCGGGGCACAACCCCCCCACACTGTTAGTGTTACACCTGACAGACATCAGAGAAGCTTAGATGATCTGTTGATGATCATGCTCTCCGCTCTTAATCCTTCACCATCTGTCCTGTGAATGTTCCAAACACGTCATAAATTAACTCTACGCAGACAGAAACAACCGTGACTTCTCACAGATTAAAAACATGAAATTAAAAGCACTTTATTCACGCATATTGAGCTTTCAGCTAAATAATTAAAAATGATACAGATTTAATCACAAAGAATGGAAATATATAGCACCACCGACTGCTAAAAAAAGGCCACAGAACTTAGCCCCGTCATTTCACCGCTTAACTCTGAAATCAAAACAATAAAATATCGGAAACAAATAAAATAGCAACAAACTTTATAGTTTGATTGATAAGGAAGAATTAAAATGTCTCAATATACAATTTTAAACCATAAATCACCATAAATGTGGTAGAACAGTAAGCACAATCAACAACAAAAATGACCGAGTCACAACTGGATCACAGCTGACCGGTCTTTGGTTCGCTGAGCTTTGAACTTATGAACGTAAAAGGTCTTAGAACTGTTGAGACGAGATGCGTCGGCTTTTTTTTTTTGGTATGACACATTTTAAAACCAGATGGTGAACAGGAAATCCAATTATTTCAAAGGACTTGAAGTTTGTGTCTCACTTGTGATGTCAGGTGAATTCTTAATGCCTCTTTTATTTTTACACTTTTAGCCAATTAGAAAAGGGAAAAAACTAATAATCTAATTGGATTTCATGACAACTCCAGTTCTAAATGTGTAAATTATTACTACGGATGTACTTGAGGGTCAGGTAAAGTGCAGTAGCTCTACAAATGTCAATTCTGCGGTGCAGCCGCAGCTGGTTCAGGGTCCTTGTCTGTTATGTGTAAGACATCCTGAAACATGGAGAGGACGCGGCCAAAGTGAGAGCCTTCCCAGAACACCTTGCCACATCTGGTGCAGACATAGAAGAGCGGTATCCTCGGCAGGAGGGCAGGGGGCACGGCGTGGAGCTGGATGGGTGCCCCCCCGGGAAAGGTCAGGGTGTCGGGGTCCAGCTCTGAGAGGGGGGCCCACTGACACTGAACATACCTGGGGATTTCAGGGGTCACACTTGGGGTCAGAATGTCTCCAAGCGTCTCCTCTTCCTGTTGTTGTGTGTGGTCAATGATGTCCTGGCCCTGCAGAAATCCTGCAAACAAAATACAGACATTTGATGAGTTTACTTCAAAACTACGTTAAACAGAAGCGAAGAAGTAAAGATAGATACATCCCGACACAAGGAGTCCGCTGATGCTCCACTGACCTTTCTGCTTAAGCATCCTGGCCATGTCCTTTCTGGGCACCGCCGCGTACTGATCACTGTTACACGCCTGCACAAACACATAAAAACAGTCATTAGCAGCAGGGCTGAAAGAAGCGTTTTCAAGAGCTTCCACTCATCAAAAGCGTCTTGAAGAGGAAAAACATGACGAAGAGGAAAAAGAGGAAATACGTTCCACATACTGCAGGAAAACATTGAGGTAAAAATGATCTCACAGTGGATGAAGAGTGGACGTTGAACACAAGTAACTGTTTACCTGCATTCAACCACAGCCTGCTCGAACGTGATTGGTTAATACTACCCGGACTACAAACGGAAACCAGAACGCTTCCAATACCAAAATCCTGTCCCGTTGCCTACAGATCCTGTATATGAATGCAGCATTGAGTGTGAAACTGTAGGCTAACTTTAGTAATGCTGTGGTAACAACAGTGACCAGAGTTCACCGGTCAAAAGTCGAAAAGTGTCGCACCTTTGTTAAAACCAGGAGTAGCTCAGGATCTTAAGAGCACGCAAACGTGTGTCGTTGACCCATTCACACAGACACTTTCCTCAGTGGCTGCTTTGGTGTGAAAGGGGCTAAGTGGTACAGAAAGATCAGATCAGAGTGTGTCTGTGTGTGTGTGTGTGTGTGTGTGGACAGCGTTTACGCCTCAGTAACGTTCACATGTCCATGCTGTCCTGGCTCTCCATGGTAAAAGGTCTCCCTGGTGGGACATTAGTGACCTCTTGTTTGCCGGCCCCCTAACGCGCACACACACACACACACACTGGTCTGTAAGCCATCCTGACAGCATGTCGGTGCTAAAAGCCTCGTCAACACACCTGAGCTCCACCCAGCAAACAGCATTCCACTTAGAGGTGGGCTGTAAATCAAACCACGCTCACAGAGACCTCAGAGCAAGATCCCTGACTGGCTCACTTAAAGACACTTCTCTTTCTTTATCCGGGAAAATATCGGGCGCTTACACCCAACGAACGCAACAGTATGTCCCTTCCTCTGTGTGCACATGCAGAGACGGGTGTTTGTGTCTGTGGTAACTGAGGTCGGGACAGGAGAGAGCGGCTAGACAGTGGAGGTGTGGGAAAAGCAGAGGTGTCATCTCCTGTCGTCTGTGGGAATGAAGTTCATCTCTGTCAGTGCACTCTGTATTTTCCTCCTTGTATTCCCCACACGCGCACACACACACACACACACAATTCGCACAGGCTACACTGCAGTGCGCATAGACCGCATGCATATACTCGTATGCGGCGCATACACATGGCTCACACGTAGAAGTGTGGCGGCAGCCAGGAAAACAGACCCAGCTATTTGCTCAGCTCAAAGTTTCCCAGAGCAGAGCAAGCCACAACCTGCTCTGAACTCTCAAGGCTAAGCCGCGGACATGCAGGCACACATGCACACAGAGCCTCGCACACATGCAGCCTGGATGGAAGCAACTCCATCGACAATTAATCAAAACACGGCGCGTTTTTTTTTTTTTAAGAAAGTGAAATCGTGCAACGTTATAAAATACATAATGACAAACGTTGCAGTGATATTAACACACATTATAGTGATATAAAAGATATGCATTCATGGAAATGGATGCGACACAACGAGCCTGCACGGTGATGAGGTTTAAGGGTGTCTTATATTTTAATAAATAGCTCTGCGCCTTCATTTAAGATCCGAAAACCACGTTGAACCAGGTGATTTCTGGGCTATTTCTCCGTTTCTGGCTTGCTGAAGGATGTGACTTTTCCACAGCACTACTTAACTCCTGGAGCCGTCAGTCACGCAGTTGCCACAGAGAGCTGAAGAAGAACAAACGTATGACGGCGCCTCCTCTGCAGCCCCCGCATGTCACAGAAAGCAATCGACTGACAAGTGATGTGAAAACCAATCGTAGTTTGGCGTGTTTGCACAGGCAAACGATCATGTGTGTGATCAACATGTGGCTTCAGTCACCACAGTCTGGACTTTAAAAACAATTTGTTTTCCAGAACTGATGCTCCAAGATTTGTTTTTTATGTTGTGGCCTTAAGATCAAAAGGCCACCAAAAACAGTTTATCTTATTCTTTTTGTTATCATACTCGATATAGTTTTAGGCAGTTGCTACATTGCTGCATTTTCGGAGTCTTTTGTTCGGTCTGTTTTTCAGGGAACCTCCTGCATTCTCACACTCCGTGTGGCCGCGCCAGGGAAAGAATGCTCCTTGCCGTGACAACAAAAGGCTATCTAAAGTGTGATACTGTGTTTCAAAGGATGGGAGGTGGTGGAAAAAAAAAAAAGAGGAGAAAGGGGGGATAGTGGAGAGGAGGTAGGAAAGAGAGGGAGGGGGAAAGAAGGAGGGGGGGGAGATTTTTCCCTAACGTTCTCACACACACACACACGCGCGCACACACACTGCCTCTGTAGGCAGCTCCCATGGGAAAATCCTCGACCAATCTCAAAAGGCGGTGCTTTTCGGGCCGATGTAGGTCACATGGTCCGAGCAGCCAATTGGGCACAAGTGATTTGATTCAAATTGTGGCAAGTCAGGTAAGGGGCAGCGTGGGAACCGGAGAGAAGGGGAGGAAAGAACTGCACCGTCATTTACCTTTGAAAATGTTGTCTTTTCAGTCATTTAATTCCACCGTTCAAGGCTTGCTGTGGTCCAAGAAATATACACAGCACGTGAGAAAATGACATCTTTTTCTAGAAACTTCAGTTTACACCAGAGATCCATCGTTTGCTCCCATTCATCGCATGGTGTTGGACATTCTGCCATATTTGGTTCCCCGTCATTCCGTCATAACATCTTGTTGCCACTGTGAAATGATGTAGGTCCTCTGTAAGCGGGATGGCACGCTGAGCTGGAAAAAGCAGCCTCACACTCCTGTAAAATGATGAGTCAGGAGAAGCTAACTGGCTTTTTTTCCTCTGCTTTTTCCCCACACAGTCCCGAGGTCATGCTAGGTGACTTTGGATACCCTTCAAAAGCAATTGACAATCTCACACATGGATTTTTACTCACGTAGATTTTAACTGTGGAAAGGTGACCTGTTTTCATTTTCTTTGGCCGGGCAGACGGACGAAAAAAAAAAAAAAAAAAGAGCAGAAAGAGTGGAAACATCTTGCTTCATTTAACACTCTTCCACTGAAAACGCCGACATCGCGTCAGTATCATTAAATCAAGAATAAAGCCTGAATACCAGTCTGCAATCTGCAAGGTAATACTGGTGACCAAAGAGGTGAGAGCGAGTCATGAAATGATAAGATGAGGGTGCATGGGTAAAGAATTTAGTGAATTCAGATGAGCTATATGAATTAACACACATTATATCACCAAGAAAGAAGCGAGGTAAAGTAGTTTGGTTCACCCTGCATATACTGTCTCGAGGAGGGAAATACTGCAGTGACCTACTAAACACATGTACTTTCCCACAGTGTCCTGAGGGTATCTGGCCAGTGTCTCAGCCCCGGCAGTCTGAGGTAATTACCTGCTCTGTTAACTAACCATTACCACCTGAGAGCAACCTGAACTTGGACCACAGCAGAGCCTGTCTGGGCTTGACATCACATACACACACACACCCCTTCCTCTGACTCACTTCACAAACATATACACTCACACTTACTTCGCAGGCATGCAGAAGATGTAAAAGCTCACATTCAACTCTCTCACACTCACACTCACACACACACATACACACACTTCCCCTGACTCACGTTGCACCCACTCATCACACCTGCAACTCGCATTATGTCCTCTCAGATTTTCCCAGGGTTGCGTCCATTTGTCTTCCATAAAATATGACACTTTATTTTGTGCGTAAAGGCCTCGTATGTAAACAATATGTACATTGGCATGCATAAGGACGACATTAAAAATCCAGTGAACTTCGAGTCACCCGAGACAGATGTGTTATGGTTTCTATGTCACGTTGCTTTATTATTTCAACACTACCTAATTGACCCTTGCGCTCTACTCTTATTTTTCTCGGAGGGTTGAAGGGGTGCGACCCCGTCCGCCGAGTGCGCCAACATCCATTTCTTATTGGCAACAATGACCATGAATAGATCCCCTGACTTTTCTTTATGAACAAGCATGTTTAGAGTTTAAATCCATTTCTTTTATCTTCTCAATAAAATCATACATGTCCTAAATGTATGAAATGCAGCATCTGCTATACAGTAAGACTGTCATCACTGAAGTGGTTGTATTATGGCTTTTTTTTAAATTTAAAGACAATTACATGGTTGACTTAATTATAAGACAAATCTCTTTAGTTTGTATCTATTTTACTGCAAAAAGGGTGAATTTAATAGGTTATTGTAGTGACAACATTCGGGTCATGGTAGGTAAAATTACACGTGAAACGTATTATATAACACAATCTATATACAACACAAGATGAGGCACAGCATTCATTTCTCTGCCCTTCAGAACATGCTATGTCAGCCTGTTTAACTCTTGCTCAATCCCGTTTTGTCAATTTCTCTTTTCCACTTTCGCCCCATTTTCTCACCCTTCACTTGGCCCCAACAGTTTTGCCTTTTCTTTCGCCCCACAGTTCCCTCTTCATTGGCGCTCACTAAAAGGGGGTAATGAAGAAGAAGATAATGGTCTAGATTCGAGCAGATAACAGTCTAGCCGTCACACAAATAGCACTAATGCTTTCCCTCGGCTTGGCACAGTCAGTTCATTCTGTTTTTCACCCACTCAACCTTCAACCTCGATCTCTATCTCTCTCTCTCTCCCCCAACCCCACCTACGTATGTCTTCTCTCTCTCGCTCCGTGTCTTGCTCGCTCCATCCTCCCCCTTCCAGTGTTCCCTTCAATCTCCTTCTCTCTACTCGTCTCTCACCTCTAACCTCCTTCTTTCTCTCCATCTCCAAGTACTCTTTTTTCTCTCTCTCTCTCTCTTCAGACGCCGGATAGCTGGGGCCGGTCTAAGCCAAAAACCGCCGGGGGAGAAGGACGTAGTGAAAAGGTCCGTTGACAATGCTGCTCACCGGGCAGTGGGTTTTGAAGAGGGATAAAAAAAACAGCTCATCTCAGAAACATAAAAAGATGGATTAAACAGCCAGCCAGCCTCTATTGATATGTTGCTTTTTTTGGATTATGAGTTGAAATTAAAACAGCCAGACTAAACATTCTGAGTTGGGGGGACAATGTGTCGGGAGGCACATGACATTCAACACTTGCCCTAACGTGCTCTTCAATTGTAGCGGTTAATTCCAATGTCAGCGTCAGACAAAGCAGACCGGCCGAAAGGTGAAATGATAAGTTCAAAAATTGAAATCAGAAAAATTGATGAGACAGAAAATTTATCTGTTTTGATTTAATGCATTAAGCAAAAAATTAAAAAAAATTTCGACATGTTTTTCTTTTTCTTTTCAGAAAATAAACTGAATGTCTTTGGGTGTTAAACAATACAGTTCTTATGTCTTTTGAGTAAATAAAAATGAATTGATTAATCAAGAAAGTTAACAGCAGCTATATTGATGATGACAATAACACACACTGAAACCTTCCACGGATCCCTGATCTCTTTCTAGATGTGTATACATCTCATTAATGTTTGAGCCACAGACTCAAACTGTAGTAAATTAATTCAAAGTCACACCGACATTTGTAGCAACGCATATGACTCAAAATCCATCCTCCTAGTAGGAATTCTCTCAACTGTTACTCCATCTGTCCAGACAACAATAGACGGTCTTTAAATAAACAACAACAACTACAACAACAACAACCAAATGGGTAAATGGATTGCCGCTAAAAATAAGTTGGAAAGATGGCGTAAGAAGGTGTTGGTAGAAAAGATAGATAAGGGACAAACTGTATCATGTGTATTACGTTTTTAAATGCTGACAAATTCATTGTTGTTCACATTAACCTCACTAAGCATTCAAATTCCAGAAACAAATACTGTAGTAGATAGCTATGTAGCTATGTAGGTAGCTTGTAATATGGACAGTGCGTTAACTGAAATAAACCGCCAATGAGAAACACTTCAGCGCTCTCTGGTTTTAGCCTGAGAAGTCATAAATAATCCGTACATGTAGATTCATACATGAAACAAAGCAGCGCTCTGAATTGTTCTCACAACCTACTGAACACCTATAAGACTGAGAGAAAACCCCACAAACACTGGGCTCCTTCTCTGCCTGTTTTCCTTCAGCAGACCCAATTGTTGAGGAGACAGATGGTGGGTGTTGCGGTGCTGTCATATGTGCAATAAAGACAACTGCTTCTCTCAAAAGAGATAACGCGTCCACGCAACTGTTAACATTTGTCTCTTTTGAGGCAGACGTGCTGCTCCGAATGTCCCCCCATGTGCCTTCAGCGCACCCATTCAACCCCGTATTGTTACGACATCCGCAGCTTTCCTCGACATGCGCTGACACTTCTCAAACTGTCACTACACCCACACACACACACACCAAACTGAAATTCCACCCACCCAACCTGAATCCATTGACCTGAACTACATCTGCACACACACACACACACACACACACACACACACAGCTCCGTCATGGGAGAGCCATTGGCAGATTCCTCTGCTCACCGTTTATCGCTGTAGGCAAATACTTCATCCTGCAACCCCCCCCCCCCCCCCCCCCCCCCCCTCTCTATCTCTTTTCCCTTTTTTTTCTCTCATCTCTGCCTGATGTAAAGGCACGCTGGCATGCGGGGAATGTTATTGTAACGCAGAGTGATTCATCCACGATAAATATTGACAGTGGTGGCTGCCAATGCTGGTCTGTTCTCTCCTGAAGAGCTCGGAGGGGAATATTCTTGGCATTTTGACAGACAAGGCGTCAGCGTTGGATTAACCCAGAGATCATTTTACACCTTCTAATTGGCTAATTCTGGAGGCATACACCGATGGCCGAGATTCACACAGGTGGGGGCCGGTTTATTTTCTTCGTGTCTCTTATTCATAAAGCACCCGGGCAGGATCCCTATGACACAAATATGGCCTCTCAGACTACGGGAGATAACTTTACCCTTTTCTGTGGGCAACAAGTTGCATCATCTTGTGCACAGCGACAACACCCCGAGCAGGATGCAGCAACTTATAGTTTCTGTATCCGTCTGACTGCGTGGGCCTATGTGACATACATTTGGACTGTACATGCCAACAAGCATGTGAACCCATCTGTGTACACAGACAGCCCGTTTTAGGACTATATCCACCAGCCATTATAAACTCTATCAGCCTTAGTACGGGGTAAACCAACTGTGGGGGTGTTTGACATATTTACAATATCAAGGAGGCCATTCACATGCAAAGCTGAAGACCATCCCAGGAGCTATGATGTCCCCTCCACATAAGACACACCTGCTATTCCTAAAGTCATCCTCAGGCTCATGTGATGACAACTGAGACAGCTCCATGAGAAGTGGTTGAGAGCTCCGTAAGCTTGTAATAGACCCTTTAACTTACATTATTTACTTATACCCACTGAGCTTCCATGCTCTGATTTTTAAATTCAATAATCATGGTGATTACAACCTTAAACAATGTCCGTTTGTTCGACATTGCAAATATGTTTTTCCTCCAATTTATTATATGCCATTAGTAGTTAGCTAATAGGAGTATTTGTTCCTAAAAAAAACTAACTCGCAACATAAACCCACATTCAATTTGGATCAGTATTTCGGCTGACCAGCAAATGGGTTTAAGAAGAAAACATACATCTGTGCACACAAAAAAAAAAGCTGGTGTTTGTCTTATTTAAAAAAAAAAGAAAGGGAAGTAAGCCGAGTGATCATGTGATTTTACATGGGACCACAAATGACCAACTGGTCCACGAGACAATGGAGAGTAGATGCTGAGTAAGATAGGAACATCATTACGGCTTCAAACCGTTATCAAACCGCTGCTGAGCTTGCGGCCCGACACAGACAGAACACCCACTGTGTCAGAGTCAGAGTCATCATCTATACTATCAGGACAAACGCACACAACTCACAGCGGACGGGCCATGGGAGGGTGAGATAAAAGCACATAAAAGAGCAAAAGGGCTCGGGGGTTAAGTGGCAATAATGATGCAGAATAAGACATCAGTGTGTGTGTGTGTGTGTGTGTGTTCAAACTCACATCAAAGAGTCTCTGGGAGCCTTGTTCATGTCAACAGGAGACACGGGAGAGGAACGCAGCATTAGAAACGCAGAGAGGTAGAGGTTAAAAGAAGAGGGGGTGTGGGAGTAAAGAGGAAGCAGTACATGATAGTGAACAAAGGCTGCGGGGAAAGAGAGGACTGAGGTGGAGGAGGGTAAGGGAAGGTTAAGGAGGAGTGGGTCGGAGGTGAGAGGTTGGGGGTATTAGGGCAGAGGAGGGGAGGGGGACTCGCAGTGAAGGGCTTCACCTCCAGTGTGAATGCAATGAGGTAAAACCAAAAAGAAAGGACGATGGAGCGAGAGTTCCTGTGTCATACACCCTCTTTAATTCCACCCTTCCTTCCCTCCCTCCCGCCGCTCCTCTGCCCCCTTTCCCTCCCTCCACCGCTGCTCCCTCTCTGCGACCGGTCCCAGCAAATTCCCTAGGGCCAGGGGCAGTCCCCTTTCAGTCTCCAGTGACACAGTAATTAGAAGTGTGGGAACTGAATCCGTCCCTCTTTCTGAGCCCCGCACTCCCACCCGCACCCCTCCCTTGCTCCCTCCTTTCGCTGGCCCTAACCCCCCCACCCCTTACCAGGTCCTGGCTCCTACACCCTTCCCCTCCACTTCCTTTGCCACCTCTCTTTTTGCACCCCACCTCAGCTCTCAATCTCAGGAAGTAGCATTTACCCTCAGAAAGAAAGTCTCACATCAGGTCAGAAAGACATGATGTTCACATCCAAGGCTGACGTTGTTGACCCCGTATCAAAGGCAGAGTATCTGCAAGTCTGCGTCATCCACATCTAATGTGACGGATGCCTTAAAATACATACATGTTTTTAATTGACAACTTTAGGGTAAATTGAAGATGAGAGTATCACCTAGCAGATTCAATTAAAATTGTGAACATAATGAGATCCCATTGGCTTAATCCCCCACGGGCCACCTGTGACGTCCATGGGAGCTACACATCACACACACTCTCAACCCCATACACTTCATTCACCCCCACCTCACCCCCCCCCCCCCCCGCCTTCCCTACAGCCACAGAGTCCCCCTATCTCTTCGAACAGAGCAACGCTGTCTCTCCCGCTCCCTGTCAAGCCCACCAACCCACCCCCCTCCCCCCTCCCCCAACCCCCCATTCGCTATCTCCGCGGCGATAACCATGGGAACAGCAGCACTGTGGGAACGGGCCACCAGTTGACCAAAATAGACAGCAGGAAAATGGAGGGAAAGAAAGAAAGAAAGGGCTCGCTGCGTCCAAGGAGGCCTGTGTGTGTGTGTGTGTGTGTGTGTGTGTGTGTGTGTGTGTGTGTGTGTGCAGGAGGTCCATGGGATCAGACAGACAGACAGGTACTCAGGCACTCCAGTCACCTCTGGTTTCCATCTGCAACAAAGGGGGACGCTGGGTGGCTTGAGTTGCAACATTAATTGATCAATGGGAATGCCGATTTGATTTTGAGTTGGTGGGACATACCGAGAGCTGTCCTTCTCACACACACACACACACACACACACACTTTTAACGGCCCTACAGTTACTGCATAGAAGCGTCCCACGCAAAAAAAGGCTACACCCTGAACCACAAACACTCACACCCTTAACAACACACTAATATTACACCATCACACACCCAGTAACACCCGCAACCAACCACGCACCTCTAAGAGCACACGGGCAAACAAAAGCGTTCAGTCTAAAAGTTTACACAAGTGAGGGATGAGATGACTGGAGTGATTGGCATTAGAACATCAAACATATTATGAAATAGTGATGGTAACCTATAAATAATACCTGGGGAGGTTTGTACACTTTCATATTCACTATTTGCCTTTTCTTTTAATCATAGTCACTCCTCATGTTCATCATCATCTTTGAAATTGGTCCAGCCTTCATTTATTTTTCATTATGAAATATGGCAACTTTGTTTCTTGAATTAAGGTTAGTATTAATATAATTTGATTATGTGTATTTGGATACTATAGAATTTTTCATTTTGAATGCAGCATAGCCTTACTGGGCCCTTTGTCATATGGAAGGATATCAGAGATGTGAGTCCCACCAATGATTACATCACAGCTTGAATAAACAGTTAACGGGATTAAAACAATAATAAATGACCATGGCTGACGGATGTATGAAACCTTATTTGATTGGCATGTTTGTATTGATGCACATGAATACATGCAAACATACTTCTCAGACTTCATGGCATTAGTTAAAGCGCTGGGCTGCAGTTCCTGTGAGAAACATTAGACGATGGTTTTCCTTGGCCTGGAAGAGGAGGAGGAGGAAGTGGGGAAAAGACGCACGCTGCGCATCATCATTTTTTATTTTTTTTGTACCTACTGTGGGTCTAATTTTCCATCCCATTTATATCCTGCGTGTCTCTCAGTAGCTCGCTTTGCCCAGGAGACACTTATGTAAAAGGAAAGGAGGATGAGGGGGAGTAACATAAATAATATTCATCAATAACATGAGGAAACAGTAAAAGGCCCATAACTCATCTTTCTTTTTAAATAACTTTTTTTAATTAACCGACTTATTAACTACATTGGCACAATGATTGATACTAGGCCTAAAATTACAGATAAATCAGGTATTTTATTGAAGTATTTTTAGCTGCAACACGTCAGTTGTAAATGCAGATGTTTCTAGGATTTGAAGGCATTCTGGGCTGAGTCCAGACCTCCGTCTCCCCGGGCACTTCTTTTTATAAACCAGCTCTATTTGTATGCTTGTTTAAGCACTGTGGCATCCCTTTTACATTAAAGTACAATAAAATGCCGTTGTGAATCAATTTGTTGTATCTATCTATACTCAGTCTGTTGTTTTCATCATATTTATCTCTTCTCTGTACTCTCTCTCACCTCTTCTCTCCTCTGATTTCTATCCGTCCATCCATCTAGCCACACTGCCTTTTCCCGGGTCAAGCAGCCTGACCTCTCCAGCCGTCTACCTCTTTGCTCCCTGGGGTGGGGGGTCCCGCCTCTGACCATTCCCTCCGTGCAAGGATTTTTCCTTTAATCTGACTCTGTGAGTAACAGAGGAGAAAAAGAGACCAAAACACAGAATATGTGTGTGTGTGTGTGTGTGTGCCTGCAGCTCCCAAAGCAAACAGACTTCTAACCTCCTGATAGCATCACATCACGCAAACTGCAGGCTTTGGGAAGAACCACGGCAAGACTTTAGTTTAAAAGTTGTAAAGCCAGAGCCGGCCTCACATTCCCGAGACCTACACGTGCACGTACGAGCGGCACGACTGGACTGCGAACGCGAGAGTCAGACATTTAAAGAATGTTCACAGAATGTACGGACCTACACCCAGAACGTAAACTGTGAAAACAGAGTCGCAGTGATGATGTACGCCGTTCCACACATCAGAGACAAGAGAAAAAAAACAGCAATATATCCCAGGAGCATCCGCATCCGCATCCGCATCCACACACACACACACACACACACACACACACACACACACACACACACACACACACACACACACACACACACACACACACACACACACACACACACACACACACACACACACACACACACACACACACACACACAGTACAGTGGTTGAGTTCGCAAACCCACAGACTATGTGGGGGGTTACCATCTATTATCTTTGTCTCCATGAGGTTTAAATTTAATTGTTTACACAACTCGTTCTCGGAAACTGCACACACACACACACACACACACACACACACACACAAGCTTGCACTAACACACAGCGTGCACATTCAGAGGGGTGTCTAAAAAATAAACTCAGCCCACAAAGGGTGCAGGGTTATTGTTGTAAAGCTGCGCAGGTCAGAGGTTCCCACCTTGCTGGTTTTCTAGCCATCATTTGCATGAAACACATCCACGTGACACCGAAAGAGTAAATCAGTTCTTGATTGATGCCAGAATAAAAACCTACAGGTCTTCTGGTTCCTGTGGACCAGAATCTGAGTCGCGTCTCAGAAAGGGTATGTATGCACAAGTTGTTAACAAGAATGTAAGGCGCCTTAGCTAGTTAATGTTAGAATCCAGCTGGGCCGTCATGGTTAGCACACTGTGCGCTGGGTGTGCCCGCATCATCGTAACGCCCCGAAACTCTATAAACAGGAGACAGGAAGACACATACAACCACAGAATTTCAATACCCCTACTCTTGTGTGACTCTAAGCACACACACACAACAGACCACACACATTCATCACAAACAGAGGCAGCAATCATGGACTAAAAGGTAGCTAAAATTATGCAGTTAATAACCTAACATTAGCAAAACACCGCAGGGAAGGACAACATGACTTGCTTTCTAGATCTCCTTCGTGCCATAAGCAGATGCTGTTATCGTCAGCACAAACCAGCAGAGGACGAGGTATCTTTTCTTCTCAGATGTTGTCTTTTTTTTTAACAGTAAAATGTCTACAAGAGCTTAAACCGGTGTCCTAAACGTGTGAAAATATGCCACCACGTATCAATCATAAACTTTGAGTTTTATATCCTAGAGCTGGGTGCTACGATGCAGTTTGGTCATGTAATCAAATTTGGAAGAATGTCAACAAAAGGGTAATAAGCAGTCTTGAATCAATCAGCAAACAGAAGACTGGCTCCATGTTAGCCTGTAAAGTTGTTTGCCTCCAGACAAACTGATGCAACCCTCATATTCTTGGCTCCGACCTACAATCAAGTTATTCTCTCTCGTGGAAGTCACAGCAAATAGAAGGTATTTGGGTTTCTGCCAAAAGGACTCATTTGTAATATCACATGTGAGCAAGCACGGCTGCCTCCAAAGCATGACTGCATGCGGAGGAGTCACCCGAGCTACTAAAGTGGGCCCGTGTGCCACAGGGTTGTGATAATAACGACCCCGAACCTCTCGGCTATTTCTCACCGGCAGGTATTAGCGCGGCTGACAAGAGCTCTTCATCATCCTATAGCTGTGCGCGGCGCGGGCAGAATGAGTTCGGAGGGTCGGCTGTGTTGCGCACAGCGCGTTGAGTGTGGGAGAATGATCTATGATTCACTAAGCTGCAAAGAACGAAGATCATATTTCACTTTCGCAGGGGAAACCATTATACCATGACCGCGGACACAAAGACAATCGTACCAGCAGTATCTGGGAGAGGAAAACACGACGGCTGCAGCTAGTTCTCACAAAATGTTTTCTACGGTTACCTACTTGACTTCCATCTCATTGGTGGAAGCAAACTTTGTGGGTAATCTTTAAGTCTAGACAAGACTCATGGGTACACACGCCTTTTTTGGGTGCTTTAATCCAATTGTTCACAAATATTTTCAAAGTTCTAATCAACAGATTTTGACCTACTTTTGCAAACGGTATCCTATAGCCCAGCACTCAGCATGCCCTAATTATGTTTTCAGCCCGACTTGTGTACCTCAAAAAAAAAGAGAAGAATTCAACGCAGTGAACAATAATGCATTTTTTAATAGCTTCATGTCGGTTTCTGTATGGCACTGTTGCCATTTGCTGACCCCAAGCTTTTGTTATTGCACCGAGAAGAATTGTGCGTCCCAAAGGAGACTATTTAAGACACAGAGGGCAATCACTCAAGAGCAGCACAGTCTGGCTGCGCGGCTACTGTACTCTGAAAAACATGAGAAACTTCCTCTTTCTCTGTGTGTGTGTGTGTGTGTGTTTGAGAGGAAGGCATCGGTAAGTGGTTCCCTCTCCCCTGAGCGGCAGGGGAAAGTAGACCCTCTCGAGTGCCTCTCGGCTTCCCCACCTCCCCCATGAGCCAATAACGCAGTCAGACAGACACACACATTCATGCTCACACACACATTCATGCTCTCTCTTGCTCTCACACACACACACAGTGTGGTTTCTCCTCTGGAGGGGAACATAAACAGGGCTGTCTGTCTGCGAGCGGAGAGCTAGTTCTCATGACATCACCACCCAGCAGGAATGCTCTGCCCTGTCAAAACCCCTCCACCGGCCAGCAGCGCACACACACACACACACACACACACACACACACACACACACACACACACACACACACACACACACACACACACACACACACACACACACACACACACACACACACACACACACACACACACACACACACACACACACACATGTTGAATGATTTATGCACATCCACATTTTCACAGGGAAATATACCACATACACAACATGCATGCAAATGGCATTTGGAGCTATTTTCTCTCCTCTGGACTTTTTTCTCTCCACAACTTTTTTTCTCCATTTCTCGCTGCACACGGACATCTTCCTCCTCTGCCTCTCTTGCCTTATCTTTATCACTCTGTTATGCTCATTCTTCCTCATCATATCTCACCCTCTCTGAATCTGTATTGCCTGTGCTGTCCACAGTGCCAGACCACACAGAGGCCACAGAAACAGAGCGCAAGCATGAGAGAAAAATGATAAACACTCGAGTGTAATCGGCTGAGTATAGTGAATATAGCTATAACACCGCTGAGAAACATTGTTTGTGTGTGTGTGTGTGTGTGTGTGTGTGTGTGTGTGTGTGTGTGTGTGTGGGTGTGGGGGACATGGGAAATTACGCACTACTTCATTGTATTGGTGCTTGGAGGAAAAGGCCTATTGAAGCTATCCCTCCTTCCTTCTCACCTCTCTTCCTCCCTCTCTAATTCTCTCCTACCTTTTCCATCCCTCCATCACTTCCTCCCTCATCCCTCTCTTCCTCACCATCTCTCTCCCCCCCTCCCCCATCTGTCCTTTCTATCTTCTCCTTCTTATTCCACCTTCTTGCTTCTCTCTCTCTCTCTCCATCTCAACCTGTCCCTGCAAATGTATTCTCTGAATTTCTCTCCCGTTTCTTTCCCCTCCTCTCCGTTTCTCTCAGGCTTATGGGGAAAGCAGAGGCAGGAAGCAGCTTGGCTCTCAGACAATGGAACACATCAAAAAGCAGCACCAGCCTCACCAACTTCACACACACACACACACACACACACAAACAGAGCAAGACAAACAGGACATTCCAGCTGCCGGCTGCACCGGATTCCTCGCCTTGGCTAATCTGAAACGGAGGAGAGTGAGACTGGGAGTGGAGCGGAGCAGGGAGGCAGGGTGAGAACGGCAGAGAGAGAGAGAGAGAGACAGCGAGAGAGAGAGAGAGAGAGAGGGCCAAGTGAGAAGGAGAAACAGATACCGGGAGGGAGCAATGTTGGGGCGCAAAAAAGGGGGAAATTGGAAAGATGGTGAAGCACGGCTAAAGATGGATATGTGAAAAGCTGAATTTAGTATTAAACAATGTTACTGTAAAATCTATGTTTGCATACAATTACGTCCTCGTGTCGTCCAAGAAGGTATATGCTTATTGTGATACGCATGTGATAGTATATTTTTGTTAATATATGACATTAATGTTGATACACGAAACCTGAATTTGAGTCAGTGATTCAAATATGGTGTTCTGTCTGCGTGTTTAGTGGAAATCATCAACCAGGCACAAAAGCGTTGGCATGAATGCTGTGCATTTAGGGGAGAAAAGATGTGGTACAACAAAGTGGGGGAGGTGAGTTAGAGAGAAAATGAGAGTGGAAGCAGAGAGAGAAATGCAATATACAGATTGCACAACACAGGTGCTCTAATTGGCCTATTCGTCCATCTCTGGTTTACAACTACACAACCGTCAAGTGACTATATGATTGACAGCCATATATGCTCCCTACTTATCATGGCTAATCAGCAAAAATTGTACAACTTAAGTGGAGCTCTCAAAAAAAAAAAAAATACAACATGGTATTGTGTGATCGCCTACACGCGCGTACAAAATAAGCCATCACAGGGAAAGACGGGCCTCTGAACAAACTATCGCCTCTTGAATGATTCTTAGATGTGTAATAAAATATCCTAAAAACAAGCCACCTAACACACATTCCTCCGCACCTTCTGAGCGCGAAGAGAAACCTCAGCCTGAGTAACAAATTCACACACGAGCATGTCGATACATATCATGCGTGCACCCGCACAGACAGGTGTCATTGCGTCGCTATGCTATCCTGGGGCCAACTAGACTGTGGGAAACAAAAAAAAAAAAAAAAAAGAAGAAGAAGAAGAGAGCAGGCATGATTTCTTAAAGAGCAGATGCTCGGTGAGTGATGGCTCACCTTCCGCCTTATCTGTGTGCATGTGTACCTGTATCTGCTCACACAGCCATGAGAATCAGCTTCAAGATGAGTCAGAGACACTAAAGACACCTCTCACAGGTCTCACGCTGCAGATCCTTCCGTGGGATTTTCACACCACTTTTTTTTTAATCTTGTTTTGATTTTTAGGTGCAGACTGCTGTCAAATATCAACTTTCAGCAGAGTCATATTGTGATGATATGATCTTATGATGACATACCTCTACGCATTCCTGACCAAGCTGTGACTAAGCACCTACACATTAGTTGTCGACGTTGTTTTCACTCACACATACAAAGAGTTTGTAAGGTACAACACTGGAACACGGTTGACCGCTTTGATCAGTTTGATTATATTATACGATTCCTACAATATGTGATTTTGTATTTATTTACTCCATCATGATCCATCTCTCTCAGCAAATATATTAAAATGATATTGTGATGGTGATTTCATCAGCCAGGCCTAATGATTGGCTTTGATTATTAATCGAATACATCTGTATATTATAATAAATGTGACTTATATTTACCTTTGCATGTAGGACTTCTTCATGACTGTGAGCCACTGTTCCCCTTTCATGGCGACAGTGATTTCCAGTGAAGCACACACAGCAATACTTTCATATATTTCTGATAATCTACGACTCAAAGAGGCGTCATCTCACTCCACAGAATAAGTTACAGCTTAATATTTGCGGTCATGGCCCATGATTATTCATAAACTCAACACAATGAAGTGACACAACAGTCACAATGGCCTTTCCCGATTTGGATCCCCGACAGACAGACAAAGGAGATGAACATTCAGGCTGCTGTGTGTGTATTCGCTTTCAGTACTTTCTGAAACCGTATGTGTAACAGGAGACACGAAGCCCTTCGCCACACACAGTGGGAAATATTTGGGATGGTTTTCCCTCGGAATGTCTTGGCGTGCCTATGGAATGCCTCCCCTCCGCCTCCCCCCCACCCCCTTTCTCTCTGTCGCTCTCCTCTCGTCTCCCGGGGACGGGAGGGGAGAGTGGGGAAAAAACGGCGGGACACACGAAACCTATTTTGTCACCACGGAGAAAAAAAAACGGTTACATGCACAGAGACGGTTTGAATGGCTTGTGTGAGACACTGTCCATAGTTGTGATTATCTACAAACGATAAACAAAGTGTGCATTCAAAAATAACAATAATCATGAATTAAGGTGTGAGAACATACGAGTCCATAAAAAAAAAAAAAGAGTTTTATAATGCATTTTAACGCATACGTACATCCCGATGCTGACCAGCCCTATTTCACTCACATGCACAAATATACGCACACACACACAGAAAGTGGAGGGTAACTTTAAACGTGTCTCAACCTCTCACATTCCTCCTGTTTCTCAGCCCGTGGCTCTCTTTGTAGATCAAAAGGACAGACAACAAGTCTTTCTATCGCCTCGCCCTCCTTCAAGTCCTCCTCTTCCTTCAATGCCACCTTTCTCAGTCACTCTCTCTTCCTCTCGCTCTTCCTCACTCAGCAAACACTCGTCTCGCTTGCACACACACCGATTATTTCGGACTTTCACGCACAATCTCTCTCCGCAACTCCGTCTCCACGTTATTTTTGTCTTTCTCCCCAACAGGGCTCAACAGTAAAGGATCGCCCGCTTGACCGGGGCAAGTACAAGCGCCAAGGCGGGATAGTTAATCTAGCATCTAGCTTGCCTAAACGAGCAAGTGGTAAAAAAAAAGAGTTAAAGAATTTTAACTTAAAGTTAAATTTTTTTGTTCTGCAGCTGATGATGGACGTACCAATTTTGAGATTCTCCCATTAAAGTGGAAGTGGGCAAAACTCCAGATTCATTTACTTAAATAAAGACTAAACATGACAATTCATTTTGGTTTTTGTTATAATTTGATAACTCCTGATAAGTACAACAATTTGTAAAGGGGCGAGTATATTTCTGACCCACTTGCCTGACGTTGAGCCGTGCCTAACCCCGACTAACTGTCTCCTTCGTATTTGCTTTCACTGCCGTTCCGTTTCCACGTCAGTCTTTTTTACCTCCCTGCCATCACCTCTGGTCTCACTTCTCTCCCTCCCTCCCCCTTTTCCTCTCCCTAGCACCCCTCATCGCTCCCACCCCTCCCTCTCATGGTGTGGCGGTTCCTGTTGCTCTTGTTTTCACTTCCCCAGTAGTCTGGTGCGTGGGAACAAGCGTTTCTGCTGCAATGGTGTCTACGACTGATTCTGAGTGTGTGTGCGCATCTGTGACCGAGTCTCTGTGTGTGTGTGTGTAAAGGTACTGAGGTGACTCTGTGTGTGTGCGTGTTAATGATGGTGTTGATAAGTTTGGGGTTTTTGAGCGTTTACCTATCCCTATATACTTTATGTGTGAGCGTGTGTGTGTGTGTGTGTGTTTGGCTGGCTTCATGTCTATCTCTCAGGATATCTCTGCTATCTCAACATGTCTATAAAAGGCCAGTGTGGGACATCTGATGGAACTGTGGAACGGAAGCCCAACGGAAGTGTGTGTGTGTGTGTGTGTTTATGGAAAGTATAGATGCAGCAGGCATTAGTGTAGGAAAGGATATAGCTGAATAAGGACTCTGTAATGGACCAATAGCCAACTCCACCCTGTTACCCAACCCCTTGCAGGAATCCACACGGATGAAATGTAAAGATTACAGAATAAGTTAAATACAGTGACACAAGTCACTGTATTAAATACATTTTTCAGGCATTTTTTAAGAATTGATACATTGTGAGTAAACTACAAATGTTTATTATTTCAAAATAACTGTATTATTTTGAATTATTATTTATTTGTATATGGACATGAACAGTATAGGGCACAGAACAATGGCATACACCGCATCACTTATAGCCTGAGCTAGTTTACAATGGGCCTTTAAATAAATGACCGAATCCAGTTTTACAGGCAGACGTGGCTTTAAAGTTAACACGATTCTTCCTCTTTTAGAGTGAATACACAAATAAATGTGTTTTTCAATTTAGTTAAAATCATTTTTAAAAGAACAACTCTGTTTTCTGGAGTCGGGTACTCTCAGAGAAACACTGATCATAAACCAAACGCACACAAATCCATAAAACACCATAAATAGAGATTGAATCCTTTGATTGCATCATAAAAAAACCTGCAGTGTTTCTTTTGTTTTTTTACCACCCTATTGTACGCAAGTACATGCAAGTATGCAGACAAGGACACACTTAAACAGGAGGCCTTTCTCCATCTCCCTTTTCGGGGTCTCCACAGTGGACACACATTCCTCTGCCTCTAAAATCTCTGTTGTGCCTATTGATACACAGAGACAAACATTAACCCTTTCCCTGCCCAACCTTTACACACACGTACACAGGTCTGTGGTTAATCTCCTCTTCCCCGTCTTTTTCTTTTTTTTTTTTGCTTCTCGTTCCTCATGACATTGATCAGTGGTGTACGTGCATGAGGGAGGAACACGGAGACAAAGGGAGAGAAACTAACCCATCCAATGCTAATCAGAGAGCTTTACAATCAGACAACAAAGGGGTTAACTTTGCCTGGGTGGGCCGCAGAGCAGCCCCCAGGGTGAAACCTTGTCTCTAACACACACACACACACACACACACACACACACACACACACACACACACACACACACACACACACACACACACACACACACACACACACACACACACACACACACACACACACACACACACACACACACACACAATCGAACTCAGTTTTAATATGAACCGCACATCGTATTTCATAACCTCATCTATTGTTGGTCATTTTTAGAGAATCTTCAAAAATCGAATTCCAGAAAATGATCAAGGATTAATGGAAAGGTATAAAATAGGTCCTTATTCAGTTCTCTGTCATCTCCATTAATCATTCTTGCAGTGAACATTATGACCTGCTTGAGGTTGTAAAATATTACCCTCACGCTACGACAAAAGGTTTTTCATGTTTGTGTGGAACACTAACGTCACATTTGGCCATAATATATCAAAGTGACTTTGCCTTGAAGTGGCGTCAGGAGTGACCAATAAATAGGAAAGGCGGAAGACCATTTGGCCACCGTGTATGTGTTTGCGTCATCGGGACAGGAGGTAGCATCAAGGAAGGGCCAGATCTTGAGCACCCAGTGGTGCATCTAGACACATTTAGAGCCCCCCCAAAAGGAGCAGTAAGAACACCCAAGTTTAGAAGCTGTCATGTAAAAGATACAACCCCCCCCTCCCAATCACAACCTTCCGCCGCAGACACAAACGTCACAGCACACACAGGTTTCCCCAAACAGCCACCCATGGAGATATCTACAGGTCAGGTAAATTCGTCAATGATTGGTGGCAACAAGCGGACTAACGAACTCCAGGCCCCATAAACATCATCAAATAGGAATTAGAATAATGCAGTGTATTGCACCGTCACGTGTATCCGTATACACAAGTAACAATGTTTCTGTAATTGAGGAAAGAAGGATGTGACAATAAAAAATCTCTATACTAGAGAAATAAATTGCGTCTCATTCTGTTGATGTTCTCATCCATTCAGCCATCTATCCTTCATTTTTCCAATACTTGCACAAGTGCAGGTTGTGGTGGTGGCAGCAGGCTAAACAACGTAACCTCCAGCTCCTCCTGGGGTCCCCGGGGCATTCTAAGGCCAGATGGGACATGCAATCCCTTCCAGTGTTTCCTGCGTTAGCCCCCAGGGTCTGGCCATGCCAAGAATACCACACAGCCTCAACGGGCCACCTTCAACAGGAAGTTTACAAAGTAACTTTACAAAGTAACTTTAAAAAGTAAGGTTGCTTTTTTTTTTTTTTTAAAAGCCCCTCTTCCCCTTTTCCCCTGATCATTTATTTATGTCTTCCCCTTTTTGTCAGTATTACACAAAACACCACAACCACCACAATCTTTTTTCTCAGAAATCAGGAAGTTAAAAAGCTCAGCAGCGTTTTTAACCACAGAAATATCGCTTGGTATTCGTAGCGCTTGTACTTCTCACCGATATAGGAACTTAAACTTTCTTCTCTTCTTCCTCATTGAAAGTCGTTGTGTATAAAAGTATCAGCTCAATGCTTAAAACAGAAACGTAGCCCATGCAATGTAAAATGTGGGAATTATTGTGAAAATATGTATGTGCCGTTTTGTCTTTGGCTGGTGAACTTGTGACTCTCTGTACTCAGTTTTCCCCCATTTGTACGCTTTGATAATCACTGGTATTACTTCAATAAGTAGTAACCACTCAGCCGATACTGAAGTTTTTACACAGTTCATTTCAAAAATACATTCAGGACCAGCGTGAATATTCTTACCTGGCAGCGGCTGAATATGTCGCTGGGAGTGAGCTGCACGTTGAAGTGTCTGAGGACTCGCACAGCCTGATCTCTGGCCCTTTCTGAACAGTCTAGGGACAGACAGCGACCCTCGCCTACCTGGGACCGCAACTACGTGGGGAGACAGAGGCAACACGTGTATACAAGCAAACAAGGAACACGAACACACACACACACACACACACACACACTTGTAGATTTGAGATTGTTCACATTAGTTAGCACTTACACTTTGGAACGGTTGTCCACACGTGAGAATGAAGCGGCCTTCGGCTTGTGCTAACTGACGCACAACAAATACAGAAATGCGAAACTTGTATTATTGGTTATCTGAAATATGGCTCTATTGTTTGAGTTGTTCTTGTGTTTAATGTGTATAAAAAACAGATATGCGTGTCTTCAGCTCGGACCGCTGAACTAACCTTTGCCGCAACTCTGTGATCGTCGGTGTTCTCCAACATGATCACATCGACGCCTAAACAGCGCAGGTACCTCCCGAGTCCCTGCAGCATGTTGTCGCACACCACCCGCAACTGCTGGGGGGGCAGAGGGGGGGTGTCTTCTGAGGGCTTCTCGCCACACAGGAGGCCTTTCTCTGTGTTGGAGCTGGGGGGACTGACCCTTTGAGCCCCCTGACATTCCTAAATGGACAGAGACAATAATGTGATACTTAACTGATCCCCAAAGGGGATTTTCTTTTCACTTGCACCACAGTGCGGGGAGGTCAAAGCACAGGGGGAGCCATACAACTGCACCCCTGGAGCTGATAGAAGCCGCTGAAGTGTCTCGGTCAAACACGTATTGTCCCTCCCTGCAGGTTGGATGCTCAAATCCAAGTACTTCAGTTGTTTTCTGTGTTTTATTGTGTCACGTGAAAGCTCAAAGCTCTTAGGATTGTTAAATGTAATATCACGATAGTTATTCAAATGAATAATTGGTTGCAGCTAAATCATTGCGGTCTGTAAAAGTTAAACACACGTCAGAAATAACAATCCTGACAATGTTCTGCTGACTGAATGTTCAAAGGACAGAAAAGTACTCAAATTTGGCACATGAAAGGAGAAATCTCATACGCACCGTCTTTAATTTGCAGTTCAGTAACTTTTAGTGAAAATGTCACTCTGAAATAAAGGCCCTCCTAAAGTTACCTGCTCCCCCCCCCTCAGTTTCTTAGTTTATTCATAGCAAGTTCCCAGGAATGTGTACAGAAATGTGAGAGGACCACGATATTACACTAGTCAAACGTGTCAAATTCAGGGCCAAGAATTGATCAAGTAGTTTAAGGATTCTGGCTTCTACAACCTCATTAATGGAATGTCTACCTCTTGATTTCAACCTTTCCGTATCTAAAAGTCGAAATATTGGCCTCCTTGAAGATTCATTCATCTTAACATCTTAGACCTCAACGCATTTGGTATCAATTAAAACCTCATAAAATAAAATCACTATTCATGGAGAAATAGTAATTGCCTCCTGACCTCTTTGCCATGGGCCCGTTTCTCCTTCCGCTTCTTGTCTCCACTGTCCTCCGATTGGCTCGATGAGATGCTGCGCAGGTCAGCTGGTAGCCCAAAGTAAGCTGGGTTGCTGGAGAGGGCGGAGTACACATCCAGCAAACAGCAGGCATCTGCCACTAGGAGGAGGTTAAGAAACACGAGCGACAGAGAGGAAAAGGGGGGTGAATTTAATGGTTTGCAGTGCGGCCATGAATGACAAAATAATCGGTGGTATTCTACGATGAAAAGAACTGCGACCATCTGTCTCCCTGTCATTGTCTGTGTGCGCATGCATAAAATCTTACCTGCATATCTAATTTGGCTGATGCGCAGCGGCCGTTTCTCCCAGTGGGACATCTGCTCGGTCTTGTCGAGGGGCCTTCCCAGAACCTGCTGTACCAGCAGACTGAGGCCTTTCTCCGCAGAGTTCTTTCCTACCAGCACCTCTTTAGGTCCATTTTGAGTCCGATTGACCTTTCGACGCTGGATCTGCAAAAGGCATTAAAGTGAGAATTAGATGGTGTAGTTCAGTGTCAACTCTAGTCACTTGAAATTACCTGGACTTTTAGACAATGCAAGGCCCCAGGAAATACATTTCTGAACTATTTAACAGTCCCTCCCATTTTATGTTCCGCCGCAACATCCTGTTTCTACCGGACATTCCTTGTGACGTTCAAAAACATTTCTTGGATTCCTCACATCCTGCAACATGCAGCCTTACTCCAGCAGATGGTGAAGCAGCCTCATCAGTTACAGACCCATGTTGCCATTTCCACATTCCGGTCCACCACAGAGACCGCCAGCGTATAGCTACATATGTCTCGGGCAGACTACAGGGCCACAGCTGCAGCATGTACCCGAGTTATGACCATGCAATGAAGACCCAAATGTTACAATCCTCAGGTCCTGTATCCCCGCTACAAATTATTTTTATGCTATGGAAATACACGCAAAGCCAATTGTCAGGCACCCAATTTTGCTGTCTTAAAAATATATATTTGAATTAATTTAGACACCAATCTAACGAATCAAGACCAGAATTCAACATTACACTCCTACTAAGTAAAGAAGCATGACGCTCTAATAGCGTCTTTTCTATTATTACTATAAGACCAACTGCAGGATTCAGTTTAGAAGTATGTGAATGTTACCTTTTGGTGTACATTAAGAAGATCAAGCACGGCCTCCATCTTCAATGGCTCCTCTAAAAGCTGCTGCCAGGTGGCTATGAGACACTTGAGATCCCCCGACATGCCATAACCTGAGAGGGAAGAAAGGAGAAATGTTAGAGACAGAAGTATAAACACAAAATACTTAGATGTATATAACCTTTGTCAAGTCTCTTCTTACCCAGTTTGAGGATGTTTCTTTGGGCGAACAAGCTCCTGATGAAAAGAATAGTATCTGGGTGTTGGCAGAATCCACTTGCACAAAGGTCTACTAAGAAAACCTGGTCCAAAACGGCAAGCTGTATCAGGGCAACCTGCTGAGTGGAGATGCAGCCAAACGTGGGCTGCCACTCCATGTCAACTCCGACTATACCACCCTCCTGAGAAAGGACAAAGACAGGGACAGATAAGACAGCAGCAAAAAATAAAAAAGATGATTCACAATACATGTTTTCAATTTGCTATCCACTGGATATTTAGATTTTCATTAATGGTTGAAAACAAGTTGTGAAAACAAAAACATTTGCTTCTCTGTACCTTCAGCACAATGTTTCGACATCTCCGAAGAGCTTCCGGCGAGTCCACGAAATGAACCTTGTCTTTGGTGAGCGGCACCTGGTAGAACGTCTTGCAGTGAGAGCGAGACGGTCTCCACTCCTCGGGTTTTGCCGAACCACTCGGACCGATCTGTCTGAGCAGAGGCGACACACGTGCGTGTGTTTTCGTGAGTGTGCACATTAAGAAGAGGCGGAGAAAGAAAAAGGCAACATCAGCCAACGCAGAATGAAAGTGGCTAGATAACATAAGAGATACAGAGAAAGACAACAGAGTGACATGAAATGGATGTGGCGAACAAAACCAGATTAGACGTTGGGGATGAAAACTCTGAGGCTGTTTCATAACAGGATATGTTTATGCATAATCTTAGTCTACTCACTGTAGATTAGGCGGTAGACTCTGCTGCGTTTCCCACACGCCGCAGGGAAGTCGATCTCTGGGGATGTTGTATCTCAGAGACCACTGAGAGGCTTTGTGAAAACTACAGTACCTCACCAACATCTCCACCAACTGGATCTGCAGCTCAAAGTCATCTGCCACGACGTACTATGAATACATAATACACACACATAAAACACATCCTAAATGTTTTCTATACACATACATACAGTACAGTAAAGTACAACACATACATACCTGTACATGGTCACTCCAGTTCTCATCTGTCATGCTTTTCTAAAATGAAAATTGAGTACAAAACACAAATAAATGATGAGTACACAATGGGTATCATTACGTAATTATATAACTGGGTAATCTGACTCCAGTATTGTCTTTTCCATACTGTGACATTGTTGAAATAAACAAACAGACAGACATTGCCAGTTCTGCCCAGCAGTTAGGTCATCAATGGGTAAATTGGGTAATTGTTAGTAACACGTTTGACAGACTGCATTCATCAAATCATTTTGTTTTTACAGCGAACTCTTGTTAAAGTGCCTGGAACATATATTTACTGATAAGTACTGTTAGGTAAGTAAATACTTGATGCTAATTACTTTTTCTCTGTCACGCACAAAACTGGGCCTAAAAATAATTCTATACGAAAACCTCTAATGCCTGCTATCCTATCCTATCCTGCACACCATAACATCACAAATTATCCAGGAAATTCCTCCCAAGGAATAGTCTGACAGATCATAAACTGCTTTTAAAGTTAAGAGTACAATCTTGAAATCAAACTAAAGAGACATATAGGTGTAGTATAAAAAAAAAACACATTCATTTGCACATTTTCTTTCAACTGTAGGATGCAATACTGAAGTGCATCTGTGATAAAGAAAGTGTGAAGAGAGTGTATGATGGACACAAAACAATAAGGGACGTCTGTCTTCCATCTCAAAAGTATCACTATTATTGTCATTCATTTGTACTCGCTAAAAACGCATGTCCCCGATGAGAAGCCTGCCCTGACATATATCATGATGCTTAAATGAAATATAATATTCATCACTTGCCTCCACAAACCTCTTGTACATGAGGAAACGTAAAGAGTCCAACCTCCTCTTGTGCAGAGCATTGGGACACAGACCTGAGTCGAAGAGACAAGACCACAATCATTTCCTGCCCGAGGCGCACGCCCACAAATGAACCCCTCCACTCGGGGGCCCAGTCACACACCTTGGTCAATGTTGAATTTCTCCACGAGTCGGAAGACGTGTTTGGCGAGCAATTTGGGCTGCATCTGGCTCAAGCACTGTTTGCTTACAGAGATGTGAGGGTACCGCCTGTGGGATACACACACGCAGACACAACCGTATGAGTTCACACAGCGACACGCTGGTGCTTACAGACACACTGCAGGTTCCCATATACGCTCCCGACACACGAGCCATACTTGTGTATCTCTTCCTCGGTGAAGCTGGGGTGGCACCACGAGTCCAGCAGTGTGACCAGTTGCTGTTCTAGATGATTGTTGCCCGCGACGAAGGACTCTGCCAACGGCAACTTATTTTGCAAGATTAGTGGTACACACATCTGTAGAAGTGTTGAAGATGACAATTTGGGAAAGTTGGTTAGAGATTTGTCGAGACATGTCTTAAGTAGGCTTATCTATTCACTGCTTATGATTGAAGGTTGCACAGACAAATGTTTGGTCTCACCTCCTCCATATTCAGCTCTTTCTGTAACTTCAGCTTCACGCTGAGCACCGCTGCCTGTGGAGAACAGAAAGGATGAATCAGTGCAGTGTCGGATGTTTTTTGTCTGAAAACATCAAAACGAGGAACTCACCTCTTTGTAGCAGTGAAGAGCGTGCAACCTCATGATGTTCGATCGGAGCATGGCTGGATCCAGGGAGTCGAGCTGGTAGATGTTAGTGAGATTGTCGACAAAGGCGGGCTGGGTATCCGTCGTTAAGGTCAGCGCTCGCTGCTGAAGTGCCAGTGCTTGCTGCTCTAAGAGTGAGCTCAGAGTCACCTGGGGAAAAAAAACTAAACTGTATTAAACTGCTGAAGCAGGTTGGACTTGTGCTGTAGTACAGGTCTGCGGTACATTTCTTTGATTGAAAAAAGGGTTTGGTTTGTGAATCTGGTTTACCTGAGGATGCTCCTTCATCCACGTCAGGAATTCCACGAGGATGTGATGGCCGAGGGTGTGGCTCCGACCCTTCTGTCTGCCCGGACAGCCCTCCAGGATTGTCAGCAAAGCCTCCAGAGGCTCAGACAGCTTTGAAAATCCCCGGTGGGCTGCCAAATGTAGCTGTGGGGGGAGACAGAGGGGAGGTAGTAGTGCGACTTAAAGCCAAAATGTAAGCGAGGGAAAAGGGAAATGCATAAAACATAACAGCGCAATCGTCTTTTTAATCTGGATTTTAGGTGGATTTATTTAAATCTGAACCCTAGGTGCATCATTCATATTACACACAACCTTTGCAGCATGTCGGTCACGATGGTCTCCTTCATTTGTGTGCAAATCACAGTTGTTTGGTTTTAGTTTGGAATCAATTAAATATAATGATTTGTGTGTAAAAGAACATTTTAGTGATTATAGAGGGCTGAGTTACCATTTAAAAAAATAAAATAAAATAACAGTCTTAGAGTGGCATATTCAAGGAAGAACCAAGTGTAGAATATGTGCTATAAACAAGATTTTTAGAATAGCTGAAACACAGTAGCCGGTGAAGACAAACGGCTAACCTCCCTCTCTGCGCGCAGCAGACACAGAGGCTTGTGAAGAATGCACACTCTGGCATTAGAAACGTCCGACACAAGAAAATAATATCTGTGTGAGAAGGGCTGGGGCTCCGTCTTAATTTGCAAAACAGATGTCATCCACTCAATATCCTCCTCACACAGATCTCAAGTTCATTCTGTGCAACGCAAATTCCTTCCTCCTACTGACAGACACTCTGGTTTCCTCATTAACACACACACACACACACACACACAGGTGAGCTTCATTTAAACATGCCGGTATGCAAGATCTCTCTCTCTCTCTCTCGTTCGTTCCTTACTGTGCAAGTGTTTCTTGCAGACACACAACTCTCTTCCTTTGCAAATACACACACACATACATACACACAGACACACACACACTCAATATTGCATGTGTGGGACTGACACACGCTCTGAAAGTGACCCTCACCGTCTGCAGATCTTTCCGGTTCCATAGCTCAAAGAGTTGGTCTCTCAGGACGGCAGGGTCAAGACCTGAGGGGGAACACACACACACACACACACACACACACACACACACACACACACACACACACACACACACACACACACACACACACACACACACACACACACACACACACACACACACACACACACACGCACACGCACACGGATGAGGTGGGGTTTCACTCTGACCTTTGACCTCTATCAACCTGTCAAGAAATCAGCCTTTAAAGTATTTGTTTTTCTTTCTTCACCATGTGAGGCACCTGATGGTTTTCTGTTCAGGTCTTTTGAGCCTTCAAGTAAAAAGTTTTGATTTGGGAAAATTTAACTATTACTACAATTGTTGTTTATCAACTCTTCCATTCAATGTTGCCTGGCTATAACGGCTATCACCTTATAAATAAAAGTTTGGTCTCATAATTACTGGTCATGTTAATAAAAAGGTAAAACTTTGTCCTGGAATACCTTGTTTTGTGTCCAAGCTAAATCTTAGCTGACAGGTAATGTGATACACTGGAAATATTGTTATTTAAAACAGGCATAGCCGAGTAGTCATAATGTCAAATATTATTTCTTTAACAGGCATAGCAGAGCAGCCATAACATCGGATTAACAGCTGAGGCCGGTTGGATAGTAGAGGAACCCGGCATTAGCTCTGCATTCCGGCTGAATCTGCGGCCGAGACACTCGGCCACGGTGAGTAAAAGAGCCCGGAGACAAGAGGAGATGGAAGCGTGCGTGCACGTTTTGTGTCTATCTGCCTGTGCGTGTGTTCCACTCAGACTTCCCAAAAGCTCCAGCTCTTTCTCTGTCGCTCATGCTGTGTGGGCTTTACCATACCTACCTCCCTCCCTCCTCCCCCCCCTCCCCTCTTCCCAGGGCTAGTTTTCCTGTTCTCCTCTCCCTCCCTGCAGCAGCCTCTCTCGATTTTGTCTCGGATTTCCCCAGGAAAGGGCTATGTGGTGGTCATGGTGTAAAAAAAAATACAACCTTCCTGATGCACAGCCTGGGAAAGCAGAGCACAAGACCTCTCCCTCTCTCTGTGTTGGCCTCTTTCTTTACTGCCCTGCCTCTCTCTCCTGGCCGGACACTTTTAGTCTCTTTCTCTTTCATGTTGCCTCTTATATTTATTCTCCATTTGTCTTCCAGCTGCACAATCTCTACTTCAGCTTGTTTTTTTTTCAGTCACTTTGCTTCTCTTTGATTGTATGATTGTATTTCACTCCCACGCTCATTATTTATCACTTGCTTCTGCATTTGGCCTCCTCCCTTGTTAGATTCACTGGTCTTTGTGTGCCATTTAAAAAAATGCACAGTGATTTGAAAATTATCTCCTCTTTGCCAAAACCAGAATCCTTTTCCACTGTCACTGTCACGGATCCATCCGTGATCGGTTCGGACCGCCTCTCACGGCTCGGATCTACAGTTTAATCATCACAGTGTGTAATACAGTTTTACTGCTGCTGTTCCTTTTCAAGTAACAAGTCCCCGAATACCAATGCAGAGTGTCAGCGAACAGATATAAAGCAGTAGTGTGTTCACGTGATCGGAGCGTGTTAGAGGCATTTAACGGTGAAAGTCTTGGCGAGTGGAGGAACTTGAGAAGCCCCCGGCGTCATTTAAGTCAAATATTTAGCTTCCCTGTAACTTATAATGACGGGATGAGGGTGGTGGACAAAGGTGTTACGGTATGTAGGCGTTTAAAGAGAAAGACAACGGCAATACATCGGCATGTCCACACATATGAAGAGACACCATCCCGGTCTGTCAGCGACGGGGGACACTCCGTTGTGGAAAACAAAGGATTTCAAAATTTGGTCAAAGTGCTTGAGCCACGCTATACAAAATCCACTCACGCACCCACTTCAATGTGAAGATCGTTCCTCTATGAAAAGGAAAGACTGACATCTCATCAAGGAGGAGTGGAGATTTAAAGTCCGGTGCTGCAGACACGCCCCCCTCTGTGAGAGTCACACAGACACACATCTGGCGCTATCTTTTCCCCAGATAATGTAGATATTCTCATCTTTTTGAAAATAAATATCTTAAATATTAAATCTATATATAGCCCAAAGTTATTTGCTTTCAGGGTTCTTGAAGTTCTTTTAGTTAATAAATGGAAAGCAAAGTTATATATGTCCCCCCCCCTTTTCTTTGCTGATCCGAAAAATGATCCGAACCGTGACTCAAAAACCGTGATCCTATCCGGTCCGTGAGGTTTGTGATCCTATCCGGTGCTAGTTATGACCCATTGAGTGCACATCATGCATTCTTTTAAAAATATATATTAGTTTCTGATTTTTGTAAATGCATTTCTAATCTTCCCGACAATAAGTTCTTTTAAATAGTTTCCTCTTGATCTAAAAATCTATTTCCAGTTAGAAGAAGTTGCTTCTTAATCCATCTCAATGACTGTAATATCCAAATATGCTGAACTGTTGCATGGCAATGCAGCACAGGCTTTTAAAATCAACCTCCTCTTCAGTATCTCACCAACGCGCTAATGTAAAAACAGCCAACAGCGTAGCAGACTGGATATGTAGCAAATGGGCTAAGACATGCAAAAACGCTGCAACGGTCCTCTGAAAGGTCCTTTAATTTCAAGAATTTGAATAGCTACAGAGTTTTCCTTTTGCTTTTCTCCGGGATTCTCTGATTATACACCCTACTCCAGTCCATTCATCGCACTAGCGAACACGCGTACGTGCACAGGGACTCAGACACACACACACACACACACAGCACAACCCACTTCAGTCTCGCTGCTCGTGTGAGGAGAGGTGAGGAGAGCAGGGGAATGTGGAGAATGCAGCTTCTTTAGAGTTTTTGGCTGGTGGATGAATGACAGAGTTGGAGACTCCCCATTCATTGCGACATAATAACCGCCATCATCACCATATACAAATACACGGACACGCATACAGTGCACTCATTCACCTTCGGGTGGGGGATTGTTTTTCTTCATTTTTTTTTGGCACAAGATCACTTGAAATATGAGAAAACACTGTATTTAAACCAAGTGGATTTTAAGGTAATGAGACACTATCTTAAAATCCCATCCTTACGAAACAATCAAAAATTGCACTTAGATTTCAGTCAAATTAGACAGAGATTAAATCCACAGGCAGGTCTAACTGCCTGTTGCCAGGCAGCTGCCAAAATAAAGGAAACACAAAGATCAAGTGTCTAAATGGGGCATTTGGTGTCACTACAGCCACCAGAACGGCTTCAGTGTGACTTGGCAGAGGTTGTGCATGTGTGGCTCAACTCCACTGGAAGGATGCCACAACATTCTTCTATAAGTACTTCTCTCCTTTTGTGTTTTGTAGTAGGAGCTTCAAAAAAAAAACTTTCAACAGGTGCTACGACAGAATCTTGAAAATGAAGAGAGTACAAGCACTTGCAGGATTCGATGCTTGTTGAAGCAGTGTTTGCATGTTAATTAACCTCTCCAGGATGTGGAGCGGCACATACCGACAGACTCTACAGTGAAAAACACGAGTGATGATGCTGATATCATTGTACACCCCCAAGAGCCCCCTGTGTGATATTACTGTTGGAGTCTGTACACAAATTATTCTGCACTTTCACTCTACATTTAACCCTCGTGTGTGTTGTTTCTATGCTCAATATTGGCAAGAGAACGGTGTGATAATACTGTGATACATACCCGCTGCCTCTGGAGTCATACGGTCCATTTCTGTCCACCGGATGGTGTGCTGCTGTCGCTCTAATGAGGGAAGGCATACAAAACAACACTTTGAATAAGACCACCACATTTGCTTAAATATATTACCGTCACAACATGAGAGGAAAGATCATTTTATTTGCTACATATGTACCACATACGGTGTTACGGTAAAGCCACTGCACTTATAGCTTTTAGGCCAAGATACAATAACCTACACAAGACTTGTGAGTTCATGCATTTGCCCTAAAGTGAATTTGGGCAATAACAACTTTGCAGAGTCTTGAACGATGTCACTGTACAAGAAGAATACACCGCAATCTGTTCATCATCTGATGATCATGAACCAGTTTTGCTGATTATCACTCGTGCACACACACACACACAGTAACAGCGGACTGAGAAGTGTTAGACACCAGCTGGCTGTGAGACTTGATTCCAGTCTGAGGATGTTTTTTTTTAGGCCTGAAGTGTGGTCGTATCTCCCCGTCTGAATGCCTGCAGGCGTAACCCTCTGAAACCCAAGAATTGATTTCACTGATGTAGAATGTTCCCTCCTTTTTAAACTGTATTTTGCAAGCCTCTGATCAATAAAATAATGAGGAGTTTTTTTCTTCATTTTTTAGAGGATTTCGTGAAAACGTTGCAAGTTGCAACAGCCGGCCTTAAGGCTAAAAAACATCAACGCTTAAATGTTAAAGTCCATAGATTATTGAGCATTGATGATTAAGTATTAAAATATGTTAAATATCTATTTAAAAAGCCAAGTAATTTGACAATGGAAATCACAGTACATGAGAAGTTTCTGAAATACTCAAACCAACAATATACATATACATATATATATATATATACACCAAGGAAAATGCTATGTCTTTCTCTTATGACTTGTTACCCGGCCTAAATGTTGCTTTGATGCAGATTAAAGCGTGCAGCACTGTGAGGGGAGAAGCACCTCTTTCAGGGGATGGAGGAACAGAAGAACCAGACTTTTGTTTTTGTGTAACTTATCTTCTACCCCCACCTAGTGGTAACAGAACACACATTACTTCCTGGAGTGCTTTGGTTTCATGCTATGTGTTAGCAAACATTAGCTTGTCTGACACAAACAAATCAAGCAAACCGTGTAATGACACGTGTTTGCGTGTGTTCATCTTTAAAACATTGCTCGGCTGTTTGTGATGTAAGAGCTAATTAAAAGCCCAAACAATGGTGGTAGGTTAGTTTTGGGGACGTGACACTGGTTAGCTCGTGACTGACTCACTTACGGCTAGCTCGAACCTCAGTGCTAGGTTGTCATGTTGCTCTCCAATACACAGTCGACTTTATTTTTAATTGTGTTGACAAGCGGATTTATATTGAATTACGCAAATCTAACGTCACGTTATCGATACGAAAGGACTCACCATGCGCTACTTTCTTCCAGTTTACTAGCTGTCGTCAGGTAGACTACAGTTTCGTTACCTTACATCAGATGAGTTTGTGGGGAACAGTGGAGCCATTCAATTTCGTGTTTTTTGCCCTGCATTTGGTTTGCAAGGAAGATCTTGCTCTCACATTGAACACACACTCAGATCTTTTCGCAAGGATTTACAGAACATGACCCCTGAAACATGTCATTCTCTAACAGCAAACATCGACACCTTCAATGTCAGATATTTATCTGATGGAGTTTATCGGGAGCTATAAACACAATGTAGGTGAAGCTGCCTGTAAATCTGTACTGAGGGAAATATTTAAACGGCTGACCTTGCTACGATTTAGTTTTTATTGGAGGCTGTCATGCAGAAGTGCACTACTGCCGACTTCTGGCTAATGCATAACAATTTTCTTTCCTTTTTTCACATATTTAGTCCCCCCCTACACACACATAATCCAAAAATAATAACTAAACTATAAATGCATTTTAGGTTTCATAGTAAAAAAACAAAACAATTGCTTACTTAAACCAGTATGTGGGCTCGTTCAGATGACCACACATATTAATGAGCTTTAAGATGAGTTTAGATGAGAAGCAGAGTTTCTTCATCTCAGTTTGTCTTCAGGAAACATATCTCACAGTCGTGTTGCAAAGATGGGTCGTCTTAAGTGGAATGACGAATCAGCAGGTTTTGTCAACTGTAGTCATGTGTTTGATATGTAAATTTTGCTGCATCAGTTAAAATAATATATTATTTATTATTATTTAAATTATTTAACAATCAAGGACATGTTGACAGTCATTACTACATTTGCCAGATACAGAGAAACTGCAGTGACAAAGAGGTGCAGTGACATTGCTGCATACACTCTGTCTCATTAATAAAGTTGCTCAGGTTGCCCTCACACCTTCCATGAAGACCTGTCATTGAGGAGGAGTAACGTTCAGAAGCCCACAAACATGGACCTGTTTCTGGTTCTTCTTTACAGACCTCAACAGGAAGAGAGCGATACAGGACGTGGGACAGAGAGGGGAAGATGACCATTAGTTAGGACTTGATTAGATTAGGTTAAGCACTTCTCCAAATTGGTTGACAACATCACAAATTCTGTTATCTTATTCATGCTCGCCACTGAAGTTTAACCACATTCTATGAAGTGATAAAATAAATCCGAATCAGTTTATTTCGCTCTGTTGTTGAAATATCTGTAGCATTAATTCAAAGATTTAAAAAAATCATACCCTTCTGATTAATACACATTTTAAGTTTGATACAGTCTGGATCTGAAACAACAATACAATTCTGCATAAAATGTTACAGTATTAAAACAGACATGTGGCTTGAAAAAACAAACCTGTTATTCACTGTTGATATAAAGAACCAGTATGGCAGCCTTACAAGAGATAATAAAAATAAAACACCATATAATCTACAAATAGTGCAAGACTGGTTATATTTTATGAAACAAACCAAACTGAAGTACAAACATGTCCTTTGCAAGAACAAAATCTTTACTAAACACACAAATAAACATTAATAGGAGGGACGATACTTAAATTAAAGTTGCACAGACAAGCTTTCCTGTTACATAATCAGAATTTAAAACTACGAGATCATGTTGCCCTACTACTTGATCTGTTTTGCTGGTCATGCACATTGTTCTGTCACGCCACCACACAGCAAACATTCACAGGGTCAGAGAAGTGTAATAAACTCGTCCTAAATAAATAACTCTTGGAAATGTTGAAACATGGAAACATTCTAACTTAGCACATAATATCCAGCAGATAACTTACAGCCCCCCTCTTGTTTATTCGATTGAAGATATTTAAACCAGTAGTTTTTTTAATCTGTACCATAGGAGTAACCTATATCCATGACCACAGCATGTTATCAGTTTGTTGTCAACATCTGTAATAACTTTAATGACCTTCCATTCATCTTTGCTAAAACCTGCGAGGTCATACAACTTATTTCTTGAATGAGGAGCTGAAAAGGGAGCATGTCCAGGTTTTTGTCTTGCGTCATTTTTGTATGTATTTGTGATTTGCCAGGAAGCAACTGCATCAGCAAAAAACAAATGGGCTAATAACAGTAACAAACAAGAAACACCAGGCGAACAGAGTTATGACGTGTTTTATTGCCGATCTGTTGTGATATAACTTCACATATTCTGTAAATGCTGAGACAAAATCATGTTTCGCTAACGTGCGCCTTATGTGGTGCTGCCTCGTGTTGCATCTCTATGTGGTGAGTTCAGATGAGCAGCGATGTTTCCTCATCTCACTCAGTTGGCCTTCAGGAGTTCTCCCTCTGGAAATGAGCAAAAATACACAAAATGTTTTTATCATATTGTTCGTGGAGGTGTGGTGTGTGGTTTTTTTTTGTGTGTGTTTTATATTGACTTTATCAACTCACCATCATTCATTACCCCGCAGTACTCGTTGCACTCGGCTTTGCTGTAGAACTTGTTGGCGTTGCCCTGGCAGAAGCCTTGTTTGTAGGGCACGCACAGACCGGCGGTGGAGTCAAAGGCCCAGATGGATGGCTGGCCTGTGCAGGCTTGGGCCACCATGGGCAGACGGCACACAGCTGGGGAGACGGAACGTATTTTAATGTATTCAAAGAGTTTTTTATTTAACAGTGCACGGACACAGAATAAACTGGCAATGGGCCACATATTGACAGTGCATGTATTGTATGATCATCATATGCAGATGTTGCGTTTCGTATTCCATTCCTCACCCTCGGTGCGACATCTCTGCAGACACTCTCTCTCGTTTAAAAAGTTGTTCTGGTTGCCCAAACACCCTCCGTAGAAGAAGAGTTCACAGCTCATTGAGGAGGAGTTGTAGTGGTAACGCGGCAATCTCCCAAAACATGGTCCTGTATCTGATGCTGCTTTACAGGACTCTAGGAGGGGAGAGGGAGAGATATATAGCACGAGTAAGGAGAGATACACATTAGTTATAGCATCAGAATCAGGCTCTTACATCTTACATTTAACACACATACATTTTCATGAATGGGCAATGCTATCTAAGCGTATCAGGGTTATTCAACCTAGTAAGCGGATCACTTACCGGTTGCATTAAAAAGAGGTGAATCATCACCAGAACCCTCAACGTCTGCAGTCACCAAAGAAGGCACCACGTTTCTCTTCATCCGCTGTATCACAGACAGACTCGGTTAGAGATACAAAGACACCTGAACCCCAAATATTCCACTTAAATGTGTTTCAAAATCCTTTGAGACAGCAACGCAACTCAGAACTACATTATAGTTGCTGCATTTAATTAGAATAGTAACATTATAGATGTCTTAAAAAAGCAACAACATTGAATGCACTGTCCACATTGACATACTCCGAAAGGGACACTTTTTTACAATGAGTACTTTTATTTATTACTTGCAGAATTTGTACATTCTGGTGCTAATACATATGTAGTTTTACTTGATACACAGCGTTGATACACAATCATAGTTTGTCCTGAATTCTGTACATTCGTTTGATTACCTGAGGCTCAGGCTCAGGCTGAGTTGGAGGCTCTGCCACCAACTCTCCAAGAACACAGTCTCCTGCGAATATTTTGATTGAAAACATGTCATAGATACGCATGCATTTTATAGCCAAACAATGTATTCTTTTAATGTGTTATTCTAGTTTTATTGCGCTTATGTTTTACGTTTGTATGCTGCAAAAACAATTTCCTGTTTCATGAACAGTGATGGTAAAATATCTCATTCAAATATCTAATAATATTTCGAGGTCTGTGCAAGTACAGTATGTGTGTGATAATCGGTGTTGTACCTTTATCCTGCTTAATGATAACAGTGTCATCACTCATTCCCTGTTGTCTGACCAGTGTTTTGAAGTCATCCAGCACAGTGTCTCTCACAGACATAGTTCGACCTGAAGAGGACAGAGCAATTCAGATGAAGCAGAAACGAAAACTTTTACATGATGTAAGTGGTTTGAATAAAATGTATTCACGTCCAAGAAGATGCGTCTATCTTAACATACACGAGGCGGGAAATCGTGATACTTGAATCAAATAAATGGAATCTAATACTTGAGATGTTAGAGCGAGAGTGTCCACTCACTGTAAAGCTTTATTGAGGTGCTGTTATCCCCCGATGTTTTCTTTTTGCTCATTATCACTATCGCATACTCATTGTAGTTTGTGTGAACCACGTAGGCGTCCACGTCTGCGCCCCACCCTGTGGAAAGGACAGAGGAGATAATCACCTGTAAAAACTTCATGGACGAAATGAAGTGAACAGAGAGCTGTATCACTGCAGCATTAAACAGAGGGAGACGTACTTGCAATATGGTAGGAGAATCGTCCTGGTGTGGTGGTCAACTCATATTCCCCAATGATCTCCTTACATGTTCCTTGTCTGCACACATCCAAAAAAACAAGACATTCTATATATCTACAATACACAGTAGAAACTGTCACCTTTACATTTTACCAGTGAAGTAGTCAGAACTTTTAGTTCGGTAAAAGTAGCAATACCACAATGTAGAAATTCTCTGTTACAATTAAAAGTTCTGCATTCAAAATTTGACTGAAGTAAAATGACAGAAGTACCAAAAGTAAAAGTACTAGCCTGATCTGTAATAATTCATCATCATTTATTTGTAAATCTACAAAGTAACTGTAACCAAAACTGACAAATAAAAACAGTTAAGTTCAATAGTACCTCTTGAAAAGTAATGGAGCAGAAGTGTATAGTGGCAGAAAATGGAAAGTATAAGTACTCCAAAACTGTACTTGAGTACTTTAGTTAACTTCCACCATTGGGTTTTACACTTTGGACATTGTCCAAAGATTGTACTGAGACGTTGTCGGACCAAAACACTGCCAGGATTAGCCAATGTGTGTGCACGATTTACACTATATCTGTCTTTGTTAATTACACATTCATGTTTTTTTCTCCTTGATATCTCATATCTCATCTTGGAATAACCAAATTTCCTAAAACAAGTACAACATTTTTTTTTATAGAGAGTCAAAGTTCAGACTGTGTTAGGATAACTTGTTGAATTTACTAAAGCATATCGGTATATTTTAATTTATGTTTTTTTCCAGCTCTCAAAAAACGTTTGCCTTGGTCCGTTGGTGTGTAAGTGTGTGTTTGCGTCTAAGTGCGTGTAAATGTGTGATGCATGCACTTCCTACAAACCTCAGCATACGGCGAGTAATCTTCAGTTTGCCTTCAGTGGTGCCGGTGTGCAAAACCAGTTTACCGATGGCTGCATCTCCCTCTTCACGTTTCACGTGGGGACACGTACTTGCCACAGCAACATCATGCCATGTTCCAAAAAACTGTTAGAAATAGGTACCGTAATGTGTAAATGTGTAATAATACACATAACAACTATAATTGAAATGGGCAATAAATAGAACAAAATAAATCTCACAATCAAATTAAACTTCAGTACACAAAATCTCACTTCACACAGATGACGTAACACTTACTCATGTGTGCTTAGTGAACTTATACTTGACTTTTCCTCGATGTAATGCCGTCTTTAGTCCAAACTGCTTTAACTTTTCACACACATTTCACACGCACAGATCACATTAGATTTGATCTTCTATTCTTAATTTTTAGGTCATTAATATGAAAAATTCCTCTGCCTGAACAGCCCTTTCTCCTAAAAATTGCTTTCCCATACAACGAATCTGCATTGTGATTTACGTTTCGAGCCAAACATATTTTGTCGTGATTTACATTTGCGTTTGACGTATCACAAATTAACTTAAAATGAGTCCGCTGAGCTCCGCTGAGTAGGATGGATGTCAAGGTGGTGGATGGGTCAAAAAAAAACAGGAGACTGCTGTTTGTGTCCTGTTTGAATCAAGAACTTTTGTTGCATTTTTGTTTAGTTTTATTTCAATTTCGTAGTCATTTTAAGCCAAACCATGGTGTTTTTTACGAAACCTAACAAAGTAGTTTTGTTTAATGGAAATATTAAGTAAAGTTTATTAATCTAACAGACATAAGTACTGCGTTACAGCCTTTTCCCTCTTTATACTGAATGTATGAGTTCAAAACAACACATGCAAGTTTGCAGAACTCACCCGGGCCAGATCAAAGTTCTCCTGCGTGGGGTAGAGAGGATCTGGGAGGACAGGGACCCCCTGAAGGGTCGAGGACCACCCCAGGACCAGCAGAGAAACCAGCATCATTGCTTTCTGCATTCTATCAGCCTGTCTGTCCACTCGTCTCTGAGAGGACTGATGTCTGAGGCACTGAATCCCAGGAAATGTTCCTCCTCCTCACTGTTCCTTTCCTCTCTCAACTGTTCAAATAGGGACAGGGCATTGACCTGTTTTGAGTGCAGTGCACTCACTCCCACAGCCAAGCAGAAAACAAACAACTGAAAGAGCAAAGTTCTGCTGTCTGTCTCTCACTTTGTGCTCTGACTTGCCACTGACCAAGTACACATTGAACTTTTGCAACATTAACAAATCAATACATGCCATAATCTGAGACACCAATAAGTAACATGATATTGTATCATGTATTGTGTTTGTTTTATACAGGTGCTGGTCATATAATTAGAATATCATCAAAAAGTTGATTTATTTCACTAATTCCATTCAAAAAGTGAAACTTGTCTATTATATTCATTCATTACACACAGACTGATATATTTCAAATGTTTATTTCTTTTAATTTTGATGATTATAACTGACAACTAAGGAAAATCCCAAATTCAGTATCTCAGAAAATTAGAATATTACTTAAGACCAATACAAAGAAAGGATTTTTAGAAATCTTGGCCAACTGAAAAGTATGAACATGAAAAGTATGAGCATGTACAGCACTCAATACTTAGTTGGGGCTCCTTTTGCCTGAATTACTGCAGCAATGCGGCGTGGCATGGAGTCGATCAGTCTGTGGCACTGCTCAGGTGTTATGAGAGCCCAGGTTGCTCTGATAGTGGCCTTCAGCTCTTCTGCATTGTTGGGTCTGGCATTTCGCATCATCCTCTTCACAATACCCCATCGATTTTCTATGGGGTTAAGGTCAGGCGAGTTTGCTGGCCAATTAAGAACAGGGATACCATGGTCCTTAAACCAGGTACTGGTTGCTTTGGCACTGTGTGCAGGTGCCAAGTCCTGTTGGAAAATGAAATCTGCATCTCCATAAAGTTGGTCAGCAGCAGGAAGCATGAAGTGCTCTAAAACTTCCTGGAATACGGCTGCGTTGACCTTGGACCTCAGAAAACACAGTGGACCAACACCAGCAGATGACATGGCACCCCAAACCATCACTGACTGTGGAAACTTTACACTGGACCTCAAGCAACGTGGATTGTGTGTCTCTCCTCTCTTCCTCCAGACTCTGGGACCCTGATTTCCAAAGGAAATGCAAAATTTACTTTCATCAGAGAACATAACTTTGGACCACTCAGCAGCAGTCCAGTCCTTTTTGTCTTTAGCCCAGGCGAGACGCTTCTGACGCTGTCTGTTGTTCAAGAGTGGCTTGACACAAGGAATGCGACAGCTGAAACCCATGTCTTGCATACGTCTGTGCGTAGTGGTTCTTGAAGCACTGACTCCTGCTGCAGTCCACTCTTTCTGAATCTCCCCCACATTTTTGAATCGGTTTTGTTTCACAATCCTCTCCAGGGTGCGGTTATCCCTATTGCTTGTACACTTTTTTCTACCACATCTTTTCCTTCCCTTCGCCTCTCTATTAATGTGCTTGGACACAGAGCTCTGTGAACAGCCAGCCTCTTTTGCAATGACCTTTTGTGTCTTGCCCTCCTTGTGCAAGGTGTCAATGGTCGTCTTTTGGACAACTGTCAAGTCAGCAGTCTTCCCCATGATTGTGTAGCCTACAGAACTAGACTGAGAGACCATTTAAAGGCCTTTGCAGGTGTTTTGAGTTAATTAGCTGATTAGAGTGTGGCACCAGGTGTCTTCAATATTGAACCTTTTCACAATATTCTAATTTTCTGAGATACTGAATTTGGGATTTTCCTTAGTTGTCAGTTATAATCATCAAAATTAAAAGAAATAAACATTTGAAATATATCAGTCTGTGTGTAATGAATGAATATAATAGACAAGTTTCACTTTTTGAATGGAATTAGTGAAATAAATCAACTTTTTGATGATATTCTAATTATATGACCAGCACCCGTATATGTTTTTTTTGGAAGAACAACAATTGTCTCAAATACTAAGCACCTCAGATTTGACAACGCTGTTGGATGACTTTATATGATAAAATCATATTTACATTTTACAGGTATGTAGTCAGCATTGCATTCTTTTACCAGGCCTCGGCTATTGCTTTCATCCAAAGAGAATTTGTTCATTTTGCATTAGAAGGACCCACAGCAGAGTTCCCTCCATGCATCAGTAAAACATAAACAATCAAAGACGAGAGAGAGAGTATACATATGGCTACCACCCAATTTTTTTTTTAATCATGGTGACATTTAAGTTCTTACTGGTTCCTGATAATCAATAGAGCACTAATAAGATTCCTTGGCTTGTTACACTCTTTCTTTAGTTTCTTTAATGTTTTTAAAAATGAGAGGTTTAGACAAATATGTCTCATCAGTATTTTAAAACATTGCCGTACAAGATATACAGTATAGGTTTCACTTTATTTCCAAAGCACCTACATTACAAATTAATTTTGCGCACCAAACATTATATCTACATGCCAATAAAATACAATGGTGATATAGTAGTATATGGTGTTTATACAGCTGTATCCTATATGAAGCCCGCACTGACAAGTGTCTTTGTATCCATTGAGGAAAATGTGTCATATGACAGCGGCTTGTGTGATGATGATCCTCCTCTTCCGTTAATCCACATGATCCGTCACCCTGTAACGGTAAACAAGCATTTATTATGATGCTAAAACTGTACAGAAATACAATATGTGTCATGGTTGTTTTTCATCACAGTTGCATGCTTCAGAGCATGTGTTAGGATCTGATATTTAGAAGTCTTGATGAAAATGCCTGCTGTAGTTTTTTTTTTCAACATGACTCTCCCCTCATTTCCTGTCATCTCTCTATTTTACAAATGAAGACAAAAAAAATGCAGAAAAAAGACCCTTGATAATTCACAATTCTCTTCCCATGGACTGTGATGTGTGGAAATAGTAGAATTAAACATGTATCAGTGTTTAAGTAACCGTTAAAGGTGCATGAACAGGATTCAAAGCAGTAATATAGCAGCAAACACCTATTTATACCTAAAGATATAGCTAGCTCTGTCAGCACGTTTGTCGTAGGTGTTACTGTCAGCGCTGTGAGCAGCTAGCTATGAGTAGCCAGCTCAGGCGTCACCATGTTGAGAGCCGTTGAGAGGCAATCAAAATGCTCCCAATTTCGTATTATGCACCTTTAAACAGTGAGTCGCTTGGCCTCGCCTGGTCAAACATTACCAACGTACTCCTCTTGTGCAGGAACCACAGGTAGCACCATATTTCTTTTCCACCTCTTGGGAACAAAAATCTGGATGATGCAAATACATGGTCCCCACAACCTGTGACTGATTCATACAAATACAGATCTGTAGTTACAGTATGCAAATGTCCTTTTAGCACATCACTGTGTGACACACGTACCTGAGGCTGAGCAGTGACGGGCTGTGTCACCCGCTCACCTGGAACACACACACACCTGGGAAGAGACGGGTTTCTGTTTTATATGTAGACAACATTTGTCTTTGGGTGTCAAAAAAAAATCAGACAGTAGTAAATGTAAATCATGTTTCAGACTTTGGGGAGAGTTTTAGTTAGACCTGGTACCATCAGTAGTGTGTCACCTTTGTTCTGATTGATGACGATAGCGTCATCACTCACACCATGTTGCCTAACCAGCGTTTTGAAGTCATCCAGCACAGTAGCCCTCACACTCATAGTTCGACCTGAAGAAGACAGAATTACCATTACACAGACTGATCCATATAGTGAATAAAAATCACTTCCATATAAAAAGTACAACAAATTAACATATCGATAGATGCAATTGTCACTCACTATAAAGTTTGAATGCGGTGGTTTTATTTCCTGATGGTTTCTCTGTGCTCAGCAGAAGAATCATTGCGTACTCATCATAGTTGGAATGAACCACGAAGGAATCAACATCTGCCCCGAACCCTGCAGAAAGGAAAGTGTTCACAATGCTTTGCTTGCCAGATTTAGTTGAGCATTACCTTGTTGATGTGGTGTAAAAGGAATGGACAGAACATAATAACATTGAAACAAAAAAAAAAAAAAAAAAGGATGGGGAGAGGAAGAAAGTCTGAGAAACATACTTGCAACATAATGGAAGAATCGTCCCGGGGTGTTGGTCAAACCATAATCTGTAGACGTCAGTTTACATGAGCCATTCCTACATGCAGGCACACATGGCACAGGTTACACCGAATGGTATAGCATCTTTAAACTACTAGAAAGCATGTAAATCTGACCTGAAACTAGTGGCTGTCATTGCGAAGTTGCCATCAGAGGCCACATGTTGCAGTTCCAGTGCAACAATGACGGGGTTTCCCCTCTTACGCTGCATGTAGTGAGGACAAGTAGAAACCACTGCTACCTCATACCACTTCCCCATGAACTGCAGGGGACACAGACATATTTACTCTACAGCAAAGCATTGAACAAGACAAAAATATGCATGGGAGAGAGGGGAAAAATAGGGCAACAGAATTGTTTCCATTTATGAATAAAACAATAAAATCTGTATTTCAACCAACTAACCTGGGCCAGATCAAAGTTCTCCTGTGTGAGGATGAAAGGTTCTATAAGCACAGGGACCGTGTGCACGAGCCAGGCCGACCCCAAGACCAGCAGAGACACAGCACTCACCGCTCTCTGCATCATGTCAGTCCCTCTGGGTCAAACTGACACACCGTATGTTTGGCTTTTGTAAATCCCCTCCCGCAACACCACAAGAAACACAAAACTACAAGAGCGAAGTTCGGATTGTCTTCTTATCTCGTCTTTGTGTGTCTTTGCCCGAGTGTGTGCAATCAGCAATGAATCATTGGACTTCAGAATTTGAAGCTAAAACAAACGAATCAATACATGTCAGAATTTAACAACTGATAATTACTAGGAAAAAGGCCAGATTGCTGTCTGCCACATGTGTCTCTTTTGAAAGTACCACCAGAGTCACTGTTTTCCTGATTCTACACAAAGCGTCTTTAACCAGATTCCTCACAGTATCCTGATTATCATACGTGCTGTGTGATATTAGGTGACATATATAGCTTTGATATTAGCTTGTTTCGAAAACTCTGGTTCACAGCAGAAACATACTGATGTGCAGTCAGGTGTAGTATCTGCCCCCTGGTGTTCATAAGTGAACTACACCACTTCACACGGAAGCACAAACTGTGGAACGAACACACACACACGCACATACGCACACGCACACACAGGAGGTTAATATGGTTTATTTGACTATGTCAACACTTTGAAACAGCACATCTGATTACATTCAGGTGGTAAACATTAAAAACTCAGAATTTCATTCAATTAAACTGCCTGATCAGCCAAGAAAAGGTTGGTGATAGGAATTTAGTTATTTAAATAGCCTGGAGGTAAATATTGTCTGTTAAACTATTGAAAATAATGTAAAACATGACATAACAGAGAGTGACAAATACATTTCATCAGCTATATTTGCTATGTGTCATCTTTGTAGCCTCAATGATGATGTTTGCTGAGAGAGAGAGTTCTTTGTAGCACGACATGCGTCAAAGTAAATGCTGGGAAAAAGTGAGCCGGCAAACAAAGAGCAGCACGTCAGGATACGCATGCCATCGTCATCTCGGGCACATCAGAGAACCTACAGGGAGACACACATTCTCATTTACACTGAAGGTGTGAAGTCACTCACACACCTGAATGTACAAGTAACTCACCTGGTTGTCAAATTTTCTAAATAAAATAAAAAAAAAAGACTTACCTAACGCCCAGAACTTGATGGTGGGCAATTTTCTGTTGGCCAAAAAACATAATAGAAAACTTCAGTGTCATTTAACCCTCCCCATTATCTGTGTGTGCACTGCATATGAGCTCCCTCTACATTACCTGCAGGAGGTGGAGTCAGAATAGAGTCTCTGGGGAAACCTTGGGACAAGGCAAAGGCTTTAAACTTCGTAATTACATCAATTCTGACGGCTTGAGAGCGACCTGCAAACAAGAACAAAAACACATATAGTGAGTGTTGCCTCTTCATGCTAACATGCTTAGATGTGACGTAAAAATGAGTCTGCGTCTCACCGTAAAGCGCCACCTGTGTGTATTCTCTGTTAAAAACCTTTTGTTTGAGAACCACGGCGTAATCAGAATAGTTTGTGTCCACCACTGTGATGTCCTTCACCATGTTATGGCCTGACAGAACACACAACACAGAAGTGAAGGACAAAGACTTCCTGTCATTCAATATTAAATACGGATTAAACCAGAGAAATATGAGAATGAATGGTAATCCACGTGAGTGACACTGTCACGCTCTTTGTAGAATATTTAATAAAATCTATAGTAAAAAGTAAAAGAACCTACAATTTGGGTGACTTGACTTGTGATTAGGGATGAAATTGTCCATATGAAATAGATAAAACTGGATGTAGTGTACCAAACGCCACCATATTAAAACATTCTGTATATAAATGAAAATATAATATAATTTTTAATACATGTTTATATTATAATTCAGTATATGTCCTGCAGTATTACAACAGTAAAAAAGAATAAAACATATATGAATACATGTAGTATAAATAAATCAAGATGAGCATGCATTTGAAATATATTACAAATTTACAGCACAAATGCAGGATTTACAATCACGTGAACAGCTGTCTTCAATGTTAGATATAACATAAATTAAAAAGTCAACAATTGTAAAAATTGTTGTCTGTAAAAAAACTGTTATGAGGAAAAAAAAGTACAGATTATTTTTCTTAAAGGTAGACATTGATTAAAAACAAACAAACATTAACATGTATACAGAGTGCATACGTGCATCATATTAAAAAAGTACGGACAAGCCAAAAATATAATATTTCTGCTTTGCTTTTATTTCATTTCTTGCTCTCTATTTTATACATACATTTTATTGGGGCCTCAGTAATAAAGCCACACAGTAGCTCTGGTCATTTTAAAGTCACATATTCCATACATCCTTTAATCATGTATGTCTGCCACCTCTCTCTCTCTCTGCATACAACCACTCTGAGCTCTGCATCCTCGCTGCCACACTGCTGCCTATACTTCCACATGTGTGTGGTTTATAAGCTCAGGGATCACATTTGTTCCAGAGCGTCACATGACAGAGACACATCACCAAACCTAACATGTGTATTGACTGAAATATTTCTCACATGTCTTGCGTGGGCACTGCGGCTTTTTTTTTTTTTTTTTTTTTTAAATCTGTGTGCTTATTGTAGTTGTTTGCTCAATACTTTTGCAGATCCCAAATTCAATTTTGTCCTACTGCTGCGGGCACTCACTGAGTACCAGGCAAATATTTACATTGTAATTGAGCAAAGTCACAGAGCTTACTAAAAAGCCTTTCTCTTCTCTCTTTCTTGTCAGGTTAGAAGTGAGCAGACTTACGTGTGCTGAAGTAGGTGAACTGTCCAGGTACGCTGGTCTTCTCATAGTTGTACACCTTTGTCAGACAACCTAAAGGTCTGAAGCACACAGGGGGAACACATGTCTTTATCTTTTCTAAACATCCCCCGGATTCCTCTCTTCTTTGACCGTCCATTTACACAAACATGTACTGTACTATATGTTACGCGCGCACAGACTCACGTGGCTTCCCACATGGTGAGGTTAACATTGCCGTTTGGCAGTGCTGTGATGATGCCCACGGATGCCTTCACTTTGTCTCTGAAGGGGGTAAAACTTGAAGAGTCATAGGCCAGGCCCACCCGGTACCATCTCCCTGCAAACTAAACACACACACACATATCGGTACACTTAAGTGTAGATATCAAAGATCTTGAGTTTCTGTTAATTTCACTTTACTACTACACTTGTCCTGTGCATACATTTCATTTTTTCATTGTCAACACATCCCAGGAAAACACCAAAAACCAACTGTTGTAAATTAAGTCAATACTTGTTGGTAGGATCAATTCATTGATGGGTTTAAAATAAATTCTTTAAGGAACATTCACCATTTTGTGGATGTTTGTTTTCATGCATCCATGCATTTTCAGTGGGAAAACAAGTGAGCAGTATTTGTACCAGGTTGCAAACGCTGCCGTTAACCACAGCATTTCCTCACATCTGTATATAGATCCTTTGAAACACTGACTGGACGGAGGGACAGAGTGTGATTGTTGAATTCAGGTGGAACATCCTGATTTTAACTAACATGACAGAGTTTGCGTTCTGCTTTAAGTGATTAGCAATGTTCCTCATCCGCTGTAGCATTTTCTCTTTGAGGCTATGTAGATAAAGAACAGACAAAGGTGGAGATCATAGCGATAGTTTCTGGCTTTGACATTTTACATGAACCCTCACCAGAATGGCAAGTGACTGACCTTTTGATAAATATGGAACAATCACACCAGGGATCTCTAAAATGATTCTGGCATAAATCCAGTTACAAATCAGCCTGAGGAAACCAAAGACGAGGACATTTCTAATGTGTTTAGCGTGGGGAAATGTCAAGCTAACCTCTCTCAACCTCTTGTGTGTGAGGAAACCAGGAACATATGGATTCACTAATGTATTTATCATAACAATTGCAGCTGAGGGCGAGACTTAAACCCAAAATTAGTTTATTTTGGGTAACCGACTGAGTAGCTGATCTCAAATAGGAATGGACATGTTCTCACTCAGAAAACACACACCCCCACACACACCCCCACACACACATACACAGTGTTTCCTTACCAATGGAGTCTGTGGATAACCAACAAATAGTGAGAGCAGAACTTTTTTAACTTAACAAATCAAAATGATTCAAACACATTAATGCGAAATAAACATGCGTCTGTCTTACCATCCGTAGGTTGAAATCTCTCTGCGGCTTCACGTCTGCGTCCACCATCATCACGCACAACATCACCATGACAACAGCGACCGCAGCGGTCCTCATGGCTGCGAGGAGAAAGGAAGCGGCGAGGTGGACGGGCTGAAAGGTTGAGAGAGGGTAAAGGACCCGAGCCTAGAGAGAACTGTATAGGCAGTCAAACAGACAGGTACAGAGTGGCAAAGCCTGTGGCAATGTTTGTTTTTCTCCTGATCCACCCACCTGGTTGTCAGCCAATCATCGCTTGAGATCAGGGAACAGTGGCCAAGTGTTGGGGATGTGTGGTTCCAAAACAACCCCGACTTCGACTTGACTTCCCAGAGGTGCAGTAATAGAGCATGCGCTTGTGGTCTCTAAAAATCAGCTGAAGCTCATGTGCTGCCGTCACAAGCACAGACACGCTGGTTTCACGAGGTGCTGTCCCACATTGACAAAAGAAAGAGGAAACTTAGAGGGATCAGTAAGTTCTGCATCTAAAGCCCTGACACTGGTGGGAAATCATTCACTTTAGTAAAAGTAACAATGACAGACCATACAAAAACTAAAAATACAAGTAAAGGTTTCAGTATTCAGAAATATTAGCAACTGAAGTGTCAAAAGCAGTTTCACGTTCCTCCATTTCAGTTTTTCTGTCCTGATAGGTTCACAGTCTTGGTTGTGTTGTCCCACGAAAGACAAATAAGTAAAGATAAATGAAACAAAAGGGGCATTTACTAACACTTCTCACAGTTCAAGGTAAAACTAAACAATAAAAAGCTCAATAATTTGGATTTCTGAGCTCAGCTCGAGTAGCTTGACATTGCTAAAATTGATTCCATACATGTCTTGGATTAAACTGCAGTGTGAAGGAATCTCCTTGTTTTACAAGATATTGAGGTCCTCTCTGATGCATAAGTCTCCTTTTTCCTATTTGATACAGTACTAAATGTAATATGTGAACATTTCTATAGTACTGTGTAAATTATAGGACTGCCTACTTTTTGTAATTATACGATTGTATGAATCTAATTAGATTATGAATCCATAACTTATATTAAAATTAAAATAAAAAACACCATCCAGTGTGACCCAAAGTTAACTGCCTAACCAAATGATTGGTACATTAAACACAGCGTTTTTAGGGCAAATGTCAGTGTTGAAACAGTTGAAACTAGTGTTGGACTGCCGCCAGGATGTTTTAGGTTCTTAACAGTCCAAATGTGTCTGGATTCACTGAACACAGCCGGCATCAATGAAACCTGATCAAATCTGCTCAATCACAGCAACAGTCAGAGCCCAAGTGCAACAATTTAAATAGGTTTTATTAATAATGATTTTCCATTTGCAGCACTGCTTTTATCTCATTTTCTTGAAATGCATGTATACAGCGAGCCTTCAGTGGACAAGAGGACATCAGTGTGTGTGTGTGTGTGTGTCTCACACACACATACACAGCACACCTCACACACCTCCCCTACACACACTCCACACAAGGCGAGAGCTGCCGCCTGTGCAACGAGACAACAAAATAAAGTAATAATTAAAAAAAACAAAAAAAACTTTCACACATATAGGCAGGTGCGTATAAACTCGTTTCCTTCTCTAGCATTGCTTGATGTTCCTGAGGACCACGACAGGGGAAAAAAAACAGACAAACAAAAAGTGCAAAAAGCAGTGTGAGAAAATGTTGATCAGAGGCATGAGGGACAGCGAGACCAGAGACACAGCCGGGGTTTCTGGATCACGGTCTGGTGAGTAATGATCTCCACATGCCAAACTCAACTGTGACCATAGAGGTGACTTGTTCTTAGATCACCAGTCCCTTTTTTTTTTTTTTTTTTTTTTAACAGTGCAATCAGAGATATCTTGACTGATTTCAGTATGAGCTACTGGTGACGGTTTAATGTCAACTGATATTCACATCGATCAGCATGGCTCGACAACATTTTTAGTCTCAGTGTATTTGGGGGGCTGGGTTTAAATTGTTTTAATGTATCATGGAATGAATTCAAAATATGCAGAGGGTCAAGAAGAAATGGCTAATTTGTCTCTTAGATGATAATATATGAAAGAAACAGGGTCAATTGATTTCAACCAATAATAATAATAATAAAAATATCAACAGGCATATTAACACATTTAAATCTATTTCAAATGTGGTTTATAAATATATCATGTGTGGTTTCATTTTCACCAACACATTTCCATCTACAGTAGTTTTAGTTGTAGTCATGAGGTCTTTTCATTAAAGGACAGCATGGAAACGTTCGCTCTCTCTGTCTGATAAAGGACACAGCGCACCCGTCTGGTCAAACAGGTGTCACCCTGCACCACAGAGCCCTCACTCCCTTCAGCCGACTCATCTGGTTTGCCGTGGACTTTTTAAATCATCTATTATCACACCAATTGGATCCAGAAAAGGTTGCTCCCTGGCTGTTTCCTAGTGCCTTTTATAAAAAAAGTTAGAAAAACACAACTGCCCTTCGATTGTCTTACACTCATGCATGAATCCCGTTTTATATATATATCAATATATATATCAAAATCACAAATGCTATGATTTCACGCAAAGAAAACAAAAGCAAAAACATATAGCAGTGAAACAATCAAAGTATAATTAACAGTTCCTTCAAAAAATAATAATTTAAACTCATAAAAAAAGAAAGAAAAGAAAAGAAGAAGTGGAAACATCTTATTCAGAGCGCTCTGCTGTGGGACTAGTCAGGCTTGACAACCCTCAGCCACAAGCATCATAACAGCCAAACTGTGTTCCCTTAGATACATAACCTTTACATCACAACATCATCATCGGTCACTCATTTGCTTTTTCAGACATTCATGAGCACATTTCCCACTCATCATCAAAGAATAAATAAAAGTGAAAGAGCGACTCATTGACCCACAGAGGAAGCAGAGATGAATCTAGATGTCTGTCAAACGGCTTTGTTGGCCTTTTCCTCCCAAACAGGGGAAATGATAGGTGAGAGCGACTTTGACGATCACTGCGGCAGACCGCAGCTGTCGAGCTCACCTGTGTCAGTCAGTGCAAAGGTCGAACTAAGGAAAAGCCGTTTAAACATATCGAGAATCGGTTTGCAGAAGACAAAATAACCAAAGCATTGGCGCAATAAAACTCATGAAGAACAATACGTCCTCGACACTACAGCCAGTTACACAACCACTGCTGGCAATGGCCAGCCTGGCTGTACTGTGGAGGACTTAGGATGTGGCCAGTTTAAAAAGTATGACTAAAAGTCACAGGGTAATGGCAGACCACGCACAACACACATTGGCAAAATATATCCGAGAACAGTTTTTGAGTGTGTAGTTGGAGCTTTGTGTCACCAGACCTCTTGAAGGTTCTCAAAAAAGAAACCGCCATCAAACACTAAATGAGCTCCAAATAGGAAATATCTGACGTGTATTCAAATACCGTTTTGTTACCATTGTCTGAACACGAGCACAGCGAGATGAAGCAGACATGGCTGAGAGTGGAGGCTCGGTACCTGACGGACACAGCGAGGATCAAACACAGGTGCCAGCTCGAAGGGTCGGATGGCCACGGACAGAGAGGGAGGAGAAAGAGGGAAGAGGTTTGAGATGAATCGAAAGGATTGGGCTAGTTGGCAGACCGATGATAAAGGCGTAAAGATGCTGAGCAAATGGAAAGTTGGGTGAACAATATCTATAAGAAAGAAATAAGAAGTCTAGAAGACAAATTAAGGTTAGGGTTTAGACGAAGACCAGAGGAGACTCAAAGGAGAAGTCCTAGACAAGATGCTACGACGACAGCAGCCTCGCAAAACGTGGACTCTTGCCCAATGACGCATCAACACAACCTCTTCCTGCACCCGGCAGGATGACGGCAGCAGTCGCTGGACAGCCACGGACTCTTCAGAGTAAATGAGCTCCCATGATTTAGGCCAGCTTTGCGAGGCTACTGTGACAGGGAAGTTGGAGATTATGGTAGGCAGAAGCCGAATGGATTAAGTCTAACATGAGGAAGCACATGAGATACTATGTGTGGGCCAGGGCCTGTGAATCTGGGAGGTGAACTCACAGTAAGGCACAGTGCTCTGCTTGCGTGGTCGATGATGCTCATTCATGCTACTACAACCGCTGATGACAGCTACTGCAAACAATGGACAAAACATCGATGACAAAGCACATTTCCTCTTCTTCTTCTTCCGTTCCATTTCCACGCCGTGACAATGTCCCCGCTCCCGACTTTGACTCTTTGGGCTCTCTTGAATCTGGCAGTACATCCCTCCTTAGCACCAGAATATTGTTGAAAACACGAGTCCTCGTCGATCAGATGATTTGGTGCTTCTTTATCTTCAGTCAAGTCTTCTTCATACGTTTTAGAAGAATTCACACACACCGTATGATAAGACAAAACCTGCACAATACAGCCACACGAACATACTGCATGTCAGCTCAGTATATAAGTCCTGTTTATGGAAATAGCGCCGTGTATTTAGCCCAGGGTTGAATCAGCCAGATCACTTGACTTTGTGCATTTTGCCCCTTTGTTTTTGAGGACTCCAGGAGTTACTGAAGGATTTGGATACACGTGAAGCAAAAACAACCATTTTCACTATAACAAAAGAGAACAACACAAAGCAATACAACTTTCATATCATCTTAAATATGTAAACAAACACTACAACTTAAATATATTTGGTGTGATGCAGACATATTTAAATACAAATCTTTGTTTTATACCAGCGCTCATGTGGTGCGGCTGATTATTGCACTGCAAACGCTGGAGCCCTATTGCACTTTAGATCTTTCAGCTTCAACCACTGGTCTAAATTAACATCTGCAACCGTGGGTCACATGTCAAAGGCTTTCCGAAATCCCCATCATCTACACGGTGTTCCCTTTTTAAAAAAAACAGCAAACAAAAACCTTGGTGTCCTTTGCTTATTTTCATCTCAAGCTCTGTAGAGCGTGGTGCAAATGAAGACAAGGAGACCAGACAGGTGCAAGAAATATTATTATATAGTTAACCTCATAAAGCTGTGGTTGTCATGCAGGTTTGTCACTGCTGATTGTGCAGGTGAAGTCGGTGGTAGAGCCTCCAGTCTTTTACGAAACAATCTGGCTGACAAACAGAGGGACAGTTTAGGTCCTCATAGGTCCCTCTGTTGTCCCACACACACACTTTTTGTACTGATTCCATTTTACTTCTCAGCATCCTTTAAGTCTGTGGATACCTGTAGTTAGTAGTTTTTGCATTCTGGATGCCAGGCAACTACTACTCCACACATCCCTCCCAGGTGTGTCCCCCCCAGCAACACATGGTGTGATGGACCAGGGTGGATTGGCGTGGCTGCTTGAGGCCTGTGTGGGCAGGGATTGTGTGGCTATGAACGGTGGTTTCAAGTTACCAAATACTAAGTTTGTGCCTCTCTCTGTGTTTGCTGAGGTAGCGAGAGGAGTTGCTGGGGATGGATGGAGTGCTGTGTGTGTGTTTGTGTGGCGTGCATAAGTCTGCTTTTAGGGATTTTAAAGAACAGGTTTTGGGAATACAATGTGTGTGTAGCTGTAAATTTAAAAAAAAAAACATTTGAGTATGGGTGCAAGGGAGTGTGTATGGCTATCACTTTATATGTATTTTATTATGGGGACATGGTCCTGCATTCTGCTATTCTGGTCACGCAATATCGTCTTCTTTGCTGTATGTGTGCGTGTACATGTGTAGATGTGTAGTGGTCAGCCTGCTCATCACAATTTGTGTTTTCCTGACAGGATGGCGCGGTAAAGCTCGTCGTCCAGCTGCACATAAGACCCTCTTCTGGAATCCAGGAAGTAAAGTTTGTCCGACACTGCGCTGGGGTCAAAGCTGTCCCGACGCAAGTCCATCTTCTGAAACTTATACGTTCCTGAGAAAGAGACAGAGAGATTATGTAGGTATTTCACTTCGCCTGAGTGCCAGCGTCTTTTTTTCAATTGTTCCAAATGAGGAGGGAGTTCAAAAATCACTGGTTACGTCACTGTAGAAAATGAAGGAGAAGCTTGTTTTGGCTGTGCCTGTCCATCTAGAGCTGTATATGTCAGACAGACACTGTCATAACACAGACCGAAAAGCCCATTAGTGGGAGCAGATCGGTCGGGCAGATAAAGATTGCTGCTGGTGAGTGTATGCTTTTATGGCCGTTGTCTCCAACGGAACGTCCATCTTGCCTTACAGCTGTCAGATTGAGCGCTGACGGCTCAGTATGAGGTCAAGCATCCACCGGTTGGTGCTCATGGTGGAAAACCAAGGTCAAACAAATAAATAGTGTCCAACTAGATAATAAAAAGCGGCGATGCTGGTCCATCATACAGCGCTGGGATAAAGCGCTCCCAGTGCCTTGCTGGCGCTTTTCTGCCAGAAACAGACGCTACAGTATGTAGACACAGACCCTTAGAATTACTTCACTGTCTTACTGCTTTTAGAAAAATAAAAAACAAACTACTAGTCAATTAAATGTTAACTTTTAATGAGTAATATTTAGAGCACACAGTATAATTTAGAGCTGTAACGATAGTCAATTAATCATTTATCTGACTGTCAGAAAGTCATATTTCAAGCAAAACACATTTTCTGGTTTCAGCTTCTTACATAGAGGAGGGGCACATTTTAAATGCTGTGTTTACAAATGGCAAGCAACAATATGAAAACTGTACAAATCAATCAAGTTCAAATTCAAATCAAGATTTTCAGAAGCGGACAAACGGCAGTGAAAAGAAAATCCTACCCGTCTTGTTGACCTCCGGAAGGAATCGAAGGAATACAGGTCTGGCGTAGGGAGGAAGAGCCTTCTCCATGTCATTCACAAACTTCTCCAGGTCAGTAGAGTGAAACGGATCAGCGATGGCGGCCATGCCGGCCTTTCCCTCGGCTCCTGTGCACACAGAAATGGGGACGTCAGAGGACTAATTCTGTGGCCCACTGAGGTTGAAGGTCAGACTAATGTTCTCTTGGAACAGTTAGTCTGTGTGTTATTGCTGTTGTGGCAGCATGCATTTCATATGTTTTCTGCTGTGATCTGTCCGACTTGTGTATCTAATATTCAATGTAATCACGGAGACAGGAAAGTGTCATCTGTGATTCTTCTCTGCGGAGCCTCAACGACAGCTCTGCTTTATATGTAATGACATTTAAAAATGGTACAATTCACTTTATGTCACAATAGATTATCAGTAAGCCAAGATACTGCAGCTGCGATTACTATAGTATTCCACACAGCATGGTTCTTGTTATATATATCTGTTCAGTATTCCATTAAACAAATATTCAATCATGCGTGTTGACAGATTTTACCTGGCACTTCCACTCCATAGACGACTACATCTTTCATGTCTAGCAGCTTGCTGAGAGTTCCCTCCACCTCGGTCGTTGAGACATTCTCTCCTTTCCAGCGGAAAGTGTCTCCTGTACGGTCCTTGAAGAACATGTGGCCGCACTCATCCATGATCAACACATCACCTGGTGAGAGAAGGGGGGAGCCGATAGAGCATATTCATTTAGTGAGTCAGCATGGTGTACAATGAATAACTCAATATGCATGTTTGTGTGTGTGTGTGTGTGTGTGTGTGAGTGACTCTAACCAGAGAGATAGGCACTGTCTCCCTTCTTGAAGACACTCTGAGATATCTTCTTGCTGGTTGCCGATTGGTTGACATAGCCATCAAACCTCCGAAGAGGGTCATTCTGAATGATCCTGCCGACTAGCTGCCCAGGTTCACCTATAAGAGAGAACAGCAGAATGTATGAATGCATAACTGCCTATCATTTTGGCTAATCACATATAAAGTGGATTGTTTGAGCTCCATCAGGGGTTTCAGAAAGGACTAAGTGTGTGTGACTGTATGTCTACAACGCTTACACAATGGACTTTGTTGAAGCCTTGTTGTGCGCCTATTTACCTGCGCTTCCTGAGGTATTCTTCTGCTCAACACCCCCACTCTGTATGTGCTTTTAAGCTTACCAAGTGTAAAGTTGATGTTTAATAAGTGTATAGATTAAACCTACCAGGTTTACAAGGAATACAGACGCCATCAGGTCCCCTAATGAGCTCCATGGTCTCCTCATCAACCCTCACCAGTCTGATGGGGTAGACGAAGGGCAGGATCCGACTGTTGAAGCCACATGCACCAATCTATAGCACAGACAAAACAAATATGAACAAGGCGTACCAGTTCCAACCAGCCAAACTGCAATGCTGTGTGCTTTAACATGAAAAGGGTCAGAGAGAAAAGCAACGTAATGTGAAACTCTCTGAGGTGAGTGGGTGGTGGTAGTCTTAAGGATTTCAGAAGAGGGTGTTTCACAACACTACCAACTAAAACGCACAACACAAAGCAAATCTTGACAAAAAAAACAACCGAAAGCCTGTTTGGCGAGAGCATCATTACCACTTCGTTGCACATTCCCACCTTGTTATCGAAGTTGCCCAGGCTGCAGTTGCACTCTGTGGCTCCGTAGAACTCTGCGATCTGTGGGATGTTGAAGCGGTTCATGAACTCCTCCCAGATGGACTGGCGCAGGCCGTTGCCCAGTGCCATGCGCACCCGATGTTGTTTCTCCGTGTCCCGAACTGGCTGGTTCAGCAGGTATCGGCAGATCTCACCAATGTACTGCACAATCTGGAGGAGAATGGAGCAGGATGATAGTGAGAAACAGACAGAGCAGAGATATGAACAGACTAATCATTGATTGAACACCAAGCTTACAATAATGAAAAAAGGGATTCAGAGAGATTAACTGGGGGAAGAACATGAAATCTTGAGATTATTTTTTAAAGAAAGTGACAGGTAAGACATCTTTGGAGTAACACTGTGAGATTGTGGTGTGTTACTCTGCCCACCAAATCTTTGGCAGTGACTTGTAATCGACATTATTGCTTACAGTGCAGTTGTATTTGGCACAGTCGTCCCAGAAACGCGAGGCAGAGAACTTCTTCCGGATGACTACAGTCATGCCATGTATTATACACTGGCCCACTCCCACAATGTTACCTGTGGTTAAAAAAAGATTATGAAATATCGTCATGGTCATAGCATGATAGCCTCAACATGGAAACATACAAAGACATCATTTAAAGCAACAACATGCAACTTGTACCCCATTTTCTGTAAGCGGAGGAAGTCAAGAACACCGAGACTAAGTGTGTGCGAGAATAGACACTCATTCAAAAACACAGGTCAACAATAGCAACTCCAATTGGCTTCATCCACTATCTTAGGCTGGATGCTGTTTCAAGCTAAGTTCACCAAGATGAACATTATAAAGGTACTCAGCTGACGCAACGAAACATGAGGGAAAGTTACAGAAAGTTGCAGATTTTAACGTATAAAATATCAACTTTAATCCCACACATTTATAGTTTTACCTGCGGAGTGGTAGAGAGGAAGGAAATCGTACAACACGTCATCTGGAGTCATCCTAAAGCCATAATATACCAAGGCTGCCATGCGGTAGTACCTGAAAACCAGGGTGTGGCACGAGAAGAAAGTCAAAACAACACCGACGAGTTTTATATATTTGTCTTCCAACAGTATTTATACTACACATGAAAGCGGCACGGATCAACGAAGAGAGCAGCTGCAGGATTCCTGTGTGCCTGTTAGTGAGCCGCACGGCTCCTTCCTACCTGCTGTGCACAACGATAGCAGCTTTAGGCATCCCAGTGGTTCCCGACGTGTAGATGTAGAACAGGCGATCTGAAAAAAGAGAGCAGGGTGAGAGTGAGACAACTTAAATGTCAATAACTCAATGTTCTACGACTGGTTCGGTCATGCACTCAGGGGCGTACAAATTAAAGCTCTGTTATGTTCAAATGTGTTACTCTGTTTTTAAATACATTTTGCTGAATGCTCACTTCTGTGCAGGAGTGTAAATGCTTGGCTTCGATCCGTAATTACAGGCCTATTCACAGTTTTGATTGAAAGCTCATTTTGAATAGGTTACAACACTGATGCATAGAGGCAGAATAAAGCAGAATGCATTACTAACGATTGTAAAATTACACCAACAAGTCCCTTTTTTCCTCTGGGATAGTGCAATGTGTAGGCAAAGTGGTCAATGCTTAGACAGCACCATCCACTCCAAACCCAAACTCCAACATCCAGATGTGTACAAACTGGCTTTAGATTCAGTTGAGGGTTCCTTGGCCATGAACCACATGTGTTTGGATTTTGCTTTCCTGCTCACAACCGATTTTAAATAAACTCAAACCACTAAACAGAAGAAATACACGTCTGAGCTCCGAGTTACAGCCAGAGATCTGGATTATGGCGGCTATGTGCTAGCTTAATCCATATACATATTTCAAACCTCTTCACTGAGTTGTTGTCATTTGTATATCAGCGGAGTGGGTGCCAAGTCTTGCCAAGTGCGAACATGAGCAAAGGTCACAGGTTTTTATTGCTGCAGCAGTCAGTGATTAGATATAGTGTTCAAGAGCAGGAGTGAGTGAGCAGGTTTGTCCTTACGTCAACCGAAGCTTTCAAGAGAGATTGTACAGTATGCCCTAGAGATTGTAAAGCCCTCAGAGGCAAATGTGTGATACACAAGTATGGTTTACATGACTTGATTGTTAATATCTTGGATTCAATTCGTCCTCCTTTAACCCATGCACTGCAGTTGCCTTAGAAACAAGAAACCAATATAGTCTCTGGTGATGAGTCATCGGTAATTCCAAATAACTATAACAGCAAAAACAGTGGCAAATTCTGGTTGATCATAATGTCTGTATTACTTTGGTTAGAGTAAGTACTGAACTTTTGATTGACATTATCATTACTTATGACCAGGACATCTGTTGTTTTTTGCCAAATTATTGTCATTACACCACAGAAAACATCACCTAAAATGACTCCCAAAAGCATCTGTAAAATGTATTTTTGTTTGTTTGTTCTTGGAACGATAAACATTGTTGGTAAACTCGGATCCAGATTTGTTCACGGCCTTACCTGTGAAGCAGCGTTGCGGCCGGCTTGGCAGGTGAGACGGGGCGTTATCCAGCAGGGGCTCTAGGCACTCGGTTCCCTGAGGGACTTGTTTGGGGTCCCAGTCTCCTGAACAGAACATCTGCACCGTTTTTCCCATTAAACTGTGGACCTCAGACACCGCTGTGAGGGTAACAGAAACACATTAAAGTAGTGTTAATACATTTCGCTGTCCCAAATTACAAGAGGACTTCATGTGGCACAACATTTAAGCACCACAGCAGACAAGGCGAAAAAGGAGGTACATGGCAGAGTAACAGGGGACAGAGTAGGTTGAAATAACTTGGGGAGTCAGGTGGAAGGTGAAGGAGAGGAGAAAGGTGCAGTGGGACAAAAGGGCATGAGAGTATCAATATGTTAGAAGGGAGCAGCAAACAGCTCTCATACTTCCCCCTGTAAAAAGAGTGTATCTGAATCTAAAAGCCTTAAGTCATGCTGGCTCAGTATTAATGCTACTGGCTTGACTTTGTCCTGCTCTGTAGCAAAGACTCTGCATTCCCAATTACTTAAAAAGGTATAAAGCACATGACAAGTCCACGATCCAACACAAAACTGTTCCATCAACCCCGGGATGAACAGCTCAAACCTCATTCACTCTTTATAGCTGTGGAGATCGGGGCTTTTTTAGATTGGGCAGGGACCCAAAAGAGGGTGATGAGGAGATTGAAATAGAACCCTAATTTATTTTTGACCATTCAACTGAGCTGCTGCACTTTCATATCGTTAGTGTGTCCCAAGTCTAAGCAATATAATAACACACCGCAGGTTTGTATATTAGACATTAGAACAAGTAATTTGTTCTGTTTGTACTTAAAGAAACCTCCAAAATACACACATCTGATCATGTAATGTTTGATTTCAATCTTAAATCGAATTTGTTTATTTATTATTCAATGCAACAAATATAAGATCCAGACCAGTACCAAAAGGAAAACATAGGGATATAGATACTGAACGTTTGAGCTGCCTTGTGAGGAAATCCTAATTTATCTTACTGACATATTTCTCTCCAGGTCACTATGCCAGATAGTGTGCCGATCACCAACCATTGGGACTAAAATAAATATTTCAGGAAATCCACAGACAATACGTTGCCAATTATCAAGAATTTGCCTCCTCTGATTTCCAGATCTGCTCTTCCATTGACACCAATGAGATATCATTGGTTTGGTTTTAACACCACCTGTTCAGCCATTCTTAATAGAATTGCACCTTTTAAAAGAAGAACGCCCAAAGGAGACTTTTCAGCCATGGACAAATGAGGATATCCGTTCATCGAAGAGAATCTGTCGTAAAATCAGTACAGAAATGGAAGTTCCACGCAATTAACCGTTCACCTCGACAGTCAATTCAGCAGTTCAAAATGGTCGCGGTAACTAATTTGCTGAGATCATTGAGAGAAACCAGCATAACACCAGAGTGCTCTTTGAATTTATTAGCTGCACTACAGATGCCCCACCTAATGGCATTGAGCCCTCAACAAGAGATTTGCAAGCAGCTTTTATCCTTCTTTTCCAACAAAGTCATTAATATATAAGAAATGCTTTTACCTCACTGTCTCTTGTAACACCTGAATCTCCCAGTCATTTGTCCTGCTCTCAAAATATATTTAATTCTGTCTCAATTGATCATTTGGGCCAACACCATAACCAATACGATGCCGCCATACTGTCCTCTTGGTATCCTTCCCACTCGCTTCTTTGAAGTGCTATACAAACATTTTTATATGAAATATTTGTATATGCTGTATGTAATTATTATCCAGTAAAGCTAAATATTGAATCTACATCTGCTACGTTGTCGTTTCAGATGTTTTTCCATACAGACCATTTATCAGCTCTCTTTCTGACCAACTCAGACCTTGAACCCGGCAGATTGATGATGGAGGCATTTCTCCAACTCCCTTCTTTCCATTCCATCAGCCATTTGAAGCTCCACTGGCTGATATTGAAGAGACACGTCCTCTGAAACCCATCTATCTTTTATGACCTCTGCTCTCTCTCTGCACCACTCACCTCTCTTATCACAGAGGAAACATAACAGCACTCATCAGCAGAAATCAGATCGTAAAGCCCTCCGAGACAATCTTCAGACTTTTGGCCATAAACTTGACAATGTTGCAACTATAACAAACAAAATCTGCCCCACATATCCTTCAGATGTTTCTCTAATCGCTAACTCTGCACATCCCCCTCCTCAATCCTCCCAGCTCTTACCTTCATTCAGCTCTGAGCCAAACACCACCGCCTTGGCATTGGAGATGGTGACACAGTGGACCAAGGCCTCTAGTCTCAAATTGAAGTTGATAAGAGCGGCCTCTACGCCGATTTTGGCCATGCCGAGCCAGAGGCCCACATACTGGGATCTGTTCTCCATGAAAAGAGCCACCACGTCGCCGTCCTGAAGAAAGAAACAACAAAAGGAGGGAGTTGTCTTACCGATTGTCATCAACCGATTGACTGAAGTTTATTTATATTTAACGTAAAGGGGCCATGTCATCTTTCCCCCCCCAATTCTTTCAGGGCTTTTTTGTTTTGTTAGGCCCTACCTCGAAACCCCTTTCCAGCAGCAGGTTGGCCACTCTGTTGGAGTACTCATCCAACTGTCGGAAGGTCCACTTCTCCCCAGTGCCCTCGAAGATCAGTGCCGTCTTGTCCCCGTGGCGGGCCACCGTTTCAGCAAAGATCTTGGGAATGGTGTTCTTCTCTCGGAGGTGGCGTCTGACATTCATCTTCACCTGCAATAGCACACCTGCCGCACTGAAGGAGCAAGAGAAAATATTATTAAAATGGAGAAAACAGACAATTTACAATAACTCTTCCTGGTATGATTCTGTTACAATGTTACAATTCTTGCGGCACAGTCTGTGGTGTTGATTTGTGTCACGTCCTCTGCGCACTAAATGCATGAATGGCAAGAAGTTGAACCAGAAACTTAAGATATTCTTTGGATAATGGTCAGCATTAATATAAGGTGTGCATAATTTGTAGCTAAAGGGCCCAAATTTGGAAAAGTACTAGTCATGTCATTCATAGTAATTTGATTTTCAAAGATAAATATTTATTAAATAGCTCATCTACATCTGTAGTTGACCAACTAAGTTCATCTTACTGTGCAAAACGTAACAACATAAGGCATAAAACATTATGACAGAGATACCTGGGTGGGTCACGGGGCAAAGTCTGCCTAAATGGAAGGACGTCACTTGATAATTTACATTTATGGTGCAAAGGCACAGATAATAGGCATACTCCAGAGTACTATATTATTACACAAACACCATACAAATACACTGAGCCAAGCTACCTCACAGCTACATTGTGGTGGTGATATCTTTTATCATTACACGGGATATTGGCTTCATGTTGGTCCAGATAACCATAATCTGTTATCTGACAGATTTATCTGTTATATGCTTCAGTCATTAGAACCCTTAGCTGTGTGGTGCGTATTCTGTTGCAACAGAGGAGCTGTACTTTGAAATTATCATCTTTCTCTCAAGATACTTTTTTCAGTAGTTGGAAAAGTGACTTTCAGTTCGATCTTTAATAAATCTGATATCATTTAATTGTGCTAAATTCTTCTTTCTTTATTTACATTCATACGTTTCATATTGTAAACAGAGGCTTTGCACCAACTAAACCACCCGGTGACAATCACGGCTACTAGCAGGGACAGAAATATGAATACTGGAGGTTGGGTTAGCTTACAAAGGCATTAAGGTGTGAACAATACTGCTTCTTAAGGAGGAAATACCGAAGGCTTGTCACAGTACATTACTAAATAGGAATATATGAGTCACTGGGGACAGGGCACGCTTTGCCAGGCTCAGATGTGGTCCATTTTTAACCTTGGGGCTTCAGCCATTATCAACATATAAATAATTACAACGCTATCAGAACTGCACTCAGAATGAGGGAGGGTTGTTTGCATATGAGCAAGTGCACACAACTAGGTAGCTGAAGCTAGTAACAGGCCTAAAGAAGAGGACACATACTTATGGCAAGCTCTTATTTTGAAAATTCAGCAAAATGCCTTTAACATACAGCCTTGGAAACTGTGATTTCTAACTCTCTAACCAATGAGAAAGCAGAGGCCATTTGTTTGTACACAGTGGGTCACAGAAGCACCGATTACTTCTGGTTTGGTCAGTTTGGCTTATAAGTCACGGAGAGGTCATTAACACTTTTACAATTTCCTGTTTTACCATGACTGGAGCTATAGAAGGAAAGAGGAAGTTAATCACAAACCAATTACTATGGTAACCTCCAAATGTAAATATTGGCTCTAGACAAGACAGTTAAAATATCTGCACTTTCCCATTCCTCTCTATTGTCCTTTGTCCTTCAGTTCAGGCTACCTGCCATGTCAGGTTCTGAAACATGCACAACAGGAGTATGCAGCTTGTGGCCAACACTGGCTGTAAAAGCAGGCCAGCGGAGGAAGAGCCTCCGGTCTTTTGAATGAACACTGTAGGAATAATAACCCATTTTATAAAGAAGCCATGATTCACCTAATTGTTCTTAACAGTACATTGAGACAACGATAGGACTACAGATACGTAGTGTAGCGACACTGCACTATATTTTGGCTGTGGCTCCCTTTAGATAGTAAGACAACGTGCTTGAAAGACAAAAACATTAAAATGACATGAATGTTCTAGGTTTCATTAACACGTGAAGCGTGCCAACACATACACAGAATCCCCAATGCTTACTGTAAGTCTCTGACAATGGTTTTGGCAAAAATCCGCAGGAAGCTCCATCCTCCGCTTCCCAGGTAGAAGATCAGGACGGCTGGGAGAACCTGGTACCAAGGCAAGCCCACCAGCAGCCTAAACACGAACAGCAGGGCTGTGGAACACGCTAGACGCATCATCCTGAAAGAATGCACAAGCACGTATAAACATACACACACACACACAGATAATGGCTGCAGACCGCAGCAACAGTTCAGTAGGAGAAAGGTTACATGTGATTAAGGAAAGCAAAGAACACAGATTTTGAACATTCCCCCGATAGTATTTAAGGAAACCACTTCAAGAATGTAATCTATGATTTTGGTTAGACATCCTGTGCCCAAGTTAATCAACAGACTCTGCGAGCTGGCAATAAATGAGGAAGGGGTTACCCATATGTAACTATACTGTATATTGTCATGCAAGTGTTCACACACATGTAAAACAAAATGCATTTTGTCTCACATGGGCAGAATAAAACGGAGAAAGACCCTGAGTTGTATTTTCTCTTGCAGTTGAATAAAACCCAAGGCTACGGAGACCTTGGGGAAGTCCTAACGCAACACAAAGTGTCTATAGTGCCGGCTGAGAGCAGCAGAGGACAGCGTGTGTTGCCATTGGTGTTCAGTGCCACCTGATAGCTAGGAAGATGATCCTAAAGCAGTACACGATAGGCTTACATAGGCTGCTGCATGTTATATATTCATTAGCCTATAGAGAAAAAAAAAAATAAACTGCAGGATTGTAATTTCACAACAACTGAGCATATTTGAAAGATATCCGTTTTATGGCTGAAGGCCTGTAGCTCTTTCTCGCGAGCCAATAAGCTGACTGGATATGTATTTGCTCTGTCTCCCTGCATGAGGCTGTAATGATGATGATGGCTATATCACAGTGATTCAATATGCCTGCTGCTATAATATAGACCAGCGCTCTGTGTTACAACACTATTATTCTGAATGTACCACGGATCAACATGATGGCATTTTTTTTTTTTTTTTTTACAATTTTAGGGAAAATTATTAATAAATTAAGAGCTTCATCAATAAAAAAAAAGCTTCATCATTCGCCGCCGCTACACCCGGAAATCCAAGAAGCGCGTAGCATCATATTGCGGTAGTGGATGGGGGAAATGATAGCGAGGCTCAACCCACTGTTGGTTAGACTACGCCTCGCTAACCATGCCATGTGCGCGTTCAGAGCCAGGGCCGTGCACAGTTATTGAACAATATTCATCGTGATATACCTGATGTAGTTTATCGTGGGCACAGGCGCGCCTGGGAAGCAGGATGCGCACCATATTGCGCGCATCGGCTTAGCTCGGAGGCGGATGGACAAGCGCGAGAGCAGCCTCTTTTAGGGAGACGATGCATGCTAAAATATGCAGTCCACGTTCACATAAATGACCTCTCATGGACCGAGAGCTGCCCGATATTAAAGTGTCGCGCCACCTCCCGAGTCCCGTGAGTGGGTCGATCGCCCACAAGGTTGACAGAGGACAATAGTCACAGCTCGCTCTCTTTCTCCTAGCGCACACAATAACCAGAGCCATCCGTTGAAGTTGGACATCGAGGGGGCGCACGGTCAGCTCGGTCTGTGGCTGGGGTGATCGGTTTATCTTTGCTTACATACCTTGCACCTCGTTCCCCCCGTCACAGCATGTAGGTGCGCAGAAATCCCAGACGTGAAACCCGTTAGTGTGCGATCTCGACCCTGATCGGCTTACAGGCTAGCCTGGTCGCCCCGTCCGCTCCTCGCCGCTTGACAGAGTCTCACAGAAACGCACGAAGAGACAGGCACACACGCACCGGGATCCCCTCCTGCTGTAATACCACAATGAGCTGCTGCCGCCGCTCCGCTCCTCTCCCGTGCGTCGCGAGTCAAATTCGCCTGACTGTGCGCGTCGACTTTGACCCCGCGATCATCATCCGCTCATTGTCACAATTATTGCTATAATATCTGGGATCATTGTAGCCGATAAGCTCGCTAGCAAGCGCAATTCAAATGACCTTATAATTTTCTTAGCTGCGCCCGCCCACCGCCGTCAGCGTCCCATCAGTGCATCAGGAATAAGCGCTGACGGACAGGTGCCTGGGCCAATCAGGGGGTGGTGGTGATTCCGCACACATCCCATCCGGTAGGGGCGGGGTCTGCGGCTGTGGTGAAGAGGAAATGCGGTGCGGCCTTGCCTGCTCTCGCCGACAGAAAGCGAGATCGGTTTCTACCCGGTAGTGACAAGGAGCCTGATGCGGATCCGTGGGGCTGAAAAAGGTTGCGCTGCACTGTCATTAATCACTCCGCGCCCGGCCAACAACGTGTGCTTTGAATGCGCATCCGTTAACTGAACGGGACCCGCGGAAGATCGAGGAATGAGGAAGAACAGGGTTGTCAAACAATAGCCTGTTCCTCTCTTGTAGGCGCCACCGAGGCCCAAGATCTACACTAAAAACCCACCAGTTTGCAGGTTTTGCCTGCAACCGAACGCTACATCAGCTGATTGCTTGAATTGAAAAGCTCTAGCATATCTGTGCAAACGAAAACCTGCAGTTGTCTTTGCGCTCACAAGGTTAAAAATACTGTGGGTGTAGCTTACACATACTTAAACGTACAGTCAGATGATTATAATTGTGCCACATAACCGTCAGTGGCAGTAAAAAGTTGCCCCAACCACATACAAAATGACATAAGGTATAATAACAAAATAGCCTTGCTGATTATGCAAAAAACTGAGTTAAATTCCTTGCCTGTGCAAAAATATGGCCAATAAAAAGGTGATTGTGATTACTTCTAAGCCGAGAATAGTCTTGTAGCACACGCCGACGCAATAGAATAACTTAGGCCCAGTGTGAATGACAGCCGGAGGCTGACATTTCACACAGCGTTCATAATGTCATGGAACACATTATTAGGGAACATTGCAAAAGACGTACTGTAAAAATAGTGATGTAAGACACTGCTGCAGGTCAGACGAGGTTACTTCCCTAATGATCTATTCAAGAGAGCCCAAATGAATGGGGATACAATTATTTCTAATTTCTATTTTCAAATAGTTGACTGCGTTTTCAACAATACCAAAGTCTTGTCACATAAAAATCAAAGCTTGACATTTATCTGGTTTCAACTGATACACGAACACTGTATATACCACACTGACCCCAGTATGTGAGATGTTAACCGAGTGTTAGGCGATTCACAAATCAGGATTAGGAAAAAAATAGGATGAGCTTTGACCTGCAAATGACTCTCTTGCCACCATTCACTCTCACAATTTCACATGAAGGAACAGACTCGCAAACACAGCATCAGTCCAAGAAGACACATTATCAGTGGTTCTCAGACAGATAAGGGCACGCCCAGTATATTATGCTGCTCGCCTCGGTTGTCTGTTCGGTACTCTAAAAATGTCTTGCAAGCACAGCAGCATTATGGAGTTTTTTTCTTTAAATACAGGAAGCAAATACCCAACCCTTTCTCTTTAGTTGAACTTCAGATGGTACAGTGGAGACAGACAGGAAACTGAAAAGGAGTGTGATAGTTACCTAACATCCTTTTCCCCTCCAGTAGAACTGTGGGTGGTGATGAACATGACCTTAAGCGGGATGTTAGCAAACTAACGGGTCATATTTTGGGTTGAATTCAGCAGACAGGCGTGTTATAAAAGAGTCTATCAAAATAAGCTAAATGTATTCATGTCAAATATTACCATTTCATTCCACAAAATGAATGCTATAACTATGATGCGTCCAACTCAATTTCCATAGTGGACAATGAGGTGACAATGCAAATTTGAACATGGTGTCTGTGGTGGTCTGACAGACTTATTTATTACATGTTATCGTCAGCTTACAAAGCATCATGTACCAAGAGCTAGTGCATTTCATTTTACACTTTAAGATAACACTCCAGCATTCCCTCTTTTTTTTGGTAATAACCAACCAGAGTCAGAAAAGTAATAAACACTCATGCAGCCATCATCCAAACTCTAGTTACATAAACTCAAATGTCAAAACAGAACAAAAAAAAAGCCTGAAGTTAATGGCCTCTTAAATATCACGTCTGCAGGCAGGGCCTGCTTCATTCTCCTCGTATTATGCTCATTCTCACTTTAGAAATCTCACTCGGTAAAGAGGTGAAGACTAAATCACCACAAAAATGGGCGAACCTGTGTCTTTAGTCCAAATCAATCCTCCCATCTGAAAAGGTTCTTTGGTCTTTTCTCTCCTTGGTCTGAGGAACCATCCTCGCCACTGTCATTTCATAGGTTTTGTTTTCAGTCATCCAGCTCCAGACCAAAGTGGCTGTAGAGATCTCGTGTGGTGGCCCCCCTCACAGCAGCTGCAAGATATAGCAAAGTAAGGGTCAGGCTCCTTCAGCGGATTACAGGGTCAACTCCCTCTAGTGCCGATACACACACCAGTTGGCTTGCACTGTTTTGTACAGGGATGAACAAATCTGTAGCATTTGTTGCTACAGCATGCTAATGTAATGCACTGCTTGATGATGATAAGCGATAGCTCAGCCCTAAAGTGATGCAACAGTTTGTCCTTTGCTTAATCAAATCGTATTCATTTGGTGGGTGTGCACATGCGGTGCTGTTGAAGTAAGGGGGTTTGAAGGCCGGGAGCTAAAGAGAGGTTCATTGTTTGATGTTTTGTCAATCATCGTTGGGCCTGCGGGGCAACACTCGGGGCTTCGCTGGGTTACGGTACTGAAGGGTTTCCGTTCAAAATTGTACTTTTTCGGTCTCTTTTCTTTCACTGACATTGTTAATATCAGACCACAGTGTCAAATTAATAGATTTTGTTATATTAATTTACTGTATATAGGCAAAACTATTGTTTATAAACAGTAGAATCTGTCAGGAAAAACTGTCAACAACTAATCATTTAAAATCAACACTTTTACTGTTTATTCAAAATATGTTTGTTTTCACCACAAACTGAAAATGTAAATACAAAAACTTCATTTTATCACCTTATCCACAAAATCAACCTTTTCGTCACTTACTCTTGATAAGGCAAGTCTACATTTATATATTTTATGTATTACATGAATGACAACGGCAAATGTATCATTAGGGAAACTCCTGGATTAAATAAATAGCTCCAAACGTCTGAAAATGTACATTTAGAAGATTTGTTGGGAGATGTGACAATAGCTTTAATGCCTGAGAGACAAAGGGACAGTTGTCTTGGGGGGGGGGGGGGGGGTACTGCCTCCTCTCTCACTCTTCAGACCGCCCATCTCCTCCCTCTCAGAATAAAGTCATACAACAGCAAGTGTTTAGTGTACACTCTTTGTGAAAGTGTGTGTGTGTGTGTGTGAAAGAGAAAGAACACGATGGGGGGGGGGGGGGGGGGGGGGGGAATAGAGGATATAGCAAGTGTTTGTATTTGACAGTTTGTGAGTGTATGCATGCGTCTGCAAGACAGACAGAGATTGTAATTGTGTGTGTGAGAGGGATGTGAAAGACTGCCATTGTGACAGAGGGGAAACGCCACCTCCATTCACTAAGAGGTCATTATCATCCCGACTCTCCTCTGCACTGTACTGACCCACAATTTAAGAGATAGCAAGCGTTAAACTCACAATATATATATAAAACCAGATAGCACAGTTTTTATTAACAGACAACTGAAGTGGGAGATAAGTGACATTAAAGCATCTAAGGAATGTACGACTGATCGGTGTTGTTCCTGTGTTCATGTTCCACAAAGACCAGCAGACTAAATCAGAGGATGTCCAGATGTTATTTGACACCACACAAACAAGCATGTGCATGTAAAAGTAGGCAAAAAGTCATGTTTGTTATGATATGCGCACAGACCATAATGGGACTTGGCTATGATTCACCAAAACCTCCCTTAACAAAAGCATAATGTGTGAACTCCACACTTCCTCACCCTGACGCAGCTGCAACACATGCACACAAATATATTTTAAAAGACACACAGACTTACACTCATTGTAGCCTGTTGACTTATACTAGTGTGGGCCCAGACAGACACATCTGCAGCGTCACAGGAGTTATGACAAAAGTTGTCGGGGGGGAAGATGAGGCGTCAACACAACTTTCTGATCTCTCCGAGAAAGGAATCAGTGATTGGAGTAAAAGCGATTGTTAATTATAGCACCACAACTGATGCAATTTCAACAATATTCATATTTATGTCATCATATCACGTATGACAACAACGCTTATCAATATTAGCCAACATATTACTGGACACAGAACATGAAAGAACTCCGAGTGGCTTCGAGATAGAGTGTTAATCTAATGAAATGAAGGTTTTATAGGCAGGCCAATGTAATCTTTATGTCAACAGAATCAGCGTTGTGGGATTAAACACTGTCCGAAGTTAAACCTGGCTCTGGTTTATGATTAAGGCCTCGGAGGGAAACAGAGGCACTGCTCTGTTGCCCTCTGGTGGCTGGTTGTGTAACAACTTGACGACACTTCCCCTACAAGCAATACACAATCAGATAACAGCTTATTCAAATGTTCCTTTGATGATTTACTTTTAAATAACACTTTTAAAGTACACTCGCATTCATTTTCTCCACAGAGATAATATTTCATTGGTGCGTACCCATCAAAATACCACGAGGTATTAGACTGTGACAAACCGTGTATGACCGTGTGGTGAACACGATGTTGTCTTTGTTCATTATTTACATTCTTCTCAGCAACTTAAGTAGTTTTAAGGATGTGATGACACCTTTGTACAGTTTGTTTTCTTTGGTCCGAATCACACCAGAAAAAAAAAAAAAAAGAGACATATTGTTGTATGTCTCATCTAGTCTGTTCAGTGTTCACACTGCCGTATCATTAATGAGCCAAGAGGTTTAAAACATGACTCAACTCATTCAACAGACAGATTTGGGTAGCTGTCATCTCGCAACACTCGGGTGTGGAGAGTCTGCAAAAGAAATTGTTGAAAACGTCTCACACGATCAACTGGACTTAATCTGTCATGTGTATAAAAAAAGCCCACTGCTAACAGAGGGAGGGGAGGAGGCATCGTGTAAATGGCTGCTACATTCAGCAGACGAGTTGCGTGTATGCTGTGGGTGGTTCATGTTGCTGTCATACCGTACATTGTCCACGCCTCATTAGACTCATTCCTACACTCCCCATGTGACCGTGCATCAGAGATTAGGACGTCATTGTGGGAGTGAAAGCTCACAATAGGGTTGAATGAATCAAGCCATAAAGGATCAGCGTGAAAGTTAATGGCAAAAGCTATCCGATAAGTATATTATTTATAATCACTGTCCAGAATCTATTTTTGGACTTAATTCTACTGTTATGCACCTTTATATGCTGCTAAAAACTAGTGAATTCAAATGTCTATACAAGCATTTCTCTTACCAATACGGCCCAGGAGTGACTGTCCAATGTCTTTGATGTCATTGTATTCATGCAGCATATCAATGTGATGCTCCAGCTCCTCTACTCTGCATCCACTGGAGAAACACACACACACACACACAGTCTCACAAAAAATGTGCAAATGCTCATGCGGAGGCGCACAAACGCACACACAATACAAATAACTGAAAAAACATATCAGATTAACAAAACTATGCACAGGCAAGAAGAGCGCACATGCATTATGGGTAATTCACAGGATTATAGTGGGGATCAACACTATTGATTCACATATTTACATACTTAACCTTCAGCATACAAAGGCTAACATGCAAGAAGACAAAAGCACACAGCTGTACTCACTCAGCCTCCAGCTGTGCTATCTCTGTGTCCAGCTGCTCTCTTCTTCTCTGCAGCTCAGCTACCTCCTCTGCAGGGCTAACTTTAGCACTCTCTGTCACTTGAAGCTGTCAGGTGCAAAACAGGCAACCATGAGGCTGGGATGCACATGGAAGTATGCACGTGAGTGCGTGTGTGTGTGTGTTTTAGAGAGGGGGTTTACTTACAGGTGATTTGAAGTTGGAGTGTACTCTCTTAAACTGTGAGGAGGGAGTTCTAGGGAGAGAGGGAAGGGAACTATTGTTAAAGATAGGATGTGTTAAACTTGAGGAGACAATGTATAAAGAATAAGCAATGCCTTAAAATAATGGTATGCCCGTTGCTATCAGCTAACGTTAGCTGTTAGTGTAAGAAGCTAACGTCACCTTTTCAGTGCTCCTCTCTTCAAGTCGTTCCCCTCCGGTGTTGAAACGTGACTACAGTGAGTTTCTTCAGACTGCTCTGTGTCCATAATGTCTTTATTGTAAAAGTAAGTGTGGTATAGTTATAGTAGGAGCAGCAAATGGTCACCGAGGAAAGTAGGAAGTTCGCAATTCGCGGCTGATGGTAAACAGACTCGTGATTGGTTCTTGAAACCGAGAGGCGGGACTTCGATAGATCCACTCTTCTCGCGAGAGTTTTGGGAGACTTTACAATATTTGCATATTTAACTGATATTAACGCGAGTTCGTTCCTTCTGACACTTCTCAAACTATTAAACACTATCACTGTCCATAAACAACCAACATTTAATTGTAGTTGTATGCATAGTAATGCATCTATGTAGTTAAGAATCTGGCCTCCTGTCTACCTACCTACATTTAGAAAAGTGGGCTAAATGCCGTTTTCGTTAACATTCACAGATCCCTCTGTATGTTATATAATTACTCATCAGCACGAATAATCATATCAAATGATTGCCAAAATAAATTATATCGGCTACAAAATCAATGGTCCTATTATATGGCAATTTGACACCTAAATAACTCACAATATAGACTAATTTGTGAACATTTCAATGAAGTTTCATTAGTAAGGAATATCCGTCTTCAAGCTAAACTTAAGAGGGCTTGTGTGTCTAATTATTACAACCAGAGTCGAATCATGTGTTTGACTGGGATGTGTCAACCACGCCACTATCCTCATGACACCACCAGATGGCGACAAATTACAGTTTAAATTGACTCTTCTATTTCTGCCTTCAAAACATCTCACTGTTGATTTCCCTCACAACATACATTATTCTCCCATACTCTCTCTCTGCGTGTCTGAAACAACCCACTCCCTTGTTGACTAAGAAAAAGCTGTATAACCTGAAGGAGACGTTATGGCATACATTCATGTGAACATCTATACTGCTTCTCTGAAGTGCTCAGGTGCCACTCAGACTCATTCAAAGCCACCAGCGGTCTAAATCTAAATCGGTGGTGGATTTAAAAAAGCAAAAGGTCACGTTCAATCCACAAACACAGATGCACACACATTTTTCCAGCACATATGCACCAGTACAGTTCACAGGGAAAGCACCAAAGGAAGAGGAACACAGCAACAGATTTAGCTCTTAAAACACTCAGGGAGGGAGATACAGGGCTCATAGAGACAAGAACAGAGTGAGAATGAAAGGCAGCCAGAATGTGTATCCAGGGGAGTCGGTGTTGTGGGTGTGGAGGACATGAAATTGAGTCCATTCTGTGTTGTGTCCTCGGGATTCATTGCTTATTTATTAGTTGTTATACAGAGGCAGAGAGGGTCTGCAATGAAAAATTCAGACAGGAGGCATGGCCTTTTCTCCTTTTAGAAATCACCAGATTACACACACTGGGCGGTAATGGCTCCTGCACGCAGTCATGTGTGTGTGTGTGTGTGTGTGTGTGTGTGACAGAGAGAGGGAGAGATCTGTGGACGATGTCTATTTCTCCACAAATCTGACACAGCATTATGCATCCATGTGTGTGTGTGTGTTGCATTTTCTGAATAGCTGCTTTAGATCTCAGGCTTTTGTTAATTACGGACACATATATACATTTGTGAGCGCAGCAAATGTCACATCTGCTGTTATTGTTAATGTGAGCAAGTGTACTTTGGCCTTTAGTCTGAGGAAAGTGCTCCTTCCAAATGTGCTACCAACCTCTCAAAGCTTGGACTCACCGCCTGTGTTTATTTTAGGCAGTAATGTCCATATTGGTGGAAAGGGGTCTCAGGAACGCTGAGATAAAGGACTTAAGTACTGGCAAGGGATGTTTTGTATCCTCGTTATGCTCAAGAACACTGCTGTATGCTTTATACAAACATAATTAGAAGTAGTCAAGGGTGCAGGTGGATGAGTGAATTATTTGTTTAGTCTGACTTGTCATAGAAGGGAAAGCACAGGTGTTGCTAATAACATTAATTATGGATCTGTTGTACTCAAGTGTCCCAGTAAGTCATGGCAGTGTGACAGTGAGACAGCATGCACCGTACCAGAACCCCGAGTGTGAAGCACCTAAAGGGAATTCAGCCATCATTCATTTAGTTTTTGTGCTTTTCGTACTGTGACATGTCAAAATGTCTTGTGTCTTTTGTGTTTAGAGCAGCTCAGTCTTCATTGAGTTCATGTTTGCATTCAGAATTTTTTTATTTTTTTAAATCTTAACTTTAGGTCCATTTTCTAGCTTTTTATGAGCAAACTCCAACCATTGAGGAAGCCTGTTGGATGTGATTGGCTTGTCTGGAAAATGGTACGTTGAGGTTTGCCTCTGGTTTTATGTTTCCAAGGTGACGAATGAACTTTCATGCTCCACACATTTTTATTTTTTTGGCCTTGTTCCTTTCGATTGTGAGTGTTTTTTTGTTTGTGTTTTTTGCCCAAAATCCACACAGAAATAAGAAAGAAAACAACCACAATTTTACAGACGTCTCTAAACTTCAAGGAAATCAATTCATCTTTCACAATCTGAAGAATTTGAAATGAGTGCACAAGATGAAGGAGGTGGAAGAGGAGGCGGTGAGAAAAGTAAGTATGAGGAAAATGTGTGCAGGAGAGGAGCAAGGAATGGTAATCAGAGAAGGGAACAGGACAAGAGATTGGAACAGCGGGACAAGGAGAGGAAAGGAGGAAAGGGGGCAGGAAGCTTTGGCTTGTAATGTTGGTTGTAAGGCCTCATATCTACCATGTTCATAATTCATGGCCACTCCTCTGTACTGCATCTAAATTCCACTGCTGGGGAATTATGACCAGACACCACACACACACACACACACACACACACACACACACACACACACACACACACACACACACACACACACACACACACAAGTACTAGAGAGTTAGAGAGAGAGAGTGCACAGGGGACAGACCGGGTGAGAGAGAGAGTGAGCACGCTGCTGCAGGATGAGGGGTAGATGAGGGGGATGATTCAAAGCATGTCATAAAACATCGATACACCTCTAAAAGCCGAGCTATATGAGCTCTGCTTACACTGGAGGCGATTAGGCCTCTAAATAATTCACAAAGCATGCACAAGCGCTTACTCACACAAATACAGGACAAACTTTTATGCAAACAAATACAGAAACAGATACAAAACACACACCTCCACATACAAATGCATACTCTATGCTGTGCACCAGTACAAATCATCCATCACATTCTGGAGGGTTTGCTGGAGTGAACTTATGGGGAGAGATTGGTGTTTATATTATCTTTTCAGGCGCACCCAGAGCCTTGGTGAAGGACTCTGTGATAGAAAGCGGCTGATAGATTGTGAGGCTTTTTTGTAGTTATGAGGCAGACTCTTGCTGAGCTGGACAGTGTCAGCCGTGATGGAAGGATGCCGCCACAAACCTCCAACCTCCCTTTCACAACAACATCTCAATCAAAAACAGTATTGATTCCCACATCAGGTGTTGGTCAGTGACTGAATGTTACAGATGCCTTTACTTTTTGACAGAGCAATGAAACAAAGCAGTTGTCTCTGAGCCAGGCTACAGTATATGCTAAACGCGTTCTAGACCTCACACTGTGACGTTATCGGACAAGTAGTGGCATTACATGTAAATTATGGTGACTGTAAAGAGAATAAATAAATACATTTGCAGCCATTGCGGACGGTAATTCCCTGTTACAATGCAATTCATGTAGGAATAAATGAGAGTGTGAATGTAGCCACATCACAGATAATCCATCATGACGAGGAAGGTTTTTTTCATGTGCGATGCAGTGCCCTTGTATTAATGCCGTCACAAAATGGCTATTCATGTCTGTGCCAGGGAGGCCTCGGTTTGATATCAGCTCCTATACGCCTCCATCTGTCTTTGTGTTCGGTGGTATGTGCTATTTCTCATTCATCAGCTCTGACTCATCCTTCTAATAACCAACTTGATTTCCTCTCTGAAAGAGTTTTCAGTTGTTTTCCTATTGTGTGATTAGTCTGCTTGCCTCTCTGACTCACTCCGTTCATCGTCAGAATAAAGCTTCCCATCTTCGTCTTTTAGCCGGATGACTTTGCATTGTGGCTATCATCTCCTCGCTTCTGACTGTCAGGTTGGTTTATCATCACACTTATGGCATGCCACTCTTGTTTCTTAGCCGTCCCGTTCAAATATGTCTGCTGTCACGCTGCTCACCTCGTCACCTGCAGGGCTGACTGCATCTGGGCGTAAACAGACCTAACCGCTGTTGCTGTGGTTAGAGGTTTGTCAGGCTTCACTTTTCTATATGTTACAGTATGTCTAATGTTTGACCTTTAACATGAAGTAAAAAAACAGATTTCTCTCTGAGACATATTTACACCTGTATGCTTTCGGGGAATAATTTTTGGCTGCCGCTAGGCAATAACAATAATTTTCCCTCTGTGAGTTGAGATGATGAACAGATGTTGGTTTACTACCTTCATTAACAACAAATAGCCAACATATGTGCCAAGCAAAAAAAAAAAGTAAAAAAAGTTTAATTGCTTTTCAATATAGGACGGGCCATTTTTTTATTTCATTTATAAATCAGCTCATGGTGCAATATGGTCCTACTCTCTGGTGTTCTCTACTACATGAACATAGGTCTGCTACAACAGTGTCGTCTTCAGACTCAAACTCTTATTTTGAATCAGTAATTGATCCCTTTTTAATAATATTAATACCTTCTTATCTTATTCCCTTTTAATTGTAATATCTTCTTATCTTATACGTTTGTATGACTTTTCCAAACAAATCTGCTTTGATCAGTAAACCTAATGGTCTAAATCCCACTTTCATTCCTGTGGCCTACACAAAAAAAGTAGATCTTGTATTTTCTTGCAGGACTCTCTGCATGGCTCTGCTGTTTGTGGAGTGGGGCTAGCGGATATTTACACTGCGTTCAGCAGTTGACTAAATAAGATAATCCAGGATGATGCACCATGCTTTTGGTTGAGTCCACTGTTGGTCCTGTGGAGTCCTGCTCAGGCACATTCTCATTACAGAAAACGTCCATTGATAAACCTTTAAATCAAGAGGCACTTCATATGAAAGTGTATGATGCAAACATCCTTTTAAATGGGTAGGTTTCTTGAATTGAACGAATGACTCCATGGCTTGTCATTAACAAACCTTTGTGTGTGTGTGTATGAGCCCCAAGAAAACTGTAATCAACATTTAGTTTTGGTGAAATTAACAACAACAAAACAGATCAGAAGGATTTTCACACCATTTTATTAGCAACAATGTGTCTGTTAGTTATATATTAGAAACAAGGACAGAAACATTTCTGCTGTACTGTACTTAGTCTGAAAAACCAGCTGGATCATAAAATAAAGCAAGTAATTAAAATACTGTTGGGGAAAAAAGCAACACTGCATTTAAATATACACTTGTAATAATATGAATAACTATAATAATACATTTCTCTAAGAATTCTTTATGGCACAAAATTTCCTGTGCAACTGTCACATCTGTTTAAAGGTAAAAGCAAAGCATTGAGAACTGTGTGTGTGTGTGTGTGTTACTCATGTTGTGGGTACATAAATCTGTTACAGTCACATTGTGGGGACTTACCTTCCCTTTGGGGACAGAATTCATCTCCCCATAATGTAAATGAGTACATTATAGGGTGAAGACTTGGTTGAAAGTAAGGGTAAAGTTAGGTTCGGGTTAAGATTAGGGTAGGGGTTAGGATTAGGCTGGTAGTGGTTATAGTCAGGGTAAATCTCCAGAAAATGAATGCAAGTCAATGTAAAGTGGAAACACGACAGTATGTGTGTGTGTGTGTGTGTGCGCATGTATGTCGTAGTGTATTTGCAGGAAAGCACATGTCACAAGAGGAAAAACTTAAAACAAAATCACTCACTGTTTCACCCTTTGGGAATATAAATGAGCGTGATTGCTGATAAAATCAACAGGGAGACAGAAATAGAGATAGAGAGAGGGAGGGAGGCAATCCAAGGGACAATCCAATCAGCTTCAAGCCCCTCACACAACCACACGCATTCCTTCTTGAAATCCAGCAGTGAATAATTTCATTCATTAAATGTGTGTCCTGTGTCCATAAAAAAACCGCCACCGCTCCTCCAGTCAGAAAGTCAGCCCTCCAAAAACAATCCCAAGAAGGAACTCTCCGAGTACCTCAGAGGAAGAGCAAATATCCCTCAGTCCAACGAGTCGGGAGAAGGGAGAGACTGGAGTGTATGTTATGGCCCGTTAAATATTTATAGATGTGCCTTTAAAGGTGAATTAATCTTTAGCCCAAGTATCCACATATCAACACATCAGAGACGGCACAATGAATGCAGTGAAGAGTCCACAAATTGAATCTTCAGTGAAGAACTTAAAAGGAATATCTCACTATAAAGTTAAACGTGTTACTCCTCTGACTGCCAACTTGATTCTGTGTTATAACATTTATCAGTAAAATATACATTTACAAAAAAGGGGGTTTGTCCCGTCACCTGGTTGGGTCATTCTTTGCATCAGCATGGATTTAAAGGTAAAGTGGCAAACTAATACAATCCCTTCACACTTTACAATAAATGTTTCAAATGTTATTGCAACCCACCAATGGGTTCGGTATACATATAGGGGTGACAGGCTGTTAAATCGTATGGAATAAGAGTCATGGTATAGCAACTGATCGAGTTACACACACACGCACACATGCATGCAAGCACAGTCACACGAATGCACACGAATGCAAGAACCCACCCCCCTTTGGCACCTCGTCCACCCTGCCTTCAAGAACACAGAGGTCTGTCTCTGCTGAAGTGTATAATGTATATACACTTCGTGTTGTCAGCAGACGCCCAGAGAAACCAGCCTCCCGTCAAACTGGAGACCTCTATGAAAGGATGTGGAAAACAAGCAGGGATTTCCATCTTCTGTGAGCCCTTTATGTCATAAAATATCATGGCCGCCTAAGTTAAGTCTGTCTGAAATGTCAGTGGGTGGCAGCTAAAACATGACATCCCCATCCTCCATTGGTAGTAGTTTTTTTTTAAAATCTCTATAATCTGTGGATGGAGGAACAGACAGATCATCCCATCATAGGAGAGGGAAACACTGGACTTCTCTAATCACATTAGCAGCTATGGCAGAGAGAAAATCCCTGCCGATTATGTCATTTTGACATGGCGGGAATCTGTGTATCTTTCAGGCCACGGGTACAAGAGTCCACAGGAAGTAGGGCTACACAAACTTCATCAAACCGTAAAACAAATTCCATTCTTATTGTTACAAAAGAGCTATTGAAAAAAACAAAACTAATCAAGAAGTTCACGTCATTGGTAACTTCACACTTTTTAAGTACTTTAAACTCTATAGTGGCCCAAGTGTAAGGTCCTGGACCTGAGCATAGTATCTTTGAAAATCCTGTCCTGAGAGCCAACTGATTCCTCCATTCTGTAAGAGGTGACCAGTAGAACGAGACCAGACTAGATCAGACCATACTAGACTGGACTAAGCTGGTCAAGATGACAAAAAGTCAGACTCAAGCCCAGTTCGGAATGGGCCATTCCAGTTCATTTAAGCATGAATTTACACCAGACTCACCCAGCTAAACATCAGTGCTGATGCTACAGCTGCGGGTGAACATGTCCCTCATGGTGACCGACCGGCCAAGGTTTGGCTTGCGGTAGTTTGAAATGTTCACAGGCACTGGCAGGTCCAGCTCCTGCTGCTGGACGCTGCGGTAGCTGATCCGGTCACCTCCGTTCCTCAACCCATCTGGTTGATGGTGGATCTGCGGCTGAGCGGGGGGCTGGAGGTAGAAAGGCAGGTCATAGTGCGTACAGGATGGACAGAAGGTCTGTGAGCGTGTTAGTTTCCTGGCCAGTGGAGGGGTGGAGAAAAGGGCTGGGCCATTGGGGATGGAGGAGGCAGCGGCCGTCGCCGCCACAATGTTGTGATTGGAGTGGACCGGTGGGAGGCGGGACGTTACGGCAAAGTCTGGCTCCTCCTCCTCCGACTCGGACTCTTCCTTCTTGCAGCAATAATACTAGTGGTGGGAGAGAGATGATGCAGAGCAGAGATGAGGTAAAAGGATGGGAGAGAGAGAGACGGGGAAAATATTAGGTAAAAAGGTTCAGAATTATGTAAATTATAATTGATCAGGGACAGAAGAGGGGAGTTAAAAGCAGGCATAACAGAATGTTTATGAACAATGAAGAGAAAGATAAGAGAAAGGAAGGGACATTTATTACACTGAAATGTCAGCATGGCCCAACACAGCAAAACAAATGCACTGGCAAATTAGTTTACATGCACTATCCGCCCAATGAAGTCTATGCCAGCCTCTAAATTCTAATAATTATGGTTACCATTTTACAATGCTTGCAACCAGCCAGAGGTTTTGGGTATATTGAGTCGGAGAAAATGTCAAACAACATGCAGTATAAAATATATGTCGTGTACATTTATGTACCCACACATTTATCAACAACGTAAGATTTGTCTGGTTTGCACACTAAGCATGCATTCACTCAACAGTCTTTAGAGCGAGGATGTCTCTCATAATCTAACCCCCCCTCAGCCTATATTCCCATGAGGTGCTCCTCGACCCACATGACCCTATAGATGGTCATATGTGTGCTACAGTATGACGTCAAAGAGGTTTCGTGTCTGAGTATTTCTTTTCATCGTGCCAAATCCTCAACAATTACAGTTCAAACAGACTCGTAAACAAGAATCCAGTTTTCAGTGGAGAATTTGGAGTTGCTATTTCTGGCCCACAAAATGTAGCCTACAAATTCCTGGCCTCCTGCCAACTACTATGAAGCCATATTTTGTGGATGACTTTTGATTTTTGCTGTGAAATATAAGAATCCCAAGAACTGTAATCACCTCTAATGTTACCTTGGTTTTCAGTTGATCTAGGTTAATATATGTATTGTATAGTGGTTTTATTCTGGTACTTTACAATTTGCCTCTCATTCATCTGTTCACACTTACACGTGGATGGCAGCAAGCTATTAGCCTATGACGCCCTAGCCTAACCATTGGGAGCAATTTGAAATTCAATGCCATGATCAAGGATACTTCGACACATTGCTATGAGGAGCCACCAACTACCAACTCAGGAATTAAACCTGTTGAGCCCCCGGGATCTGTCTTAGAGTACGTTGTACATCGAATAATCAAGGTGGTGTGATGGACAAATCCCCAAACTGCAGTAAGCATTAATACACAAAGCAGTTCTTTTCACCTATAATTCTATTTTTATTTTATGAACAGCGCCTGGCCAAGACCATTGATATGAACATCAGAGCACAACCCCAAAGAAACATGGGCAGCATAATGAGTTTCAAAACACAAAATGATCACGAAACTGAAGTCTGTAACACAACTAATGGGAAACAAAGATCAAAGGCATTGGAAAATATTTATGTGAGTGCAATCTTGGACATTTTATTCTACCAGCCTTGGAATAGACGATTTACCTGAAGTTCCAATTATGATCTGTCCCTAATTTGGTCCCAAAGACCAGGATCAAGAACTACTGACTTAACATTCAGTGATTTATTTCTTCATTAATACTACTATGAGCATCTTTTACCAGGTCATAAAATTCTCAATTGAATACTGATGCCTCTATATGACTTACATAAGTAAACAAGACCATCAGCGAGAAGAGGGTTATTCTAATTCTTTGTCATCGGTGCTACCGGGTCGGATTCCGCGCAAAATCAGAAAATCATGTAGGTTCACCAGAAACTCCTGCAGCGGGGCCCTTGCTGGACCCTCTCAAGGGAAGGGAGGCACAGGAGAACCAGAACCAGGACTGCACGGGGCAGACTGTCAGATCCTGCTGCAGTAAAATGAGAGGTTTTCTAAAGGGAATCTGGTGCTCGGAAACACAACCAATGTTGTGCAAAAGCGATCACCAAAATCAACACAAAATGAAAGTTCCTCATAGTAGCTTTAAGTATACGCTTTAGCCACGCTAGCTAGAGCTGGCAATGTCGGTCATTCGGATGGTCCGTCCACCACTTCGGTCCAGAATCTCAGCAACTATGAGATGGATCACCAAGACATTTGGACCAGAAATTAATTTCCCCCTCATAATGAACTGTATTAACCTTGGTGACCCCCTGACTGTTCTTCTAACCCCATCATTAGGTCAAAACATTAATTTGTCCAATGCTTTGGTTTATGACCAAAAACCTACAACACTTTCCACTAACCTCAGCTGTGCTTTGTGTTTAGTGCTAATGAGAAGTTTAAATTAAGATGACGAACATTGTAAAGATTACACTGAACATCAGCATGTTAGCGATGTCGTTGGGAGCATGCCAGGAGGCCGACGTTAGCCTTGAGCTCAAAGCACCGCTGTGCCTTAGTTCAGCTCATAGAGCTGCTAGCATGACTGTATACTCTTGGCTTTGTTAAAATCTACTTTAGTGGTTTTGTTTGTATTTGTTTGTATTATTTGGCCCATAGTGGAAATAACGCCCATCAAATTTCACTGGAAGCTGTTGAATTGTTTTGAAGAATACACTATTTGTTTTAGGTTTTGAATGCATCACCATGAGGCCATTTACCAAGGGCTGAATGTTTTGGTTTGCAACCACATTTTAATGGCTGTGCACATCCCAAACAATCCTGCAAAATCTGATGATATTGTATTTCAGTTACTACAACGTGGTCAATTTAAATGGCCATGGTCAGCATTCGGGAGTCGGGAGGTTCTCTGACAGGATTTACGAGTCTTCCAAAAAACGATTTCCACCATTCTCTAATCAGCACGAATCAGACACAGACAAAGAATGCTGCTACACTCATAAACGAATAGTTTTGGTTGAAGGAAATATCTTAATATCCTTGGTAACTGAACATAACAAACACAATTTCACATTTTAAAGCAGATATACTTATGACTATCAACAAAATGCTATACTCAATGGCATCCCTTACTTGCAGCTCTGCGGACTTTCACAGGAAAAACAGTCTGTGGCCTCACCTGCAGCCTACAGTAGCACAGTACTGCGATGATAAGGAGTAATATAACTGTAGCTAGAATTCCACCAGTGATGACCACTGTCCCGGCTGTCATTCGAATGGCTCTCCATCAACACCCTGCAGAGAGGAAGAGGAGGGAAGGAGAGGAACAGAGAGAGAGAGAGAGAGAGAAAAAGAGTAAAGGAGAGTAAGGAATGAGAGTTAAAGGAATGACGGAGGAGAAAGCACACAATTCATCAGCACAGTTGCTTCATTAAGTAGATTATAACTGTGTGTCATCTCAGTGGTGCTTATTGAATTATTCAGCAGTTAGGAGACATGTAATAATATCATCCTACAAATGCTGCTCATAACATAGACAGGATCTCAGGCTGGAATGTAGAAAAAGGAAATGTGACAGAGAGGGAAATCAGCGCATAGGGATGGAGAGGGATACGATGAATAGATATGAAATGGAGAGACAAAATTATGGAAGTGATGAAGACGATGGTGTGAGAGATAGACGGGCAGAGGTGAGACAAAAACCAGTGGGCAGATGGAAAGGAAGAGAAGTGGATCAGAGAAAGAGGAGAAAAAGGTAAGATTATAGAGGAAAACAGGCTGTGCTTCCTAACATGCTATTCATGATGTAATCTGCCTTCAAATAATAAGGTGTTTAATATGAAAAATGTAATATAAAAAATATGAGATGGAGTGAAAGAGGTAATGTTGAGTTACATTTGTGATAAACAATTTTCATTTAAATGAAGCTTGAACAGGTAATGTCATGTGATCGATAGTGTCATGTGATGCAGAAGACGTATTGCTTGAGTTTACTTCAGTATGAACAGTCTGCTGTTAATGGCATGCTTCAGAGATCATTTAGTTGGCAGTATAGAAGTATAGAATATCAGATGAAGGAGAGAAAAATCATTTTCATTTCTTGCTCAGATTCAACGATGAGCAGATCGAAAAGAAGCAGTAAATTTGAGGTGCTGTGCAAAGTGGACAGGGAGAAAGAGCATGACCTTTACTGCATCGATCAGCGGGAAACATCCAACTGGACAGCTTTGGGTGACCTGTGAACCCTGACCTTACATCAGAGGTCACAACAAAGACAAATGGAGATGTTGACCTGAGAGCTTTGAGTTCATAGTCACAAATCTCTGCAGAATTGCATGGCAGACCTACATTTACTGTTCATCTTTTGTATGCGATTGCATTGTTTCTTTTTGTTACTGCAAAGATTGCATGTTTCATTTGTATTTACATGTCATTTATTCAAGGTAGTGTAGCTGTCCTTTTGTGCGATTCACAAAACCCAAACCATGATCTTCGTGTAATCTTTAAGAAACTCACTTATTGTCGATTCAGGTGGTCAGAAATACAGTTTGGTTTTACACACAGATAGAAATGAGTGGGGGTGAATGCTACAGACGTCACGAGAACATTTGCAGCAGGATGATTGACTTGAGACTGAACTGACCTCATTCTCAGTTTATTAGATCAATGCTTCCCTTTAATTACCTCTTTTCAGTCCCTACAGCAGCTGGATTACGGGAAGAAGCCTTGAGCCTAGATTCAATATACATTTTACTCCTGAAAGTAGCATAATCACAAACATCGTAATGTCATTCAAACGGTCAAAAGTAATTATTTTCTCTGTCTTCCCCGTCACTGTAAAGTATTTGAGGCTGTCACATAACTGAAGAGTTTGAACACACAAAATGTGGTAAAACTATTTTTTACTTTACTTAAAGCAAACAATGACCACTTAGAGTAACTCATGATCACAATATAAAAAGATTATAATGCACTACTATGAGAATTAAAATACACTATGATCCTTGCAAAAAAATGAGTGACCAGCAATTATGAAGTATCATGTAAATTGACCGTATGTCATTGTAAAATGCTTTATATTGTGTTATGATTATTGTTATAAAGCATTATTAATATTTGTGAGAGCACAAGTTCATAATTACTGAAGCATTTCTTGAAAAATCTTGCAAATCCACAGTGTCCCACATTTACAGTAACAACCGCAGGAAACAGGTTCTCTCATTTTACTTCATATGACCTCCATTCTAGTATTTATTTATATTGCACACTCTAAGGAATCAATTACAGTTATTCTGAACAGTATAATAGTGATATTTAAGTAAAGAATGTTGAGGTTAAGAGTTGAGATGGAACCGTAAACCATGTTGCTTGTTTAATTCAGGCAGAAATGAAATAAATCAATGTTAAAAAGTTGAATTTCCTCCCATCTCATAACTTAACATTGTTTGTGTTGCCGGGCCCTTTTGCCCTCTCGTCTTGCAAGTGTCTGTATCCTTGCACACAGATTTCACCAGACAATGATTTTTAAAAAAAAACCTAGTTCCCAGGTTTCGTAACATTCTTATATATTTTGGGAAAACCCTGCGGCCCCTTGACAGATGTGGGTAGAGACCTTTTTTCTCTTCATTACATCCACAATCTGGAAGTGTCATAGGGCCGCACCATCACACTGCATTGTGGATAATTGCCCGAAACCAAAAATAGGACAGCAGGCTTGTTGCTAAGCTATGACTCAATAGTGCAAGCCATTATCAACAGCAAGCACACAGCAGCATGGAGCGGTGTTGTCAAGATGTAACTCAACTGTGACATGGACACACCCTAAAATAGAAAAAAATGGAAAAAAGAAGCAGGACTGTCAAATTCATATGGAGCATTATGAGGTAAACGAACAGTCATACTATTTCCTACTTACCAAGCTCGCAATTGACATCGACGTTTTTCCAGTTTCCACTTCCACATCCCTGAGTCAACAGTGCTCTCCATCAGCACCCCTCAGCCTATACACTTTACTGTAGTGTGTACTATTCACCAAGTGACTGACAGCTCTGACCTTCTCACCCTGAAACACCTCTAAACCATGTTGAATTCCTCTCTGGCTAACTTGTCTAAACCATATTAGCTTTCATTGTGATATCCTTCTCCGGAGACGCTCTATGAAGTTAGAATAGATCAGACTGTCTCTGCAGTAGCTGTCTGCCCGGTCTACAAACACAACACAGCTACTCTCCCCTCAGGCTGGAACACAGCTGGACTCTAATCCAATCTGCCGGCCACACAGTCCACCAACCAAATCAATATGAAGGAACAGCAAGAACAGAGCCTCACAGGCTTTCAGTTGAGATGAAGAGGAGGGACATGTGGAGATTTGGGGACATTTTTGGTGTCAGGAAAAGAGAATGGGAAATGGAGACGTGGAGTTTGAATGTGTGTCTGACCCTTAGGTGAAGCTGAGAGTCATTGATGTAATAGGGCCTTTTCACAGCAGCCATTCTGGCATGTCATAGCAGGGTAAACACAGGTGTAACTGATGAAATTGATTATGGTCCAGTTCTATTTAGTGTCACAGCTGTTCCAGTGATCAAGCATGCGCAATACCAGGGCCCGGCCCACCTTAATGGAACAGGGCCATAATGGAATTTTTATGAATTACACCTGTGTTTACCCTGCAGTGACATGTATAAACGGCTGCTGCGAAAAGGGCCTAGCTATAGTGCAGGCCTCTAATCAAGTCTTCACTAATTGCTAAGTTAGAGCTACTCATATTGATTAGCTTAAAAGCCGCAATAATCATTATTTTATTCATTTTTTTATTAATAACAATGAATCAAAAACCCTCAGAGAATTAGCACCCAACTCTGCAGTTCCCCTCATCTGTATTGAGGGTTTAGCATCTTTCAGCTCTTTGTTTAGTTGCAACTTTGCTGTTTCGGTTCACTCTTACTGCTCTTATCAGTGTGATTTCCAGTCGCCGCGGGCAGCTGTCTGCCACCTGCTCAGCACCAAACAACATTAGTGACTGGCTGAGGAATAAAGTGGGGCATTTAGCAGCTCGAGAGCCAGATATTTCCCTCCAAATATTGGACTTACATTGACCAGGTGGCCAAACACATGACTCCAAATGAGTGCTGCTCCACGTCCACTTGATGATATTACGTGATATTATGTCAATGTTGTGTTTACAGATTGTTCTACTGTCCCGAGTGGCCCAAACAAATCAACTATTCCTGCTTTACAGACACAACCAGTGAGATCATTTTCCCTGAATTGGCTTCAAGTAAAACAATCAAGGATGTTATATAATGTATTTGTTGATACTGGTGTAGAATTTCAAAAGACCAAATATATATTATGCTAGTAAAATATATTATTACCTATAAACCTGTAAACGTGTCCATGTTATGAGCAATATTTCATAATTTTCAATATCTCTAGAATATTGGTGCTACTCCTTAACCTTTGACCAGTCTCTATTAAGTGCACACCAAAAACACACACAAATACATAATGCAGGAATGGAACTCACAAACAGTAACGTGGAAGAATATTGAGCGTGCATGTCTCTGCATTACAAAAAAAGCTACCCAAAATCTTGACAAGCTTGTAGACGCAACCCAATGTACACAACCAGTGACACAGGAAAAGTCATTACTCACGACACAAAGAGTGTCTTAACCATCCTCCGGTATACACACACACACACACACACACACACACACACACACACACACACACACACACACACACACACACACACACACAATCAGAGACATGTACATGCAGCATTAGTTACTGTACAGGGATGGCAGAGAGTGTTTATCTCTTGGGGCTCCCTTAATCAGGACAGTGTTTGAGGGATGTGTTGCAGCGAAGCGGCGAACAGTGTTAATTATTTAACCACACACACACACACACACACGCAAACACCCATCTCAGAGTTCACTGTGAAATAGAACTGGAGAACATGTCTGCTCAGCTGCTTTTGCTGGTGTTCCTCCACTGGGATGACAAGAGGTTAAGAAGAAGAAGAAGAAGAATAGCAGTGGGCACACGCAGACACAAACACACACTAACACTCGCATGCAATAATTTTAGTACTACCTAACATGCTCAGACAGTAGGCTTTGGAATGAATTGCCACGCTTTGATGAAACATGGCAGGGATCACAGCAGAGGTCTTGCTCGGAATAATGGCTGTTGACAGGCTTTCAGTAGAATGGGGGAGAAGCACATAGTAGGTGGAGGATTCGAGTCATACACAAGAGACAAGAACAGAGAACAATGGGATGAGCCTTATTACTGCTGTAGCTGTCAAAGAGTGATTTCACACATATATTTGCAGCCATATCCAAAGACGCAGTCCACGCACACATGCATGGCTCGCTAAGGTAATGACACAAGCCCCTAAAAAATGTATGTGTTTAAAAAGTTTAGGGGATGGCGTCATTCAGAGTGCTCAGGTTTCTATGCCGGATGTTAGTTTTCAAGCTCATAAACAGTCTTTGATAACAGAGCTCCAATCTGATAATGCAAAGAAAGGCACAATGAAACCTTCTTCGGGACAAAATCAGTTTAATTACAGCTCTTAGTCTACCCTCCAAAAAACTGAGCAATCACAGAGCATCCAACCAGCGGTCGCCAAAATAATTAACAACTTATTCCTTCCACCTACAGCGTGTATCATCTCAGCCGTGTAAATTAAAAATTAATTCAGATTTCCATTATGCAACATTCATCACATCTACCATCACTTACACGTTGATGTGTGATGCACCATCATGAGGATAATGGAGCGCCACTGTGATCCGCTTTGTACACTTCATTAATGTTCCTTTGGAGCACAACCTGTCCTGCTGTGCTATGCTGGTGATACAGATGTACCGCTTTAAAGGAATAGTTCAACTTTTTGGGCTTGTTCACTTTCTTGCTTTGAGAGATTAGTTTAGCACAAAGGCTTACAAATACACACAGCACCAGCTGTCTTTATGCTAAGCCAAGCAAATAGCCTCCTGACCCAAGCTCTATACTACGAATAAGCCCAGTTCCCTAAACTATCCCTTTACGACTTTTCGAATTGAAATTATTTCATTTTTTGAGTGGGATCGAATAAGAGATTAAAATATTCCAGCATAGAGCAGACGATCAGAGGGTTTTCACTGGCAAACGTTTAGATTCTACATTAGTACAAGAACATCTTCAATTCTAAATAAAGGAAATTGCAATTGATGTTAAATTTCTAATCCAGTGGATTTGCTAAAAAAGTTCCCCAGGAGGGAGAAGAGGAGTTCACTAAACATTATTATGATGAAGAAGTTAAAGGAATAAAAATGAGCTTTACCACTGATGTGATGGTGCAACATTGATTTGACTGGATGTTCATTTATTTATTTATTTAGTTTTTAATCTCCATTAAGCTTCAATGCAAGCAGTAATATAAACCCCCAAAAGCTAACAAATTCCTCCTTAAGCCTTGTCACAATATTATCCTGTCTGGCTGCACTGACCCTGGCTGCAGCATCCCTTGATTTGCCCTCTCAGGCTCCTGGCTCACCCTCTTCCAGCGTAACATTTCACCAGATGTACAAAAAAAATATTTTGCCAAGGCTCAAGACAAGTTTAGCTCACCCCCAACTCTGACCTTGAATCAGGGACCCGGGAAATCCCAAAGGCTGTAGGAGATAGAGAGAGAGTTTGGGGTTGTGGATGATGAAAACACGAAAACTAGTTTTCTTGTGTAGCCATGAGTAGTTTTATCCCTTTCATTACCCTGCAAACGTTTCTGTAATTAGTGCCCCTCTGTGGATGGTAGATCATAAAAATGGCCCCCGGCTAGTATGAATATAGCACCACGAGGACATTTGGAAAAAAAAGAAAAATGGTGACCTGGGGGTCTCTTCATTTAATTACACAGCTCACTAAATGTCCCTCATCCATCTGAATGACCTTGCTTCGCTGCTCTTCCAGTTCAAATTGCATGCTGATGTAATGTAACTTTAAACGGGATATGCATGCACCTGGAACCGACGGAGCATGCCCTTCCTTCTCCACGACATCCTGTATTTTATCCTGGTTTTCTCTGGAGTCCCAATCCATTTTTAGGAATATTTGACAGCGTCGTGGCAATATGATATTGTCAAACTGTAGAAAATTAAGCCTTTCCAAATGAGCATCATCATGTGCAGAATTTCTTAAAAATGCCACTTTCGGTTTTGTCTGTTTTCTGGATTAAAACTCTGAAGTTAACAAAAAATAATAATGCAGGCAAAACAAAGTGTTCCAACTAAAATATTCCAGTGAAGAAACTCAAGTCAGTCATGTGATGTTTTGCGAATTCCCCCTGGATGGACTGCCCTGGTCTTTAGGTGTTAGAAGACACCATATTGCAAAAGCAATGAACAGAAAGACCAAAAACAAATGTAACTTATAGAGTCATAGGGCTCTGTGGCTCTCCTATGCAGGCACCAGCTGTACACAGTGTTCTACACAAAGTGCAGTTCGACACACACACAAACATATTGCAAAACAATTAACAATGATCTGTGAACTCCGTTCCTCTTTTTGTGATGCATGCTTTTAGTCACGTACACATGCAGACACAGACATATAATGGGTCCACTAACCTTTTTCATATAACCTTTTTCTTATTTTTGATATTTTACCACAATCACTTATTGCTTAGGAATAAGGGCTCCCACCTCATAAAAGCAGCAGTCAACACCCTTGCTGAAGAGTACATATATTTGAGAGATTACTCTGTTATCTAACTGACGCTGGGCAAAACGTGTTTTTTGTGTCATTTATATTTGCCGTGATCACATGTATCCATGGTCTGGTTATCTAACAGTGAGCCACGGCCGTAGCATGTCCGGGGGAGGGGGGGGGGGGGGGGGGGGGGGGGGGGGGGGGTGCCCCTGGAGGTCTCACGGGGCAGGTAAGTGGAGGCTGGACTTCTTCTGGCTTTTGTGCAACTGGTAATAAAAACCTTTGATTTTAGAAGGCAGAAGCAGAAGCAGGGGCCGCAGCAGGTCGTAACCTGTGTTAGATCTAAAATTAGATTTATCCAATCTCCGGACTTTTGGCAATACACTTTGCTCACTGGTTTAGTTTTTATTCTTTTTCTGGTGTTGCAAAACTTTTTTGGAGACCACTTTTTCTCTGTATTGGAATTCAAAGAAATATACTCTGAATTGAATTAAATAAACGAAATTGAACTATTCTATACTGCTCTATTTTTCCATTTTGGACAGGACATCGGAACTTAGAGAGAGGGGTCTCCTCTACGGGGAGATCGCTCAGCCCCTGAGGTAAGCTGCAGCACACCCACCACAGCACACCACTGACACCATCTCACACACACGCATCTGTTCTAGTAGGAGAGACCTAGGGACACCCCGCTTCAAGCCGGTCCTAAACGACCGTGAGTTTAGATGAGATTTCTACCTGTTGATGTCTTAGCCGGGGTATAAAAATTATACTTTAAACAATTGCTATCTGAGCACTATACTATACTAAGACGTAGGTATAGGGAGTTGAGGAAAAGAGAAAAAATAATGTTAATGTTTCACGGTCAAGAAAATAAAGCAAACAAACAATTAATTATTATTATTATTGTTATGAGGAAGCTTTTCTGAGTAGCATCAGTGCTCAGATAAAGGCTCTCATGATGCCAGTGTGAAAGAAGAGACGTTCAAACACACCTGTGTGGTGCAATGTAGCAGCGGACAAACTTCTCATCTCACTGCACGTTTAAAAAGGGTGTCCTTTTGCTGTAAGGTGCAAACAATGCCTCTTTCACTTTGAACCGTCTAATTTTGAACTGTAGATTAAAATACAACAAAAGAATCTTTTAAAAGAATGTCATCTATCAATCTGTCAGTCTGTGAGTACAGTATTGTTTTTGACAAAATTGGCTTCTCCCCCTGAATGGTTGAAGAAAATGAGCTTTCACTTTCAAATCATCTCGAAATAATTGCATATAATCACATTTTGCAAGTCTGCCATTGCACTTCCTGCCCCTCCCCTCTGCCATGCCATGCCATGCTCTACCCTCTGCTGTGCAAATAATACCACTAGTCTGTGTGTGACAGGCTATAATCTTGGCACCAGCAGGAGCCGAAGTTGGCTCAGAGATATAACAGTTCTTTTGAACTTCACAGTTGATGGATTGAACAGCAGTTCTTAGCTTTAAAACTGAGTGATGCAAGCAGCAAAAAGGTGTCCGCGCCGTGCTTTAGCTTTTGTCATGGAAATAGGTGCACTTAAGGGGCGATGTTCAAGGGTTTTAAAAGGAATAGACAGTTACTGTATATACCTTAATATTTACTCTTGGACAGACATAATGAGCAATTTCATCATCTAAAACAATAATCCTATTTTACAGAGCACACAGTCTGTCTATAGCGTATACAGTATTGCACAGACTGCCTCTGCTACAATTCAAGAATCAGCCACTGATCACTAGTGTCATAAGTGTCACCGCAAAAAACTACAGCCAGGTCAGCTACAGAGGCTCAATGATGGCGCCACCGGATGGATAAATGTCAGCGGGGTGCATCAAGGCCATCAGATACACATGGTGATGAAGCAACAATTGCAACCAACACACTGCATGAAAACAGACTAACTTGAGGATATAGATAGAACGTGTGCAGACCTCTGTTTTATATGCAATTCATAGTTTAGGCAAGTCCACATACCCAGTCCACATTTGTTTGTCTGTGTGTGAGTGAGTGTCATTTTCAGGTGAGCGGAGAAGTAATATTCGATGATATAGAGCAAACTATTATTTCCAACATCCCCTCTTCCTCACACACACACACACACACACACGCACACACACACACGTAAAGCTACTTCACTCCAATAGCATGGATAGTGGTTGCTGTTTCTGCTTAGTGCCACATAAATATAACCGACAACAGCAGAGTTGCAACTCGACAGCACGTGGCAACACGTCTGCTTGCGCGCAGTGTGCATTCTATTCTAACTCTGAACAGGATCGTAACAGTAGCAGCTGCCTGTTACTGGTTCACTCCCGGTTCATAAGTTCAGTGTCAGTCAAGTGTGCTCCTGAGAAATCGCAGTGACAAGAGGGGACAGTCTGTTATGACACTCAGAGCTCTGTTAGGACCTCGTGGTGGGAAAAAACGCTCACCATGATGCCGTGCTGAGTCTGCCCCAATGACTGGTTAACACGTTATTGCAAAACACTCAAAAGTGTAATCATAAGCAGGGACATATACACTGCATGCACGCTTGCTCTCGCACACACCTTTCCTCAGGCTACATGGTGCGCTGCCCCTAATACACTGCCCTGAAATAAATTTAACTCCGTTTCCTCTTTCTGAATTAGATAAGACATCATTAAATTACATTTGCTCCTTGACACTTGACAGTGAGATTATTCCAATTTTTGATTTATTCCTCACTTTGCCTACTCTCCCCAAGCAACAGCATGGCACACATCATTTTAGCTCTGGGTTTGAGGACTGTTTGGCTTCGTTAGTTTGGGACGTCTGGTGAAAATGTGTTCTGAAATGGATCTCAAATCAGCTGCCAAATTGACACGCACGACTTAAAGGCGTGTGAGGCGTAAAGCACGTTAACACAAACAAATACTTGCTTGTAGACATTACGCGCTCTTTAATCTGCACAAACAGCAAAGTAGGCTTAAAAAAATGGATTCTAAAAAGCAGCTCCTGTTTGGCTTTGCAGCAAAGTGGATCAAGCTAAGAGCAAATGCTGTATGATAAAGAATTGCACTAAATGTCCTTGGTGGCATGGTTTTGCACCTTTCTGTATTTCAGAAGACAGTGATATGAATGTGACATGAACGTGTGTAGCTGTAGGTTTCTTTGGGCACATCTCTGTTTTCCTTCAGAGTTCTTATACAGTAGTTCACATTAAAACCCGAGGTCACACTCCTTCGTTTTTTGGAACTCAGAAAACACAACCTTCTTGGCACCCTGCCAGTGACATACTTCACTTTTTGACATCTTTCCCTTGCCATTGCATTCCGCTGCCTCTCTCTCCATCTTCTCTTTTACTCTCGCTTTTATCTTTCCCTGTGCCCTTTCTCTGTCTGCTTAGCATCTCTTCCCATTTGCTTTTCTGTCTTTGTCTCCCTCTCTGTTCTCTGCCACTCTTACTCTCTGTCTGTCCAGCTGATGTACACTGCCTCAGGGAGCACAGGCAGACCTCTGTTTCAAACCCTACTTTGAACGGCAGTGCCACTCACAAGCCAAGACACCGCCTCTGACTCGGAGAGCGATGGGTCCCGCTGTGCGCCACTTTGCATATTCAAAGCGGAGTGTGTCAGGCAAACATGGTATTTACAAGGAGTCACACAACTCACAAGAGTCTCAGGAGAGTCAGACGTTACTACGTATCTGAGGCCCTGATGAAATCATCACACAGCTGTGGCATACTGCAAAATGCAATGTGGGAAATCATACCCACAGATACACAACAAAACGTGCACACACAAAATATTATCAATTACGTGACTGAAAGTAGAAAGACTCACCTAAAAAAACAACATTTGTTCTTTGTTCAAATGGCTAAAAGGTTTACTTTTACCTGACTTTAGGAACAAAGCCGGTCGTAATGTAATTTAATTTAATGTAATTTGGCACATCCTGTTTTCTACCAGCAGTGAATGTTGGTTTCTTCTGACCTTTCCCTTGACTTTATTATGTATATTTTGTGCCAAAAACTTTACCAAACCTCTGCCAGAGAAAGTCAGAGAGAGAAACGAACACTAAAACATCAAATGTAATATGCGCTTGATAGACAGATACAAAGACATGACTCTTTGTATCTGTCTACCGCCTATGTGTGTGCTTTTAAAAGCTCTAAAGGTCCGAGAGAGAGAGAGAGAGAGAGAGAGAGAGAGAGAGAGAGAGGGGGGAGTGATAATGGGAGTTAACAGGAAAAAGAAAACGTGAACGCAAAAGAAGATGCTGAAAGAAAGAAGAAGAAAATGTAGAAGTGGAGAACAAAAGAAGAAGAAAAGGCAGCAGAGGGCACCTTTGTGAGGATGAGACGATAAATGTAAAGATGGTTGACGGAAATATTGTAAAAGCTCAAAGCTGATGGTTGCTCGGGTACTCGTGCTAATGGTCAGTGCTCCAGAGGCAGTTTGTTTTAAAGTACAAACGGATCTTCAGTTACTATGGCGACAGGGCTATTACAGACTGACATTTAACCATCGCCTCTTCTGTGTCTTGAGTGGGCGGTTTACGCTGAGAAGTGCTAGCCGTATTGTACTTGAAGCAACTTTTCCCCGCTCACTCACTGTATGCTAATCTCTAAGCTGATAATAAAATAATCAGGCAAGATGCAGAGATGCATAATGAGATACAGCACGTTGGTATAAGAGGAATTTATGAATGAGAATCCCTCCTCTCATGTGCATTTGTGTTGCGATCAACGCTTATGGCAGAGTAAGTCACGACCTTGCTGAGCTTGCTTGTTCTTGAATTATTTTTTGCTTCATCACTTTCCAAAGGGACCGTGTCGACGTTTGCAGCTTTTTAGTCTCAGATTTAACATTATGCAGCTAAACGTGGCTGTTCCCATAATGATCGCGTAGGTTCGGGCTATAACGCTCATAATGAGAAGGCCCAAATTGCAAATTGCGAACTCAGTCTGAGCAGTGTGCCATCTGCCTTTATAGACAGACAGGCCAGTTGCGCAATTGGCTTCAGGTCAAATTCGGATTTTTGTAGCTTTAACCAATAGTTCTTTTTACATTTTACTAATTTTTAGCAAATCCAATATGAGATCTGGGAGCACAGCAACAGATGGCGAAGGAAATTCCCAGTTTCACTATATTTTCTTACATATTTAGAAGTTCAAACAGAGGTCACTCTTCATGTTATTTCGTTTTAAACAACTATTACTCTTCGCAGGGCTACCTCTAGGATCCACTTTGCCCTCGCCTACTGACCTTGAATGTGAGCATACAGTTTTTCAGTGAAATAATTGTCTGTTGTGGACATTTCATGTGTGTTCACCGCTTTTCAAACTCATTAATTTGAAATAATAAATAATGGAATGAACTGGGATTTGTTTACAATCCTTCTAAATGTCCTGACTGCTCATTTGCTTGGCCTAATCGTAAAGTGCGTCTTGTGATGTCGTTTTGTATCAAGATCTCAGCAATTAAGTTGCTGAGTAAGATGTTGCAACCGTAAGGGAATGATGGACACAACTATGGAAATAAGGCCCATCTTTGAAAATAAACACTGTTTATCATAGTAATACAACTAATGGCACTATTTATAACACAGACACATACGATAATGAAGCTGCCATGGATGAGGTACAAGAAAAGAAGGACACACAGCTTTTCTTCTGCTGCTGTTTCTCCTCACTCTCTTCCTGTCCGTCTTCCCTCCCTCCCTCACCTCCCTTGTACTCTTTGCAATGAGCTTCAGTTTTTTACAATCACTCATTGGGATGAGGGCAGCCGACCAACGGCCTGTGCGCGCGCCTGCTCGGGCCATGCGGCCGTGCGTTGGTTCTGTTGTCTGCGTGGGAACCCATCTGTGCGCGAGCGTGATGTGTGAGCATGTCAGGGTGTAGCTGCGAGGGGGAGAGCAGAGTGTGGTGCCGAGAGAGAGGGGAGGAGAGACGGGTGGAGGAAGGGAGAAACGAGTGGTGACTGTTTAACATGATCATTGAGCAGCCATATTCCCTTCCCCCAGTCTCAATCCATCCACTCCGCTTCTCCCATCTCCTCTTTATCGCGACCACAGCTGAGCTATCATGACTTCCCCTCCCAGTTGTGCATTTTAAAAGGTAATTAAGCTGATATGTGAGCACACTTTAAACGCCCAGAAAAGCAGATATGCTGCCTCTGTAATTGCATTCACTCTTAGGTGGCAGTGTTTAAACCTGCTCCTCCTCCTCCTCTTCACCTTCCCTCTCTCCCTATTTTACATGCCTTCTTCTCCCTACACCTTTCTTCATTTTTTTTCATCACCCATCCGTCTTTTGAAATTTGCTTTCTTCCATCCTACTCATCTGCTTGTCCTTCAACACCCTCTCTCTCTCTCTCTCTCTCCCTCTCTGTCTCCCCCTCATCTCCCTCCTGCAGTAACGACTGAGAGGCTGAGAGACCAGCAGCAGCAGCAAGCAGACAAGAAACACACAGTCACTCATAGTCACGCTCCAAGGGGCACTTGAGAGTGTGTGTGTGTGTGTGTGTGTGTGTGTGTGTGTGGGTGTGTGTGTGTGTGTGTGTGTTTGTGTGTGTGTGTGTGCATGCAGGAGTATGACTGATCTCCCAGGGGGCCAAGGTCGTTTCGAGGGTCACTGAGGAAGTCGCCATGGGAACACAAGCCCTGCCTTGTCTTTCATTGTTGCTCTAAAAGCACAACATGTGTGTCAATGAATTTTCTTTGAAGTCCACAACTATCTTAAACTATACAATATGCCACGGAGTGTTTAAAACGGTGATGTTAAAACAAAGGCAACAAACTGGGCATGATTTAGAAATATAACAGCACTGACACCGCCACATAATTCACTGTAGCTCAGTGAACAGCCACACAGCAGAGGACTCCCTGGTATCAATCTGAGTAAGTGTGCAACCTTCAGCCCTCTTTGCCCCCGGGAAATTAAAGGAAAGACCTACATTAACCATCTAAGGTGTTGCAACACAACAAGCCTCCAGAGCCCTTTTGTAACTATACTGGAGGGATGAACCCCATTTTGCCAAAACATATATCCTCCACTTGGTGTTTTGATGATGGCGGTGGAGAGCATTGAGATATGGTGACTGTGAGGGCCACAACAAATGGTTCCCATCATATCCATGGCTTCAGTGACCCTTCGCGACCTGTGTGGAAGCATCTGCATTGTTTTTCTCCGCTCATTTATTCGGGTTTCTTCTTTGAATTTGTCAATGATTTGAGGATCTGGTAGGATTTGGTTTCAAACTTCACAGTGAATTCAGTGCATTAAGGCAGATTAGCTCAGGAAAACAGACACAAGAAAAGACGTGGGAATAATTTACGCCAAATCACGTCTGCTGATACACAAGCACAGTAGAGAAATATGCATGCTAGTCTTGCTCCTCTCTCAGGTAGGCATGTTGCTTGACTTTCGTAGGAAAGCGAACGAAAAACGAGGAGCAACAAGAATATCATAAGTACAAGAATACTTTAATTACATTGTTATGACTCTTTCAAAGAAGTTACTTTCCAATAATGGGCAGTAGGAAATAGTGCGTTGAGGAAAGCACATCTCAGCAAATAATCGCAAAGAATCTTAAGGCCCATCCCTTTACGATAAAACCTCATAACTATTCCCCATTACTCTTAAGACACATGAACTACAGAGGTCAGGAGTTATCATCAGGCGGGTTGTGCAAATGATCTTTTTAGCCCAATTTCCTGCTCCCCCTGTTTTCTACCCTCTGAATATGCAAGAAGCAGACAATTTAATCTTCCAAGCGACTTGATGGTTCACATGTTAGCTGAACACTGACTTCTTCATCCACAAGTGTTTAAAGTGTTTCCAAAACACCCAGTAGGTGGTGGGTTGCATCCTGAAATATTTTTGTCATTTCAACCACATTTAGTGGAATGCTTTCTCGTGTTGCACGGCCTTAATGCTGCTTTGGATGCATTTCCACCCGGCCTAAAAATATCTGGAGCGAACAGTTTGGACGTGACCGTGGCTAACAGTTGGTGACAGTAGCTGTGGCTCACAAGCCATGCTGTTTTGTCAGCATGTGGCAAGCCGGGCGAGCCAGCGAGTCTGTCATACAAAGCTCTGAACCTCTCCCTTTATCCTCTCCTTCTCATCTATCTCTCCGCCTGTTTGTTTGCCTATAGCTGTTGTATATCCACTACCGTATCACGGTTTAATTCAAGCTTCTAGAAACACATTCTGTACTGTACTTTAATGTTGGGTATATGGATGTATATAATGAAATCTATATGTTCTGGGTGAAATAATGTGTTAAGAAAAGCCTCACATCCTGCTGTAAGACAAGTGTGGTTCTGTCCATGGTGCTGAAACAACAAACTCACGTAGCACTTTGCTTCTCAGCCCAAGTCTATCTATCTATCTATCTGTCTTTCACTGTCTCAACAATAAATCATATCTATTTTCTAACGAGCATACCAGCCAACTTCTCAATTGCATGCATGACTCAACAAGCAGATGTATCTGTCACACCAATGTAAAAAAAAACAGCAGAAGGGTGAGTGAATGGATCAGAAGACAAAAGGTTATTTTTTGAAGGGTGAAGACTCTTACCTCCAGAGATAAGAGGAATTCACCGGGTCACATTTAGGGTAGTGGTGGCTCCTTGGAGCTCAGGTCCCGACCTCTGCTGGTTGTAGTTTGTGTCGACCTCAGTCACTGGATAATGAGACCAATAGCAAAAAAAAAAGCCCCAATGTCAGCAAAGTAATCAGCAAAACACTGAAGTGCCAGCTATCGAAGTAGAGATGGAGCTGACTTGAGTCCAAATAAACCAAGCTGGGCCTGATCCTCTTTAGTTGTTAATACAAAATAAAAAGACGAAATATCATATGCCTCCTTTGCAAAATATTCTTATTCTTTGTTGCCAGACTACTTTTCCAGACACATTCTTGTTATTCGCATGCAAAACATTTTCTGTCCAATTCCAGACTCGCAGAAAGACAACTGAAAAAACACCCGACTAGAAAAACGCTCCGACAACAATATCTCTGGAAAGATGTGCCAGCCGCACGCAGTTCCATCCGCCGCTTGTCTGGAGTTGTTTGAACAGCAGATACTGGTTTGCCGACGCTGCCCGCAAAATAAAGCACTCCTACGCAAACATCATCATCAGCCTCGGCAGCATGCGTGTTGGAGGAGGAGACGGGATGATAGAGAACCTCGACATCTCCATTTCAACAACCAGTTTCCCACCGTCCGAGGAGGTCGAGGTCAGCTATTTGTTGTAACGCTGCTCCGGGTTCCGCCGCCAATGGACGCGCGACTTTGTTTCTTTTTCTTCTTCCCTTTCAATTCTTTCTATCAATCTGTTTCTCTATCTCCTCCCTCCCTCCAGCGCGTTTCTCTCTTTGCGCCCCATGTTTGGCGAAAAGCAAGCCGCCCGGTCGCTCTAGGGCTACAACGTGTCTGCAGCTTGCTGGTCCTACAGAATAAAGGCTACAGTATATTTGACGCACGGTTGTTGGATGTTTGCTGATTTCCGGCGCTGCGCGAGGACGAGTCTTATGCGCTTTGAATTCAGAGGCGGCTCTTAGTGCCTGCAGATCCAGTGAGCGAACGCAGCCTGGAGTGTGCAGTCGGAGAGATGGCGCTTTAGTCACGGGCTCAGAGTGTCTGTAGGTGCTAGAAGAGAGAGGAGACAGGGGTGGGTGGGTCTGTGAGCTGTGTGCGTTTGGTGGGACTTAATAAAGGCATTGAGGGGCTGCTGGATTTTTAGTTTGGAGATGTAGCTAGACATTTTCATCACATCAAAATAAGTAAAATCCTGTGTCAAAAGGTCACCACCACAAATCTGGATAAATATAGAAAAAGTGCAGTAGGGATGAAGTGGAGAGAGGAAGTGCCTGTCCTCAGACAAACTCTGCAAATGTACAACCAGGAGCCGTCACACAGCCACTGGAGACAAAATCTGAGAGATCACTATGTCCTCCTGGCTGCACTGGAGATCAGAAGCTGGTGCGGCATTTCGAGAAGATTCATTGAGCTTCCCTCTTCCAGTTGCAGCAGTGAATCACCCAAGGTATATGCATATGTGACAGACAACTCTATAAAGATAATTAAAACATTACACCTGTCCTCTGCCCAAGGTTCGGCCAAGGTGGAAAAACAAACTGTCCCTCTGTCTGGAACAAAACGTTCATTAAATTCCATTAGTATATCAGACACAATTGTCCCTGAAAGGATCATTTTTCACTACTTTTGTCTTCATCCATCTCTCTCTCTCTCTCTTTTCTCACCTCTGACTCAATCCATCACGGCTCTCCTATCCCATTCAGATCAGACGAGGGGGCAGTTTGAGGCAACGTTAAGAGTAGCAGTGTGAGTTTTCATTGCATTCATTATTCAAGCTCACAGAAGTGGAGATTAGTGCACTTTGAGAGTGTGCTGCAATCAAATATTTATATCAGGAGAGAATGAGATGGTTGGATTGGTCATGTTGATGTGAACTCTGCTTTTATCCATTCCCATCTCTCTCTTTCTCTCTCTCTCTCTCTCTGTATATGTGTGCATATATACGTACACACAGAGTGGCCAAAAGGCAGCTCATAGGATTAGATAAGAGTCAACAGCAATATTTAAATGAAGCTTTTATTGTTGGTCTATTATCAATGAACAGCGATGCACAATAACATCAACCACTGCAACAAGCTGGTTTACCAAACAGGCAAAGTATAGGCATCTGCCTATAGGGGCGGCGAATGTCCCAGGTGTAGTTACTACATCGACGTAAATAGTTTTTGGTGTTTTACAAACTTGTAAGGAATTTGCACCACTTAAAGTGAAACTGTGCAACTGCCTTTCTCGTGCAATAGAAAAGTTGAATTCAGAAGCAATAAAACAGACTGTTGCTCACTTCAATACATTCAGGTTTTATTGTACTTGGTCTGTATTATGGAGGACTAACATTAGCTATAGCAAACTTTGGATAGATATTGCTGTGTAACTTGCTGACTTCATGACGCTACTTCTTGTGGTTCTGTTACGCTACATTTTAGCATTTGGCATGAACCTGTAATTGCCACTTAAGGCCACAATGATTGCTGTTCAGCAAATGTTGCATAAGCTTCATCTAAGGCAGTTTCTGTATTATTACCCAACAATGAGGCAATGAACTCTATATGGGTCCTGTGTAAAAATCCAGTTTTAATACTGTACTCCAAAAGTCCCAAGGGGCAAATTTCAAAAATAAAGTTGTGCTTCGTTGAATTACTGCAAAAACTATAACTGAGGTAAGGTTGGTCTCTACATGTCTGGGCATATAATGAAGGAGATAGGGGCGGAGGTTTCAATGTGGATGAATGATGAATTATATATATAATGAGTTATAGCTCTTGAGCCTCCTTTCAATGCTTTTTGTGAAGCTTGTTTGAAACTTTATCAGAAAGTTGTTGAATCAACTCTCCTAATTATTGAGGCTGTGTCGCGGACCGGGGCACGATGGAGGACTCAAACGCAGACCAGGCAGAGTAGCGTGAAGCAGGCGTTTTATTAAACACAAATAGGAATATTTACCAACACAACAGGGAGTCCGAGTCCAAGCACAAGACAAGACAAGACAAGAGACAAGGGGGGAAATCCAGTGGGAACGAGACAAGGCAAGCAGACGGTGAGACCGGGAACAGGACAAGACAAACGGGCGGGTAGAACACAATGATCTGGCAGAGAGTGACTGAGAGGCAGGGGTTTAAATAGTGGCAAGAACAGGTGAGGAGAGTTGTGCTGATGAGGGAGAGCTTGATTACTGATCAGGGACAGGTGAAGGGGGTTGGACCGGTGCTGAGGGAGTGGCTGACAGTTAGAGTGAGGATACAGAAAAACACACACAGAACACACAAGGCAAAGCCTGATCGTGACAGGCTGTAGTTCCTGTTTTTTTGTGAAAGGTGTTACTGGGATTTCATACACTATTAAGCAAACGAATTCAATCCAATTCATCTAAAATAATTTACCATCGAGCTAAATCAACACAATATCTCTCTGATGCAGTTTCTGAGACGATGAACATGTTGCAGGACCGTTAAATAGTATTGCTTTGTATTATACTTGTAATGTAATGTGATCAGACTCTAAATACAATGCCAACCATGCATACATAACAGAAAACTATGTTTATAAGCTACGGATCAGTTGTCGCCTAGACTCCTAATTATTTTGGCATCTCCGTGTGTGTTTTTGTGTTTGACCATGCATTAGCTTCTCCGAAACTGAAAGCAAAGCATGATGGGAAAGTTTGGGGAGCAATATCTGGATGATTGTTCTAGGCAGGATAATGTCAGATAGACCCCCAGGCTTTTTGCATAAACACACACATGCACGCACGCACGCACGCACACACACACACAGACACACACACACACACACACACACATACTGTATAGACATGATTACACAAAAGACCATCATTCTCTCCCTAAATCTGTTCTTCCCCACCCGTCCCCCATTCTATCCCCCTCTTTCCCCTCTTTCTCCGTCGTTCCATCACAGCTGACTTTACGGCGTTCATGTTTGCTGACACATCAGTAGCGGCGGCAGAAAGACAAGTGTGCATCTAAGAGAAATGACATGGCAGGAAGAGAGTGAGAGAGGGTGATCAGCAGTAGCAGAGAGCAGTGCGACAGAGGAGAGACAGACGGATAAAAAGGTAGAAGTGCTGGGGTGTAAAAGATGGAACGAAACAGAAAGACACATAGAGAAAGAGAAGATTATTGAGCCTCAAGTGAAGGCCAGAGACACACATCTTGCCTCAGGGACTAACAGCCTTTATTACATTAACCAGTCTGTGCCTCTCTGTTCTGCTCTCTCCGCTTTCAGCTCAGATCCAAACCTTTTCCTTTGCGGAAAATGGATTAGATGGTTTGACGTCATGTACAGAATTTAGTCCCAACACCCATTCACCCTACAGCACATTTGATGACGAGACTTCCCTGGAATTCACGGGAACTTGAAATTCATTGAATCATCCCTTCATGACATGAAAAGAGATGTACAAATGAGGTTGCATCTCCTGCAAACTGTCCATCCATCCATCCCGTACGTGTCCCTATCCCTATGACTCTGAAGAATGAAAACACCAGGCTGAAAAGCAGAGCTTCACTGCCCTCTCTGGCTGACAGCCTGTTTCACTTGGGTGTGGTCAGCATGGTCATTTGTAGCCTCTGTAACCACACCCAACAGTGATGTCACTGGGGTATGTGACATGTCTCAAATAACTATCTTCCTTCCAGGTTTTCATTCCAACTAAAGACTTCACCCACTGACAGCAATCTTTTAAAGGTGCTCAATACGGAATTCAGAGCATATTTATTGTATGCCTCCACTTGGCTCTCAACGTGGCGACGACTGAGCCCACGGATCACAGCTGAACAGCCTACAGGTATGTAGACAAAGCACAGAGAAGCTCAGATTACAACACACAGAGAGGGAGAGCGACTTCATTCTCTGATTAGGTAGACATTACTCCACTATATCTTTACATAGCAAATAGCTGTTGGCTGCTACATTAATGCTCTGAATCCGGTTTATAGAACCTTTAAGGCAGGGGTCTCAAACTCATTTTCACTCTGGGCCACATCAGCATCACGGTCGCCCTCAAAGGGCCGGTTGTAAATGTAAGACGGTGTAAATGTAACTACTCCGAACATATTGTTAAATAACTGTCTCTGTATTTGATTATTGTTTATTCAAGTGTAAAAATATTGTACATGCAGTTATATAAATGTAAAAATATATTTAAGCACATTTCTGTTATTATAACTTAAATCCTTTTAATTTAGGGTTAAGAAACCCACATTACTCTATCAAAGATCAAACTATTAAAGACAATATCAAAGACAAATATCAAACACAAGTTATTACAATAACTTTGTTCAAAGCTTAAAATCCTTTCAAGGGTGCGTTTGCACAATCCCACGTGAAGTATTTCATGTGTTGTAAAGACACGTTTAAAGTAGTCTTCAATGTACTCACAATACATTTCCATTTCAAGTGTACAGTAACCAGCCAAAGAGCTGCTTCTGTGACTGTGTGTTTAGGTATCTCATCATTATTTCATTTTTTTTAAACTTTTTTTTTTTTTGCTGGTGGATTCGCGGGCCACATAAAATGACGTGGCGGGCCGGATTCGGCTAGCGGGCCTTGAGTTTGAGACCCCTGCTTTAAGGGGAAGGGGGAAAAAACATATCAATGAAATCACTTAGTGAAATAACTTAGTGTAATCGTCTTTTCCACTGCAGACATTTGACTTGTCACAGTAGGAAAAGCGCAGGTGGTACTAATAATATTTCTGACAGCTCTGTTGGATTCAAGAATCCCAGTAAGTCGTGAGAGTGTGACATTGAGGCAACATGCACAATACCAGGATCCTGAAACTGAAGCAGCTCAATGGAAAACAGCCATCATTGATTGTATTTTACTGTGACATGTCCAAATATCCTGTGTGTGAAGAGAGCCTTTTAAAAGCTGCAGGGTGTTGGATTGGTGCCTCTGTGACATTGGTTTTGAGAAGTGCTACCATATACGAATAAACTGTGATATAATCAGACTGCATATAAAGATTTCTATTCATACGCCCTTTCATAACCCTTAATGTTGGTTTCTCTTTTTAATAAATGTATCTGTGTTTTTATGACTTTATGAAAATGCATTTCCTCATTTTGACCTTTAATTAATTCAGATTTTCTACAGTTCTTTGTTTGACTGCGTGTTGTTTTGCTCTACATCCTGATTCTGTGCAATGTCAAGCTCCCTGTTTGTAATGTTTTTTTATGCCGTATTGATTCTCAAATGTGTGTAGAAGGCGGGGACAGGCCAAAGCACACAAGCACACAACACTTTTCTACAGGGACTTTACTAACCTTTTAAACCAACCCCGAATGTGTCCCTCTTGTGTTTGAAACCCATAATTGACACTTTGATTAGGTCTTCTGCCGCCTGAGGCGGTGGCTTTAGGAAATGCATCACTGCCTTGTTTTCACCTCAACAGTCGCTTGCTGCCCCCTGAATCCACTTTGAATCAAAAAAACACAACAAGCAAGGTGAAAGATATAGTGTTTGGAATACTTTTTGTCAGGAAATGTACAAGAAAATGTATGATACATGCTCACCAAAGCAAAAAAAAAAGACAGAGATGGAGCGAGCAATAAAGTTTAGTTAGTCTAAGCAGATTGTCGTTGATAATGGCCATGGTTGAATTTGGATCAATTAGGGGCGGGCAGATGTGCAGAATCATGGTTGACCCCAGGGCTTAAAGGATACAATCCAATTTTCCTCAACAAATGTAATACTATTAGAGTGGATAAAAACAGACAACTCACAAGGGAGGAGTCTCTTAAAAACCAGGGAGGGGGATGAGACAGAGAGAAACGGAGCAGTTGCTCAGAAGAAAGAGACAATACCCACAAGGGCTTGAAAACAGAGAAACCTAAAGACAGGAGAGATTAGTGAAACTCAAACTTTTCAGAAAACAAGGGCCCTGGGAGGATAGAAAACATGAGAAGAAAAGAATAACCAACCTCACCTGACCACTGCCAGGGAGATACTGAGTCTACTGTGGCCAGAAAGGAGAGCAGACAAAAGCAGTGAGTGTTTCAGAATTGAAACTCTTATAGAACTACAGCATTGTAACTACAGCGCTGACGATATTTTTTTTTTTTTAGACTGAAAGACAAAACAGAAGTGAAAAAATTTGCTACCACACTAATTGAGATCCATCGTTTAGGGTATGAGAATCTGCAATAAGAACTTCCGCCTTCAGGACATCACCATCATGTACTTCACAGCCCTGGCTGCTCTAATGGTCATCTTGGTGGCTTCGTATCAGGGGCCCACCAATGCTATCGAAGTGTCCGGCCTAAAATCAACCTCCCCCGGCCCTCTCCCACCTCTCCCCATGCCCTTCCGTGTGCCCCTCGACCCACGCGGGGATCTCCAGCTGGCCTGGAACATCAGCTACGCCGACCAGGAGGTTTACATGGAGCTGCGGGTGGCAGACATCAAACATGGCGTGGTCCTGGGGATGTCCGACCGCGGGGAGCTGACCAACGCTGACCTGGTGGTGCTCTGGGACTCTGGAGCTAATAGCTACTTTGGGGTAAGCAGGAATTTGTGTCATCTGTATAATCTGTTTTACAAATTATTGAATTTAAAAGAATTTGGGGAGTTAAATCTAAAAAAGAAAATTGACAGAAGGCTTGCCTCTAAAAAGGTGTGGATATCAAGCAGTTTTCTACACAAGGTGTAAAATCAAATCATTTTACCTTCTTTCTCACTCACTCGTCAAATTCATAAATGCAGAGGGATTACATGAAGTCCTTAAGGAATGGAGGTTTCCCTCATCTGTCTGTGGTCCCCGAGGCGTGAGATTGGTGTTTTTGCACGAGGAGCCAGCGGACGGCTTGCCTCGTGATGATCACATAGTCACAAAGGATGTTATCGGCCCCTGCTAATTGGAAATCACTCAAACTGCACTAATAGCTGAAGTTCTTTGGGGAATTATTAGCGGTTATTAGCATATCAAAATTGAATCCTGTGATGATTAAGATGTGTAGAATGTCTCATTTTCATTTAGCCACACACACACACGGCTTTAACAAATATAAGATTTCTTTATTTGCATATTTGCTTTCCTGCGGCTGTCATCACGGTAATGGCTAATGGACTGCGACAGAATGTATTAACCTTTTAATGCCTAGGGTCCCCAGATTTGTATATCTTTTAATGCTGATCGCTATCAATGGAATAAAAATAGAAATATAAAAAATACGAGATACAAATGTTCTTTTTCTAAACAAAGAAAGGCCAGACAACTCCATTAAAATGTAAAGTTTTATTGACTTATTCAGCAGAGATAAAACACACAAAGAAGAAATCTCTGCTGTGAATCTCTATTGTGATTAGATCTGAGGCCAGAGGCAGCATCCAGAGGACACTTTCTATTGAATGATGCACATCAGAGTTTCGGGAAAGATGGGGGTGACATATACTTGTGTCTCATAAATCTAGTCTGTCCCTTTATACTAGCACATTTATTCCATATGTTGCTATTTCTAGAACAGCGCTGAACAAATTAGACCTCCAGTAGGATAGGGAACTGAGGTAGACTCTCTACATTATGATAATCAAGGATACTTTTTGATTTGGATATATGGTTTGGTTTTAGTTTTGTGCCTTTTGGTGCTTTATAATTATTATGTAATTAAATGTAAAGTATTTAAATAATACAAGCAAAAACTCTTCATTGTTGCATTTTCAAGGCTTAAAACTTCAGAATTATAAAAAGATAAAAATAAATAAATATATAACTTTCATCTGCAGGTTGTAGTATAGTGTATTATGTACTCACACACAAAACATACACTGTATACTGCCCACATTTTTTTCCAGATTTATATATAATGTATTTATTTTCAAGATCGTTGGCTTCAGCATCTTTTGCAGTTTGTGTGGAACAGTTACATAAGAAGGGCCGAGAGGGAGACAGAAATACAGCGATCTTAGGTGCTATTCTGGACAGATATGAATGTGAGAAACATAACAGAAGCAGATAGACTGAGCTCTTGCAAAGCCTCCTGGCAGAGTATCATGTATGATGTATCCTGTACACCGACCGGGTGGGGAAGGTTTCACAACACCAACCGCCGCTGTTTCACTGATTTCATTGAAAACAATTGTTTGGGCTGGAGTTAACCTTAAAATTAACAAACAATAGCAACATCACTTTTCCTCTAGTTGACATTAATTTGGCAAGTAAAAAAATCTTTATTTTGTGTCTCAATAAACCTTCCCCTATAAACATTTGTTTCAGCTAAATTCAACTACTGGTTGTTTTTCTGCAATAAAATTGTAGCTGCCCTTTTTATTTAGAATACTCTCCCACCTGGTTTGTATGGACACAAAGCTCCCCTGAAATGGGCCCACTACTCTACTTCTGGGCCATTTCAACATCCTCTTAAATGTTTCGTTGCGTCTCTCTGGTGTTAATGATATGCGTCTTGTCCTTCAGGATGCGTGGAGCGACAATGAGGGTCACGTTTCTTTGGACAGCCAACAAGACTACGAGTTGATGGAAGCCACACACAAAACTGACGGATTCTACCTGCTTTTCAAGAGACCGTTCAGTACCTGTGATCCCAGGGACTACCTCATAGAGGTGTGTAACGTCTTTCTTTCCACACTGTGCTTGTGTGTGTGTGTGTGTGTGCCTGTGTACATGTCAGGGATGATGTGTCTAATATGCACTTATTGGAGACATTTGGTTATGCCTCTGTCTCTCCTTTGTATCCACTATTTTGTAGAATCTTGAGTTTGCAGATATTCCCCAAAAAATGACATAGCTGCTACTTATGTTGCACGGCCTCAAGCCAAAATCCTGTCTGTCAATCCTGAACCTGACAGTTAACAAGTGGCGAGAAGATAACATGTCAGTAAGGTGGGAAAGATGGCGTTTTTTTAGTGCACATCCGTGTAACATAACGACATAGTGTATTTGCGCTGTACGTGTTAGTTTGTGAATGTGTACATGTGTGTGTGTGGGAGGGAGGGTGTGCGTCTGCAGTTTGTGACATTTCCACTGCTGTCTTTAGTGCATGTTTTACAAAAAAAGCAATGAGAGTGATCATCATGGAGAGCTCGTGGTTTCAGGTGAGGACTGATCAGCACAATTTCCACTGAAACATTCATTAAAATGATTATGGTTTCCATGGTGCTGCATCAGACCTCTAAGTTGCAGACACAAAACCAATGGTCATCACCATGACAACATAATGAAAAGTTCTGTTTGCCATTCGAGACTATTCATATGAGAAACACAACTGCTGCTTGTGCTGTGCTTTGCAGCCATCATGCTACATGCTTTCTTTTCTGATTATTTTGCGATTGGTCAGGAGGGAACCGTGCACATCATCTATGGACTTCTGGAGGAACCACTCGCCTCCCTGGATCAGCTGAACCTGTCCCGGATCCACACGGGACTTCAGAGAGTGCTGATGCTGCGCCCCGACACGCCGTCGCCCACCCTGCCTCCAGACGTGCAGACGCTGGACGTCGTGGCGCCAAATGTCGTCATCCCAAATCAAGAGACCACCTACTGGTGCTTCATACAGACGCTGCCTGAAAACATGCCAAAGAACCACATTATTATGGTATAGCTGATAAATGCCTCTAACAAAGAACATAGAGGTTTACACAGTAAAGTGGGTGTTTTGGATGGAGACTGTGCACACGCTTTTATTATTGCTCCTTGTTTACCAGCTGGGCCTAACAAAACAATAGGGTTGGAAAAATAAATCTAAGAAAATGTATTAACACAACACATCCCCTCACATCCTTATAGTTTTCTCTGTGAAAAAACGTAAAGTATTATGAGATATTAAAGCAATCGCACAGTATGTAGCATTTAATACATTTCAAGTTTAAAATGTGGTCTGAGGTAGCGGTGTTGAAGAACACGATTCTCACTTTTTCACTTGTTTCTTTTTTCCATCTCTCTCTCTCTCTGTTTCTGTCAGTATGAGTCAGTGATAACTCCAGGTAACGAGGCCATCGTGCATCACATGGAAGTGTTTGAATGTTCTCCGGATATCCGCGACGTTCCAGAGTACAGCGGCTCCTGTGATGACAAGATGAAGCCGGGCAAGCTCGCCTTCTGCCGCCATGTGCTCGCTGCATGGGCTATGGGTGCTGAGGTATGATGGGAAGCAGACGCCCACGCACATCTCCTTACTTCTGTCCTTTACGGGCACCTTCCACTGACTATGTTCACTCCCTGTTCCCTGAAACAAAAGAAAAAGAAAGAAGTGCTACAAACATATTCTCACCACTTACCTGAATACAACTTTTATGATGCCAATAAAGCCAAGTCCTAACCTTTAAGATGCAACAATAAACCCCACACAAACAACGTTAGATAAAGCAGAATAAACACATGCATTGACATGTTTTTAATACACATTGCAGGTGTCTAATTGAAAAAGAGTTGGAATGAATCTTGATTTTGGTCCTGTCCTCGTATCCATTATGAGAGATAAACAAATACTCCTACGCAAGTAATATTCGAGCCTAGAACAGCAAGCAGAAAACCTTGTAAAGAGGATCCCACACGCAGCACAAGTCTATTAAGAGCTCGGAGTCTGTATGTGGGAAGTAAACTCTCATGCAAATATCCACAACAAAAAAACAACTCTTATTAATGCACTGTACACTACAGCAGCTGTATAGTGGACTTCATCAGGTGGTCAGAAACACGACTCCGAATGAATGCTAATGTTAGTCTGTGTGTGCTGTAGGCAACAGTTTGCTAACATTGTTAGAAGGTAATATCTCAATGTTGAGTTACGGCTTATTCAGCTGCCCCCCAAGTGGCCGAAACAATCCGTTTGCTCGTCAACAATGCTCATCAACCAGCTAAAAGGTGGCAAACACCTGTTTCTTCAGCCAGCTAGTCAGTCAGTCATCTTTCAGGCATTAAATCACCCCACTTATGTTCCACGGCAACCATCCAGCCGGCTGACCAAGCAAGCAGCCGGCTGGTCACATAAAGCTAAGAGGACAGGGACCGGTGAGCGTGTCACCATATTTCTCTGCTCCGCTCCCCACTGTATCACAGCCAGCCCGGTCCCTCTCTGATTGGATTATCTGCCAGCCAAACGAAAACAAGCAGGATGCCTTCTGTGAGCCATGAGCTGTGAAGACAAGATTAGGTGGGAAATATTCAGGCCTCTTTCATCACCTCTTAATAGTGTTGTTTCATTCTCCCCTGCACCGCATCAGAAGGGAAACGTGGCCCTGCAAAAACACATCACAAAGAGAGGAAGAGGGAAACAATGCGGAGAAAGAAGACAGCACTAGAGAAAAAGAGATGCGTGTTGTAGTGCAGACTGCAAGTCTCTACGGATTTTACTGTTATGACATTAAACCAGATTAAATTGAACAATTCTCTCTTCCATTACAAATTGTGTCTATCAGCAGAAGTGGCTTAAAAGGTGGTCTGAAATAGTTGAAGACACCGATGATGAAGCGAGATTAAATCAAGTTTCCTTGATAAAAGCATGGAGGTTTGACGCCCATGGGGCCAGCAGTGACTGGAAAAATGTATTTTTGCCACGATAAGCAGAACAGTTCAGAATCCAAGGAGCAAAGAGTGTGTGTGTGTGTGTGTGTGTGTGTTTGCAGGCTTTTTACTATCCTCCTGATGCAGGGATGCCTGTGGGTGGACCAGGCTCCTCAAGGTTCCTTCGTCTGGAGGTCCATTACAACAACCCTCTCCTTAAATCTGGTACACACAGTACACACTTATTTGACACACACTTGAACTCGAGCACATCCTGTAACACATGCCCTCTGTCTTTTTCTTTCTCTTTTACACACACACACACACACACACACACACACGCGCAGCAGGATTCTCTGTACCTCTCCCGATGAGTGCTGGGCTTATTTTGAACAGATGGATTCATTTAAAAATGTTCAGATATACCTTTTGATCTCGCCCGTACAAGTCGCCACAGACTTCGCCTTTGTTATCCTGACCTGACCTTACAATACGCATAAATCCAACATAAATATCTCCCAATTCTCAGCACCTCCCTTTCTTGCTTTATAGTTATTTTCTGTTACGATTGTGTGCATGTAATTGTAATATGATCTACAGGTAAACTAGTTGTTTGTTGAATATTTCAATCTTCCATGATATTCTTCACGCAGGCCGTAGGGACTCATCGGGGATACGGTTGCATTACACCCCGAGTCTGAGGCGGTACGATGCAGGGATCATGGAGCTGGGGCTTGTTTATACTCCCATCATGGCTATCCCACCCAAACAACACACCTTCTACCTCAGTGGATATTGCACCTCCAGGTGTACCCAGACTGTACGTATGCAAAAAACAAAAGAATGCTGGGCGGATATTCCAGCTGGCGTGCCACATATTTCTTCAGGTTTTGGTCCCTAAAGCACAAAAATCCTGGTTGGAGCTTGACCTTAAAATGTCTGTTTCCTTGTCCGTCTGTTTGTCGATCTAGGCTTTTCCTCCAGGAGGAATCCATGTATTTGCGTCCCAGCTGCACACCCACCTGACGGGGCGTGGGGTGAGGACAGTTTTGGTGAGGGGAGGCAAAGAGCTGGAGGTGGTACAGGAGGACCAGCACTTCAGTACTCACTACCAGGTGAGCAACAGCATGGCTCAGTTTGCCCTGAGGAACTCGGAGATCTACCTCCGTGTGTTGTATCTCATACTGTATTAGATTGGATCAAAGTGAGCTTTACTTCATATCACACTGAGCCGTGTGCCACTGGGACAAAGATTATCCTCTGCTTCCACTGCACCTTTTAAAAGAAAAAAAAAGCTCCCACCTCATTAAAATAAAGGCTTAGAATTCGTCGTTAATTTTACAGCAGACCCATATAGGTTTTAGAAGAACAAGCATAGGTACATTATGTCAGGAATTAGTTGCAGAAAATATGTTAAAACCCTAGAGTTTCAAGGAATTAAGTAGGAAAATATTACAGTAGTAGTCATTTTTAGTAGTTGTTGGAGTAAATATACAATACTGTGAGCTTTTATTGGAGCTCTTGTGCAAAATACGGTATTCTACAGAAAGTTATAAACCTACGATCAGTCACAATCATAGCAGGCCTCATAAGGTATAGCACACTCTTCATCCACAGGACAGCAGCAGGAAATAATGAATGAAATAAAAGATCAACTCAACATCAGATCAGAACTGACAAACAACATCATTAACATTGTTAAGAGACAGCAGACAACATCTGTTGTGTTTTTTTAATGCACAATATCCTGGGGCAGGTAGACACACACACACACACAGGGCAGAGAAGGACATCTGCTAGACCGCCTGATAAAATCTCCAGCTGCTGTTGATGTTAGACTAATCTGACTGTACCTGTGTGGTGGTGCCGTTTCAAATCCTGCAGCCTCATTATAGGCATATGAAGACTTTATCAAACCATTCGCAGCAAAGCTAACAGACCTTTCCCCACAAACACACACACACACACACACACACACACACACACACACACACAGAGCTAATAACTGTGAAAGCTGCCTCTAAGGAAATCATCAAGAGCAACCAGTGTTTCATCTTGCTGTGTAAATATATAAATAAAGTGTCCAATAATGCCCAAACTTAAGATGCTAGAGAGGGAAATGCATTGTAAAAATGTGTCCAGTGGTAACAAGGAATGTTATTATTAAAACAAAGCACTGTTTTATTCAATCCACTAAGATCATTGGCATTATTCTAATCACTTCACAGACTACAGCCTAACTTCTAGGTTTACTGTTCAACAACAAGAATCCCCAAATTGAATGTTGGGTGGATTTTCATTTTAATGGACTGTGTTTGTTTTTGGTCATCTTTCTTACAGACGATCCGACTTCTAAAGAAAATGGCGAATATTTTACCTGTAAGTATATAGTTGATCCCTACGCCTGCATTTGACAAAAGCAGTGACTGCTATGTGTTTTAGTTTTTCACTGTGCAGATGTTACATTCAGACAAGAATGGGAAATTACTATTCTGTGAGCTCAGCCAACTAGGTCTGAATGGTCGTGGCCCAGATGTAGGTTTTTTTTTTCTCCCACTGCATTTAAAGTATTGAATTAGAATACCTCGCCGCTGCATAAGGTGCTTAACTGGAGTGGAAATAGGGACAGGCTGTGAAATTGGAGCTGTGATAGGAAGTTATCAGGAGACAGAAGACAAAACCGCAGCAGCTGGGCTCCACACAGCAAAAAAAAAAAAAAACTGCCCGCTTGCTCTCTTAAATTACTAATTTTCTGTGAGTAACCTTTAAATTCTCCTCAGTGGTCTTTGCTAAACATAAAAAGAAGGTGACCTGCTGGTGTGTCTGTGCTTGATCCTGCAGGGTGATGTTCTCATAACAAAGTGTACTTATAACACAGAAGATAGGAGCAAGCCTACAGTGGTAAATTCACCTTGAACACTGACAACAGCAACAGAATCTCTCCTCCCTAATACTTACATATGCTCTCTGTACTAAACATCTACACCTTCCTCCACCTCCATCCAAAATCTCTTGTGTCCTCAGGGAGGTTTTAGCATCATGGACGAAATGTGTGTTAACTACATTCACTACTACCCTCGAACTAAGCTGGAGCTCTGCAAGAGCCACGTTGAAGCAGAATACCTGCAGAAATACTTTACCTTCATTAACAGGTAGCACACGCACAAAACACCTCTCTCTCTCTCCCTGAAATCTTTTGCTTGTTCCCCCATGTCCTTCAATCTTTTTTCATTTTGCATCCGCCCCTCCATCTCCTCTGTGACGAAGCAATTTTGGGGTTTCAGCATCGCATTCGCCCCTTCCACCACTGCCCTTCACTCCCGAAACCAGAGATGTGATTACTTCTTTTAATCTCGGAAAACCACATGCTTTGTCCTTTAAAGTGAAACTGTGTTCTCTTAATGCCAATTCTAACTGCTTTTCCCCCCTCCAACATATTCCTCCTTTCTCAATCTCCCTCCGCCTCCTACTTTTATCGACTTTCCTTCAACCTCTCTCTTGCTCTTCCCTCCAGGTTCAACGGAAAGGACCAGTGTGTGTGCAGTGAGGTTGGTGTGACGGAGCAGTATTCTCAGCTACAGTGGGACGCGTTCACTGGAGAAGTGCTGGACTCCCTTTATAATACAGCCCCCATCTCCATGCACTGTAACGAGTCGAGTGCACGCCTCTTTCCTGTAAGTCCCCGATCACACGCACTGCAAACGACTGCCAAGCCACCAATTAAACCAGTTCAAAGACAGACCAGCATCAGTTGGACAGAATAGTCTGATCAGCTGAACGGACAGCTTGTTAACTTGTAATATAAACACATACACACTCGAGCATTTGTTCCATTTGGATTAGAGCAAATAAATCAATTAAACTCAAAAATGTACAGATGCCGTGATCAAATTTCTTTTGCAAACCAGGCCAGATGCAGACGAACTGACTCCAGCGTGTGAATGAAAACATTGAGAGCACAACTTCGAGGTGTAGCCTAACATGAAGTCAGCTGGTTTGGAAACCAGCATGTCATTTAAAACATCAGGATGAGGCTCATGAAAGGACGCGTCCTGCTTAATCTCTTCAGAAACGGATGCTGTCAGGAGCATTCATTTTCAGGGCAGCAGAATACTTAGTAAGGAATGAGGAGCGATGCACCAACTACAGGCAGGAGCTCTTGCAAAATAGATTTTGATGATTTTTTTTTTTAACCAAAATGGTAAGAGGCAAAAATGTGTGAGGTTGAAGGACAACTTGCAGCCTCTCAACCTTTCTGCAGCAGACAAGTGACCGGCTCTCTACCCTCTCAACCCACCGTCTGCTCAGGCAAACATAGGCTGAGCTAGACGGGTACAAAGCATTCAAAGAATACGCAATAACATTTTAGATGTCTTAGTTATCTCATACGTTTAAATATAGATATAGACACACACACACACAAGCACACCAATTTGAACAGTTTTAGCCTTCCTCCCAGCACTCGACAGCGTCCAACCACCAACCACCCACTGCTTGGAGGACATAACGATGCACACCTGTTTTCACTTTCACTGAATGAGATTATCAGCAATGATAGCGCAGAAAGTAATTGACAGATAAAACTGGCAAAACACTGAACTGAAATTGAGAATTTCACACAAAAACACTGCTTAACTATACCATGTGAAAAGAAGCAGCCTTTTCACAGTTTTGAAGCAATGTGCCATAAAAAAATACACTCAAAACCACAAAGAAATGTCCCCGAGTGTATTTTTCAGGTTCGATATATTGTTCTATAACAACTGTGCAGTTATCTAATAAAAACCTGCAATCTAATATCAAGGATACTACCCGTTGTTTTGCTAAACAACCCATCAAACGTCACCAATATCATAAATCTGTTTCTCCAGGGAGAGTGGGACAAACAGCCCATACCGGTGGTTACCTCCATCCTTGAAAAGCCTCGCTACCCTTGTGAGGGAGGAGCACATCCCACCAGCCGACCCCTTGCACCCGTTGTCTGAGCGGAGGAGAGGGGCATCAGGGCAGGCTTCAGCCCAACGAAAGGGCCCCTGACCTAAGGAAGTTAAAGAAGCTCCATGTGAGTTTGCAGAATTTACCGCTGTTTTGTGTGTTTGGGGATAGAAGACGGGTTTTCTGACACCCGCTGTAATTATATGCTTATATCCACTGTCTTATGTTATTATCAGTACACACAAATGAATGATAATCCTATTTATATGTCTCGTTTCAAAGTACGGTACAAGGACTTGAGAATTGGGATTAGCATGTAACGAACCAATAAAAGTGTGACTAATGAATTGTTGCATGGGACAACAGCGTTAACTTCTGCTGCGTTATTGAAAAGAAAATATTATTATTTTGCTATGAAATAAAGAAATAAAATGACTTCCATTTTCATTCATCACTTTTACAGTTTAAAACTGTGTAATTTTCACTCTTTTACTCTACATGCCCCTGTGTGTCCTTATTATTATTGCGTGTTAAATAATAAATGTCACAAAAAATGTTGGCAGTTTAAAAAGGAATTTATTAAAATTGCATTGGACAGATTAAATGAGTGTTTAACATCACGTTTTCAATTTGAATGGTCATTTTTGTTATTTGAACAACTCTCAAGACATTTCACATCTGCTTTCCATAATCAAGACTTCTGCGATATTCACCTCACACCATAGAAGGAAGAGAAATTCTGTAAACTGAAAAAATACCTTTGGACAGAAGTGAGTGTTTTATTAGTCTGCTTCACATTTCCCATAGAAATCTTCTTATTAACCTGAGCCACGACAGAGAACAACCATTTCAATGATTAATGGCCTTCTGGGCTGAATCGATGAATCATCCCACATTAGCAAACATTTTGTGCTGAACGTGCAGCAACACAGCAAGTAGGAGCCCATACATACAAATGCCTTCCTCTACTTCAACACACACTTTTGTTGGCTGCTGTTCGCACAGGGTGAGTGATGAACTCTTGGTTTATGTTTGGCCTAAACTGTGTTGGTGTAAGTGGATATAAACACAAGTATAATATATCAAAAAATATGTTACGTGTTAGAACAAAAATTAAATTTTGCAATTAGCTTGTAGACTGATTTTTTTGTTTTTAAAAAACAAATCTTTAATCACTGTCATAGCTGCATTTAAGACATGGATTAGCTATCAAGGTCCTCAACTCCTGATTTCAGTTTTTCAAACAGAGCTACCTGTAAGCAAACCTGTAAACAGTTGCAGTTTTAGTTTGTATGTATACACACACACAGAGTGTATAAAGGCACCATCAATTATTCATGAGTAGACTCAGTCAATTATCAAATTAAGACCCGTCTCAAAGTACCTATTTCATCGATGTAGCTTTCATTACACAAATTCTACAATACAGTCCTGCCATACTCACTTATCCACAGTACTACGTTCATACTTTTAATTGAAAGTATTAGGAGGCCAAGGCGTTGTTTAATGTGTTGCTCAACACCTCCTAAAGCTGCTTCGCTGTAAAAAGATTCAATTATGCCCCCTTCTGGGAGGGCTATAGCGTGAAGCCAACACACCCTCACTCCAAACTCCTTTTAGTTTTGCACAGGACACGAACACTGGTTTCCTGGGTGAAAGTCAGATGTTTGTTTGACCCTTGAGTTTGATTTAACAGCAATACAACACAAAATGAGAGCTCTTAAGAATGCCTGATTTGGTAGACAAGTCTTATAAATAAAATGCATCTGTTAAAAAAAAAACAACAGAGAACAAGAGAATTGAGTTTGCAAACGACAGCGGCAGCAGTTTTAACGCCGCAGAGCACAGCAACAGGGGGCAGGGATCAGAAAACAAGCGGTTTCCATCTGTAACAGCTGCTTTCTGATAACTCTTGTCTTTCCCCGTCCTTTTTCTCCAGCAGTGTTTTGTCCGCGGCTGGTACTTTGTGCCTCAGGGTGCTTTTTTTCTCTCCCTTTCCCTCCAACTCTGATAAACACTGTCTGCCTGAGAACCAAGGAAGCCAGTGAAACCCTGTTTTCAGTCATTATTATCAGGACAAACATCAGTTACTGTAATTTGACTCAAACCGCTACAAGGGTTAGTGTAACGTTTGAGCATCGCTGTATTCCCTAATATGATCATCTATGGCCTCATAGGATACATTTGAAATTAAATATTACAGCACTGCATCATAATACAATACAGTGCACTAAGAGGACATAATTAGAACACCAACCTTTTATTAGCCTGTTCCCTAATAAAAGGCATGCTGTAGTTTTCTCTTTTAAGCCACTAATTGAGAATTTACGGTATTTACTTTACACACACATGCATCTGTTACTGTTGTCTTAGACTTCCTAATGTATTTGGCGTTATGGCTTAAACATGCTGAATTAGCTTAATTTGACTGTTTGAAAAGAGCAACTATTGTTCAGTTTAGTTTTTGTTTCTAATACTAAAGATTATTCATATGCTGTTAAGATCAATCAAGGAATCAAGTCAGCTGGATCACAAATGGTTCTTTTCCAGTTTACGCAGGTGCTAAAAAAATGTTGATTACTGGACACAATAAGAATTAAATTGTCTTTATAATAATGCTACTCACAAGAGAAGAGTGTCACTCTCAAACCCAGACGGGGTCAATCAAAACATTCATACCAGATTCAAATCAGCACCGTTTATATCTTTGATACAGAGTTTAGACCATCTGTAACAGTTCCATCTCTTCCCCTCCAGTTATATTAAATCCCAGACATAATCTTTAAAAAAATAATCACATTTTCAGACGCACAGTTATGACAGAGAGTCCCACGTGTTCAGAGTGAAACGGCTGCATCCGCGCTCGGAAAACAAATATCACAGTTGCAAACCGTGCACCTCTCTCAGCCTCATTCTCCAACCAGAGTGCGTTTTCTTCAGTTGTCGTGGTCCTTCTCAAGCATAGATGCCCTTGACACGTTTGTTCTCAGGGTCAAATAGAGATTTGAGGTGGGCCTTGGCCTTGTACGTCACTCCCATCCTCTCCAGTGTAAACTCCCCGCTCTTTATGAAATCGGCACTCACCTGATAAGGAGAGGAAGAGATAGATCAGAGGATGAAAAGGGGAGAGGGGAGGGAATTTACATTTTTGGGAGATGAGGAGACGACGGAGATTAAAACAGAGAGCGAAAAATGAGATGACCAATTAATCCACACTTCCCGGCTGGCGGATCGCTCCAGAACGGACAATTTCACGGCGTTCGTATCCGACAGAAAAGAATGGCGCAGGAGCTATAAAAACGCTGAAAGCAATCCATTCACTCATGAGTCAATGTCAGCTCCCTCGGAACCCCGAGAGCTCATTTTCACTGACTGACTCCCTCTTCCCTCCCTGCAGCTCTGCCACTGATCTGTCACTCTGTCGCATGGTTTTTACTACTTCCACGTTGCAGCCACTATAACTATTCTATTAAGATACAAAACGACCCCATGTTTCGGAAGTGATTCCACAGTATATCTAAACCCAACTTATACAACACAATGACATATCGATGTGCTAGTTCCAAGGATTATGCCATTCACACTGGCATCTTCACCAACCTTATGTCAATAGTTTGTTTTATTGAATTATTACCTTCGGCTCAGCTCACAGCAGACCCCACTTTAGGCAGCCCTGCTCCAGATTAAGCCAGCTAAACTTAAAGACGCATTTACATTAAACAAAATACATCCTATGTGCCTGTGTTGAATGCCAAATACTCTCATATCAAAATACCTCTCTTTTCTCGTCCGCAGTTATAGCTAACAGAGCAATATTGGCACATGCCACGCCCACATTAAAGCGATCCAATCCCATATGAGGAACCTGATTTAAATCCCTATTGTAATTAAACCCTGCCCACATATCTCACTTCACTGGGAAATACGCCACATTACAGAAGTCAAATGTGCTATATGTGCTGTTTCACTGTGACTTGAATGAATTGACTTCCTTTACCAGCTTATTTATCAGGGAGTACATTCACTTGTCGGTCTGACAGCCAAATGAAATTGGGGGATACATTTTAATGGTGTACTGTACCAACTTCCTTAGTCACCACGATAGCACAGAGCAGTGAAATGGTGAATTGAAATAAGAAAACACAAAGAAGGAAGGAAGAGAAAGAGATACAGAGGAGTGCAGACACTTGTGTTGCTTCCTATACGCAGGTCTGTTTAAGAGAGACACTTCTAACTCACACTTACTTCTGTTGAAGCCGGTGATGCGATTGTAGGGGATGTGGTCTGTCATACTGAGTGACAGGAGACTAGATCCCTCAGACCTGTGTGTGTGTGTGTGTGCGTGTGTGTGTGTGTGTGTGTGCGTGTACGCACATGTGTCCGCATTTGAGTGAGTGCGTTTCCAGACTGAAGTGCTCGACAAAGCCAAGGGTCTATCCGCTTTGTTGTGCATTGCAGGTCACGACTCAGGGATGGATATGAGCGCACACACACACACACACACACCAGGGCACACATGCTATCACACACACACACACACTGCGTGCCCATGTGTGTGTGTACTGAGCACACACTCCTACTCAAACAAATTACAGAAGGTTTTCTCTGAATAAAAAATGTTTTGCCTTAGAGCACACCACTTCAACCAATATTTTGTGTGTCTCTTGCTGCTTCCATCCTTCTGTTTGATGTTCCATCTGTTATTCTGTGTGTGTGTGTCTGTATTATTATCGAGAGAGAAACACACAAAAAAAAAACTGGCCAATAAGACTCATTACTCAGTGTAGAGTGAGTGGTGGGACATGACTGACGAAAGAGACGGATGCACCTACCGGCTTACATTTTGAATAAACACAACAAATACAGTACTTTCTTTTTCTAGTTAAGTGTATGTATTCATTCTAATCATTAAGACAACTGAGAGCTATGGTGTACCCAAGCAAATATAAGAAAATTAGGAAACAAATTAGGAATTAGGAAACAAAACGTATTAAATACAGAACCATAAAAGAGGCTAACGAAAGGGATACAGTGTGTAGGTATACGCATATATGTGTTGTGTGTTTAAGGCCTTTACCACTCCTCCATCAGGGTTGCGGATGTATCCATATCCAATAGTTTTGTCGACATAGAAGCCATAGTCAGAACGTCGTAGGTGACCAACAGGAGTGCCGTTACGGAAAACGGCCTCCAGACCGAACATCGGTACTTTCCTGGCGGAGAAGAAGAGAAGGGAGTGTTTCACCTCGTTCAAATAAACAACACACGTGCCCCTGTTCCTTTCAGACACACTCACAAAATCCACTAATTCAATTAAAGTTGGACTTAAACTTAGAGCATATTTAATGAAATATGTTTTTATGTGCACAGGAACATCTCCCAGCACAGCAGACTGACTTCCTCCTACACAAACAAAATTGAATATACAGACACACACACACACACACATTCACACTTATCATTACTGTCAGGACTAAACAGAATGTGCCCACTCTGATAACATCTCTTTCACTAGAAGCAATGTTCTCTTGATGGCAAATTGCTGTAGACTTTGCTCAGCTCATTCGAAGAGGTTATCCTCCATCTGAAGATTAAATATTAATAATAACCACACCACCAGTTAATGTATCTGCATCTTAGAATCTTAACTAAGTGTGAATTATTTTGAATGTTTTATACGTTTTTCGGAAAAGAAAATCTAATAGAAAAAGACAGAAATGTTTTTAAAATTCCAGTATGGTCTTGCATTTACAAAGAATGTATTAACTTTAAATCTAGCATGTAAAATGTCTAAAAAGAAAAACACAGCAGGGAAGTTCAATAATGTTCCATTAAACTGCTTCTTGATGCTTTTACACAATATATCTGTGGCTGCACGTCTCACTGCACATTAGGAAAATGCATCAATATTAAGGACTTTGTTCTCTATGTGAGACCATTGTCTAAACTATTTTAGGTTGTGGTTCTATGTAATCAATTTGTGGTAAAATGTCTAAGTGGCTTCACTACAGGAAGCTTTTATAAAATGTACTACAGTGTTCACACTTTCTGCTTTTCCATTAATTTGCATTAATGTCTTTCTGACTGGCACATAATCTCAGGCTTTACTGACTCATCAATGGTGAAGCAGACGATGCGCCTCCTCAGCCCCTCCTCCTTCTGCTTCTCCAGCCGCTCACGGCCCTGGAACGGGATCGAGCTCTTCAGTTTGCAGGTGAAGCCCAGCCCCGACTCCAAGGGAGTGTCATCTGGGCGAAGGTCAGCATGCCAATGTCTGTACCCTGATAAACAGGGGAGGAGAAAGAGCAAAGACTTTAGCTGTGAGAAGCACCAAAAGAAGAGCTGGATTTGTAGCTTAGGGTTTGTTATCTACACTATGGCCTCTTATTCCGAGTTACCTTTCTCTATGCTGAGTGAGTCGATGGCCCTGTAGCCCGAGTTGATGATGCCGTGCTTTGCACCAGCAGCCATGACAGCATGGTAGACTGGAAGGCAAGAGTCTTTGGGAATGTGCAGCTCCCAGCCGAGCTCTCCGACAAATGACAGACGCATAGCTCGCACCTGGACGAGAGAGAGAGCGGTGGCTTAGAGTGATGGAGAGAGGCATGTAGAGGACCAAGCTGCCATGCCTCTGCTTGTGCTCAGTCACACAGTCTCACACACACACACACACACACACACACACACACACACACACACACACACACACACACACACACACACACACACACACACACACACACACACACACACACACACACACACACACACACACACACACACACACACACACACACACACACACACACACACCATTTTGAAGGACCGGATCTGCAGTGCTTGTCATGCATTTTAAGAATAACAGAAGTTTCTGTGTGCTGCTGCTGCTGAAGAGCGAAACGGCAGAAAATAATTGGAATGGAAAAGATGCAATGATAAGATAAGATACACAAAGAGGGAAACAGGGAAACTTGAATCTCCCTTGAGACATGAATGTCCTCAGTTCTTTTAGTCCTGAAAGAGATTGACGGGGGTTAAGAGGTGAAAATGACGGAGGACAGAAAGGAGGAAGTGAAGTGAAAGAGAAAACAGAATAAAAAAGGAGAGCAGGGAAGTAGCGAAAGACGGGGCTTGAGAGGTGGAAAGAGGTGAAATGTACAAGATGATGAACAAGAAAATGCAGGCATACTGAACTTAGGAAAGGGGACTCTATGAATCAAAAGGTATTTACCAACCTGGGTGTTATTCTCATGATTCCGTAAATTATGAATACTGGGCATGAAAACATTTTACTCAAAAACGTCTATTGTAGAGATTTCTGTAAATCCAGTAAAACAGCTTTTAATTAAAAAAACAACAACACTTAAATGTAATAGATATCATCTCAAACTGCAAGTACACACAGAAAGAACTGCTCAGCAGCTGGGGAACGATCACCAGTAAATGGTATGTGTATCTTATGGTGGCAATCGATGAGAACTGCACACAGAGTATCCTGACATTTTGTTTTTCCAAATCTGAAACTCGCAGACACAAACTAGCTCTCTGTGTTTTCTCCTACATCTCTGGGGTGTTATGAGTATAACACCTAGGTTAAAAAATACCAGAATGCTCAGGATGCAAAATGATATGTAAGAAAGAAGAGTGAATGCTAAAGAAAAACAAAGAGGGAAAGAAGCGAGTGAGAAAATGTGAAAATAAAGAGAAAACTCTCTCCAATAGTTTCCCCAGTGGGTGCTGTGAAAGCCAGGCCATCTGGCCAGCCAGGGATCACCCTGGGCCCCATATATGTACGCCATGAAACTCTGGGGAGGACAGTAGGCCCACGCTTAGTCACAACACACACACACCAGAGACACAGGCGACAAACTTAAAACACACAGAAATACATGCATGCCTTACGCACACTGTCACTTACACATTTACCAGGCAAACATCAAACACGGACACAGAGAGCACAGACGCGTACAAGTACAAAAATGCATATAAACATGAATTCATATGACCTAACATGCATGCCAGCACACTCACTTCAACTGGCGTGTTGGGAAGAGAGAGAGAGAGAGAGAGCTCTGTTCTCGCAGTAGTGCAGCCATTAAAATGTCACCCAGACGAGGCCAGCAACCAGCTGGAACGCACCACAAGCAACGCACACACACACACACACACACACACACACACACACATGCACAAAACACTTCTGCAGAACTGTGAGAAGATGCGGACTGCAATCACCGGAGCGTTGCATAATTCATGCAATCGCAACTTGCAGAGCGAGCGTGTGTGGACATATGTGTCCCTGCATGAGCCGGTACAACATGCTCTTTTTGATCCGAGGCCAGGAACGGTGTGTGGAGGTCAAACTGAGAGGCTGAGGCTCCGTCACCTTACGGCACGGTTGTTTGAAAACTGAACGACAAATACAGCGAAGTATAAATATATGATCTCCCCAGTGCTTGTAAACAACAGCGGATTCACTTTTTGACTTTTGACCTCAGGGGAGGAAGTAGAAAGAGATGGAAGGCGGAAAGAGGTTGAGAGAAACAGAAGGTGTGGACGGACGTGATATCCAAGTCACAAGGACGCCTGAGACATGCCATCTGTCCACACACACACACACACACACACACACACACACACACACACACACACACACACACACACACACACACACACACACACACACACACACACACACACACACACACACACACACACACACACACACACACACTACAATCTCTGTTGACTGAACCTTTGAAATAATTAAAAAACAGTGTCACTCAAGTATTATTAAACTTACAGTAGTTCTTATATTTAACTAGCACTGACAGGGTTATTTTGAAGCTCATCCAATTATCGTAGAAATGAGTGGAGGCACCGAGTGTGTGTGTGTGTGTGTGTGTGTGTGTGTGTGTGTGTTTTCACCTGATGCCCTGCTGCGTTGACAACTTTGTGGGTAGAGAAGGCGAAAGCTTCGTTGTTCAGGTCTGTGTCCAACACCTCTTGCAGCACCTCTCGGCTGCACATAAAGACAAAACACAGAAACAGTGGCGGTCAATATTTTTTTCGTTTGCACCTGGTGTGGTGAAAGATACTCTATGCTTTTTGATCCTCAAATGATCAGATTTTCCCTTCTCAACATCTGAAATATTTTAAGAAAGCACTACTACAAAACTACAGGAGTACTCGTTATATTTGATGTAGTACCATCTCTCCTTCTCCCACAAACAGACAGGCGCACACGTACACTAAAATCAATATTACATAAAAATGAGTCAACAGAAAGAAGGGACTAAGTTTAGCTTACTTTGCTTCTTGTGTGTTTGTGAGTGGGCAGGTAGAGGCCTTTTCTGGGAGATATTTTTGCAACAGTGTGAAAGGAAGCCAGCGTTGAAGATATTTGGGGAAGGGGTTCAGGTTACGTTTGTGTGAGCTGTACATGTTTGCGCATCTGTGTGGGTGTCCCAATCAATGTGGTCAGAGTTGGATGAAGAGAGGTGTGTATGAGAGTATAGTCATATGTGAAGAACACATTTCTTGCATATACAATATGCATGCATCTGCTAGTATGACGCACAGGCTAATGTTCTCTTCAGGCTGTCCTCCAATTTCTGTACTCCTTTAAGCAACGCTTTGTTCACTGAACTCCCAAGACCAAGAGCAAGGCCAATTAGCTATATATAATCACTGAAATGCTCTGTTTATGTGTGTGTGTGTGTGTGTGTGTGTGTGTGTGTGTTGGGGTGGGGAAGGGAGTCTTGCAACCACCAATTTGTTTCTCTGTCGTGCCACCTAACAGTGCCTCTCAGCTGTGGATCAGAGGACGCAAACATACACAGCGCTTTCTTGCAGGATATCACATAATTTCATAAAATATAAATGTTCATAATCACAAAGCAAACGATCAAGCACACAGTTTCACCATTTGGAGAGCGCTGCTAAAGCTGTGTGAGCGACAAAGATCCAAGTCTAGAGACCCCCCCCCCTCTGGAGAATTAGAGTAAGACATCTCTGGGAGACAAATGCATTTCCATAAACACTGTAATTTTCAATCTCCTCAAACTTTAAAGAGATCAATTTGCTTCATAAGGAAACAAACCCCAAACATCGAAGTCGATTTTTCCCGCAATTCCTCATATGTGGCAGAAACAATATGAAAGATCTGAGAATGATTAAGGCACTGTGCAGAGGGAGGCAATAGAGATGCTAATCTTCTTTATGTTACTGACATGCACACAAGGAAACATCCGCTGATGCAAATACAAACACTCACAAGCCGAGTGCGCTTCGGATGCTCAGGAAAACTCAATGAGCTCCATAATCAACATCCTTTTATTCATGCGTGTATCAATAATGAAAAACACACACACACATATATACTGTATATATATATATATATATATTGTTCTACTGCTGCTAGTGACGCACTGATTTCTGGTTTGACGTAAGCAATAAAAGCGAGAGGGACAGGATCTGAAAAAGGGGAAGAGTACACTGAGAATAGGCAATTGACCCGAGAGGGATGACTGGGGAGGAGAGTTTGAGAAAGAGCTGGAAAAGATCTACAGAGACCTGAGGATTGAGAGAAAAGAAACTTAAGAGAACAGAAGATGAGTAAAAGCCTCACGGAGAAGAAATCGAGAGAGCCCACACGGAGAACAGAGTGGCCTAACCCTGCTGCTGGTAAGAGGGAAGAACAAAGATGCAGTGCGGCGAGGTTGGGAGGAGGGGAGGTAAAAAAAGGGAAAGAAAAGACAGATGAGGAGTTCAGAGAACGAGATCGGGAAGAGGTAAAAGGTGGCCCGCCTTGCTGTCAGAGTGAAGAACAAAAAGGAAAACTGCAGGAAGCGAGAAGAAAAGTGACGAGCTTGGACTACATCCCATGTCCGAACGTGCAGCACCATTCCCCTGTACCATACACCATCTCTCATCCTGAGATGAAGAAATCAATGGATGGTGGCTCTGATGGATGAGAGGTCAAACTGGAATACTGTGACATGTTCAGTTTCGTTTTTCTGAAAAAATACAAAGGCTCCAAAAAACAGAAACTAAAAGGGAGAAAAGCACCATCACTACTCCCTGGTCGTCTCAATGCAGGGATCTGCAAACTGTATGACTTCATGAGACCTCATATTAATTCTGTTTTTGACATTTAGTCTTTGAAGTTCATCACGGCAGTGTTTACATGGGGGAGTCATCGCGGCAGACGCTGCAGGTGAAGAGTTACGATTCTATAGGATTACCTTTTATTATTAATATCATGTTGAGCATAGAGAGCAGAGTTTACAGTTGAGAGGCCTCAGATATTATCACCAGTCTCTACTGTGAGGTTTTAGTTGTCCCATAATCATTTTGTATTAATCTTATTGTAATTCTACAGTTATTACAGAAATGTTCTAACAAAATACCCAAGTATAGCTGAACCCGATTGGAATGTCATTAGTTTTAACAGGTCATAAACCAAAGTATTGGACAATTGAGTGGGAAGTTAAGCAATCACCAAAGTGGTTAATAATGTATCCTCTGTGGACCATGGATATACAGTATATGTACAAAATGTCATGACAAACCCAAGTGTTGGTCCTGCCTTAGATCTAACCCAAGGTGTAAACTGTTGTTGAGACCGAGAGCGCAGCTGCTCTGAGTAATCTTTATCATCGTCACTTACGCCGATGAAAAATTGATTTTAATTTACTTTGCAGGGTTCACAGCATCGTGAAACAGCCAACGGCCACATTAAACTGCAGAATTACCCTCTAACCTTTCTGCTTCCGTCTCCTGTTTTCAATCAACCTCGGTCCCTGTATTCTTTCACCTCTTATGCCTTTGGCCAAGTCTTGAGAATAGGCACTTAACCCGCTCTCCTCTTATCGATCCAACAGCTCGTCTTTTCAGTTTCCCCACCTCTTGTCTCCAGGATGTATATCATAACCCCCTCATTAGAGTTACCTCTTTCTTTTTTCCCTCTCCTCTCCACTGCTCTTTGCTCTCACTCACTCCCTTTGTCATTTCTAAATCACGACAATGTCTCGGTTCATTCGTAGCCCTCTTCCCTCCCTCCCTTCCTCCTCCCTTTCCTTCCCCACCTCTTGGGTCCCTGGATGCTGATCATCCCCATGTCCTCAGAGTGGTCCGTCAGCTGACAGTGGAAGCCTTGGTCCTGAAGAGTTGTTCTGATGTGGTTCCAGTTGTGTTCTGCCACACCGCCTCCAATGGCCAGGTAGTACACATCACCTGGAGCACGGGCGGGAAACAAAGGCAATAAGCAGGGACTACAGGGAGTATGAGAGGAACACTGACAATGAAACATCAGACAAATACTGACAGAAAACTCATAGAGAACGACAAATAAAACAGCACATCAATTGATAGCTACCTCAAATTACAAGAGAAGATAGAATGATGGGTAGAAGAATATAATAGTGAATACAGCGGATATAAAGTATTGATAGATACTAGGAGACAGGACAATAAAAAGAACTGTAAACAAAGAAATAAGATACAACACAATGACAGACGGATAAAATACAACAGTTAAAATGACAAAAACACAACAGTGATGGAATAACAGAGAGAGCAATCGATCAGTATAGCAGACAGATGTGAAAACAACACACTCTTTCTTTCTCACCATTGGACTGTGGCGCCAGCGGCAGGTTGGCAGCTCCAGGCTCCAGTCTGCTCACCGTCAGGTCAGCCTCCGTCCCCCCTTTCTTATTCAGCATGCAGGTATACACAGTGGAGCCTGAAACAGACAAACTATTTATTCATGTCGCAGACTTTATAGGCCATTTTAAAGTGGAAATCTCACAATGAAAAAATAACCCAAATTTGAGGTCAAGCTTCCAGTTTGTAAGCTATTGTATGTGCGTGTACGTGTGCTTTCCCGTGTGCGTTTTTAAAAATCAACTCGAGTGCTTCTTGCTCTTCTTTCTTGCTTTTAAGGGGCAACAATTATAAATCTCTGCCTCAGTCATGTGAACCTCGTCTTTTTGTAAAACGGTTACGGCCGAAATACGAACCCCATCATAGCTGAGAACAAAACAGTCATTATGAGAGTATCATCAAAATAATTTCCAAGTGAATGAAGTGTGTATCTAATTACAGGAGACGGAAAAAAATACTAACATTCCCGTCATGCGTTGGCCAAAGGAGCCGAGAGCTACGGAGACATGCTAATATGCGTCTGTCCCCCAAGTCATGTCTCATTTGAACGAACGATGGTGACAGCTTCATTCTGTCACTGGTACTAAAGAAAACCGTGTGTAAATGTGTTAGCGAAGCATAGGTCGGCCTGCTGAGACAGTAAATGTTCTCGGGGCAAGTGTGACGGCCGTAAGTGCTGTAAGTGAGAACAGGACGCACAAAGGAGAGAGTGATGGACAAATAGACGGAGGAAGCGAGGTCACGCGGTGTGTCATCTAAGATGTCGGAAAAGCTCTTGAGAAACTAGCTTGGTAGGTGGGGTGAGATCTGGCTGTCTCACTCAGTGGAGGATAATAAAGTGTAAGTAGATGTTAGCAAAAAATTACATAGGCTGCAAAAAATGAACTAAAACTAAGCTTAAAGTATCAATAGATAAATAGTTTTTTGCTTTGACTTATCCTTAGGATGTAAATGTTGATTGCACAATGTAACGGCCATAGAATAATGACACCATTCCAAAGGGTTATTCCAGCAATTTAGTGTTGCATTTCTTTTTAAATCTAAAACGATACTGATCGACATTGATGGTAGGATGGTAGGGCATTGAACAGTAGTCTGACAGTCTTATTGCAAGTTGTTTATGCAAGAACTTGGAATTATACTTTCATGTCTATTCATATTCTTTTTTTCCATTTTACTTGTAACGAGGATTATAGGATAATGATGTTGTTGATCATTTTGATAAACACTGACAGTCAAAAGTTTGGAATCACCTGTTATAAGCAGCTGTCAGTTTGTTGATTTTGAAAGGTTCCAGAAAAAACCTTTAAGAGACTATAAACTGGTATTTACTATTAGTGGTATTTGAGATTTTGTGGAAGAGTGGACTGTTTTGCTCACATGTTGGCATCTTGTTTAGTCTCCCTATCCATGTATCTGCCCTCTTCATTCTGTCAATCTTCTCTCCCATCTGTCTGTGCATGTGTGTGTGTGAGAGAGAGAGAGAGAGAGAGAGAGAGAGAGAGAGAGAGAGAGAGAGAGAGAGAGAGAGAGAGAGAGAGAGAGAGAGAGAGAGAGAGAGAGAGAGAGAGAGAGAGAGAGAGAGAGAGAGAGAGAGAGAGAGAGAGAGTGTGTGTGTGTGTGAGAGAGAGTGTGTGTGTGTTCTCGCTGCAGCACACTGACCTGGCTTCTTGTTGACATCAGCAGTGAACAGCCAATCAGCCGCCTTCTTGGCATCTGGTCCAGTGAGATAGAACTTCCCAAAGTAGGACATGTCAAACACTGCCACACCATGTCTACACGAGAGGCACTCACTCTTAATCTGCAATAAGAAAAAAAATAGAATTTCAGCCTTAAAGTTGCAGTTTACATCCACGTCTTTACAAAATGCTGTCACTTCATCATTCATCATCATCTCATCCTATTAGACATTTGTGTCAAATTGTCATAATTATCAAATGAATACTTGAGCTGTGGCCAAACATGTGTTTTGTGAGGCGACAAAGACCGTTGACCACCAAAATCTGCATTCTTGAGTCCAAGTAGACGCTTGTGCCAAATTTTCAGAAATTCCCTCCAGGCCTTGCTGAGATAAAAGCATCTTCCTCTCGTTGCCAAACATGACATTTCTAATATATTTGGAGCCAGATCCTTGAAGCATATATTCATCACTGGAAATTAAAACGAATAGAGAGATTTTGACGTCAAGGTCGGTTGTCCACGATTGTCATTTCCCATGAGGACACATGTTCCCTTTCCTCACGGGAGCCTTCAGAGAGTGTTCACACTCATCTGGCGACCCCGAGTTATTTTTTGGCACCTCGGCTTTGACAAAACAGGAAGCTGAATTTGATTGAATGACATTGTTCTACTAAATAACACACATGATCTCACTCACACACACACACACACACACACACACACACACACACACACACACACACACACACACACACACACACACACACACACACACACACACACACGGTGTCTTACCACGTCATGATGTGGAGGGAAGTCAAAGGTGTACTCTTTTCCCAGCAATTTGTTGTATTTGTAGTTCACATTCTTCTTAATGTCATAAGCCCCGTAGTAATCATAGTCTTTAAGCTTTGCAACAACAAAGACAAACAAATAGTTAGAGGCTTATTGATCATCATTGTCGCCATGTGCAGAGAAGGACAAAACATTGGGCCAGACCCTGTGTCGGTGTCGTCCATTACTGGCAGTAAGTCTTTTCTAATAGTCCCTATCCACCGAGCCTTGTGGAAGAATTTGCATCTCAATCGTTTGTGCCTTTCCAAGTGCCTATTGTCAACATGTGGTTGTAAATAAATCATTAGCGTGCACATGCTTGTGTACAGTATATGTGTGTAGAGTCTCACGGGAGCGGGCTCGTCTTTGTTGAACCAGCCAGGTCTCTCCCAGCCATGTCTCTCCTGGAACACACAGCCCTGCTCCGTCAGCACCTAAAACAAACATGGCGCACACAAACACAGAGGGTAAACCGGCACAGAACGTACACAGCCCAGAACGTTTACCGTTTAGCGATTACCTTCGAATCATTGCACGGAAACATAAGCCAAAGTTGGGAAATCGGGATGTTACATGAGCATATATTCACACAATTGCACAGTCATACATATAATCTAATAGTCAGCAATTTCACTCTTCACATCTACAGAATCACATCAATTGCACAGAGCAATCACAGCGGCTGATTCTTGCTCATGGTAACTGTTGTTTTAAGGCAGCACTAACTGATTTTTTGTTTGTTTGCAGCAGAACAAGCTCCAACTACAACACTGACATATTATCAGCTTATAAAGTTGTACTGGGGAAACTTGCTAACACACAGTTGCGTATTTACACATCGAGCAGATAATAATTCTTCGCAGTTTCATCACTATAAGCGAACGCCTTTCTTCCTGTCATTTGATCCATTGTTTACCTCGTACAATACAACATGATGGGCAACAAATGAACTGGCCGACATGTTTAATATCAACCTAACATGTGATGGGAAGTGATAGTCAAACACTATTTTAGCAAAAACTATTGCAAATATAGTACACTTGTTAATTCTTGATTTGTTGACTGGTGTTGAAATAAGATATTTCAGCGCTCGCCATCGTCCTTAAAACTGACAGTCGCCCACAGCTAGTAGGTATGTTCTGCTATGCTCTCCTCTTAGCAGGCAGCTAGCTGTCTCTTGCCAGAACTTCCCACACCGAGCTATATTTACCACCCGTGCTACCGAGGTGGAGAAAACGTGTGAGCAGCAGTGTCAGCGACGGCCTGTTGGTCCTCTGAAATAATGTTGCATTGCCTCCTCAAAGCAGACAGTCTCATTATTTGCACAAGGGCAGCTCGTCAAAGGCCTTAAGTGCCTCTTAGCCATAACGCATAGCGTTGTGATCAGGAAACAAGAGCCAGTATGGTGAACAAAAAAATAATAATTAGACCTTTTCTGTGTCGTTTCCTTCTTCCATCCGCCAACTGCCTCCATTTATCTGAGGCTCGCCAACAGTAGGAAGGCTAGTTGCTAGGTGATGGCCCTCGACGAGTAATTAGCAGGGGTCTTGCAGCCGAGGGTTGGACCAACCCAACCTCACAGGGACTGTGGTCTCCTTCGAGCAACAGTCCGTCTACCTGAGAGCACTTATTTGTGACTTTTCAGTGCTCTATACTGTAGCTGGCTACCATCAAATCTGTTGCCATAATTATAGTCAAGATAACATAATAATACCTGATGCTGCACTTGTTATGCAAATGCAAGTATTTAGTGCTGGTTGGAGAAAGCTGGACTGTAATAGTGGGGACAGAAGATGTGCCACAGCTGCATGCTCACAATCTATTGAGCCTTGGAAGTGTCAACCAGCTCATATGTTTTACATTAAAGGATTTCATTTTTGCTGTCAAATTACGAGCGGTTTAAAGGGTACCGGGATTTGGCGATCAGCAGGGTGAATGTGATCTTCTTTGAGAGTCGATGCCGATAGCGGCATTTACAGCACTCAGCCCGGTGTGTGGTCTTTAGAAAGAAATGTCCCGGTGCTTTGACGTTCATCATACGTCACGAGTGTGTTGCTCTTAACAGAGGTGGAGCTCTCTTTATAAACCCTCAGAGTACTAAAGCGATATTTGCATTATGCTATAAGCAACGTTTTTCTTCATATTATCTTTTCATATTTGTGTTGTTGACTTTTTGGGAATTCTATTTACATTCATTATGGATACACGAGCTACTAATTGAAAAAAAAAAAACATTTTAAAAGTTACCATCCCTTCATGTCTTTGCTCATTCTGTACAACATCTTAAAAAAAAAAAGCCCTTCGGGGGAATCTGGTTAACTATGCATGACAGGTGTCAGGGAAGCTAAATAAAAACAAGCTGTAAGTAAGCAGGAGGCATGATCTACAAAACACATTGACAACATTGCTAATGCAATCTGTGTGACGGTAATCTGTTCTGAAAGAATGCCTGCATGCGTGAGCCGGGGTAGAGATTGCAACAGTTAAAGGTAAACGAAGTCTGGAGCAGGAAAGCGAGGCTAAGTGGGTCATTAATGTATAAAATATGGTGGCGAGGCCCATTAAGAGTTTGTGTCGGGCTAAGGAGAGAAAGGAAGCTGAAAGACATCCGAGACCAAGCTACCGAAGCTAAGTGTATCATTTATAGTCAAGTTGGCAAGGATCGCATTAATAAATGTAGCTGCTGGGGATGCGCTACACTGCTAACTCCAGTATGCCTGAGCCTGAATCAGCCATTTGCCTCCCGATTTGAGCAGAGACGACATAAGGAGAGAGCGAGGGGGAGACAGTCTGCAAACATACTGAGAGTACAGACGGAGATGGGGTCAGAGTTTGACAGATGATATCTTTGCAAACACTTGCGTCACCAGTACTTCAGGACTAGCTTGGCAGAAATATCCAATGATAGACACGGAAGCATGCACACAGTTGTTCCACATCCCCGTTTGCAAAACGTACATTTTTAGCATCTCAATTCAATGGCCTACTGCGCACATTCACGCACACATAGATGTTGAAGCCTGCACAACCTGGGTATCAAGCTGCATCGTTTGTATGTTGATATTTACTGTCTCAATTATCCAATCAGATGCTGCATTTCCCAAAGGTTAAGAAGAAACAGCGGAACGTCTTTTTCTCTCACAGGAAACACAGATTGGAACGAGAACAAAGGCAGTGACAACTGCAGGAAGAGAGAGAGAGAGAGAGGGATAAACAGACATTAAGTATGAATAGGAGAGGAAATTGTGTTGGGGAGGATGTCAAAAAGAGAGAAGACGAGAGACATGTGAGTGAAGGCCGTGGGTAGATGCATGGGGATAAATAAAAAAAAACGTGGAATGAAAGGCTTAAGGAGAAAAAACGAGAGAAGAAGTGAGTCATACAACCTCTAAAAATATAGGGAGTGATGACTGGTCAGGTTATATGGCAGCAAAGATGCTCCTGTGACTTTAAGAGGTGAACTGGTTTCATATGGGTGCTTTGCTCAAGCCAAAAGGTGTCTGTCTGTCTAAATCCTGAGAGACACACTGCCTACACTTCTTCACAAAAAGCAGAAGCCCTGCTTACCAAACGGAGAGTGCTTCAACAGAGCCCGGGTTATTCTTAATGTTTGTCAGATTGAGGAAAAAATACATGCGAATATGGTTTCATAACATCGCAGGGAGAGGCGACAGGGTAGGGCATTTTTGCTTTCATTTGACTACTTCTTTAATATAGACACAAACACTTTATGCTGTGTTTATGCAAGAAATTTAGGATTCAGGTTATTCAGGAAAATAAACACAGGAACAACCTTCATTCAATATAACAGGGACAGACTAAATAACTAGACCAGCCTTTGTGGAGTAATTGTGCGTATTTTCTGTTATCTAAGTACAACATGTTTCAAAATGAATGAATAGTTCATCGCTCTTTTCATTCCTATTTTCTATCATTAAAGTAATAGTTGTTAGAGGAAAAAAGAAACATTTCTTTGCTATTAAACTCATGGTGACTCATCAAACCAGTTTGCGGCTGACTCTAACAGGAAGGACGCACATCGGGGTTGTTTCCTTGAACTCAAGAAACGCGCTGTTTTAACAGCTCATCTACCTGATGAAAAGGGTCCTTCCTCATGTTTCGGCTGGCCAGCGGCTCATCAAAGGGGAACACCACAGAGTAGTTCTTTGCATACGACTCATGGCTCCTCTCTCTGATCCAGCTCGTGTTGTCTGTCAGCGAGTTGTGGAAACGCCTGAGACAGGAGGGAGAGGAATTCAAAAAGATTAACGCTCATTAAAAGACACAATCATTCAGACTTCATTTAAACATCATTATTCTGGTTCCTGCTGTCCTTTTAATGAAATGCCAAACAGAAACTCAAAGCCATGTTCTGCTTTATAGAGCGGCGCCATACCTATGAAACCTCCTGTGAGCACTGTCACTGCTCAAATACTTTTAAGTTTCACCTCTGTAGGTTTGTAGACAGTCTTCTTGTGCATTGATGTACCTGATGTCGTAACCATACATGTCCTTTTCAGGGCGGCCGTGTATGATCCAGTGAGCCAGCTCTCTACCACAACCACCTCCCAGCATCATGCCTGACAAAAACACAAACACACAGAAACTGGTATGAACAGCATCTCAGATTCACATGTTAACGAATGCTGAAACAAGTAGTCAACAGCTCGAGACAGGGAGGTTAAAGTTGTCTCGACAGGAATCATTGTAAAGACCAGAAGGAAGTGGCAGACAGAGGAAGCTGTGGTGCCACCCAAAGGCATTGAGGGGAGTTGGGTGGCGGAGCTTTTGCTGGAGCCACCAACAACATCCTGGAGGATGCTGACAAGGCCTTGATGAGGCTGTGGATCCAGAAGGGGAAGCCGTGGAGCAGGGCGCCACTTGGACACAGGTCTGGGGCTGATCACCCCCAGCTGGGTCACCAGGGCGAGGGTGTCTGATGATTAAAGACCCGAAACCCCCTATGACCCCGAGTTCATCACTGAAGACAGGTTCAATTAGCACCAGAGAGTGTAGCTACTCTACAACTGAATTAAGCAAAAAAAAAAAAGGCTATATTTGCTGCTTCCATTTATTATTCTTGAATCTGAGTTTTTGATTGAGGGCTGCAACTCACAATTATTTTCATTATCCATAAACCCGTATTTGAATAATCATTTAGTCGATGAAATCTCAGACAAGAGAGAAAAATTACAGACAAACTACCTGCTCATGAAAATGATTGTTAGTTGCAGAATCAAAAACAGTTCGTCACAGATTACTGCACAGGCTCACGTTAGTAAATGAACAAAAACCTGGCCCTCTCTCTCTGATTGCCAGTCTGGAGGACTGTGAGTGTGTCTCATTAATTTGGAGCCTCTATATGTCATATATGACCTACAGAGGATTGTTTTGACCTTTGTTCCATCATTTGACCCTTGCTCACGGCTGCCCCTGAGCAATGTGACCTCATCAGCTGAACCTAGCGGCTGCAGCTTTGTTTTTCAACCCGACCAACATGCAACACTGGCAATTCAATATTTCACCCATCCGGTCCCCAAAACTGCTGGGTTAATGAGCTGCTCCCTTTTAGCAACCCCCTTCTTGTGTTGTGTTGCTGGTAATTTGCATGCATCGTGTGCATGTTGTGTGCACGTATACACACACACACACACACACACACACGACATCAATATGCAGCAGCACGATCAGTGTGTCCTTGCATCCCTCCTTCTCCATCTCTCACAGCGTGCCTCCTGCCTTTATCTGTCATCGCTTCACTCATCTGCAGACACTGGCACTCTGGGCCAAGCCTGGACGGATGTTAGAATGGCGGAAAGGGCGGATGGGTAGAGAGACAGAGGGAGGAGGACGTGTAAGGGGGATAATGGAGTTCTCCTAAGACTATGTGGAGACAACCAACAAGGCGAGGTGGCACTGATAAATGTCACCAGAGATAACTACACTGATGTGTGAGCGAGTATCTACGTGTGAACCCTTATGCTCGTGCTTCCGCTCGTCTTATCGTCCCTCCTCTCTGCCATTGTACTTCCCCTCCACTTCCCCACTATCGGCATCTCGCTCTGTTACTGTTCGTTAATGGCGTGCAGACATTTGTTCCTGGGTCCTCTCTCTCCTGTATTGCTCTCAAATTATTTTTAGATAAGTTCCCCTCTCCCTTTCTTCTGACATTTACAGTGATGCCGCTAGTGAATCAAAAAATGCTTTAAAGAGGGAGAAAACATGCATCATTGTATTCATCCTTCTCTACCTTAGTCATGCCTTGTAAGCATGTTGTTTTGCAGAAGACATTAAGGCATCTCTGTCTCTACCATAATACCAATGAAGGTGCTCAGTGTTATGATGATTAGCAACATGGTGATAGAGTTAAGAGGTGCAGAAGTTAAAAGCAATTAAATAAACCATAATCAGGATGAATAAATGCCCTCAAAGTTCATCATGATGGTTCTGACCCACTAAGAAAAAAGTAACTTAAGGTTGCTCAGTAACAAATGCAACTTCGACAAGTAAGCAGAGTTACTGATCGCTTGGAAACCAGAATGAACTCCAGCAAGTAAAACAAAACAACGGAAGGGTCAAAAAAAAATATTTTTTTATGTGAATCCGTCGACTTTGACCCGGTGGTTTCTGAATCCCCCCCACTTCTCTTGCTCTGCCCTGAGCCAAATAAGCTGTGTGAGTTCATGTGTGTGCATGTGTTTTAGTGTGATGGAGCGAAAATGACAGAGGACTTTTCCCGTGCCAGAGGGACGAAGAGGCGGGGGGGGGGGGGGAAGAAAGACATGTGTAAAAAGAGAAGGGAAAAGGGGACAGCATGAGGAAAAGACATTGTTGAGCTCCTGCTTTGATAAAACCTAGGATGTTTTGTTTGGGTGTGTGCATGCTGAGTTCAAGTGTGTGTGTGTGTGTGTGTGTGTGTGTGTGTGTCAGGCAAGTGAAGGCGTTCGGAATATCCCTGCTGTGCATGGCTGGTGGAAAATCCTTAATAACCAAGTCACTGTAACCACGTGTGATATATCGTGACGCTGGGCCCATTTCAATGAGCTTGGTACCAGCATGACGCAGGGACGAGGTGACACAATACTTCATTCCACCTCCATTCAGATAGGATTGTTCCATTTGAATTTACATAAAGTAGAAGGAAAATAAAACCATACAGCAAGGGTCTTCATAGCATTATTATCTGGCCACTGTTTTTTTGATATATCATTTAAACTATAACCGACCAGAAATAGTGAAAAATTGCCATAACATTTTCCGAAAGCCCACGCTGATGTCTTCAATCGCTTCTTTTCTCTGACTAACTCAAAAATATTCAATTTACAATGATACATAACAGTGAGAGCCAGCAAACCTTCACATCTGAGACACTGGAACCAGCATATATTTGGCAAATAATATGTACAGCACAGCGTAAAACAATAAGCAATACAGGTCCAATCAATAAGGTATGAGGTATAAAAGCTACCAACAGCTCAGGGACAGCAGTGTGCGAGACCTCGTTAACTTGGCAATAGATAACGAGATACTAACTCGCCTACAAACACACTGAACAGAGAAGGAAGGTGTGTGTGTGTGTGTTATGTGTGAGTGGTAAAAACTACTGTATATGCTCACTCATTAGAGCTCCAACCTCTTGTCTCAACAACTTCAGAGCTCGACCCTGTGGCCTTTTGCTCTTATGCAGAAAGAAGCTTTCTCTCAACCGTCTGTTAAAGCTGATGGCGATTACTTTACCCTTTACGCCCCCTCTCTCTATGTTTTCAGACTGCTGAGATGCTCACATTCCTGCCTGTCTAATGTCAAAGGTAAGCTCATCTATGAGTGAAGTAATGGAGTGACTTGGGTTGTCTGTGTGTGTGTGTGTGTGTTCTCTATGGATAAAGTCCTCCATTATTCATTTGTTTGTGAGTCTGTCCACAGAGATTGGCAAAGGCTGGGTCAAAGTGTGGGTAAAACACTCTTCGGCCATTTCTCCTGGCTCGTTCTCTTCCTGCTTATATTGCCATGCACTGAGGATTGCTTAGACCTTCCTAGCTCCATCATTTCATGTCTCCCTCAAGGGAAAGCTCTACACCACAAAGTATTTGAACGCATACAACTGTGAGTGATACGTAGCATTTGTTTAAGATGTTGAGGCTCTGACCGGAGATGTCTTTACGTTAATGGCCGTTACACGCCGTCATCCTTGTGCCTCCTCATTCATCTCCCTTTCCTTTCCTTGCTGTAAACCCCCCCCCCCCCCTGTTCTTTCTTCAATCTTTACATCTCTGCAGCACTTACCAGCACTGTTGAAGCCACAGCCCAGGAAGAAACCTCTGACCTCTGGGGCTTCTCCCATCAGCGGCTTGTGGTCAGCTGTGAATGATTCTGAAAACAGACAGTGAGAGAAACGTGGATAAAAGTGGCAACGAATTTAACAAACACAAACTTACCACAGAGGTGAGACTATTTTCCCATACAATGCTTTTACTTTGTGTAAAAGACCAGTAACACTGGAGCTGTTTGGGGGACACAGATGACTTTTTATTTTGCACCATGTGATCATTCAGATAGTTATCAAATGAATCATATAACACCACATGTAACACTAATGAAATCCTGTGTAGCAGAAACGGTTTTAAACATTTCCTATTCAATATTCAGAGCATTACCATAACAGCAATGTGAAGCTATAGTGCAGTAATGGTGTCCTGAGCAGAGAATAGAGTCACTCTCCCTCTGTGTGTTGTAACCCGAGCTTCTCTGTGCGTTGTTCGATCCGGACCAGCCGCTTAGTGCATGTGAGCGTGCTCCACTATAGCTCCACTATGGCCACCGCTCTGTATTGTTAGCACCGTTACATGTGAGCCGCCGGCTCAGCCGTCGCCATGTTGAGTCAATAGATAAGCTCTAAATTTTGCATTTAACGCCTTTAATGTTTGTACCTTCAACTTACCAAGTGTTAAAACCTGGACAAAGTAATAGAGAACGCATAATAAGTGCATAAGTATTATAGTTTTCAAATTGAAGTGAACTGAAAGAGAGTCAAATCAAAATGCCCCAGCTCACTGAGGCTACAAATGCACACATGAATACATTATTTCTCACAAACACACGCGTATTATGATACACATGAAGACGTTCGGCCACATTCAAATACCTACAGAGTATGCCAAAAGAAAATATGTTTCACCTTTCACTCAGCCTGATCTACTTAACTGTAACTCCAACCACATTAATCCTAAACCAACCTTTTATAAGGACATAGGTCCTCATGGTCCTCGTGGTACTCGGCTCATGGTTGAGATTTCTGCTCTCTCACCAAAGACATGGTTGAGGGCTCAGTGAGCTCAATGCTCAGCGTGGTGTACATATCATATAAACACTTGAAATTAAACAAAAGAAAGCCATAATGTGAGAGTCACAGCCGAGGAGATGCTTTGCAAAAAAAAATGAAATCCTCATTTTTTTATCTCCATTTCATCTGAGCCTCCTCTCCCTCTGAGCTACAGTCTTTCTTCTCTACATTTCATCTCTACTTATGTCGTTTCTTTCACTCTGTGAATCGCTATCTCGAATTCAAATCTTCTCTGTTCATGCGTTGCAGATATATTCTGCCTTTCCCTTCTCCATCTCTCTGTTTTCCATCTTCCTCTGGTCATTCATGCGTGTGTATATTTGTGTAAATGTATGTTTCAGTTATCACTTGTTTCCCTTCTTTTTCTGCAAACAGCTGCATCACACTATGATGATGAAAAATCCAATTCAACGCTGTAACTCTTCAGGATGCACAGCTACAGACCGGCTCACTCAACCACTTCGGCAACGTGATATTGCCTGGACGGGAAGTGAGGCTTGAGCTAATCAAACTATCTCTACAAACATGACACATGGTCTGCTAGGTTCAGTATTCATGAGCTAATGTAATAGCATTAGATACGGACACATTTCAGTTTTAGATTAGAACGTGTCCAATTTAAGAAGTGTCATGAAAGTTGCTTGTTCCCTGATGTACTGCATAATGTTCTAAGCAATTTGCAAGAAGGGCTTGCAGGATTTTCAGAAAAATGGACGCCTCTGTGGAACTGGTGTGTGTGAGAGTACCTGGTCCACAGACAGTAGACTTGATGCCAGTCTGCTCCAGATTAGGAACTCTGTTGATGGCACCCTCAATGTGTTGCGTGAATATATCCCAGTCCAGGTCGAACAGGCTGAAGGCGAAATCATCAGACACCTGGGAAATAAAAGACAGCAAAAGTGTTTGCCGGGACTTTTTTAATATTGGCAAAATACAAGAGTGTAATTCTTCAAAAGCGGCTGCTCATGTTTGGATGTTTTTAAGGATCATTAATTTCAGATTTTTACACAAAAACCATCCAGATTTTTAAACTGGTTTCACATGGATGTTATGTTCCAAGTAAATAATGCATCTTGCTGCAAAAACACTTCGCAAAAGGGTGTTCTTACAGGGAGCACATCTTCCATAGTGACAAAGTGAAGAACAGTTGTGAGGAAATGCAACTTAGAAAAGATAAGTACAAATAAATAAAAGGTTAGATTACAGAGTCAATATCATCGAGACTGATGTGCTCTTTTCCCTTGTTCTTCCTCAACACTGTCCAAGTCACCACATGTGACTGTAGACCCCCAACTGTGGGAGTAAGTCACACTCACTGGAGCCACAGCACAATCCCGTAACATCTGTTGAATCGACTCTTTCTCACCAGGGAACCAACATGTGTCAAATCCCTCTCAGTTCCCTGTCCAAGCTTTAATTTGCTCCCATCTGGACCTCTGCAACTCCCTCCTTGTCGGCCAAAAATGGAGCCTTTAGCTCCTACAACTCATGCCTTTCAGTGCCGAACGCCTTTGCCTTAAAATGTTCCCCTCCTACACTAATCAGACTGACTAAGGGCGCTCAAATTGAAAAGTCCAGCACAACAGCCTGTGCTCTCTGAGATTATATCAGTCTGGCATTTCTCCCTATATGCTGGTATTGATCTGGTCACCCCTCCACTTGAACTTCTCCATCTTGGTTCCTCAATGAGTGAAATTCAGTCTCTTACTTTCAGAGCGTGGCTGTGTTTCTGAGTCAGTGCAGACATATCACGCTGGTTAACAGCATCAACACACAGTCTAAAATCTTAAATACAAGTGATTCTTTCAGTTAGAAGTCTGCAGTTAGACAGACTTGCTGAGGGAGAAAAGAGTTCCTATGGTTTACAATTAGTTTGGATTAGGACTTGAATGTCACAGGGATGTGCACGCTGACAGCAGCTCCTTTCATCTGAACAAAGAGTTTCTGCATTATTACCGAGCACTGACACTCAACCAGAGTATCTGAGGAGCAGTGCTCTTTGTCCTAGACACCACACTTCTCTCAATCCCTCCCAAGCCATCGATCCCGCTCGTCTTCACTCAGTAGGCATCCTCCATTCTCTCCGTCTCCCTGCTAATTCTCCTTTCTGTATCTCCTCTTTCTTCCTCCATTCGCCTCAAGACATCAAAGCAACGCTCAGCTGCAGAACGAGAACAAAAGAAGCTGCTTCTGCACAAAGCAATCCTCTAAAATGTAAAGACCACTGAGGAGTCTGTAGACAGGCAGGCAGCCAGACGGAAAGTCATGAAGTTAATATTATCAGTGCTGCTAGATAACTTCTATTAAAAACTGAGATATCTTTTGTAAATGTATTTCATTGCGAGGCTCATTCTTAAACATGAACAGGTTGAATAGAGCAATCTTTACTTGTTAATGGTACGAAACCAGGATTGCATTGCATTGCACAGATTTAAAGAATAAATAAATAAATAAAACACCAGAAGAGGAAAAAGAGCGAAGATGCCTGCCACCAAAACCGGCCAGCCGAGTTAACACGCTGCTCTAAAAACCTGTCCTTGAGAGACAGTACACATCCATTAAGACCAAGACCACCTGTCGATTTAAAAGCTTATATAAAGATCATTCTCTAAAGTCAGCCGCCCCTTTAAAGAGTCCGTCTGTGCCTGAAAGAACAGCCTGTGCAATTACTTATTATACTTGCCAAAAGAGTTGTTAAAGACATATTTAAGTTTTTATATTCCAATAAAAGCAATTTCACCAGTAGTGGAGCTAAAAATATTATACATACTGTATATATATTGTTGGTGGTGCTGAAGGAGCGGCTATGGGGTTTGTTAAAATCAATGGGTTTATTGCCTTTGGAGCATATGCTATGCTCATCAATATGTTTGTTACGCTGAAATGGATAACAACACATTGCTTTTTAAATGCAAATTCGATACCGAGCCCTGCCCAGGGTACTTACCAAAAAACACTGAAGCCATTAGGCCCTTCCATTAGTGTGGAAATACACACATAAATGAATTTCTATTCAGTATACCAACCTTGCCTCAATGCAACCACAGGTACAGTGTTTACTGTACACTGCTTGTTGCATGACTTGCAATGTTGCAACCACTTTTTCTATGATTATATTTTTATTTTGATACCAAAAGAAACATTTTTAATACACTTATTTCTTTTCTTGTCTTCAGTTGGATGAGAGGATTGATGATACCACTCTCGTTTCAGCTCACAACTCCCCCTATAAACCACAAATTGTCACTGTTGCATTTTTCTTCATGTACGAATTAAACAAATGAGATATATTGTGTCAATAAGTCAGCTTTTAACTATTAGGTAGGCATTCATACCTCTGGAGAGAGCCAGGCTAGCTGTTTACGCCGCCTCTAAACTAATAATGCATCCGGAGTCCGGCTACATACTTTAAAGAAATTGTTCACATTTTCAAGAAATAGGCTTATTTGCTTCCTTGAAACTCTTATGTTTGTACTCTGAATATGAAGCTAGAACCAGAAGCTGGTTAGCTTATCTTAAAACAAAGACTGGAAACACGAACAGACAGCTACCAGCCTACAGTATATCCAAAGACAACCTCCAACCAAACGACAACTTCATTTCACGTGTCACTTTTACACTTTTTGGGATTAGGTGTAGTGAGCTTTAGAAGTGCTGATAGAAGCACTTATGAACTGTAGCAAGAACCAGGCTAGCTACCCCTACTTGCAGTTGTTATGCTAAGCTAGGCTAGCTGCTTCCTGACTACAGACATAAGAGTAGCATCACTCTTCTCCTCCAACTCTTGGCAAGAAAGCATCCTAATATGTCATAAATATATAAAATTACAATGCTCAAAAAAAATTAAGAAAACACTTAAATCACACATCGTATCTTGATGAACAAAATATTCAAGTTGAAAATCTTTATTGATATCTTCATTGTGTAATTCCTCAAGAACAAAATGATGTAAGAACGGTCAATGGAAACCAAAATCATTAACCTATAAAAGGTGATAACGTCCCAGAGGTTCTCAATGTGAAGGCTAGTCAATAGCAGCAATGCCTTACTGATCCAGGAACTGCCTACATACTCTGGCCACATGAGGCCGGGCATTGTCCTGCACCAGGAGGAACCCTGGGCCCATTGCACCATCATAAGGTCTAACAATGGGTCTGAGGATTTCATCCTGGTACCTAACAGCGGTCAGAGTACCGTTGGGTAGCACGTGGAGGTTTGAACGACCCTCCAAGGATATGCCTTCCTAGACCATCACGGACCGCCAAACCGGTCACGCTGGATTGCAGGCAGCACAACGTTCACCGCGGCATCTCCAGACTCCTTCACATCTGTCACGTGTGCTAGTTGTAAACCTGCTCTCATCTGTGAAGAGAACGGTGTTCTCTGGCAAATGCCAATCGAGCTGCACAGTGCTGGGCTGTGAGCACAGGTCCAATTAGAGTATATGGGGGCACTCATGCCGCCTTCATGGAGTCTGTTCCTGACGGTTTGGTCAGAAACGTGCACACGAGTAGCCCACTGGAGGTCATTTTGTAGAGCAGTGCTCTTCCTGTTGGAGCAGATACCGGTCCTGCTGCTGGGCAAACAGCAAACCTTCTTGCAACGGCTTGTGTGGATGTGCCATTCTGGAGCAGCAGGACTACTCATGCAACCTAAATGGACTGCAGGTATCGCCCTCATGCTACCAGTAGTGACAAGGGCACTAGCAAATTGCAAAACTAGGGGGGAAAAAAACGATTTTCCTGCGCCGTCTTGCTGTTGCTTCCACCTGTTGCCGCTTTCATTTGCACCAAAGCAGGTGAAATTGATTCACAATCGTTTACGCCTTCGAACTGGACAGATCAATATCCCAGAAGTTTAATTCACTTGGTGTTATACTGTGATGATTAAGTGTTCCCTTCATTTTTTTGAGCAGTGTAAATTATGATATTGCCACTTTTACTTACTGAATAGCTCCTTCCACCACTGGGAGATAGTGAACACACACACACACACACACAGTTGTATTAGTCCTGCTATGAACACAGTTTGACCTCCATGCTAATACAGCAGCAAGAACTAAAAGAGAAGAAAAACAGACTAAATAAGAGACTGGGTCAAACTGACAGAGACTATGTAAACAGGATTAAACTTTACATAGTTCTCAATTGAAGTATTTGATTTTATGCCAAACAAAACTGATACGCACGTAGACAGTCAATACGTAAGGTTTCAGGGTCTGGAAGCTATCAATAGGGAATAACTGTTCCTCAGACAATATTCAAGCTTACCTCATCCCAGAAGATGGGGTTGTGTTCATAACCCCCCACAGACAGGGCGTCACCTTGGAGGCGCAGGTACACCGATGCATCATGGTCCCGGACGTTTGGCATGTTCTGCAGCGAGTGAAGATTAAAGTGGAAACATTCAAAAACATGAATTAGTCCAAACTAATTGTGTTTCACTGACAAAATGATGGGCAGATTCATGTTCATGAACAAGAGGAGGATGAATTATAAGAGCTTCAATCTACATCGAAGAGATCACTTTGTTTGATTGGCAGTTCGAAGTTCGGAGTTGAAGCTGCACCAGAAAATGCTTGCCATTCAAACCAGATAATGAACTAAACTTGTGATCAATTAGAATAATTGTGCCATTTTTCTTTTAGGTTTGATAATAAGATTATAGACCCAGATTCTTCCATAGTATTTTGTGCTTTTTGTTATTGTAACCAGAGGCATACATATAGAAAAGTGTATATAATACGGGACATAACAACCATAAGAGTCTTTATCTACAGCTCCGGTGGCATACCATGACGTGCCTTAACAAACCATAGAGCTTCTTTACGTATGGTAAGGCAGCTACTGACACACCATGAAATCTTCTTTCCAAAACACAGCAGAGAGAAGCATTCATCCCCTTGAGTCGGAGTAAATATTCTGGGAGAAGTGTCTGCCGAAACAGTTACACTTTACGTGTGTCGTGTCATTTGTATTCATTCCGTGGGGAGTGCTTTTCATTCCAAAGTCAACTGGCTCCGTGGGTACAAAACCAAAAATACCAGTGAACAAGCTGACATTTGGAAACAGCACGCTACATATAATAACAGCCAAAACTGTGCCTTACTCTCTCTTCTGTGCCGAGTACAGTCAAGCTGCTCGCTCCATGTGATCACCACTGGACTTCGATGCACTCTGTCCTTCGTGAGCTCACAGATATAAACCCGTACAGCAGTCTCCAGCGAGCGTTTTTAAATTCAAACCCACCACAGCATCGCAATGTATTCACACACACACACACAGTCATGAGGTCAGCGTGAGATGTTTGACCTGACAAGTCGCACACCCTGGTGGGAACAGATTTCCCGGTGGCCTCCGACTGTGTCATTTTGTGCGTGTGGGCTGACGTCTGTGTACATGATGTAGCAGTAATGCTGGTTAAGCTGCTCTTAAACTACATAACACAGAGAAGCTCTGACAGCCCCCCTAAAAACCACCGGCCTCTAGAGGACGAGCACAGTTATGCATGTGTACACTGACTAAAGCTAACGCACAAGATTCACAAGCAAAGGGAAATTTACACAAGCAATGTCAGACATGTGGTAGATCTGCATACAGAGGCCTCCCCCCCCCCCCAAATACACATATGATCAGCATTAAAAACGATACAAACAAATCATTCCCCCTTTCTCTCTTACACAAATAAGCACACACATGTCACTAATGGCATTCTGGACCATTAAAGGTGGAACTCTGTAATGTCACAGTGCCCCCTGCAGGTCAAAAAGAGTTAATACAGACAGATGAAGGGATTTACACAAACACAAGTAGCACAAATACTGTGTTTGGCCCAACATGATTAAAAATACATCTTAGATACAGATTTGTACACCAGAGGACATGTTGTGTCTCTATTAAAGTACCCTGTATGGGCCCCATAAACCAAACAAATGACAGAATAGAGCCGTTATAATCAGGAGCCACCTCTGTGATTGATTGATTATATTTTTCATGCAACAGATCATGAACCACAGTGAGGCTGTTCAGGTATGACACATGGAGGTCCTACCTGTATGCCTTCAATTCTCTCTGTCACCACATAGGCGTGATGCATTGCAACAAGAGGCACCTTGACTCCAGCCATTGCCCCCAGCTTGGTGGCCCACACACCTGCATGTAACACACGGAGACAAAAATGTCAGAAGAACGCCACCTTTAAATGTAGATGAATGCAATTTCGGGAAAAACACCTGTAAAATTGCACCAAATTGTTCAAATATCAACTTAAGTTACATCCAGAAAGCCTCGCATTGTGTCACAAAATATGTATTTTACATGACCAATAAGACCAAAATGCATTTCATCTGTGGTTTTGTATGTTAGTTAGCTGTCTATCTTGTCTGAATCTCACCTGCACAGTTCACCACACAAGGCGTCTCAATGGTCCCATGAGCGGTCTCCACTGCCTTCACCCTCTTCACACCGAAGTCATCCGCCCGCACTTGGATGCCGGTCACAGGGCAGTTCTCGATCACCTGATTAAAAGACATAGATTAAAGATGATGTACATGCTCTGCTCCACCCTGACGAGTGGCACAGTTATTCAATCTAATATCATTCGAGCCCTTTTATCTGCTCGCTGAGGTTGTGAAAAAGAAGACTGGCCTAATGTTCCCCAACGCCGCTGTGACGGCAGTGGAGGTTCAGTCTACTGACTCAATCGCTCTCCTTTGACACAATTTTGCCTTAATAATCCTCTTCATATTCAATTCCTCAAAGACTACTACTACAGCATAAGACAAAGGTAAAATTGTTAATCGCACTACGTCTCTATGGAGGCCAAAAAGTCAGACTAAAGCCTGAAGTTCTAAAAAGGCTCGTCTCTAAATTTGTATACAGCGTATGTATAACAGTTCCAGTCTACTTTTGTTTGAAATGCACTATGAAAGCACTGACCATCAAAACTTCACTGCCATTCAAGACGTCATTTAGTTAGAAACAGCAAGTAATGTTTAGCTGTACACAAGGCTATCTACACTGGATTACCTTGTTCAGATATGGGTGCCATTGTTACACAGTACTGGCAGCTCACTAAACTGAATTGGCAGAAAGAAAAGCAGGCATTGATCTCGTCCACAAAGAAATTCAGAAAAGATGAGGTAGCCAGGAAATCAAGAATGAGCAGGATTCATAATTTTGTCAATATTATTAATCAAACATTATACTTGTTATTGTTGATCAGGCCAGAGAAATATGCTACTCTCGCACCCCTGATGAGTTGATTGAGTATGATTAATAGCGCTTTCATGTGGAGGTTTGAGTTTATCTCCAAGTATCGGCCAAACTTCATCCTTTAAAGATAAGAGGTCGGCCAAAGGAATAGGCTTGCATTCTGGAAACTGGGGTGGATCGACACCATTGTTGCCGCGGTGAGAGGAGCCCAAGGCCAAGACATGATTGGCCCGGACAGTGGCAACACTTGAAAACCCCAGGATGAACTAATTCTGAAACATTTTGTATACTGCTGGTCCAGTAGGACAACCACTAGTCAGCAGACAAGCGCTCGTTACCGTGGCTCCCCTGGCGGTGGCAGCTCTGGTCAGGGTGGTGCAGGTGCCTGCCGGGTCCATGGTGCCGTCTTTTGGTACATACAGGGTTCCGTACAGATCATCAACGTTCATCAGCGGATACAGGTCCTTGGTCTCCGCCGGTGACAGGACATGGGACTCGATACCATAAACTTTACCCAGCTAGAAATGAGGGGAGATGGCATTTTTTATTAGTTACGTTCTTCAGTAACAGGGATTCATTTTCCCCATTTAAAGATGATCAGTTCTTTCACCTTTATTCTACATCAAATGATAAATCTTTGCTTCCTGAAGCATACTGTATGAAGGAGGAGTTGAGTAACAGCCACTAGTAGCATATCATTAACTAGGTTTTAACTGAGGATAGTTGACCATAATATTTTGGCTTCTTTTTCCTGGCCGGATCAGTTTCACGCCATGCGTTGGGTAGGTGAAGTCTCATGTGAACTTTGAACTTCAAACACACGTAATCAAGGTAAACAAAAGCCTTTTCCCTGATCATGTGCGTATGTTGAGCAATTAAAATATGAACTCTGCTTTTAAAACCCCAGAGGAGCAGCTGAAAATATGTTTTAACCCATTGAAATGCAATTCTTAAAAACTGCTACTTTATTAGGAGCCTGTGGTGTGCGCACAAATCAAGTTTCTCTCAGGTATTGTTCTTCGGTAATTATGCCAACAGGGGTCATTACCTCAATAATACAATTATTTATGAGCCAATACCTGTTGGCAGCCCTTTAGCTGACAGAAACAATCAGTATTTGTGGTAACTTGGAGAAATCACAGTTGAATATAAGTCTTTACATGCACTGTAGCAGCCTGTTTATTGTTAAACTTTTGTTTACATGCTGTTGGCCAGTGATCATATGTATCTCCTACCTAAAAAACGATTTTGGAAGCGTGGATTTCTTTTGTGGAGCATTACTGAGATTTACAGCTTTTTGCTTGTAGCATACTTTTTTTTTTTGTTCCCAATGTGCCACTTCATGGAGGGAAAGTTCAATGGTATTTTATCACATGAAACAACCGTGATTCTTACCGACATGAGGCGCTTGTACTCGTCCAGCCTCTGCTTGTTGGAGGCAATGAAGAGTCCTCCGTTCTCGATCCAGCCTGTGTGGAGACCCGTCTCCTCCTCCAGGTCTTTGCTGATCACATTCCTGGTGTGGGCCAAGAGCTCTACCTCAACATCACTGGGACGGAGCTGCCACAGCAGGCCTAGTGAACACACACACACACACAGGCAGATTAACAAAAATGCATGTTCAGTGTGCAGGTCAAAATACAACTGTGAGCACTTTATCTGCAGAGACCTTATCAAGACTTGAAGTACAGGAGACATGGAAAAAAGATACAGTAGGTAGTGCAGAGAAAACGAGTGAGGGGTGGATGGTTTCAACAGAACCTGCACTACTGCACATAGAAGTCTTCCTTATTCTCCATATTCTATACGGTTCGTTACCTGCGGTGTGCCAGGTGGTGCCAGCAGTCAGTCGGTCTCTCTCCAGCAGAACTACGTTGGTCATCCCCATTTTAGCCAGGTGGTAGATGGTCTGACAGCCCAGACTGCCTCCTCCGATCACCACCACATCCGCTGATCTGAGGCAGGTAACTACAGGTGAGCTGAGAACACGGCTTTCAAAGTGGGATAAGGGGCGATGCTGTACTGATCCATTGCACAAACCCTCAATTTACCCAGTTGTGCGTTTATTCTTCATGCAAAAGCATCTCATCATGTAAGAATTCAAACAGAAGCTGGTCTTAAAATGCAAAAAACTACTGGAAGTCAACGGTCACTTGTGGTGCACACAATACAGTTAACACACATCCACCCACTGAGCCAACCTGGGTAAAGGTTTAGTGGGTCCAGAGGAGGCTCCATCCTTTTTCTTTAGCGTCTTCTCGTAGGGAACACTTTTTTCCTTGGTGGGCTCCGAGCTGTAGGACCGAGCGGTCGTCCGGCACAAGGGAGAGAGAGGAGGCCGCACTGTCGACACCACACGCCGAGCTGCGCGCCCAAGGAAGGCCATGGCCTCTGTGATCAGTCAGAGGACACAGAGAGGCAGAGTGATGCTGCAGAAACATCTGGATTGTATCCATGCAGAATATTTAAGGTCATAGTAAAGTTATGTACAATACAACATAAGTTATTTACTAAAAAACATGTCTGAACTTCAAGGCGACATAACAGTATATTCTGTATGAGTAAGACATGCCACACTATTTATAGTCAATAAATATGCAGAAAATAGTTTGTGTACCATTTCATCAAATTGAATTTTGCATCGTTTCATATACAATATGGTGGAAAGGTTCAAGCAAACTGGTGCTTTGAGATAATGTAGATAAACTCCAGTTCCAGTCACCAAACGCTGAAACAAATTTGGTTTTTTTTTCCATAGAGATCAAGGTTCACTGTGTCATATTATTACTAAAAGAAGATTAAGCTGCAACTTTAACAAGGTCAATGAATGACGGTCTGTGTGCAATGCCTTCCGCCATAGCATTACAGATCTGACATACCTTGAAGACTGGACTTGGAGCATAACAGCCCCAGCACTAATGATTATTTATTATTCTTTATTTAAGCGCTTTGAACTGCCTTTTTGCCGTGCTATAAACTAAATTGCCTTGACTTGTCTTTGTACTGACTAAACCCGACTACACATTCCCGGATCAAAAACGTGAGAACCCGGTTTAGGGTGATATTTGCACGGTGGCTGAATAGTTTCTGTGGACTATCAGCTTTACACGTTGAAAAAAAGTTTGTTGTTGGTGTTGCCTTGGTCCTCCGTTTTTTAGTTGTGAACTCTACATTTCTGATTGCGTCTTCACAACACCCGCTGTCGCTTGATTTTAGAAACGGTAATAAATTAGCACATACACGTAACATGCCCATTGAACATACAGCACGCGTTAGCCTGTAAACCCCACGTCCCAAAACAGCAGCCTGCGAGGATGCGAGCTGTAACTCACATGTAACTGCACAAACTCTGCAACATTAAGCCTCGATCACAGAACAACGTCACCAAACCTGCAGCTTCCACCGTGCAGAACCTTTGTTGCACAACAGCAGTTCGGTCTCCGCATGCACACTTACACTCGGTTCCGACTTTTACCGACTGTCCCAGAAAAATACACTGAAAAGATGAAAAAAAAAAAAAATAAAACAAACAGTTTGCAGAAAGACGGGATTGGAGTGATTAAAAAAATGCGTGTTAAAGCGTAGTAGTGGGGTCTGCAGTACAGCAGCTGTCGAGGTGAACTGCACCTCGCCTCGCGCATGTGGACAAGATCAGGGGGCAGTGTTGCCAGACCGGATTGACAGTTTCCAGCCCAATCACAACTTCAAGCCCGCCCAATTAAAAAAAAATCAGCCCAAATCAGAACATTGCCAGAAACCCGTGTACAACTTTAAAACCACGCGCAATAGAAAACACATCATAAGCACACAAAGCTTCATATTTGCATCACATATAAATATCCAACCCACAAAGCGCGCAGTCAGACAACCAAATACACAAATTCACATGTCAATAATGATGACGTCATGGTACTGTAAGTAGATTTGGATTCATCTATATTTGTTTGAAAATATATGTGGAAAGGTGTGTGTGTGTGTGTCTGGCATTGCATTACATCCTTTATCATTTTTATGGCTGCATTGTAAAGCACTTTGTAAATAATATTATTTTTAATATATGTACATGCACAGACACACTTGTGCTAATATGCCGAGTGCTGCTCAGCCCCCTAACTAATTTGGTGCAACGTCTGTGGGGGAACCATCCAGTTCAGATGTATACCAGCGGGTTACAATAGGTTTACGGTTAGTCTTTGGGACTCCCAGTTGAACAGAGCAGTGCAGAGTGGCCTGGCCACTTAACTTCTTTTCGACCAGTCAGCAGTTGGGTCTGAGCTGCTGTATGCACGGATTGGGCCCAGCTGGGAGCACATCACATCCTTAACAGCCTTCTCCTCACGTTTACTGATAGCGAAGCCCATTAGAAGACAAAGTACGAACAAAATAGTGATAGTATAGTTATCTGGATGTAACTCTGCCAGCACATGCTCAGCTCACATGCCCAGAGGGCTATGCACATACATAGATCTGGTTTTACAGCCAAGTAACATGAGATGAGAATGTAAATCCTTTATGGGAATGTTGAGCACGAAAACAACGCCATAGGAGAACGACAAGAAGTCGATTAGTTGTTTTATTTAGATTCAATTATATAAACTGTGTGTGTTGGGGGATGTCAAGGGTAGCAGCTGTTGTTGAGAAGCCTCACAGTCCAGAGACCAAACCAAGCAGAAGTGGAACACAAGACATCATGTATGAAGAGCTTGTATGTGTGAGACATTGAATAGATGGTTGGAGTAATCTTGCAGCAGGGGAATAAAGGGTGAGATGAGATTTTTTTTTTTTAAACGACCCTCCGTGCCTCAGCAGCACAACGTTATGAAACCTTATGCCCTGTATCACTGAGCCATATGCAATGCTCTGCTTGCAAAGTTGACCTTGTGATTGCCCAACTCCAAGCCAGCAGCCAATAAGGCGCTGAGTTTAGGTTCCCTCCTGTGAGAGGACGTTCTCTCCTGTTCATACAGCCTGGATCAGGAGAGCTAAAACTAAGAGCTGCAGCCAATCCTTCCATTTTATCTGTGTGTGTGTGTGTGTGTGTGTGTGTGTGTGTGTGTGTGTGTGTTCTGGCTGTCTACAGTACACCAACCTTTGACCTTTATTGTCTTCTTTAAAACCCTTTCATGTAGTTGAATAACCAAGTTGCCTAACTAGTAACTAAGTGCAGCATGGGATGCACATGTACACACACACCTTTACATGTGCAAGTGTGTGTGCTATGCTTATGCAAATAGCAAGCCTATCCCGTGTATGTTGTGACCTTTCTTTAGCTACATGTCATTCATTCTGACATGTGACATGGTGTTCCAGAGGGAAATATTTAGCACAGCTGTAGGCCTAGGGGTAATATACATATAAATACACAAACTCCTCAAATTACTTGTATACATCAGGTTTTACTGGTTCCTAAGAAGACTGGTCATATATTCTTGCCAATGCATTTGACTGTTGAACACCAGTGACTTCACGAAACAATACGACTGAATACACATTATGTGGTTTGACTTGTTACACCTCATTGTGACAGAACAGACAGCACTGCTCCTGAGCTACTAAGATATTTTGAAAATAATTGGCAGAAATTGAGAGTTCTCTGTTAGATATATGTGAAATAAGAGTTATAAAGATTGTCACTATTATGAAAGTGTATGAATAAAACAACTATGCAAGTGGTCACCCCTTCTCTTTGGGTACATTTTTTGAGTCAACAAAATGAAAAACTGAACCATCTGGTGGTGGATTTCTGTCAATGCAACATCTGGAGGTACTTTTTTTTTCAAATGACAATATACTTAAATACGTCTCTGTCCACAGAAAGCTTGGTTTATTAACTAATACAAAACAACCACAATGACAATGAGAAATACAATTTATGTCAGAAAGGTTTGCTGTTCAAGTGTCCGAACATCCTGTTTTATAACATCTGAATACAAATGTGTTGCTCAAAGACACAAACACACAGAGGCTTTTGTCATAAAAGCGATTGCAATTTGCTTGCTTTGCATCATGTCTTGCGACTCATCCATCATCAAGAAACACCCGACAAATAAATTAAGAAATATAAAGGAAAAGATACACTAATAATAACAGCAAATAGATACCTAAAAACCTTTTCATCATAAATGCTTTTCACGGCTAACGAATACAAAAGGTCTAGTATAACTGATCATCATCATTTAAATCCATGAGGGGCATCAGAATTACATCATCAGGTACTTGCATTGCTACCCTGTGCAAATGTCCAAACATTCATTGACTTAAGGACACCAGTGATGCTACAAAAAGGTTATCAAAGGCTGTGTTTTAATAGATTACGGTTTTAACAGTATTGCATGGCTTGGCAACAGTTTGGGTCCAATACAATAAATAAACTGGGACACTTTTGGATTGTTTTGTGGAAATGGTCTCTATGCCGTTTATCGACTTTTTCATTTTTTAACATAATATTTAGCACAGCAAAGCAGCTGGTTTTTCCCCCAAAAAAGTAGCAGCATTCTGCAAAAGCTGACACCAGGAGTTCACATCTCAACATTCATGATTGGTTTTATGCAACTATATCCCAAAATGACTTGTTTATTTCAAAAGATGTGGTCTAAAGTAATCACAATACATGTTTACTGGTTTTGAAAACACTTAAGCGTAATACGCGTTAGTTGGAGTGTGAATATGTTGTGGTTTTAGCTCAAGAATATAGATTATGTTATATCATTTTTAAGTCTATATAAATACAGTTTAATACTTCCAAAAACATACAATTAAAAAGCCAGAGTAGAATGACCTGGTGGTTGTAGAATTGGGAGTGCTAAATAAATATTATACAAACTCTGACCTTGAAATCCAATTTCTGTGGCTAAAAGTGAAAAATATGAAAAAACAGCCACAGAGGAGATGGTGGTCTATGTCAGTTAATCTATGAATGACTTAATATATATCAAAACACGTTATAGAGGCTGAAACTGTTCAAATGCAAACATTCAATTAGTTTGTTCCACTAACAAAATACTCCCTTAATATAATCTGGTACCACTGAAACAGTCTTATACAGTCCTCTAGAAACCATGAGGCACATCAGCTTTAAAACTGTTATAGAAGCCAATGGAAATATCAATTAGGGTCAGTATAGCTGTGGGTTAAATACAAGTGTTTCTCTTGATGGACAAATGGAGAAATGGATAAGCAGACAGATATACCAACAAAGGGAAACAAAGAAATCATATCAATAACAATAGACTTTTGTCCAAACTTGCCAGGAGGTGTGAACAGTGCAGCTACTGGAGCCTCAGTCAGCGCCTGTAAAGTCACCTCTTCCCTGTCCTATTAAATGCTGTCCAATTAACATTATAAACATGCAATCATCACAAGCACACAAACCAACACAAGCATACAGAAAAAAAAGCTGTTGTTATCAGCCAAACAAACTGTATAAACTCTCATATTAAAATGTCTGAATTAAAGATAAAAAAGAGTCTGAGGGTGCACTGACATCTGTAGAAGTATTAAAAGACATTTCTTTACAAACATCCTCAATTAAACATTGTCCCTTATGTTGTTTTCCACCAAAAAGATCCTCTTACGACAAATTCTTGCTGACATGCTTTGAAATGTCCAGTTTAAATGACACCGGGCATGTCGGTGGCGCGGCCGAAAATAAAGTCTGGGAACACTTTCTCTCCTCAGCATCTGTCTCTCTGACCTTGTGGCCTTTTGACCTGCAGGTTCTCCACGGCTACGTCTGCTCCGCACTAAAGTTCATCCTTGTAGGTCGCTGACAACACACCGGCTGGCGGCGCAGCCCCTTTCAGGGTCTTGTGGGAACCCCTCCAATCGGTGCGCACAGCGTCGTCGTCCCACAGAGTCGACGTCTCCGTGTCGCTCACCCACTGGGGATCGCCGGCGTAGTGACACGGCTGGACCACAAGGGGGCGTGTACTGAAGGCGTGTAAATTTCTGTTGGTGAAATGGGACTTGTAGTCCTTACTGCAAAGAGAGAACAGGGAAAAGAGATTATATAGATTTGATGTGGTTCATTCTTTAACATATATCTAGTACGTCACAAAGACAAAATATAAGTCCTGCATCAGAGATATAATATTAGTGCACAATAATATTGTTTTAGTCAATATCACTGATATTTTATGATGGATTTGGAATTCACTGATTTGACAAGAGATGGAGACAGAGACAGATTTCCAAAGACAGTTCAGTTGCTCTTAGCGTGAACGGGCGACAGCAGGACCGATGTGTGGTGTGCGGTCGCTGTGCATTCTTTGCCGACTAGTCAAGCATATCGAATTAGAATCACAGAGGTGAGAGAGAGAATAGAGAAAGTGGGTTGGCTGTAAGCCAGTTTTGCACACATGATGGAGCACACAGACACTGCCAAGCCTTCTGGTTTGCAGGCCCTTCAGCCCAAGGTGCATTTCATCTCTTACAGTCAGCGCCCCATATGTGTCTCAGTCAGTCTGCTATGTGGGATGATGAGAAAAGTCGTTTGACGGAGAGATTAGGGTTAGAAATTGGGTCGGGGCTGCAAAGAGATGCAGACAATGAATAATGAAAAAAAAAGAGATTCTTGAGGTGAAGTGTATATTTTATAAAACTTCAGAAGATGACGCAATGAATGCACGTGACAATGTCTTTATATTAAACCACAAACAAACCACAAATTCAATCAACCATCTTGCGTGAGTTAAGTGGGGGAAGAGGAGGAGTTAGTGTGGGCTCAGAAAGAAGAGTGTTGAACATTTTTTCGAGTGGTGGGAGGACTTAAATGTTGCCGTTTTAAGACAACCTTGGCTGGACCACATGTGACGCCAACATGAATATAAGAAAGTAAACTAGAGTCTACAGCCACGCTAGCAGCTCAGTGAGGCTGCAGTTTGGGCACAGTGGTGCTTTAAGTACAGTGCTAATGTTGGCATGCTAACGTGTCACGATGACAATGCTAGTACTCTAATGTTTAGCAGGTATAATGTTTACCATGCTGGCGGTCTTAGCTTAAGGTGTTAGCATGCAATCACTTGCTAATTGGCACTAAACACAAAGTACAGCTGAGGCTGATGATATGTCATTAGTTTTGCAAATGGCAAGTATTGAACAAACTAACATTTTGATGGCACTTATTGAAAGGTTAAGGGGTCATCAAAGTTATTCCCGCATGAATGTCGGTACCATTTCCATTACCTCATCTGAGAATTTTCAGTCTGGACCACAGTCGTGGACTGACTGTCAGACCTGCCGACAAGCCATACCAATAGCGTGGCTAAAAAAACAGCTGCCACAGACACATCTGTATCCCCTCTGGCTGTTAAAGTATCTGGCAACCACACTGTCCACTTTGCCCAAAATTCAGACAATCATTCTCAGAAAGACACGCTGCCATGAAACCTTCACATCATAAGGAGAACAAAATGTTCACAAAGATTTAAGTCCGCCGTTGAAATTTGGTGTTCTAATTCAGCACGACAAGCACTGCATTAAACTGACAAGAATAGAGAGTATGGGCAAAACGGACTTTTTCCAAAGAAACCACAGACTTCACTATACTTCTTTAATCTATCAGCTCCAGGCTAAATATATAGCACGTATGCAAGTTTAGGCAACTATGGGAAGAATGTTTGTGGCAGTTATGAAGTTACTTTCAGATTTATAGGTCTGGCGGGGAGGTTGTGGAGTGCTGAAAAACAAGTTTTATCATAAAAATCGCTGAATGTGAAAAAGACTGATACAAAACAACTACAACTAAATCATTTCACCAACATGTTCGTCAAGATTTAAACAAGAAAAGTATGAGGTGTGGATTAATAAGGTGTATTCAGTGCTGTCGTCATACATACTTGGGATGTTTGTCATACATGATGGGGAGGAATTCATCAACAGGAAGCATCTTGGACAGCGGCTCAGCGTTGAGCAGTTTTTGGGCTCCCTGCAGGGAGATGGCGTAGGACAGAGTCCAATACGAGTAGTCGGCCATTACCAAGTTGTGAACGTTCTCCACCGCCTCCTCCTTTGTGGGATTCACCTGCTTCCTGCCAAAGTATCTGCAGCACCGTTAAGCCACAATGAGAAACAAAGAGGAAGAAGGATGAAGAACAAAAAAAACAACAACAACGGTGGAGAAGAAATGAGGCAATGTCTAAAACATCAGAGTCCAGAAATCTGCTGCAATGCTGATGTTATTTCTTGCCACATGTGTTGGAAATCATTTCGGAAGTACTGTCTTTTTTTTTTTTTCAGCATTTGCTCTGCATGTGTGTCTAACCATTTCCAGAAAGTCACGCAAACACAATACACACATAGAAAGAAGCTATCTTCCTGCTGATAGATAGTTTCAAAATGCCTTCGTTGTGTGTCTGAGGTTTTGTCTAATCCTCTCGGTATGATTTAGATTAAAAACATTTGTTTCGATGTCCTGCAGAGACCTTAATCACAGAAACACACACACACACAAATGAGTGATGTGCAATGTATTCCCGGATGTGAATTTTTCCTTCCTCTGACCCCATTCCTCCACACACAGCATACTTTTGAGCATACTCATCCTAAACCTCACCCATCCCTGCCAAAACAAGGACTGTGTGAATGAAACGTGTCCATCTTACATGATGTCCCAGTCCAGCTCCGCCTGCTCCACCTCCTCCATCAGTCTGACGACTCGTCGTTTGAAGTTGGCCTGGAAACGAACGTCGTCTTCAAGGACCAGTGCCTTCTCCATCTGCAAGTCCACCATCTGAGGAGAAAAGGGAGGAAAATATGAACTTAGCATGTCTGGAATGCATGGTATATTTAGTACGCTTGTGTTCTGTTTTGGGTCCATTTACAAGTTGGAAAAACCCAAGTCGAAACCAAAAATAAAAAAAACGTTATCTCCTTATTTGTAATAGCAAAGACAAAATTACAAAATGTCTGAGTAGTTATTAGTTTATAGGTAATTATCTACATGGCAATATTTGGACTTCTTGGAATTTCAGTCTTCAAATTACATTTTTCATTTATTTAGAATTTATCTATACTTGAAAATGTTATCAATTGCAGTGAATGCCATTTAAAAAACATATGCAAGGCTTTGAATTTGATAAACAGATTTGATTGGAGTTCCAGAGAAAAATCCTTCTATCCAATCCCACCTCTCGATCAGAATGCCATCCTTCATCCTCATGATTATATTATCTGTCTTGCTCTCACTTTCAGTCATACCAATAAAGACTTCCATGTATCATGCGTGTGTCTTCTCACCTCCTTCCAGATGAAGTAGTGGCTGAGGAAGCAGCCCACCTCTCCTTTGGTTAGGGTGCGTCCAGAGAACGGGTCATAGTAGCCTGGCAGCAGGTCAACACCCAGGATCTTTATGTCACTGCTGTTCAGTGCACTGTGCACGCACACACACACACACACACACACACACACACACACACACACAAACATACAGGTGTTATAGTAATTATATTCCCATGAAGGGAAGGGGGCAAGAGTAAGGGGAAAAGAGGGCGGTTGGAAATGAGGCCATGTCAATGAAACCTCAGATTCTGGAGCAACACATTTAAAACGTTTAACCTTGTACAGATAACTGAATGGCCTTAATAAAGAGGACATTCACAATTTGCATCGAATACCAGAATATTATCTGGGAACCCAATGCCAAGAATTTAACACAACTATGAGTTGATGTAACAGCACATTTCTGTAAGGAAATGTCTTTCCTTCTCACCAACCACTCTCCAATCGTCACTTTATGTCAGCATCTCCTCATGTCGATATTGATTTGTCTCTTTCTATCTAAGCCAGTTGAGTGGTCTCGCTGTATTCATTCTTTCCCCGAGAGTGTACTCACTTCCCATCCACGGCGTCGACCACCTTGACGTCAATCTCGAGCTCATTCAGAGAGAACAGCATCCGGTCTCTACGGTCAAGACGCCGCCGCAGGTTAATCAGATATATCTGAGGAGAGGACAATTAGTTGTTAACTGCATATCATTACTGACATGTATGTCATTAACTCCCTCACGTCTTTAGACAAGTCTGTACTTTCTTAAACTAAATTTCTTCAGATTTTGATTCAGAGTATGCTTCATGCTTACTCTGAATGATAAACACAGCCTAAAAAGACAAAAAAAACAGATGCTGCGACTACATTGTTGGTTGAAAACAAATGTCTGCTTCTACCAGAAAAACAACGCGGTGTCTCTTACCTCATTAAAGCCCATGAGGTCTCTCTGTTTGGGGAACATATGGACGTATCGCGAGGGGCGCATTGGAGGGCCATCAACTGTTTGACGAAGAGGGAACACACGTTACAAGAGAATAATCCAACATAACAAAGCTGAACCAACATAAAACACTGTGTCAGTTTGTTTGAGTTGTATTCCCCGTCAGTATCTGTCTATATTAATATTAATATTGAATACAAACTGCTCTTACTCATGGACTCAAGTTGGACATGGACAAAGTTGAGGCGATCATCTTCCAAGGTTTGGTGAGGTTTGGCCGGGACGTTCAGGTAGCCGTAGCGCTCCTTGTTACACAGATACATCTGTACCTCTGAGTGGCATCAAAGACCAATCAATCAATGAATTAATTCATAAACGAGACATTCATTGTGTACCATCTTAGGTTTCCCCTCCAAAACACATTATTCTACAGTAAAGAAGGTACGTTTGTGGATTTGATTGCAAACACATAACCACAAACAAGCGCCGACCGACCTGCAGCCCGGCAGGAGAAGGCGAACACGATGATGTCGTCGTAGGGCCACGAGTAGTCCTCGTGAGGTGGGAAGAAGGCCAGTTTCTTCATGCCTGCCTTCCTTAAATCCAGCAGCATGGTGGAGTGGATCATTGGCACCGGGAAGCAGCCCAGTCTGTGCCGCTGGCGGGTGGGGAAATACTCTGCTGTTCGACGGTAATATCCCTTAAAAGACAGAGACGGTGTCAGGCACCCATGTGTTGGAGGGATCTTGATATAAAGAGGTCATTTTTATGTGATGACTATGGAGACATGGGCAGCAATGACTGACTTTTCCCTTCACACTGGTTTTGTTTCTCTCTCATGTGTTCCCTTCCAGTAGATCACTATCAAGTCCACACTCACCTGTGGCGTGATACCGCACCAGTAGTTGGAGTACGCTCCCTGAGAGTCTAGCATGGGAGCAATGGCTGACTTGTTCTCTGCCATCATCAGGTTGAGGGTTTCGGGGTTGGTGAGGATATTGTCTGTGTCAACGTACTGAAACAGAGACACAGAGGAGACCGAGGAAAGAGAGGAAAAACAGGAGAGTGATTGTGGAGTCATGTCTCTGGAACAAGAGAAACGTTTTCTTGGATGAAATAGCAGCAGCAAAGAGGGGAACAAATGGAATCGGATAAATCAAGGGACGGAGCTGACTTGAATCTTATCGTCACAAGAAGATGTATCTTATTATGTACCAGGATGTAATCGGCCCAGCGTTTCCTGGCAAAGTTGATGGCCGCCTGCTTCAGCTTCATCACATACTCGTATCTGCTGTTGGGCCAATGCTTAGGACCCGACTCTCCTGCGTAGGACCTAAAACAGAGAGTTATAATAAAGACATTATAGTATATTGTTGCCATCTTCTCATATCTCATAATTTACTACTAACTGAATTAGGCTGAATGGTTTCAACATATGATAAGCTGTGTATACGTCTATACACAGCTTAAAATACAGCTAGGCTGACAGTTTAAAGAGTTCAGTGACTGTAAGCAGATTAGCAGTCAGACTGTATGATTGGCATGCACACATTATTTCCAGTAATGGCCTCTTCAGCTCAGACGGATGTCCACACAGTCAAGGCGTATACGGACAAGCAGAGGCGTGCTGCATCATTCTTTATTATGCAAAGTGAAAAGGTGTGTTATCTTTAGGCAACCGAGTGGTTAATAGTTGCACTACAGAGGTCATAAAAGCTGACTTCATGTTGCTTCGGACAGTAAGATCGGCTTAGATCTACACAGGACCAACAGGATGTTCGCTTACCCAGACCCCTGCTGTGAATATAGAAGAATACATTCATATAGTTGGACTTACGTGGGCTGGTCCATCGGTCTCCACTCAACATAATGGTAGAATTTTTGCATGACGGTAAGCCACTCTTTCAGTATGGCTGTGGTGTTGTCTGCGTTGTGATCCGTGGCTGCCCTGAAGAGCACAGAGAGAGCAGGTGGTAAGATGTGTTTCAAATGCCGGTTTAATTCCAACACATCTTTAAGACGCATTAATAATAACACATGCTTGATCCGGCGGAGCAGCCTACAGTTACCATGTTATTGCATTATGATATTCCTTTCAAATATGCTTTGGATCTCTTTTTCCTTATACAATTCCAACTATTTCTTAAGGAAGCTTTCTGGTGGTATGAAAGTATTATGATTGGTCGGGTATGTCATTTGCTGGATAAGCTGAAAACAGACACACTGTTGTTATTAACAACTTCTCAATTGATTTTTAGAAAATGTTCTTTATTATGACACTGATATTGTGATATAAAACTACCCACACACACACACACTACTGTGAACACAACACAACTATACAAAGTACATATATCACACATTTACTGTGAATCCATCGCCATAGATCGTGTCATATAATTATCACCATCTATTTTATACTGCTATGCAACCCAGCAACAGATGGATCCAGTTTTATCAAATCAAACGATAAATGTACAAGCAGAATGGGTTTTAAATGAGACAAGGGGTCACTTTACGACGCATAAAACTACACTTAAGTACTCCACAGAGGCGTTTACTGCTAAAAAAAAACCTTCGAGGACAGTTCAGTTTATGGGTTTTAATCACTAATGTTAGTCCTATTTTCATTAAAACGAGTGCTAAGAAAGGGTATCAGTTACAACACGCTCTACAGGGAATAAAAAAAAAAAAAACTAACGCAGTCCACAGTAGGAAGCGAGTGCGGCGGAGTGAAAGGCTCAGAGGGAACAGGGGAGGAGGGGGTAGGACGCTGCTGCTGCTGCTTTCTCAAACTAATTTAAATGCCATTGACCTTTTGAACGGCTGCTACGGTGGGTTTAAACCAGAGGAGAGCCCTCTACGAACAGCCCCGGCGGTGCATGCAGGAGAACCCACCACACAGTGATGCGAGCTTTGGGGTAGTTGAGTCTCTCCAGAGCTCCGAGGTAGTACGGCAGGGAGTGAGCAGTGTTTCTGGCTAGAATGGCGATAACCACCGTAGGAGGCTGCATCCTCGACTCCTCCGGGTACATTTCCTCCGAGAAGTAGCCGTCCGCGAGGAAAACGAAGGCCCCTAAAACTAGAAAGTGCAGTAACATGGTGGAAGCTGCTTTCTGTGCTCCAGCACAAGCACGTCGCCGGGTGGGTGGACGCGTCAGCAGTCCAAGAAAAAGAAGGAGAAAAAAAAAAAAGGGTTTTCTCAAACGTTTCAACCCTCTCCACCCCCCACCCCCTCCCCGGCTTCTCGTACAAGCTTGCTCGCTTTTTCCAAGATCATATGCAAACGGAGCCAGAGAGAGACGACGTTACAACTTCCGCTTTGGCTCTGTGGCACAAGGAAAAGTCTGACACCGTTATCCAAAAGATGGAGGCGTGATTTGGCAACATTGTGTCTCTCTGTAAATCTCTCCACACTTATGAGATATAAACTGTGACGTATATCAGTTAAGATCCAGTCAGACAAACCTCTACAAACTAATACGTCAGCTTTGCTTAGTAATTCCTTCATGTGTCAAATAACAAAGAAACATCTGTTTTAATAACAATTTTAAGAGATGAGACATCGTTACTTTTTTTTAAATCAACTGCAGCTCTTTTCCCCATGTGACATTGTGTTTGCATAACTTGTGAATCAACAGATACATTATACACATTTAGGAGGCAGAGTTGGTCTTTACATGTATATAGCCTACACATTAGGCGTGACCATTTACTGTCATGTGATATAGTTGGTGAGGGAGATATCAGAGAAAGTTGGTGAACATCATCAGGCAGATGGTTGTTTCTGGTGTGTTCATCTCGGCTGTAGTTTCAGGGACTCACCAGCAGAGGGAGGATTGTATCCAATAGAAGGCCCATCACTCAGGCTGTCTGTCTGAGGTCTCTTATGGGTTTTCTTTGGGTAATGGTGGAATATAACTAATTACATTTTCTCAAATACTGCACATAAGTATTTCTGGAGTTACAAGTATTTACTAGTGTGTATGATCAAATAACAAAATATGATGCATCATTGCAAGTTAAAGTATGCGCAGTATAAAGCGGTTCAAATGTAATAATATAAAACGTGCATTCTTCATAATGACGTCATTTGATGCTTCAAGTTCATTTTCCTGAACATACTTGTAACTATTTTTACACTGTGGTGCTGCTACTTGAACTTAAAGGTGCAGTGTGTAAGATCTGGCCACCTGCTGCAAAGAAACAGAAGGCAGCATTTCACCTCGAGTAGGCCTACTGGGTCCACACAACCTAAATTTACAGTCATCGGATCGGGGGGGGGCAAAAAAGCCAGCTACGCTGAATTTGACCAAACTGCTGAAACTCTGAGAGCCGGTCGAAATAACACTGCTGGAAATTAACTGGCAAAAAACAACCAAGAGTTTTGTTTTGTCCTTCACGACACCAGGAGACTACTTCTCCCGGAGGAGAGCGAGCTGCAGCTCCGGCAGATGGACCTTTAGTTAGAAGAGCTGCAGCAACACAAATTCAGCCAATGTAAACACATTGCATCTTTAAGCATTCCCTCCATCACTGCGTTAATCACAATTATTGTTTAAGGCCTGCTGCGTGTCAAAAGCCACTCTGAGATCTCAAAGAAACAACACAGAGGTTGTTGTTGTTGTTTTTTTTTGCATTTGCTGCTAAAAGAGGAGCTCATTGATTACCTCACACTCTCTGTGGGGAACACACACTTGTGACGCAATTTGAAATTTCACAAAGATAACATGATAATTAGAAAGCAAAGACACACTGAGACAGGATCTGAGATAATCTAAGATGCTGGGATCTAAAACTGTGTTTGTGAAGGTGGGGTTGGGTGTCGGCATGTCTGGGGGGGATGCATGCCACAGGTGCAGGAGGGCTTCATGACTGAAATGGAGGCTTGATCAGTGAAACAAAGACAATCAATGGGATCGGTGTTCAACCTAATGTTCATTGGAATTCTTCAAATTGAAATAAGGAAGACTCCAAACAGAGCTGGGAGGGGGACCGACCACTGATTCAGTAGAGTCATGGTAGTTCTTAACAACAACATTGGAACGTTTCTGGTATTTCAAGAGGTCCCTCAAGATTTTAAATGCAACTTGTAATTTGTGATTGAGAAAACGGTCAGTTTCAAAAGGTTTAACGGGTAAGGCCGCAGGATTCAAACAGGTGTGTTGTGTTCATGTGTGTTGGGTCACTCAGTGATGGAACAAGGCCAACAGTAAAGGAACTTGCCAGCCAGAGATGAACAGGAATAGTATCATGGCTATAGCTTCCATTACTCACTTAAATGAATAGTCAGTCCACAGGTCAACAGATTCTACCAGATTCTCCCATTCAATAGTCTCCTCTATGAGGAGTATGTGGTACCTGGTATGTGCTCGCATCTCCTGCACACAAGGCAACAGGTTTTGCTGCAGTGGACCACCTTGAACCTCCTCAATGACCCTTGGAGGCCCCCTGCGGCCCATTTTGAGAAACTCCTTTGACAGTTGTGGTTGAGACTGATTTTCAAAAGAAATACGTGAACCCAGTCTATCCCAGGTGACATCCAGCAAGTTTGAATGATCTTAGTTTGTAGAGAACATCGTCACAAATGATTTTACAACGTGTCACATCCCTCTTTCCACTAACAAGGACCACGGCAATAACAATATGAGTTTCGAGAGGTTTAATGCGTGATGGAATGATTGTTAGGTTTAGGAAGCGGAAGGGGTAGAGGGAGAGGGATGTAGGGTAGGGATAGGGGGTAAAGGGATGAAGGGATGTAAGGGTGTAGGGAAGAAGAAACGAGGAGTGTAGAGAAGGTCGTAGAACGAAGGTTGGGCGAGCGATGGGGGACCGTTGGTGTCCGATGGCTGGCGGGAACTGGGGGAATGGAGACTGTAGAGTGGGGGCCGTCTCTTTGGAAGCTCTGGTGGTGCAGAGTCCCCCGTTGTTCCTGTAAACCTGCAAGAGAGAGAGAGAGAGAGAGAGAGAGAGAGAGAGAGAGAGAGAGAGAGAGAGGAGAGGGTTGACAAAAACGGGGTTGGGGGGAGGGATGTGAAAGCAAAGTCGAAGAGGAAGCGAACAGGTTCGTTGTGCTATACTCTGTGCGGAGGAAATTAGCTGTGTTCAGGGCGTGGTCCATGTTCCTGAACTAAGTTTATAAAACTCAATTTAGTAAATGACACGTGTTAGGGATTATAAATCAGATAGATTACACACAGTATCACTAAACTAACAATCTAAATTATAGAAACAATATCAAATCTGGCATCTCCAGCTGTCTACAATCACACTACAAGCGTATGCACGTGCATACAAGAAATTCGTCAGAAGAAAAATTATTTTCTAAAAATACATATTGGAGCAGCTTGGGGGGAATACAAAAACTCTTTTAACTAAAAAATGATAAAAATGTATAATTTTTCCAAAAGATGGGATGACACTTAAGATGAGGCATTGACTGGAAGTTTTACGGTGGTACATTTTTAGCTGAGAATTGAGTCAGGCTACATCTGTAATGAATTTAAGTATGCAAATAAGTTAGTGCTAATGCTCAGTCAGCTCAGCACTCGAGTGAAGATTCAAGATCAGAAGATGAGGTCGACTGTGAAGACGAGCAAAAAGAGGAGGGATGGGAGCCGGAGAAAGAGAATGAGCATGGTGGAAAGAATGGTGAAGAAACGGGGGAGCGGCATAAAGACGTAAATGTGGGTGGAAAATAATAAGCAAAGTGGTATATAATGAATTTCGACTCCTTTGGCGGGCTCTCTGAATAAACGAAGGCAGTCTTGGCGGACAATAGCGGGGTTGGGTTAAAGGGGTCGTTTGTGTGGACAGGTCAGGGGGGTTGAGGGTCAAATCTCTCCCATTCATGACACCCCAAGTTTTGCCACACTCACACACAAACATGCGCACACACATACGTATGTCAGGGGCACTTTCCCAGCGTTGGTTGCGGGGGCAAATCTGGGAAAGTTCAACCTCGGTTGCAATAACTTTTCACTGCGAGGTCAAGGGTGGAGATGGCGTTTGTTTGTGTGTGTGTGTGTGGGTGTGTGTGTGTGTGTGTATGTGAATTAAAGACAGAGGGAGAGAGAAAGGGGAAATCTTCATTGTTTTGACCAGATTGCAGAAAAGAGAGACAGAAAGAAAATATAATATTCCATTGCTGGCAACACCATAAATAAAATGCCATTCACCTCCATTGTACTGGAGTGGCAGCAGAAATCTAAAAGACAAATATCTCCAAATTCAAGCAAAATGAATGAAAACTATCTGCATGATTCTACTGAATATAAGTGAGCAAATGGGGTTTTGTGGAGCTACTCATGCAAATGGAGATGCCACCAATCTCTCTTTCGTCAGGCAGGAGGTGAGAGAATGAGTCATGGCTGTGGGTTAGGAAGTGTCAGAGAGAAAGTGCTTCTGTCTTCGTGTGTCGGGACCAGAGGCAGCTATAGGCAGCAGAGAGTCGTGACATTCTCACAAGCTTCCGGGACCTTTATTGCTGTGGCAATAATCAATAGCGTTCCCACTGAGACGTCTTTTGGCTGGGCGGGTCAATACCTGTCACTCAGGGCCGGAGTCGCGGCACACACCCTCTTACTCAGCAGCTACCGATGCCTCACTCTGTCTGCTCTCCTCCTCCCATGTCAACTTATGTATCTCAGGACATTTCCACAATTTATGGAGTCATGTGTTTTAAAAAGAAATCTCAACTCATGTCAAATTGAGTGTGAAAATAGAGACTAATGATGATTTGGATTATTGTTTTTGAATACTCCTTATCTTCAAAACCCAGTGGTGTTTACACAGATGTTAAACAGGGAAACCCGGCAGATCTTCACTTTGAGAAGAAGAAGAATGAATTAAACGAGTGATTATCTGCATTTTCTATAAATAAATGTGTTTTTGTCAGTCCACTAATTGGTTAATCGTTTCAGTACTAAACACAGTTGTGGTTATTTATTTTGAGTTGGTTCATAAAATTCCAACTACTTGAGGTTTTTGAAACTCTTTCAGAACTAATATTATGTACCCAAAAAAAATTTTGATTGCATTTTGTTGCACTAAAATCAAATTCAGTAGCAATTTAGTGACATTAATTTAAAAAATCTGTAATTTTGTTGATTTTCTTTGCAAATCAACAAAATTTTCCTTCAGCTCCAGAATACATTTAACTGTTTCTGTGACAATGTTTTTGCATCTTTAAGTTATCGACAAGTCAGTGTGATTTTGTGTGTGTTTTTAATAAAATAACTATATTTAAACCACAAATACTGAACCTTACAGAAGATTGTGGTCACAATGGACAGTGTGAAGAGGCAGCCAATGGGTTGGGCGGTATTTTTATAGTTTGTTACCAATATACAGCCAATATTGCTGTTTGACTCAAGCACTTAAACAGAATCGCTTCGGTAAAAAGATGACCTGTGCACGTCAAGTCCAGTCTTTACACAACAGCACTTAGTCAGCACAAAAAAACTGATGTTCAGACTGAATGCTCTGGCGATGCCTGAAATAACGAGATTATGAGGTCAGTTATCTTCTCCCATGAATATGAAAAAGATCAACAATATATATATAGATAGAATTTTTGAATTGATTTTTAAAAAATGTATTGGATTTTAAAGTTATCAAATAAAATAGCTGCCCGGTGATTTGATTTTGCAGCAGATGATGATCACGGTGTAAAGTGAAGTAGAGATTTTGAACAGAAAACAAATCTCTGGATAATGAGATGTTTGGATGTTCTCTTCAGCTCATCTTCCACCTTTACACTGCATGATTCAGGAATTTCAGCTTTTTTAACTTTCGGAAAAATCGAAATATTGCACATCTGCTCAAAGGCAGGTTCCCTTTTGTATCTATTTAGTCCCTTAAACACCGACGTACAATAACAAATCACAGGATATTTGCGAACACTCTCGAGCCCTGTGATCTCTACAAAGTGATGGTGAGATTAGTGTAGACTTCTCTGCTTCTCATCTTCTCTGTTACTCCCTGGATGACGCTGTCCGTCGCCTCGTTGCCAAGCAACAGAGCAGCCACTGTCAAAGAATTCTGGGGGATGTTTAGGCAGCGGCATGCTAGGGGGGGAAGGAGTGTGTGTGTGTGTGTGTGTGTGTGTGGGGTGGCAGAGGAGAAGCAGGAGTGTGTACTGGTCGGAGTTGAGAGAAGCAGGACACTCAGTTGTGCATTTGCAATGTGCAAAAACAAAAAAGTGCATGTTCATATGAGACCGTACGACACAGAATGAGTGTATAGTGAAAGCTAGGACTGTCTCTCTTGTGTGTCATGGCCTTAAGATTTCTGTCTCTCTATAATTGTCTTTCTGAATTTGCCGTCTGGCTCATTTAAAGCCCTAGTTATGCATCATATTTCATGCCTATCTCTTACATTTTCTCCACAAACTTTTTGCGAGCTGTCAGCACCGATGAACCACTTGCAACACGGCTGCTGGATGAAATTAGGGTAGTGCTGCTCTCGTAACAATCTTTTCAGAGAATACAGTAGCAGGTGCATACAGTATATGGATGGACTTGTCTTTGTCCACTGAGCCTGTTCAGAAGCTCTCATTCCAATTTACCTCTCTGTCCATTTGACTCTATGTCCTATCTTCTCCCAAAACATGCTTCCCTCCATAAATTTCATTGGCATTCCTCACCACAGCATTGCCTCTCTCGCTAACCTCTCTCCTGTGCTCTCCTTCCTCTATCGCCGTGCCCCTATAGCAGCAGGGAGGAGATGCCTTCACCAGAGGAGGTTTATTTTGCGGTTTCCCCTGTTCCCTTTGTCCTCTCTCTCCTCTCCATCTCTCGACGGGATGGTTTCATAGCCCACCCCGCCGACTGGGCCTCCGTCTCCCCTGCCAGGCCTTTTAGCCAGCGGGTTAAACATTGATTTGTGAATGGAGGGAGGCACAGTGGCCCCTGCGTGGAGTGCAGCGGTCCCCTACTGTTTCTGTGTGTACACACACACCGTCCTACTATACACCACCAAGACTAACAGCCAACATGAAAGCTACTGAGCTAAAAGGATTTCATTCAACAACTGCAGTTGTGTATCAAATGTTTCCGTGTTGCTATTCATCCTTAAATTCATTTGACACGATTTTCCTTTTAATTTAGTCAGACAATTTTCCCATTCAGCAGTGAAACAGCATTTTGAAGGGACAAACTTCTTTCAGTGCTTGATCTTAAAACTGATCCCACATGTCATGCATCACTTGTTGAGCTGTTGAGTTTTTTCCACACATTTTTAGATCTAAATAACAAACGACCGTTCCAGGTGTCTTAGTGATCTTAACAGTATATGCTGTATATGTTCAATGTGGTTCCAAGGTTAAAGAGATGGTGCTGGAACTCAGTTTGAACTGAGAGTGTTGAATCCATGAGTAAGTGAGGGGTATCAAGGTGAGAGTGAAAGGGGACCCTCTTGACTTCTTACTGGGTTTCCCGCCTCTGGAAGAGTCCCAGCATGAAAAGGCAAAGAGAGGGAGAGAGGGGATTGGAGAGGGGTTTGCTTTTCACCACTCAAAAAAAAAAAAAAAAAAAAGAGCAATGAATGAGTGACTGGCTGATTGAATGAGAGGCGGGCTGGGGTTGAGAGGGGCTCTGGCCCTGTGGATCAGCAGAGGTTAACTCGGCTTCTTCACAAGGATGAAAAGGGGAGAAAAAAACCCGGATTGAGCTTTAAAGAGGAGGATCCCCTGCGCCCGGGGCGGGATCAGACAGGATGATTTATTAGAGAGAGAGAGAGAGAGAGAGAGAGAGAGAGAGAGAGAGAGAGAGAGAGAGAGAGAGATCAAAAAGCTGCAGAGCGAACGCAGCATTCAAAACTGCTGATATGCACGACATGAGGATGGGCTTGATTCAGATGCCAGAGAGGAAGAGACACGAGCTTAACACCTCTCACCTCTTGAATCATACTCACATATTTATACAAAAAACCGTTTTGCGCTTGAACATTTTTTTCACAGTGCTTAAAAATGCAATTATAAGGGCATAGCCTCGAGAAAACGCTCCACAGAGCTCTTTCATTTTTTTGTTGTTGTTTTTGTTTTAGTGCTTGTAAAAAAAAATACTTAAACTGATCTCATTAGTCACAGTGTTCCCCGTGTAACCAGGTGCACTGGAGGGCCAAAATATGTAACCATGGCGTTTTACAATAAATAAAAGCAGCTGCATGAGTTCAACATAAGTTTATAGTGGAATAGGACACGTGCAATGCAATGCCAAGCCTTTACACAAAAATAACCATTGCAGCTGTGCGATTTTTTTTGTTTTGTTTTTGATTACATCTTTCTGTAAGAACTGCGCTGTATAAATAAAGATGTGCAATTTGGCCTCTGTAACCCCTTCAATCGCCTGTCACACGCGCATCATATAATCGACTCATTTTCTCTCACTCCGGGACAACGCTTGCCTCACAGGCCTACAGTAAGGCTGCCCTTTCTGCAGCAGAATGGCTGCACATGGCGCTGAAGGCACCGCTTTATGCCCTAAGTGCCTGGTTACAGCGTTGCACTATAGTTTGCTCACACAAGAGAGGGGGGGCACAAGACAAACACTAAACGTCATGCAGTGCGGTCAGAGAGTAAACAGTGTCGCGATTGTAATCTCTTTTTGGGGTAGAAAATAGGGCTGTTGTGTCTTTAAGAGGGGCTGCTGGTCCCTCATCGCAGCTGCTGCGTGTGTGTGTGCGTGCGCGCGCGTGTGTGTGTGTGTGTGACACAGAGGACAGCGGAGATTCATTACTTAAGCAGTACAATGGGCATTTATCACCCCGTGGTGTTATTCAAATATCAGTACCAAGCGAGGACCTTCTCCACTCCTCTCTCCGCCTTGTGTCGCGACCGCAGCGTTTATTGTTGGAGCAGCGTAAAGAAAAAGCCAGGAGGGCAGAGAGACACCCATCCAGTCAGCGCACTCAGTCAGTCCGAGAGACCGGTAAAGGGAGGACGGGAGGAAGGCAGGAGCGTCTGACCGGAGTGTACGAAGCCCGCCGCTTATAGCCTCTTTTTTTTTGTGTGCCACCATCCAACGCCTCTGCTCGCTGGGGGGCTTTTGGAAGGAGCAGAGAGATCCGAGAGAACGCACGACGTGGAAACCGAACCAAGGACGCACCAACGGGAACTAAGGGGTTTCCTTTTTTACATTTTTTTATTTATTTCATCAACCACTATAAAACACCAGAGGAAAGAACGTAAACGCTCCAAGTGCCTTTCTTCAAATAGGAGGTTTTTCTTTTTTTTAAATTCAACATCCGTGGAAAGCCATTGTGCATCCTGAGGCACCAGAACTGAACAGTCTTTCCCTAAATCGATGACAGTACACAGGTTGCAGAAATGGCGTTTTGCCGACGTTCTCACCTCGGACTTTAAATTGAAATGAAGTCCACTTAAGCTGTTTGATTCCTGTCTTTTTGTTCGCCCTCTGTGAGACACTTTTAAAAGTGCGATTCTCTGGTGAACCAAAAGGAGATGACATTTTACTTAAAGATGCAATGGCCATTCAGCCATCTTAAGGGCCCAGAGATCTGGACAGACTTGTGGTTAACTTTACAACTAGCAACCAGTGTAAAGACACGGACACAGAACAGCAACTATAAGAGAAAGTAGGAAATAGGATTGTTTCAAACAGCAGTAGAAAAAAAAAGTCACAAAGTGATTGTGGCTGCAACAATGCCTCCTTAGCATTATCAAACAAATGCAACAAGAAAAAAGGATCGACTTTCTTCCTATGTGTCAGTACAACAGAGGGGATCAGCTTCAGAATAAGGGAATGTGCTTTTCATCGCAAAAAAAAAACAAAAAACATCTTAAAGGTTTAGTTTTCTGCTGAAACAGCTCAGAGTTGGAAATGCACAGTGATATTTCTTTCAAGAGGCCGAATCCGGGGCAGTGCTGAGCAGCGAGGATGTCACAAATAATGCACAGTGCTGCAACTCCCTAATCTTGTAGGGAAAAAAAGGGGAGAGAAAACAGGTTTTAGTGTCAGTCGCAGCCAATGCTGTCAAAGGGCATCATTTAGGCAGCCGTGGCAGGTGCAGCCATGGGCCTATACAATAACGACCCGTGCACACTTTGTGATTTAAATAACCAAATGCTTGATTTCGTCTTTTTTTTTTTTTTTATCTTGGCAGAGGATATACAGAGTCTTTAGCGACTGATTGTCCAAACGCAATTCTTGAGTCAACTCAAAATTCAACCCCAAGAATTGTGTATGGACATCTGTTGCTGCAGACTCACATTCATCACTGCTGGCTTTGGCCAAACGCCACATCAAGAATGTATAGGCCTCCGAAACCACAAAGGAGGCTGCACAACGGTCTTTAGTCTCGGGTTGTTTTTTGTAACTGTCTCATTTCAGGTAAGATCTACAAACCACGTTTGTGCGGATGAAACGGACGCGGGACTGGGCCAATAAAGTGGAGGAAACCTTATTCTGCCTCGTGTAATGTGTTTTTCGGGATGCGCGTTGTGTTTGGCCCGATTGGTATTTACACTTTGTCGAAGATATAATCAAGAGTGTTTGTTTTAAATGGCAAGCATCGACCGGAAGCATCGATGTATCGACTGTGTTTGGCAAATACTAGGAAGCGGTGAGTTGAGAGTGCTGGCAGAGTGAGGCCTGCATGCAGCACAGGCGCACGTGAGATGAGCTATACGAACTGGACCATCAGAGACATGAAGTCATGCACGAGGAGAATAAACACGAATGAACGAGGCAGATTAAATAGAAAGAAACGTCAAAAGATATACGTTTGAATGAAAAAAAATAGCTTCTTAGAGAATTCCATCTGATATATTAATATATAAAGAGCAGCTTAGACAAAGTCTTAATTAAGTGCATCCTACAAGAAGGCATGCTAAGCAGAGATATATTACTTAACACAATTTTAAAAACGCATTTAGTGCTTCTTTGGGGGAGTCTTATAAGTTACATATTCATGTGTTACAGTGCTGTAAAAAGCTTAGAAGAACACGAGAGGCCTGATGACTGATGCTCAAATCTCAGGAGCCAAACAGCGTCACTGATGAATCACGTGGGACACTTATGGCCCTTTCGGTCTTTTTATCTTTTCATCTTTTTTCATTATTTTATTTATTTAACCAGTTTTACTGCTTTAAAATAATTATAATTATTCATTTTCAAACGAAAAATGTCTGATCATTCAAACGTATAAATAGATAATACAAATATTTAAGTTATTAACGAATAATGTAAAAACATAAAAAATGTACTATATTACCCCTAAAATATTTTCTTATTTTAAATATATTTTGAAACGTTTTTTTTTGTAGGCTCAGCATTTAATTGAAAACAACAGCACATCCACACAGCCAACGTATGTGTGTGTGTGTGTGTGTGTGTGTGCGTGCTATTGTTGTTGAACATTAAAGGCTAACATTTCTTAATTCCAGGGGATGAGTGCATCATGTTTGCTCTTGCAGAAATGCGTCTGTGTGAAATGGACTCAGCTACTGATTCTCGTTACTTATTTTACAGACTATCAGTAGCCTCTAAATTACAATTGTTTATTCATTTTTATTTTATTTGAAGCAAACATTTGTGCACGTGCTTTTCAAAACACAACTGCATAACACGAATGTATTTGTTTCTAAATAAAGAGCTTCTTTTTAATTAATAAATAATCAGCAGGTTCAGTGGTAAAAAAATGAAAAATAAAACCGAGTCTTGTTACATTTTGATTGTGGCAATATAGATGCTAAACTACTTCTCATTTAGAGTTGTTTGGCAGACTGTTTGAGCTTTATATTTCTAACTACAGTGTTTTTGTTCAGCTAACATGCCTTCAGTTTCAGCACTGGATTCACTGCAGGAAAACTATGGGTGCAAAACACGATGGAGAGTAAATATGGCAACAGTTGCTTTGGTTACCATAATCGAAAAATTAGGGATAACTATATATATATATTTCTTTCATGTATGTAACAGAAGAATACTTAAAAAAATGATCACCCTGTCAGCCTGATAGAAAGAAAAAATGAAATCAATGCTACTTTGTAAAAAGATAATCTAGCAGTTTATTTTTAATGGCTAGTGTTTACTACATGGCTGTTTATTACAGGAGAAGCAGGGGCTTTTTATTCCCACTGTTGGAACCTGAGCTGCTCAGAGTCGTTATGGTACACGTTGGTGATCTGATGGTGAGGCCAGGTCGACTCTCTCACCACCACCATCGTCACCATCTCTCCTGGCTGTTGAGCAGGATCAAGTGTGCAGCATGTGGACTTGCTTATAAACTGTGCAGGTAATAGTCCAAACCCTGCATGCACAATGAGAGTGCGGATATACACACTAATGGAAACAGAGTGGGAATAAAATGTGGGTACAAACCCTGATTCACATGTAAAAGCTAGTGTCTCAAGTTATTATGTTTAAGCATTAATAGATGCAATAAAATAAAAATGTTTAAAGATTTAAAATCTACAACAGCCCACCTTTGACGTTGTGAATATTTGGTTCAAAAACGTAACGTGGTGACCTATGAGAGGCCATATACACATGCAGAACCTTTTGATCACCCCCCCCACACACACACACTCAGTTTCCTCAGTATCCCAGGCTTGCACTCGCTGACACAGTGCTACACTTTCTCCTCTCTCTCACCCCCTCGCAGCCTCATTAGCATTTCCTTTCTGCCGGCCTTTATCGGCCGGTTTCCCGTTGCAAATCGGACTCCACAGCCGAGAAAAGGTTTTAGGTCGCCCCGGGCGTTCAGGGGAGGGCAGCCCGGGGGCTAGACCTCGACCTCCCGCAGTGGTCCTGTACACCCCACCCACCACCACCACACACACACATTCTCTCTCTCTCTTATGCATATTCCAGCTGGGTGGGGCTGTAGGACGGTAAAATCTCCCACAAGTCTCGTCTAATCAGCCTAAAACTGCAGTGTGATCACAGAGTCGGGCTTAAATCGATCAGATATAGGCTACCAGCAGGAATAATCGAAGCGTGATGTAAAATCCTAATTGAGAAAAACGTTTGGACAGGCCTCCGCGTGCTGTACAGGGTGCTGTGGATCTTTGCGGTCAAGATTGTACTTTGGCATCGAGAGAGATGCTGTAGTTCATTCAGTGCAGAAACACATGATGTGGTTTGGGGGAATTTTAAATGAATAACCTTTATATACAATAATCATAACATAGACAGCTAACAGTAGAAATTCAATCGGAATTAAATGTTCATAATGTATAATTAATGCTTATTTCACCACTGTGCTTACAACTGGAAATAGTCGCTCCTTTGTAGTAAATTAGTATTTTGAAAATGAATTACAGAAGTCCGAACTCAATTTCTTTTACAAAAAAACCGTTTAATCTTTTTTTCATTATGTGAGGAAAAATATAACAATTGGAAGATTAAAGTATATTTTAAGAAAAATTACATCACATCGGTCCAAAAAACCCATAACAATAACACTTTATTTTAACCCCTGCTATTAGCATTTCTATGCATTATATAACACACTATAATGTACTTGTAAACATTTTAAGAACATTTTTGTTCCTTATTTGTCAACAACTGTAACCCCATGTGAAGCATCCATAACTCGCTTATGGGGTGTAAATAGATGTTATTGTAAAACAGATTTTAAAAACGTCTTCATAGGAGAAATGATCAATGTTGACAAATGAAAAAAACACCAAAAATGTCCTTATGAAGATATTGTTAAATGTTTGTATACTGACTGCTTATATTTTATATTCCTGAAGGTCATTGGAGACTAAGAAAAGGTCTTTTTGTCTTTCATGCTGGAATTGAGGATGCAGGGAGGTGAAGTTTTAAACACCAAAGGCAGGTATTTGCACTCGCACCTGTGAGTCGGCCAGTACGACCAGAGATTCATACACCTGTCCAGTTTTGATTTTAAAAAAGCAGAATTCCCGTCTCACAGTTTCCACATTTTTCTTGGTAATCGTCTCTGAATTTCCACTTATTCCTGTGGACCAAACATCGATCCCGGTCGATGATCCCGGTCAGACAATCCTGACACATCCACAGCGACCAATGGGGTGGTGTGTTGTTGAGATGTGGGGGGGGGGAGTGAAGAGTGCAGAGGATGTGGAGAAAAGGCTGTTACAGAGAAGGATATGTTGCGTGTATTCATCGTTCATTTGCTATCCTCCATGAAGAGTGGAAATAAACACAACGTTGTCTTGGTCCTGTAGTTGGTAGTCCAGCTCCCCCTGAGGTTTACAAAACACACGACACATTCAATACTCACACATCTCTACAAGTCAAAGCAGAAATGTCTGTCTTCGCTAATACAAATGTGCGTATTGCTCCCGTGCTCCCACTGGGGTCCAATCAATGACAAACTTTTCATTTCATTTACATCCTGTGTTGCGTCCTGTTATTGAATCAATGGATTGAAATTGAAGCGTTCGCTCTGTGTGTGTGCGTGTAAATATGTGTTCAGATACGAGACCCCAAGGACGAACCTGTCTTGCAGCTGCTTTCACGTTACATGAAACATTGACTCAGAAAATGAGCAGTATCAGTATCAGTGAGGCTATAACCTGCCCCCCCACACACACACAGTCCTGAATTAAATGCTAGGGATCTATGCACGGAGACATCATCTCCAGTCATTTAACACTGTAATGGAAACATCGGTCAACATAGGCTAAAAGAGCTTAAAATAAAAAATATTGCATGTTTTTACAAGCTACTGGAAACACACACACACACACACACACACACACACACACACACACACACACACACACACACACACACACACACACACACACACACACACACACACACACACACACACACACACACACACACTATCTCTCTCTCCACCATCTGACAGTGAACATGGCTCCCAGAGCTCACCATTAGCTCCCAGTCTGCATCATTGATAAGCACCAGTATCCCAGGTCTCCTGTGGGAAAACACACCGTTTTGAGTCAGACACATTTCCCAAAGGTATACACACACACGCAACCACACGTATATATGTGTGCAAAAAATATATACCGGGAGAGCAGAATGCCTCCATAGATGCACATAAAAAAAAAAACCCAAAGAAAAAAAGCCCGATCTGCATCCAATAAAAACGAATTAAAGTTGTTTTGAAATAGAATTAAATTAAGGAAAGAAGCACTACAACAACGATTTTAATCATGTTAAACAAAATAGACATAGCTTCCTCTATTTAATGGTCAGGACATTTTTATATTCATATTTAAAAACAAAAGAAATATGTATTATTACTTATTCAATTTGTACTAATTATTACACTTACAGCTAAGACTCTAACTTTTTGGGGTTAGTCTTTTCTTTGCAAGCAAAGCCTGTTATTCAGTCGTAATCAAAGTCAAAAATAACAGTAAAAGATAATTGATGACACCTAAAAGTGTGGAACTGAAAAAAATATTTTTATTCTTAATATTTTTCAGGAGCAAAATGTAGCCCAGAGGAAATAGTCAACACTTCACAGTATGAAATTAATAGACAACCAGTATTCAGTTTGAGAACTCACACTGGTATATTTATGATAATACATCTAACAGTATCTGTGACTGCACGTGTGTTATGTCCATGTTACAGCCCATATATAAGATCATAAACAAGCACTTTGGGGTTATTCTCATTAATGCTATGCACATTGAAACTGCTCTGATCTGCAAATATGCATAAAGCACATGTATTAGCAATCACAAACTCAGAAAATTGTTTTACGGCTAACAAGGGCTGAGTAAAATAGTAGAGAACGTGGGGGGAAACAAACTGTCACTGACAATTAATGGCGGCCCAAAAATAACGTACAGATGAAGCCTAAAAAAAAAATCCCCACCCTTCAGAAGAGGATAATGGGGGTAAGGGGACAAACACCTCTGGGTGCAGTCTCCTTCACAGAAGTTGGTGTATTTAATTTCTGAACGCCACAGAGGAAACTATTTAGGTATTGTGGGTGGGGAGATAATGCCTCTGTCCACCTTGATGCTCTATGACGTCAATGAGAAAGGGCAATGTGAGAGGAACCTGTGAGTACAAACATGCGGCAAGAACACACAAACAACAGGGCTGCTGTGAGAAGGAACAAAATAATTAAAGATAAAGATAGTCAACTAATCACACACAGATTGTTTTCATTTTTAAAAGATAATGAAGAAACACCTTGATGATGTGTGCGCTTTCAACATGAAATACACACACACATCAAATGTACACGGTTTATAGGTAGGCCAGCTATTTCTCCAGTCATTGCTTAGGTGGTGCTATAAATAGTCCTGCACAAAGGCAGCTGTAAAAGTCAGCCAGTCCTATCAGGCTGCTGTGAGCCCTGGACCCACAACACACATTCACACACACACACACACACACACACACATGTGCACACACACACACTTGCACACAGGTAATCATCTTATTGAAACCCATAACCTGAAGGCTAGACAGTTTTTTCCTCGAGGATTTCAGCAGTTTTGAACTGCAGGAAAAAAAAAATGCTTCACAATCTACTTTCATTTGCATCATTTCACATGTTCTAATAGAGCTGTTGTGACCAAATGTTACAGTCACATTTGGCAGTACATTTATTTTGTTGCTGTGATGCATAACGTATCATTTCAGGTCATATTGTTGTACACAGATCCAAGTGTGTGTCAAGTGCACGCACACACTCACACAGAGTCTCCCTGGACAAAGAGCTCGGGCCGTTCCTTCAGCAGGTTCCGTTGGATCCAGACCAGCAGCTGCTTCACGTCCCCTAAAAAAAACACACACACACACACACACACACACACAAAGCCCATAGACAGACAGACAACAGAGGCCACAGGTCAGGGGTTAAGGGTCAAGGTGCACGGTTCCAGCCCCCTGGTCGATGTGACGCGACAGAAGCACCAGGCGGGACGAGGCTGTGTATGTATGTGTGTGTGTGCGTCTGTGTGTATGTATATTTATGAGTGTATGTGTATGTTTGGGGGGGGGGGGGTTCTGGAAATGGGGGGATGGTTGACTGATGTCAATGGCCAAGAGCGACATTGTTCACCTTGGCTGGAAAGAAATTAAATGAATGATTTGTGTGTCTAAATCTAGACACGACTGGACAGATTAGAAATCAAAAAACACCCACAGCTCACAGCTCGACATTTTCAAAAGGTTAAAATGAAGGAAAACAAAATTGAAATATTAAGTCAGACATTTTCCAAAAGCATCTACTTCTTTAAAAAATATATAAATGCAATAATATTCCTCTGCAGCATCACACTTGTAGTGAAGTTTTTTCAACGCAGGACAAATAAAATAATCCGAAAAGCCGATATCAGAATGATAATTTTCTTTGTTTGATTGGAACATTAAATTCTCGCCTGAGATTGGATATCAGCCAATGCTTGATGAGTCTATGAGTCTGACCTCTCGAACAATCAGATTGACCTCGTCTCAACAATAGGCTGAGCCTCACTCAGACCGACTGACAGAAAGCCACAAAGGCGACGACAATGAGAGGTTTTAGGATAAATCCCCGCAAAACTACCAACAATGAATATATTAGAGTAATGGCTGTCGTTCGCATCAAGATTCAAGGTGGTCTGAGAGCTTTTGAGTGTGTGTGTGTTAGTGCTTGGTGTGTTTCTTTAAAGAAATGTAAGGAAACATTGTAACATTATGGACACAAACACACTAAATCTAATATTTTCTTGTGACCATTTCCTGTTTTCGAGTGTGTATGATCACAGCTGTCTTCTCGATGTACACGACGCCTCGCGATAACACTTGAGAACAGCACTGCAATTTCTGGTAGCCGTATCACACACACTCACACACACACACACACACACACACACACACCATCAAAATGAACAGTATCGGCCTCCTTGACCAGTTTACACAGGAAGGAAAAAGAACAGACGAGAGGTATGGAAATATACGAGGAGAGAGTAAATAAACAGAAGAGAGAGAGAGAGAGATTACAAGAGAGGAAAATAAAACAAGCGCGGCAGCAGATGGAGCAGATACGAGGGTAAGAGGACGACAGCGAGTCGTCCCAAAGCCAGGTGGAAGGAGAGCGCCGAGGCCGTAGCAGGTAGGAGCCGAGTCACACGGGGATCCAGGATCAGCCGGATCAAAGGCAGAGCTAATATCACAAAACTACATGAAATACATTCAGGTACATTCACAGGTGTAGCCAAATTTGGATTTTTTTTTGTTTACTTTCAATAAATGATTATGTTAGATATAAAATGCAGGCATACATTTAGTGCACATCTAAACTCACTGAGACATTCTGGTGCCTGAAACCCACCAACATACCTGCTTCTTCAGATTATGAAATTATTAAACCACATATCTAAAGAAAATGTCTCTACTGTGGAGGAGTCGTCTTTTAAAGTTCAAGGTTTCATTTATTCAGCCATAAAACAACAGCAATTGCAGCGCTTGCTGATAAAGGGTTTTAATACAAATAACCACAAGATGTAATCAAATGAAATACAAACGAAGAAAAACGTAAAAAACGCATAAAATAAATATCAAAAGGCCCACTGAAGCATTTGGCTTGTGACAAATATATTTATAGAGACACCTGCCTGGTCACTGATGAGGGCAACTCCCTGTGTGGATGATATGTGATGTATAAGGTGTGTGTGTGTGTGTGTGTGTGTGTGTGTGTGTGTGAGAGTGTGTGTGTGTGTGTGTGTGTGTGAGTGGTGCTCAGGTTAATTGCAGTGCTTTCAGCCAGCTCAGTAGTATAATGATAGTGCTAGTTTTCTACGGTTCCAGGCCTCCATATAAAAAAAGACAACTACTTCTCCCTGCAGCGCACACGCACACGCACACACACACACACACACACACACACACACACACACACACACGCACACACACACACACACACACACACCAGAGTAGGCAGTGAATATTGACCTGCACCTCTGCGGGGCTAAAAACAGAACTAATCACTACAGCAGTCATAACTCCTTCTTTGTGGTGACTCCTTTTTTTGCTCCCTCTCTGCTTTTAACCATTGGTAATTTTTCTCCACCATTACCCCTTATTCGCTCTTTCATCCCCTCGCCCATTTACTTTTTGATTTGCTCTCTCTCTCTCTCTCTCTCCCTCTCTCTCTCTCGTAAAACCTGCTCTCCTCCTCTCTCTCTCCTTCATCTGTTTCCATCTTTAGCCTGTATTTCTATTTCCGTCCCTCGACACACACAAGCAAACATGTTAAAAGTTGCACACATAGACAATAGATAGGTTGTCTTAGCTCAATACACGGATCAATAATAATTCAGACATCTGTTTTATAACAAACAGTCATCACGGCGATGCTCTTTTGATGGCTTTCTGGTAAAAGGTTACACATAGGGCAACCAATTCACCTCACGTTTTAAAAATGGAGGACAATGTAAAGGAATAAGGAGTTAAGAGAGGTTAAAGGAAAGAACAATGACGTGGAGCGACTGGGAGGTGAAGGTTTTTGAAAGCGCTCTGCGGTCCAGGTAGAGGGAGGGGGAAGAAAACGAGGGAACAAACAGACAAGAGAGGGAAAATGCGTCACAGGCTCCTGAAGCATCTTGGGATAGCTGCGTTGCGTGGGTAGAGAGGAGACAGGGAGGGAGGGAAAGGGCGCCATTTTGACGCCGATTCAAAACCGTGGTCGCTTTTCTTTTGTGCATGCAGTCCCCCCCCTTCTTCTTTTCTGTCTTTGTGCGATTATGACTGTGATGTGAGGGGGGATGAGCTATCCATCTTTCTGCTGATGCGAGGGGCAAAAACTGTGTGATCCTTAGACCACAGGGGTTTTGGTGTGTGTGTGTGTGTGTGTGGGAGAGAGAGAGTTAGAGAGAGAGAGAGAAAGAGAGAGAGAGAGAGAGAGAGAGAGAGAGAGTGTGGGGGTGGGGTCTTTCAGTTGAGGGTCATCAATCACCGGCTGGGGTCAAAGAGAAATACGAAGGATTCAGAACCAATTATATCTGCCTTCACCCCTTCTGTACTAACACACACACACACACACACACACACTGTTGTGTGGGGCAAAATTAGTTCGGAGAGACATTTTCAGGATCAGCAAACCTGCCAGACACACAACCAGTTCAGACCTAAGATCATAATGAGCAAAATACGTCCAGGAAAGGTTATGTCTGTGCTCCTGTGAAGCTGAAATTATGAACTGTGCACAACATGGTGAAACCTCACACACACACACACACACACACAGGTCCGCTGGTGCAGCAAGGTCATATCTGGCTGACATTCCCTGTTCTGGTCAACTTTTGTCTTTTTGTTGTCGTGGTAACATCAGCGCCATGGATGAACACCCTTTGTTTCGTTAAATACCAAAGACACATATTTCTCTCATTTGTTCCCTCTCTCTGTAACACACACACACACACACACGCACGCACGCACGCACGCACACACACACACACACACACACACACACACACACACACACACACACACACACACACACACACACACACACACACACACACACACACACACACACACACACACACACACACACACACACACACACACACACACACACACACACACACTTCAACCTCTAGGCAACTTCCATTCACTTGCCTCCTCATTTCCTCAGTGACCCGGGTCCTGAGCAGGGTTTGGGAAATAAAGTCGGGCTGTGGGCCGGTTGTCCCTCGACTCCTTCATGTGAGCTAGTGACCCATATTGGAAGGAGCCCGAATCCCACAGCAAAATAAAATCTAATCAATTTGGATCCTGAGGTAGGAAAGTTTTTATGAACTGAGAAACACGCCCGCCAAGTCAGCCAAAATGATCTTGATCAAAAAAAAAAAAGAAAAAAGAAAAAGCTGTCACCCTATACTGTCACTTTTGCAACCAACAGAAAAACATAGACTTCCCCTTTTTGCCCCCTTTCCTACCTCCATTCACATACACACAAACATCTGCATTAACAGTGGGCAACATTCACAAGTGAAAGGATCCATTCATGAGGATGGAAGCAAAGAGAGAGAGAGAGAGAGAGAGAAGGGAAAGCAACAGGAGGATCATGGAAGAAGTTGTGTGCAAAGGGAAAGATGCTATATATGGTTTGTTGACATTGGTTTTAATATACTAGTCACGAATCACAACATATGTCCCCATCTTCCCTCAACAAATACTAATATAAATTAATTTCCATATTGTTCATATATCAATGACAGAGGTGTCAAAGAAAATGATGCATCTCAAAAGACTTCCTGGTTAAAGGTTAAATAAATAACATGTCTGGCCATTATGAAGTAAAAAGAATTGTTTTCTTATAATTAAAAAAAAAAATGTTTTATGTGAAATCAGGACCACACTGAGGGCTTCGCATTTTTATGTGACCTCTCTTTAAATGGCCGCTAAACATTTCCAAACTTTAAGTAACCGACCTAAAAGCCTCACTGAGGTGTACTAGATCACAAACCAAAGAATCCTGCACACCAGCACACCAGGTAAAGGACAGAGATGTCATTAATTAAGGATTGCTCCTCAAACCATCCAAACTGCCAGGAAGCCATTGGCTTCCATTGATTTTTAATATATTATGTGAGTCAACTTGGCGAGGCTGTAAACCTGTAAATATGTAATTCATCACACTGAAACCTCATATCTAATTCTAATTTAGTTCATTTATCATCAACGTCACGCAGCTAAAAACAATGAGGCTCTCATTCGGACATGGTGATACTCACAAGGTTCGGATTGGCTCGGAAGAGTCACATGATGTTCCTTCACGCCATTAAAAAGCAGCTCCGCTCCACCACTAGACAAAAAAAAAAAAACAAGAGTCAGATAGGCTAATTAAGTGTGTGTGTATGTGGTGTTTAAATACTCTACACAGGACAAACATGTCATGAGGTCTGCTAAGCTGAGAGTAAACATATGGTTGTCTTTTGCTGTTTAATACAGGTGTAACACACCTTTACAGATAAAGAACACACATTGAAGCGATCAAACAGGTTGCAGGATTAAACTCATTCATCCCCTGGTTTTCAAAGACAAATGTTCTGTATGCCAAGTGTGTCTCAGTGAGGAAACTCTGGGCATTAAAAGAACCGTAGCCGCAAAATGTTGATGATAAAAAAAAAGAGTGCAAGTGATCGACAGTGTGTATGATTTGTTTGGTGCTTTCACAGGCACAGATCTGACACACTTGTCCATATGACTTACTGGGATGCAAGCACTTTGAAGAGATGGTAATTTTGGAAAATAATGACAAAGTCCTAAAATCGTTTTTATTCCCACATTCGTCACATCGCATGCTTGTTATTAGACAATGTCACATTTTTGCATGGTCGTCTGACCTGTGGTTCACCAGCTAAGACCTTCCTATCAATTACTGTAACATGTCAGCTCCTGTCTAGCTAACAATAGGGAGCTATGAGACCTCTAAAATATATATATATATATATATATATATATATATATATATATACACACAACATTGATTTTAATTTTTCTATTCTTAAATTACATATAGCATGACAGTGTACTTTATACTTATCCCCACTCATGTACTGAAGTCTGTTGCTGTCATATTTATTGTTTTATTGAGAAGTCTAAAGTAAGGCAATACTCACAATAGTAACACGTAATAGTAATTTAAACCCAAAGTCCTCACTTTAGTGAAGCAGGTCTGACTTGAGGCTAAGCTCTATATGTTGATTGGTGCTGCTTTTCCTTTTGTTTTGCAGCTCATTCAAGCTTGTGCTCAGAAACTCTTGGCATGTTTTGAAAGGCAGACTTCTGCACATCTGGCTGAGCTGCAAGAGGAACCACGAGCCGACCGAGTGTGTGCTCGTGCGTCGTCCGAGTGTGTGCTCGTGCGTCGTGGTTGAGTGTGCGATAACGTCACGGACACAACTTCTCTCTATTCCTGTCAATTTACAGAGAAAACGCGGCTCCACGATGGTGAATATTTCATAAACAAGCTCAAAACTAGCAGGCAGCTAACTTAGCTGTTACACTGATGTGAGGTCTTGTTTGAGTAAGCGAAGGCTGACGATGCATAAATAAACGGATACAAAGCTCCTCCAGCCGCTTGTTTCCGCAAAACTGCTCACAGAACAACAAAACTGGAGTACGACATTATCATAAAGAGTTTTATATTCGCCTACCCAAACTCCAGGTGAATCGCTACGGGCGCTGCCATATTGTCGGCACATGCAGGAAGTAGTGGAGAGGGTAAGCCGGAAGTGACGTTTGGATGCAATTTTTCATTACAAAAGAATACATTAATGTTTAATCGACATCAAAACACATTTTGGACATTTTTTATCAAGAACTGCATCAATATGGCAAAGCGATAAGAAACATTAAGAATAAGAAGGTAATTCAAACGATTTTTAAAAACAAATTTATATTTTTTATCATCTTTTTCTTTTTACTTTGTATATGTAACTCTGGTATGGACAGTTTTGTGTTTAAAAATTAATTGATATAATCAGCAAACTGAAAGCAATCTTATAATATTTTTAGAAAATAATATTATTTTGTAAAAAGACATATTGTTATTAAATTGATATTGTCCACCTCTTTCTTTCTTCGCGTGACCATATTTAAGGGCAGTATTGCTAAAGCATATTTTACAAGGTGTATGATTTATATGATTCACAATGAAAGAACAGATAATTGTTTCTTTCTTTTTAGTTACAACATTTAAATTTTTACACTTTCAGTTATACACCTGCCTTTTTGAACTTGAACATGTATGGAATTTGGACTGAGTTTTGTTCTGATGTTAAGTGTTGCTCCTTAGAACTCCAGAATTCAACATTGTAAAAAGGCTACAAACTCCTTTATCCCAAGGCAAGGAAAGTATATTTGTATGGCAGATTTCACACACAAAGGAAATTCAATGCGCTTTACATAATGCATTAAAAACATTTTTTAAAGAATGAATAAAAACAACATGGACATGTTAAAATGCAAATTAAAGAATAGAAACCTTTTAAAGGAAATTAAAATGTCAAGAACAGAGACATAAATACAGGATAGGATTTGAATCTAACTACAGTATAATGCTGCTTCTCCGTGTTTAGTTTGCACTCTGGGAACAGTAAGCATCTCTGTAACTGATTCTGTGTGACGGTGCCCCCATTTATGAACTGGTATTCCCTTGAACTTAATGTTAATTTAGAAAATCATTATATTGGAAAGTCATTAGTATGCAGCACTCTCTCTCACATGCCTTGTGCATGTCTGCATGTATTTGCATTGTGTATGTCAATATGAAAGTGTGCAGAGGCCTGACATGAGTGTGCGAATGCACATCTGTCTCTCTCTGTCCCTCTCTCCCTCCTCGCATGCATCCTCAATCATACCGGTGACAGTTCCAGTCCCAGTATGCAGGGCCGGGAGGAGGAGGTGGGGGGGGGGGGGGGTCGGTCAGAAGGTTTGAATTGCAAATCCGCTGCCTTCTGTTGGCGTCCAAGCCTTAGCAGGCCCTTCCCTGTCCTCATTCATGTGTTAATGAGGAGTCAGTGCAGGGGCAGATAGACAGATCGACCAGGGGCCTGGCAGGGGTGAGGGAGGAGTGAGGGGATGGTGGGGAGGCAGGCAGGAAAAGCAAGGGGGTCCTCTGATGCTGGAGGCCGCAGTGGAAGTTTTGAAAGATGATGAAGACATGATATGCGCCATTTGTGGCTGCAGCCTCTCGTCCTGGGATGAGGAGCATACAGTCATGGGGTGAGCTCAGAGCGGGACAAAGAGGCAGAAGGTGGGGTGTGGGTGGGATCGTTATGGCTGTAAAGTTCACGAGCTATCCAGGAATGATCACACCATCACTGGGTGTCACGTCACATTTGCTGAGCTGCCTTGAGGTGCACGTACAGCGTTGGATAGTACGCGGTGCTTCTTTTGTACTCTGATGGACTTCTTGTGCTTTATCCATCTCAGTATGAAGTGACCAAAAAGATACATTACATGTATTTGATAAGTGTACACAAAAAATTGCTGTTCTTTTGTTTAATACAATTTGTTTTATTAGATTTGAAATGAAGAAGATTTTGAGATATTTCAATATTTTGAATTCAGTTGAAGATGATGTGAAACACCTGTTAACCTAACCTTAGCGGACATGGTCATATCCACTATGCTGTGTTTGTAAAACTGGAATACACAACACCCTGTTCAAAGGATATGCTGATATTCATATGCACATTAAATAAAATGCATCTCAAAAAACGTGATTCACTACCTGATTCATGATGTCCAACAGTTTTTATTAGATTACTGTTAATCAGACTGGTAATTAATTCTGTGAAGGAGCCGAGTTAACCTCTGGCATGACAAATACTATGTTTTTTTCCTCATTATTTTGTTGGCGGTCTCCAATATCCCACCCACACTTCGGCCATCTTCATCTCAGCCTCTCAAACTCAAAGTTGGATGTGATTTGAGACATTTCTTGAAATTAAGAAACGTTCCATATCTTCCTGCAGATGAACGTCAAAAGTCAACGCTACGCTGCCAGGCACCAGCTATAGAGCAGCCAGGGTCACACATGATCAGATGACAATGACCCGCACAATGGATTAGCTATAAAAGGACTGGGGGGAGAGATTAGGGGTGAATTGATGACGGTTGGCTGGCTGGCTGGTTGGCTGGCTGGCTGGCTGGCTGGCCCGGGAGATCTTGGGTCTGTTTCAATAAGGAACATAAAGAGCTGAAATTAACATGTACCATGATACCAAGCAGAGAGAATCCTCTTACAGATTACATCCATAACATGTTACGCCTATGGAACTGTATGGGAAGGGGAGACAAAGAGCAGAGCGAATGATCATTTTCTATTGTAGCAGATTATGTGGCATCCTATTCTGTTCTGTTTGATTTTATTGTACTTTCTGTTCTACATTATAACTTTGTTAATGTCACAAATTCAGTAATTCTACTTTCTTTTTTTTCCCAGGAAATCTTTCACCCCCCCCCCCCCCCCGTATAGCAGCTGCCAGGCCCCACTACTGCCTCCTTCATGGAGGGAGTAAGCAGCAAGAGCAGCAGCAGTTTTCCTGCAACATCTGTGTTGTGGCACACACACACACACACGTTTACAAAAAGCACACGTTGAGACAAAAACAAATGTGTGCACACATACAGACACGCGCTCACACGTGCATGGATACACACACACACACACACACACACACACGCACAGTCCATCTGTCTTTGTCTCCCTCCCACTGCCACCACCATGGGTCTGTCTGCAAAACAATGTGTGATGCTTTGCACATCACACATGCTCACTTCATGCGGTGCATTTTCAGTTAAACATGAGATACATTGCAGATTTAAATGCGTATGAACATTAACAGAGGAGTTAAAGTGCCCAGGAGGGTGCAGGATCCAAGAAACTAGTGGACTAACAAAGATGTTGTCGTCTACCTGAGGAGGACCCAGCCACCTGAACTGGACCAGGAACCAGGATGTTCATAACTAGGGATAACTGTGTGTAAGAGAAGGGTCAGCTTGGGTTTGATAGTGATATGGGGCCTCCTATTGGTTACTTATGTGCATTGCAAGCAAAGCCAAAACCTTTTATAACATCAATTCTAAGTTGTTGCCAAGTATCTTAATTGGAATTCAGTGGTGGTGTCTTTTCTACCACAACAAGAATATGTATAGAGAGAAACCCTTTGTGTTTTTATAGTTTCAATGTTACTGGCTATTATCTATATATTTCTTATTTTTTCTTATTATTTTAGTTTTCTAATAATTATTGTCAACAAATCTCATAAAAAGACTAAATCAAATGTTTTTTGTCAGTCTCTCAATACATTCTAACTTCCCCGGGCTTTCATTCGTAAATATGTTCATGCCATCAGGTGCAACAGTGTAGCTCATTGATGCGTTTCTTATAGTTTTTGGACAATAATTGAGGTCCAAGTCACAGAGAAATAAGCTGTATCAGACTTTAAAGGAATCACTTAATTGTTGGTTTAGGTCTTTTCATGGGATTTGATGATTATGAGAAATATATAGGATAACCAGACAAAACAATACCAGTAAAACGATTTGATTTGGGGATTTTTTTCTGAATAAAACTAAACTCTTTCACACAAGCAATTATTTTATTTGAAAAACAGTGAATTGCTTTATACAGTTCGTAAAAAAAAAAAAATCGTGAGATCAGTCCTGAAACATTTCTCGTCTTTTTGCTTTTCACGTTCATCTCACGCAATCCTGTTATAAAAAAACAAACAGGAGTATCCACACGTGGTCAGAGCATTCCTGTACAACATTCAACAGAGGACAAATAAAAACATATCGCATCTATCATCACCTTTTCATCATCTGCGTTATCAGATATCAAACCCAAACCTGTAGATTTCATATCTAATATTATTGGTATCAAACATTGGTCTCAAAACACACAATACATGTGTTTTTTTGTATATAGGCCGTCCTGTTATATTGTATTACAATTAATGATTCAGTGTTTTGATAACTAAAGAACGCCCCCTGTTGGACCACAGTGGGAACTGGCACATGGCTCCTCACCTCAAGATCTGATACAGGCTCAGACTAGAAAGCAGGACAATCAAACACCCAGCAAAGAATCTCTGATATGCAACTATCAGGCAGAAGGGTATTTTTTAGAAGTATTTCTGATTGATTGATATCTGATATGACTTTGGTTCATATCAGAGAGAGCAAATGATATATGTTTTAAGTTGATGTGGGGGGCAAAAAAGGTGAATTTTGTGAATGGGTGTGTGTACCTCAGGGGTCTCAGCCCTTGGATGAAATGACTGAATAGCTCGGAGATGTCGGCTCCAGCCCTCTCAGGCCCACATGCTGATAATGCAGGAATGATTTAACACTGAACAGTCATCCACAACAACATCCCATAGCAATAAAAGGATTAGCTCTATTGCTGAAACACAAACTCAAAACATACAACCAAAAGACATTCCCTGCAGCAGGGCTGTGGTCCATGTGTCCTTATTTGCCTCAGTTTGGGAACCTCTTTTATCCTTCATTGGTTTTCAAACTGGAAAAAGTCAGTTTGGTATCAATTTGGATATTTTACAAACCTGAAAGATCGTCACGGTTATTATCATCTGCATATTTCACAAGTTTGACACATCGTTATATTTGAATTAGTAGTTTAGAGCAACATTCTACTCTGTATAACATTTGTGGCTGCATGCACCAACCATTTCAATTATTTCTGCAACTTAAATGGAAACATGTTTTAATAAGTGAAACATTGCTTGAACTAAATGAGTATACATCCCATTTTTCCTCTGTCTTAGTGCCGCTTTGAGCTAAATTATGTGCACAAGAAACACAATATCAAATGTATTAGTCAAACAGCTACAACAGAGGGAAGTTGCTCTGTCCTCTTAACATTATTAACAACTCGCAAAGCCCTCATATTGAAGTTGCTGCATTACTTCTGCAAATGTTTCATTTCTGACACATTTATTAATGCATGCCCGATACATTTTTAATGGGACATCTTGATACATAATTAATAAGGTTTTATGAATATGGTTCCCTCAGAATAAGCTCTGGCAGATTCTCATGAGTTTGGTGAAGCAACGTCCATGATGCTCAAATATCCTTTGATCATAACAAATAAATAAGACAAAAAAAAAAAATACATGAAACTAATGACATAAAAAAAAATGAAGGAATGTAAACAAACATACGCAGGCGCACAGACACACTCTCACTCACAGAGACAAAACATCTTTATATGAGCTATGCAAGTTATTGTTAGCATTCCTGCTACAGTGTGTGACAGCAGTTGTTTGAAACAAGAGCGTCTGTTTTATTGGAGCAAAGCCAAACTCTGCAGCTCTGTCTGGCCCTCGGGAGGCACCGTACACATGTCACTGTTTGTACCATGCAGAGGAGCGGGTCACCCTCCTCCCCCATCTTCTTCAGCTTGAGGAAGTCCACAGGGAGGCACAGAAAGAGAAGTGAACATTGAGTGCAACACGTGTTATAAGTGAGGCCCTCTTTTCTGTTTTGCTCACTGCACATGCTCTGTTAGCTGCTTCTTCTTCTTCATTCACCCCACCCCCCCCTCAGTGTTCTCGCTGGACTCTTCCACATCATCCTTTACGATGCAAAACTAGACCATAGCACAATGAGTGGTGTGTGCAGATGGGGGGGTGTTTTGGAGATGTCGGTTGGTGGGGCAGGTGCTATAGCTCGCTTTGGCGCACAGGAGGCTCTAGCTTGTGCGAGAGAGCGGTGAGAACCTTGTCGAACTTCTCGTAGCGCTCCGATTGGCTGCCCTCAGAGCCGCGGCTGCCCCACAGCAGACGCATCTGAAACTCTGTCTGGAAGATCTCGTGTATTTCCGCTCGCTCCTGGAATCCTGGAGAGGAGAGGAGTTTATGAGTTACTATTTGTAGATGACATTTTGTTTGTAATAATCAATCAACAGAAAACTAAAAAAGTTGATTAATAATCAAGATTGTGGAGCAGATTTTTTCGACCACTACTTTAGTGTCTGTTCTTCCATTTATAATGGGAAAAAATATTCTGACATTTTTATTAAAAGCACTCAAAATGTGACAGAATATAAGCATATCAATAATACTGTAACAAAAACGAACAAAAAAATTGAAACTGAAAATAAGAAAAATTCCAAATGCATCTTGGAATGTAAGTAAATTAATTGAAAGAAAAACTATTTAGATGTAGATAGCAATGAACAAAATAGTGCTGAAAATCTATCATCATTCTGTGTGACAAAATAATCTCAACTTTAAGGTTCACTAACTTTTTCAACCACATCACGTGACCTTTATCAGCAATTGTTTCCCATATATATGACCACTTATTATCTCGTGCCCACTCCAGATCAAGGGATGACATCTGGAGCCAGTTCCACTTGTTGATGAGATGAGGCCGAAACATTATTCTGTCACACATACGGCTCCCAGGGTAAACAATGAATATCCATGCTGACATGCTCAATTAAATTAATGAATTACCCTTTAGATGAACTAAAAATAGCTAAAAACATCTTGAGCTGAACCCGTTTTGACAACTGTATGACGTAAGCGTCTTAACTTCGGCTCATAGAAATATTGATGAGGGGAGCAGACTGAGGTCAGGCTGATCGATGGCGAGATATAACAGGAAGCTGAGATGTGAGCAGATAGCTATTGACACACTGTTCAATAATGCAGTAATGGCCTCAAACTGAGAATCATTGGGGAGGTGTTAGGGGTCAATACAGTTAACATAGTAACCACACACAATCATTAAATCAAATCAGTGAAACTGAACACACTCATTATCAACAGCAATGCGTTAACAACATGAGATGTAACACAATGCCGGAGAAAATGGTTTCTTTTCATAATTTCTTAAGGTCGGTGTGGATGAAATAATTAACAATGTTGACTATTAATGAGCGTAAACCAAAGAGTATTAGGAGTAAAGGGCTGAAGAGAAAATATACTTTTATTAAAGCCATGCTGGCACTTCTTTGAAGCTGAACTTAAGCACTTGAGCACTTTGAGTTAAATACTAACATCAGCATGCCAACATGGTCACAATGACAATGCTAACATGCTGTTGCTAGTAGGTATAATGTCTACATTGTATCACTAAAATAATTAGGATTCATCGCCTGGGAGCCAACATGCCACCGACCAACAGACCGACATTGCCATACATGGCTAAAACAACGCAGATGCTGTCTCAGGTCACACTTCCAGAGACTGCCCTTGGCCTTACCCTGCATTTTGGTCTCAGTGTTGGTTCCGTAGATCGCCCCGTGATGTGCGATGGTACGCGCTGCCTCTAGGTGGTACATGACCACATCTACTCCCACCTCTGCACTCTCCCAGGGCTCCAGGGCCTCCCCGACCGCCATGCCCCGCTCCAGTAAGGACAGGACGGGGATGATGTGGGGGAAGGAAGTGCTGGCGACGGCATTTGACTCTGTGATCACAGGAGAGTTTTCAGTTGAGAGTTGTAAATAAATACACACTTTTGCACAATGAAAAAAGCAAACGCATACCAACCATTTAAACTAGGGTCTCACCTTTGCCATCGTTCATATTCTTCATGAAAGGTTTTAGCTTCTTCTCATATAGAATGGCGCCCTCTGTGTGTCTCTGGCGTAAAGTCACCCACGTCTGCTCCAGGCGGGAAATCTGTGGCCACGAATGACACAACAAGAAAATGTTTTAATGCAAACCTTTGAAGATGAACGACGGTGACTTTTATCTGTCTTTATATCTCTTACCTGTGGCAGCTCAAGGGCTCTCATCACTGCAGCAAAGCCAAACATGTTGCCCAGGTTGCTTTTCAACTCTGCTGCCAATTGGATGGTCTTGTGGAGCAGTGCCGCCCTCTCCTCTGTGCTTCCCGTGCAGCCCAGCAGGTCCACTGCCATCATGATAGACATGGTGTAGAACCTGAGAAAAAGAAGAGCGTGCTATTGAATAAAATGAGTCATTAAAAGTTAATTACTGCTGCTGATAGGGAAGCAACGGGTGCCGAGTCATTTTGAAAGCCAGAAATTCACATTGTGGTAGACAGTAGTGTGTTACAAGACGAGAAGAGAAGAGAGGAGAGGAGATGGAGGGTAAGAACAGAAGAGTACAGCTAATCAATAGAGGAATTAATGAAGGAGTTAGTGAGTGATGTATAAAGGAAGACAGTGGGAAAGCAAAGCGTGTTTGTACCTCTCCAGTAGGTCAAGTCTTAGCTGGTGTCCATGCGGTAGTGTCAGTAACTCCAACCCCGAGGACACTCCCATCATCCTTTGCATCTCTGAGGTTACACCTAATATTCTCGCCACCTGTCCAAGAGTTAAAAAAAAAAAGAAAGACATTTGCTGTTTGTGCATTGGCTGTATGTGAGTATGCAAGTCAGCATGTGTGAATGCGGGCTTTTGTATGCATGTGTGCGTGCATGTGAACTGCATACATTTATATGCATGTGTTTTTGTGCATACCGTGCAGTCCGCCATGGTGATGTGTTTAGCCGCGGTCCTTGCATCCACCTCAGCCAGCAGCTCTTTGACTTTCTTCAGCACCGACATCTCCAGAGGCTTATTCTCAGCTGGCATAAGGCAAGACTCGTACCTGCAAGACAAGAGTGTTGTTAAGATCAACATAATGTTTTTTTTTTTTTTAAACCTGGCAGGCTCATCCAGTGGTCTGGTTCAAAGAAGAGTTATGACTTTAAGTTGATCATGTAGCAATAAGAACCAAGTTACTAACAAATAGTAGCCATCCAACCCTCTGCTATGGATATGTAGGGCCTCTAGACATCAACAAACTGGACTAATACATCAGCAAGCCAAACTAAATACACAGTATATATTTTAAACCAAACGACACTGAACACTACATCAAACATTAGTGACATTGTGCCGGTCACAGGCACACACTGGTGCCTCAATCACAAATTGCCTTTACTACTAATTTCCCCACTAGTGTCAACAACGCTGACAATAATCCCCACGCGCCAACATTTCACAGGGGACCCTTATGTGTCCAAAGCTGCTGCCTGCTCCATCGCTGCCGCCGACTCAGTGTACCCGACCATTTTCCTGTGACAAGCCTCATCTACCGTGTCCTCCCTTGGCACCGTAAGCCCAATAAAACACAGTGTCTCTGACCACAGCACAAAGTCTGACCTCAGGCTAATTCCCACAGGATTATTTGCTGTTCACTCAAGTATTTTTTTTCCAGTCTCTGCTCACTCATAGCTGTACTCCACTATTTTTGCCCTCAATGACAAAATGTCAGCAGGTACGCTAACCCTTAAACAAACCAACTTAAATGAATCCTGCTGTAGTGATGAGCTCTAACTGTGTGTACGTTTAGCCTTAGCAACTTGACAATGAAACTTGATCACTGTAATTCAACTGTTCTCCATCAGTGTCACTTTTCTCTCAAAGAGAAGAATAAAACAAGAACGATTCATGCAGGAGTGACTCCCACCGTTATAGTGAAGTATAGTGCATATAAAATAGTAAGCTGTTGTGTCCTTTTTTAGCAACATTCTAAATGTACCGTTTTGCATATTGAGCTTATTGAGCCACCCACAATGTATTTGAAAGTATGTTTTGGACAGTTTGAACACCCTATCAGCCAATTTCTTTGTATTCTACTTCCCATCTATTGTCAAAGTGCGAAATAGTGCTAAGACTCACTCACTCCCTCACTCAACTCCTGCCTTTGTGTTGTAAATCCCTTTGATAAAGTACTTCAAATCAAATTAAAAGAGAGGTTGGGTATTCTTTGGAAACACCCTAAGGTGCGAGTTTGGAAGCCTAATGCTGTGTGTGTTTGTACTGTACGTGTACCTGGATGGCCTGAACGAGGACGCTGTCTCCACCTGTGGGGCGCTGAACATCCCCTCCTCTCCTTCCACCCTCGCTCCGTCCTCCCTCCCTTCTTCCACTCGCAATCGCTCCACGTAGCTCTTACTCGGGGGTTTAGGGGGCCCAGCGGGGCAAGGTCTGAGGTCACAGTAGCTCCCTGCCGTTTCTGAGGAATGCGATTGGTAGCCGGGATGATGGGCGGGCGTGCAGTGCGCCGAGTGAGAGGTATGCGCGGGATGCTCTGGAGGGTTGCTACTGGCTGAGGGGCTGAGCTGAGGGTCGCTGGAACGACGCATCTGGGGGGAGGGCGGGACGACAGCCAGGGCCCTCCCGCTTGAGTGGGCTCTCTGCCTGGTGACTGAAGAAAGAGAGAAGAGTGTCACTATCTCTCATGGAGACTTTGTTTGTGAATGTGAGTGAGAGAGCTTTTATTTATGTATCTGTGTGTCTCTGGCACTTACTAGCACTATATGCAGGAGACAGTGGGCTTTCCCCAACAGGTGACAAGGTGCAGCGATACTCCTGAATCTGGTCCATGCTCATCGCACAGTTCCGCATCGCGTCTTTATGGTGGTGGATTGTCGACGGGCTGCAAACACAGCATTTTTAGAAGTTTTAAAATCTTTGGGTATGGATTTAACATCCGTCACGGCACTAAAGGGAACCTCACACAGCAGTGCAGTTCAGGGGGGGGGGGGTCACAATTATCAGTTCCAGATGAGAGGAATGGTGTCGATACAGATTTAGGGTGAGAGAAGTGGGAGACACTTTAGCTGGTGCATTATTCTACTTCATGACACACTCATGTGTTATTCAGGAATTAAAATCATTTTAGGACCTTAAAGCAGGAGCAGAGAATGCAGCAGTGTGGCTTCTTTAGAAGAGATTAACTGCAAAATTTGATTATTTAACTAATGTAAGGTTAAGGTGCATTATCACTTTTTTGAGTGCATTAACTCTGGAAAATATTTTCAACAATCATGCACAAATATTTGTACACACATCTTTGCCTTCTGGAGCCCAGTGAGTCATTAGCATTGGTTTTGTTCCATTCTTTAAAAGCTTGCTCAACTCCTTTCCATACTCCCAATGAGGCTAACGTGTACTTCTACTGTGCACACACTGTACAAACATATTGCTCTGCTCCTTCTTTGTAGATTCAAGTTTCAAAAAGCCTTGTTCTGTTTGAAACTTGAACGATCCTAGTGCAGAAGTGGCCAAGCGAACAAGTCATTTTGCAACTTCACTCTGGGGACACGAAGAGGACTTGATGCTCGTCACTAGGGGAGGTGCTAACGGTGTTTGTGAAGTGAGGGGAATTGAGGAACGTGTGAGGGAAGTGCACTAGTTTGGTGCTCAAACACAACACTAGTGTCAACACATACACACTCAGACAACCTGCAGCTGGGCACAGGTTCCGGCTCTGGTTCTGGTGGTGCCACTGGTGTCTTAACTGGACTGGGACTGTCTGAGTCACTGATCATGTATGTAACATAAAGCAAGAATGAAATATCATGAAGACTGCAAAAAAGAACTGCCAGGGTTTTATAATTGCCTGCTTAGTTGTTGCATCTCTGCCACTAAAAAAAACGCAACCACCCCCGGCTCACCTGTGAGGTATCATCTTCTCCGTCGTCAGCCCATCAGTCATGGTGACGCTCCGTCTCTTGATGTACGCTCCCCTCTGACTGGATGGTGAGTAGGCGGAGCTTTGCTTGCTGCAGGCCAGAGCGAAGGTGGCCTCCAGGTAGCGCAGAGGGAGCGTCCTGCTCACCGGACAGTAGATGTGGACACCGCTGGACTGGGAGACCGGCTTGCGCTGGCCAATGTAAAACCGCACAAGCTCCTGGACCGAGTCGAAGCTGTCGGACTCCAACACATACTGCACCTGAGGAGGAAGAGATGGTAGAATTTAATATGGCAGCTTTGTTTGTTTGATTTGTTACGATTTTGGTATTTTCTCTTGTACCACTCCGGGAAGGGAGCCTACCCTCAAGATTTCTTTAAGAATGGAGCACAAAATGCTCCTGTTCCTCTTAAATTCTATCATTTCTACAGTGCTTCAGACCAGTTTACACACTGCAGGAGTATCTAAATGAAACATAAATCAGTGGGCAGGGTGGGAATTGAGAGGCAGACAGAGAAGCAAGAGTTGGAACAACAGGTCAACGTGGCACACCTGCACCAAATTAGCCTGTAACGACTTCCATCATTACGGGCAACGGGAGAAAGTAGGCCTCGTCAAATGGGGGATACATCTTGAGTTGCCAAACACAGGTGTAAATAATAACCCTAAAAAAGTCATTACATTTCGGTATGATGGGTGGAACACGCGGAGGAGTTCATGCAGCAACACTCATGTCTATAAAGGCCAGTAAGACTAGTCAAGACTGAATACCTCAGTAAACATTTTGACAGGTCAAACACAGGTGTGACTAATAGCATTATTAATGGCTGTTCCAATGCCAGGGCTCTGGTTTTGTGCGTGCTGACTCACCAGCAAAGCACTGGCTGAAACACCTTAATGGAACAGAGCCACCGTTAATGTTATTAGTTGCTGCTTCCAACCAGAGGGGACTGTGCGTTCAAATACTTCTACGGCCATACTATTTAAGATGCCAGTAAAAGGTTTAGTATGTCCCAATGCACACTATGTCAACAATACCAGGATGTCCTACTGCATCTGGTCGCATTTTGCAGTATGCAAGCCAGCATGCTTTTGTGGCTATTCTGACCCACAATCCTCTGCACAGATGAAGATCGACAGAGCCGCCGAGAGAGCACAGACTGACGACAGCTCATTGACTGAACCCTCAGTGACCGATGACAGAGCATTCAATGTTCAAGGCACAATGTTACGACGAAGCAGTATGTCCCAATTGTATGCATTCTGCATTCAACGGAAGGTACTTTGTAAGGGCAGCTGCAGTACGTACTTAAAGTTAAAAGAAAAAACATGCAATGTTGATGACGGTTTGATTATTTGATATTTTGGCATTAAATAAACAGACACCAACACTAGATTCATCTCCATTGTCTTTTCTACCTACAGAACATGAGGTAAAAGGCATCTAGTTGTTAAGAAATGATGAGTGCTGAAACAGACAGCCAATAAAATATTGAATACACACCTTGGTCTCATTGGATTTGACCAGGACTTTGCTGATCTTGAAGTGCAGCACCTCATTGTCCCATCGACAGGTCAGCACGTAGTCACCCACGCTGGTCAGAGAGTCACGCACGAGGAAATCCCCATTACGTACAACCAGAGTCTCTGACACCTAGACAGAGAAAAAAACAAAAACATGTATATGATTGAAAGTTAGTAAAAACAACACCGGCTCCAATCTTAAAAAGCTGGAAGCTAACTTGGCTCACTGAGCCACAGCATGTGTGTGAATATTTTGTTTCTGGCACGATTGTTGAATAATTGAATTTATAAAATCATGATTATTTATAACAATGCCTTAGGACTGCCGTTTCTCTGAACAAACACAACTATCTCTCTTCCTGCCAAAAAATGTCTTTGCTATGCACAGTTTGAATCGGCAACGATGGATGAAATACCAGCGACAATGGCTGGAGTGATTTTCTGAGGATAGCAATATTGTAGAAATGTAAATGAAAGTTATTTTCAATGTATTGACAAAACATGCAACCCCTGAAAAAGCAAGCTCCCATTCATGTCAAATGTAGCAGCTTCGGGCTGTATATCTTGCCGATACCAAACACTGCAATGTGTCTCTGGTGTCAGTGAGAGGAGATCGCAAATATTGACGTTGTCGTAGTCATGTAGGAAAAGAGAAACATATTTCAAACTGAGTGGTGTTCCCTTTCAAATTACGCGCATAGAGACGAATGATGAAGGCTGAAGGTGTGACACGTTCATATTACTCTACACGGGAAACAAGGCATGAAATATGCAATGCAGCGCAGCACAAGGTAAACAGTGCTTCAGAGACCAGCAGGAGGCAGTATATACAAAGATCAAAAGCTCCAACCAAGCACAGGATCCTTTTATCTCCACCATACCTAAACATAATTCTGTTGTGGAAGGTTTTAGTCGCTTTTTTAATCTGATAACTCACTGCATTCAAGAATACGTCATGTTTTACACTGTCGGTTTGGAACAAAATATATAAAAAATATATAAAAAGGAAAGCCACATTGGTGCATACACTTAATGCCTTGTGCACTACAAGAAGTCTTCACTTTAAAAGGAAGAAGAACGAGAAGGAAGAAAAGGAGCAGGAAGGATGGACTGGATGTACAGCACCAGCCACGTGTGTGAAGTCTCATCTCTAAGTATTGTTTTGGTACCCAGAGGGCTCAGGGGTTTCCCCAAGTTTCCACTGGAGCAAACCATGAATAAATGAATATTTTATGTAAATTAAAAGAGGAAAGACTCACAGATGGCTGATTTGAATCTGTGTTTATGTGTATGTGTATGTGTGTGTGTGAGAGTGAGACCGAGAGCAGAGGTTGATCGAGAGACAGAGGCTGCGTCTATGAACGAGTACCCTCCACATGTGCTTGCCATGTGTGTGCGTGTGCATTTCTGTGTGTGGGTGGGTGCAGGTCTGTTGTGTGTATCTGCGTCTCAGTCACCAGCTGTGACACTCAACAGCGTACATCGGCGACACACACAGCTGTCTGTTTGGCAGGAGTTTCCCCTCCTTCTGAACGCTAAAGCAATTTTTACTGAGCTGTGACAGATGATGGGATTCAGTAATCGGTGTCATTCTGTGTGTAAAGCATTTAAACTGTGCTTTCAATGCCAGAGACTTTGGCCAAGTAATCACTCAACTAATACTATTGGTTGACAGGCACATCAACCCACACATAAATACTATTGTGTTTGTACTTTTATCTCATGTCTTTTTGAAATACATCATGAAATGTGGGAAATAAAAACAAATACATCTCCATTCATGATCTACTTCACTGCCACCGGGACTAAGAGAGTGTGACATGACGTTTAACAGACTAGTGACTAATTAAGTTTATTGTTATTTGGTTATTTAGTATGAAAGTTTAGTCATATAGTGGAAACACATTGCAACTAACGGTTATTTTTTATCTGTAGATCACTTTTTCAATTAATTGTATAGCTTCAAAAAGCTATATATATATATATATATATATATATATATATATATATATATATATATATATGGCTTATATATATATATATATATATATATATATGGCTTATATATATATATATATATATATATGGCTCCATAGGGCTGCCTGCATGTGTGTGTGTTTGTGTGTATGTAGGCTACTCATGTGCTGGGCCGTAATGTGCACAGGAAGGGCATTACCTCAACGGTTTATTGCCTTGGATGTAATATCTGTGTTCCCATCTGTTCTCAAACATCCATTCAGGACTCCCAGTGTAAAGACTAATTCCATGTTCTCTGCTGTGCATGCGTACAGTTTCCACAGTGTACTTCAGCGTGTGGTTACCTCTCTGGGTATGTGTCCATGGTACCAGCCATGGCTCCTGATGTCAGCAGCACTCAGTTTCAGCTCCTCCTCCAGCTCCTTACGAAGTTTCTCAGGAGGAGATTCCAGCAGGTACTTCTCCTTAGAGAACTGCGTGGAACAAACACAAGAGGACAACGCGACATCAGTGGGAGTCAGTTTACACAAGGGACCCTTCACAAGTTGCCCTTCAGTGGATTCATGTGTAAATGACCACCGATCAGTCTATAGACAACTTATTTATTCAGGTACATCCCATAGGAGTTTAGGATCTCATTTTTCAAGAGGGACTTGTAGAAAATAAATAGATTTATAAAAATAAATAGATTTACATCATTTGGAATTTACAATACAAAAATAAATATAGATCAGCTACAATATTGCAATACGGGTGTACCTTTTTTAGATACAGCAGATAGTCGTTGACACAAATACACAGAAAAAAACACACCTGTGCTACAGAAGGCAACACAGCAGGGAAGCAACACTGTGTACCACCTCACCCTCACACACACACACACACACACACACCAATCCAATCGACCCTGACCTGATTACTAAGAGGCAGAAATTGTCATGAGTACACTCTTATTGTTCTCATGTACAGTGGAGACCTAGCTTTAGCTTTTGAGTGTGGTCACTCAGGATGGCTTATAACAATGCCAGATACACAGACACACACAGCAATGTGTATCTGGCATTATTACACACAAACAAACGGATTAGATTTCACATTTCAAAGCTTCATCTTTCTGTTTGCACGAAAAAAACGTCACAGGGGTGAAATCTGGGTTGTTAAACATGAAAATAAATTCCAATGAATACTTTCATGATTATTTAAATACAACTAATCTTCAAGCTACGCGTGTATGCGATAATAAAGCATTTGAGCTTCTTAGGTGATATTGACACCAGCATTGTTTGAATTCACAAACAAACTGTGCACAACAGATGTATAAATAAATGAATGCATTACAATAAAATGTTTGAAGATTGCATATGATCTACTCAGGAACTATTTGAGTGGGTATGGAAAGAAAAACATGAAATCCCACACTGGGACCTTGATGTAACGTGACAACACCATATCAACCGATGATTGTGGAAGGATTGGGTTCAGAGAGATGATCTTAGATGAGGCAAACAGGGGACACGCAAACAAAAAACTCACACAAATAACCTCAAAACCAAACGGATAGAAATCCACACAGGAATAAACAGCGAAAGGAAATCATTTCAACTCTGCCAATATGAGGAGAAATGAGACTGGGACCAAAATAAACAGTACACAGCCTTGTCGCTACGGCTACCCTGTCGTTCCTCCTAATATCTTCCTTCAATCTCTCCCTCCCTCTCGCTCTCTCTTAGGCTCAATGTTTTCCTCCTACTTTCTCTCCTGCACACTCTTCTCCCTCCTGCCGTCCGTTCATCTACCTCTCTCCGCTCAAAATATCAAAATCATAAAGTTTCAGTAAGTTGTTAAGACCTTTGCCGAATGTGTGTGACACAGAGGCAAAGACAGGGTGTGAGCGACGATTGGACACTTGACGATTTGTGTGTGGAGTGTGTTCCCGCATGAGTGTGTGTGTCATGAGGAGACTACAAGAGCCAAACAATCGATCCTATCGTCTCCAGGTCACTGCAGGATGAAATTATTAACTTCCTCCTCTCCCTGCTCCTCTTCATCCTTTCTTCTCCAATCCTCAGGGGAAGATGGAGGAATACCGCCGTGGGGGCTCACCCACTCCCAGATTAGATTTGAGGTGTGTGAGTGTACGTGTGTGTACGCGTGAAGAGGCCAATAAAGGTGCAGAGGGGTCAAGTGTGCCGTTATTGCTTTTCCTTGTCTCCCTGGAAACCCAGGCGAGGCCTGCCACTGAACTGATGCTCAACAATGAACTTGGTGTGTATAATTGTGTGTGTGTGTGTGTGTGTGCGCGTGCATATATATATGTGAAGGGTTATGGGGAAAATTGAAATGTCAGAGGGGCTCTATTTATGATTCGGTTCATGGAATAGGCTGACATCAGGGGGGACACATTGAAAGAGGGGAGAAAAATGGATTGACAATACAGAAGCGGTGAAGAAAAAGTGATTTGACAAGGACACAGAAAAAAAAAAAACATCAACTTTATTGTATTCTATATGAGGGAAATTGAAAGTATGCTTCCAACACCCACGTACAAACACATACACACACACTGGTAGCCATTAATATAAATCCATCCCATGGTAATATCAATATGTATTCTTTTGTGCTGCAATAGCAGACACTCCTCTTAAAAAGAGGGGGGGGGGGGGCAAGAGATATGACGTATAGATGTGAGAGCACAGAAAAGAATACAATTATATTCAGGAGAAATGTGCTGACTGGTGAGAAAAGGGGACGACACAAAGGGAATACGTCCAATGTGAGACATCTACAAAGACCGGTATGATACTGCTATTCTAACTACAATGACCGGGTTCAATGCAACTCTCATACCCCCACTACACTTAGTCCTTGGTTGCCATATCAACATATTGTGTTCGTTTGCTTGTAGGTGTGTCAAGAAGAGTCTTCCATCTTTCATCATGTAGTAGCAGTAACTCTACTGACTGTGTACTATACTACTACTGCTAATATTAATGGTTATTCGGATACTGCAGAATGATGATTTCTACCAATATTCGTAGCATTCAATACTGCCACAATTACTACAAGTTCAAGTACTACCATCAGCAATTATTCTCACCCTACCGCTACAATGTATAGCCTGCTTCTTTTACTTCTAATAACAAATACTTGTACGACTTCAACTGCTACTTTTACCACTAGAACCACTCTTAATACTATGTCAATTTTGGTACAAATACTCCTACTATTAGCTACTATACTACCGCTAACTACAACGTACAGTATAGTCAGTCATTTCTATAGTTTATGGTTTTAATAGTAGTTTTCGTAGTAATACAGCACTTCTGGTATTACTACTGTAACTGCATCTGCTACTACTTTTCGATAGACATCAAGCAAACAAGCACATGATTGTGTTTGATTACTAGGTTTGTGTATATATCGAGTATAAGCATGACAGAGGATGCTGACAGCATAGATACAGGGTAGCGCAGCATGTCAGATCAACACATTCATGAACCAAGAGGCACAGAAGCAGACATGTCAGAGACAGACAGACAAAACAACCAGAAAGCATAAAGACAAGACATCAGACATTCAGGAAGGCAGAATGACAGACAGACACAAAACTCATTAATGTAGACAGAGAGGCAGATACTGTACGCAGGGAGACAGGTAGCCCATTAGCAGATGAGATTTTAGGCAGTTTAGGAGCTGATGCAGGACTTTTGTTTCCCCTGGGGGGGGCGAAGAGAGGAAACGTGATTGGTGTGTGTGTGTGTGTGTGTGCATGCAGGATGTGTATGGGTGTCCATTCATCCATGTAGGCGTAGTTGCATACGCGTGTGTTCCACATGGGGGGCACTATCACAGGATGGAGCTCTATTTTTGGTGAGCAAGGATAAGAGCACTGTTAATATAAAGACTGGCTTCGAGACTTTCATTTCAACAGTGGGTGTACTGTATACATTGAATGGATGGGGGCGAGTCAGGGAATAGGCTATAGGGGTTAGGGGCGTGTGTGAATATGGAGTTATAGATAAATGCACAGTGTGATACATCGCCTAATTTACACCAACATGCACTTGAGCCTCTTTTCCTCACAGTGAGCCAATTAGGCGGTTTCCTTGGATGACTTCAACACACCCTCCCTGAGTGAAAATTGACACTGCTATCACTCAAGATCAGTGAGAAAAAAAAAAAAAACTTAAAAGGAAAATAAATGAAAGGGATGATAATGGGGAGAAATTCTAAATGTATGCACATATTTATACATATATTATGCACGCACACGCCTTTTTTTTAGCACGTTGTGTGTGTGTGTGTGTGTACTGCGGCTCGTGGTTTTGTTCGGTTGTCTGTTCCACAAAAAATTGGTTATTTTATATGTTTATCTCTTTGTCCATTTTGCATTCTTGCTGTATTCTCTGTTTTCGGTGCCAGTATGCAGGGTTTGCAGTTCTCAAATAAATTATATTTGATTCAACAAACAATCTGAATAGTCATCACAGCAAGATTCAACTAAAACCATCTCATTACTGTGGTTTGGTTCACTGTGGAGTCACAAATACACAGCCACAGGTATTTACAATGCACGACACAGTGGGAGGTAGAGTGTTCACTCTGGCACAAATCAGCATGTTGCCGTTTGTGGTTGAACTAGTTTGTTTGCTAATTCTTGTGGAAGGAGCACAAAGGCGAGTACCGTGAGCAATTTATAGGGATGTGACTAAAAACAAACAACTCCAGGAGTGAGGGCACAAATGAGAAATGAAATGGAAGATAATTGCTGACGAGTATAAAAACCTGCAGGGGAGAAAAAAAAAAGTCCCATTTACCAGCATGGATGCAAAGGGGGGGAAAAAGAGAGGAACACATTCCAACAGAAGCAGCACCCACAAAGGAGAGGCATGCCTTCTAAACAGACTGCAGCACTTAGATCTCAGCTCATGTCAGAATGCATCTTCTTTCTGTTTCTGCTCCTGGGCTAGCCTCTAACCCCGTTGTCATGGTAACGCCCCGAGTGGGAGTGGTGGTGACAGTAGGGGGGGGGGGGGGGGGGGGGGTCAGAACCCTGCGATCCCTTGATCGGCTTTCTCTTTCTCCTCCTCTCGCCCCCTTTAACTCCATGTATCCCCTCTTTTGGAGAGATGGAGACCAGGATTATCGCATAAAGACCCCAGAATCCTCCTATCTCCTATTACACACACACACACACACACACATATACAGGCACATTATAGGAGTTAAAGTGTATGTACGTGACCAATATCACCCCTCTCCATGTTATAATCCCTCTGTGCCCTCCGGCCTGATTTCCACTGTTACGTTCACACTGGTTCACACGGGTATAATAGTCTTCAATGCACATGTAAAATGATACGAGCATTAAAAGGGAGCGCTGGTAACATTAGACCTTTTATATTTACCCTGTATTTTTTTTTCTTAGCAAGGTGGGAATGGCATTGAATCAGAGCTAATGAAACTGCTTTTGCAATGATGCAATAAAGAAAGCTCAACAGTGGGTTCAGTCTGAAGTCGACCTGAGCCACTGCAGTATAACAAGCCTGAATAGTTGTCAATGTCCCTGACCTGTTACCCTGGGATTTTTGTATGCATCTTACAAGGGAGACTCAACCACGATGGAGAACGCCGATCAATAAATAATGAATCCCTTTTTGAAATGTGTCCGTTGCAACATTTTTGTAAATAACAATTCATGAACAAAATCATCCAGCGCGACATGCAAGATAACGGGTGTAATAACAGCCCTAATATAATTGATGCAGCAGCGTGATCAGATGACACACATTATATGTATTAGATGTTGTTTCACTTTCTGCAATAACCCTTCTCTTCTAAAGGTGAAAATACTGGAAGTAATTAGGCTTCTTCCATTGATTAGACCGTCTGCTTGTGGAGCACATGCAGACTTCAAAACACAGCACACAGTTTCACATGATATCGCGTGAAAGAAACTCACGGACAAAATCGTAAGTGATTCACGTGTAAGGAAATGGAGAGACATTAGATCCAGAACCTGTTGGGCCTAACCCAGTTTGAGATGAGAATCAAAGCTTCGACTGTAAGATCCGTGTAGTCACAGACCCCGAGATGAAAGGCTATTTATATACAGTATGTATATTTTGCAGTATTGAATCCACTCTGTTTCTTGTGCACAAGCACTTGTCACACATGGGCCATTCCAAAAACACACAGATAAAAATGACAGCGCTGATGTCTCATGTGATCAGACAAGTATCAGAGAACCGGCCTCAGACGGAGAACTTGTGACGACTGGTGGAGAGACAGGCAGAGAGTATGAGACTTATGACAATGACCTTCTACTGTCGTTAGGAATGAGTGTGTCCTACAAGCACACGCACAAACACACACGGGGGCGTTGACCCTTGAGGCAGCTGGATGCCAGTATACACCCTCCAGAAATATATATATAAATATACACACACATACTGTATATATATATCTACAGGAGTGGTGTGAGCTGTCAGTCAGTATCGTGTCAGAGAAGAGACTCCCTAGATTGAGTGACAGCTGATGGACAGGATATGACATAGAGCTCCACTCCCACTGAGACTGCAGAAAGCACAGTGCGGCTCTTCACCGCGGGGCTCCTCTCTCTTTCTCAAAACGACTCAATCTGCTCTACATATACACTTTCTCCGTGAGATGATGTCTTTTTCTCTTTTCCTAGGTTCTCCCAGGTTATCTCCTCCCTTCCCTCAACCCTGTTCTCTCTATTACCTCAATTTGTAGCGATGACAGTGACAAACGCATCATTTTAGAAAATGAAAATTCCTACATTTTGTTCCGACATTATTGTTGATGGAAAGCCTGTACCTTACGATACCTGATTCCACAATGAGCACTGTCCTTTACTGCCTTACCGTTGACTGACAAATATAACATCTCTTTTAGGAAAATATTGACTGCAACAAAAACATATAGATCAGATTCTTTACTCAAAAATTGTGCCAAGGACTCGGAGGTATTTATAGCATCTCTAGTCCTCTGCAGGTTCAACCTCCATGAATCAGAGGACAGGACAGATGCCTGCCTGCTATGTAGCCTGAGAGACACTGCCCCGGGGAAAAGAAAGTCCTCAATTAACCCATGTCTGCTCATGAAGCTTAATTGCTCTGACAATACAAAGTGACCTTGATGAGCATATCAAAATTTTTTTTATCAACTCCTCTCATCTGGATTATGGCGGCTGGACAGTAAGAAGACTGTTTGAAAAGAGAGAAGGAAAGGGGGGGGGGGGGGGGGGGTCATGTCCCTCCCAACCAATGGCATGTGGAAGTAACAATGAAAGCGAATGCACCAAAAACGTCTGTTAGAATCATCCTTTGCACCGCAGCACTGTGTGAGCCACAGCTTCTGGTACATCTCAGCCTATTAGGTCAGCTCGGGCAACAGCCCTTAAATCTCCCTTCACTGGTCACAAGTCGTATAGTTGAACTGTGGACGTGTATAAAACACATGAAAACATGTCTGACCTTTTCTGATACTTTATCCACCGAACACAGTTATAAAGCTACCACCTCCCGTTGTCTCCATCATCAATAATGTTGGTTGAGGGCAACAGCTATGAAAATAAAACACAAGTTGTAAGAAATGTCCTTTAATACATCTATGCAAGTATCTGCCCTCTTGTCTATGAACCAAACCCATCTCTTCTCTCTCTGTGTCTGACTCGACCATTCACATTTTAATTCCTCCTCCTCTGTGATTCACTTCTTTTGATGCTTTTTGTTTGTGGCTCAAAGACCTACTGGAGCATTCCCTCTCTCCATTTCCCTCCCGCTCTCTAATCAACCTGCTGAGCAACATCTATCAGCGCTTTGATAAAAAGACCATTACTGAGTGTGTGTGTGTGTGTGCGCACGTGTCATCTTGCCAATAGATATATGCCGACAATCAGCTACGTAAAGGGGCTGAATGTCCTCCCTCGATGTGTCTGTGTGTTTGTTTGATTTGCTATTATTATTATATCTTTATCATGTTTGTATCCGCAATACTGTCACTCCTGTGAATTGAATTGTTTCTTTTCTGGTATACGGAGAGTTGTCATGACAGCGCTGTCGGCGACAATGAGAGAGAAAACAGAGAAACATAACATATCACAGAAGAGAAAAAAAAAAAAAAACTTTTACATTCCCACAAACGCAAACAGACGGAGAAACACATACGCACACAGATATAAATACATATGACTTTGTGATGCGCACACACACAGGAGGCAGAGAAGATTTTAATGATGTTTGACTGTTAAGTGTGACTTCTAACTGCACGTCCCTCCCTCGCCTCCTGACCCAAGCTTTCTCTGTTTAACACACACACACACACATACACACACAGAGAAGAGTGAGGGGAAGTAAACATCCATTTCCCCAAAGCGTCCGCAGAGACACAAACTAGCCTTTTCCCCACAAATGGACACACACTGTAAGACACAATTAAAACTAGAGACGGTGCTGATAACTCGTTAAGACCGATTGCAGCGTTGATGTCACCCAGAGCACCACACAGATACCGACTAGAGATTAGACAGATTCAATTAGACGTTTCTCTGGGTGAAATTAGATAGCTTTCCTAAACCTAATTCAATTACAATTAGTTTAATACTTCTGCTAATGACACAGCAATGCAGCGACACACATTGCGTTGGTCTAATTGCATACACAATGTAACACATGCACATTTCTATTCGCACAAGCTCACCCAATGAGGGTGAGGCTAGAGGGCAGTAGATGACTGAGCTGGTCAGCTTAAAGGCCACAAGGGACACAAGAGGCAGTTTCCTGAGTGAAAGTCCTGTTTGTTTGACCTACCCACCACTCCTTCCACCCTGTGCTAGTGCACTCTCTTGCTTCTTATACGCGTTGTTATGCCACGTAACTTTAACTAACGGTCGCTCGACACGCTGCGTCCTTTGCTCCGTGCGTCACTCGTTGTACTCTGTGATTTGCTCTGCCTGAAAGCAAAGACATCAACATTCAACGTATCCGTGGTTTGCAGAAAAGTACAATGCTGATATTTTTTCCAGGCGACATAGTCTATACTATGCCAACAGCTTTTAGAAACGCCTACACTTTGCACAACTACTGCATAGAAGTGTGCATTGAGAGAGAGAGAGAGACAAGGAAAGTGCGGTAATAAAATCTGCTTGACTGCAGATGTCTGTTTGTAGAATGGAAAGAGTGCTGCAGTAATGAGGGGACGGATAGATGTCCATTAAAACAAAACCATTATCCACAATAAACACCAGATGCCACACCACTGCACATGAAACAAGACGGGCACATGTACTCGCACCCCACTCCCCCAGACTGTCGACTCAGCAGTGCCACGCCTATAGATGCCGTTGACATGGTAACTCCATACTCTGCATGCCCCAGCTGGTGTTTCCCCTGAGGAGAACTGTATGGATGTGTGTGTGTGTGTGTGTGATGGAGAGAGGTTAATGTGCCCCATGTGTGCTCTGCTCCGCCATGTGCAGCGAGGTGTACTGAAGAGGAAAACATGGCTGGTTGGGAGCAGCCTTCACGGTATCCCATTGTGTGTGTCTGAGTGTGTGAGTGGGATCTCTTCCTATGGTTCTGTTAGTTTTGCTGTTGATTGGTCATGCAGCTCACAAAGCAATGATTCAGCTTTCACTTAAAAGACATTGAAGATAGAAAAAAGATGAAGATAAAATACCACTAAACCCCAATTTTACTGCCAAGAATGAATCCGATCTCAATCCAAATGAATTAGAATCCGATCGTAGACTCACACCAATAGCAGTAAACAACGTCATGGAGCCACGCCAGCATAAACAAACACCTCAGCAGTCCACTCAGTCACACAGCTTTTTGCTTTTTTTCCCCCCTCACAGTGACTCATGCTTTAGATTTACACACATTACAGTGTGGTGACCTGGGTTTCTGCCAACACGGCTGAAAGGATTTGAGACGAGTACAACATTTAGCAAGTCATGTTTCCAGCTCTCAGTTGTGTTCATTGTAGCATCACTCACCATCGCTGAGGCATTATGTTGTGCTGTGGGCTTTGTTTTATGTGTTGGCACATGGAACTTACAATAACTTTGGCAGGACTGTGTATTGCATCACAACAGTCATTGTGCATGTGTGAAAAACACTAACAATACAAGGACCCACTCTTAACAACATCGCTCTGTAGCACTACTAGTGCTCAAAAACTCCACACGGTACCTTTAAAATAGGCTATTTATTAATGCATTTGCCATATTTTGTTCAGTGTGTGCACCCCGCATTGCTAGTTCACATTTAGCAATGATATAGAATAAATCCCCAACACTGTTTCATAATCTGGATCACGTAGAAACTGTTTCAAAACAGTTATTTTTCGAGATGTTCATAAACCCTGACTGGCACGGCTGAATCGACCGTCCATCTTTCCGGGCTAAAGCTCAAAGTAATCAAAGAGAATTGGAGCTTTGCTGTTCAATCACTGCATTTCAGCCTGCTTTCCTTTGCCTTTCTTCACTGCAGTGCAATTTATAGACCGCTCGAATGTACACACACGTCCGACTAAAGGCTTTCCTTTACTTCTCTGCTATATTTTCCACCACTTTTGCTCAGCTTCAGGCAAACACTGAAGACTTCTTTTCTGCACTTCAGAGTTTCTCATGCTCTTTATTTGAGCATGTTTTCCTCTTAACTTCCCCTGAACTTGTCTTGTTCTTAGAAAGATGGATGTAAATAGAGTGGAGGCCAGTTGTCTCATTTCCCCTTTCTTCTTCTTCTTTCTTTCAAGCATCACGGCTCATCTGTCCTTCTCATCTCTTACTCTCTTTCCTAATATGTACTTTATTATCCTTGCAACTCCATTACCGTTTGTCTTTTTCCTCCTCCATTCCTTTATTCCTCCACTCAAAACTCTCCTCTTTCTTCTCTTCTTGAGTTAATCATCGCAGTCCTCTGTCAGTTCATCTCTCTCTCTCCCTCCCTCCTGATGTAACCTGCCATCTCTCAACCACATATCATATCATTCCTCTCTCTCTGTGCACTTTCCCTCTCCGATCCACTCAGCCGGCCTGTCGGTGTGGGTGTGTAGTTGTTTGTGTGTGTGTGAATGTGTGTTGATGTAAAATAACGGCGGGAGCATCACCTTGTTCCATCAGCGAAAGAGAGACAGAGAGACAGAGAGACAGAGAGACAGACAAAGAGAGACATGTATGTTATACACACTTCTACACCAGCTTTATTTGAATTCCTAATTTTGTTACTTTGACACCCCGATCTACTACGGGCCTATACATACATAACAATGAGCACATTTAACTCAGAAGAGGTAAATATAAGGAAAGCTAGTGCACAGGCCTGTGTCAGGCAAAATCTTCCAAATGTATATGTTTTACAAAGCAGGGAATATGTTCTTCATGTATAATCTGATATAATCTTTATATTTGCCGATGATGAGAGCGCATACTTTCTGATCGGTCTTCTTTGATTTTATAACCATTTCACTCACAGTAAAGAGCGTCCTCCTTTTGTCTGTAATTGAAAAAGGAGCTGTTAGTGCCTATTGACAAGCTGGACCAGCTGGGACAGCTGAAAGATGCTCGGGGCAGTTTATTCACTCGGCTGGAAACACAACTCTAACCTTTCAGTTTGGCAGCTCAGAGGAGAGCTTGTGATCGGTGGGGCAGAGGGTTGGGAGAATCGTGATTGTCAGCACACTGGAAAAAGCATTCTTTTAAAATAGACCGCATCGCGATAAATATGCTGATCGTGGTATTTTAAAAGCAGCATATTCAAAGACGAACACTTTTTGCCCAGCTCAGGCGCAGTTTTTCTTCAGAAAGACACAACACAACCACTCGCACACAATTACCCCGTAGGGCTGTCATTCTCTCTTCTCTGGGCTGAACCATTAATGGCTAATTTGCAGGCTTTTTGGGGTAAAAGGTCAGCACACTGATGGATGGAAGGTCTAAGGACGCATCACTACTAACCATCCTCTGTTAACACACACACACACACAAAGGCACACGCACACACATAAATGTCTAGGTGCAGACACATGTGCATGAATTTAAACATATATTACAACCAATCAGATGAACACAGCTGATGTACGCACACACACATCCATTCCTTGCTTGCCATTTAACCGCAAGTCAGCAACATTATCATCCATACTAGTACCATTTATCTTGATAGTGACAGGTGTGAAGGGAAACACCACAAACCCACAATGCATTTCTCCAACGCAGTTAAACAGGAAAGGGACAGTTCAACTGCTGCAGGAGGAAGCAGCAGTTGAAGGACAGGCAGCAGAGAGGCTAAATGAGAGGCGGGGGGGGGGTTGGTGAAGAGGGAGAAGAGGGCCTCGGTTGCTTAAAATTAAAAATGAAAATCTGCATCTCTCATTGACTTGTGATTTTAAGAGGAATGCTGCAACACAGAGCAATTTATATGCGCTCTACTTGTATGTAAGTGAGTAAGAGTGCAGAGGGGCATTGTTTTGATAATACAGAAATAACAGTGCAGATTGCGGCTTGTACTTTTGAAATACATAACATAATATTGCTTTCATACTCAAATAATATACCTTTTCACTGCTTTTATTACTTCTCAACTTCAATGAAGGCTGTGGCCTAAGCCGCAGCCTCGTTACCATGGATACACGCACATATGGTGACACAGCATCTAATTAATTAATCAATGAGTGACAGCAGAGGATTAATCAGCTTTGATGGCTGAACCGCGGCCAAGAAGCAGAATGTAGACGCAGACATGGTCACTCTCAGACAAGCAACCACAGCTTTTGACGCATTATTATACACAAAATCTATTCAACTGTACATGCTAAGGGATTAGGCTCAACTTTAAGCTCAATTGAGATTAAAAAAAACAAAAACAAGGATTGACTGCCTTGTAAACTTGCTTTCTCATATCGGCCTGTTAGATATGAAGCCAACAAATAGTGCTTGTTTGGGAATCCATGATGCAAACACTCACTTTAAATGGAAGGTCACAGTAGGGAAGTGTATCATGAAGAAGTTTATCTTTAGCTCAGTCACAGTGTCATCCTAGTCCCTGCTGTGTCAGTACACACACACACACACAATTCTTGCCTCGTCACAGTACAAACAATGAACTATCGACTGGCCTTGGAACTTGACACATAAACACATCACATGCACACAGGAAGAGATGATGATGACGATGCAGTTGAAGATGCGAAGGCAGAGGGCAGAAAGAAAGAGAGACGCAAAAAGGTAAACAGACAATGAAAAAGGAGAGATGGGAGGAAAAGAAGAAAGAATAAAACGGGATGAGAGAAAAAGAGACAAAAAGTGATAGCGGGAGAAAGATGCGAGAGAAAAAAAAGGGAGAAGGAAGGAAGTATTATGGGTATATGATGATATAGAAATGAGGAACAGTTTGATCCCATAGGGCGGCCACGGCTGCTAATCAATCAGTTTTATCTCCCTATTACCAGCATGCATACGCACACACACACACACAAACACACAACCTTCCTCGTCACCCTTGATCATGCAGACCGTTTGAAAGAAGCACGCCCTAGAGCCGTGCTGCCATTGGCCAGCAATGATGTCATCTCTTCCTGGAGGTTGAGAAGCGAGCTGAACAATTGGCTGGCTGAGGCAGACAGTGGGAGTGCGCCGCTGAGGTATCAATTCCATTCATACAGAGGCAGCAAAGGAGCGTGTGTGTGTGCGTGCATGCGTGCGTGCGTGCGTCCACTCCCCACAGAGGCATACAGGCAGAGCTATTAAGGCCGTGTCCATCATTCAGAGACACAGACAGTACCTGCTGGGATGCTCCCTAATGGACGCTCTCTCTGTTACACACACACACACACGCGCACACACATTGGAATTTTGCTCAAATGCACACTATCAAATATGCAAGTAATCAAGCATGCACACACACACTCTCGCACACAAAAACTGATGGGGGTTGGGAGGGTTGAGATGGGTGTTGTCTCCCTGTTGTTACCGGGCTGTTGTCATGGCAATGACGATGGAGCTTTCACTGCTAGCTGGGACTTTGCAACAAACAACACACACACACACACATTTTCATTGATGCACATGCACCTTTTGAGAGCAGCCTTGCCCTTGCAACTGCTTTGAAGCAACAGAAAAAATTGAAGAAAAAAATAAAATCAGAAAAGGACTCGCTTTCAGTGTGTGTGTGTGTGTGTGTGTGAAGGTGTGATTGTAAACACTCCCATGGGAGACACTAGAGTCGTTCCTCTAAGAGAAGCTCGAGGGAAATTAGCCTGTTAGAAAGTGCTGCGCGTTCACTCTCCTTCTCTTCTCCTTACATTTTTAACACTCCCCTCCCCCTCTTACCACCCACACCTCCCACTCCACACCCAAACACCCCTTCTTTTAGAGTATGATGTCACTCGCGGGCTTGTAATTGCCAGCATAGCTGTTGAGATTTGATCCAAGACTTCACGAGTGAACACAAGATTCAAACCAGCACCGAATCTCATTTAAACATGCTGTAGTTGAGAGTTTATATGAAAAATTCAACATGCGCACTATAGATAGATACAGGTCCAGATACGGCGCACCGAAAGCCATTTCCCCCAACCATGAAAATGCGATTTGAGATGTCCCGATACAGAAAATAATTGCCTTGCTGGAGGATGTTCTTTGCCTGTGCCTTGTCCATTACTCTCATATCTGGGCACTTCTATTGCTCACTTGTTACATAGAGGAAACCTAATAACTGATATCCACTGTTCCGTCTCTCTGCTTGAACCTAATCACTTTTACTGAAACCGTGCTTATGTATATGCATGATTTATATGTGTTGGAGCTCACGATCTGTGTCCACGCTGCATGGATTCTATCTTCAGAATCTAATTTGAATTAGATCCAACAAAGCGATCACATTTCAGTCAATTAAATCGGTTTAATCTGTATCTGATTCACATCAACACCCCGATCTGCTTCATTAATAACCAATTCATGTTATCAGTATCTTTAGCAAATTTAGACTCTATCTGCCAAATCTCTACAAGTGAGCACCTTGTGTTTAACTTGTGTATCTGCAGTGGTGCTGGAACAATTAGTCAGTTACTGAACCGACAGAAAATGAATTGACATTTTTGATAATCGTTTAATCGCTTAAGCTGTTTGATAAGGACAAATGCGAGTGAAATGCAAACAGTTTGACACCTTAAAGAGTAAACAATCCATACAATCTGTCGACCCATGATTGAATACATGTGTAGGCATGTACATGTAGTGTGTCTGTGTGTGTGTATCATACGAGAGTGTGTTCACTGTCGTTCTCAGCTGCTTTATGCAAATCACCAAGAGACTCTCTAACAGCCCCAAGTCTTTTCTTTAAGGAAAATGATGCGTTAAAAACTCCGCAGAGGTCCAGGGCCCCTTTGTTACCCAAACACACTCCACCTAGTGGGATTTATTAGAGATTAAAACAGAGCAACAGCGGCACGGAAAGCTGTGAAACCTTAGCCTAAAGAAACGGACTCTGCACTGAATATTCAGCCTACATGAACAAATGAATAGTTTCCTTTCAACAATAATAATAATAATAATAATAAGGTAGTACAAACAACTTCAAAAACTTAAATGACTAGATTTGTTGTTTTTAATTAATTCGGACAACGGGCATTCGTATAGCTGTAGCTAAATTAAAATGACGCTTACATCAGGACCGTCTTCATGTCTGAGCAGGTGCTATACTTCCAGATTGCATCCATTATGTATCATTTCAAACCAGAAGGCTCTACTTTTTGTTCCCAACAATGGGCATTAAAAGCACGAGAGCACAACTCCCCGTGCGACAAACAGCTTTTTGGTTTCATTTGGGAGAACTGAGCCTGTAAAGCTGCGGCCGGCCGACCTTTCGTCCGAGGTCAGGTAAGGTCAAAGATGAGGAGAGCAAACAATTGCCAAACCTCCCGCTCCGAATCCCTTCAGTATGCCACCCTCCCTCTCAGCTGTGGCGTTCCCAGCATATGTGAGCGTGGTGTGTCTGTGTGTGGATCCACAGGCATGTGTGATTTCTTCAGCGAGAGACTAGTGGAGAGACTTCAGAGGATTGATCGATATACACACACACACAGTTCAGCCCTCCTTGTTTGCTTGTAAAACTAACAGACACTTGACTTCATTCACTTTAAAACTCCACATTAGAATTTGTGAGTGAATGCAGCAGTAAGAGATGACAGAGTGAGAAGTGAGAGGATAACATTATTAGTCTTGTTCTCAATGGTGAGCAAAGTGGATGCAATACATACTGTGCTAATGGGCTATCAACCTACGTTCAATGTGAAATTACACCTTTATGTGCACAGCTACCGAGAGCTCTTTTACCGTTTCATCATCTATTTCTCTTCATCTAAAAAGGAGCGTCTACACTTTGCAGCATTCATTGCTCCATTTAAGTCCACGAACAATCAGCGTTCGATCGTAACCATCAGTGTGCTGCGATGGTTGCTGTTAATTAGCATGTCTTACCCAGCCCTCAGATTAAATGATGCTTAAATAAATTGTAGAAACGCAAAAAAAAATAAAAAATGTTGAAAAGTTATGAGTTTCTATAGAGGCAAAGGCAGTAAAAGATAAAAGGAGCAAAATGTAAATATTCACCAAAGTAATTACTTTCAGCCCTGCACCTTAACCGTTGAGAGAGAAGAAGATAATTATAACGCTGAGGGCCATTTCCATCTCTAACCTGCAGGCAGGAATAATCGTTCTCCTCCACCAGCCTCTGCTTAAAGGAGCCTAGTCTAAGATTAAATGCACAGCAGCACTCGCCATACGTTCCTGTTCCTATGCTATTGTATTTTAAAGCGTTCCTCCATCATGTCACGAGCGAGAGCAGACGATTACATGAAGCACTGAGCTGGAAAAATCTGTGATCCTGGCCTGCAGCTAAAAGCCATGATATGAAGAGGCAATTGTTTTGCATTTTTACTTGTTTGAACGGTGAGCACATTTAGCACTTGAGTTTGCTGAACCATACAGAGCCCCGAAGACACATTTCTACCAGACAGCCCGGCCACATTGATTTAAATGACAGTACTTAAAACTCGTTTACTGAAGCCATCCCCCGATTGCTCTTATAGGTCTGACGACTGATCTGATATAGAGCAGATATATTAATGTTTGACATTTGATCTTTTATAGGAATCAAAGTACTCCTTCTACCTTTTAGAGTAAGCTGCCTTATAGGGACCTGCAGCTGAAGGACCACTTCACTCTCGGTGTTTTCTCTGACCTGCCAGGCCAAGATGAAGATTAAAAGAGAGCCTGCGCACAATGAATCAGGCGGACGAATCACTGCTGAAGAATGAGATAGCAGCGGACTCTTTAGCGTGCTGTTAAAGCTAACGCAACACTTCCTGTATAGCTGCCTCACAGGAAGAGCCTGCAAGCGAAAGCCAATAGTAGCCTTCTTAAGTGAGGTCGAGGTGGACAGTTGGGCATAAAAAAAAAAGACTCTGGTGGTTCGCATCGCGTCTCCAACTTTCTTTAAACCATGACCCAAATCATTCTGTCACTAGCACCCAAACCCTAACCACTGACCACTGGCAGAAAACGTTCATATGAATTGTTGTTGTGCGTTATCTAGGGCACAAACAATGTTTTCCTGCTGATAGGAGCACCAGACCAGAAGATGCTCAAATGGGTCACTTGGGAAGGCAATGACAAACAAAGTATTCTGGTGTTTACGTATGAGGACTTGTTGTAGTGTTAGTTAAATCGCCAAATCAAAGAAAGGTTGCAGGTGTCATAGAAACTTGTAGCAGTTAATCTGAAGAATTGTTGATCGATTACTCCGGCTTAAGCTAATCCTTCTCTTCAGCTAATGCAAGAAACAAACCAAAGAAGAGCGGAGAAATATGAACAACATCACAGAATGGTCTGGAGCTCCACACACACACACACACACACACACACACACACATGAAAAAACCCACATACATAGCTGACACAAAGACAGACACACACACACACACACACACGTTCCTCATTACTGCCAAAAACATCACAGTGCTCTAATGAGGATATGGACTCTGGGATAAGGCAATTTAAGCACACACATGCAGGCATGCGCGAGCACGTGCTCACACATACACACATGCGCACACACACACACACACAGCTGCCCTTCACACTATGAGCCTGAGGGTGTGACAGGCAGGCACGCCAAAAGAGGATTTGTGGTGAAAAGCTTTGGGGAGGAGGGCGAGAGGGAGAGCGAGATAGGAGTGGGGAAGAGGGGATTACATGGTGAATATTTCAATGCTAAAACAGACCAATTGGCTTGGGCTCCCTTTCTGGCTTGGACACACACACACACACACACACACACACACACACACACACACATAAAGGACTTAGCAGGGCCGTATCTTCTACAGCTAGCTTAGCACTGACTAGAGAGCGAATGGGGTGATGAATAAAGCTAATAAAAAAAACACTGGGCCCCCCCGGGGATCTGACCCATAAGCTGATTCCTGGTTAACCTGCTGTGAGTGACTGACTGACTGGACCGAAACCAACCAAGCTCTCCCATTCAGTTCAAGACTGTGACATCATCTGGAAGTAGATGTGACCATCTTGCACGGGAGGAGAATGTATGAAACCGTGTTTTTGTTACTGTAAAACAAATAACATCACAGAGTGTGAACTGTGTAGAGGTATATATTATGTAGAGGAGGTGCTAAGGACATGCAGCCAACGGTACCAGTTCAATTTCTTTTTATCACACTGCGACCTTCTCTCAGGGATAAAGCATAGATGAGACATACAGAAGGGACATCGAGGCAATAAAGCTTGCCAGTTTAATATGAATGATATATTTGTTGCAGGATTTCTTGAGAAAATCCTACTGGATGCAATAAATGGAGCTCTACGATGATCTAACGTGTTTAAATAACTACAGCTGAACATTTTCAGGTGTTATCTAAAAAAAAAAAGTGTGAATTTATCAGTGTTATTTTTCAACATTTAAAAATTTGATTCACAAAGATCAAGCCGGGTAAAAATCTGAATTTCGCAGTATAGTTTGCAAAGGCCAACACCCTGTGATTTGACTTACTGAGATGGACTCTGGTGCATAATCAGCAGCTATTTTGCATTTACTTCTCATTTGTCTCTTCACGTTCTGTAACCAGAAGCTGTGCTTGTCACAAGAGTCCTTCATTAGCAGTAAACTAAGGTGATCAGGATGCTCTTGCAGCAGGAAACACAAAAAAGGTTTGTACGCACAGTCACAATCAGTATAAACAAAACGGTTGGCTTTATGGTCTACTTTATTGTCATATTTTAGCCTTACATTATTCCACAGTACGTGGCATAAACACCATGTGGTGCTGGATCGCTGAGGATCCACACTTGGTTAACAGTGTAGGGGGGGACTGGATGGCGGAGAGGTGCCGTGTTGCGAGGTTGGAGGTCGACAGCAGCGTTCCAGATACAGTCGGGCTGCAGGAACGCTAAAGGACAGAGGGGCCGGCTGCTGGCTGGCACGACGGCTGCAACATGCTGGTCAGGTCAACAGGGAGGGAGGACAGAGACAGAGTCGAGGGGGGGAGAGAGCGAGAGCGCGAGAGAGAGAGAGGCTCGCAGAAAAGAAAGGATTAACTTCAAAAACAATTTAAGTAGAGGGGGCAGTTCTGTGTATTTGTGTGTCCATGCATATGTCAATGTATTTGTGTGTGTGTGTGTGTGTGTGTGTGTGTGTGTGTGTGTGTGTGTGTGTGTGTGTGTGTCTTTTCTCTGGCAGCTCATGGGGGTTTTAACGTTTTAAAGCTGCGGGAGTCCAGCGGAAAGTGACATTGTCCCAGTTACATCGATGCGCTGGAAGCACTGGGTATATTACAATGAGCTGCATGTCTGTATTGTGTGTGTGTGTGTGTGTGTCCATAGTTAGCATACTGCAGTCTAGACCAGGGGGATCAAGTGTAATCTCTCTCCACTGATACAGCTGATGAATTGTCCACTGTCTCTGGATCAACATCATCTCTGCATGTTACTTGTGTAACAGTGCAGCGTTCTAAATCAATTCAGTTATAATACCTTTTGTTTTACGGTATTTGACCCATTTCTTCCGACTGCGATTATGCTTTAGAAAATCAACAGTGAAGTATGAACATGACAACGTTGTTTATTTTGAGTTTAAAAAGGGAAAAAATATAACGGTTAAAATAACAGCGGTGGATGCTGTGGTTACTGACCACTAATGATCCCTCACGAAGCAGCGGCCTGCCTGAACAAGACAATCTGCAGTCATTAGGGGAGCGCTTTTTTTTTTTTTGGCGCTTTTTTTGAGGAGTAAATGATAAGAAGAACAAGACCACTGTGCATGTTCACAATTTCACACACCAGCCAGGCAGCGAGTAATCTTTCTGTATCAGATCAAAGACCATCACACTTTGCAGGTGTCTGAGAGGAAAAAGTAGGAGTGTAAACGTCATCACAAATGGGTTACCCTCCCCGGGGGGCAAGGAAACAGCATCTACATGACATTGAAATGCACAGAAGAAGTAATGATTAAAGCATCACTTCTCTGGCTTGCAGACACTGTTTGGGTTACATGACACCCAGCGTTGTGCTTGACAGGCTATGTTTAATTAGGTTGGATTGGGGAATCAATACGGGTCTACAGGAAAAAATTTGCACCGTTTGTAAACAAACCCAAGTTTCAGGGAATGAAGTAATTATTTATTTTACCATAGAAAGACTCCCACTTAACTCTAACCATTCAGCGACCGCTAATTAACTTACCCCCCGCCCACACACACACACACACACACACACACGTACCCCTTCCACAACCACCACTTTGCAGGCACCCCACGACAGATTGAATTAAAATAACCTAATTACTCTGAGCTTTGAAACACTTCACTCTAAACAAAAGCGGATGCCTCCAAAACCTTGAAAGAAGAGACTCTCTCTCTCTCTCTCTTTTTTTAGGACAGACATTTGTTTTTAGAACAATAAAACAACTGAAGAAATCCAGCATGAAGACACCGACTGCCTCAGCTAGTTGTCGGGTGGGACACGCCAACACCCAACATGAGGATTACTGCCCTGAAACGCAGTTAAACCACACACACAAACTCGCCTGCTGCTTCCCCGTTTAAAGTGAAGCCATAATTATAACAACACAGTCGGCTACAAACAACGTGGCAGGGAGAGGAGAAGAAAAGAGAAGCTTGTACAACCACTTCAGTCCAGCACTGATTCACAACCCTCGGCAATAACACACTTTGGTTCTTCATAGTCTACCATTATCTCATCTATTAACCAATTATCTTTAAGTATTCTCCTTCTTTTGTCACTGCGCTCGCTCTGAAGAGTCTCACATTTGGTAATGTTCTACAACCTTTGAGCTTTGCAAACCAAACCATGGCAGAAACCAACAGGACAGAGCGTCAAATATCAAGCATAACAGACACAGCGGCATACTGTACACACAAGTATACGCGTACGAAACAGACTGAAGGTGTCATTTTGTCCCTGGAATAAGGTCAGATATTAGGTTTCAGACATGAAGCCAGAATTAGACCAAAGCAAAACTGATATGCTTCACCCTACTGTACCCTTCAGACACACACACACACACACTTTCTCTTCCTCTCACACACACAAACACACAAATCACAAATACATATTCCCTCTCTCTTTTTCCCACCCTTTAGTCCCAGACCCCACGTCCTCCCTCACCATTCCCCTCTATCTCTCTCTCCACGCCGCGCTTTCACACAGTCCATCCGACACCCAAGTACTGTACAGCAATCTATGATATCATCAGTCTGCCAGCTATAGCAGGCAGGCTGACATCACCGGCTGCCGGGACAGGAGGGGAGCCAACGGCGAGCACACCTCCCGCGAAGACGCACACAAGCACAAACACACACACACACGTGCGCATAGACAAATGTGCCAAATATAAGGAAACTTGGATGGTAAATCGAATCCGGACACACACATATGCCTGGTATTGACATACTGGGTACTGTGAGCACTTTGTTACACACCAGGAAGCACAGGCTCACTGCTTCTGCATCACAACACATGCAAACAAATAGAGACACATAGATGCTCACTCACCTGCACCTGTATGAAGGACCCCCGGTAGAAGCAGCATGCTGCAGCCGACAGGGCACTCCACAGACTACACCTCTCCGTCATGGTGGGTGCACACCTTTCCTCTGCTACCTTTCTCCTCTTTTTTGTTTGTTTTTGTTACCTCTGCTTTACCTCCCGTTCTTCTTCTGTTCTCCGTCTCCTGTCCCTTCCTTTATCTCCACCCCACCCAGGGTGTCCGATCTAAACCCCAGCTCCTGGGCTAAGCCTGTCCCACCCCTGCCTGCCTCCTCGCCTGCCTCTCTGCCTGGCTACCAGCCCCTGAACATAGTGCAACCACTACAGAACCGGGCTACAAGCTACACAGCTAACGCCACAGCACTTGCAGGCAGCTGCTGGTGACCACATCAGCTAAAAGCCACGAGCGAGCCGCTAACAGCTGGTACTGATGACAGCTAGATATATACAGCTCCTGACATCTCCACTGCTCTTGCCCTGCGCTCACGCTCTCGCTGCTCTCCCTCTCGCTGCACTTGCTGCACTTCACGCGGCTGCTAGGGATTACCTCATTGCTTGCTGATGAAAGAAGTGTGGGTGGGGGGAGGGCGGACCAGTGAGAGAGAGGGAGAGAGAGGGTGGGAGGGATGGATGGATGGATGGAGGGAGGGGGGGGGGGGGGTGTATGCTAGCAGGCACAAGCAGAGAGGAGTGCTGTCGAATTGCAGGCAGAAAGCCCCACCTACCCACCCACCCCCCCCCCCAACGACCCCGCTCAAGAGCTGAGACAATGCTGACACGGGGTGGGGTGGAGGGGGTTGAGGGGGTTGGGGGAGGGGGGGGATGAACTGGGTAAAACAAGGATAAAGTGGGAAAGGATGGGAGGAGAAAAAGAAAGATAATCAAAAGATGAGCTGATGAATGAAGAAGATGCGGGTAGAAGGAGAGAAAGTAGGAGGAGTGCAGCCTCCCAAAGGAATCTAACCTTTCTTTTGCCATGAAAGGAACCCAGCAGGGGTGCCCCCACCCTACCATACACACACACACACACACACACACACACACACACACTTGAATACAAATGAATACCCTTTATGCATTTCAACACACACACACACACACCACTATATATTAGTAGAGGTGGCAGGAGCTACAGAACTTTTGGTTCCTGTTGTGATATAATGTTGATAGTTATCCCTCTGTGTGAGTGTATGTATGTGTGTGTGTGAGAGAGAGAGAGAGAGAGAGAGAGAGAGAGAGAGAATGTGTGTGTGTGTGTGTGTGCACACAGCAGAATATAATGACGTGTCTCTAAAAAGCCATGCAGACTGCAGCTAGACAACTCATTATAGGCTGAAACACACAGGCAGGTGTTTCAAGGATAACACGGTGTGATTTTCACCGGCCCATTTCACATACAGACACACACACACACACACACACACACACACACACAGGCACACATACCGGCAGGGAGATGTCGGAAGGGGTGGGGCGCTGTCTCCAGAGGCCTGAGTGAGTGACATCATTGAGGACGCCTCACCATGGCAACACTGCCAGAGTACTTGACAGCATCCAAAATTCTGACACTGCATTTAGTTGGGTCTGCACCACTGCAGGGAAGCATAACGCAAGAGAGGGACACAGCCCGAGGAGGAGAGGAATATGCAACATACCAACCAGGTGATAAAAATAAATAATACAGTATGCTCCTCCTTTTTCTCTCCTTTTCTTACTTTGCCTTTGAGGTCATCTCAACAACACACGCACACACAGCATGAGAGGATGCCAGTAATCACTCTGCTAATCTGCCTCTTGAATGCATGCTAGTGGGTCACAGGCAGAGAGAAAAGGCCGACATATAAGGAGCTACAAGACACAGGATGGATTCATTAACTGCAGCGACTCCTCTTAATGTAATCTCAAACCATCCAGCGCTGGATTAGACCGATTACACAGCAGGGACACACATAATCTCATCAGAGGGGCCCTGTGCTTTCCTTCCCTCAATCCTTCGTAATACCTTGCCAAAACCATCAAAACATACAGCATGTTACATCTGGCACACACACGCAACTTAAAATACATGCTATAGGGAGGGGGAAAAAACATGTGACAATATGATGGATGCAGAGTTTAAAGCATTGATAGTCTGCTTTGAGTTTAGCATTAAAATTGGCAATGTTAGCGGTCTAATTCCCACTCAGACAGGCCATAATGAAAATGTATTACACTGTAAGGTCCATTAGCTAAAAGCCACTCCACAAAATTAGACTTTCATGAAACATATACTTTTTATATCACACCTCCTAAATCTATTGATCAAGTGTTTTGATTTGAAGCGAAAACAATCCTGCTAAAATGAGCATATCCTCTTGTTGATTTGAGACAAATACGTTCTGAATGCTCCAGCTTGTGTTCCCACATGTCGGTCTGCATCCTCAGATGAATGTAAGCCAAACATATCAAAGATATCAAACGGTTGCTTTGGGAGCTGAAACATTAAAGCAAAGTAACAGATTTACAGAGATACCGTGTTCTCTGGAAATATTGGATACACTAAAGGGCAGATATTCAGGCGTGTCAGTCACTTGCTTTTTTTTTTTACTTACTTTTCTCCAGCAGCTAAGAAGAACTATGTCTCGAATTGAGCTGACAAGTGACTGAATGTATTCAAATACCAATACTATAAATCTATTACAGATGTGGTCGATTCACAATTTTCAAATGTCTGAATCCCTTAACTTAGTATACAATACAATGACACGTATCCAGCAGTGCGACCAACCAGTCCATACTGTGTACTAATCAAGACAAACATAACAGACGAAAGTGAACATAAGAAAGTAAAGATCACCAATATTTTAAAAGACTTTCTACCATCAAGCTAGAGCCCTCAATGCTCCATTTCCTTTAAGATGTTTTAAATCTATTAGACGGAACGCTCCACAGACAGGCTGAAAGAAAGATGATGGTAACTTCACCTTATTTTGTGCCTTTGGGAAGACTAAAGAGAGTCTCATTCTTACTTTACTGCCGTGTTCACTTCATTACGCTGAACTGTCTGTCACGTTCTTTTCCTTTCTTTGCTTCATCCTCACTTTGTTTCCACTGTTGCTTCCCTTTAAATCCTTTTGTCTATCTTCCTTTCATTCTCCGCATTCACACCTGTCAGAAAACGTCTGTACAGGTACTCTTTCCACCATTTTCTTTACTTTTACTCTTACCGTTATCCATTCATTGAACCTGTCCTTTCTCTTTTCAGCATTCCCTCAACTCCCTCTCTCTATGCTCCATCGAATCCAGCCTTTCCCCAACCCTTCTTATCACCGTGCTCCTCCCCTCATCTCTCCCCCCTCCTTATCCCGACCTCTCATCACTAGCCGAGCCTCCTCCTTCAAGCTTCCACCACTCTCTGATCTTTGTCTTTCCTTCGCTTCTCTCCTCTTGTCCTTCCCTTCTCCTCCATGGTCATCCCTCCACCTTCCCCTCCTTCCACACAGCTATCTGTACATCTCCTCCCCTGCTTGGAGGCGGTCTTCAGTTAAATATTAATTAGTGAGCCCCATCCCGCAGGCTGATAGGGAGCACAATGGAGAATCCCTGCATGTGCCTGCAAGCCTCCCACTAATGAAAGGAGTGTGTGAGCGTGTGTGTGTGAGAGAGAGAGACACACACAGAGAGATTGAAAGAGAGAGAACATAGACAGCGAGAGAGTGTGAGTGTGTGTGTAAGAGTAAAATGTGTGTAGGTGCATGTGTGTGAGAGATGAAAAGAGACACACCGAGGGCAGATCAAGATTACATGTGCACACACATCATTATGTGTGTCTATGTGTTTGCACACGTGCGTCTCTAAAACAAAGGCCCGGGCTCCGTTGGGGGTTAGCGGGGTGCAGCTAATGATCTGTGTGTGTCCGATTGTCATCAGTTTTTCACGAGGTGGACCCCATTCACCAACTGGTTAATCCGTATCGAACCACCAGATGTGTGTTTCAAAGGCCGTTTGAAACATCAGCCCGCGATAATGATGCAGCGAGAGAGAGAGAGAGAGAGAGAGAGAGAGAGAGAGAGAGAGAGAGGGGGGGGGGGGGGGGGGGGCCTGGTGGAAAACGCTGGGACTTTTGTAGAAAAAAAAATATGAATTTAGGTGTGAAATAGCGCAATTAAAAATCAGCTGTCCTGCTTTAATCGCATTGAAATGACTTAGCCTTACACAAATGTGTTGCTGTAGCAACTAGACACATCTTGAGCGTGAATAAAGCAGTGTGTAATACTGTTTTAGAGAGATCAATGTGACATTATTCTGTGAGACGTGTGCTGCTTCGTGGCATGGGTGTGCTGACCTTGAATGGGATGGACAAAATAACAGGAAGACTTGAGAATAACATGGTCCTTCAGTCAATATCACAGCTTTTGTTCGGAGGCTCTGAAGTGTTGATTCAACTCGAGAAATACTCATCGTTTCTGATTGTGTGCTTGGGCCTTTTTGTTAATACAGTATTTATATTTTGCATGCGGTCGAAGGGTTTTTGAGACTTTTCTCTTTATCACATCACATCGTCTTTTACCGTTTTATGACTGGAATACCAGGAGGTCAGACAGCAGCCACTTTATTGTAAATCATAACGACAAAGGCAATTAGACAATGAGCCATTTGAAGTGAAAACCAATTAGCAAAGTGTTGCTGATAGTCAGCATTTTTTGGCCACACTAGTGTGGCTCGAGGGATGGCGATGGCAGTCGGTCGGTCTGTAAGTCACTCTGGTCCAGATTGAAATATCGCAACAACCTGAATCCTCTCGGGCCATCAGCAGGTCAAAGTCTTCCCCTATCCAGTGAAATTATCTCACCGTTTACTACAGGAAATCGATTGCCACAAGATTTGTTACAGACATTCATGGTTCCCAGAGGATGAATCCAAAAGCCAACATAAGGATGATGTTCTAATTAGCAAATGTTCGCATACCAACGCAATCAGATCAGATGACAAACATGGCAAACATTACCTGCTAGGATTGTCATTATTGTTATTATTATATATTATATTGTTATTATTCACTGCAGGGTATTGTACTGTATGGCATTTTAAGGTATTTCTGTTATTTTGTCAAAGTCAAATGTGACAGATGACTATGTTCCATAATGGCACTGTTGTCTTTTTGTCTTTGGTGACCTAAATAAACAGATGCATGCAAACAATCGAGACGTCAACACGGTGTATGTACTGTACATGTGTGTCTGGGTCTTTGTCAGTCTGGCTGCACGGTGAAGGAATGGTAACTGGAGACTTTCCAGGGGTGTGTTACCGACGGCCAGCCCTGACGGTTTACACCCCCTCTCATTTACAGAGGCGCCACATTAATTCATCTGCTGTAATAGTGACACGCACGCATATATGCACCCACACGCACCCACAGGGCACTGCCTTTAATTTAAGGCTGCGCAGACACACATACAGATTTAGAAAATTCAAACCATTCGCATAATCAAACATGCAGTATACAGATACACAGCTGAGCCCATTCACACTCAACAGCAGTGTGACTCTTGTGCCAGACGCATGTTAATAAAGCACATATGATCCAAACCCATTCCACCCCCCCCCCCCCCCCCCCCTCCTGCCCCTCCTGCCCCTCCCTTCAGAGTAGCACCAAACCACTTAATAGGACGGAAGACAAAGCAGGGCTGGGCTGCAGACAAAAACAAACGCACACAGTCACAGAGCCACACACATACACACCATCCAAAAACAACCTCACACTTAAACTGAGACTGAACATTTTTTATTTCGTTACTTAATGACTCAGTGTCGTCAGGCCTGTTTTATCGCCAACCTCAGCCTTTTTAAAACAGATTTTTACATCTTACACTAAAAGTAATAAAAACAAAAACAGCAGATATTGCTTGACCAGCCGTGCGTCAACATGAACAATTGATGACGATAGATATTTTATGATAAAACCTAAAAGATAAATAACTTGTCCTGAATGCTTCGGGGCTTTTCTTACTGATTTCTTATTTTCTTTGAGCATACTGACATCAGATCAGTTTGTCTCTCTCTCCGTCTCACCTTGTGTTGTTTTCATTTCATGCATGTGTGGGTGTGTGTGAGAGAGTAAATAAGTGTACGTGCACCGGGGGAGAGTCACTGGCCCGGTCTTTTCCGTTATAACAGGGAACACTGAGGCCAACTCCTGATTTAAACATCAGTTGTCATAAATGTTTCAGGGGAAGTGGAAGGAGATGGAGGGATTGCTGGCAGCTTTCAGGGAGTGGGGCGGTGGGTGGTGGTGGCGGGGGGAGGGTGTTATGGTGTTTGAGAGCAAGGACATACAAGGAAATAGGAAACAAATTTGGGTGATAAAACATGTGTGAGGATTCGAAAAAAGGTTGGGGCTTAAGGCAGAAAACGGTGATCCTACTTCCCCTCTGACATGTCATCTAATATCACATGCATGAAACATTATAAAATGAATGTTAAAAGCAGTCACACGTCAAGCTTATTTAAAATTGAAAAACTTCAGAATCAAAAAAAGTCCAGTGTTTTCTTTGTGTCATCATGAAGCTAGCACTAATGGTATTCAGTACTAGATACAAGGTGTCCTATATTATAAGTAGACCCACAGTGTTTTACAGTGGAGGTGGGTCACCTCGCCTGAAATCAAGACCGCTTCACTGACATCATAAAAAATGAATACACCTTTATGAAATAAAACATTTAAGAGCAGAGGCAGTACTTCGGACAGAGTTGGTCAGACCTTCATCTTCTAAGTAAATTGATGAATACAACAGTGAACACCTCTATGCAATTTATAAAAAGGTTTTTTTTGGAGCTATAAAAGCTTTCAGTTAACATCAGTTCTGTTCATAAACACAGCAGTAAAACAAGCCTATTACTTCTCATTTAGAAGAACTCTTGGAGGTTTACATGCTGCTGTTCCGCGGTGTGGTGGGGTTTAACTATGTGTTGTGATCAGAGGAAGTTGGATATATTTGTTTGACAAAATGAATACAGGTCGGGGTCATAGGAGACGGCTTTTACCACTTGCCTGTGATAGAAAATCAATAGAAAAACTGATCCAGCTCAACACTTCACTTCCCCTCTCTCTTTTTCATCCTTCATTCCTTCCTTGAGCTTCACTTTCATGACTCTCACCTCCCACTTTTGCTCTCAGTTTGAAATCCAATATCTGTTTTTAATGTGTGTTTGTGGTATACAGGATGCATGAATCCCTATCACCCATCTCCAAGGTCATGAAACAGCTTCCCGTGCTCTCTGATCCACGAGGAGTTCACATCTCCAGCGTACTGCCCCACCTACTGGCTGCAGCACAGACTGCTCGCTGTAGCCGCACATGAGCGCTGCCTCGCTCCAGATTCAATTAGCTAAATGGCAGACTGAATCTGGCTAAATGCAGAGTGAGCCTGCTGAAATGAGCGTATAACTGTTGAAGACTTAAGGGCTAATAATCAGCCACAATTACATCTGAGAGCGCACATTAAAGAAAATCTAATTCAATACTGTGGGAGTGAGGAGGAAATTGAAACTGAATTGCTGTTGGAGGCTGAAAGAAATACGACTCATATCTACTGGCATCTCAGGCATTACATGTGTCTGCATGTGTGTCACTGATAGAGAACAGGCCTTGTCTCATGGCGCGAGAAAGATTTATGTGGGAAAATATTCAATTACACACACACACACACACATCTGTACGATCATACCACATAGACTGAAGAGGACAAGACAAGGGCAGAGACACCTTGACTGAGCAGACTTACCTGCACATATTTCACCTGGCTCTCTGCTGGCTCCATGTGGCTGAAGAAAAACAGACGAAGAAAAACAAACGGGAAATGTTAGGCAACGTGATAAGAGAAAAGAAAATTTCTGACAGATTGTGTGATACACACAGGTTCACACATGTCTGTGTTTGATATGGTCTTGTAACAGGTGCAGTGCATGTTATCCCCGTATTCCCATGACCCACTTCTGCAGCGGCCTCTCCAGTGAGTACAATATTGTTGCAGGCCAGCTTCGTGGAGAACGGGCAGATAACAAACCCCACCGAGCATCTAAGGTTGCCAAATATGGAGCTGGCCTCTCAAATCTCGCAGGCGCAATAACTCACACGTTTACACTCATGATGCATCCGGATCATGTGTCAGAACCCCGCTGCACTGGAGTCTAGGGAGCCATGCTGTGGGTACTTTGTGATACGGAGCGAGCGCGAGCTAAAGGGGTAATTACACTCGCAGACAAGTTTTAAGATCAATCGCTCAGCGCAGCTCAAAACTGCACGATGGGTCTCAAAGGGCCCAGAGCAAAGCCGTGTTACACATGACCACAGAGAGGCCAGATCAAAGGGTCCCATCATGGCGGTGGGCTTGGGAATGTTAATAGGTCCCATGACAGAGGAGCTCTACATTCCCTTCATAAACTGTCCTGTGCCTAAATTTATAAAAAATAGTTGTACAAATGTACAATATTTTCCCTCCATCATTTGCACTGGCAATAACATCAACATGTATCCAGAGAAGATTGTGAGCTGTAAATAGAAAAAACATACCAATCATGCATCAGGCTTTGAAAACAAACAACACCCCAAACCTAGATTACACAAAGGCCATCTAGCTCCATACAGTAGAGCTGGTCAAGCAGCGGCGGTTCAAACACTTACGGACATAACTTGTGTTCATACTTTGAAATGATAGAAAATGATTTAAACCATTGTTGCAAATCAGATTTGGATTAATAATAAGCATTTCAGATGCAGAACCCCACTTCTCCACATAATCCTTTGCAAATCCCCTTGCAGTTATTTGATTACTGCGGTAAGGCGATCTTTATTTCGTTTCTAAATAATTGATCAAACAAACAAAAAAAGCCCAGCAATCAATTAGTTTACTAAAGGGGCGATGTGAAACACGTTCATGCTTGATGTAATTGAATTTATCACACATAATACGTGCTTGATATTATTTACTTTATAAACTTGAAGCTGATATATTATTTGACTTTTATTTACTTAATATTGAAACTCTTTTGCAATCCTACTACGGTCTACTCTGTGCAGGCAGCAGCCACATCCGACTCAAGCATGTACAGAGGTTGTCATATGTTGTAAACTGTAAAGCCTGACACAAACTTGTGATGTTGTGCTATATAATTCAAATTCAATTGAAATTGGCTTTGACTAAGGCTGCAATTAATAAATATTTTCATGATGAACAAATTTGCAGGTTATTTTCTTGATTAATCAATGAACAGTTTAGTCTATTAAATGTCATAAAGAAGTGAAACATGTTCATCGCAATGTCAGAGAATTAAAAGTAATGTATTGAAATAGTATGTGTTATCTGACCGGAGGTCCACTACCAAAAGATGTGAGTTTAATGTCACACATGACAGCGAAAAGCATCAAATCCTCACATTTGAGATACTGAAACCGGTGAATGTTTGGCATTTTTGCTTGAAAACAGACTGAAATGATTGATCTGGTGCTGATGAAGTTTCTGTTGAACGATTAATCCAGTAATCGACTAATGGTGGGGGATCTCCCTGTTCATCCAATTCTATAATTGGGGCCCAACAAAGGAGTTCACGTGCACAGGCAAAACATGCACAATTCATAATGATGCCAGCTGAACAGACTATCCCAGAGACATCAAGACAGCCAAATCTAACCAGTAACTGACACTGTCTGAGAATAAAGTAATAAGGTTTTCCAGAAGAAGAAAAAAGCAGACCGAGTCAGGCATGGGAGAGCTGCAGGAGAGGGACTTGGACAGCAGGCTGAGAGACGGAAGGACAAGAAATATCTCTGATGTGACCTCCACCGTACAGCCGTATTTCCCACGGTTCCTGGGCTGAACTAATGGGCTGATGCTGCACGCTCGCACGTGCATGCTCCATGTATACCAGCACAACTGCAGCCACGCATGCATGCACACACACACACACACACACACGCACGCGCGCGCGCAGACCGCGGTGTAAATCCCACTGTAACACGATACACGCACGCACTCTGCTGTCATGCGTGGGATTTTGGAGACCTCGGCATGTCATGGTGAAAGCAGCGAGAAAAAGGGAATGTGCTCTGCTGAGAGGAGGAGTTACACGACTTTTTATTCTCTCATCAAACTCTCCAATAAAGTTCTGAGTTTGTTGATGAATCCACTTCAGCGTCATAATAACGCACACAATGAGCTGCGCTCAAAGAAAGCTCGTTCGTGTCTCCTGTAACAAATCAATGTGAAATAAAAAAAACAACATCAGATCAACAGTGCGGCAGCTTTGCAGCAGCATCGGATCAATACAAGGAATCAATATCACTTGCTGCCTTTAAAAAGTGAAGTAATGAATCCTGTTATGGTCTCACCTCACGCCCATCGCCTGAGGCAAGTCCTGTTCACAGCCAAGTTAACACGAACTGTGAACTGTCCAACTTCGCCAGTGGGTCCACGCGCAGGTAAAAGAAACAAACCGCTTTGCGCCCCCTGGCATACGCACAGAGCATGGACGGAATAAAAATGTGCTGAGGCTCCCCTTCTGACCCACAGTTCCTTCACTCTCACGGCAATGTGACTGTATTGTGTGGTAATGTTACTTAACATATTACTTTAGGGACATGCAACATGTACAGTGGCCTATATGCTTGAGTTAATATGCCAAAAATAACAATGTTAAAATGCTTCATTACAAGTAAAAGCCCTTAATTGAAAGTACAGTATTCTCAGCAAAATCTACTCAGTTAAAATAAAAAGTACTGTTTCTGCAGAGCAAATGGCCTCTGGTACTTATATATGATCAAGCTTTATTCATTTGACCAGCTTTTTGTAAGGGGTCACAAGCTAATTGGCTGGGAAACACCGGTTTATTCTTGAACACAGTGTTGTATTTTTTTAAAATGATGGCAAGTAACATACAATGGAAATATGAAACTGTAGTTCAGTAAAGAACTTGAGTACTTGTTTCCAGCCCTGACTTTGACACACCCTCCTCAAGACAGGGCCTCTAGATGAGGTAGCAATACAGGAGCCACCTTAAGACCTCTATCAGGTCTGTTAATACAGCGCTTTAGTGCAAACCAGCTGACACACCTCTTTTCCCAGTTTCCCACATTGGAAATATAACACATAGCTTACAAAGGGTTCATAGATTCATTAGTGACTCAAGTGTAGACTTTCTTTTTTCTGACCTTTGCTTAGTTTTATTAAAACTTTCCTGAGCCAGATAATAGCCAACCAGTAACTGTTCCTCCTTCAATGACTTTATTGTCCAAGAAGAACAACAGGAAGGTAAATGAGCTGTTGGCATAAGAAAGAAAGATAATCACCTGTAAATGCAGTCAGAATTTGGGTTTCCTTCCGTCACATCTCTGCTCTCTGCCTCCACCTTTGGGTCCGGTGCAGGCCCGGAGTCTAACTCATCCTTTTCATGTGTCTGATCATCTCCCCGGCTGAGTGGAGGTGACAAAGTCTCCTTAGGGTTCACGTTCTGCTTGTCACAAGTCTCTGGTTGGAGTGCAGCTGTTGAGCCACCAGATGGCGACATGGCAGAGATGGTGTTTGTGACACCAGTTCCACCTGTAGGTTCAGGCTGGGTCTGGGGATCAGTGAGGGAGCCTTTGGAGAGCCCAGTGTCAGCTTTAGCTCCAGCTTCATCTCCAGACACTTTGGATGAGGCTGCTGTGGACCTTCCGGGCACCCAGTCTTGGTCCCCCGCAGTTCGCTGGCTTTGACTTCTGCCGATGCTGCTCTTGTCTTTACTCTTCTTATTGCTGCTGGGGCCTCCTAGAGAAATCAGAAATGGACGTCTTAGTATTCTCACAGGGATTGTTGTCCTGTTTCTCAAAAAAGGCGTTTGCCAGCCTGAAAGAGTTATCCCGTAAGTGTTGTTCGTAACTTCTGCCGCCTTACCTTTCTTGTCTTTCATCCTCTTCAGAAGCCGTGGCAGCGTACCCATGTGTGTGTAGCTCTCACTGGAGCGGACGTAGCTGGCAGTGCGAGGACGCATGGTGCCCATGTCGTCCATCGTCTCGACAACTGGATCCAGGAGTGACAGTGCAGTGGCCCCGCCGCAGTCAGTGCCATCTCCAGGCACACATCCGGCTCCAGACTTGGAAGGAGAGGACTTGGACTCCGATTTCTCGGTGGAACGGCGGAAAGAGAGGTTGGTGAGGCTACCAAACCACTTGAAGCCTTGAGACGGGAACAGTTAGAAAAGAAGAGGAAATGCTCATAATGTGGCAACAAATCATATATTGAGATAAGGCGATACACAAATTGTGTCGTCTAAAGCAGTAATAACAAGCACATACTAATTCAACATTCTCAGAAAATCTGATTATTTTGCACTAAAGTTGTCAATTAAAGCAATCTATGAATGCAGCTTCAATAATAACACAAAATGTCTCTGCTCAGTTGTTTCAGCAAAATTCCCCTTTGCAGAGCTAGTGTTTTGATTGTGTTGCTGTACAGATGAGATGTAGAGGCAGTCAACCATTTACTACCATGAAGTGGGACGTGTATGCGGATGGATGCATAAGGTCCTGCTTGGTTGTCCCTGTGTGTCGACATCAGCAGTCATGCACATGTTTTGTTATTTATATAAAGGCCTGCTTTTACAAAGCTGTAAATAATTCAATAATCATATAGTGCATATAAATTAAACATAATAAACTGAAAGCCAAAGCAGGTCCAACATCTCTTCATTTCTGTACACGTCTTCCTTTCTCAATAGAAATCATTTTAGCTGCAAATTGATTTTTGCATGTCATCATTATCGCCAAAATGTTACAAAACTGATATGACATATGACACACACACACACACACACATTCACACACACAATACTCACTTAGTTTCCGTATGCTCATGATGTGACTGCAGTGTGAGTATAAGATCGGCTGCAGGTGGTTGACAGATGGACCATCTGAGAGGAGCTGCAGAACAACAGAGAAAATAAACCCAGATAGGGGAGGATAACTTGTTGAGGCGGAGAAACCTTAGTACAGACCGCAGTTCCTCCCTGCGAACTGTTTTGCATGTGTGACGGAGACAAAACTGAGAGATGAGAGGCAGCGACAGGGGCAGGGCAGACCGTGACACTTCCTGTGTGAAGCTGAAACGACCAATGGCAAGAGGAAATGAAAAGATGAGATGAGATGACAGGGGTTGAAAGGATAAAATAAGAATTTGAATATATGAAACGTGTGAGTGTGCCCTCTGACCCTGTGAATGAAAAGGTGACAGAAAGAGTGGTGATGGAAACTTGGACCGGTGTTTAAAAACAGAAGTGCTGATTGGTCACTTTTGTCCCGTTGAAAGTGAAATAAGTAAATAACTATCACCTTTGATACCACTGATTATTTGAAGCTCATCTTCGCAGTGCAGTTTATATACATATAGTTAATGTTTGATAGGGGTGAGATTCTGTAATCTCTCTGCTGCACACTTGATTAAGACACCTCCTCACCTTGAGAGAAAATAAACGATTCAATCAAAAGTGAAAGAATGTTTATGTGGTAATCGGGACCTGTTGTTGTTTGTCAGCACATCTCAAATCAATGCAGGACGTTCTGCAGAGCACCTGGGATTTGAATTAGATGTGTATGAGTCACACCGGGTACTAATGCATTGAGGACATGTGTCTTGTTCTTTTACTTCAGGTAGCACTGATGTGTAAGCCGCTTGCTTTTTCCACAGGATGGAAGTGTTGCAATGACAGCTATATTTGGGAGATCATCTTGGATTCCTGATGTAAGGGTGGTGTGTTAGAGCTGGTGTGTCATTCAGCATTATCAAGTTGAAAGGTCAATTATGTTTGATTCAATTAGACAGAATTTTGGTTATGTGTATAAAATGGTGCAAAAGACGTGTAGAATATTCCAATTTGATGGAAAAGTTCAGTTATATGTTGTTTTTTAGACTGTCCATTACAGAAAAATGACAGAATGTGCAGTTGGTTCGTTTGTTTTCCTGACAGGTAACGTTGTCATGCAAATAATTACTAGCAAAGCAAAATGGTATGAAACCAGAAACCAGGGTTCGCATCCTGTTCCCCTCAGCATTCGACAATGGTTTCTTTTAACCACAATCTGTTCTTTGTTTTTGTCACTTTGCTCACTTTGCATGTTAAATTCCAGGATGGCTTCAATAACACGACTTTTGCATAAAATAGATAAATGTTCTAAAGTGAGAAGGGGTAGTTTTTTTTTTTTAAATTCTTCCCCTTTCTTCAAAGATAATGAAAAAATAAAATACAACATTTATTATGAAAAGGCATGCCTTTAAAACAGAACTGATCACAATATTGCTTTGTTGTTGTTTGTTTTTTTCCTTCTCCTATTTGTTTATTCTTTTAAATTATTCCCCATATTCAATATTTTATATAATTTAAGAATAATGAAGAGGCAAACTCCACAAATGCAAAACAATTATATTTTCTATTTAATTTGGACATTTTATGTAGTGTGTGCAGTTCTTTAAAAAGAATGCATGACATGGTAAATTCACATCAGGGAGATCAGTGAATCTCACAGCAGTATAATGTAAACTAGTCTATATGGTGTCTTGTATGAGCCATATGCCTTCATGGGCTTTCACTTCCTTCTGACTTTTGGGCGTGCGGCTTCTGCAAAGACGCCTTTCGTCTTCCTGTCACGACCAAACCAGTAAATATGTAGTCCTGAAACTGTGAAGTGTGAAGGCGTATAACAGAGGTAAATACACTATGAAGCAAAATGAAACTCCAGCACATCTGAAATATTTAAACTGTCCTTCATTACTAAAGACAATATCAGCAGCTGAAACTGGAGGTAATTCTACAATTGTAACATATTTATTTTATTTTATATTATTGTTGTTTATTTTCTGAAGGTACTAGTTCAGATTTTACTGCTCACTTGTTGTATCATCAGATTGTCTGGTTTTATTGTGTCAACAAAACTAAAGGTCAATTTTAACGTGTTACTCAAAAGACTCTTCAAATGCACACGTGCATCCTCAACCAAAGAGCTTTTTGCTCTAGAAGTCTACCCACAAAGAGGAACATGTGGTCAGTTCATACAGAAACCGTTAGAGATCATTATCGTCTGTTTGAACCCCATGTAATCATTTGTGTGTCTTAAAGTGTGTTGTTGTGAAGCCATATGTGTCTGTCCCTCGGGGTAATGACTTGTTCAGGACAAGGTCCTCTTCGGGGATAAGGTCCAATGGGACACCTGGTTTTGGTTCAGCCTACAGACTCCACCAAATGAGCATGACTCTGTAATCCACCAGTATGGAGGTGGATGGAGTAAAGTGAGAAATATGATACAGTGTGGTAAACCCAAACACACAAACATGTGAGCACACGCACACACTGAACCTGGAGTAATGGGTGGGACTTTCATTTTGGGCTTCGTGTCCCGACCATTTTTTTTCCCACAGAAGTAATTTGTTAGAGTGAATGACTGTGTGTTTGTGTTGTGTTTGTGTTGTGCCTGTGTGTGTGCGCTGCTTTAATTTCACCTTGATGAAAAACAAGACTTCAATAATTCAGCTCTCTGCCTCCTCATACGATGACAAATATCCGTCGCTTTGACCCGAGGCGACGCTGAGACACACCGCCGAGTGAGAGACGCACAAAACTGAAACCTTATTTACACAAAAATAGAAAAGCTGTCGGCCTGACTTAGGTCCCTGCACATGTCGCTTTATTTATATAAAACTTTATTTCCAACATTTCTTACCACAAGTATAAATATCAAGACAATTCTGATCCTTCATCATTTCATAACACATCCTAATAACAGTAATTATAGCACCAAATATTACATAATTGTTTCTCTAGCCCCTTAAGAAACATAATATAAAAGCTATACAGGACTAAATCAGTGTACTAACATGTTTATGCTCCTTAATAGGCTGTAGTAATACTTGTTATTCTTGCTTATTGATTATATATGGTTATTTATGAGTTTGATATTTCTGCATAGAAATAAAGGAACCGGTAGATAATACGCATCTAATAGATGTGAGGTAACTATCTTCCTTTTTTATCATAATAATGTCAGAAATAGAACATACACATGATTCTATCTTATTATTTACACCTTTTACAAGCCCTACAGTGTAGCCTAAAAAACAGAAAAAACATATGGTTTTATGATTTTTTTTTCCTTCTTGCTTCCATTACATTTCCAATAATGTCAGCATAAACTATTTGTGGAGCGGTGGCAATATTGTATTTGCTGGCATAATTCAGTTTATAGTGGAGAGCTTTGTGATTATATTTCCTATTCTTCCCCAGTCAAACCTGCTGTAATTCAAAACACATTTGCAAACCACTGCTCCAGTGTAGCACCTGAACAGCACTTGAATGAATTACTCTGAGCACGTTATCCTTGAATGTGAAATATGAAGTTATTTCTGGATGACGTCCGCAATATCTTCCGTATCTGCTGTACATTACTCTGCAATACAGGTCGTGTGTTTCGATAAATTCACAAAATCATTCTCTCTGACGTTACTGCAAGATCAACCGAGTTACAAGTCTTTATTAGAATGTGATTGTGGTACTTTGGTATGATCCTGTTGTTGTCAGCTTTCGGCTGGAGGATCAATGAGAACTGCTCACTTTGATTTACTGAGGACACTCTGAATGCTGTAGTCAGCTGCAGTGTACAACAATGCAAAAAACAACAACAACTCCATTACAGTAAAAGTCCTCCGATATTTAAAAGTGCAGAATATTATCAGTAAAATTGTTATGATGCAATAACGTGTATGAAGCATATCAGCGTTGTAAATAAAGTTTAACTGCGTTAAATACTGTTACATAACCTATAAAATGTATCATATTTGATAAACTACAGTAATCAGATGAGGGTTTGAAACAAAAGCGCGATAGAAAAAGAGAGAAATGTTTTGAAAGTGAAAGAATGAAAGTCACAGCTGCTGCTATACAACTGAACATTGTCCTTGTGTCGTCCCCAGAGACTGAGGACGACAGTCAGTTCTCCTACCTGTCTCTTATTATTGTATACTGTCCAATAAAAGAGAATTGCTGCAAAAAAACGATAATCGCAAAATGAAATGTCGGTGGAAGAGGAAAAGGTCAAGACGACAGTGTTTTCCGACTGTGTTGTCATCGGGTGTAGGCACTTTGTGTTGATGTGGCCTCTATGGTCATACAAAAGGGAGGCTGAATTGTTGAAGCCTTGTCATCAGGATGCAATTAAAGCAGCACACATTCATCCATGGCATACACATCCTTTGCTGTACTTGTGAGGACCTTGACGTGACATCACACTCTCAGTATTCTATGTACTGTTTCCAAAAGTTAAAAACAATTACATGACATTTAATGAAATGGTTGAGCCATCATACCTGGTTCTGGATACATTAGGACGATATAGATATAAAGACGGTAGACTTGGAAATGGGTACACTCCAATAGGTACTCCTGTGCTTTGTTAATGTTTGTCTTCACCATTTCTTCTGTAAAATATATATAAATTGGTACAAATAAAATGTGACCACAAGTCAACTATAGGTATGTTAGTGAGTGCATGTAAACATTTCTTTAGTATCTGTTTAGAAATGGTTCTGCTTGCAGGTTCTTTATTGCAGGGGGAATACAGTATGTAGTTGTAATTGGATAGTGGCTTTTAAAATGTGTCGTCATGTGTTTTAGACTGTGGGGGGCGTCAAAGACAATTACATTTTTCGTTAGAGAGAAGACCAACACAGACGATTCCCAGCAAAGAACATGTAGTGCATGACACACAGCCAAATATTCAACATCATTTATAACTGTGGATACTAGCATCTGTTTTTCTACTCCTCAGAAGAAAGACTACAACTTATAGACATAGTATAAACCGAATGTACTTCATGCATTAAGAGATCAAACATGTCATTAAGACATTAATTAGGAGCTCTTTATGAATAATCATCTCATGCAAACACTCAATTACCCAACAATCTGCTGCTGTTCATTCCCTTTGTGCTCTGGGAGGGAAGTCAAGAGGCCTGCTTAGTAATAGGGAGGTCTGTGTGTGTGTGTGTGTGTGTGTGTGCGCGCGTGTGTGCGTGTGTGTGTGCGTGTCTTTAATGAGTCCAGCCAGCTGAAGGTGACTCATCTGCACCAGGGGCAGCTCTCATAGTAACACTCTTCTCTGTTGGTGAGGTGTTGAATCATGAGGAATAAACAGCGATTCTTAAATTAAATCTGCAATTTATTTGATTAAGTGCGGCTTTGATCTCAAGCCCTACATCAACAACTGTATATACACATTGTGCTTTATTTCTACATCAGTATTTGTTTCTGCATACACGTGCATTATCAGGGATTAGGTGGTGGGTAATCAGGATATCATGAATTCTATGCATTTGTTGACTCTGTTATATATAGAATCTGTGCACATGCACTCACGTTAATATGATAACCAATGATGAAGAAGTACCTCCTTAAAGCAGATCCACTTATGCTAATAAAGCACTTGTTTTGAATGGTTTCATGACTTATTTGTCTGGTTGTCAAGATTGACTCATTTTAAGCTGAAAAGGTAAACAAATAATTATTGTCTTATCTAGAAAAAGGCACATTTGATAGAACAGTGTTGCTGTATTTCCTGTAACAGCAGTGGGTGTAGCTGCAGGACTCACAGGGTTTCATGCATTAACCCTACCCCGGGGTCATTTCGCTTCTACTTTCGGCCCCTGACGAAGTTCACCGGAGCAGCTGGGGATTAAGTACTTAATATCACGCCACTGAGAGTTGTTGAAGGGTGGGATGAGTTCTTCTATTTCACTCCACCGCCTGATTCAGTCCACTTGCATTCAACTCATATCTTTAAAATGATTAGGCCACTGCCACTGCTTGCCTTTCAAAGGCCTTTCAGAGGCCATGAAACTTAATTAACACAAGCTTATAACTATATATATATAACTATTTAACACATTAACTGGGAGGTGTCCACATGCCAACGTCACCGCTATCTAAAAACATTCTTCTCCACAACATCAACACTTGCTTCGGTGCATTGTACTGTCAGTCTTCAACCACTAGAGGACTGCAAATGACTGACATTGCAATACACGTAATGCAAATTTGTGTGCTCAATTTGAATGCATTCCACTCACAGTAAAGCATATTGTAACTGTGTGTGTTTGGAGCAGTATGGATGTATGACTGAAGATCAAACTGCATTTTTTTTTTTGGATAATGATAACGTTTCACTGAATTGAATGAGATAATATTGAGAGCACAGCAGAGCTTTCATAATATCAACACTTGGACATTTTGCAAATGAATCGGAGTATCATAAATCATTGCATGGTGAGAAGCAACAACAGCAGTAAGGGACAACGTAAGGTTGAACCATTGGATTGATTTTCTGTGAGGAGTGAATCTGAGGCGGGCCGGTTGAGTAATATGATAATTCCCGGTTGAGTAATATGATAATTCTCAGACAGGCACTATTGCGTTTCAAAGGGATCTCTGTGATTACTGAGATTCACAGACAAAGAGTTTAAAAAACAGATGGTTCGCTGGCCGAGCAGAGCCAGAGGCAGGTCCCGTCCTTGCCCTTGACCGATGACGCTCTCGCATATTGAGTGACGGAAGATTATCGAATCAGCACAAAAACATTCCAGGAGAAAATAATAATCTGGATCAAATTCTGGGTATCCAGTCACACTGACATGCTGTGTGCTTCATTGTAGCTTAAGTTAAATCCCCCCCCCCCCCCCCCACACACTTCATCAGCTGAAGCAAAGAAAGCAAATGTACATGGTTTTGAGTCTTGATTCTCACGTGTGCTGTACTCTCAGCACCATGGACAGCGGCCCAGAGATGCAGGAAACAAAGACAATGGATGGAAATAAAAGGCTAAATTTACAGGTCCCATTAAATGGTATTATTCTTTCTCCAATGAGGTACGTCGTGTTGAGAGAGGAGTGGAGAGTCGAGCCACTGTGGGCTGTTAGTGTGGAGAGAAGGGACAAAAAGGTGACAAATAATCATGAATTAGTTAAACCTACTTGTGCAGGATGGCATCACCACTGAAGATTAGAAAACAATTTCCATACAGTGTATATGTGTTTTGTGGTGAGACTATACCCTTATCACCAAACAATAACCACAGTTTCAGTAAAACTAAGACATTGTTCTGGGGTAAAAACGAGAGTCCTGAGAGAGGTTGACCCTCAGAGCTACGAGAGTGCAGTGTCTCTGTTAGAACACTCTTTTATTATTTTTGTAATCAGGAAATCCCATAACATCAGCTCTAATCACAACACTATGCAGGTACCATTACGTCAAAGTGTATTCAGACCTGACTACAAAGACATGATGCTTTCACTCCTGTAGTCTTCGAACCACGTTTTGCTAATAAAGCTCTTGAAATATATATAATATATATATACTTTCCAGGGATGTAATTCTTTTTTTTTAAATATTTCATTACTTCTTATCCCCTGCTTCTTATAGCTCACTTATCGCCCTCCAAGGAAATATTTATTTTATTATAATATTATTCATAACACATTGTACATTGAAGAAACTGCACAGATCCCACAGGCATAATTAAGAACAAATCTAATTACTTTGGATGCTATATGTTCAGTAATACGCATGATAATTGAACTGTGGGTAAAACATTTCATATTTCCTTACTTCCACTCCCTCTCTTTCTCTCTCTCTCTCACATCTCAGTGTCAGCGTATTCATAATATTTTCTTATTCTCTCAGCATCCACTCAGCCGGCACAGACTTTGACCCAACATGTGACTGTCATACCGAACTGTGAATGAAGTAAGGAACACCATAAAGAAATAAAAAGAAGTAAGGGTGGACAGAGAGGAAGAACGTTTGTGTGTGAAAGAGAGACTGAAAAACACAAAGAGGGAGAGAGAGAGAGAGAGAGAGAGAGAGCGGGGAGTAACAAAGAGAGGAGGACAGCAGATGGTGTCAGGGATCACTGTGAGTGTAATGGCTGCCAAATTAAAACACAGCTTGACGATATTCCTCAATTTATTTATCTCCACTGGTCTACATCACTGTTCAGAGAAAGGGATTTTTGTGGCGTTGATCTATCTGTCTATTTCAACATATAACTGTTTAATTCAAGTAGCATATTTCTAGCACTGAAATATCATTCCTATGTTTGTAATGAGACCCAGCTCTCTATTTTTTGATACGTGATAGGAACATGCATGGAGGAACACCACGAGACAGGATCGAAAGCTCCAGAACAGCTACTAATGCGCGTTGTGGTGGTTTGAATTGAGGTTGTTTTGAGCAGCAAGTTTTTTCCTCTTTCTAAAATCACTTTCCTGGTTTACAGTAATTAGCGGCTCTTAATCAGCTCTTAAGCTAACAGACTGTCGTTCTGTATTTCGTTCCTTGTACTTGGGAACCCCAAACTACCTGTTTTCCTTTTTGTCACATACGCTTTAATCACGGCAACAGTTCGACTTGTCAGCGGCATCACTGGAAAGGATAAATTAAGCTTTCGCTCTGTTTTGGAAATTCTTAAAAACACGTCAGAAGCTCACAATGCACATTTGTATAATTAGTGTTCTCCTATCTGCATATTGGATGACGTGAGCAGATAACCATCACACAAGTGAAGACAGTCACTGACTATGAAGATTTGGAAACCATAAACATCTGCTGACCTGCAACCTGTCACTGTAAAAGCAAAAAACTAGCAAATGCTTTTGAGCCAATCCTTTCCCAACTTTTTTTTAAAGATTTTAAGAACTATTTTATTTGCCTCCAACATATTCCTCTTGGGTAATAATGTCTGTCTATCTTGTATCCTGCACTGTGACCCAATTGCTGCAAGCAGCACATAAATGTTTAATCTACTCTAATCGAATAACTAAACTACATTCTATTCTTATTTCTTTCTTCACTTTATTGCGTTTATACTGTGGATTCTGCCTCTGTCTTTCCGTTTCCCCTTCTCTTTTCTCTTTGTGTATCCATCAGTCTGCCTCCTACAATCATACCAGGACGCTCCCGGGCCTATGGTCTCTGCTCTCTGTTTCATGGTTTACACATACACACACACACACACACACACACTCACACCCTCACATGCACGCATACAAATTCCCATTGTTCAACCTTGAGTGTCCTTCTCCACAGCTGACTGAGAGGTTGAGACAAAAAGAGAGAGATTGAGGGAGATGGGGGAGGTGCAAAGTCATCAATTATTTATAGCCGAAATCTAATAAGAGGCAGGAGTTGAGATGCGCAGCGAGGGTATTGACAGATAGACAGAGTCCCTATTTGCTGCAACGTTACAACATCATTATCCTGTGGAAAGCAAAGCTGATATGTGGCTGTAATTTTCTGTGTTTGTGCTGTTTGGTGTTCAGAAGCATTTCCTCAGCTGTACTGACATTACGTGATGCATTGCTCTGTTTGTACGTGAATGTATGTGTGTGTGTGAAATGGTAAATGGACTGTACTTGTATAGCTATGTCTATCTATCTATCTATCTATCTATCTATCTATCTATCTATCTAAAATCCTAAAATCCACTGATTTGGAAATGTTTGGGATTTACTCCAGTTGAAGCTTATGTACAGCTGGTTGATGTTGTCGTCTTTGCTGTATTTTTATTATAAATGATTGTCAGATTTTGAAGTAGGACACAGAAATTTACAAACACACACCTGTGCACTGGATCCCACAACACAATGGGGGTGTTTGGACAGTCTCTGAGACACACACAGATCCTTTCTGTTTGTGAAGTATTCTACTGTCCATATTTGCATATTTATTTGATCAGCGGGGTGAATAGAGCAGCGTTCTGGTTCCTCCTTAAAACCATTTTTGAGCATTCTTATGTGTCTATATGTCTGTTCATGTGTGAATGCGGTGGAAGCTCTGTAATACAAAGCCAGCTATGAATCCTCTTCCTTTGAAGCACCAATAAATAGAGTTGGAGATTTTGATCCAAACGATTAATTTGTGAGCATACAATAAACCACAGCTCACGTGGCAGTGAAGTGTGTACCATCATTTCTTGCTTTTGTCCATAAACAAGGTTTTGAAATATCACAGACTCTTGCCTCCACCCAAATACAAGAGAGGTGAATGTGTGTATTTAGGGTAATCCATAGACTTTGTAGAAATATCTGTCGTTTTTATACATTTGGTAGAAAATGGTGACATTTTGTGACAGCAGGATGTGGGTTATCCTGAGTCATCTGGGCATTGATCCCGCAAAAAGGTTTTCAAATGTAATCTCTTGATGCTTTGAGCACCCCAAATAAAACCACATTCACCTCGGCCAGGAGACAGAAGCCTTGAGGGATTGATATCCCAGATCCTCTATAAATAAGAGCAGATCTTCTTCGTGGTTAAGCTACCGTAAGGTGAGTTGTCGTACTCGTATCGCAAGGTGACTCTCAAGGAAAGTTCGAATCTCATCAGCATCTTCCGCCTCAGTATTGGAGCAATCCCTGCCAAAAAACATCAAAGACAGTTGTGGTTCAAGTGCATATAAAAACTTTTTTAGTTACTTCTTTACAGAGCGGAAGGAAGTGAAAAGGTGTATAGGTGCCGCTTAGAAGAAGACGACTCATGGTACTAATGATGTTTTTCTCTCAGTGGAAACTTTTCCACTGAGAGAAAGTTCAAAGAGTTTTTCAACCAGGGTATAAGCGACTGTGGTATAGTTAACTTCAGATTATTTGGGTAAGTTTATCCAAGTATATTTTATCTGTATTCACCTTATCCACTATTTACATTAAAGAAACGTACTAACTACCACTTGAAAGACGTCTAAATGCCGCATTCAGACACGTTATGTCCCCATACAGAGGTGTGGAGGAGTTTTTGTTACATCATCTTGGGATCTGGTTCCACCGCAAGGTGCAAGGTGCAGAGGCTCTAGTAATGAGAATGATTGTTTCAGCTATACATGGATTTTTAGAGGTGTTTGAGTTTACTCTAAAGCACCTTAAAAGAAAAGACGTTATTGCAGTTGTTCTAAAGTCTTCAGTGACTTTGAGAGTTATGCAAATCCCAGCAGGACATGAGAGAAAGAAGCTGACAGGGCTGTTTTGTTCCTTACAGAGACTCAGGGGCACAGGGCCGGGACAGTGTCTCCGTCAGACAATGTCACCTGAGAGGGTTTGGGAACTGCCGGCTCTTTTTGCAGCGTTTTGTGAATGTGCTCACGTCACAGTGAAGCAGGGGGTCCTTACAAAAGCTTTAAACTTAAGTGGTTATTTTCTACCAACATACATCATGTAAGGAGTTTTTGCTTTCTCTCATCTGAGTGACATTAAGTTCAAGTCCTCCACTTTAAGGCCTTCAGGGATCAAGCTGACGAATCTCTCCGTTGAAGCTCATCCCCGCCATAAAAATAACAACAACAGCCTCTCCTCAGTGGCATGCCCTTTCTCTTTATCTCTTCATAGTGTAATGCTCCAACAAATGGTAAAAATAACTATAGTGTGTGTGTGTGTGGGGGATGCTAAGAATAAAGCTGTCCATGAAGCTGGAACACATCAGAAAGTTGTGGTATAATAAGACACAAGCTCAAAGATGCATTAAGCAGTGTGTCTGTGTTTTCATATGGATATTATAAGCTTCGATAGAGAGTATGACTTTTCATCTGTGTATATATTACTCCATGTCATCCTATAAATGATGAATGAAACATAATTAACGGTGATCATCAGATGTATCACCCACTAACCAGGCTGTCGCTGCAGTAAAAATGTCGCCATTCAACCTGATTTGTGAGTGACAGAAAAAAAAAGATGGGGATTTTTATCTCCTGACCCACAGTGTGCGTGTGTGTGTGTGTGTGTGTGTGTGTGTGCATAAGTGTGCGCCAGTGAACAGGATTTGCTGACAGTGGCTATACGTGACAGTGTTTGAGCCCCCTGTAATGTGGGGGATTAGCAAAGCGCATACATGACCTGTTCGATCATGCAAAGTCACATTCTAACACACTTACACCATGCAGCCCAGATGTGTTGCACTGCCAGTTTACACCTTTACTCGAGTACATGTTTAAACACTTACAGTACCCTTACTTTAATTTGCTAATCATGAACACGATGTCTTGTAATTTGTGTTAGCTTCATGCTGTACGACAGCAGTGTTGTGCAAAGACAACCTTCCGTGACAAAAGAAGAAAGGTTAGGGTTACATTTAGCTTTAGGGTTCATTTTGTCCCAGAGGTCCCAACCAGAGCTAACAGGAGGGCACTCTGGCTGACCAAAGGCACACCTGGGCCTCTCAAATGTCTTCTGGTGTGACTTTGGGGCAACCATGAAGCGTGGAAGTGTCCAATATAGGGCACAGATATATCCTGGAGAAACAAAGGTTTGAAAAAAAGGCTCACAGCGGTGAACAGACACAGAGAAAGAGAGAAAGAGAGATATAGATAGAAATAGATAACCTCTGTCCCCGGCGCTGCCATTGCCTTAACCTCTCATTCTAATTTGCCTCGAGAAAAGTCTTTTCCCACGTCAGCTCTCATGTCTGATCCACCCTGACAAGAACAGAGAGCATCTGCAACATTGGTTGCGTGGCTGCTCGCTCTAATGATGCCCCAGCTGCCTGCCTGTTAGACTGTGTGCAGCACTCCTGACAAGTGACTTGATGCATTGCTTGATCTCACTGTTCATACGATATCTGTCTGCAGTGAGCTCGTTGGCGAACTCACTGCAGCATGAATAAATACAACCCTCATTAAAAAGGGAAGGTTTTGTGTGCTTCGCTCCTTTTTCTTCTTCATTTAGAGCACCGCACTCAATGAGTTTGCAGAACTTCGGCCGTTTTGTCGGACATTGAATCAATCCTCATGATGAGCAATGGAGTAGTCAGGAGACAGTTTTGCCAGGCGTTAGCAAGCAGCCAACATCTGGCTAGCTATACTGAATGGAGAAACCTAAACTTTACCAACTTCAATTCAGTTGATATTGATTTATCTATAATGTGGGACTAGTTTTTTTTTATTTTTTATCCACAGACTTTGCAGATTAAGGCCTCAGGTGGCCTCAGGTGTTTGGTTTCATATAGAAGAGCCTGTTGATCCTTCACTTCTCCTTCTCCCTCCCCATTCGTCGCCCTCCCTTCCACACCTCACTCGTTTCTCTCCACCGCTCTCTTTGTTGACCTGAGGCCATGTTGCTCCCCCAACACACAATCTCATTTCCACATGCATGCTATTTTTTTTTCTTCTTATATTCCCCTCGCGGTCCTCCTTATTCCCTACACCTGTGTTTTTCTTTCCTATAGCTGTAATTTTTCTCCTCAAATTCAGTTACACTGAACACTACAGCACATGGCTCATGGCATAGAGAAGCAAAATCCTGAAAGGGAAAATTCGCCACCTTTTATGTGGACGTCCAGTCAGTGTTGATAGTAATGTAGTCGGTGTTATATAGTGTGTGTTATATGGTTGGAGAAAGCTGAGTTGTCCTGCTGCAAAATGAGTTTTTACTCAAACATAGCCACATCTCCAACAGTAAAAATGGCATCGCAAATATGAATGCATGGGATGTTAATGGACAAAGATATATTTTACAGTGTTTAGGCTGGCTCGAGTATTCAGCAGTATTTATTCGAGCCAGAGTATACGCAGAGAGAGGCCAAAGCTACGGCTTCATTAGCCATACAAGAGGATATGGCCGTTGGGGAACCTTGTTGTCTGAAGCTTGCGTGCAGTGCATCCTGGTATATGTAGGCACTGCCGGCACAGCCACGTGAGCTGGTGAACTCTAATGCATTAAAAAAAAAAACAGAGTTGAGGGCAGCCATTCAGAGGTCTGGAACCAGGCTAGTAAAAACAAAATATTAAACAAAATTAACTGAATTTGATATAACTGACAAACACACACTAGAATTAAAGGCACATGCAGTCGGAATGGGCTCTATTTTCACAGCCTATTATACTGCAAATAAAAGACTTGTTGTTCATCATCACCTTGTAGAGAACTTCCCTAAAAACGATCAAAACATATACATCGGACATCTTGCTTTATGTGGTTGGAGTGACAAATTTGATTGTCTTTCCAAGTTATGTGTCTAATACATGATTGTATTATTATTATTTTTTCACTCTTGAGGAGTATTAGCATGTGTCGTCTCACAAACAAAACACCCTGCAGCCACTAAACACTGAGTAATTTAGTCTCTCCACTCCTCCAAACCTGCTCCTTTATATCAATTATTGTTTATTGCACTGCGACACAACAGTCTTACTCGAAACCCCCCTGCGAGTACTCAATGATTGATTGGCTGACTTCACACAATACAATAAATGAGAGGAAAAAACGGAGTCATGTCCGTGCCTTCAAATTTTATCTTGAGACACTGGAGTAAATATTCTTAGTGTTTGAGGCTACGGAACGGTTCAATTTAATAACTCTTGGCTAGAATATTTCAGGATTCCAGTCATTTTCCGTTCCCTCTCTCCCAAATTATTGTCTTTGCTGTGAGGGATGAGCTCAGATTACAAAATTGCTTTGCACAGCCAACTGAAAACGGGTGAAATGATTTGCCTTAAATGTTGCATGCCATGGACATAACACCTACCGTCGCTGGGGGATAAAGAGCAGGCACAGACCAGTTGTCGGCTGTCTTGTTGGTCTCTTCCCTTCACACTCCATCAGCGCTCCACTTCACGATGCCAAAAATAACCAAACATAATCTTACACCATAAAAGAGACAAATGATATTCACGTTAGTGTTGACACCCTTTTGAATGCGTTGTTTATATGTACCGACATACTGAGGCGACCAACATCACCAGGGGGAAAATGTGGACCCCTTTTTACAGCAGACATTAGATTTGACAAACACAGGGTGGTATCATCCTTAATTGTTGCATTACATTGCAATACTTGCATAGAGGCTTCCTTAATGATGATACGTCCAACTGTGCTTTTTCTGCTATGACAAAAAAAGGAGAAAAAAATGTTTAGCGTTCCCCGTCTTATTTTGTTAACCAGCTCTCTTCTCATTTCAGATCACTTCACTTCCTGCCTTTGTGGGGGTTTTTCCGCCAGTTTTAATCGTCTGCCCTGCCCTGATTAGTTTCACCCTGCAGTCACCAGACCTCCTGCTCACCTGTTCCCTCTCCCCCCATCAGTCGGTCACTATTTATACCATCCCAGCTCCTTTGCTCTTTGTCAGATTGTCTTCATGTCTGTTTGGAGTCTTGTTTCCTGTGGTCTGTTTGCCCGTGACGGTTCCTGCTGTTTCCTGCCTGCATTTTGTGCTCAAAAACCTGAAGCCATTAAATTGTTGAATTCTACCTGCCGCCTACTCAAATGTAATCTGCGTTTGGGCCCTTCCCACTGCTGTCAGAAGCACAGAATGCATTAACTTACAACATATTACCACACAACTGGCATGACTTTGAGAATTAATTGTAATGTATAAAAAAGTACATTCATTCTTTTTTAATGCAATTCCGTATGTGTTGTTGTCAGATTTTTCTTCTTTCTGCAGCACCGTGTGTTGAAATGCCCTAAAACTGCTGCACTGTACCGATAACGTTTCACTGATTGATTGATTGATTGATCTCAACATGTACTAAATAGACAACTTTCGGTGCCCCAGGCTTTTTCCCGGCATCCAGTATTGATCGGATAATTTCATATCACCCTGACTTCCTCAGGGGTCTGCAGAAGTTCAGGTGAAGGTCACAGGTAAATGGCGTCTTCGCTCATCTCGGAACACTTTTTCAATTTCTCCACAGATGGCTGACCTCACCTCTGTCCACCCTTTCTGAGGAAATCCAACCCTTCCATTGGCTCTCAGTCCAATTAGTGTGAGTGCATTGATTTAAGTCAATTATGTGGGCTGTCCCTTGTGACCAACCTCTCCTTTGGGCTGAAGATCCATAAACATGATCATTGATTACTTATGTATAATGAGTATGGATTCAGTTGCGGCTCTCGGCAGGAGTTATGAAAAACAATTACAGCGCTGTAACATGATCCATTCTATTTCTAACCATATTGCCTGTGATGCTTCCATTTGTGCTCCAGCAGTGTTTTACAGGACAAAATAAAATGTATACAATTTTAATGAAATAAGACAATGTAGAGTTGATGAGCATTAGTGGTTAATAATTTGCCTTGTTCTATGTATGCTTATTAAACTAACATGCTCAAGGTTAGAACGTACTAATCACCACTGTGGATATACTTTGACTATTATGCTGTTATGTTGTTGTGGTATTCTGTTTTATCCTCTCTCTCACTCACTCACTTACACACACACACACACACACACGCGCGCGCACACACACACACACACACTCATGGTGGTCTATCTCACTAAATAGTTAGAGGAACAGGTGGTGGGGCTCTTATTGCTTTGCCGAAAACTCCATATATACTTTGACTGCGTTGTTATTTTAATTATTATCAACATCATTGTATTCTACAAGAGAAAAAGACAACCTACTTTGTGCATCCGATTTAACCAAAAAGTGTAACATCTTAAAATAAGAAAGAACTAAACTGGCTCTTTGCTCTGCTGTTCATGTTCAGTATTATTCGCTTGAATAACAACTATATCGGATGAAGTGCAGAATTGATCCCACTCATTGTAATAAACCTCCCACTCTCCTGAGCTATTTCTGTGTTCTTAGTGTGTTTTTTCACTCGAGCACCCCCCTGCAAATATGTGAGCACAGACACATATTCACTCGCGTGACAGAACTTCCAAAAACATCTTGACCTCATTGCTCGGATGCTCTTTTCTTCAGCTGAGCAACAACTGTCAAAAGTACAAAAGTGCCGCAGAATTATTGACAAACAACCGCTCATTCTTTGTGTGTGTGTGTGTGTGTGTGTGTGGCTAATAGACTGCTCGGAAATAAGATCTCATTGTCTAAATTGATTGTGTTGCAGGGTGTTAATGAGGGTGGCGTAATTCTGCTGCACAATCAGACCACACAGGAAGTAGTTCACAGCTGTGCGTCAGGTTTTAGTTAACCGATACTTGGATAACATCTTTAACATACTTTTGTAATATGCTGCTATGCATTCTGCAATCACTCATTTTGTCACAGAAATTTAGGAGAAGACTTTTGCAAATCCATAGCCCTGTCTAAAAAAATGATGATTATACTACAAAAAAGATGTATTCCTTTTTCAATGTTTTAAACAAAAATGCAGGCTGTAGTTTACACATTGCACCTTTTAATGCTGATATTAATAAACTAACTAATTATATGGCACTGAGCTTAGATGAAAGGAGGAAGAACAATGAGCTTACATATCTGCCTTTAGTGTCTTTTATTCATTTGATATACTTTAAGGCAAATGCACTTCATTCTGTTACGTTCCGTTGTATAGGGTGTCATGACCACACAGCCCCCATTATTTTGAATTCTACCGGGAGGAAGAAAAGACGAACGAGAGGAGACGGAGTCACAAGAGAGCTGAGTGTGAGACTGAGAAAGGAAGGAATAATGATTGCTGCAGGAGAAGAGAGAAAAGTTAGGGGGTTAAACCCAATACAGAAATGAGAAATAAATTAAAGTAAAAGTTGGAGAAAGAAAGCAGATGAGAGGAAGGGTGGGAAAAGATAATTGAAAGCCTGACAGCTAGACAGAGAGAGAGAGAGAGACGGATATGTGGAGGTGAAGAAATCTTCAGCAGGTGTGAATCTAGTCTCAGTCTGTAGATCAGAGGCAGACGTCTAAGCCCACACACACACACACACACACACACATACACACACACTACATAATACTCAAAATGGAGGCCATTTTTTTTTCTTTCAAGCTGTCTTAATGTGTCCTTCCTCTTTCTTCTATCTTTGTCTCTCAGACTAACAAACACATATTTATTAAACCACCTGAGACACATATCTACACTCTCTGTTAAGTTTCTATTCTTTCCTGTTTTTTTGCCTAATTAAAAACAGTCTCAGATGATTTGGTAATGTCCCTTTCTTCCAGCACCACACAAATACACACATGCTGTTGATTACTGGTTGTATCTTAAAGAAGACTCACATTTGACACACTGATTTAGATGTCTTAACAAGGATAGGAAGATGAGTGAAATTCAAATGAAGAAGAACATTTCTCTCGTCTTCATTCAAAATAGAAAAATTAGAAAGAAGCCCTATTTTTTTAAATCAAAGGAACTAAGACTAAGACTATTGAAAATGCATTCATGTTAAAGTAACAGGAATACACTTCAATGTGGACTTATAAAAGCTGTGCCTTTTGCCTCCAACAAATTTATTTCCTCATTCTTCTTTTTTCTTCTCTCTTATCCTCTTTTTAATCCGCTGTTTATAAACCTGATCACTTTATTTTCGCTCATCATTTTCTCAAGCCGCGCTAATGTGGGAAATGGTTGGACATGTATCGAGTCAAATAAAACCTTAGCTTAGATCCCTGTAATCATTAATTTAATTTAAAACTGTCACGATTACAGGTCCTGATAGGTTAGAGGTTTTCTGTTAAATTGAAAGACCAAACTGTCAAAAGCATCTATAGGGAGAGGTATTAACTGTAATAAACGACGTCCCCTGCAGCAATTAAATTAAATTATTTTATCAGTGACAGGATAATAAAAAGCATTAAGAAAATGTCAGTGGTATGTGTGTGTTTGTGCACACACACACTCCTGTATGAATAAAGCATATCCAAGAGAAAGCTGTGCGGATGAAAATGGAATATTTTTGGTTCACGATTTGCACGTGTATACATTTAAACTCACCAACAGATATGCACACACATGCACAGATACACGCATCTCCCTGTGCTGCATGTTCTCTAAGGAGGGGTAGACAGCTGCCTCTCTAAAACTGAACTGTAATTAACACCTTTCAACCCAACATGCCAGACTCATAAATAAAAGAAGCAGATTAAGGGCCTGGGACACATTAAAAGTGGATTAGCTCCAAAGATGTAAATATCCTGCGCTCATTTTCATCATAGCACCCCGAATCCAGCGCCTGAACCATCATTAGGGAACCGGCAGGGCAGACTAGTATGCAAATGTTGAGCGAGAGTAAGACAGGGTATTATAAACAGAGACGTGTCAATCACACTTAACTTCTCTGGATCTAAATCCAGGGGATTTCGGTTGCTCTGTCATACTCTACTATGAAACACACACCCATACCAGCAACCAGACATCAGAAATGTGCACGCACACAACTAACATCCTGCTTAGCTTGAAACAACAGTAAGACCACTAAGATTAGGAGTAATAATGACCGTAATGAATTATTTTTACACATTTGGTTGCTATGTAAATGTAGTTATTCTGCATATATTGTATGGAGGTAAAATTACAGTATCATGATGATAGACTACCACATACTGACAAAACATACCATATATTGTTATAATTGTAACCATATTATTGCATTCCATATAGCAGCTGCAACAGGTGGCTTCACACTGATATTGAATTGATTTCAAAGTGTGTCAGAGTCTGGATTGGCAGAAAACCCGGGAACATTTTCATTTTTGGAAGCATTGCTCCGCCACTATCAACACAGTGCTGCTTCACATATTCTCCTCAACATGGCTGTTGATGTTCTGAAACAACGTATGAATGACATTGCACCACACATGATGTGAATTTATACGGTTATCATCTGTTGAGTAAATCTCTTCCATACAGCAGGACAGAGATACAATACAGCACAGAGCTGCGTTTCAGTAGTTTCGCCCATAAAGTATACGCAGTGTTTCATAGCTCCATCTTTTTCAGATGGGACCCAACTTTTTTCATTTGGCTTTATTGGGAAATTCACGTACTGTTTGCATATGAAGACACTCACACACACACTAGTAATCACTGGCATAAAAGGAAATCACATCATCTGCCAAAAGCCACTTAGTTAGACTTGATTAGTCACGTAATTACTTGTCAAAAACGTTTTTCAGGATGGAATCATCTGTGTTTTTCAAAGTAATGAATTGACGATTTTTTTCCGCACAGGTTGATTAGCCTAATATGCCCCTTGCTGAAACATATAAACTAATGTTGTTAATAAGTTTGCAAATAGACAGACAGGGGCACAGAAATGACATGTTCAATACAAGTGTTCAGGTGGCGTAGGTTTGTGCTTAAATTAATTGTAGTAGTCAAAAAAAAAGCATTCCTGGCAAAAAAGTGAGCGAGAGAACCAATAAATAAAACATTTGACTGATTGTCTGTTAGGAAACCGGTGATCTGGAATCAGTTATTAGTTAAGTTATTTCCTCCATTCAGCCTGATGTAATGTGAGGTCGGTTATTGCTCAACAGATGGAAGGATTTAGGCAGACGCTCGCTGTATCTCTCACCCGCAAGTGCAAGCAAAAAGATTTTTGTCACGTCTTCTACCATAATGAATGTGAAGTAATGATTATTCTGATAACATGGACAGGAGTTCTTCCATATGTCTCTCTCTCTCTCTTCCCTAGTGGCTCTGCCCTTGTTGCTGATGCTTTTGAAGTGCTCCAGCTGAAACGTAGACACGGGGGTTTCGGAGTGAATCTCAGGAGATGGAGAGGAAAGATTTGATGGCAAAATGTAAAGATGGGGGAAGATGAAAGCACTGACATGTTATGTAGGATGGGGAAGGAGGGAAGAGGCAGGTGGTTGACAAGTAATGATTGAGCATGCGGAGTAGTTGTTGGACAGGTCCTCCCCCCCCTTGATGTATCGTCTAGGTCGAGATCAATGCTGCAATCAGAGCGACCCTGTATGCGTTTTCTCTCTTCTGTGTATATCTGCCTCTCTGTCTTTCTTTTTCTGTTTTTATCTCTCCTTCCTATCAAGTCTAAAGTCACTGTACTGATAATAGGATGCCATATGAACAGCACTTTCTGCAGCCGAACTAAGACGCCTTCAGGTTAGCTCACAGTAGACTGATACAACGGGGACTAAAGCATGAGTTGCATGGTTTCACTGCTTTGCATCATCTAGCTGACGCTCTGTTTCAGTCAAAGTCTGTTCACTCAACTTTCTATGTGTTTCCACTTCTAAAGTCTCCCCAGCCTCTGTGTTTGGGCAGGTATGCATGTACAGGTGTATATTCATGCAACTGTGAGCGTATCGAAGTGTCGCACTGGAATTTGTGCTACTTTCACTTACTGAAAGTAAGTAGTGTTCCTTTAGTAAAAAAGTCACATATACACACATATCATTATATTTAAATATAACGCAAAAATGATGGAGGACCAGATGTGAGATTGTGAAGTTGTGTCACCTTGTTATTGTTGGTATGTGGATTTTATTCAAAGCAAATACTCAACAGAACATCAGATAAGGAGATATAAAGGAAAATAAGAAACATTTAAAACAAAATGCAGGTGTAATGAAATGAACAGAAATAAAAAGACTGAAGAGGCTAACCTGATTTTCTCAAACATCTTTTTCCACAGCATCAACATTCTTACTGAGAAGGCTCCCCTCTATGTCTGAAGTGTTCAGCAACTGAACTCTGAAATTGAATGGCAATTCAGTCTGAATCTCAGACGTCTGCTTTTGCTGGATGCCTGCATGATATATGACATTTCAACGGTTCCCAGAGGATACATTTGTTTTCCACTTGCCCACCTCCACAGGGCGGTCAGGGTCAGCTGTGGTACAATGTCGGAGCCGGAAGGTAGTCGACATGTTGTTCGACACACTTGCCTTCAAGTATGGGGAAAGTATATGGGAAAAAAAAGACACTTTTTGGTTGCTGTTTTGAAAACCTGCTGTTGCGTTTTGCACATTGTGTCGTGTTGGTGAGCAGGTCTGAAAATCCTGGACTATCACGGCCAACAAAAGACAGTGTCAGCTCTTTTAATGGCTTTGTATATCATGCTGTCACCACCAGTACAGAGAGACGGAGATATAGACTGACTGCCAAAGGCTGCAAACAGCATTACTGTGTGTGTGTATTGGTTATTTGTGTGAGGTTTTGGGAGGGGGCAACAGTGTGGTCTCACCTTACCATCACCTGTTACTGACAACAGATGTTCAAGCGGAAGGCTTATTTACCCACCAACCACATTGTGTATGTGTGTGTGTGTGTGTGATGGAAGTCACGCGTTATTGATCTAATGCCCAGATATGAAACAACTCTTCAAAAACACATAAACACAGGCTATCAAACCAAGTCCATCTTCTTCGTACAATACCACCATTGTGGAGACGTCATGTCATCATCTCTTCATTCCCTGTGATCCTAATTTGACGGCTCCTGTCCTCACCTTTCTGAAACGGAAAAGGACATCACGGAAAAAAAGACACTCCGAAACATCTTTTTTTCCATTAACTGCAGTAATGAAGCTGCACTGTGTTGGCAGAGGACATCCCCCCCCCCCCCCCCCCGCCCCCCCGAGTCCATAGTCCACCACAACGCTGCATTTAAAGCTCCCGTCTCATCCATCACACTCCAACAATAGAGATGATGTCCACTCCCTAGGCAGCTGTTCAGCCACGGCCCCCTGAAAGTGTGTGTGTGCCTGTGCATCTGTATGTTTATGTATGCGTATCTATAAGCAAACATAAGTGAATTTGTTTGTGTGTATAATGAGCCTCTCAATAAGATCATATTCAAAAAGCAATACTCGCGTCATGTTTAAACAAATTGGGCTGACAAAGTCCCCATGTCACGCTTTTGACACCAGTATTGTTCTGTGTTGAATGGCATTCATTTATAGACACTTAAACAGATTGATTATACCTTTGTTGACAGTGACATCAGTAATATATTGAGGAAACTTTTTTTAATTAGAAAAGAAATTAGAACCGTGGTCTGCATAATCATGAGTGCTAATAAGCAAGGAGGAAAATGAAAGAAACAGAAGTGGATGGATAAATCTTTAAGCGGTTGTTAGAAAGTACAACAAGTGAAAGTGTGAAAGTCAGATTAGTATTTATTGAACGTCTTCCTGGCAACCCTGGCTGTCTGACAACAGCAAGGGCAGCCTGTGTGCATCCATGTGTGTGAGTCCGCCTTGCTCTTATGCCCATACCACGCTGGTACCACCATCTGCTGCCCGTCGAAGTTCTGTCCGGCCCAGCAAGACTCCTCAAACACACACACACACACAACTCCCTATGTCCTGCTTGTGGTCAGACAGCCAGGTGGCATCACACCAATTGACCAACGGTTGTTTTGCACACGCTGTGACCTACAGTGGTCCCACCAACAGAAAAGTCCCTCTCAATCCTCCTGCTTCTTCCTCCTTCTTGATGTGCACATATGGGCCTGATTCACGTGCAGAAAGGGTGTCTCTTCTGTCTGTCTGTCTGTCATTTGGTCTGTTTCTCTGCCTTGGATTGAGACCATGGGAGCTCTTCTTCACAACCACCAAACAGTGTTTATGTGTGTGTGTGTGTGTGTGTGTGTGTGTGTGTGTGTGTGTGTGTGTGTGTGTGTGTGTGTGTGTGTGTGAGCTGTGTGTTTTTTAGAAGACGACTCTGAAAAAGAACCCCTTAGAGGGGTGTCAGATGGCGGGCGTTTGTGTTGGTGTGTGGATGGGGGGGATGGAGAGATGACGGGGGCGGATGAAGGAAGGGATAGAAAGAAACAGGAGGAGGGGGAGATCGCTCTGTTCTCCGCTCTTCAGCTTTTGTTCTCCTAGATAATAACTCTCCACCCCAAAAACCAAGGGAACTCCTCCAGTCTTGAAACAGGAGCTGTATTCAGGCGTATACTGTGTGTTATGAAAACTGGTTATGCGTACACATATCAGCTAACAACACGATGCGCTGTTTTTCTTTCTTTCCGGCAGTTGGTGCTGCAACTGTGCCAGATTTCTTACAGTCAATTATAAATGCCCTACGTTGCCCTAAAAAAAACCCAATGTGCTTTTAATTTGGGCCAACACTGAGTATGAGGGAAACATAGAGCCATATCACTGCCAACAGCCTGGAGGCCATTTGAGTGTCTAATCTAGCAGGAGCAGTGAAGAAGCTTGCAATCTGAGGACAGAAAAGAGATGATGTAGAAGAGAAGATATTACAAATTGTAGATATTCTTGCTATCCCCTCATCAAACTAAGAGCACCGCATTCAGATATAGGAGAGCTGCAGTGCAAGTGGCATAACCATCACAATATCTGCTCTCAAATGTCTTCTTTAAAAATCGACGCTAAATACGGGAAAGCAAACATTTATGGGGAAACTGAGAGGAATTCAAGGGCATTGGATGTTACAGTTGAAACACTGTTCTATTTGCTGTGACCTGGTTGAGTAGAGCAGCATCTGCAACCCACATGAAATCTAAAAATAATCCCGCACCATTGACTGCTGCTATACCGTGGCCCCGGTAGATGAATAACTGTGTGTGTGCGTGTGTGTGTGTGTGTGTGTGTGTTAAAGTGGGTATAGGGTTTGGACCACAGCATATTCTGATGTTTGCCACTGCCTCGCTTACTAGCCTCAACCTCAAAACCTCTTTCTAAATATGTTTGTGTGTGTGTGTGTGTGTGTGTGTGTACATGTGTGACCATTAGGCTACACTAGTAGAGGCATAAATTACTCTAATACCATTAATGGCACATGACTGCTCGCAGCTTTCACATGGGAGAGGTGATATGATATTGTACAGAAAATGTACAAGCAAAGTGCAAACTAAGAGTAAGACTTGAATATATATAACAATAATAGCAGAATTTGTGTGTTGGTGTAGTGTACTTTTTGTAGTGTTGTTAATGTTACAGTAGAGACTGGCTTCATCTGTGGATGAGTCATTGCTCGTACAGTAGCAGAAGCACTCGAGCACAAAGTAGAGTTTCCTCAGAACCAATTTGAATGGTGATACTTTGTTAGTTTGCTGCTTGAGCTTTATTTATTCAAGAAGACCTTTGAGTCTTTCAAAAGAATTGGCCAGCCTCTTATGTCAGACATTATACGTGGATTTGATATAGTCCCCCCCTCTCTCTCTCACACACACACACACGGGGGTGTGGGAGATCCAATCCATATATTATGCAAGTATATATATCTTCTGCACCAATCTGTTTTCTTCAGTCATTCTCTTCTTCCTCCCGGCTGCACCGTCGTACCGTTCACCGTCCAGGTGCGCGCCAGCAGCGGCTCGAGCCGCTCCGCCAATTAGGATCACTGAGCGTGACCACGTGAACAAATCCCGTTGTCTAAATTCCCGTTCGGCGGCGAGCAGCTCGGAGTGAGTGGCAGCGCTGAAAGCCACATTGGAGGAGTGGGGAAGTAATATCGGCAAGCCGAACGGGAGCTGTGTGCAGGTAAATTGCTTTTTTCCCCCAGGCTATACACTTTACGCGCCCTCATCCCCTCTTTGGGTTTGGGATGCGGTTCAGATGTTGGGGGATCTGGGACGGGGGGGTCTTGGATTACATTTGCCGTCGTTTGCGGGTAAATCTCCGCTCTCCTGCGATCCGCGGACAGGACAAACAGCCTCATCGGCTGGTCGCGCTGCACCGTCTGCGCATTGAAACTGAGCCATCCCGCTCCTCCCTCCCTATGCCCAACCGTCTCTCGCAGGCGCGCGAGGCTATTGATAGTTGACAGAAGCCTCGTAATCCCTGGCTGATCTGGTTGACCGGCCACAGCCATTTGCGAAAACAGGAATGTTGATTGAACTTTTATTTTGCTTCGAGATTTGTTTTAATTGGTAACGCCCGCGTAGATTGACGCCGTGCAGGAGGGGAGCGGGGGGCTTCTTTCGGTGCTGCACGCAACCAGGCGAGCAGAGGCAAGCTTTTATTGCTGAATTATTTATAAGACTGTCTGGGACTTGGAGAGAGAAATGCTTCTCTTGAGAGGGAGTCAAGATATATTCCTAGACTCTTTTTAATCGGGATTTCTCCCCATTTCCACTTAAATGTCCACTTTTTTATTTTAATTTGACAAATTCAAATTATAGACTAGGTTGACTATAAGGCCGTGCGTTCCTTTTTGTTTTGGCAAATAAATCTAATTAAGTGCTGACAGGATTAGGCGAAAATCCAATTAGCAGACCATCAGAAAATGACTAAATCAAGCTGTTCAGTCATGACTCGCGTATATGAAGTAATACGCACAAACTCTCGATAGTCTGATTTTAGCCTTTCAAATGGTAGACTGATCTAATTTCTCTTACTCAGCCAATATCGCTGCAAATTGAATATCTTTTGAGTTTTGGACTGTTACAAAATAAGCGCTCTTGACTTGTAATGTTGCATTTGTCACAATTTTCTGACAGATTACAGCCTCGATTTAACGATTGATAAGGATTAATCTGAAATAAATGTATATTGACAGGTTAATTGATGGCGAAAATAATCAATATAGTCCCAAATGTAATTAAATTACAAGCACTATGAGTAACAGCCTTTTCTACAGCTCTATTGTCTATAGATCTGCGGTTGTTTATTTCACTGCCACTCCTCTGCTCGTCTCTAATGCTTCCTCTGGAAAAACAAACAAACAAACGAATAAACAATTAAATAGACGCATTTGCCAAGCTATGTTTCTGCCTTTTCGCAGCCCTACTCCACCGGAATGAATCAACTCAGTCCGCACCTGCGCACTCGCAGCAACAGCCGCCTCTAGGGAATCTCGCCCCTTTCTCTTGTCTCGTGCGAGAGCGGAGAAACCAGCAGGCGGCTCGCGCTCGCTTCTCGTGTTTGTGAAGGCACGAGCAGTCCGACTTCTCCTCGTTGCGGCTGGACGGTTGACAGCTCAGCTCGGCTCTCTCATTTTGTCGGATTTTCGCCTCTTTTGGATTTCTAATGTTTTGGTTGCAGTGACGGAATATCGACAACTTATCGCTAACACCGTAAGTTGCTTGGTATTTTATTTCCAGCTCTGTTTTTTTTGTCCATTTTACGAGGGTTTTGCACGCGCTGTCACACCGAACAGAAGATTCTCGGGAGTTTTGGCTCATTTCGTTTATCTCTTGGTCTATAGAGTTGGAAATGTCTCGTCCTTGCTTTTGCTTTGTTTTCTTTTCCCCCCCGTGGCAAGAACAAAAAGAGGAACTCTACACGTGATGAAACGTTAACTTTCCTCGTGTCGTGGGTCCACTGTGTTTCCAGTCCGCGTTTGCAGGACGATGTTTTGTTGAATTATCCTGCGAAGAATAAGATTTAGGAGACGTGAGGTGGCGGGTTGACTGTAGCTCATCTTTTTAAAGCAGGTGTCTGACGGACCACTTCCGCACTGTGCTGCGAGATATATCGATTGTATGAGAGCCCATTGGGTTCTATTTTAACCATTTTCTCCAACTGGTGTTCGGCTATTAGAGGTCCTGCTAGTGGTTTATTCAGTAGCCTTATTAGTTGTATTTTTCATGTTCAGTATTTTCTTTTCATTTCCTCTTTTTAACCCACACGAGGCACAGTTTTAGGGAACCAAAAGTAAAGTACTGAAGCACCGTGTTTCATTATTGCGGTTATTTCCTCATACAATATACTGTCTCTGTTTTGCGTGTGTGAGAGAGAATGTGTTTGTTTCTGTGCGTTCATGCATGCGTGGATTGTAGGTGAATGACAGTGAGTGAAAGAAATCCCGAGCTGCCCTCTGTTCCTGCTGAACCAGCTCGTCTGCGTACCCAAACCTGTTAAGTAGGCCAGTCGGTAAACGAACCCCGTATCGTCGGTCTTACTACAACCAGAAAGACCACAAAACACACACAATAGTCGGTATGCAAAGGTCTTCACGGTTGCACAGTTTGTCCTGTCATGCAACACTTCCCCCTCAAACAGTTCCTCTTGCTGCTGAAGCAGCATTATTGCAGATTTTGGCATCATTTCGCAGTCTTTTTTTGAATGTGTGGACAGGTTGTTTTTGTATTGACCGGCTAATTTGAGCTGCATGTGGTCTCTGCCGTGGTCTATTGGTCTGTGCTGGTTTCAGGAGTTTGATCAGCGCTCTGTGCCCGGTGCATGGTCTCCAGGCTCTGTGCAGGGTCTCCAGGCTTGACTAATAGCCTGTTGCCGGTTGGGTTATTTTTGTTTGCTCCACCCTGTTTCATGTGTGCAGGAGGTGTCCCTGTTAACACACGCGGCCACACCTGCCCGGGTTAGATAGCAATGTGGGGTGTCTTTGTTTGTAATGCCCGGCCCTTTCTTCGGATAGAGCTGATTTCAGTGGAAACGCCATATAGTGCTCCTCTCGTGCTGCGTACTGTACAGTGGACTCAGTCAGAGAGAGAGAGAGAGAGAGATGGAGTAGCTTCATCCTTGCTTTTTTAAGTATGAGTGACTGGCAGTGATTTTGCAGTGTTGCGTATTTTCTTGTGTGCGTTTGTGTCTTCTGTGATGGACAAGTATCCGGTGGCAACTTACCAAATTGAGCAGACCAGGGATAGGGCAGGTTGAGAGAGCGTGTGTGCGTGTGTGTGTGTGTGTGTGTGTGTGTGTGTGCTCCAGGCCCCCATGAGCACTTTCACAGATTCGTTCTCATAAGTATTGACTTTGCAGTGAACTCTCTATATCAGTATGGATGAGATAAGAGGATGAGAAGTAGGGAGAGAGAGAGAGAGCGAGCCTAATATTGTATGTTGCTTTGTCTCTGTCAGTACTTCTCTCTTCAAGCATCTCTTGGTATTTCTTATTTTTATTTTGAATCCAAATTTTTGGAGGAAAATGTGACACAGTATTTTTTTTATTTCATTTTGGCATCTCTAGCCCCGTTTTGCCCTTCATCCTCTTACACTTATAAATAAACCCGACGTACATTTTAGTCCTAGATCTCTAGTGCATTGTTTGGCTTCTTTTTTTTTTTTTTTTTTTTTCTTTCAAACATTCTATATTTAGCTTTTGGTGTTTGATCCTAATTTTCAAACAGGTGATTGAAGCACAATGGATTTGAATTGCTCCATTGGGTTTTCGAAATTGCTTTAATTTCCACCAATGGAACTAACTTGGGCCCAGATTCTCAGATTAAGGACACATCGGTACACTGAGCATGCATGGCGAAGACAAACACACACAGGAGACACAAACCAGAAAAACACGGTTTTGTCAAGTAAATTTGTTCCAATCTATTACACACTCAATCAGGTTAAAAAAACAACATTTAATTTATTTTCAAATCAAGTCCATTAGGTTTTATTGACATAGCCCAATTACAAATTCGCCTCCAATGGCTTTACAATTTGCACACAACACCCTGAGATCCTCCATTCTGATGAGGGAAAGAAACTTTTAATGGGGGGGGGAGAAAGACACCTCAGGAAGAGTGAACAGTTTTACTTCCTGACTCGGCTCTTTCAAATCCACCCGTTCTATGTACGCCTGGGAGCGGTGCACCTCGGCTGCTTGGGGTTCTGGTTTGCTTTAAGTCATGTTCTTGGTTCGACCGGCTTAGAATCTCAGTTGCGGACGACTCCCAGTCACAGAAGCGTCACGGGACGTCTCTTTTCTCTGCAGCGTGAGTGTTCCAGTTGCCCATCAGCGAAACACGAGTCCGCTCACCAGTTCTCAGATTCAAGCATACAGCAGCACATTTGAGAGTTCTCATCTAGCTGGGAAATGTAGCCCTAATCCAATTGGCTGGAGCTTTAGTAAAAGCTTTCCTAATTGGCCCAACAGGGGCAGCTGGCTGCCAAGGTTCCAGTATAAGCACAACAGGGAGTTGGGGGAGCGTCCCAGTGGTGCTGTTGTGCAGGAGAGACTGAACAAAGGGCAGATAGCAGAGAGAGCGTGTGCTACTGTTTTGAATATTCCCTCCACATGGCAATATAAAGGAAGGATCCATCCAGCTGACTATCTCAATTTCAGCGGTGTTATTTGCCAAACACATGCAAATACACACATGCAAACACACACTACCCTCACATTCCATCTGCAGGAACAAGGATGACTTTCATCACACAAACATGTTTGTGGAAATGCCAACTGGAAGCCAACTGGTTGAGGAACAACGCCATTAACAGAGGAATATTGACCGTGTGTGTGTGTGTGTGTGTGTGTGTTACAAGAGAAAGAGTGGTTCTTTGCTGCTACGTATCAACATCCACTGTTCCTGTTTCCTTTCACCTCACCGTGGAATCCAGGAATAGCTCAGAGTGACAGAGACAAGAGATGAGAGAGAGAGAGGGAACAAAGAGGGACTGCCAGACAGACGGAGGCAGAGAGTGTGAGAGATGGCCATGTAAGGTTTCCTGCACCACACACACTGAACCTGAAATGAACTGTTCAGGGTTTGGTTTTCTCAAGTCACTGTTAACTTGAACTTTGGCTTTGTGTGGCTGCTTTACAATGAAACAAAGGGAGCCTTCAGCACCAGATGCATTGGGGAACGTGTAATAGTAGTGAGTTCCTGCTGAGGATTGGCTTGTTTTCTTTGCGTTCTCACTTTATTTATCCACTCCATATGATTAATTAATTTCCCATTAGGCCTATAAAGTTGACAAAGTTAGTGCTTAACTAGGTACAACTTCGTTCTTCTCAATACTCAAAAACTCTGTTTCCTTTTTCGTGCACACACACACACGCACACACACGCACACACACACACAGTGTGGTTATGCATTCCTGCGGGGAACTAACACAATCTTATGTGGATTCTCTATTAAGTAATTGTGTTAATATAATTTTAGTGAAATTGATAATTGGAATTAATGCAGCTGTTGCACACATGTTCGACCTGTCATACATTTTCCTCAAGAGATGGAGAAAAATATAAAATACATAAATATGAATAGTTCTTTCATTAGCAAGACCAGTGAAAAACAAATGGCATGCCGTGAGAGCGTGTTTACCGTCATTGCTTTGCACAATGAATTAAAAATCCAATTGTGACGTATTTTAAGGGAAAATGCTCCAGATGGCCTTTTAAACCACTTCATGTTGGTTTACGCAGAATCCTACGAAGTGAGATGAAGAACACATTTCATCATACTGACTCTAAAGGGGAAATAATGTGAGAAAACCACACACACCTAGTCAGGTTACATTACATTTGAGAAATGAGTTGTATTGTTAAAGCATAGTTAGCAGTACCACAACAGATGTCTCTGCACTAATTGCGTCATTTCAACATGTTTTTAATACCACATCTTTAACATTATTGACGAGGTAATGATCAGACAGTAAACATAGGACAAGGTGTAGATGGGATTAGTGCCACAGTGGAGGTTATGAATGTATTTATTATGAATTTTCAGATCTTTCCTGTCTCTCATTTTTGCTGTCAATCCCCACTTTATACTTGTCTTACATCAGATAATCTGTTGAGGATGTGAAAGGAGAGAATTAGTTTCATTCAGTTCACACTTCTCCATTTACTCAATATCTGGTTACTGTATATATACCTATGATGGTAATAGCTTGACTTGAATAATAAGCTGACAACCCAAACCCCTTTTCTCTCTGAGACCTTTGTTGTAATAATCAAAACTCTTTAAAAAAAAAGCAACACTAGACTGTTTACATGCCAAGAGTGTAGTTCCAAGATGAAGTATTACTTCTCCCTCAGTGTAGTACGACAACCTTGACATATTCTTTTACATTATTATTACGACGTTCAGCAGAAGGCCTTCCTCTGGCTTCAGCAAAAATGATGAACGTGCATGTACACACACACGCATCTACTGAAGGAGTGCACGACCGGGTGAGGGAGAATGTCCTGGGTTTGGTATGGAGGGCCCATCTGCTCTGTCACTCATACTGTGACTCACTGAGTGTCACCTCTTCGCTCACACGCTGACAGAAACATGTAATGCATATAGTGTACACATGTTGATAACCCATTTGCACAGACCCCATCCAAACTCTGAGCTCTCTCTCTCTCTCTCTCTCACACACACACACACACACACACGCAACCTTACCCTATCCCCCTCCTCTAATGTCCTGGCTCTGCTTACTGCCTCAAAAAGAGCTTAGATCAGGGAAACCATAGCCCGCTCTGATGTAGACTTCCTGGAAGATCGGGTTATTTATTCAAAACCAAAGCAGTCCATGTCTGGACTGAGACTGGAAGGCTTTCAGCTGGAATCCCAGTATGGTTTTAACAAATTTGGTTGAACCAAACCACCGTCAAGGTGCAGCGGGCCAAGGCAGTCGCCTCCATGTGCTCCAACAAGCGGCTGGAGGCTTGTGGTTGCACTGGGATGTGTTTGAGCCTCCTTGCTGGCGCAGCCGTGGCTGTTTTTTCGATTGGAAATCTCGTCACCTCGCCAATCGCCAACGTATGAAAGGCTGTTTGTCGATCACAGTGTGACATGTTGCGTTTATGAGCTTCATCTGTCCCTCCATTCCTCTTCCTTATTAATACATTAGAGCAGATGAAGCGTTGTTGGCTACAGATTTTCCATAACAACTTTATCTGCCTTAATCTGCATTCGACAACAAACGGTGCTAAACTTTGGTGGATGGATTTATCTTCTAATCCAAAGAAGCACTTGTTTCCATCACGTAGATCTGAAGTAGCCACCCTAGCACCATCTTTTAGGGTTATACTGACACTCTCTTCACACTTTTAAACCTCGTCATTAAGAACTGCAGTCCCGCATGTCTCCATTAGACCCGTCTGAAGCGGGCGTTTGTGCTGCTTTGAAAAGGAACTCGCAAGAAAAAGTCTTGGGACCAATTTTTGAGTCCTTCAGCGCACTTTGAGAACACAGGCACGAGATGGAAAAGGGAAAAGCTATATTTGAATTGCATCTCTGGAGAAATGAGTTAAAAAGACGATTCCCTCTAAATAAATCTCAATGATGTGTGTGCACACGCGTGCCTGCAGGCGTCTATCTCTACTACAATGACCCAGTGACTGGTGTTAGCAGATTAATTGCTGCTTTCATGTTAAGCTGTGGCGTATCACCCCCTAATTGGTAATGGAGATTATCGGTGAGAGGCTGCGTGTGTGTGTGAGTGTGTGTGTGTGTGTGTGTGTGTGCGCACAGGGGTGTGCGAGATTTCTTTATCTGATTAGTGAGTTTATCTAATAAAGTAGGATTTATTGGATTCTTGTCTCTCCTCTGCACACACACACACACACACACAGTCTGCAGAGCTCCATTCATGAGGAAATGGTGGTGCATATTGTAATGCCTTTCCTGAGTACTCGGACCTCTACATGACTTCTCCTTTAAGGCTTGAAGCTAAAACGTTTCATCGTTGTCGGTGCTGAGACGATTTGTTGTTGATTAGACAATTGACATAAAGTTAGTTTTGATAGCTGATTAATAGTTTAAATGTTTTATGAAGTAAAAACTCCAAAGATGCATTTATTACAGCTTCTTAAATATGTTTATAAATGGAATACCCTTTTGATTTTTTGGCTCAGACAAGAGAAGCTACAGGAAAGTCCTTTATTTATTTTTTAGACAAAATGACTAATTATTAATCACACCAATAGAGTATCAGCTACAGCGTTTAACCTGGCCAATACTTACTAATTTCATCACTTCAGTACTCTGAGTATATTCTCAAGTGATAAGTCAATTTCACTTTCCCTGCACATCAGCAACAATATGAAACAACAGTTTGTTATCCTTAAAATATATAAATACACACTATGTACAGCATCAGTGACTGTAAACTGATGAAAGTGTATACATGTATGTGCTACTTCACGTGTAGAATATATATATTATATAAAGATATTACTGTACAGTGGACACACACACACACACTTGTGTCATATGCCTCAGAGCTACTGGGGTGTGTCCACCCGTGTTTGTTGTGCCTGGGGATGATGGGGATAAAAAGGATGCAACAGAGCAAAACACACACACACACACACACACACACATATGCCTGTGAGCAGACACGTAGCAGGAAGCTTCACCATATTTCTCCTGAGATCCTTTGGAGCAACATCAGTCTCACTCCAGCACACACACGATTGCCAGCCTGACTTGCGTATGCGCAGCCACCACTCAGCCAGGTGTGTGTGTGTGTGTGTGTGTGTGTGTGTGTGTGTGTGTGGGGTGAAAGGAAAGACTGGGGAGCAAGAGATGTGTATATGTGCAGAAATAGTTGTGTGCCACCTTTACACTCACAAACATCCTTTTTTTTTTGTGTGGAACTAAACCTAAATTCATGACTATTTGTCATCAAATTATGATGTTAATGTATTTCAGTAATCTTTTTTCAGTGATGACATTTATACTTTTTACTTTAAATGTGGTTTCTCACATTTCCGCAGTGCCTCAGTGGAATGCTCACACACACTTTGCACTCCGCTGTTCATGTGTAGGTGGGGAGAGTAAGAGCCACATGAATACACAGAAAGATAAGTCATAGAATAATGATACGGATAATAGTGAGATAAGGAGCTTTGTAAATACGTAGTGTTTGTCTCTCGACTGATAGAAACCACACATCACGCAATAGCTCTAACATGCACGGTGACCTCGTGATTGGACCGACTTGACTGACAGGTGTAGCTTTGATTGGCGGGCTCGTAAAGAGGTCAAAGTTTAGCTAAAGCAAACAAACATCACGCTCCTCCGCACCATCAGACTCGCACCAACCACTTGCAGTACTTCTTCTAGCTTTCGTCCGGAGCGAGTGTGGGCACGACATCGTTTTTATCAAGCGGGCACCTTCCTTCACAAATGACTCACTGACTCAGAGACACGACACCCTTAAAAAAGGGCTCCCTGAAACACCCCCGTCTGTTCCTTAACCTCAGCACACCCAGTCACATTACGCCGATGTCGTGTCTTTCCAGCACGAGCTCCAACGGCAGGAAATTGCAGCGCCAGAGAGTTCTGACAGTAAAAGCCCAGTAAACCTCCGCTAAGAGGGCCAAACTGTGCTCGGCTCATAAGTGATAAAAAAGAGTCCTGATCTATCGCTGGGGGCCTCTAGTTATCAGTAAATTAAAATTGAGGCCTTAAAAAAAAACTCATAACATGGACCATTTGATCAAACCATGCGTTTAATGGGGTGCTGAGACTCGCTGTCTGCAACTCCCTATGAGATAATGCATGTTGTGCAGCTTAAATGTTATTTGCTGCTTTTGACAAATGTGAAACTTTGGAGAACTTTAAAATATTAGGTTTAGTTGGGGATGTTTGCTCTCCATGGTGCTGAAGTTCTCTGTCGTATTGAGGACTTAAGCCGTGTTTATAGTTGCTCGATGTCAGAAATACATACGCACCTCAAATCTTTTTATCTTTTAACAGTTGCTGTTCATTGGCCGGTTACGTGGACTGGCTGGCTGCTCGGTCATGTTAGTCCTCAGTGTTTGTCGTGTGTCCTTGATCTGCTCCTCTCTGCTGTAATGTCGGGCTTATTGTCCAAATCCTCGGATCCTTGATGCATGGATCCATGCTACTCAGGGTTACTTTAGCGTGGTATGTTATGTCATACATCCCATACCTCAGACCAATGACTGTTATTTAATAGTCATTTATTGGACCACTTTATTCTTCTTCTTTTTTCTTTTTTTTTTCTTTTTTTTTCTTTTTTTTAAACGAGTATTTCAGCATGAATTTTGTAAATGGTAAATATTTTTATTATTTTTTTTAAATACATTTTTTATAAAAAATGTGCATTTCAGTTCTATCTGAGTCCACTTATAATAAAGTGTTATGTGCTATTTAAGTTTTTGGAGCATCACACGGCCTGTCATATTCATGCAAAAGGAGAAAGAAACTCTGAGCTGGTTTTGTATAATTAGGTGAAATATGATATTGAGTGATGCAGGTGGAGGCTGGCGATCATTTTAGAATCCGTGCCAGGATTCTATTTCCTGCTGGCGTGCATCGCTATCGTGGAACCGTAGGTTGCTTAATGATGGAGAGAAGATGTAGACCCAGAGGGGGCGTGGAGGAGAGAAGCAGCAAACGACTTTCAGGGCACGTCGGGGGGGTGGGGGGGGTTCCTCACCAGCAGAAGAGCTACGAGCCAATCGGAGTGAGCGAAACGTCCCCTTCGGGGAAACGTCGGTTTCAGGATGCCAAAAGACAAGGCTGTGAAATGCGTTTCAGTATTTGGGGTCTGATCATGATGGACTATCGGTATGTGGCTTCACTCTTTTATTCATATGCTTCCTGCCTCCGGCCCTGATCCTTTGGCAGAATGTCAAACAGGGAGAGGGAGAGGGGGGGGGGGGGCTTGACCCTCAATAGTAATTATTTGTGATTCAAAAGTGAGAAAATATATTTAGATTGTTGGTTTTTCAAGGCGAGATAATACAGTTTTATCTATTCTCGCCATCGCTCTGCATCACTCATGATTATTTGATCGCTGCGACAGATTAGTGAGCTTCTGCTTGTTGCTCCTTTTTAATTAGTGGCTCTATACCTTTAGCCTCCTGTGCTGTCTGCTTTGTGGTGATATTGGCAGTTTAACAGTCTGTATTGGCGTGATATTAGCCAAGTGATGACATGTTAAATACTTTGCGTGTCCGTCATCTCTTCCTCTAAACATTGCAATTACACAGCAACCATAACGGGCACAACACACATAGATCCGTCAATGTATGTGTTAACCAGCATTGCTAGATATGCAGTGGTTCTACACAACACGTATAAACTAATGTTCACCAGCCCGATGTGTGACGTCAGACCGTGTGCTGAATGAACAGAGGACAGAATTACATTTCTTCACTCTGTGTGGTGGCAGTCAGACTTCAGACTTGGTCTGTGGATTACGTGTCGGCTCTACTCTAATCTGTTTCTATTTGCTAAACTGTGTCCGATAAATGCACACACACAGGTCTGTGAGCACCATGCATGTCGGAGATGGTGGTTTGAGGAGGGAAGGTGTTTCTTTAAGAGCAAAGTCCCAGTAAAGATGGAAGGTTTTATAAATGTCTTTATAGTTTTAATGCATATGGACTTTAAACCTTTCGGTAAAGTGGATTCTAAACGATACACAGCAATGTTTTCTGTCAGAAACATACAGCGGTTTGCTAAATTGTTGCTTTGATTCAACTAGTACGGAGGTGCTGAAATAAAAGGAAATAAATACATATGTTTTATACTTGTGGCGTTCAGCTCACAGTCTCAGGGCTGTGGTGCAGTAGTTATACAGAATTATCACGGACACACTCACAACAATATATTTCATTGCAAGGCAGAGATTTTCATTGTCCCAGTAGTTCAAAAAAGAAGCTTCTGCGTTAGTTTGGTGCATTCTTGTCGGTTACATTCGAGTATTGAGCAATGTTTACAGTATTCAAATGCATTAAAAGACTATTGACTATGAATGTTACAGAACAATGCCATCAATAAAAAGTATCAAACAAAGTATCAAACCGTAAAGCTTTTAAGGTTTGTCAGCTCACAGCAAACACACAATCACAATAAAACATTTTCAATCTTCCACTAATGCATAAAAACACAGAGAAGGCTTACAGAGCCACACAGTGCTTCCCTCAGTGACCCCGGCTATTTCTTTGCTGTCAAAGATCTACTGTAGCAACACTGTAGTGCAGTGTTTCCTCAGCCAAAGGCCTCCACATGTCCGGGGTAATATCGTGTTTTATGTTCATTAGGAAAAGGCTCTCTCCGGGCCCTCGCTTTATGCGACTGCAGAGCACCACTGCACCATTAAGATATGAGTTATTCAACACATAAGTATTTCTCCTGTTCCCTTCCATTAAAACACGCCGACGCCCCCGTGCCGTCACATGTACTCTCCGGTTCACAAACGCATGATTTTCTCCGTTTTCCACAAATACAGCAGGTGGTTTTAGATGCAAAGACATGGAACCCTGGAGGACTGCTGCAGTGCGCTACACATGCTGGAGTCAGCGCAAAGCTATTTCTGTTGCCCCCCCCCCCCCCCCCAGCCAAGAAGCAGCCCTGCCCATTTCAGACCCAACCCTGCTGCAGGTTAATCCATCGAGGCCTTGAGCTTTCTTAATCATTTTAAGCCTCTGGATGCATTTTAAGTAGCTCTATCCAGGCACATGAATGCATGAATTCATGGTGGAGATTGACTAATCAGCACATTAACAAGAAATATTATGAAAGAGCAGAAACATGGCGAAGTGAAAGGAACAAAGAGGTGAAGGTTAGCTTGATCATAAGCAGTAGATTGACCTTCACCAAGAACTCATTTGCATAATTCTCCCATTATTGCTTTCCATTGCAAAAAAAAACCTGACATGTGACTGTTTGAGTTAACGAGTAAATACACAGGTGGGGATTCCCCGTGTGCAGGAGTGCTCCCACAGTCATCTAGATGTACGACTCTGGCTAACACAGTACGTACAGTAGCCTGATGAATATTCTGCACATTAGTTAGTATGCTTACAGTGGTCTTCATCAATACAGATCTTAGTTACTGCTCAGAATTGCTGATCCGCGCACTTCTTATGGTTTATGGGTTACTCTTATAGCTGCGGTGTTACTGGGGGAACAGTAAAAAACCCCAAAAAAACCCACCAGCAGACCAGGAAATATTTGGTGCATGGGATTACACTTCATAGATTAAAAACTGTGAAGATGCTTCACAGCGTCTTTGTAATTTAGAGTCCGTCTCTAAAAATAGTTCCAACTTCGAAAATACTTCAATATGGTTGTTTTTTGTCCAGTTATGGAAACAAATCATCTTTAATCCTCCGATGACAGTAGCAGCGGTTAAGCAGATGCAGATCGTAAGAGGAAGATTTTTTTTTTCCGGAAAAGTTTGAAAAACGGTGTTCTGCTCACATTTAGCTGAGCTGTTTCCAGGTGCACCACACAGCTCTTCTTCGATGGGTAAGGGAAGCGTGGACGGGAACAGAAGAGGTGCTGAACATGCAAAGAAATATTTGAGTGGAGATAATCTATAAATTATAAGAATGAATGAAATGTGGGGAAAAGTCCTGATGGAAGGAGGAGAGACCAAGGACAGAATGTCTGGTGTGCAGAGCAGAGTGTGACCGATTGGCCACGGACAAAATAATTGAGTAACTTAACATCAATATTGCTGTAAATTAGTCTTTGAATTAACCAAATTAAAATGACATTAAAGGAGCAGGCTATGGAGGCCCAGTCAATTACCAGAAGGGGAGAACGCAATATCACATTAACCAGTGACTGATCTTGTGATAATAACACGGACTGTGTTATAATATAGGAACTCAAGTTCATACATTCTTCATATTGCTACAAGGTTATCAGTCCATTATCATCGGTGCGTCGCACTGCTTAACTGCTGGGTAATCAAATGTGGTATGACTGGATTAACATGGCGATGTATCACACCCTGTTTCATTCACCCGTTTGGTGATAGGATGTGTTAGAGATGTGTCCTTACAGAGCGAGAAGAGAGAGACGGTGAAAGAGGAAGGGAGGCAGAGAGGAGGGTTAATTGCGAGAGGGGAGAACTCGGGAGCAGAACGGGAGAGAGAGAGGAGAGAGTATGTGACGAAGTCGAGGCTCTGTTTATTAGCAGAGGAACGAAGGGATGAGGGTGTAAACGGAGGAACTAGTGGAGAGGAAAGGGAGGATCGATGGGTACATAGATGATGGATGGATGGATGGATGGATTAGATAAACAAATACACAGAACGGATGTGCACAGAGATGCCTCTCAGTGAAGGTGAAGAGAGAGAGAGAGACTGACTTCTGCTTCACACTGATAGCACAGACGGAATCAATGTGAAACCTCTCTCTCCCTCTCTCTCTCCCCCCCCCCCCCTCTCTCCCCCTCTCTGTGGGAATTCTGTGACCCAGTTAGCTCCTCCACCAGGCAGCAGCAGAGCTATTTTTACATATTAACAGGAGACAATACTTTGTCCTCTGCCCGTCCTCCCCTCTCATCGGTATGCTTCCTTCCTTCCTTCCTTCCTTCCTTCCTTCCGCTCCTCTCCTCCTCCTCCATCTTAGTTCCCATCCTTTCCTCTCGCACCATCCCATGCCTTTTCCCCTCCTCTTTTCTGTCGTTTTTTAAATTTGCTTTGATCCTTTGTCCTCCTTTTACAGATGTAAGGATTCACCAAGTCTCTGCTTTGTTCGGCGGTGTTCTGGTATCTTGATGGCAATATGGCCACAATAACGTGAGCGAAACGGCAGACAATTGTGCACATAAACAAAAGCAAATCATAAATATAATTATGATTTCAGATATTTAGACTATATTTAAATCTCTGAGCCAAATTTCCTGTTATACTCTTGGGACTTGACTTCATTTGGTGTTGTTATACTCGGTGCAATTCGCGAAGCAAAGCATCGTAGCACAATTTATGATTCGGAATTTACGTTTCAATGCAAATACACACGCAGTATGATATCACATGATAATATACAAACACAGCCAACGTGTCAGTCCTGTCTCAGTTATGCAGATGATGCTCACTTCACAACACCCTGAGAGAAAAAGGTCAAATCTGTTTAATCAGTGCAACGTGTGAAATTGTTCAATTGAAGTTTATTGTAGAAAGATTTGTATGATTTAGATAATTAAAAATAATACACATAACAGCTTCACTCACTGCGTCTGTATTTTCCTCCTCTCTCCTCTCTCCTCTCTCCTCTCCAGAGAGTAAAGGGAGAGAGAGTGGTTGCAGGTGTAGACAGGTCATCTATTCGCCTCCTAATGGTGATGGATGGCAGGACTGCAGAGAGCAAGAGCAGGGAGGAAAGTGGAGCGATGCAGGGAGATAAAGAAACAGCCGAGTAAGAAGACTGTGTTTATATCCGTCTGCTGGCGGGCAGGCGGGGGGAGTTTTAGTGATATGTTGATCCTCAAGTGTTTATCGTTCTTGTCATCTACAGTACCTGATGGCCCACACACACACACACACACACACACACACACACATTTTCTCACCAACTCTGCTGACTTGTGATAGCTTCACTAACAGTGTTCCTGTATTTTAGTGGCATATTGAATTATTCCATTTAAACCCAATCATCTCCCTGAACAGATGTTTGTTTGGTTAACAGTAAATCTCTGTATTTCGGGAGATAATCATATTGCCTTATCATAAAGGGGATCCTCGATGCACAGCAAAGACGCACTCCAAGAGATACGGGCTACTGACAACGGTCCTCATCAAAGGAAGAATAAATATTAGACACTATAAGGAGTAAGGCCATCAGTCTAAAACTTAAATATATTCAATTTATAAGCATATAAAGCAACAAGTACTGGCATTTAAGAAGCAAATAGCTAAGCGTAGATATGAAAACACAATACTTGTTGAAAGCTGGTGGCACATTTTGGTGAAATGAATTATCTTGTTTGCTTGTGCTTCGATCAGACCGTTCCTGATTTCAGTAAGCTTTTATTTAAATAAAGGTATTGTACATTTGAGAAATCCATACTCTGGCCCCACAATAGACGCCAGGCTTTTTGCTCTTTAGACATGGTGTCGATGCTGAATGGGAAGACACGTGTTGGGTCACAACACAAGCCATCGTGTCTCTCACACTACAGTTACTGTCTCCCCCTCTCCCAGCGCGTCTCACCTCCCTGCTGTCTGACAGCTTCCCGGCTCAGACGTCCAATAGGAGTGAGGATGTAAGGTTGACAGATAGGAAGTGTTAAGACCCTGTCTGATGGGGTTACCACGCAACACACACACACACACACACACACACACACACACACACACACACACACACACAGTGGTAAAGTCTCAACCTTCCCAAAGTACAGACAAGGAGGCAGGCTGTAGCTATGGCAACCCATGGAGAAGGGAAATGATTGGGCAAGGCTTGAATTTGTTAAGTGCTACTGTATCAAGCCTCGGGCGAGACTTAGTCACTTCTTCTCATTTAGTGTGTGTGTGTGTGTGCGTGTGCGTGTTGCTACACGAGTGGGTGAGAGAAACACAAGGAGTCAAGACTTCTCTTCCTCACCTGTCTTCCTGTCCGTCTTCCTGTCTGTCTTCTTCATGTTCTGTCTGCTGGCTCCGTCCGTTGTCAGGCTGTTGAATGAAAGATCTGGGTGAGCTTCACTCCCCGCAGCGCGGCCCATAAAGCTGGAAGAAGACTGTGAACGGCATTCATTGGTCGCTTTAACCTGCGTGGCTAATTGAATGAAATCAAAAGCAGGAGGAGATGCAAAGCAGCAGCAGAGTAGCTGCTCTTTTTGTCCTTTCTTAATACATCAGATACGAGCTTTGTTTTGTGATTCGTACCTATTTTCTGTGATCGATTCATTATTTTCTTGATTAAGCGATTAGTCATTAAAAAAAGGTGGAAAATGCCCGTCCCAATTCCCCAACGCACCAAAGTGACGTCTTTAATAAGCTCGTCTTCTCTGTCATTTTCTGTTTGAGCTCTAGATAAAACACTATGCTTGAATAGAGGATCCCCAGCATGCTGTCAGCCACAGATCAGTTACCCCTGTAACATCATAACATGACTGTGTTTTCTATGTGTCAGCGTTTGTTGGCCGTGCCATACAAGACGTCTAAGTCGGGTCTTCTGCACTGCATTGGTGTCAAAGGCACTTTGCACAGTGTGTGTATAGGGTCCTGTGTGTGTTTGTGTGTGTGCGTGTGTATGTGCGCGTGTGTGTGTTCTGCTGCAGAATGAGTTAGTGTTGAACGACCGCTGAATGTCGACTCATTTGTGATTTTAGGGACCTACGCCTATAAACACAAACCAGCACCAACATAGAGGAGGTCTTTATTGATGTCTGCAACAGAGGCGTCTCTGTAGATGTCAGATCACAACCAATGATTGGGGGCTCGCTCTGTGTGTGTGTGTGACTTTGTGCATGAATGGATGTGTCCTAGTTCAGAACAGTGTGTGGTAGTTTTCGCGTTAGAGCCCCGGCTCAGTGTCTCACCAGCTTTGCTTGAACAAACAGAGTAACTCCAGCAGAATTGATGTGGCTGTCCGTGAACCTCCAGGATCGTTTTAGCTACAAAAAGTCTGGTCACTAGATCATTTCTCTCACACGGGGGGCGGCTGTTCGATTTGTCTGAAGCACTTGCTTCTATTGAATAAAAAGATGCAGTCAGCAGCAAGTTGCTCTGCAGTGGCTGCATCTGCATAAGCTTAAATTGCTTTCATATTTGGGTGGAAGGAGGTCACGCACAAGAATGAAGACCAACAGGCTGAACCTGGAAACTCCCCGTCTGCTCTCAGTCTCCCACACTCTCTCTCTCTCTCTCTCTCTCTGAACCTCGTGCTCTACCTCTTTCACCTCGCATTAGGTGCATATTGGCATCTTTGTTCCTTCTGTGGAAGGGATGCAAACATGTTTGTTTTTAGTCGATATTGTACACACTTCTGTCTTCACACTTCCACCTCCACCTCCACTCCATCCAGCCGCAGCCCATCTCACCATTCACCCTCTAGTTGTTTCCTGATTGGAATTTTAAAGGCAGGGCTAAGTCAGTGGAGATCTGCGGGGCCGGCCTGCCTCACATTGGATATATAGAAACGGAGAACCAAATCCATGGCTTCCTCCGCTGTGTTTATGTGTGTGTGAGCACACAAAGTGTGCATTTATGGGTTAAGAGAAGGCTTTGTTCCTCTTAGATAAGTGGTTCTCTGTGGACTGCAATCTTTCTGAGTGGCATTTTTGGGCGGTATGTCTTTATATCTGGGACTTTTTGGAGTGTGTGGTTACTTGCACCCTGGGCTGGGTAAACGCTCTAACTGGTCTTTTTACACACGTTGTAAATCGGAGGTGCGTATGCGAGAGCATCACTGTAATGAAAATGAGTTGTGACGGAGATTATCTGGATTAGGATTACATGTGATATTTTCAAATCGAGAACGAGGTTGGGCATACTCTCTCGAATCGTAATTGCTTTGAGGGAGTATGAATATCACAGCGGGATTGTCATTTTTTTAAATTTTACTTCACAACTTGAATAGCAAAACTAATTTAGAGTTAAGCGGAGTGGTCTATTATACTTTTATGAAAGCACTCTGGTGTTTCACAGCGAGATCAGCTAATGTGCGTCCCATGACACGTCAATCTCACTCTGAAGAAACCCTCAATGGCCACATTTTCACTCACTGCAATATTAATAAAATAATGGGATGAAGAGATTGCTAGATAAGCAGCATTTTGTGCTCAGCTTCATTATTGTAATAATAATGAGGCCTGAGGCGATACCAAACATAATGCAGTGATGGTTAGAGACAACACAAAGTGAATCAATGACTTACTTTTGTGTTTGTGTTGGTCATGTATTATGTAAATTGTCCTAAACCAAAGGAACTAGAGAAATGTTAATGTGTTTCTTGGAAATAAGTCATTCAGCATGAAAAATGACAAATTGACTAAATAATTCCCTGTAGACTAAAAACCAAAATGACCGATTAGTTGACTAATTGACTAAGAGGGGGCATGTAAATGTATCTTTCAAATGTCCCATCGTGATGTCACAGTGGGCCAAGTTCCTGTTTGCTTTAAACATCCGCCGTGCTTCGTGTTCACACTTCATTAGGTTCATTACGAGTGCCTGTGGTCCACCGCTACTGGCTAATGGCGACATCGCCACACATTACGAGCTGATGAAACAGCCCCTTTAACTCTGTTTCACCAGAGGCGTGAAGGTGTTGTGAAGGCACCTGCGCTCACGAGAGCACAAAGCTCTGACAGTGAGGAGGTTGACATGTGTCCCGTGAATTCCAGGGGCTGTTGCGGTGCGCGTGGACCAGAATTCACAGCAGCTGGACAGACAAGACCACACAGACCCCCTTCATCTGTGTGTTTATCGTGGCACGTATACTCGTGTACATTTCCTCCTTGGTGTGTACTTTCTTTTATGTTTACACGTGTGTTTTTCAGTTACTTTTCTCCCGGCTCGTGTGATTTAGGGGATGCCATCAGGGCCGCTGACAATCTGTCACTAATAAGCCGAGCGTCTCGCAGGTTGTGTTTTATGCACCGAGTCAGGTTCTTTTTACCACCTACCGCAGCATAAAATTATGTCTTTGTTTACGCTCCGCTGCACCACTGTGTCCCAGTTTGACTCCCCGCTTCTTATTTCTCACTAGCAGTAATGGTTTACAAATGAGATGTGAAGGATCGGCAAATTAGAGAATGCCGTCGGCTGAAGGTTTGTTTGTCTTTTTGTCTTACTCTATTGAGAATGCGTGTCAGTCACTGGAGACCGTTATCTGACAGTACGTCTCCATTAACCCCCCCCCCCTCTGGTGCTCTGCCACAGGAAGAAGAAATAATAATCTGTGATTTTAGTTTTTTTAAATATTCTTAATCTTTAAACTGAATCACCGCGCCTGTTAAAGGTGTGAAAAATGATGTTCAGGCCTCATCTACATTCCATACTTTAACTCTGCCTAATAAATCTGCCAGATTTTCTGTGAAAAATATCTATATAAAGATTATCTTCAGGTATGATATGAACATCTCTCAACACAGCGGGGCTTTATAGCGCGTATGTATGAACAGTTTATAATATCTGTTGGTATCAAACTGCAATTACTAAGACAGATTGCTGACTCACAAGTTTTAATGATGATCGATCTTTTGCTTGATTCGCTTGTAATGGTGATTTTTACATAGACAAGAACTGTCGCATCTTGTTTGCCATCTGCCAAGGTTTTTCTAAACAAAGTACACAAAAAAAATTAAAAAAATGGTGTACTTAAATGGAATGAGTCAGTGACAGTCTAGACATTACTCAAATAAGTACATTAAAGAGTTTACAAGAGTATTTTAAGAAAAAGGATTAATTTGATCTTGATAAGGTATTATTAAAACTAACTACCATGGTGTTGACTGCTCATACCGCAAAGGTTTTATAGCTCTACAGGAAGATTAATTGTGTGCGTGTGTCAAAGTTGTGACTGGAAACCTGTTTGCCTTGAAGGACCATGGCGTTACATCTACACCAACCAACACCCACCTCAGTTATGTCCTATTAAACGAGGTGTGACTGCTTCCCCAAACAACACTAACACCGCACGACTGTTGTGCTTTCATTTTCTTGGCCGTGGGACTGCGTCTCATATTTGTAGGAGGGTGCACCGCCGACTGTTCGTTGTATCAGGTTTGTCCGGATCATCACTGTCAGACTTGACGACACAGGGAGGGACACGTATTACGTAATGTTATTTATTGTATTTTATGCATTGTAAAGCACTATATACAGATAAGGATTATTGCTGTTTCATGCGTTTTCTTAACGCCGCTCATAAATAATGAGCAAAGCAGTTTGATATTTCCCAGTAGTCCATCAGTGAGGGTTGTTCTTATTGATTTACAATGTTGCAAAGTAAACCCAACAAGATAATTTAATTACGCGAGCTCGGTCGTCCGTTAATGGCGCCGAAAGATGTTTTAGCTAATAGAAGAAAGAGGACAATCTAAAAAGAAAAACACAACTTAATTAGACTAATGTTCAGAAAGTAACATGTGAGAAGATGATACAACATTGATTAACAGCGCAGGCAGTTCTTAAGTGTCACTGTAGCTTTGTTTCACAGTTAAATCTCAAGTGACTATGAGAATGGTAGTGAGGACAATGGTGGGAGGGTTGATGAGAATAGAAGCAGCTGAAACCAATTAGGGCTCTGCAGGAAGGGTTGCCAGGTTGCCATTGGGACCCTTTTTGAGAAATTGGCAATTCTTGGTTACAACTTTTTAACATATAAAAAGTACGGATGGCAAATGGCAAAACTTGCACCCCAAAATATATACATTTTTAATATTTCTTGCATTATGACTGCTGCCAGCCTGGCAACCACTTTTAAAAGTTAGTGTTGAGCCCTGCCGATTGAATATGTAATAACTGTTTTTCTGTTAAAAAATATAGTCTATGCAGAGTAGTTTGGCAGTACAGGTGTTTATTACAGTACGGTTGTACATCATGTCACATTTAATGTAAAGTAAGCCACTTTCCCCGTGCCATGCTGGGCGTATAAAAGAAGAACGGGTCGGCGGTGCTTTAGACCAGCTTCGGATATTTGGGAGAATTCGGCGGACATGTTAACGGGCAGCTTTTCTCGAAGTCAACCATGTCCTTCAGGAATAAACTACATTCTCTGGAAGTCTGTTATACACCGCTGTACGTTTCAGGCTCCCTCTCTGCAATCTGTTCGCATGGGAAAGCAAATGTGGAAAATGGAATTGATGTTGCATGCGTGTGTTTACGTAGCGGCACATATGCAAATGAGAAAGGGAGGGCCCACTTTCTCTGCAGGGACAGGGTCTCAATTTTCCGGTCAGTGAGTGTTTACACACTTCAGTTTTTTTCCACAAGTCATTTATTTCAGTTTCTGTCCCTTCTTATAATCTCTTCTTTTACTCCTCTTTTTTTTTTTATATTATTTTTCGTTTTCCCAGCACCTGGGCCCTGTCTCCTCTGCCCTCACTAGTTCTCCTCTGGCCTTCCTGGTGCTGTTTTCAGGAAGAAGAGCGAAAAGTACTTTCAAAATGAGGGTCTGCTATGTGCATAAGTCAATCAGTCGTACTTCAAAGCAAAACTAAGTATACTCTTATTGCACAGAGAATAAATATACTCTTAGCTAATGGAGGTTTTAGTCTTTCAACCTCTCATCTTCAAGTGTCTGCCCCCCCCTTGTACCTTAGATGGATAGCAGTGGAGTGTCACTCCGTGCACATGCTTGTGTTTATGTGAGTGCCGTTGCACGAGGACACATTTTAATATTTAGGTAAACAAGTATATCCTTATTTTGACTGCTTCTGTGATGTCAGCGGGTGAGCGTTTCCCTGATGTCAAGCTGAACATGATCCTTAAGTGCTGTCGCGCTGATGTTAACTGACCTTTTAAACTTCTGTCTTCTCAGGTACCGAACCCTGCCCGCTCTGACATCGTGACTCCAGACAGACGCGCGCCGGCTTACAGACGCTGAATTTGAAGTGGGCCGATAGACAGATTGGAGGAAAGAGGGGAGGTGAGTGAGTAGAATAACGAAATCCACTCGTATTTCTCTCGGTCTGTATATCTCTGTGTATCTGAATAATCACAAGCCCCACGTTCCCCCTGTGGTCTGGTCCTCTGTATTCTAGATGACCACCGAGGTTGCCTCCACGTTAGACACATCTTTGTATCACAGCTGGTCAGGGGGGCTAGTGGTCCAAGTGGTTGCGGAGTTCACTCGCTGCTTGGGTAAACTGCCTACTTATGTATGTTAAGTGGCTTTTATGCAGAACTTCCCCCGCTATCATCTCAGTGGGAGTGTTTTGGGGTCTGTGTGCGTGTGTTTAAGTGTAAATAATTGATTGCTGTAAAGGGTTTTAGTGGATCGCTGGTGAGGCAGAAAAGGACGCTCCCAGGCCCTGCTCCTCAGTGTGCATTATGACATTAGTACTACATGTCTGCTGCTGCTCAGTGGACGATCATCTGTAGCTTCAGCCCTAGTTTGTATTTTGGAACAGATTCAAGGTAATGAGCCAAACAATGTTTTCTGGTTTACGCCCTCTTGTTGTCACACTTTTCTCATCCGATATTTACCCCACTCTCAATTTCTTTTTTCAGTTTTCTCTGCTTATTTGTTTCATCTCGCTTGGCCTTCTATCACTAAATGTCTTTATGTCGTTCTGCCTCCTTGTTGCTTCCTCTTCCTGTGTGTCATCCCTTCTGTCTTTCTTGCGCCTTAGCCGCAGTGTCCTTGAGAAAGCAGTGACTTTGCCGGTGAGCGCAGTAGAGCACATCACACACACACACACACACACTCTCTCTCTCTTTCTCACACTCACACTCGCACACACACTTGGTTGTTCCATGGCAACACTGTCAAGCAGAACCAGCCCTTACAAGTCTCTTCTCTTTAGTCCCCATAAATAATTCATGAGCAGTAACGTTGGCTGTACTTTATGCAAATATTGACAAACCTTTTGCAGAGAAAAAACGAGACAGGCGTGTCCTGTGTTGTGCACAATATTTTGCACACGTACACCGTTTTCAGAAACACGGAGTAAATCGTCAACAAACTGCTGATACAAGTAAAATATCTCAAAGTCATGGCAAGCTAGAGTGTCAGAAGGAAGTGAAAGGGAGTTATTAATTAGTTTAAAAGTCCACCAATAATTCATCGTTTCTCTCTGTTGGTTAGATGAAGCAGACATTTCATAAAACTGGATTTGATGCACAAGTTCAATTACTCTTCCTCGAGGTTTGTTACAGAATTCCGACAAATTGCCCCTCAGGTGATACGGCGGTTAGCCTGCCAGCACGGAAACACAACCCCTCTGTGCCCTCCTCCTCCTCATTAAAGGCGCCCTCCACTAATCTTAGATCATGACAGCCCATTGTCACAGTTTTCCGTAGCTTTTGAAATATAGATGGAGTGTGATTGTCTGCTTGTAAGATGAGACGTTGTAGTCTCTCGATGCCGTTTGTTCTCGTCGGTCTCTGTTTTCCGTCGGAGTTCATAGAGTGCGTATTGGGTCACAGCTTTTTTTCCTGCCGCCTTACGTGTTTTCTGTTGGAGATCGAGTGTCCCGCGGTTACCTAGCTGCAGTGCTGCAGTTTATACGGGAGGAGTGTTTTTGTAAGTGCATCTCGGAGGTTTAGATGAGTCGGATTGAAGTTGTATTATACGCTGAAAAGTACAATACTTCATGCAATCTACAATTTACAGTTTTATCCTGTCAAACAATGGTGCAGTGACAATATATCGGTGTTATCTCTCTCTCTGTGTGTGTGTGTGTGTGTGTGTGTGTGTGTCACTCTTCCTCATGTTTGTCCCACCTTCAGCTGAAAATGCTTTGTAGCCATGGCGACCATTCCCAAGGGGAAAAGTTGATGCTGAATCTCTTTCTCACTTTCCTTTTCTCTTTTGTCTCATGCCATCTACTGCTGTCCTCACTCACACACACACACACACACACACACATACATATATATACACATACATATATATACACATACACAGACACACATACACACACACACATCTACACACACATACACTAGGATGCCAGAATCTAAAAGCAGAGGAGACGCAGTTTATGAGTCACATGTTTTGGTTCTGTTGGCGTAGATTTGAACTGAGCACTGATGTAAAATAAGTAGGGCTGGGTATCAGTGATAAAAGGTATAATATGTAAGTAATATAGTGTAGGTAACCAGGTACAAAGTATCAAAACTTCTCCAGTCAATTGATACCTGCATTAGATGCTTTCTGTGTCTGCGTCACTATAAGGATGCTGGTATTGGTATCGCCGTTTTTTAAACAACATCCGACCCCCAAAAATAGCCGACCTGATTGCTGAGAAACACTTCACCCAGGGACGGAGTTAAGGATCTCTTTCCTCTGTTTTCTACACTTCCTTTCTTTCTTGGCTGCTCGTTAGTGACCACGGCTGTTCCAGTTGAACCGTTTGACATTTAACACTCGCACACAAAAGAGGCTGAAGGAGAAAAAACATATTGAAAAAGAAGGAAGATGAAGTGAGGAGCAGAATAATTTCATAAGAATCTGGGGCTTGAATAAGAGAGTGTTGTACTGACAGACACAGTGAGCTGTCAGACCTCAGCTCCTGAAGGGTGTCATCACACATGTGTGTGTGTGTGTGTGAGACCATGTGGGTTATTTGAGTTTCTCTTGTCACTAGACCTTCCTTATTAATGAAATGATCTTTAAATCTCTGGTTCTAATGGAGGCAGCCTTGGGCCAGACAGACTGCAGATTTAAAAGGGCAGGAAATACAATTTAGTGAATTAATGATAATTAATGGTTAATTATTAACGACAAGTCCTGTTCCTGTAAAGTTTGTTTTAATATTAATATAAAACATTTTGTTATAAAGTGTGAAGAAGACGGCTGAAATTAATCATTTCAGTCATGCCTCACTTCATCCCTTCTTTCTATTCTAACCCTCTTTTCCTCCTTCACATCCTCTCCCTTGTCCTTTCTTCCTCCTGCCTCCCCTTCCTTCCTTCCCGTCTCCACCTTTCTCCGTTCATCCATGTTTCCCGCTTCGTTCTGCTACTCTCCCTTGCAGTCTATATTCTTCACTACTTCCCCACTTTTCCTCCCTCACCTCCCTTTTCCTTCTGCTCTGCACGTCCTTCCTTGTGGCTCTATTATTCTTATCTAAATCAGGCACACCCTGTCGTTCTCTGTCCTTTATGCCATCCTGATTTCTATCTCCCTAATCTCTCATCCTCCACCTCCCACACTTACGCATCATATTCCGCTTAAGTCCCTCTCTTCACCACACATGCACCTTTTCCATCTCCCTCGTTCTGTTCCTTTATTGCCTTTTCCCTCTCTTGTTCTCATCTTTCTAACCTCCCTTATGCTTTTTCTCCCACTTAAATCCTGCCTTTCCTCTCTCTCTCCCTCTCCCTCCTGTCCCTCCCTTGCTCCCACTCAGTCTCTCCGTCTTCTCACCAGAGTCGGAGAGGCCGACAGGAAGGAAGTGTGTAATGAAACGGCCATATCTAGCACACTGCCCAAATTGACCTGGAATGAATGGAGTCACTGATCAGCTGAAGCTGTGCAGATGAAGAAGTAGGGGGCGGGGAGATAAAAAAAAAAAGAAGCTGATGTAGTACACAATTTATACTGTAAGACGGAATGAGTACACAAACATGTTTAATTTGTGTATCAGTGCACAATCAGCAACGCTATTTGTGTGTTTACTTGGGACTGTTATTATCTTACTTGTGAGCTGCATTTCAAATAATAGAAGAGTACAGAAGAGAAACTTTCTCCTGCTGCGTTCTGCCTTAAAATCGATACTTGGCAAAGTCCGTGAATTCAGTCATTTCAGCTGAAGGAGGAAGCGATCTGTATTCAAGAGAATTTCTCTGCTGTTTGAACAGAGAACTGAGACGCAGACGAGCAACAGCTAAAGAGAGAAACAGAAACAGAAAAGAGACGGCATGAGGGGATGCATCCTCTCCAAAGTCACTGAAGGTTGTTTATTAATGATGTCACTCTGATTGCATCCTGTAAAAATTAATTTCTTAAAAACACTTGATCCTTCAATGTGATCTGCTTTCGTAATACACGACGCTAATCTGCTCATCTGCCGCTACTGCTTCTATTAATGAAAATGGACAGAGAGAGAGAATGGACACACCACTGGGATATCAAGCACTAAAAGCGTGTGTGTGTGTGTGTGTGTGTGTGTGTGTCTGTGTGTGTGTGTGTGTGTGTGTTTGACAGCTGTGGAGTAGAAGCCCATTAGGGAATTGGTCCACATCTGGACGACCCTAGCTGTCCTCATGCGCTCACACATCGTACTGTAACATATACGTTTCAGAATAACAACAATCCATCGACGACCCCTTCTGACAATCAATTGTCAATTCTCTCCAAAATAATTGAAGAGACCCGTTTTGATTCCTCTGCGACCCATTCTTGTGCTTTACCTCAAGCCTTGAACCTCATTGTTTCAATAGATGTTATGAAGATACAGCTGGACCAAACATGAGATCTTCAGAGATTCACATTCTATATTTATTCTTTCTTTCTATATCTCACCTCTCTCTCCTGCCAGCCTCTTTTTTTTGTACCTACCGTAACCATGAATGAGTGCTGTGTGTCAGTAGCACTCTTTGTTTTGATATTAATTAATTTGTTTATTTGTGTATTTGTTCATTATTAATTAATAAAAGTGTCAGTGGGATGCAGCAAACACGCACACTCCTTTTTGGCAATACTTGCATTTATGTGATAAGTGTTTATATCCACTTACATATTCACAAACCTGCTCGGACAAACACACACACACACGCGCACACACAGGGGTGGGAGTGTTACAGCTTTGTGTGTTGGCAAACATGAGCTTAGCAGTAAAGAGCCTTTCAAGCGGGATTAAGCTGCGAAGTGTCAATGGATCAGACAACTAGGCCAAAGACCACTAGGATATCACTTACACTGCAACAATCAGCATGGACGGTAGTAAGTAAAGTAGTGCGGTAGGTTTATGGTAAAAAGGAAACACACACACACACACACTGTATGCACATTCTTCCCACAGACTATGGACTGTGGAGCCTCGGCAGAGCGCTGGCAGCACCATCTGTTCCTGCTGAAATCAGCACAGCAGGAGCCTACCAGCACATACACACACACACACACACACACACACACACACACACACACACACACACACACACACACACACACAGTTGCAGCGTGCTTCAGTTCTGGCGTAGTGATAGTCTATTTATTCCCCACGCTGACGCAGGACAGTATTCAATTGTATGTGTGTGGCAGTTAAGTTTTCAGTTAAAAGTAAGGTAACCCATGGAGATGACAGGTGTGTCTGAGATGACTAATGCTATGCTAATTTTAAGATGATGCGGATGCACAAATGTATTATGTAGATAGGTAGCCAGATAGCCTAGTCGGTCGGTCAGCCAGTCAGCAGAAGCTACACACACACACACACACGCTGCTTTTCTGCATTTTAATAATCGACCGAGGGGAGTTGCTGTCAATGTTATCTATTTCTCTTCCAGAAGCAACATCAGCGTTTCCTCTGCTTTCTGCCATCTCATCAATACTCTGTGGTCTGACCTCCTCTGGCCTCCACCTGCACAGAACCGTACTGTAGCGCTCTAAAACATATACAGGGTGGCAGGGTTGTTACAGATGTGAAAATGTTACCTAAAAGGAGCTCATCAGCAATCACGGATTAGAATGGTCATTCATCCTCTTCTCGTCACAAAAGAAACCATAAACAAACGTAACCAAATAAGGCTGACAATCGCATGTAATAACAGACATACTGACACTGAACATAAAACATAAGAGGAGGAGGAGGGAGGAGATGAATTGGAACAGACCAGGTGCGTAAGTTGAGATCAGCGGGGAAATCAGCAAGGTAGTCGGTATGAGAAGTAATTGCTTTTGTGTTTTGTTCAGTGGAGTCGGTGAGTGTCCACTGTGAGGAGAGGACACTCGCGCTTACTTTTTAGTGTTAGACATTTTTCTCCAGAATATGTAACCATTAAAATTGCATTGTTACTGAAAACATCAATAAATGAAACTTAGCAATTATAGAAGTCTAGTTCGCCATTACATAAAACTAAAAAAAACACATAAATGTCTTAAAGTGTACAAATTTTAATGTTAACATGTATGGAAATATATATTGTATTCCCCTTCACTCTCCAGCAGCGCCCGTTGTTCCGAGGACTGGAATCCAGAGCCCTGGTTTTAAATTAATTTTGTGATGTTTTAATGCGCCAATTCCTGACAGTGATTTCAAGTTGCAGTTGGCAGTTGTTCTGCCTGTTGTCACACCTCTTAATTCATCTCCATGCCAAGTGCTCAACAATTGCAGTGTTGTCGAGAAACGGACAAAGAAAACGAACCAGAATAACAACAACATAAATCAATCGATAAGGAAGGAGCAGATTGGAGAAAGGAGAGAGAGAAAAACAGACAGAGAGAGAGAGATGGCAAAAGCAGCCATGAAGGAATATACATTATTTAAAATGTGTACATACACCTTTAAGAGAAAGGCAACGAAGAATTAACAGACAACAACACGCTTCCCCACCTTCATCGTGACGCACATGCAGTTCATACCTGAGTCCATATCCCCCGGTGTCCTTTGTTCCAATATCCTTAAAGCATGTGTCTATAGTGCTGCATAGTTCTGCATTAATGAGGCATAATGCAGACGATATCCACAGCATGTCACCTCCTCCTGAGCATGCCTCACTATGTAAGGAGTATGTTAAAGAGGCTCGTGCATTCTTGTGTTTTGGCTGTTTCCTGAACCTTGTGGTGTATTTGTACGGGGGGGGGGGGGGGGAACTGCATTTTTGCAGAATTTAAGTTCAGTCTCAAGATCTGTTAGACAGTTAACAACCTAGCTGCTTTCTCTTACTGCTAACTCCTCCATTACATTCATATCAAAGGAGCTTCTCACGACCACTCTCTGTTTCTCTCTGAGGGTGATCTCACCGTTGCACTTCCAGGTTCTCTCAGACACCTCGGGGTTCTACTCGGTGTAGTTCCTCATTCACAAAAAGATTGAACCGCTACTGGCCAGGCATTCCACTCATATTTTGATGCCTGGCTGTATTCCTTTCGCAATTCCGGTGCAAGGAATGCCTGACCTCCTACGCTATGTGAGCCAGTAAAGCCTTAACGGTGAACTAGCGAAGGCAACCTTATACACTCGTCTTATCTGGGCATATCTCTCAACTGTCAATGGACTACAGCCTCTTACTTTGGCTGTGCGGCAAGCTTACTCTAGCCTCCACAGGACGTGCCCCTCACATCTGGATAAATGGTCTCCACATACTGCACACCGAGTGCAACAAGAACAAGAGGGCTCAGAGTGTCCAACCTTTGCCTCCGGCCCTAAATCAATAAAAGGAACAGTGTATCTAACCAAGAGGCTTCTCTCTCTCTCTCTCTCTCTCTCTTTGAAGTGTCTCCCTTCCTCTGTTTGACTCAAGTTTTCCTTACGCTAGACCTTCGTTATCCAGATTTTCACACCCTGGATATTGTTATTGTCTGTTTCTTCTTCTTCTCGTGACTCCTTATCTACAAAGGAAGTACTTCCTTAATTCGAGGAAGGTACGGGAGTGTAGAACTAAAAAGAAATGTAAGTTGTCTTCTGGGGAAGAAATTGTTGTTTTATTTCTGGGAAGGAAATCAGTTCATTATGGGAGGTTACACTGCATAACTGGACTGTTTGGTGTCACATTGTCACTAAGTTGCATTGGTAGTTAATGAGGATGTTCAGTGTGTGTTTGTCTAAATGTAATCCATTTAGCTTGGCATATTTGTGGTGCTTGTTATAGTTTTGACATTATGAAATCCTGCAACTGGCGAGTAGTCTTTGCTGCTCTCCTTGTGCAAATGGTAGCATGTAAATGGTATTAAATGGTAACTGTTTTTTGTTTTTTTAATCATAACTACTTTATCAGCATGACTATGAGCCATTTAACTCTCGTGGCAACAAAAGAAGACCCTGGGCCCTGCTTTCTCCAGCCTTCATATTGCAACTTCTCTTTTCCAGGCAGCCTGTTTGAAGTCGAGTCTGCTGTACTTCAAGCTTTTTAACTGCTCCGTTGGCAGCTCAGAGCAGATATAAAGACAGAGTGGAAATAAGAAAATAGATGAGAAAAGCAGATGAAGCGTAAAGATTGTGTGGAAAACGGACATGTAAAGAAAATACACGAGTGTCTAGAGAATCTTCATTTTAAGCTAAATTCAGTATTTACTTTTACATTTTCATGAAGAACAGAGAGAATATTCTTTTTGACCGTCTCACCACTTTTGAAGCTTTCCCGTGCAATCTCCTCCGCAGTCATAAAAAAAGAGCTTTAGAAAGGAGACTCTTTCTATCTCCGTCCCAGCATGCATCTCTCTTCCTGCAACGCTGTCGATATTTCTGACCGCTTGTCTCACCATCTGTCTCTATCTGTCTCACCCCAGTAGAGGAACAGACAGGAAAACATCGCAGTCAGCTATAGCACCGGTTTACACAATGCATACTCTTCACAACAGAGATGGTTAGAGAGAGGTGTAAGGGAGCGTGATTCTCCATCCATTTTCTGTTTGTGTGTGTGTGTGTGTGTGTGTGTGTGTGCGTGCTGGTGTGCATGTTTGTCCAACGCATTAGCACACACTTTTGCAGATGTTTTCCCAGATGCAAACATTATGGCACCAATAACTCTGGAGCCAGCCACACACAAGTCGGCACTAATATAACACACAGAGGCGACTCACACTCTCAAACAAACAGGCTTTAAGGGTGTGTGTGATGAATGTGTGTGATGAATGTTTTCAACAGGATCAGAAATAGCACTGGTGAGAAGAGCAATCATGAGAGCAAAAATACTTCAAATAAAAAGAGAAAAATCAACAGTTGAGTTCTAAAATAACTTCAGAATAACATAACTGCCAGAAACATCAGCCATATTTACACCTGCTCAAGATTAGCTTCATAGGGCTGCTTCATTGGAGTGCATAGAGACGTCTTTACAGTGGAACTGGAAGGAATCCACAGAGCTGCAAGTACGTTACAAAGCCTGTTACCTTATTAAGGGTTCCTCAGCATCCACTTTTTATCTTATTGTATATATTATGTTTTTTGGGGTTGTCTGCCCATCCGTCTGTATGTCTGTCTGTCGAATTCTCATTAACGTGACCAATTGCTGGTTTGAATGAGGAAATGTGTTGCTTTTCTTTGTTTAATATTTCGGTTACCTGAATATCTGAATATAGATTTTGGGTTTGGGACCGTTCGGGTAAAACAACCGATTTGAAGACATCCCCTTGGGCTTGCGGTAAAATTGTGATAAGCTAAAGAAATAAAGGGAAAGCGATGACTAGCGAGGTGGTCGTGAAATACACCGAGCGATGTAAGCTTGTATAAAGCAAACCAGTGGACTCTGTTTGTGCGAGATGATATCTAGCGTCTTTTTCCTTGGGACAGGGCCGAGGGCTGTCTCGGCTATAATCGCACTACAGATGTTTTTTTTTACAGTAGATCATTAGTTTTGGGGGTTCTCTAAAAACTCCCCAACACAAAAAGATACTAATTTGTAGCTTTGTAATTCATGCGCCGGGACTTTTTGGTTGTGGCTGTATTACGTCCGTCCTCCAGCTACCCGTGCATGTAACCGTCCATTAATTGGAGATCCTTTCACTGGCGAAATATTGACGGCGTGTCTTGAATTTTGATATGGACGAAACACTTCCAACCGGGCCTTCATCATTGATCATCAGTCCACAACATGACTGATTATCTGATTACAATATTAAGCAGATAAACAAAACTCTAAAAAGGCGATGCATTGTGAAAATAAGCTCCTCCGAAACTAATTAGCACACTCTGGCTTTTCCTCAATCCTCTGTCTCCCTTCACTCCGTGTCTTCCACTGCTCATCTTCATTTGATGGTTATCTGATGAGAAAGGTGTAAATTGCTGCTCCGAACCATCTCAGCAAAATTCCCCGGTTGCGCTATCTCTCCTGTAGCGTGCAATCACTTCCCTTCCCTGGTTCCTTATCCTCTGCCTCAATCCTTTCATCTCCGGAGGGAAAATGGGACGTTTTCACCGACTCTTGGCGTAGGAAGGACACAGCACAGGTGTGTGTTTCCTTATGCATGAACTTCGAAGGGGAAATATATTCAATAACTATGGAACCAAATTGAGGTGATGGCGCGCATGTGTGTGTGTGTGCACATGCTAATGTCGATGAGCCACCACCAGTGTTAATGAGGCCGGGCCTCTGCCAGTTTTCCCCTCATCCTTTCTGCTCTGGAGAAAAACTCCGTCATTAAATGTCCCACCAGAATGGTGTGAATATGAGAGAAGAAGAAAAAGGGAGAGTGGATACTGGTGGGAGGCATGTAATAATTGGTCAGCTTGAGCCCAAGGAAGACAAATCCGCAAGAGAATTCATGAACAGACAGGCGACACGTCGCCCTGCCTGTGAGAACATGGTCCTCTCAGTCGCCCTCAGTCCCAGTGGGAGACAGAGGACCGGTACACTGTAGGCCACATGTTGTTCTGAAGATCCAGGGCTTCCTTTAAGCTCGGATTCAGACTTTAATATTTGTGCACGGGTGTATTTTTCAGTCGTGTACACATGGTTTTAATTAACGACAAAATGAGAAGGAAACAAAGGGAGGGAATTGGTGGTGTTGTTGTTTATCACTGAACTGTTCCGATAATGAAAATCGAATGGGGGGGGGGGGGGCTGGCACGTTGTTATTGTGCTTCTTGGCAGGGTGTCTGTGTTTGTGTGTATGCGCACTATATTATACTGCGCATACACAATCCTAAGTGGCCAGGCCAAGCTGGAAGAGAGCTTTAACCCCCTCGGGCACAAAGTGTTGGCTGTAAGGTAAAACTGGCAAAAGCACAAGTGCACAGACACACAGACACCGTCGCTGCCAGCTGCGCTGAGGAGGTGACTGCCAGTGTGGCGGGCCAGTGGCTTAGAGAAGGAGACCTGGAGAGGAAATGAGGAGCAGCCCTCCGGTGGAGTCTGTTTGCCCGAGGCGCCAGCTCAATATCTGCCATTCATGTTGTTTATCCCTTTCCCCTCTGTCCCCATACACCTCTTCGTATTCTCCTTATAGTTCTGATCTTTGTCTCTTTTTTGCCCGCTCGCCTATGTGCTCCTCCTGTTCATGCACATCTCACTGACCTTTCTTTAACTACTCCGTGCATCTCTATCCGTCTCCTCGCTCTCGCTCCCTCTAGAGTCCGCTGAGCGTTCACTGAGAGGCTGCAGCTTCACCACCATTTAATCCCCCCCTCCAGCAGGTCCGCTCACCAACATTCACATGTGTGCTTATCTTTTCGGTCCCCCGACAGCATCCAGATAGAATCCTGGATGTATGTTCAGCAGCCTCAAGGTGATGAGATACTCTGCACAGAAGAGACGGTGTTTATTTATCAGGTAGAGCATATGAAAAGAAAACTGACAGTGATAGTCCTGCAGTCTGGTGTCTGTAGTGGACTCTAATAGAGGGTTTTGGACTTTTGCTCAGACGAGACAAGAAAATTTGAAAATTTAAAGCATCATTAAGTTCTGGGAAACTGATGGCCATTTTTTTCCCTTGATATTTTCATAGACTAGTTGATCAATGGAGAAAATAATCAGCTGATGAACGGATAATGATAATGATTTTTGCTACCATGCCCAATTTTTGTCATCATCAGGTTTTTCTTATTTTTAAATCCCATTTTAGCTCAATTTTTCAACAATAAATAGTCAAAAATGTCTTGTTTTTTCGTTTTAAATGAAATTAAGGCTGCTGCATTTCTCCACACCTGCTTGAATAGGCAACCCGTGACTGTGGAAGACCTTTGAGGAATCATCTCAACCACTCTTGTGTGAACACATGCGCAGCTCTATAAATGTCATTGCTGTGGTTTGAGTTGGACCAGATGCGTCTGTGTACTGTCAGCGGTGCTACTGTTGACACTTCGTGTTGTGAATAGGAGCGCTGTGTATCTGTTCAGCTCGGCTCGCTCCGCCTGTGTTTTCAGAGCGTCACCAGATGTTTCGGTTACTTTACGGAGCCCTAAGATGAGCTAAACCTTGAAGTTCAAGGTTGCAGTTATTTTACTTTTTTTTTAGATCATTAAGAAAACCATAAATAATTAGTTTACTGACCTTGAATAATTTAATGATAATTTAATTTTGTTCTGTGTGTTAAATAGAGCTTTCTCTGTTTTCAGTATTATTTTACTGTCACCTCTGTTCACTGAAAGGACTAAAAGCCAGGAAGGGATAAGGTTAGAAACATAACTGTCACAAATAGTATCGGAAGGACCACTCTAGCACAGCGGTCCGGCTCTCGCCGAGCACTAAACATTGTAATTTCATGTCCAGCTCTGAGTTTTGTCACTCCCTGTTCTGTCCCCACTCTTGCTGTTCCCTTTCTCTACTGTTCATCACGGGGGGATTCGGAAGCTCTAAAACATTTCTCCAGTAATACATATTATTATAGTAATACATAGTATACAATATATATATATATATATATATAGTGTGTATATATATATATAATATACATATATATATATATATATATATAGTGTGTGTGTACATATGTATCTTTTTCCAGAAGAACAGAAGAAAGACTAGTTTACATATAGACTGTCAATTAGTCTGTGTGTGTGCATGTAAATGGAGGAGGGTGTGGCTTAAGTGTGTAACCCAGTGTATAGAAACAAGAACATATTTGTATTACATCCCCCTCCCTCAGACCCCTGCCAGCTCATGAAAAATAAATGAAAGCCTGTGTGCGTGTGTTGTAGGTAGTTGTGTGTGTGTGTGTGTGTGTGTTTCCACATGGGTTGATCAACCATTCTGTCAGATCTTTTACTCAAGGACGGGGACTGCAGCCCATGTGAGAGTAAATTGGGTGTTGAAGGGGGAATGAAGGTATGGGGTTAGACTAATGCTGGTTTATTGTGATGGGGTTTGATGCTGGTTTTTAAAACATATTCTGTTGTATTAATAGTTTAGTTATGTTTAAAATCTACATGTATTTACTTTTTTTGGTGTTTTTATCTGGAAGAGAAGAAGCAGAATTGCAATTTCCCCCCCTTGACACTACCTTCCTATAGTTGTTGATGCGCCGATTAACCTTTCATCCTTTCATCCTTTCATTCTTTTCTCCCCTTCCTCTCTCCGTTCCTCCATCCCTTCTTAGAAGCACAACCTCTCGTAGAGCGGTGGCCAGAGTGACAGAGGAGCACATGAGGAGCGTAAACGGCGTGACAGCAACATCCTGACTGGTAACCCCCCGCACCCCACCACGAGCACAGCAACTCCAGAAGAGGGGCGTCAGAAGGAAGGAACCGTGCGACCACCCTTCCTGCAGGCATGGTAATACACTGTGTGTGGTGTGTGTGTCTGAGAATGCCTGTGTTGTGGTTGTGTTTGCTTGGATGCTGGTGAATTATCCACATTCGAGTAAGGACACACTCTCCAGACTAGAGGGTGTAAGAGTTCAAGATAAGAGATTGTGTAGATTTGTGGACAGGGCGGAAGTCCACAGGATACATGCTGACATTGAGGAAAGAGGAGAAGGAGAAGACTGAAAGCGATAGAGGAGGTGAAGAAGAAGAAGAACAATGAAAGGAAACAGAAGAGGACAGGGGTGTTAAACAGAAAAACCACAAGCAGTCTAATTACTCTTGGGCTGTTTATTAGGTTTTAGATGTTTTTCTTGTGATTCTGATCCGAAGGCAATGAATTTGTTCTCCTCCATAAGCTTATATTCCTATAGTTGAGTAATTATGCAAGGAATCAACGTGTCAAATCCTGCCTGTATTCATTTGTTGACAATAAATGAAAAAAAACGAGGTTTGTTCCTTAGCACAAGAGCCGTGTTACGAGAGGAAGAAGATGCAGAAAAACAGCTAGTGTGTTGTTAAGGAGGATGAGAGGGCGTCTCAAAAGATCAAAGAGAGCAGCGGAGGAGGAAACGACAAGTGGGGCAGATGAGACCGTAAAAACATAAATGATGGACAGAAACCTGGTAGATGAAAAGCGCAAAGGATATGGGAAGCAAAGAGAGAAGTGTGGAATGAAGAAATGGGGGGAGAGAAGTGAGGTGAGAGAGAGAGAGAGAGAGAGAGAGAGAGAGAGAGAGAGAGAGAGAGAGAGAGAGAGAGAGAGAGAGAGAGAGAGAGAGAGAGAGAGAGAGAGAGAGAGAGAGAGAGAGAGAGAGAGAGAGAGAGAGAGAGAGGAGAGAGAGAGAGAGAGAGAGAGAGAGAGAGAGAGAGAGAGAGAGAGAGAGAGAGAGAGAGAGAGAGAGAGAGAGAGACGAGGGATTGATTAATGCTCTTGGCCTGTGACAGTGGGAGCTTTTCCCCCGAGGGGGGCGAGCAGAGCAAAGGAAGAATTATTAAAAACTAGAACAAGAGGAGGAAGGAGGAAAAAATGAGCGGAGAAAGGAAGAGAGGGTGGAAGAGTGGTTTGTAGGGGAGGGTGGAAGAATGGAAAGGGGGGAGGAAAGGGGAGAAAAATGAATGATTGAGAGAAAACAAGATGTTGCTGATGGTGACGAGGTTGGACCCCGCAGAAGAGGGCACATGGTTGAGCTTATAAATAACCAAGGGTAATGAGACTAGTGTGTGTGTGTGCGCAGCTTGCAAACACAGTAGTGTGATTAGTCTTGAGTTATGATGATGCAGCAAATACTGAGGGTGACCTTGGCAAAGGGTGTCACCGCGCAAACCGCACAAAACACCAAACAGCTTCTTTATTGACTTTCCTCTCAGCTGTCTGCATTTAATGAATTTACATGTCCACAGTGCTCCTCTGCGTCTTCACTCTCTCTCTCTCACACACACACACACACACACACACACATTTCGGCTTGATTATTTGGTATCTGCATGGCTCCGTCCTTGTACATGTCATCGCTGGTTCACCTGCTCGGTTTCTGGAGGAGACGCGGCGGAGGTGTTGCCAAGCGGAAAGTTTTCGCAATTTTTGTGGTTTCAGTTTGGCTTCTCATATCATGTTGAATGTGAAATACTTTGTTCTCTACAATTAGTAAAAGACATAACCGTGTTCCCTTAAAAGAATAAAAAAAAATAAAATCAATAAGGTTTTAAAAGCTTTTGTCGAAACAGGGAAACATATTTCATTAGAACGTTTTCCTGTTCTTCCGTATGACATCATTTTATGTTTATTTTATTGTGTTCTGCCATTTCCCTCCTGTGGCCATGGCCGTACTCAATACTGTAATAGTATGCCCAGAAATAGTGTAATGTCAGCTCATCTGCTTTTAGCGCTCCGGTCGTAATATTTTATAGGCCCACTATAAACCTTTAAAACCATGCCGACACATTGAAGGGGGGGCAAAGGGCAGAGAAAAGAAACTCTCGTCCTTTAGTGCAAAGCAGGCTGGGTACTGTAGTTTGGAGTGGCTGGTTTACAAGCTTGATTGATGACAGCACATTTTAGATGAAGGTGTTTTGCAGACAGTGATGAATATGTTTTGTTTTTCCATTTATCCTTTTTTTTTTTTTTTTATGAAATGTTTATCGGGACAGTTGAGAGGACCGGTTTGATGTGGACAGCCTGTTTGTTGTTTTTGCTGCGAGAGATGATTTATGGCATACATTTTGATGTATGTTTACCCTGCTCTCATGTGTAAGGGTCTGAACACATGTGGCAATGAGAGAGAGAGAGAGAGAGAGACCCCCCAATAAAACAGGATGGCAGAGTGCGTCGGGTCGGCAGAGTGCAGATAAATCAAAGGATGAATTTTTAATGCAATCTCCCCGAGGCTGCTGGATGTTACGGAGAAGGCGCTGAGTTTTATTTGTGTGTC